>NC_090921.1:1149541955-1150791955 GCF_040938575.1 Ambystoma mexicanum | reverse complement strand
CTGCCCCTGGTGGCAGGGGGGTGGGGGTGATAGGGGACATGAGTGGGGGCCTGGTGGAGGGTGCCCCTGCACTGCTGGGGAGTGGGGGTGGTGGGGGACATGAGTGGGGGCCTGGTGGAGGGTGCCCCTGGTGGCTGGGGGGTGGGGGTGGTGGGAGACATGAGTGGGGGCCTGGTGGAGGATGCCCCTGGTGGCGGGGGGGTGGGGGCGATGGGGGACATGAGTGGGGGCCTGGTGGAGGGTGCCCCTGCACTGCTGGGGGGTGGGGGTGGTGGGAGACATGAGTGGGGGCCTGGTGGAGGGTGCCCCTGCACTGCTGGGGGGTGGGGGTGGTGGGAGACATGAGTGGGGGCCTGGTGGAGGGTGCCCCTGGTGGCGGGGGGGTGTGGGTGATAGGGGACATGAGTGGGGGCCTGGTGGAGGGTGCCCCTGGTGGCTGGGGGGTGGGGGTGGTGGGAGACATGAGTGGGGGCCTGGTGGATGGTGCCCCTGGTGGCTGGGGGGTGGGGGTGGTGGGAGACATGGGTGGGAGCCTGGTGGAGGCTGCCCCTGGTGACTGGGGGGGTGGGGGTGGTGGGAGACATGGGTGGGGGCCTGGTGGTTGGTGCCCCTGGTGGCTCGGCGGTGGGGGTGGTGGGAGACATTAGTGGGGGCCTGGTGGAGGGTGCCCCTGCACTGCTGGGGGGTGGGGGTGGTGGGAGACATGAGTGGGGGCCTGGTGGAGGCTGCCCCTGCACTGCTGGGGGGAGGGGGTGGTGGGAGACATGAGTGGGGGCCTGGTGGAGGGTGCCCCTGGTGGCTGGGGTGTGGGGGTGGTGGGAGACATGAGTGGGGGCCTGGTGGAGGGTGCCCCTGCACTGCTGGGGGGTGGGGGTGGTGGGAGACATGAGTGGGGGCCTGGTGGAGGGTGCCCCTGCACTGCTGGGGGGTGGGGTGGTGGGAGGCATGAGTGGGGGCCTGGTGGAGGGTGCCCCTGGTGGCTGGGGGGTGGGGGTGGTGGGAGACATGAGTGGGGGCCTGGTGGAGGCTGCCCCTGGTGGCGGGGGGTGGGGGTGATAGGGGACATGAGTGGGGGCCTGGTGGAGGGTGCCCCTGCACTGCTGGGGAGTGAGGGTGGTGGGGGACATGAGTGGGGGCCTGGTGGAGGGTGCCCCTGGTGGCTGGGGGGTGGGGGTGGTGGGAGACATGAGTGGGGGCCTGTTGGAGGATGCCCCTGGTGGCGGGGGGGTGGGGGTGATAGGGGACATGAGTGGGGGCCTGGTGGAGGGTGCCCCTGCACTGCTGGGGGGTGGGGGTAGTGGGAGACATGAGTGGGGGAGTGGTGGAGGGTGCCCCTGCACTGCTGGGGGGTGGGGGTGGTGGGAGACATGACTGGGGACCTGGTGGAGGGTGCCCCTGGTGGCTGGGGGGTGGGAGTGGTGGGAGACATGAGTGGGGGCCTGGTGGAGGCTGCCCCTGACTGCTGTGGGATGGAGGTGGTGGGAGACATGAGTGGGGGCCTGCTGGAGGCTGCCCCTGACTGCTGGGGCCGTGGGGGGTGGTGTGAGACATGAGTGGGGGCCTGGTGGAGGGTGCCCCTGCACTGCTGGGGGGTGGGGGTGGTGGGAGACATGAGGGGGGGCCTGGTGGAGGCTGCCCCTGCACTGCTGGGGGGTGGGGGTGGTGGGAGACATGAGTGGGGGCCTGGTGGAGGGTGCCCCTGGTGGCTGGGGTGTGGGGGTGGTGGGAGACATGAGTGGGGGCCTGGTGGAGGGTGCCCCTGCACTGCTGGGGGGTGGGGGTGGTGGGAGACATGAGTGGGGGCCTGGTGGAGGGTGCCCCTGCACTGCTGGGGGGTGGGGTGGTGGGAGACATGAGTGGGGGCCTGGTGGAGGGTGCCCCTGGTGGCTGGGGGTGGTGGGAGACATGAGTGGGGGCCTGGTGGAGGGTGCCCCTGGTGGCTGGGGGGTGGGGGTGGTGGGAGACATGAGTGGGGGCCTGGTGGAGGATGCCCCTGGTGGCGGGGGGGTGGGGGCGATGGGGGACATGAGTGGGGGCCTGGTGGAGGGTGCCCCTGCACTGCTGGGGGGTGGGGGTGGTGGGAGACATGAGTGGGGGCCTGGTGGAGGGTGCCCCTGCACTGCTGGGGGGTGGGGGTGGTGGGAGACATGAGTGGGGGCCTGGTGGAGGGTGCCCCTGGTGGCGGGGGGGTGTGGGTGATAGGGGACATGAGTGGGGGCCTGGTGGAGGGTGCCCCTGGTGGCTGGGGGGTGGGGATGGTGGGAGACATGAGTGGGGGCCTGGTGGATGGTGCCCCTGGTGGCTGGGGGGTGGGGGTGGTGGGAGACATGGGTGGGAGCCTGGTGGAGGCTGCCCCTGGTGACTGGGGGGGTGGGGGTGGTGGGAGACATGGGTGGGGGCCTGGTGGTTGGTGCCCCTGGTGGCTCGGCGGTGGGGGTGGTGGGAGACATTAGTGGGGGCCTGGTGGAGGGTGCCCCTGCACTGCTGGGGGGTGGGGGTGGTGGGAGACATGAGTGGGGGCCTGGTGGAGGCTGCCCCTGCACTGCTGGGGGGAGGGGGTGGTGGGAGACATGAGTGGGGGCCTGGTGGAGGGTGCCCCTGGTGGCTGGGGTGTGGGGGTGGTGGGAGACATGAGTGGGGGCCTGGTGGAGGGTGCCCCTGCACTGCTGGGGGGTGGGGGTGGTGGGAGACATGAGTGGGGGCCTGGTGGAGGGTGCCCCTGCACTGCTGGGGGGTGGGGTGGTGGGAGGCATGAGTGGGGGCCTGGTGGAGGGTGCCCCTGGTGGCTGGGGGGTGGGGGTGGTGAGAGACATGAGTGGGGGCCTGGTGGAGGCTGCCCCTGGTGGCGGGGGGTGGGGGTGATAGGGGACATGAGTGGGGGCCTGGTGGAGGGTGCCCCTGCACTGCTGGGGAGTGGGGGTGGTGGGGGACATGAGTGGGGGCCTGGTGGAGGGTGCCCCTGGTGGCTGGGGGGTGGGGGTGGTGGGAGACATGAGTGGGGGCCTGTTGGAGGATGCCCCTGGTGGCGGGGGGTGGGGGTGATAGGGGACATGAGAGGGGGCCTGGTGGAGGGTGCCCCTGCACTGCTGGGGGGTGGGGGTAGTGGGAGACATGAGTGGGGGAGTGGTGGAGGGTGCCCCTGCACTGCTGGGGGGTGGGGGTGGTGGGAGACATGACTGGGGACCTGGTGGAGGGTGCCCCTGGTGGCTGGGGGGTGGGAGTGGTGGGAGACATGAGTGGGGGCCTGGTGGAGGCTGCCCCTGACTGCTGTGGGATGGAGGTGGTGGGAGACATGAGTGGGGGCCTGGTGGAGGCTGCCCCTGACTGCTGGGGCCGTGGGGGGTGGTGGTAGACATGAGTGGGGGCCTTATGGAGGGTGCCCCTGGTGGCTGGGGGGTGGGGGTGGTGGGAGACATGAGTGGGGGCCTGGTGGAGGGTGCCCCTGGTGGCTGGGGGGTGGGAGTGGTGGGAGACATGAGTGGGGGCCTGGTGGAGGGTGCCCCTGGTGGCTGGGGGGTGGGGGTGGTGGTAGACATGAGTGGGGGCCTGGTGGAGGGTGACCATGGTGGCTGGGGGTGGGGGTGGTGGGAGACATGGGTGGGGCCTGCTGGCAGGTGCCCCACAGTGCTGGGGGGTGGGGGTGGTGGGAGACATGGGTGGGGGCTTGGTGGAGGGTGCCCCTGCACTGCGGGGGGGTGGGGGTGGTGGTAGACATGGGTGGGGGCCTGGTGGAGGGTGCCCCTGCACTGCTGGGGGGTGGGGGTGGTGGTAGACATGAGTGGGGGCCTGGTGGAGGGTGCCCCTGGTGGCTGGGGGGTGGGGGTGGTGGGAGACATGGGTGGGGGCCTGGTGGAGGGTGCCCCTGCACTGCTCGGGGGTGGGGTGGTGGTAGACATGAGTGGGGGCCTGGTGGAGGGTGACCATGGTGGCTGGGGGGTGGGGGTGGTGGGAGACATGGGTGGGGCCTGCTGGCAGGTGCCCCACAGTGCTGGGGGGTGGGGGTGGTGGGAGACATGGGTGGGGGCCTGGTGGAGGGTGCCCCTGCACTGCTGGGGGGTGGGGGTGGTGGTAGACATGGGTGGGGGCCTGGTGGAGGGTGCCCCCGCACTGCTGGGGGGTGGGGGTGGTGGTAGACATTAGTGGGGGCATGGTGGAGGGTGCCCCGGCTGGGGGGTGGGGGTGGTGGTTGACATGGGTGGGGGCCTGGTGGAGGGTGCCCCTGCACTGCTGGGGGGTGGGGGTGGTGGTAGACATGAGTGGGGGCCTGGTGGAGGGTGACCATGGTGGCTGGGGGTGGTGGGAGACATGGGTGGGGCCTGCTGGCAGGTGCCCCACAGTGCTGGGGGGTGGGGGTGGTGGGAGACATGGGTTTGGGCCTGGTGGAGGGTGCCCCTGCACTGCTGGGGGGTGGGGGTGGTGGTAGACATGAGTGGGGGCCTGGTGGAGGCTGCCCCTGGTGGCTGGGGGATGGGGGTGGTCGGAGACATGAGTGGGGGCCTGGTGGAGGTTGCCCCTGGATGCCTGGGGGTGGGGGTGGTGGGAGACATGAGTGGGGGCCTGGTGGAGGCTGCCCCTGGTGGCTGGTGGGAGACATGGGTGGGGGCCTGGTGGAGGGTGCCCCTGGTGGCTGGGGGGTGGGGGTGGTGGGAGACATGAGTGGGGGCCTGGTGGAGGCTGCCCCTGGTGGCTGTGGGTTGGGGGTGGTGGTAGACATGAGTGGGGGCCTGGTGGAGGCTGCCCCTGGTGGCTGGGGGGTGGGGGTGGTGGGAGACATGAGTGGGGGCCTGGTGGAGGCTGCCCCTGGTGGCTGGGGGGTGGGGGTGGTGGTAGACATGAGTGGGGGCCTGGTGGAGGGTGCCCCTGCACTGCTGGGGGGTGGGGGTGGTGGGAGACATGAGTGGGGGCTTGATGGAGGGTGCCCCTGGATGCTGGGGGGTGGGGGTGCTGGGTGACATGAGCAGGTGTGCAGGGTAGTCCCCTGTGGTGTGTGCTGCCTGCAGGGGCCGTGGAGGGTGTACAGGGAATACCTGGGAGCACACAGCCAAATCGCGTGTAGAATTTCCCACGTACCCCTGTCATACACGTGCCCAGCCAAATCGTGTGTGGAACTTCCCGCGCACACCTGAAATCCACGTACCCTGACAAATCGCATGTGGAACTTCCCGCGCACCCCTGAAATGCAGGTACCCGGCCAAATCGCGTGTGGAACTTCCCGCGCACCACAGTGCTGGGGGGTGGGGGTGGTGGGAGACATGGGTTTGGGCCTGGTGGAGGGTGCCCCTGCACTGCTGGGGGGTGGGGGTGGTGGTAGACATGAGTGGGGGCCTGGTGGAGGCTGCCCCTGGTGGCTGGGGGATGGGGGGTGGTCGGAGACATGAGTGGGGGCCTGGTGGAGGTTGCCCCTGGATGCCTGGGGGTGGGGGTGGTGGGAGACATGAGTGGGGGCCTGGTGGAGGCTGCCCCTGGTGGCTGGTGGGAGACATGGGTGGGGGCCTGGTGGAGGGTGCCCCTGGTGGCTGGGGGGTGGGGGTGGTGGGAGACATGAGTGGGGGCCTGGTGGAGGCTGCCCCTGGTGGCTGTGGGTTGGGGGTGGTGGTAGACATGAGTGGGGGCCTGGTGGAGGCTGCCCCTGGTGGCTGGGGGGTGGGGGTGGTGGGAGACATGAGTGGGGGCCTGGTGGAGGGTGCCCCTGCACTGCTGGGGGGTGGGGGTGGTGGGAGACATGAGTGGGGGCTTGATGGAGGGTGCCCCTGGATGCTGGGGGGTGGGGGTGCTGGGTGACATGAGCAGGTGTGCAGGGTAGTCCCCTGTGGTGTGTGCTGCCTGCAGGGGCCGTGGAGGGTGTACAGGGAATACCTGGGAGCACACAGCCAAATCGCGTGTAGAATTTCCCACGTACCCCTGTCATACACGTGCCCAGCCAAATCGTGTGTGGAACTTCCCGCGCACACCTGAAATCCACGTACCCTGACAAATCGCATGTGGAACTTCCTGCGCACCCCTGAAATGCACGTACCCAGCCAAATCGCGTGTGGAACTTCCCGCGCACCCCTGAAATCCAGATACACGGCCAAATCGCGTCTGGAACTTCCCACGCACCCCTGAAATCCACGTACGCTGACAAATCGTGTGTGGAACTTCCCGCGCACCCCTGAAATCCACCTACCCGGCCAAATCGCGTTTGGAACTTCCCGCGCACCCCTGAAATCCACGTACACGGCCAAATCGCGTGTGGAAATTCCCGCGCACCCCTGAAATCCACGTACCCTGACAAATCGTGTGTGGAACTTCCCGCGCACCCCTGAACTGCACGTACCCGGCCAAATCGCGTGTGGAACTTCCCGCGCACCCCTGAAATCCACGTACACGGCCAATTCGCGTGTGGAACTTCCCGCGCACCCCTGAAATCCACATACCCTGACAAATCGCGTGGGGAACTTCCCGCGCACCCCTGCAATCCACGTACCCTGACAAATCGCGTGTGGAACTTCCCGCGCACCCCTGAAATCCACGTACCCTGACAAATCGTGTGTGGAACTTCCCACGCACCCCTGCAATCCACGTACCCTGACAAATCACGTGTGGAACTTCCCGCGCACCCCTGCAATCCACGTACCCTGACAAATCGCATGTGGAACTTCCCGCAAACCCCTGGAATTCACATGCCCTGCCAATTCACGTGTGAGACTTCCCGCGCACCCCGGTATACACGCACACGTATATTTTTGTCAGCGGGTGTCCGTGTTTGTGGGTACCCATTTGCACGTCATTTGTCCTGGAGGGCCACAGTATAGGACATTCATCATGGCTGTATATAGGTGCTGTTTGTTGGCGCACCTTTTGGCGCACATTTCTTACAGGCGCAGAGACGTTACCGCCTGCTTTCTTGTGGCAGTCGTGTTTGTGCCTGTGCGCTGGTTTGAGCGTGCGCTTTTTTGCCCTATTCTATTCCATGAATACGTGTTGTAGGCGAGCGTGTGGGTGTTCCGCGCACTTGTACCCTGTACTTCCCCCGTGACTCCCACATTTTGGCAAGTTGTTCCCCCTTCCGAGTGTTATGCCCCGTGTTCCGCCTACTTTTGTTGCGTGCGCCGCGCTATGTGCGATTTTCGCTGTGGCCTGTGCGATTTTCGCTGTGACCTGGCGCACGCAGTTAGATGGCCTGTGCGCCAACGTGCGCCGCACACTTTTTTATCGCACATCCGATGGTTTTCTCGCGCACGGCCTTCCATGAATCGATGTGTGCTGCTTTTCGTGCGATTTTCGCACTTGCACTGCGATTTTCGCTATTCCGCTGCGATTCGCACGTTTTTGGCCACTGGCGCCGCGCTAATTATTCCATGAATCGGCCTGATAGTCTTTATAATAAAAAAAAAAACGATTTCAATAGTTAACACAATATATACAGTTCTATGTGGTAGCGCAGTTATTCTTATTTCAGCAATAATGCACTAACTGGTAACATTTTTAAAAAGCATTAATGTTATTAATCAGTGTTTGAACTTCAAATTACAACTGTAGAAATGCAGACAGATTACTCTTGAACATTGGCAGAATACATTTCAAGATAAAATGCAATTCTGTCTGGAGATCCCCCGACCTGGGCAATCTACAAATAAAGTTAAACTTTGCTTTTATATTAAAGCCCAGTCCTTAAATGTTCAGTAATTGTCTGCTCCTTTTTTCTACAGACCCCGCCACCCCAAAGTACCTGGGAAGCAACAGGTGAGCCAGGCCGAAGAAGAATCTGGAGACCATGGATGGACCCTGAGGGAGGAAGCCCCTCTTCCTTGTCAGAGTACCTTAGGTGCCTTGGAAGGCGAAGTGGTGGTCTGAGCTTTACTCAAGGATGCCCCATGAGGATGGACCCCCTCTAAAAGAAGATGTCACTGGATTGTTGCTGTCAAGCAGGAGAATGGAACCAAGCAGTGTCAGATAGGCAGCAGTGCAGGTTTGTCTGTGTGGTCTCCTTGATTGGGCTGCAACGCTGGGTGTGTATGTCCCTCAAAGATGAAACTCACTGTGGATCTCAACAAGGCTTGTGAGGGGAGAATTAATGCTTTGGTTTCTGTCGATGACCTTCAGTGGTGACAGAATTAGGTGTTAGGTTTCGATATTTTGCGGTTGTTCTCAGTACATCGGTGCTGCTGCTGTAGCGCAAAAGACAGGATGGCACTACACTTTTCTGTGAGCCAGCACCAAGTTTGGACCCTTCGGGACTCCTTCTTTGGTTTGGAATAGTGGGAAACCCACCAGCGGGTACTTCTCTGCAGGCGGCGACAATGGGCTTCGCAGCCATGTAAAATTGGAAAGATGTGTCTGCAATGCCACTTGAATATTTCTTTGGTTAGTTGTAACTTGGCAAGCTCCGGGCATTGAGCAGCACTATGCCAGCATACCTCCATTCTGGGTGATACAGAGCAGGCTGGCTTTATTCTGGTCACAGACAGCCTACAGATACAAGATAATGCTGGTGGCCTTCTTGGGCTCAAGATGTCCGGTCATTCTTCTTCTGGGCCAATGAAAATACCTCTGTAGATGGCAGGCACTCAGGACTGGCTTCCAGGACTCTTCAGGTGAAGAAAAGCAGTTGCACAATGTTCCGTTGTAGCTACAGGAAGAGGTCACCTGTCCAGGTCCTCTCTTGATCCTTGAATTAGCACAGCAACCTTTGTAACTTGTGAAGAGTTGAAACAGCAGAACTTCTTCCTCCAGCTGGATTCAGGATGCACCTCCAGGAAACTCCAGGCTTCTTACACAGGATAACTCCAAGCTTCCTCACTTACAGAGGCAAGTGAGGGGTCTTCTGTTATAAACAAATCCCCCATTCAATCAGGCTAAGCTAGGCTCAGTCAGTCAAGCACATATTAGGGCATTCATCATGCAGCACCCAAGCAGGCTCACAGGAATTCAGGTAATTTGCCCAAAACCAGACATTTAAAACAGTGGATGTGTATTGGGGACAACTCCCAGCCTTTCAGAGCACAAAATGCATTCACTCCAGTTTCAGACAGGACTGGTTCTGGCAGACCACAGGAATTGTGACTTACAACCAAAACCAGACAGCCACAAGACAGGTCCCACCCCAAGGGTGTACCCTAGACAAGCACCCAACATCCAAGCAGGGGGAGGATAGATGGAGCCAGGGCTTCTCAGGACTTTGAGAAACAGGAATGGAAAAGCAGGAAGCCACGAGGCTTTCAGTGGCCATCTTGCCTTTATTCAGGAATCCATTGATTCTTATGGCAGGGCTTGTTATCCAAAAGTTAAGATGCCCCAGAGCCTCTAAAATGTCAGCATGTAGTTGCCACCAGCCCATACCGTGCTCTGTGGGGCAACATACAGGTGCCCAAAAACACAAACTTGGGGTACCAAGGTGTAGCCCTACCCATGGGTGCATAGGGAGTATACCATAGGTCTTGTTCACCGACAATACAAAATGAAGAACTGCACTACAGTGGTCCAGACTGGACTCCTGTGGCAGAAAGACACACAGAAAAACACCAAAAGGGAAGTAGTGGGACAAGGACGCAGAGGCCCTGTCCCTTCAATGCATTTCCAGCATCACACACACCCTCTGGTAAACTGAAGTAGTCCCATACAGATGACAAGATGGGCGGCGATGTAATGGGTTGGAATGTCTCTTTACCTGATTTAACCCATAATGTGGAAAGCCTGATCAAAACGCCACCCCACTCACAAGCAGGCATGGTTCAGTGGCCACAGTCTGCTGGGAGACCATATCTGGCTCATCCACCTGGTCCTCTTTTTACTTCTGCAGTACCACTAGCTCCTCTCCCATTTGCACCTGTCCACAAGTACGTCTGTGGGTATATCCCTCTGCAGATCCTACTTCTCCCCATCAAGCCAGGTTCAAGGAACTCAACAACCTTCTTAATGTACACCTAGAATGAATATGCTTCTACCACAACTTACTCCTGATAGGGAGACACATTCTCCTCGACCATGTGATCCATCTCCCCTCATCATGATCCTTCTCCCCCTCATCAACTGCCACCCCCCTCCACCATCATCTATCCTTCCTCAACCAATGTCTTCCCCTCTATAACTACTGCCTCCCACATCATCTTTTGTCTCAACCTCCTCCAGGGTGTGTCTTCCCTAACTGGCTAACCCCTTGAATCTCTCACACAGAGGAGGAGTAGTAAACCTCCCCAACTTCTCCCCATGGCACACCTTCAAAATTAAAGGGCATCTTGCCTAAAATACCAGTGTGCAAAGCACAAATGGAAGTAATGTGTCAATGTGCAAAACACAAAACAAGTAGACATAGGGATTCATGCAAGACCCACATGATGGGAAAGGGTTCTCGAAACACGCAAACAGTAGGGAATGTGATTGAGCACAACACTAGGAGGCCAGTTGAGTTCTCACACAATGAGAAAGGTATTAGGAAATTTCTTTGAAACATAATTTCGCATGGCACAAAGAGAACAGTGAAAAGTAGAAAACAACAAATCCTTTTTGTTTTTATACTGTGTTTTTTTAATGGAAGATGAGCCATGGAAAGTAGAAAACACACCAACACACAAAGTAGGTAAAACAGATATTAAGGACTCCAAAAAATCACTAACAAACGTTTTCCTGTAAAATTCTACAAAATTCTCCTGACATTGCCAATATCACTCCAAAACTCCTCCAAAACTATTAATTTGGGGGGGTGTCCTATTCACTACAAACATAACAGCCAAAACAAACCCCAAAGGAAGCATTAAGCAAGGTAACCAATCCACATTCCTAAAAATTCATTTGAGAAATGCTTGGGTCCTCTGTTTGGCTAGTCCAACTACCCTCTCAATACAGGTACCTTGCAGTTAGCCGATGGGCCTGAAACCCTGCTATGAAGCTGGAAGCAGAGTTTAACCCCCTGGAAATCCCACAAAAATACTTTGGGGCAGATACAACCCAACAAGAAAGGATAGACATTCCTGCAGGTCACATTTTGGGAAGTTCAAGCACACCTAGTCCCGGGTTATGCCTTGGTTTATTAGGGATACACAATGCAGGGGTTCGATCTTTGAATAAGAAGTTGCCATTGATGTTGAGGAAAAGAAGTGGAATGAACTATTTCCCTGGGTACACTGTGATATTTTGCTGATTCGGGAGGTGGTGATGCTGCTGTATTCCTCTTGCGATGTGCCACATTGCTATTTAAGGAAATTAATGCTCAAAGAGCCATGATTTGAACTGGTGAACATTTCCTTTCCTTGACTTTTCTGCCCTTTGGTTCTGTCCAGGGGTGTTGCTAGGTCTGTAAAAGATCCGGGGCTATGCTAATTCTGGGACTGTCAGGACTGGGGACTAGATAGCCTTTTTGTTTGTCACCCCTGAGCTTCTATCCTGGGCTACAACCAAAAGGCCTGGGGCTATAGCCCCTTCAGCCCCCCTCCCCACCCCTAGCAACGCCTCTGGTTCTGTCTAACAATTTCACGCACAATCTACAGCTTTTAAACCACCCAGTCCTGATTCTTTCCTCGAACAGAAATGTGTAGTGTTCAGTTGCTTTTTCAGGTCCTCCACTTGCATCTTCATTGTATATTCTTTTTGGCTATGCCATTCCTGCACACCTGGGATTTTCATAAACATTTCTTTCACCTGTATACCCAGATTATTCACCTTGTTAGTGTTGCACAAAATAAACACAGAGATCGATTTGGGTCATTCATTATTTTATGGTTCCCTGGGAGACAAAACTCACACAAAAAAGTATCCCTTGTAACAGAAGAGAAGGGCTTACTTCCACAATTCAGCATTTTATAAGATTGTGATTGTAAAGTATTCAATGAGAGCCAAGTATAGAATTCTATGACCTCATGAAAGCAGCTTTAAGTAAAAGCATTATACTTTTAATTAATATGTACTGCTCTATTTTAACCTAAAGTCATAAGTGATGTTAGTGGATAGATGAACATTCAGCTGCATAGGCAGTGGTTTAATGTTGTGTTCACAGAATCGACAGCTCACATGGTTGCACAACAGCATATGATCTGCAGTTTTATGTCTATGACTATCAGACAGTGCTTTAAGTGGGGTAAGAAATCGAGTGGGGGCCCTCATGTGGGGCATGGCCTAAGAATTGATGGGTGTGGCCTAATTGATGGGCACAGCCTAAATATGAACATGTAAAACTGGTCTGGCCTACATTACTAAGTACATATTATGTAACAGACTGCTTGTTACATGGCTTAAAGTATAACAAATCAAAGCTCAAGGTCATTATTAATTTATTTATTGGACACTTTACTGGGCCGTTGATGAACGTATAGCTGTTGAGGTACATTAGCAGGTGCATTCAAATCTGTAAACAATTAGTGACAATTTCCCAGTACCCCACATAATAATCTTCAAGGGAGTCCTTCTTTGCATGTGGTTGCTCACAGTGCCTTTCCTCAACTGCTCGTCTCCCTTTTGCCTGCCAGCTTTTCACAAAGGACAAAGGCTTAAAAGCTTTTACTGGAGGGCCATTTAGTTTCAGCCATAAACATGAGGTAATACTGGCCACATGGAGGGGTGGTCGGCTTTGCGGAGCAATTAAATTCAAGGCGCTGAAGCCCCTTTTGCAATCTGCATTACTTGCTTACAACATTTCAAGCAACCAAACCTCAATGCTTCAGGGCACCTTTTGCCATCAAAGTCCTTAAAATCTCTGAAGTCATGAGTGGTGTCTCTGATTGGGAGCTGCCATTTCATATACAGTGTTTGAATCTAATTTTCACCATAAAGTATAATTTCTTCATCATTAGGTACATTCTTTGCATCCAAGACACCAAAACTAGCTACAAGCTCTTTATCAGAGTCTGGAGCACACCTTTTGCCAAGGTTAACTGAAAGTCTTTGATAAAATTGCCTTTCATTCAGTGACACCGAGTTTGCCCTTCCCAGGGAAGTATGAATGTCCTTGAATTGTCCACAATCAACTGCACTCTGAGCAGTAGAAGCGAACTCCCCAGCAGATTCTTTCATCGCAAAAAATCTCCGGACTTGCCCTACCAAGAGACTCTCTGCATCCGCAATTGTGATATCCCGTCTCTGAAGAGCCAGAGACAAGTCATTTACTTCTTGAAGGGCATTGCACATCAGCCCTAAATCTTTCAGGAAAGAACAGAAGCTAAACTTCCTAAGCAGACCCTCATATTTGCTTTGTCCCTTCTGGGTCTTGAGGGGTCCTTAGAAGCTTCTCCGAAATGCTTACACAAAGCAGGGAAGCAGTTCCAAACAGCTTGAACTGTCCTATAACTTGATGCAACCCATCGTGTGTCCAGCATTTTCCCTATATTCTGCAGCTGGAAACCCAGATCACTGGCAGCCATTTCTAGCGGTCTTGTGTTTTTTGGTGACATGCTGTATGTGGCATACAAAGAGTCCATCAACATTTTTAAATGATTGGCCCCATCCGACTTCATCAATTGTGTCTGCAACTGCCAGTTCAAGGCAGTGAGCAAGACAATGCCACGATAATACAAGATTTGGGAATTCAGCTTGCAATAATGTTGTCATCCCACCTTTTCTAACAAACATTACAGCTGCACCATCAGAACAAATAGCAATACAGATCGCATGCAACAGGGTCTTTGTGATGCCAACATTCTCAAAATATCCCAGAAGAGCTGCCTTTATGGCCAAGGCATTTTTCTCTTGCAGCTCCACTAGTCCAAAGAAACTGGTGACTGGGTTACCATGAGCCCCAAAAAGACCCCCTAGATAAATAATCAATGTTGATTTGTTGCTTACAGTTGTGCTCTCGTCCACAAACACAGCAATCTTTAGCTTGTGTTCTCTGATATAACAAACTAACTTCTTTTGCATTTCTAATGCAATATGTCTCACTATATCAGTTGCAGTAACATTACTGCACAACATATGACCCATTTCACTGCCATTGACCTCCTGAAGGTCCACCAAATCAGGGTGATCTGTGAATGGCCGATTATTTTTGGCCAGGAAGAAAACAGTGTAACACTCTGCATGTGCTTTCCAAATGTTTGCCACTGCTTTGCTACATGGCTTCTGTCATATAGTTCTTTTTTCGCGCTGTTAGAATGTTGTCTGATGCCTTATGAGCACCACTTGACTTGTGCTCCATAATCTTCTTTCGGAGCTGCTTCTGCCTAGCATGTTTGCCAGAACCTGAAGGTCCCACCTTTCCATCGGCCCATTCTATGCTTATGCGCAAAGCTGGCCTACTGGAGTGCACAGATAAGCCAACTGTTGCTTTCACGCCCCTATACACAGAGCATCCATGTGACCTGAAGCCAGAAAAATCCATTCATATTCCTCCTTAATATAGCGCCATTGCTGCATGCTCCAGCAATCAGGGGTTAGAAGAGGCTCTTCTGGCACAGGTTGCAGTGTAGCGACAGATGCACTGGAGCTACTGGCCTCCTTATCGCAAACATCCTGGCATATTTCCATCGCCTCACTACTCGAATTGACTGGGCTAGCTTCCTCATGCCCACTCAGATTGGTGGCAGCCTCCGCCACCTTACATCTTTTCACTGATGGTAAATAGTCAAACAGCGAAGTCTGCATAGACTTGCACTTCGGAAGTACCACAGACCTTGCCGACATCATTAATGGCTGCAGACAATCTTGAGAGATATATCACTGGCGGATTTGTTTGTAACCTGTGCCCGCTTGAAATTCTCGGCTTCCTATCTGTTAAAAAATGAAAATGTGGTTTACTGCACTGCACACACAATGCTTTCACAATTAAAACACCTGGGCACTCCTAGACCTTGTTTTTCCAACATCCCAACAGGTCAGAAACCATCCCACAGAGAAAACATCCATTGGTGTAATTACTGGAATGGTACTGAGATCTCTCCCACTACCTAGCCCCATTCCTGTCATCCTGGGCTGGTTCTAGACTTCATTTTGCTCTCCATCCTCTTGCCATACTTGGATTTCCGTTTTTAGGATCAAGAGAACTCAGGATACCCATTCATCCATCCCTAGCGTATACCCAAACCCCTCCCAGCCCACTGCACTCCCAGTAGTCCTTCTATGGGTAGTGGCATAGCACGTTGGGTTTTGTCAGTGGTCAGGCAGAGGAAACTTGACATATTACGTTTTTTAGTGAGGATGTGAGATGTCAATGCCTAATGAGGGTGTGAGATTTGTGTGGGTGGCCAAGTGGAGTATGAGGGCAAGCAGTGTCAAACCCAGTGGTTGAAGTGTACGAAAAGAAGTAGTGGAGCTATGTTCTCTGCTGGTGTGCCCCGCTACCCACAAATCCCATCCCTGCGCCTCCTCCCACACACAATCCAAACACCCCAAACAAACACAACTGCTATTTATGAGAATGTGCAGTGCACTTAAGTACAAGCTTCAACTTCTTTCTACACTTTTATTTTAAAACTAAACCATTCCAGAACGGTTTCTTTTTAAAATAAAAGTATAGGAACAGTGAAACTTAAAAATAAAAAGTATGGGAGCACCGCTCCCGACCGTTCCTGCCCACTTCGACCTCAAACCGGATATATGGCGGTATTCAAGAACATCTGCAGTGGTGTGGCAGTGCCCTCATAGTTTTGCCACTACATGCTCTAAGACACAATCTCACAGACAGGCTTGCAGCACATGTAAATGCAAAGGGCATGGGGGTGCTGGCTATCACAGTTGAAACAGAGCAGAAACGGTAGAAGCAATGCAAAGCAATCAAAACTACTCATTGGATCATTTTTTGGAATTGTATTTGCCTGCAACATTTCACCTCCGAAAAGGAGAAAAATGTTATGCAACAGTTTGAAAACAATTACATTTAAACAACTGTAATAAAGTAAAGGGAACAACAAAGAACAGCTCACCCAATCCCCACCCCCATTTCAAAAAAACTTAAAAAACATAACCCCTCAATGTCAGCTCACCCCACCCCAACCCTCCCAGGGCCTAAATTACCACTCTTGTCGCCTGATAGGCCGAGTAGTCTCAGGGTACCCCTCACACCTCACTCCATTCCACACCAAACATTGGCCCTCATTACAAGTCAGGCGTTAAGGGGTTAACGGCGCCGTAAAGAGCGTCAGCGCCGTTAAACTCTTTGTGCCTCATTACGACTCAGGCGGTAAGGGTTTTACGCCGGCGTAAACAGCACCGACCCTTACCGCCTGAGTACGATGTCCCTTAGCGCCATGGCGGACTTAACACCTGCTTTTAGCAGGTGTTAAAATCCATGGCGCTAAGGGACCATGGAGTTAATTACGCCACCGTAATTTACGGTGGCGTAATTAACGCCTTCCCCACTCCCATTATGCCCTATGGGGCAAAATGGGAATGGGGAAGGGAAAATGGGAAAATGGGGATTTACCGCCCCGCCAAGGTTGGAATGGGGCGGTAAGTCCGCCTACCACCATGGCGTAAACATAGTTTACGCCATGGTGGTAAAGTCACGGCCCAGGTGGTAACTTACCGCCTGGGTCGTAATGAGGCCCTTTGTGCCTCATTACGACTCAGGCGGTAAGGGTTTTACGGCGGCGTAAACAGCGCCGACCCTTTCCGCCTGAGTACGAGGTCCCTTAGCGCCATGGCGGACTTAACACCTGCTTTTAGCAGGTGTTAAAATCCATGGCGCTAAGGGACCATGGAGTTAATTCCGCCACCGTAATTTACGGTGGCGTAATTAACGCCTTCCCCACTCCCATTATGCCCTATGGGGCAAAATGGGAATGGGGAAGGGAAAATGGGAAAATGGGGATTTACCGCCCGCCAAGGTTGGAATGGGGTGGTAAGTCCGCCTACCACCATGGCGTAAACATAGTTTACGCCATGGTGGTAAAGTCACGGCCCAGGCGGTAACTTACCGCCTGGGTCGTAATGAGGCCCTTAATGCCTGATTCACACTTTAACGCCTGCTTTTTGCAGGCGTTAAAGTCCAAGGCGCTAAGCGACCTTGGTGCTAATTACGGCACCGTAATTTACGGTGCCGTAATTAGCGCCTTGCCCATCCCCATTATGCCCTATGGAGCAAAAATGGGAATGGGGAAGGGCAAATGGTGAATGGGGAATTACCGCCCCACTCACCTTGGAATGGGGTGGTAATTCCGCCATCCACCATGGCGGAATCCGGCATGGACCATGGTGCTAAAAGCACCATGGTCCACCTCCTGACTTGTAATGAGGGTCATTGTTTTAAAAAATACTGAAACCCCCAGGGCTAGCTCATCCAACCTCCACTTCTACTAGGGCATATACCACCACCACCCCTTCCCAAAAAGGCTCAGTTCCCCAGGCAAACCCCTACAGCCCACCCTTCCCAAACCCCCCAAATTAAAAAAACAGAACCGCCCCAATGCCAGTTCACCACACCCCACCCCTTCCAGGGCCCATACCACAACTCCCTACAGAAACATTCCCAGTAGCCAGAGGGCATCCCTGTGCCCCCCACCCAACCACATCCCACAATATAGAAACAGAACCCCCACAAGGCCAGATCAAAAGGCCTATACCACCACCCCCACACCCACATAAAAAAGCAGAATGAAGAACTAAAGAAAGTGAAAGCAAGTGTTTGTTGCAGTTTCAGCTGGTCGAGGCGAACACACTGAAGTGAAAGGTTTGCCTCGACCAGATGAAACTGCAACAACAAGCAACAGCAAAGCCACTGGCAGCACACATCAGTCACTTACCGTGGATGTGCTTCTTCTCTCTCCTTCTCGTCTGTTGTCGAATGGCGGTCGTCACAGCATAGAATCCAGTGGCAAAGAAGGTAAGTAATCTAAAATGGTGTACCCGCGGACTGCCAGGGTGGGACTGCCTAACATCCTCTGGTGATCCTCGCGAGGGGTCGCCATAGGAAGTTAGCCAGTTCACAAAAGTGAAAAACTCCTGGCAGCAGGCAGCTGTGACTGGCAGAAGTGTCTGCCAGTCACAGCGTCGCTCAAACAGTTTGCGCGATGCTGTGACTGGTTGGCAATTCTGTCAGTCACAGCTGTTGCCTGTTGCCTGACTCTGTTTGCCACTGACTTGCTGGGCCACCCATGATTAAGTCAGGCAAGTCAGTGGCAAACAGCCGGCGGGCTCATCTACTGTGCGTGCCATGGCTTGGTGGGCCGGGGGGGCCCCGACAGTACCCCGTCTCAGCCTCACTTTTTGGAGACCGAGCCCTGGCAGGCCCTGGCCCACTTTAAGCACTGCTCTCAGATATTTCTATCCATTTTCTCATTTTCTGCTTCTCTCTACTCATCAATTTTAGCCTGTCTGTCAACTTCCCAAACCTGGATCGCCTCCCTTTTTCTACACCTAAACACATATATAACTGAACTTGTATTCTTCCCTGGCTCTACTCCCTCCCTCTATCCCCTCCCTTCTTGTCTATTCTTTCATTCCTTCTCATTCTCTGCACGTAATCTTGCATTCACTTTTGATCCTTCTCGCTACATCTCCCACTACATCTCCACTACTGCCTGTATCTGTCATTATCATCTTTGCAAAATGTGTTGTATTTGTCCCTTTATGTAATTTCAGACCAATAAACTCCTAATCAACTCCTCCATTTTCTTCAGACTCTATTATTGCTCTGAGCTTCATTTGGTCTTCCTGTTTCCCATCTTACTCCCCGTCGATCTGTCTTAAGTTCTGATATCCATCTTCTTTGCTCCTTATCCACCCATTCCTCTATCTCTTCTTCTCTTCTTGCTTACTCTCTTCTTCCAGTCAACTCTCACCTTTGTTTCTATTGCCTCTGTATTCCTGGTCTTGCCCCCTCCTATCTTTCTGATCTTCACTCTCTCTACTACTCTTCTCAGTCCACAAAGCTCCCTATGAGCCCTCCCGTTTTCGTTCCTTTTCAGTTCTCATGCCAAAACACAGGAACATTTTACCCCTAGATGTGTGTTCCCCCCTTCTCTCTACATTTTCCATACTCAAATCAAATCCTACCTTTTCTACTTCCTCTCTGATGCCTAATCTGTGTTTTACACTGTCCATACTCTACTTCCACCATTGTATTTTATTCATGTACAATTTTTCTGTAATATTTATACAGACTTTAGTGAAAGAGCAATGTAAGTACAACTACAATGCAAATGCAAATGTAACATTATGGTACAACTCTGTGGATGCTTTTCAGTGTCTCTCCAATCGGATTATGTGGCCTAAAATGATGAATTTGGGTAGAAAATATTGCAAGGTTACTAGTATCAGCAGCCTCCAAGAGGTCATCTTATACAGAAGATTGTGATCAAGGTATATCCAAGTCACAACTGTAGTGTGTGTGTAGGTAATAGTGGACATTTTCAATGGGCCTGAAGTAGACTGAATATGAGTTGTTATTTACTCGAACATATTTTGGATGGCATATTTAATGTGCCAACAACCTTTAGGTCAATGAGAAGTTGATGGCTCGTCCCTTGATTAGAGCTGCAGGAATGGAGTATGCTCTAGACCTGGTGGGTCTATCTGCCAGGACAGGGTAAGCATCTTCTCAAATGAGATCACCCAGAATTATAAATGTGATCCCCCTGTAGATACTAAATAGTGAATGGCATCTTACTTCTCCATCACAAATGTCCTGGAAGTCCTGGAAGTGCAAACTGATTTTGCCTACATGGAAAGGTAAAATCAAGTAAAAACTTTAGGTTGGAAGTACCTTATCATACAAATAGCAAGGTACTTAGGTTGCAAATTATCTGGTTAATTAATTGCAATGGGGGTTTATTTCATGGCTGGTAAAATGTGTATACCTCCCTGGACACCAAGGACAAAGAATCTCCACAAGATAATTACCTTGAACACTTTTCAGTAGTGTACCACATCACTATTTTGGACAGTGAAAATTGCCTGACAAGTGGACCACCACATTGTCTTACTCAATGCCTTTCATTTTGTTAACAATTCGTGTGTTGTTAAAAGTATGCAACTTTATAGAAGGTAGTTATTGTATTGGCTCCTGGTGAACTGCATTTCACTACTTTCAACTGCTACTCACTGTTCCACAAGAAACTTGCACTGAGGTTTTCCAACTAGACACCTACATTGCTCAATATAGACATGCCAGACAATGCTATTTAATGCACCAGACTATCTCCACTAAGGGATTAAAGGCCATATGAAGTTCAGTTTAGAGTCTTCGGAATGTCAATAAGCCATTTTAAATAATACGCTCTATGCATCCCAATAGAATGGTGGGTGGGAAGCATAAAACTCACTGACTGGGCCTTTCAGTTCATATTGGAGCTCTCAGAATGGGTACTTAGTCCGCTCTTGCATGTGAAGACACATTTTGGCATAGGTTTTGGTGTCTCTAAAGTCAAACTGTTTTGCTAAGTATTGATTTCATATTTCAGGTACTTATGTGTAAAATATTCAATTCAAATGTCCTCGTACCCATATCATTCGACACACTTTACCATCAAATGCCCAGGTACTAACCTAATTGACAGCATTCAACATGAATTGTCCATGTGATCACCACATTGCCCAAAGTAGTCAACAACTACCCACATATTAAAAGTATTAGCAGGGATCAGTAGCACATGCTGGGCTACTATCCGAATTGCCACAAGTTTCCCCCTCAAAAGTATATACCCCATTTTCAGAAATAGCCATCAAATACCCAGGAGCCCTCCCCATTGCCTGGGATTACTATGAAATGCAAAAGTACTCAACCCTTTCGTTGGTGTTTTGAGGGCAATCCCTGCATTGGCATTAAATGCTCAGGTCACAAGGCTCTCACACTCACAAAAGGGCACGTGATAAGCAGCAAATGTTTTGGTTGTTAAGGGTGTGATGAAGTTGTGGTTTTGAATGCACATTTTTAATAGAACATCACTCTTGTTACTAACGCAATATTCCCAACACAATTCTTGACAGAATGTCACCTTACCTTCTCCATTCCCAGCCCGTGTTAGCTTTGCCTGTGCCCCAAATCTTCTAGGCTTCAAAAGCATCAGAGTGAGACAGAAACAATATTCTCTCTACTGCACCCACCAAATGGTGAATAATAGTCGAAGAACAACATGTGCACAGAGAGTCTGATCATTGTCACATTAACTATTTTCCTATCCCCTTTACCTGCCTAAGGCCACAGGGTATCTGTAGGAAGCAGGGGAAATCTGTGTGCAGTGCCTGTGAGAAGGAATGCCCTCTGGTGAGGGTGTGAAAGCCCTAGCTTTTATTTTTATTTTTATTGAATAATAAAAATGATGCAGGGATTTCCATCTCAGAAACGGTGATCTACTACTCAGACAGTCCCTTTCAGAAAGTTCCATGCCAAAAGCATGACATATGCCAGCACCCGGCTGCATCAGCCTCTTGATCTGCATCTCCTCCTCTTACGTGGCACAGAGCAGTCTCAAAGGTCACGGATGCCCTGTTTGGAAGATACTCTAACAGCAAACTCACTTCAGACAGAGGTTGCATTTAAATCTTCACTTCTGATCCCAAACCATACTAATTGTGCAGACTATTGAATGCAAGCGTCCCCCATAAGGCAGTAACCTCCCCACAATGAGAGGCAATAGAGGACACACCCCAGGAGGGAATGATACCAGGACCAAGTGTGGGTGATGTAAAAGGGTTTTTATGTAATCAATATAGGGCATGCAAAGGACTCTGCAAGCTCCGAGAGCGCTCTGTCTCACAATAGCAAAGACAGTCATATTTATTACAAAACTATGTCATAAATCCTGTAAGCTATAGGGGGCACATAGTCTCAGGGATTGGTTGCGTCGACTAAGCTATAGGTGGTGTGTCGAAGAGCTGCTCCAGGATTGGTGGACATCTGTGTGGTGCCAATGTGGGGCGGACAGGTCAGCTGGGCTTGTCGGGGTGGAGCTGTCAGGCCGGACGTGGTCTGTGTCGATGATTGGTGGCTGTACTAACACTTTGCCCTTGTGGCCACACACACAAACACTCATCACTTTATACGACTCTGGTTGTCCTGCAAATCCTACAATAGGTTAACCTAAGATAACAAGAAAGACAGGAGAGACAGCATGCAATATGAAGCTTCACAAATACATCAATGTACAATTACTCTTGACCCAATGACCAGTTGCCATAAGTCCAGGTGTCTTGTCAGAGGGCACAGGGTGAGCTGTCTTGTCATTCTATTCTGTTAGATGTGGTGAGAGATTGCTTTACGATATAGGGGTGAATAACTGTCTCTATGGTCCATTAACTTGTGGTGAACTGGAGTACTATTGGATTAGTAAGGGCACATCTCTGGCTCCTCAAGGCAGTGGGATTTAAGACCAGGTTGTACATAATTCATTTGGCTAAAGTACGGCGACCTCTGACATGGGTGAGGTAAATACTTGAAGCGGGTCCAGCAGAAATTTAGGGAGGTGAGGTTGCGCTGCTCGAGCACCAGCAAGCCCTGGTGGGCCTTGGCGGGAGGAGGGGGAGATGGCCTTGTAGCTCTAAGCAATTCTCTGCTCCTGGACTGCACAATATACCATAAGGGAGACGGTTGCTACAGTTAGTGGCATTAGGAGGATTACATGTTTCTGTCGTTTACAAATTCGTTTACTGCTTCATTTGTAACAATGGGGGTCTGGCAGTGACACATGCATTACATAACGTTAGTTGAATACATATTGATAATTCATAGGACAGACAAACGAATAACAATGTGAGGTAGCATCAGGTTGGATCGTATACGCAGGATCAGAGAAGTAATATGTTCGGTTACATTCTTGTTCATAGCAAAAACCGGCTCAATGCCCTTAACGGCTGTTACACTTTTTAAAACGTGTTTCACTACATTACACACAAGTATTCTCTGTAACGCTTTTCGCTTTATCCTTTGTACATTAGCAGCAATCATTAGTTAGCATAAGGCGGAATCTATCAAGCCCTTTCATTAGACCTTCGAGGCACATGGTATTTTACAGCGGACAGGGGTCATCCTCGCTTTTTTAACGTTATAAGTTTCCTTTCTTCCCAACACCCATGTTAAAATTTACAAACAAGCCTGTGGACTATCAGGGTTTGGTATGCGGTTTACACTTCATCTGTGGGGGGGTCTGGGCAGGGGTTCATGGAGGAAGGTTATTGACACCATATATTTTAAATGTTGGGGGTTAGATGCAGGGTCAAGACTTGTTTGATTGGGATGGTTCTTGTTATTTTCCAGACTCAAGCTACAAGTCAGGTCACTTCTGGGAAAGTGATGTACTGCGGAAGGTAAATGATACAGTGTTTGTTCTGATACTTATTTGTGTCTGGTTGCTCGTGAGAACGGGCCTTCAGCGGATCTGCCATGGGGTGGAGGTGCGGGGGAAGTGCATGGCTCACTGTGCACAGTGATCGGAGGCACAGCTACAGCTTTCGCATGCAGGCTATTTTGCTTGGGGTTTGGTTTGTACCTCTAAAATGGAGTCTTGGCATTTTCAAAATGGTGTCTATGGTACGTTACAGTACAGGTCGTGTGGCCTTATATGTCAATCAGTAGCATCCTGCCTCCCGAGCCTAGGTGCATGGGGGGCCGCTGATGAACCACAAGCCTCACGGAGGTGGGGAATGTTGGGGAGGGGGTCCTACAGACCTGTCTTCCCATACATTCCCCCCTTTCGTTACTTAAGTAATGAATACTGTAACTCCCCTAACCTCTGGCATTCTTTCTCATTGGCAACTGCTTCATCCCATGCCGGTGTACCCTTTATTAGCATACACGCTCTACATATGCCTCTGAGACTCTCCCCCCTCCTAGCATACTCGTCAGGTGTACAGGTCATATATATACATCCCCCATCTCCTTCCAAGTCCACCCATACCTCTGTGTACCATTCCCGTTCTCGGGGCTCCTTTATTGTGGTATGATATAACCTGTCCACTATATCCCCATCATAGTTTAATGGCACCATTCTATACTTGGGCTCCGGGTCCTCACCTGTTTGTACTTGTGCTTCTTGCAAGATCTGTACTGCTCCTCTAGTGTTGCCTTTTGTCACCATCATCATTGCGCCATTCAGCACTGCATTTGCGCAGCATCGAAGACCCATCTGGCACAAGCAAAAAATCAGGAGTAAAAATACCACGATGGGCATCAATATTTTGACTGTCAGCCCCAGCCAGGAAGGTACCCTAGAAAAAATGTTGTCGAACCAAGTGCTGGCATCTGCTCTACCTTCGTTCCTCATTCATTCCCCCAGGTTGTGCACCGCTGCAATAACATGTGATAACGTTCCATTTTCCGCATCTTCAGAAGGTACAAATGTGCAGCACGCACTCCCGATTTTTCGGCAAACACCTCCATCCATCGCCGTGAACAGGTGTAGGACATACCTGTTCTGCATGGTCATTAACCGTGGGGCCGTTAGCTCCACCTTGATCACATTGAACCATTCTTCAGTGTCGTTGGCCAGCTAGATCAGCTCCCAGTGCATGATCTGGAGCCATTTTGCGTGGGCTCATGCCTGGATACTCAGGATAAGGGAGGCGAAGAACGTCTCAGCGGAATTAAACAACCGGTACTTGTCAGGAATCTGTGCCAACAGGTCTGAGGAAGCTTTGGATATGTAGTTGGATGATCTCCGCCACTTTGATATCACATCTTGCGCATTGCCTGAGGACAGAGCATACAATGGCGATTCTTCTGTTGGTTGTATATTTTGTTCACGATGGGCAGCTGGCGCTCCTTTTCCTCCATCAATGTGGCTCTCCGGGATCACCATCAAAGCCGAATGCAGTGTTGCCAGAGAGCATGGGCCCCTCCAGGATTGTGGGGGGTGCAAGTACACCTGTTTACTGCAGACACAGTAATTGTCCGTCAGTGCTGCTGTCCCTTTTTTCATGTCTGGGATAATGAGTGTCCGATTGCAGTTCTTGTTTGCACCCATGATGTTTTTTCCGTCGCCATGGAAGCACAGTTCGTATGAAATTTTTGTTGTGCAATTTAAATGGTTTTTGAGGGCGTTCACCCAGGTCAGCTTTGTGATGTGTTTTGTGGGATATATTTACCCATGCATCCGAGCCCTACCTCAAAACTGTGCAGTACTGACATGAAAACATCATGATGGCCAGAGCTTCCCAGAAAATGCACAGGGAAATGCAGGAAGAATAGGCTGCCACCCATTTTTGCCGATGTTATGGGCACAGAAGGACACTGCCTAAAACCACCATTGGACTACCCGCACAGTAGTCTGAAACCATTGGGAATGGCAATGCTGATTGCCAAATGCAACCTAGAATTGTGGGGAATTCATTCTTCAATCCCAAAAATGGGTGCAGTACCAGTACTCACCACTATCCAAAAGCCGGCGTTTTAAAACCACCCTGTGTTCCTCTGAAGGCAAGCCAAAGTGTCTATTTTAAACATTGCAACATGTGCAAAATATTCACTGAACACCAGCAGACATTTGGCAGAATGAGGTTTTGTGTGCTTACAAAATCTGGGAAATGAAGAGCCCAAAACAGTGCTTATAACAAAACTGCTATGGAGTCAGCAGTTTAAGTTGCACTGGATTTAAAGACACTAAAATCGAAAATGTTTAGATTAAATGAGTGACCTATGTTTGGTGTCACATGCCTTTGCAATTGTTTAAATGTTATAGTTTAAACTTAGAATCAGCATTCTAGCTGCATATGTAAAAATGTTTAGTTTTATTTGAATGCAGGAACTGGGGAACAAAAAGTGACATTTTATCTGAAACTGGCTTAAAGAGATTCCAATTCTGCCTGGCAACTACCCCCATCAGGAGTGAAACTTGAGTCACAGCTGTGTTCCCAGGCCTAGCTGCCCTTTTGCTGCTCACACTAAGGATATGCCATCTATCTGATAATTGAATTACCTGTGCTCTGCAGGAGAGTGAACAATGCAACTCCCTTCACCCAGGCAGAGGGTTTATTGAGAGGATCATAAATGGCTTCCTCTTGAACAATGAGCCTCTCCTGACTCAGGCAAAGGTTTTATTACAGCAGTCGTAAAATGTAGCTTCCTCTTGGCAGAAGCTGGGAGGGGCACTGCCTGTGAGAGCAAGCTGGCTTGGCAGAACTGGAAAAACCAGTATTTCTACCTTGTGCTGAGAGGAAACCACACCCCTTTGGAGCCAGAACATAACTCTAAAAAGATGAATAACTCATAGAGCGGACATGTGAAATTTTTATAAATGATACCATAATTCTTGTGATTTTTCTGCCCACAGTTTAAGAGGTTTTTAGAACCGGTGGTATGTTCAGGGGGGTGTTAGCGGAAAAGTGGATATTACTCTAAATGTATGCATGTTAAAAGTCTGAAACTTCACCAGTTAATGTCCATACTCCCTGCGCACATGTATGTAAAGTTGGGTCAATGTCAGAAATTGAAAAATCAGTTAAAAAGTCAATTATGTGCCATTTCTGAATGCAAGCTCTTAGAAACAGCAGATTTGGACAGAGACATGGCTAAATTCAGCCACACCATGTATATGTAATTTCAAGCAACTGTGTAACTGTGAAATATGTCTTTTATTATCAAATATAGAATGTGTGCAATCTGACAGAGGAGTGTCCTATCTGCAAGCCATAAAATGACATCCCTCTGACTCACAGTTCATTCCCCAATCAAATGATAAATGGAAGTTTGACCAATTAGAAGCTGAGAGAGAGGTAGGGTCAGTGATGCTAGAACACACCCACATTCTAAACACATAAAAGCAGACAGACAGGACAGATAGGGACCTTCAATTCCATCTGCAGCGGGACGCTCTGCCGGAAAAATCCATACTTACCTCCATCAATCTTCAAAGAGCCAACACTTAGACTCCAAGATAAACAGAGACTTCAGAACCTTAACCAGAAAGGCCACTGCCAGCAAGAGTATTTGTCAGCAGGCCTCAAAATATTTTTGCAACTGAACTCTTCAGACAGCCGGGCGAGCCGTCTGAATTTTGCCAAGAACTTTTGCAAGAACCCGGTGACAGAAATATCCAAAGAGAAGGCAGGACCCGACCCAGAGAACCGGTGCCTAGCAGAGAAAAGGCCATTGTATCCAGAGTGCTGACCCCGATGCTGTGAGCAGTTCCAGAGACCAGACGCTGTGCCCAGAGACCGTCCGAAGTCCAGACCTGTTGACCAGATCGTGACAAAGCCGCCTTCCTGTTTAAAATCTCTTGTGAGTACCGCCAAACTGTACCAAACCAATCTCCTAGTTAAAATAATAAATTCAATCCTATTTTAATCTAAGTAGAACTGTCTCCTAACTGTCACCTGTCATTTGCAAAGCTGTCACTTGTCATTTTCTAGTTGCAAGCTGCACGTGTCTTTTTGAACTTTAAAATTTCAAATCTGAAAAACGACCTTTATTTAATCGCTCATATCTCCGCGACCGTTTGTGCTAGAGACTTGCAGTAACTTTTATCTGAAAGCTTAGAATCGTGGCTTTCCTATGAACCTAGAACCGCATTCCTACCCCTTATAGTTTTACCGCAATCGCGGAACACGCATTCGCGAATTTTACCACGATTTGCAAATTTCTTCACATGTAAAAACTGCTGCTGCTTGCCTTCCATTTGCCAGAAATTCGTTTAATCTGCTAACTATCCCTGCATCATTGCAAGAGTGAGCCTGAGCTAATATTAACTAGATACCACTCACCCTGAACCTCTGAAAGGGAATTAAAAGCATTTCCAGCATCTTTCTCATCCATTGCTAGCACATATCAAAGCATTTTGCCTGTGTTTTCAAAACTCCTATCTGTTTTCTGTAGTGTAAGCTTGCTGGGGTGAACTGAATCACATTTGATTGCATTTCTGAGAACTGTGTGTTTTCCTTCCATTTCCTTGCATTGCATAAAGAGGGGGGGAGTGGATTGCCAGAGAAAAGTGATTACATTGTTTGGTTGAAATCATATTGAGTATTTTCTGTACTGCATTCATTGAATATTGCATCCACCTGAGCTTACATAAAGCATCCTCTACCACATTATACTTTTGTTCCTATTTACCAGTGTGCTACCTTATCCATTTCATGTCAACTCATTAGTGATTATAAGAAGTGTGCTAGTGCCAGATTCTCCGTTGTTGATCTTTATCATATCAGATTAAGTGTGCTATTCAATTATTAATTTATTATAAAGTGTGATATATATATATTTTAAATTATCAAATAAACCTTTTAAACTTGCAAAACAGAACTACTTCTTGGCTCAGTGGGGTCAGGGGGATTCCAAGAGAGGGGTGTTATATAGGGGTAGTCATCCAGAAAGCATGAACTGGACATAAAGATATATCAATAAGGGTTTTCATTCAGTATTATAGACTAGGCGTTGACTTAGCTGTAGTGCTGAATTGAATCCTCTTACAGTTTCGTCCAAACTGGTGTACAGGTTTTCTCGATCCATTGTAGTTTTTCTCCCGGCAGTCCTCATAGCGCTTCAGCTTTACACGATATTACTTCATCTTTCCACTTATTGTCCAAAAACAATGTCCCTTTGATCACAAAAAAATGTTCTTTTCAACATATCACTCCTTTAGCTCTTGAATAGCAGGTTTTTTCGTTTTGCAGCATTTCAAAAGATACATCGTGTGCCTGGAGGTGTTCTTAATTCTGCACAGAGTGAGATGAAGGAGACACTGGGCATCTACAAGATGCAGCTCTTTAGGTAGCAAGACCTTAGGTGTGCCTGAGGCGTGGGGAATCAGGGAACAGACACAACAACTCTCTTTGGTTGTCTGTTTTGCAGTGGAGCTCATGTCTGCATACCATTTGTTTAAATGATGTGGATGTCTAGGGTCTTCTATGGTGTCTAGGCCCAGGCCAGAATATTCGTCATCTTTCTTCCTCCCCGCCTCCCTCCTTCTTCTACTGCTTTTAAGGTAATTTTTCGCTTCTCTTGCTGCTTGTGACATCGCCCCCTCTTTTCCCACACCCCCCTTTTCCCATTCATCATATAGGGTCAAAAATCTCTCTGCCATCTCTGCATTCTCTTCTTTCCTACTCGTGGGGGGGAGCAGTTTCTGCAGATGGTTTAACTTCTGGTGTGGGCATTGTGGCCGTAGTGTCATACCACGATCATTTAAACCATAGACATTGTATTCTGAGACTTTTGAGGGGGGAGCTGGACTTGTGGTTGGCCTGTGGTTGGTATCATTTGGGGGCTGTACATGAGTAGGTTCTGTATCATATCCCCATATAAGCTGAAATCCATACCATATCAAATAGGCCCCCTCCTTAACGATTTTTGTTCCATTCCCCATATTGGTTCCATTCCTTCCCCCCTCATTCATCTATGAATGCGATGAACCAGTAGATGACGAGACCACAAATCTCATGGTAAAAAATAGAACAGCGCACACAAACAATCCACATTCATACGAATATCTGCGTAAATCAAAGACATCATTTACATTTCTAACTGCTCTAATATTATTTGTTGCGGGCTGCCCGTTCGTTGTCATGATTATTCCTATATGTTAAAACATAAAAGTGCATTAAGCATACTCAAACAGTTATATTGATCATTTTTATCATAGAACGAAAGAGGAGAGAGAGAGAGAGAGAGAGAGAGAGAGAGAGAGAGTTTTCAGTATTTGCAGTTCAATATTATCTACACTTTTTGTCTCTCAGAAAATAATGTATTTCTTTTCTTTTTATCATGCATTATCCTGTACCCATGTAGGACATAGATGTTCTTGGTTCTCTCTTTCTATTGTGACACTTCTGTGGTGCTTTGAACTTCTTCCTTTTGTTCTTCTCTAATACTATCATAGGCTTTTCGTATGTCTGTTAAATGTATCCAATATCTCAGGCCCTTTACTTTTATCGCTGTCGGTGTGCAATACACCACCTCATATGGGCCATGAAATCTTGGGGCATTCCACCTACGCACGAAGCTCCTTACGTACACCATCTCACCTGGCATTAGCTGGCCTTGCGGGTTTTCTTATATACATTTTACTGCCTCATTTCCTTCCTCTCGTGTAAATGGTGGTGCAAGCTGTCTTGATATCAAGTGGGCTGCTCTGGTGAGTTTTGTCAGATAGTCATTAAATTCTTCACCTAATATTGTGCCACTTTGTGGGCATCTGAATGTCTGCGGAGTGGGGAGTGCGCTGTGTGCATGCGCCTTCCAGTCACTATTTCGTGCGGTGACAGATGGTGGTCCTTGCTGGGCTGATTTCTCAGCTCGAACAAGGCCAAAGGCAGACAAGGCACCCAATTTCTTTTAAGGGAAAAGCACAATTTTGATAGCCTCCCCTTCAGGAGTCCATTGATCTTCTCAACCACGCCATTGCTTTGTGGATGATAAATCGAGCACAGTTTATGTTTAATTCCTAGCAGATCTGTAACTTCTTTCAAGAGGTCCTTGACAAAATGCGTGCATTATCTGAGCGAATAACATCGCAAATTCCCCAGCGTGGGAATACTTCCCTCACTAAGAACTTTGCAGCGCACTTAGCATCTGGACATGCACAGGGCCCTGCTTCGACCCACCTGGAAAATGGACAAACTACCACTATCATGTACCATGCACAATTGCATCTTTCTCCCATATCTGCATAATCAATATGCAGCTCTCTGAAGGGGCCTGTTGGTTTTGGTATTGTTCCCAGCAGTGTCCTCAATGTCATTCCTGAATTGTATATCTTGCATGTTGTACATTCCATTGCCAATTTTGATATCTGCTCCTATAACACTGGAACAAACCAATCTTCTTGTATCTCTGTGGCAATATGTTGCTTTGCATTGTGTGCGGGAAAGTGTAATTGTTTGAATGCTATTTCTAAGAGTTTGACTGACATTACCACTTTTCCTGTGTTATTTTGATGCCATAAAAGGTCAGTTGCTGACTGGCTACATCCCCTCTTTTCCCACAGCTCTTTCTCTTCTTCACTTGCTCCTTCCAGTAACTCCAGTATTTGTGACACGGGCATGTCATTATAGCCACTTGGTATGTTTTACTCTACCTGTTTGTGTACTAAGTACTCACCGGCAATTCTTTCACTAGATAAGAGTCTTCCTTAGCTGCGGCGTCCGCCGACGCGTTTCCCAAAGAGATAACATCTGTGTTGGTGTTGTGGGCTTGGCACTTCACTATGGCTACCATGGAGGGGTCCTTCAGTGCTTCAACAAGGTCTTTGAGGAGTTCTACATGTTGTATAGGTGACCCATCAGCCCTTTGGAACCCCCCTCTGTCCCCACCTTACCAGCCCGCCATGTACGGTAGTGGTCATATATGCTGAGTCTGTGTAGATTGTGACTGCATACCCTTTCACTGGATGTAATGCTTCAATTAGTGTGATGAGTTCTGCTGCTTGAGCTGAGTAATGGGCAGGTAGGCACTGCTGTATTATCACTTCATACTCACCTTCTTCCATCCTCACAACTACTGCTATTCCTACGGGTTTTTCGCCTGTGCCTGGGTTTATTGATGCTGACCCATCTATAAAGAATACTTCTACATTGTTTGATGCATTTTCGCTCACCACAGTGCTTTCTCCCTCCTCCCCTTTATATGTTGCACAATCGTGTGCCTGCATGTCTTCCAATGTGCATGGTTCTGTGATGAATCTTGCGGGGTTCACTGTTTTACATCTCACTATATGTATGTTTGCACTAGACAGAATTATCTCATAGGCAGTAGCTCTTTGTGTTGTGAGTGTGCTTTTTGATCTTTCCTAGATAGCAAACAGGGAGTGCTCCACAAACAGGGTGATGGAGCACCCCATCACTATTGTTGCACTTTTTTCAATGGCGAATGCTGCGGCTGCGAGAGATTGCTCGCAAGCAAAGTGTCCTTGCATTACTGCGTCCAGTGTGCCACTGTAGTATGCGAGGGGCTTGTGTCCCAGTGATGTCTTTAGTGTTAGTACTGCTGTCATGGGGGTCCCTTTACAGTGGGAGAACAGGTAGAACTCCCGCTCGTAATCTGGGTTCATGAGCACTGGTTCGCTCGAGATCAGTTCTTTAAATGACGTGAACGCGTCACTTAGTTCTGCAGACCATTGTATTTCTGTGTTCTCTCGTTGGGCCTCCTTAAATGCCTGCAATAATGGTCTTGTATATGCTGCATAGTCTAGTATCCATGCTCGGCAGTAATTACACATGCAGAGAAATCTTTGCATTTCTTTTACTGTTTTCGGTCTTCCCACCACTGTAATGGCAGCTACTCTGTCTTGTATTATTTTCTTGCCCTCCTGTGAGATCAGTTGTCCCAAATACAACACTTCTCATTGGCAGTACTGCAGCTTCCCTCTGTCAACCTTGTAACCTTTGTGGACCCACAATGTCAAGAGAGCAATGGAGTCTTTTCTGCACTCTTCCTCATTTTTTGCACAGATGAGTAAATCATCTACGTATTGAATAATCGCACTCTCTGCTGTCATATTCCCTAAATCTTCATGTAGGATGCGGTTGAATATACTGGGGCTTTTGCAGTACCCCTGGGGTAACCTGCAGTGCTCGTATCTTTTTCCCCCCAATGTAAATGCTGTTAAATATCTGCACTCTTCTGCAAGTGGTATTGAGAAAAGGGCATTTTTCAAATCCACTACTGTGAAATGTGAAGCATTTTTGGGATGCTGCACAGGATGGATGCCGGGTTAGGGACTAAAGGGAATTCTTTTTGGATGACGTCATTGAGGGGGCGCAGGTCTTGGATCATCCTCCACGCCCCACCTTTTGCCACCTTTTGCTTTTTTAATCGGGTAAATACAAGTGTTACATGGCGAGTTTGAGGGCACTATTATTCCTTGAGCCAGTAATGCACTAATCATCTCTTTTATCCCTTCTTCTGCTTCCCGGGACTGGGGGTACTGTTTTACCCGGGGTAATATGGCTCCAGTTTTCAGTTTTATTTTAACTGGTGTGACCCCATGCAGTAGGGGCTCCTACCACTGCCATTAGCTGTACAGGCACTTGTCTTTCCTGTATCATGATATCACACGGTATTGCTATTTCCATTATTATTTCACCATCACTTTCCGAGTCTGAAAAAAGGTCCTCATCTGATAGATGGCGCAATGCAATGTCAGCATTGATGCACAATACTGTGCGCCATTCACAGCTGTGTATGTCCATTGCAATGACGTCTATTCTTTTGGCTGAGATCTGAACTGCATGCAGATCTAGTGACATCACTGTCCCGGGCACAATCTCTGGGCATGCTATTGGTCGGAAGATGAACGCGGGTACTCTCCATTCTAAATTTTTCAATTCTGGGACCACTCGTGCTAATGTTTTTAGCCCTTGAATGAACACATTAGGGTCCAGTGGTATGCCGCGCACTTCTGGTGCTGTTGCTCGCGCATGCACCACCAGCATTATACGCATAGGGCAGGTCCATGAAGTTGTACACACTAAACCTTGTTCTGTGAAGAAGATAGTCATATTAAGCTTACTGAGAAGGTCCCTTCCCAATAAGTTAATTGGCGACTGTTTGTAGTATAATAGGGGTTCCCTTACAGTTTTTCCCCTTACCGTGACATCCAAATCTTCTGTTTAAGGAACTTCGACAACAGCCCCAGAGAACCCCTGCGTCTCCAATTTACGATTAGATAGCGGAAACCGGCCTTCACGCAAACATGATTTTTCAGCTCCCGAATCCACCATAAATATGAACTGTTTATTCCCTATCTGCGCCCCTATCAGTGGTTCCTCTGCTGCATTGTAAGTCGTCGAAAGTACAGGACACGCAAGTGCTCCCTGTGGGCTGTCCCATGCTGGGTGTCTCGTGTTCCCCCCTTGGCTGAAGACATTACCTGATACCACTGCCACTCCACCGTACGGTGCAGGTGCACTGTTAGCTGTTGTTGCGAATGGGTTGCCCTGTGAGTATGGTATATGTTCGCGGCTCTGCGGGTGCTGTTGTACATTATGGGGTTGTTCCCTTCATTGTTCTAGATAACCTTGCTCTTGTTGCCCTTGTGCCCCTCCCATGGGTAATCCATATGGGCTTCCCGGGTGTGGGTGACCATAAGGTTGATCATCTTGGTACATGTTACTTGGTCTGTTTCTGCACTCTCGTGAGAAGTGTCCCCATCTCCCACAATTCCAACAATTCCCTTGTCCTCCTCTAGGTCCTTGCCCTCCATATCTGCCATTTCCCCCATACCCTTGGCCACCCCCTCTACGTCCCTTGTACCCATCTCGTCCTCCGCGGGGGGCCCACACTTGCCACTGCAGTCTTCCGTACTGGTCCTCTCCATTCCACTGTGTCTGCCCGTTGCCTGCCAATTTGCTGCCATCCTCCCTTGTATCGCTACCAGTCCCTCCTCCTCTTCTGCCTCCCTATCTTGGGGGAGTGCTGCTACGGCTGCAGCGACCTTCACCAGTTTCATTTGTACTAACTTCGCCTTGTCTGCCAACCTTTTTTGTGCAATTTCCTTCTCTCTTTCCTTTATTCTTTTGCGGTGGTGAACTATTATGCTTTGAATCTCTGGCCACCCCTTCGGTTCTATCCCTGCTATTGTGTCGAGTGCTTTCTGCACTTCTTTTGGGAGCCCCCTCTTTATTATAAAGTAGAATAGGGACGTTGAATGGTCCCAGGCCGTATCCGTCTCGGCTCTCCACATCTCCTGCACCCGAAAAATGAAATCCATAGCATCCTCCCCATCGTTCATGGTATATTGCATCACTGGCTGTAAATCTGGTGTGTTTGGAAATGTTTTCCTCAAGGCGTCCTATACTCTTGCACGCACTGTATTAAAAGGAGCTCCATCATGGCGGTCACAATCCAATGTTACTCCCAGGAAACCTGTTTTTGCCCATACTCTGTCTGCTTGGTCACCTACTGCCGATACTAGCAAGCTCTTAACATCACCAATGGCACTCCCGTGGTATGTTTCTCAAATGCATATATCCACTTACTTGCCCCTCCTGATAGCGGGGGCAGGGACTTCAGTAAATATGCTTTGTCCATTTGGGCCCAAGGTATGTAATTTGGCCTCCCAGCTCCCCTATGCATCAATGGGAGTTGTAGTTTGCTCTTGGTTACTTTTCCTGTACTCACCTTCAATCCTTTTCTGCCTAATGTAGCCATTCTTCCCATTCTATTCCTCAGCCTCCCCGTCCACTCCTCTTTCATTGTTCTTCCCAAGGGTGCCTCATCCGATCTACCTGACCCACCTCCTGATGCTACCCCCAGCCTTCCATTTTCCTGCTCTTCATCCTCAATATCACACCAAAGCTCTTCCATTCCCCCAGCGACCATCCCTTCCTCTCCTGTGTTGTCCTCGAATTCGTGTGGTCCCGGTTCTATTATTCGAGGTGGTTCTTCCTGAATTCTAAATAGTATTTCCCCCTTTTTCCACCCTTCCTCAGAAGACACGTTGAGCGTATGCGCCCTAGGCATTCGTTCTGTTCTTGCAACGCTCGTCCCACTCTGTTCACATATATTTCTTATTCTAGATAGCTCATCTCTGGCCATTGAGAGCCTAGAGTCTAAATCCTCTGTTAGTTTCTCAATGTCTACTGCAGGGGTACCTACCTGTCCACTCTGTCTAGGACACTCATACGGTGGTGGTGCAGTTGGTCGTGGTGCAGCTGTAGGGGCAGTGGTGGGCACATACGTGGGATCGCTATACCCTTCTGCTGGCACGGGTTTGTTTAGGAGGGGTTACAATCGTGTTACCTCTATTGACCCTTCTCTCCCCTTACTCTCACCCTCATTCTCATGTGCTACTAAGGGAGTGGTAGTGGTGGTGGGCTGGTCGGGCGTTATGTCTTTCTTTTTGAGTGGAGGCACTTCCTCAAACAGTCTCCACTGATCTAATATCTCTCTCCTATTATGGAACTGCTTTCCTTTGTATTTTATAAATATGCATGTGGCTACCTTGTTCAATACACTTTTATCAAATGATCCTCCTTGTGGCCATACCTGGGGTAGCCCCTCCCCTTTCAATTCCGTGACCCATTGGTCAAGGTATTTGTTTATACGTTCTGCATAACCAGGTAGATTTTTGCAAATATGGGCCAGGGTGTTTCCGCCCCCATATTGTATTCTCGTTGCTCACCTTTCTGCGTTATTTATAACTGTCACTGTGACTTACGTGCATGTGTATCTCTTATCTCTAGCAGTTCTTGGATGTTAAAAAATGTGTGTTCAGATCTTACCGGGTCACACTTACAATGACCATACCACAGAACTATCTAGCATCACTAATTCAACATCATTTCTTTAAAATGCAATTCTCTAAAACATGAATAGCTTAGCATATGCAACATGGAACAGACATTTAACAAACATTTAACATACAACACATAACAATGACTCTCCCTTTGCTTGCCCTGCACTTTTGTCTTTGACAAGGCCTTCTGACACTCACCCAATTTTTCCCCCTTCACCCTTAGAAGTTATAACACTTTTTCTAGTATCGAAATATCCACAGTAAAGAAGAAAGAAGAAGCAGTTTCTAATGTACACACCGTGTCTCCCTATTCTTCAGACACCCTTATTTTATTTTCCACTATTCAACTTATTCCCAGTACTAGTCAAGATAGCACTACGCAGCGCCGCCTTCTACCCCTTTGCAGAGCTAGGTTCCCGTCTTTATCTTCCCTTATTTCCCCTTATTATCCTAATGGCCATATGCAGAGAAAGAAAATAGTATTAATAGTTGAAAGTACCCATTAACTGACCTCATATAATCTGGCTCCCTCCCCCTTCTCCTTTTATGATCACTCGCACTTAATACTCACGTGCCCGTCTTGATCCGAGATTCTCCGGACTGGGTCCATCCAGGTGGCGCTGCCTCACACTCAATGGCCGCCCCCCGGCTACGGTGAGCAGTACTAAAGGGTTTTTTGGAACGGGACCCGTACCCTTTGGCCTACTACGTGCGCATGTCTAAGCGTACCAGTTGCCGTAGACAGGCAGCTCTCTTGAGCGGGCGCACCGTGCGTCTCCACTGCCACCCGGAACTCATGCCAAAAGGGGACAATACAAAACAAATCATGTTGGGGTCACCACTGAAAGCAAGCATCCCCCATAAGGCAGTAACCTCCCCACAATGAGAGGCAATAGAGGACACACCCGAGGAGGGAATGAGACCAGGACCAAGTGCGGGTGATGTAAAAGGGTTTTTATGTAATCAATATAGGGCATGCAAAGGACTCTTCAAGCTCCGAGAGCTCTCTGTCTGACAATAGCAAATACAGTTATATTTATTACAAAACTACGTCATAAATCCTGTAAGCTATAGGGGTCACATAGTATCAGGGATTGGGTGGCGTCGACTAAGCTATAGGTGGTGTGTCGAAGAGCTGCTCCAGGATTGGTGGACATCTGTGTGGTGCCAACGTGGGGCGGACAGGTCAGCTCGGCTCGTCGGGGTGGAGATGCCAGGCCGGACGTGGTCTGTGTCGATGAATGGTGGCTGTACTAACACTTTGCCCTTGTGGCCACACACACAAAAACTCATCACTTTATACGACTCCGGTTGTCCTGCAAATCCTACAATAGGTTAACCTAAAATAACAAGAAAGACAGGAGAGACAGCATGCAATTTGAAGCTTCACAAATACATCAGTGTACATTTACTCTTGAACCAATGACCAGGCGCCATAGGTCCAGGTGTCTTGTCAGAGGGCACGGGGTGAGCTGCCTTGGCATTCTATTCTGTTAGATGTGGTGAGAGATTGCTTTATGATATGTTAGTACAGGGGTGAATGACTGTCTCTATGGTCCATTAACTTGGGGTGAACTGGAGTACTATTGATTAGTAAGGGCACATCTCTGGCCCCTCAAGGCGGTGGGATTTAAGACCAGGTTGTACATAATTCATTTGGCCAAACTACAGCGGCCTCTGACATGGGGGAGGTAAATACTTGAAGCGGGTCCAGCAGAAATTTAGGGAGGTGAGGTTGCACTGCTCGAGCACCTGCAAGCCCTTTGGGGTCTTGGTGGGAGGAGGGGGAGATGGCCTTGTAGCTCTAAGCGATTCTCTGTTCCTGGACTGCACAATATACCATAAGGGGAGACGGTTCCTACAGTTAGTGGCATTAGGAGGATTACATGTTTCTGTCATTTAAAAATTCGTTTACTGCTTCATACGTAACAATGGGGGTCTGGCAGCGACACATGAATTACATAACATTAGTTGAACACATATTGATAATTCATAGGACAGACAGACGAATAACAACGTGAGGTAGCGTCAGGTTGGATCGTATACGCAGGATCAGAGAAGCAATATGTTCGTTTAGATTCTTGTTCATAGCAAAAACCGGCTCAACGCCCTTAACGGCTGTTACACTTTTTAAAACGTGTTTCACTACATTGCACACAAGTATTCTCTGTAACGCCTTTGTACATTAGCAGCAATCATTAGTTAGCATAAGGCAGAATCTATCAAGCCCTTTCATTAGATCTTCAAGGCACATGGTATTTTGCAGCAGGCAGGGGTCATCCTCACTTTATTAACATCATAAGTTTCCTCTCTTCCCAACACCCATGTTATAATTTACAAACAACCCTGTGGACTATCGGGGTTTGGTATGCGGTTTACACTTCATCCGAGGGGGGGTCTGGGCAGGGGTTCGTGGAGGAAGGTTATTGACACAATATACTTTAAATGTTGGGGGTTGGATGCAGGGTCAAGACTTGTTTCATTGGGATGGTTCTTGTTATTTTCCAGACTCAAGCTACAAGTCAGGTCACTTCTAGGACAGTGATGTACTGCAGAAGGTAAATGATACAGTGTTTGTTCTGATTCTTGTTTGTGTCTGGTTGCTCGTGAGAATGGGCCTTCAGCGGATCTGCCATGGGGTGGAGGCGTGGGGGAAGTGCATGGCTCCATGTGCGCGGTGATCGGAGGCACAGCTACAGCTTTCGCATGCAGGCTATTTCGCTTGGGGTTTGGTTTTGTACATCTAAAATCGAGTTTTGGCATTTTCAAAATGGTGTCTATGGTACGTTACAGTACAGGTCGTGTGGCCTTATGTGTCGATCAGCAGCCATCCTGCCTCCCGAGCCAAGGTGCATGGGAGGCCACAAGCCTCACGGAGGTGGGGAATGTTGGGGAGGTGGTCCTACAGACCTGTCTTCCCATACACTATTAATCTGGTGGCAGGTCAATATCTAATAATAAGCCATACCGGGTTTTTGAATGGTGTGTGATGATTCTAGCAAAATTGTCACTGACTCTCTGTAGAGAAGCTTCTCTTACGTGGCCAGGGAAAGGCAGAAGCTACCTGACTCTGACCCTGGATGTGGCTATCTCCAGGGGAATCAATTAGGGGAAGACCAACTCCAGAAAGGTAGCAAAACGTAATATCAAAATAACCTGCAGGCACCATAGATAATGATTTTCCAGGTTTTCCAACCAATCACCCTATTTACCCCATCCCATTTTTAATACTGAGACGGGGAGGAGGAATAGAGCAGTAGAGATAACTAGAAGTGGGAAGCCAACACTGCGCTCTAGTCTTTGGAACTTTTGACCGATGCCAGAAAGTTTCAAATTGCTACAGCTGCTCCGTGTGAGGGAGAGAGGCAGAGTCAGAAGCTGTACTTAACTTGTTCTGACACTGGTCAGGATGTCGCAGATGACATGGTCATAAGAAGCAGCACAGACACTGACACGAACAGTCTACAGGGAGACCGAGCTGAAGGAAGCTTACCGCTTGATGACCATGGGTGTCAAAACTCACACAAAGGGAGAGAGTATCGACAATCTCCCCCGAACCACAGAAGCCGAATGGATTTGACCCTCCTACCGTGGTTGGCATGGGCACCTGAATGTCAAGACCACAGATAGCCACATGGCAGCCAATGGGGGGAAGAGGGATTAGGGAGAGGTTGTGGATGGGATGGGGGAAGTTTTGGATAGGTAAAAGGGAGTGTGGGTAAAAATGCACATACATGCATAACAGAACAGTCCTGAAACCATACTCCTACCTGTTCCTAATGAGTTCCTAACCTCCTGTACGTAAAACCCTGTGCAATAATTATGTACCTTTCTCATTTTAGAACACATATCCTGGTAAGTCAAACATAGAACATGAAATGCGATGAGCATGAAACATGAACAACACTTAGCAAGCCAGATGGAACACACTGGGATACTCTCTCAAAATGAATATACAAAAGCATACCCACAAGGGCAAGCAAAGCAAACATGACATAAAACATAAATTAGATTCCAAACCATGACACAGATGGCCTTGATATTGTCAAATTAGTAACCTGCTTCATACAGCAGGCCCATTGCCCCTGTTATTATCTTTTCCTGCCTCCGAGTGCATGGGTTTAAGTAACGAACATTTCCCTCATGTGGAACATGCAACAGCAATGCAAGAGTGGATGTCGTTATTCCACCCACATAACAAATATGCAATCTCAACAGAAGCACAGACTACTTAGCTTTTTGTCCGGGAGCCCCACGGGACTGCCCAGATGAGAATATGTACAGCGCTGAGAGCGGACAAGCCTCCAGTCACCGCTGCGCTGCCCGGGTCCTTCCCTCACTGCCCAGACTTCCGGCGTTCCGCTGCTCCATCTATAGCTCTTCTCACCCACCGTAACCACCAGTGCTCAATAGAATAATCCGCACCTGGCACGGGCGGCAGATAGTCTTTGCATGCTGCAGTTACTCACAGCTGCCACAGAGTGGGAAAGCAAGGAACTACAAGATTTCCCCACTGCTGCTGGGAAATGAAGTTTCTATGACCAAATCCAGTCTCCTTATACATTTCACATGCTGCAAACGCACCTGTCTGCCCAGCCCTTAATCTGACAGTGGGCAGCTGTAGCCGCCCCGAGTGAAGAAAGGAAAAGAGAAAGCTGACCGGCTGACATGACGCATGCCGAGTCAGCGGATTGAGAGAAAAGTGGAAGACGAGATGCGAGAGCCGCCAAAGCTGTCTGTTAAACCCAGGGAGAACATTGGGTTACCGGGGCATGTGAAAGCGAATGCCATGTGACTGTGATAACGTGGGAGACCCCATTTTTAATACAGTAAAGAAACTGACTGAGATGAAAGCATTGTTGAAAAAGGGGCCATGAGCCAAAGCTAGAGCAGAGGACTTGATTAACTTAATACATATACGAACGGTGTTAAAGGTGGGTCGGAGACCCAATGGTTGAGAAGGAGATTTGATATGCATTGCAAATAGTGTTGAGAGAGGGTCAGAGACCCAACACTTGAAAAGACAAATCAACACAGTCATGAAATTTGTCAAGAAAGGGTCAGAACTCAATATTGGAAACATATTGCAACGTGGATAAAAGAAAGAGTGAAAAGAAAAAGGAAACGCCTATGAAGGCGTGAGAGGAAAAGCAAAGTAATATTTTGGCAGGCGAGTAAACCAGGAGTGAGAGGAGAAATGCACCTAAAATGATGAATACAAAAGGGAGGATTCATACCCCTTTTAAGGATAAGTAACAAAGTTGTAAATAACCTGGCAGGATCAAAAGAGGACTGAGTGTGAGAAATTGAAGTGTGATCAAGTATCATTTAAACTAACAGAAGGATTCTAGGGAAGGGAAATCCCTTTCCTGGTGAAACTTTATTTAATTTCTGTTTGGCCCCATAAGAACTTTACGTTGAGAACTTTGAAAGAAAGCTACAAGTACATAGAGTACTAGAAATCCCCAGTTCCCCACCCCTTGTGCACATTATACTGAGTTTAGAGTGTAAGGGTGAGTTTAGGATTTTTGGGTTGAAGACGCTCTTTTGTTTAACATCCTGACACAGACATTCCTTACTTCTGTTGAGCCAGGGAATCCCATTTTAGGATTAGGGATAGATAGGATTTCTCCCAGGGATGTAATTTCACCAAAATACCACAGGTGGAGAAAGTGACATCACATGACCCTTGGCCTCTGATGACATCACAGGAAGTGATGTCATTTGACCCCACCCCAAAGTGACATCACAGGAAGCGATTTAACACGATTTTTTACCCCTTGACAAAACAGGAAGTGACATCACATAGCATTGTTTCTAAGCACACTTGCCATGCCATCTCAGCTTCATAGCAAAAAACGTACTTAGGTGAACCCTACTGCGCTACTGTTACATGCTAGTCGCTAGGTGAACTTTACCTGACTACTGCTACATGCCAGATCCGCTTAGACTTCATAGCAAAATCGCACTTTGTGACTCTAGGTAAACCTTTACTGCCTAACTGCATCTATCTGCACATGCCTTAGTACCCTCCCAACGTAATTAGGGAATCTAACTAGGATAACCTTAGTCACTCCGCATATATTTGCTCACTCCTGCCACTATAGATGATCCTGAACTTAGGCGCACCTCACATCATGAGAAAAACCCTAACTTTCAGTCCATCCTACTCACAATGGCGCTCCTCACCATTTTGACAGCCGCCTCCTCTAACGCTAACCCTCCTGCGGACAGAAACAACAGACTCCAGGCAAGATTACCCTGTATTTACGAACCTAAAGGAAATAACATTACTATTGGACCCCACTCCACTTCACACCATTTAGCCAAGTGCGCTCAAGCAACCAAAAAAGAAACTCCAAACCCGATGCCTACCCAAGTCCAAACTAAGAAGCACCTTAGCCAAAGCCAACGCTCAATTAAACCTACACAGAACTGTAACCTAAAAAGCTCCTTGACACTAACAGGGTCTCTCATTAACGCGAGATCCATGGTTGCCCACGCCTCGGAAATCTCGGACATTCTAAGCAACCGCAATCTGGACCTGCTCGCCATCACTGAGACGTGGCTCCATGAAGCGGCAGGCCCTACTCTGATGTTAGCTGTACCAGATACTTAGAGCTGACAGACCTAAAGCTAAAGGTGGTGGCCTAGCCATCATCTCCAAAAATACCCTACCTATCAGACTGACTGACTCACCACCTTGCTCATCGTGTGAAATACTCACAGCCAAACTGCAACTCTCTAACAACCGTACACTGACCATCCATCTGATTTATAGGCCTCCAGGACCATTAGGAACATTCAAGGAGGACCTCACTAGCCTTATAGCGAATAACACACAAAATCACTCCCAAACCCTACTGATGGGCGACTTTAACATTGGTTTCAACGACCCAGACAACAAGCATGCCCACTCTATAGCTGCTTTACTCAACGACCATGGGCTCACCCAAAAAATCCTCTCACCTACCCATATCAAGGGTAGAACCCTCGATTGGGTATCTGAACTTAATTGCAACATCACCATCACCGACATTGTCCCTCAACCCTGGACAGACCACTACTTAATCAACTTCACTGCCTCACTCGATCTCCTTACTCCCAAAATTATCAACATGATACCCTCCCTACCCACTAGAAGTAAAAAAGACATCTCTGCTGAAAAACTCATCCCACTTCTCCTCCCCGCCATTAATGGCCTGGAGAATAACACCGATCCAGCCACATTAGTGGATACCTTCAACCAAGCCATGACTAAGGCACTAGACACCATTGCCCCCTCAAAATTGCGAAAAAGTAAGCAAGAAGGGCACCTGAACGCCTGGTTCAACCACCAGCTAAAATAAACAGAAAAGGAAACTACAAGCCACCTGGCGTAAATCGCCCATTGACAGCAATAAAGCTAAACTAGCCCAACTATCTAAACACTATAAGAAAGAAATCACAACCACAAAGAAAAACCTATTTAATGACAGAATCACGAAAGCCCAATCTAGTACAAAAGAACTCTTCTCCATCCTCCGTGAAATGGAAAACCCAATACAACCAATTGACACTGGCCCTCATTACGACCCTGGCGGAAAGTAACTGACCTGACCGCCATAGCGTAAATAGCGTTTCCGCCATTGCACGACGGAGTAAAGTGCGGCTAATTCTGACCCATCGGGCACGAGCACTACGCCATGGCGGAAGTGCAAAGTCCGCGATGGCGGAAATGTCCCCAAAACGCCCCTCACCGCCGTCGTACGGCGCCCTAGGTGCAATTCCGCCACCCATCATAGCGGTCACCGTAATGAGCGGTAATCGCAAAATACGGTGACCGTAAATATACGGAAACAGAAGCAAAAACATGGGGCCGGAACGGGAAACAGCACGCCGTACACCTATAAAATCAGAATCCCAACACAACCATTAAAAATCCTACCCTGAGACACATCCCAACCCGTTAGCCACCCTAGTGAAAACAATCAAAATGGGAAAAGTTGCGAAAAAAGCGTGCGACCGCAAGCGGCAGGTCCACTTCTCCCATGAGGAACTCACCGTGCTCACAGAGACCCTCCAGGAGAATGCTGCCGTCGTCTTCTCGACGCAAATGACCAGGACGGCACTTGCGAACAAGAAGGCCATATGGGCCCTGGTGGCACAGCGGGTAAGTGCGGTGGGGACCGCACCCCGCAACCCACAGCAATGCAGAAAGCGATGGGACGACTTGCGGATACGCGTACGGAGCATACTATCAGCCAACCGTAACATTGCCACAGCTACCGGGGGAGGATCGGAATCACCCATCAAGTTGACCCCCTGGGAAGAAATCTGTGCCTCCACCATTGGAATGGAGAGTATAGAGGGAGTCGGAGGGATGGAGAAAGGAGTGCAGACATCCAAAGAATCAGGTAGGTGGGCCAAATAAAACAATGCTAAATCCACAATGTCCAATCATGTGAAGTACCATGTGTCCACATAGTGCAACAGAAACACATGTCCAGGAGAACGTCCACATACATTGGCCCGATAGCGCACTTTAAAAGTCACATTAAATACATAAATAATCAAAAATCCTAAAAACACCCTCTACACGTGCAGAATGCACACCCTAACTGCAGGCTGCAAAACAACTGCATCCTCAATCCACACAAAAATGAAACCACCTCCAAGGCCCTGACCCAAATCACCCTCAGGTACCACCCCAATGCATGTGATACATTGCCATTCCAATTTCCACAGACCCATAAATAACGCTCGCCCTCCTTTACTCCACCACAGGGTCCGATTCAAACGACGAGCTTCAGGACACCCCTACCAGCACACCTGCAAAGAGGGCCAAGACCAACGGCCAAAGACCCTCCACCTCAGCTGCACGGATCAAGACACGGCAGCAGCACAAATCAAGTGGCAGCACACAGGAGGGGACTTCAACAGGCATCCCAGCAGCCAGCATGCCCACAACAGCAGCACCACAGGTCCCCCCAATGGATGCCACAGAAGGCACTGCTTCTGGTGGCAGCAGCACCATAGGTGACACTGCATTAATGGCAGCATGCTCCGACACAGAAAACGGTGCTGTCGATGTAGGATCCATCCATGACCTGTCTCAATCCCCCTGTTTGTTTCATCCCGTACACCATGAGGATACCACGCAGGGGCACCCACAAGACGACGACTGGCCATCCCCCACAAGCCCTGTGGCAAGGCAACATGAGGTGATCAGCCCCTCTGTGACACCACCGCAAATGGGCATGGCCCAGCAGAGGCAACAGTCCCTCGACCAGGTGATCGTGCAACAGCAGCAACTGGCCACGCTCCTCAAGGAGCATGCTGATGAATGTGGGGGTACTAAGGCAGCCATAGAAACATCTACTGAGACACTTAGGGCAGAAATGGAGAGAAGTACAGAGACACTAAGGGCACAAATGGAGAGAAGCACCGAGAGCCTGAGGGTACAAATGGAGAGAAGCACCGAGAGCCTGAGGGGGGAACTGCATGCGACGTCCAAAGACGTATGTGCTGAACTTGCCGCTGTGCGCCGTGTGCTCACTGAGCTCTCACAAACCCTTAGGGACATGCATGGACGTGAGCAGGCAGAGACATCATCCGTTGCAAGTTCCGTCCAGGGCAGCCCCCAACGTAGATCTGGGAGGAACCTGCGCTCCACAGGCAGGGGTGCCCCTGATACCCGGAGAGGGGGCTTGCAATAGCGTCTGCCCACTGACAATGAGCATCTTTGGACACTGGTGTTCGGGGGGGAGGTAGGAGGGTGGAGGGGGTGTGTTGGGCTTTCTTGGGTGGCGGGTCGATGGGGTGTGTAACATAATTTCACATATGCTATAAACATTTCACAATCATCCAATGAGATGTGTGGACATTGATCTTTGTGTACGAGGCCTTTATAGGCGTACAGTCCATATTGTGCATGTTCCAGACACACACAGTGCCACAAGTCCCGTGTCCATGTATCAGCCACCAGGCGTGAGTGCTAGAAGCATGAATCTATGATATTCTGACGAATTTCATGGGCCTCCTGTGCCTCGCGGACTCCTTGAGGTGCTGCCACATCCCCACCCTCATCATGACCATCTTCAGGTGCTTGCAGTTCTGCGTCAGGGGGCATGGGCACATTTCTACGTACGCACATGTTGTGTAGCATGACACATGCCATGACCATCTTTGCAACCTTCTCATGGCGGTACAGGAGTGCCCCGCCAGACCTGCTGAGGCAGCGGAAATGAGCCTTCAGTAGGCCGAATGCCTGTTCTATGACTACACGGGTACGTGAGTGGGCATGGTTGTAGTCCTCCTCATGCTGGTTCTGTGGGTTCCGGAGTGGTGTAAGGAGCCATCTCTTCAGTGGATACCCGGCATCACCTGTATGTGGACAATAAAGGATGTTTGTGGAATGACATTGCTACGTACGCATCCCCCCCCCTTCCTGCCAGGTCATTGCCGCATCACATACCCCACATTATCATGCATGAAATGAGACTCACCGAGTAGCCAGGATCTGTTCCCTGCGTGTCGCTCCATGTAGCGTGGTATTGTAGAGTTCCTCAAGACCATAGAATCATGGGTTGATCCAGGAAATCGGGCACAACAATGTGTAATGATCCTGTTGGAGTCACACACCATTTGTACATTAAGAGAATGATATTGTTTTCGGTTGCGGTACTGGACCTCCATGGCATGTGGGACAACCAATTCCACATGGGTGCAGTCGATGGCACCAATGCAACCCGGTATGCCGGCAAGTGCATGGAATCCCACTTTTGTGTTTGTAATCTCCTGCTCCGAGCATGGTAAAGAGATGTAGTCGTCTGCGTGCTTCAGGAGGGCATCGAGCACTTGCAATAGTGTCCGTGACAACAGTGGCTGTGAAATGCCATGCAACTGTCCGACTGTGTGCTGGTAGGTGCCTGTGGCCAGGAAGTGGAGTACAGACACCACCTTCAGTAGGGGTGGGATGGCGGTTGGGCTATCTATCATGCTGACAAGGTCAGCGTGTGTCATGTCCACAATGGCGGTTATGGTGTCCCGGTCCAAACGGTAGAGGGTGTGGATCTGCTCATCAGTGAGGTTGAACGGATGAGCTCGGAGGCGTGGGATTGCAGGCTGCCTGCGTGGTGGTAGTGGCTGTGCTGGTGGGCCTTGCTGGCCCTGCCTTGCCCTCCTCCTCCTCCTGCGTCTCCTCTGTGCGGCCGGTTGTTGTAGTAGTTGGTGTTCGTCTTCTTCTTGAAGTTGGAGTACTTGCAGTGCTATCAGGTCCCCCAGGGCCAACATCGCTAGTCCTGCCGGTAGCATTTTGGAGTGGGTGTGGTTGTGGGAGGGGGTTGGGTGTGCAATTTATGTGTTTTCAGGCTGTATAGCCTCCACCTGTGGTGATTCATTCCACCTGTGCAAGCTGCAATCCCCTTTGGGCAAGCACGTCCCGCACACAACGTTGCAATTTGACGCATGGCATCTTGCTATTACAATCATGTATTTAATCCCGATGGCAGTGAAAATTGGTTCATATGTTCATTCTGCTATGGTCCCATTGTTTCACATACTATCTTTGCAGTCGCGAACAAACTTGTGAAGGGTCAGTGGAATGTAGTACTCGATTAACGGTGGACCCTCATGCAGCACTGTACCGAGGTTCACCGACGGGCGGGGCGTCCCATTTGTGAGTGAAGCCAGTTACCATTTTCACACACTGCCGCACTACATGGATGAATTTGTGATTTCAAGCGATCACAGATGCCTTTTCGACGTGATGTTGCAAATGAGGAATTCGAAGGACAGCGCTTTCGGTTTTCAGCTAGCGGCGAGGAGACGCCCACAGGTCTGACTGCAAATATAACGTTCTATTGTTTAATGTCCTTCGGACAGGGGCCATGGCGAGAATGCAATGATTGATATGAATAGTATGGGATGCGCAATAGCGTAGTGGACGATAAGGCAGGACGTTCCCAAATACATGTTACTTCACAACACTGGAATTCCGGGCTGGAGCACAGTGGATTTTGCAGACTGCATTACGCACAGACTCAATGGAAATTTCACATGTTATGTGAGTAAATAATCAGGTGTTTTCATACCGGGATGAGGGAATGATGTATGGATGCATGGACAGATGATTTAATTGAGAGTTTGCCATGTACATGGCTTTTTGGAATCTATCCACTTCCCCTGCGCTATGTGATGCAGAGCTGCCATAGTGGGACCATCGTCTATCTGCCCTTGTTGAACCCTCCCTGTCTCGACGCGCCTTCAAACACTTGTGTCTATGCACGTTACTAATCCCATCTAATGGATTCTGTTTTAACAGACGCATGCACACAAAGACTCGTTTGTAATAGTGTTTTCACCTCGATTTATATAGTTATGATTCGCAAGTGATTTTTGGGTGGGAATAATCCTTTTGAGTGGGCTAGCATGCATATGGCTGTAGATTTAGTGTGATCATTGAAGTGAGTAATTCAAATGAAGTTCTGATGCCCATACTATTCTTTTTCATTTCATTTGGGTGACAGGTATCTCCTCCCCTTTTGGCGCTGCCATCTGTATGCCACTCCTGCAGATAGCTTTTACTCCCGACACCTGCTGCTTCGAGTTAATCAGTGGAGCACCATTACGATCTTATGGGACGATCGCCAATGGGCCACATGCCCTTACGCAGTACTAGTGGCTAGGAGCAACATATCGACCTTTCAGCTGGACTAGTGCCTACCTAATGGGACGGCCCTGCGGTTCTAGGCGCTTCCATATTGCCTTTTTGAACGTGAATGTAGCCCCTGTGTACCATGAAGGAACAGGGTGTCACACAAGAAGAAGCTGGTCATTTATTGCGGATGCAGCCCACAATAATGAAATATATTTTGGAGTTCATGACCTAATAGCTGTATGGGCTTGGTGATTTTGTTGTGCATTAAATTTTTATTATGATATTAACCGTGTAGCGTTATTCTTTGCAAGTAATGTAGCATATTCCTATTTGTGGAGCGATGTATTGTGAGAAGATCTGCATTGGGTTCCGGCTTCTGAGTATAGTTGCGTGGTACTGTACTGGGCGCGTTTGCCTACGAAGCCCAGTGAGGTCAGGGATAGGGGCTGCCATTATGACTGTTTTAATGATGTCATGCTCAGGGGCGGGGGATTAGCTTTTGTGTAACAGATGCCGGTCAGCCAGGTGAATTGGTGGAATGATGTGATTATCAGAATATGGCTGGTCACAGGTGCCTGTGTTTGCGTGCGTTTCTTGGAGGGAGACTGAGGTCATGTCCATTGGAATAGCTTCTGTATTCGTGCCATCTGTGCCCTGCAGCTCCCATTGGCCCCTCTTGAGATGAGCCTGGCTGCTCAGTCACTCTGCCAACTTGTGTGGTACATGCTTATGCTGATGGTTGGTTTGTTTACTGGCAAGAGTACAGGGCTGGTGCAGTCTCCCTCAGGATACTGCTTTGAATGTTGCCTTACACTGGTGTCAAGCGATGGGGGCCTGTTGTTGTTTTGTCTCATATTTCAGTTCATATTGCTGTACTTGAACCTTCACATGCCTGTGCTGCATCAGTACGGCAATGGTGACATGCCAAATATGGATGGCCACTCACAAGGCACTTGGAGCCCCTACATTCATTTGTTCGTTGGCATGCATGGGTGACTTGTACATTTCACTGGTTGCATTGTGTGACTTCATTGCACCTACGAGGAGTTGTGCAATGTGGGCAGGGAGTGGTGTACAGGCACTCAGTAGGGCCATTTACGGTTGGTTCGCGATGCCGTAATTCTCACCATGGTGGAATGGTACTTTCCGCCATGCTTGATGGCGTTAGGTAAATGTCCGGTAGGGTCAGAATTCGCGTACCGTTGCGCCATGGTGGTAATTACGGTTTTGCATGGCGCGCGTGCGCGTACTTGGTGCACTTAGCGTTGGCGTTCACTACGGTGTCGCTAATGGCATCGTACTTTACGGTGACGGGTCATAATCGCACCGAGCGCTATTCGATGGCGGTATTGCATTTCCGCCATCGTTTTTCGATTTCCGCCAGGGTCGTAATGAGGGCCACTGTCCCTAAGGACAAGACATGGTGTACCAATATACAGAGTGCCCTAACCAACAAAATCTCCTCCCTCCAACTCAAAATAATAAAAAAAGACTCCCTGCCTACTGATAACCAACCACCACCACTGCCTACGGAGCACAACACTATCCCACCATTTAGCTTCAAGACTATCTCCATCATTGACACTGAAAAGGTCATTCTCTCCCTGAAACCTTCCAATTGCAAGGGTGACACTTGCCCAGCGCAAAAAATCAAGGATGCAGCTAGAGATCTAGCCCCATTCATCTCCAAGCTAATTAATTCCTCCTTCAAATCAAATACGGTACCGACTAACTTGAAAGAATCCTGGGTCCTCCCCCTACTGAAAAAACAAACCCTTGACCCTTCAATACCTACCAATTACAGACCCATTACAACTGTACCGTTCTTACTTAAAATTATTGACAGAGTAGCTTATCTACAAATTCAAGACTACCTTGAAACTAATCACCTGCTAGGATCACGATAATCAGGATTCCGCCCCCTCCACGGCACTGAAACAGGCTTGCTTGACCTCAAGACTAAAATAGAGGAACTAAAGGACAATGGCAAAACCACCCTGCTACTACTGTTGGACTTTTCAGCAGCCTTCGACTTAGTGGACCACGCAGTCTTATGCAGCCACTTAAGACTCGCTGCCAACTTCACAGGAGAAGCCATTGCCTGGGTGCAATCCTTTTTAGCCAATCACACAATGAGAGTTTTCTCTACCTCCTCCTGTGCCGATCCCTTCCAAATCTCCTGCGGAGTCCCACAGGGATCCTGCGTCTCACCAACGATGTATAACATCTTCACTAAACCACTATTCGACAAGTTGGATAGACTGGGTGTCACCTACACTAATTATACACATGACACCCAGATCCTCATACCCCTTTCGGGCAACTATGAAGAGGACCTGGCTATAGTGAACAAAATATACACCCTCATTCAGGCATGGATGGCAACCCATGGCCTTTGCCTGAATGATAATTAGACTGAGATTCTACTCCTCGGATCCAATTCTAATTTAAAAAAACGAACTCCAAACTACACATCCTTTAACATTGACAATAACATCATCAAAGTCCTGCCGGAGGTAAAAACGTTAGGATTCTACCTGGACTCCTCTCTCAACCTAAAAAATCAATTTAACTCTCTCTCCTCTACCACTGCCTACACTTGCAAATTAATCCGAGCTGCCAGACCATTCCTGTCTGGCGCCAGCTGCATTACCTTGGCCAATGCGCTCATCATGTCCCGACTTGATTACTGCAACGCCCTGTACTCAGGAGCCAACAAGTATGTCATTGACACACTTCAAAGACTACTAAACAACGCTCTTAGAGCAGAGTTCATACCTCACAGAGAGCATATCTCTAAATTTAGGAAAGAGGCCCACTGGCTAAAAATAAAAGACAGAATCCTCCTTAAAACAATATCCCTCACCTCTAAATGTCTCAACACCCTAGCACCACCCTACATTTCGGAAATAATCACTAGGAAAACTGCCGCCAGACCACTGAGATCTGCCAACACCTTCCTGCTTGACATTCCCAGATTCAAACTTGCCACGGCTGGAGGAACTAGCTTCCCAGTCAAAGCTGCACAAGTATGGAACACACTCCCTACTGACCTTAGATGCCCTCTCCCGTACTCTAGATTCGGAATCTACTCCCTCAAATGGCTTCGCTCGAATTACCTATAACGTCTTTCTCTGCCTGCCTTTCTTTTCCTGACCTGCACTATCCAAATGCCTATGACTCACCCTCCTCGCTCTCACAAGTGCAACCACAGGCCACCCATCTGATGTCTCACCTCATTTACTGTATTATACTCTCTTTACAATAATTGCCTATACTGAACCTTGCACTGTATTTGTTTTCTCATACTGTAATGTAATTTATGCACGTACCAACTATGTAACACTGCAACTAAGCTTTGAGTAGTCTTGTACCGCTGAGCCCGGCTGCCCATGGGCTTGGTGCGCATTATCAAATAAATAAACAAACAAACAAACAAACTACATACAATATGGTTACTATATCACTGTAAAGTGTTATAAATTTCATACAAGAATGGATCACTATATGTATCGTTAATAGTAGTGCTTATAGGCCCATATTACCACATTACTGTGAATGCAAGCAGACGTCCGAGGCCAAACGATATGATGTGCTATTATATAACACTTACGCATAAGCGCTTCATATAGAGCAAATATTCATACAATATCACCCAACCTGTGTTGGCACTCATTTATCAACCCCAGCAGGATCAAAGTCTGAGTTGGCCTTGCCGTGAATTGAATCTGCAACTTGCAGATCACACACACACAGTGCAGAAGCCACCGCTCAACCCACTGAGCTACTTTACCAGCTATAACTTGCCGAAAACCAGCCACTCCGCAAACAAAGAGTCACATGCTGCTGGCCACAGCCCATAAGCACCAATTAATTTTTTTAGAGGTAGCAAGGGAGACCACAGGGGTCGCAGTTGCTACCCCTGGTTACCCCTAAATGACGTCCATGATTTCTCCCAACCCTTTTTTATTATTCTCTGGAAATAAAAGTCTGCAATCCAAACCTAGCATGTCACTATGTCCAAGTTGATTCTTGATCCCTTACATATGGTTTCAGGATGGGATTTGGGTCAGCTGATACAAACTTGGCGACCCTTGAATTTGTGAAAATGAGTAAGAAGGCTACCAATCTGACAACAGCCACCCAAGAATCTATTGGCTTTGATTTGGCTAGCAGTCGAGAGGAAACCTAGCAACCAGGAGACTGATTGTTGCTTGCCACAGACCTAATCTTGATTCCCCCAAAAGGAACCTATATCAGGTTGACCTCAAAATCAGGACTAGCATGGAGAAGCGGCTTAGATGTTTTGGCACAGATGGTAGATCCCGACTATAGTGTTAAAGTCAAGATTCTAATACAGAACAATGGGAAAGTCCCTACACCGTCAACGTGAGATAAATTATAGCCCAAAGGATCTTAGAGCAGACCCTGTTTGCAGGAATTCTGGAAAGTACCCAAACCAATGAGACCTAAAGACAGGAAAAGGAATTTGGGCAGGCCGATGAAGAAGCCATAGCATCAATATAAGTATTAAGATCCAGCACCCAGGGTGATATCGGAGATCATTACAGATCTCGGGTTCGCCAAACGCAATGATCCAATACTGTCTGAGGCTTTTCTACACACAGGCCCTCATTCCAAGTTTGGAGGTAATTAACACTCCTTACCGACATGGCATAAATAGCCTGTCCAGGCAGTCATCATTCCGCTAATAGAGGACTATTACGACTTCGTGGGCACGAGCTTTACGCCATGCCGGTAAGGTCATTAGCGCCATGCCGTTAAAGGCACCTAAAATGCCCTTAGCGGCATCAAGCATAGCGCAGATAACACTACCGACAAGTCCAATGCGGCATTAGCGGTGACCGTTATTAGCGGTGACCACTAATAATGGTCAACGCTATTGACGGTCACTGCTAATAAGCGGAACCGAAAGTAGCGTCATCGCACAGGAACGGGAAGGAGCATGGCGGCCATCTTTAAAAACACAATTCATTGCCATCCTCACCACACAGGACCCCTCGGACTATGCTGTTTTTTGGAAAAGATCCACCTATAACACCACTATGCCCAAGGCCCTGAAGAAGGGAGCTGCCCGCCTGCGGAAAGAAAGGTTCAATGAGGATGAGTTGCAGATGCTGGTAGACACACTGGAGGAGCATGCTGCTATCGTATTATCTAATAACATGAAGAGAGAGGCAGTACTGAAGAAGAAGGAGATATGGGCACTTGTTGCTCAGAAGGTCAGTGCTGTGGGGAACACGCCACGCACGATCAAAGACGGTCGCAAACGCTGGGACGACCTGCGACCAAGGGTACAAAACATCCTCTCAGTGAACCGCAGCCAGGCAATGGGAACAGGAGGAGGTCCCAGTTCCCCAATCAAGCTCACCCCATGGGAGGACATCTGCACCAGCATGATAGGAATGGAGGGGATTGAAGGTGTTGGCGAGATGGAGTGTGGCGCCACAACATCGGGCGATGGAGGTGAGTGTCCAAAGTAAACATTGTAATGCCAAATCTAATGAAAGTCAACCAATATGTCAGTTCCAAGGGTCAAGCCATGGTCCAACACACACACACACTCCCAGCAAAGTAGGCGGATGCATTACAGACACATGTAGAAGCCTGCTGCAAGGCAACATTGTACATGACACATACCACACAAAGATGTAAATGCCATGAGTTACACAGTGTTCAGGCCCAAAATACCATGCATGTCAGATAGCAGTGCTCTTGGGCAACATGAGTGATGCCGACGTATGCCTGCATAAACCACCCATGTATCAAAGAATGTGCTCATCCAAACACAAATGCCTATTACCCCCAATTGTGTGGATGAGCAATTGTCCTAATGTATGTATGATGCCTATAAAAACATCACTCATGCCGCCCCTCTCTTCGACCCAAACAGGCACTGACCATGACAGCGATGGGCAGGACGCAACCGCTGCACAGTCCACACCCCGGAAGAGGTCCCGGGATGACCTCAACCGCCCTTCGACCTCAAGGGGACAACCCAGGGGGTGCCGTGCACCAACAGGCAAGCCACCCAGGTACCCATTAAACCAGTGCCACCAAGGCCCGTAGAGTGCGAAGCACCACCACCACCAACCATTGGCTATCCGGATGATTCTGTCGAGGCACCACGATCCGAGGAGTCCAGTTTGGCTGGGGAGGTGGCAGCCACAGCACCCCTGGCTGTGGAGGACCCACAGGACGACATGGAGGACGATGTTTCGGAAGTGGTCCATACCCCAAGTCCACCGGTATCCCCACTTATGTCGTCCCTCGATACAGAGCACACCACCACCCCGGAGCAGTCTGGTCAGGAGCAGACGGAAGACCACTTCAGTCCAATTTTGACCACTAGGGAGGCTGAGCAGGCTGGGCAGGACAGCCAGGGACCCACTATCTCCACGGCTGCACACGCAGGGCCGCAGCGGTCTGACCTGCTTACTGCCCTTGTGTGGGAGTTTATCGAGTACAACAGACTGGCCAGACAGGAGTGGCGTGAAAACTTTGACACTCTAGGCAGCTCCATCACGGACAACACTGCAGCCACACCATCTTCATCTAGTTCCACACAGACAAGCCACCACCTGGACCAGGGAGTGCCAATTGAGCATCAGGACAGCCTCATGTAGGCATTGGAGACTCGATGGGACACTTGTGGGGGAAGTCGGAGGGGGGTGAGGGTGTGTGGGGGAGTTGTGGGGGGAGGGTGGTGAGGGTGTGTAGGGTAGTTTGTTGTGAGGGTGGTGGAGGGTTTTTGCACTTAAATTTACATTGTTATAGTTAATAGACCAGTTGTGTAGAAAACAAGACCTGAGTGGACATTCTTCATTGTGCATGTGTCATTTATTCATTTACAGTGCATTGTGTACATGTACCCCCACACCCAGTGCCCTCTGTCCAACCATCACGTCACCCTCTGCTGCCATGTGGGTCAGAAATATTGTGCAATCACTGACTGGCGCACAGCATGTCCCTCCTGTGCATCGGCACCGCAATGATGTCCACCCACATCTTCTTCTTCCCTTCATCATCACCAGGTGGTAGCAGTTCAATGTCAGGGGGCAGGGGCACGTTCCGGCGGATGCACATATTGTGCAGCATGACACATACCATGATGATCCTGGCCACCTTCTCATGCCTGTAGAGGAGTGCCCCACCCGACCGGCTGAGGCAGCGAAATCGTTCCTTCAACAGGCCAAAGGTCTGCTCGATGATCACACGGGTATGGGTATGGGAATGATTGTAGTCCTCCTCGTGCCTGTTCTGTGGGTTTAGGACAAGGGTGAGGAGCCACGGCTTCAAAGGATAGCCACTGTGACCTGCATGAGAGGCAATAAAAGGTAAATGTTAGTCAATTCATGATGGACAGCTGTACTAGTCACACATGCCTGCAGTTTATCGTTGCCCAAATGCACATGTTCATGGATGTATTTACGCCATCTCCAGCCCCTCAATGTGTCCTGTTGCATGGACTAATGGTGTGGGTTGCATCTTCAAGATGATACATGGTGTGCACTGACGTCTTGGTGCGCATGCATCGTGTACGCATGCAGCTGTGTTCGTGACAGAATTGTGATGTGTTGTGTTCTGTGCGATTTACTTAGAGGGTGCGTTGGCAGTAGTCTGTGCAATATTGGGCAATCAGCGCTGATCATTCCCATGGTGACATGCAGCACTCCTGTGGGTGTGCCAGCCCTGTTACAGACAGGGGATTCCCTAGTTGCTTCAGTTTGATGCACTCACAGGGATGCTTGTCCTGTGTGGTGATATGCTGTAGACAGCAACGTAGTGCATAAGCACTGCAAGGTGCTGGATGGCGTTACGGAGGGTGGCGGCCGCTTATGAGTGGTGCATGTGTTGTGGGATGTGGGGTGGTTTCCTGTTAGTCATGTAGTGATAGGTGTCGACCTTACTTCATTCATATGGGATTTGGGTGTCATGTACTGTTTGTGATGGTTTGGGGCACAGTGTTCGGTGATGTGCACATCGTGCAGTCACATCACGATTGACAGCATGGTGGTGTGTGGATCTCTCCCCCCATTTCGATGCCATGTGCCAGTCCTGCAACTTACCAAGCAGCCAGGCACGTCGTCCAGCATGTCACTCCATGTAGCGTGGTAGCGTGGAGTTCTGCAGGACCATAGAGTCATGAGTTGATCCGAGATATCGGGCACAACAATGTGTGATGATCTTGCTGGCGTTGCATACCATCTGCACATTGATGGAGTGGTATTGCTTGCGGTTCACCACCTCCATGGCATGCGGGACCACCAACTCCATGTCGATGCAGTCGAGGGCACCTACACAATTTGGCATGCCTGCCAGTGCATGGAAGGCAACTTTTGTATCAAATATCTCCTGGGGAGTCCGTGGTAGGGATATGTAGTCCCTTGTGTGCTTGAGGAGGGCATCCAGCACTCCGAGAAAATAAGGGTTGTGATATGCCATGCATGTGCCCCACTGTGTGCTGGAAGGTGCCTGTGGAAAGAAGTGGAACACAGACACTACCTTCAGTAATGGTGGGATGGTGGTGCGTATTTCAATGAGGCTCACTATGTCGTCGTGTATCAGGTCCACTATGGTGGTGATGGTGTCCCCGTCCAGACGGCACAGGGTGTGGATCTGCTCAGGGGTTAGGTTGAAAGGACTGGCTCTGATGCGAGGGATTTGGGGCTGCCAGCATGGTAACGGTGGCTGCGCTGGTGGGGCATGATGGGCCTGTCTCACCCTCTTTCTCCTCCTGCGTCTCCTCTGTGGTGCCGGCTGTTGTTGTTGTTGCTGATCTTGTGGCAATGCAAGCATGTCCTCCAGCTCCAGTAATGCTACTACTATTGGAATCATCTTGGTGTGGCGTGTGGGTGTGCTCCTTTTGTACTGGGCCAGACTCCATTGCCTCCACCTGTGCTGATTGTGTGCACCTGTGGCAGTTGGCAACACTGCTCAAGGCATTTTACGGTAGGTCAGCAATGCCGGTATTTACGGCATGCCGGTAAGCACTTTTTCCGCCTTCATGAAGCTGTTATTTGCATGTCCGCTTCACTTGTGATCTACTCCAGTTTACGGAATTCCACTATTGCTGGCATGGTGGGTCGCGTGCCCGCGCCCAGACTGCTATTAACGGCACCGTACTTTACAATGCCGCTAATATCGGTCAGGCTGGTCAGAATGGCCCGTAGCGGTAATCGATGCTGGTATTCCTTTACCGGCATCGTTGTTCCCTTAGCACCAACCTCGGAATGACCCCCACTGTCTCAGAAAAGGATGGGAACAAAAATGAGGATCCATTTTTCTTCATCAAACATGGGCTCCATTATAGAGGAGATACTGGTTTGGAGGGATCGTCCAGATCAAAGTTTGTGGTCACCCAAATCCACCAATGGATGGTGTTAGAAATAGCCCATTCACATCTAACAGTTGGAAATGTCGGTGCAATCAAGACACAGGGACAGGTGGTGAACAGATTCTAATGGACTGGTGTGTATGCTGAGAGGAAAAACTTTGTTCTCACCTGTACGCTCTGCCAAATGAATAGTACCAACATCCCTCCTCCTGTCCCACTCCAACCTTTGACAATTATTGCCATCCCCTTTTCAAGTATTGGTATCGACATTGTGGGGCCACTTTAACCTTCTAAGAAAGGAAACCTGTATATCCTGGTCATCTTGGAATATGCAACCTTAAAAAGTGTCCTTCACAAGTTGGTGGAAGCAGGTGGAAAGAATTGGGACATAATGAAAACTTGGGCTCTCTTTTCCATCCAAAAGACCCACAGTCCTCTCTAGGGTTCTACCCCATCAAACTCTTATATCGTCGAGAACCTTGAGAAGTGTTGGACATTTTGAGGGAAACCTGTGAGGTGAGAGAAGAAGGCTCATTGCCCTTATCTCAGACTGCCCAACGTCTGAAGGAGCAAATGACAACAGTCAAATCTATAATCCACTCCCACCTTATAAAAGCTCAAGAACAACAGAAAACCTTACATGATAAGAAAGCAACCCTTAGATCATTCTTTGTTGGTCAGAAAGTTCTCATTTTGTCATCCTCATCTGAGAATAAAATGTTGTCTAAATGGTACAGACCATATGATACATTCGAACAAACAGTTTCCTGCAATTACCGGGTCTCTCAACCAGATCGGCATGCACAGACAAAAATATATCATATTATTCTTTTAAAAGAGAGAAGACCCAGTATAATCCCAGTCAGTCTTAATGGCAAGTCTATTAATGGAAGGTCCAAAATGGGCATACTTTGATTCCCTCAGATCTGTCACAAAATCAGAAACAGGATCTTCAAGACCTGCTGGACCAGTTTACCGACATCTTCTGTAATGAGCCAGGAAAGTACAAGGGGTTTTCCATTACATTCACATGCCCCCCCGAGAAGTGGTCAACTTAAAACCTTATAGGATCCTGAATCCCAGAGAGACATAGTCATACAGGAGTTAGAGAAAATGTTAACATCTGATATAATAGAACCTTGACAAAGTCCCTGGTCCTCCCTTATAGTGCGTGTTTCGAAACCTGACAACACTTGGACATTTTTATAGATTTTAGAAAGGTAAACAACATTTCACAATTCAAGAATAATCCCATGCAGCGGATTGATGATTTAATCAACTGATTGGGTTCTGCTGTATACCTTTTCACAATCGACTCAACGAAAGGTTATTAGTAAGTGCCAGTAAACCCAGGGGACAAAGAAAAAAGTGCCTTTTCCACTCCAGTAGGGTTATACCAATTTAAAGTACTTCACTTTGGTCTGCATGGAGCACCTGCTACATTCCAGGGAATGATGGACAGGTACTCCAGCCATTCTTGGCATTCTGTGGGCCTATATTGACGCTATAGTCATCCACAGCAAGACCTGGAAGGAGCACATGTACCATCTTTACCAAGTAATAAAAGCCCTAAGGAAAGCTTGCCTCATCGCCAACCCTAAAAAGTGTCACCTTGCCTGGTCTGCAGTGAAATACCTAGGGTTTTTTGTGGGAAATGGTCTTGTACAACCCCAGACTGAAAAAGTAAAATCTGTAGCAACACTGACACCCAAAACAAAAATAGATTTAAGAGTGTTCCTTGTGTTGGCAGGATACTACAGAAAGTGTATACCTAATTATTCCTCTATAACAGCTTGCCTTATCGACAAACTTAAGAATGCTGAACGATACAAGTTAAAATGGACCCCAGAAGATCAAGCTTGTTTTTCTACACTCAAGCAAATTTTGTGTAATGAACAATCCTAAAAGTAGCCAATTTCAGCAAGGAATTTATCCTGCAATCAGATGCGTCTCAAGCTGTATTGGGAGCAGTAGTCATGAATAGGGTTACGGTATAGATATGCATTAACCTGAATCAGATGGCAGTGCCTTGAAGATAGGGAAACCGCCGTGGAGACCCTGCCTTCCTACACCTGATAAAGTTTAGAGCACGTGGATGGTCTTCTAGGCGTACTGGAAACCGGTTGCAGAATCTTCAGGGATGGACAGTCGCAGTGTGTCTAGCAATAATAAAGGAGAGGTAAGTAATCAGAAAGGGGTGCAGGGACCTAGGTACTAGGAATGGACTGTGACCACAAAAGTGATGGGGGAAAGGATTTGAATGAATCTGTACCACTGGCATTGCTCTGGGCAACCTTCCACACCACCGTTTTTTAGCCCGTCTGCGCCATTGCAAAAGGGGTCCAGCCATATGCAAATTAGCCAGGTACTGCCACCAATGGTAGCAGCCCAGCCCGAACTGCGCGGCCGGATCCCCTCTGTATGGAAACACAAGCAACCCCAGACATGTTTCGGCCTTGTTGGGCCTGCTCAGTGAGGTGAAGCTTGGTTCCCTATGGCGCAGCGAGCAAGGGACCCACGTCTGGGAATACCCTCTCTCACATAGTGAGACAAACTGTGACTACAAAAGTGATGGGTGGAAGGTTTTGAATGAATCTATACCACTGGCATTGCTCTGGGCAACCTTCCACACCACGTTTTTTAGCCCGTCTGCGCCATTGCAAAAGGGGTTCAGCCATATGCAAATCAGTCAGGTACTGCCACCAATGGTAGCAGCCCAGTCCGAACTGCTAGGCCGGGTCCCCTCTGCATGGAAACACAAGCAACCTAGGAATGGACTGTACCTTTCAGAGAAAATGGGGAAACTTGATTCAGAGCGGTTCCATGAGGTGAATGTGCTTCCTTCAATGTAAGGGAAATGAAAGAGCTAAAGATAGGAGGCATCATGAAAGATTAGCATTAAGGAACAATCTGGACCTAGTTTGCCTACCGGTTTGTACAAGAATGTCACAGCAAATAGTGTATTTGATCCCTGCGGTACGCGGGAGTGAATGCTCTCGCGAAGACGTCTCCCATTCAGTCGGAGACTCTGCAAGGCAATCCTCGGCTGAAATAAACAGTAAGAGGTAAGTGAGGTAATAGTGGGTATAGGAAACTCAGGGAGAAGCACAAGAAGTCCTACCGTGCTCCAGCCAGGAAGGAGGAGGAAGGAGAGATCACGTTCGGCTCCTCGCATTCGCGAGGGATGGGAGAGAGCAGCCTTCAAGGGATTGGAGTTGTAACGGGGCAATCTGTGAGGCAGAAGTAGCCGTGAGCGTAGACAAGGAGTCTTGAGCGAGCGATCTGTGAAAACAGTAAAGGTGAGAGCGAGGAAGGATTGCAAGAGCTAAGAGAGAGAAGTCCCTAGAATGCATACTTATGAAGTGCCATTAACTGGAGTAGCAACGCTGAGAGCCTCAGGCCAGGGCTGTTGATATTCCATCTCTGGAGACAGTAGGCGCCAAGTCTGATTTTAGGCAGGCACAGCCAGTCGAGAACAGGGAAAATTGAGTAGCTTGGAAGCCATCTTGGTATGGGCTAATGCAACAGTATACCGCAATCTCCTACGGCACCACCATAACTAGCACCGGTAGTGAGACATGATAGTATGCCCTCCCTCCCAGAGGTGAGAAGCCCGGCTTACCGGGATGAAGCAAATAAAAAATGCGAACCGGACGGGGTGCGTGGACCCCCGAAGCAGGTTCCCGTGACCTGTAGGCTGGAGAATAACCCTTCCAATCAACCAAAAACTTGAGGCGACCCCTGAATTAGCGAGAGTCGCAAATGCTGGATACTGTACCGATGGGAGTAGCCACAGGGGGTGGACGAGCCGTAATCCCCCGCTCGAAACGATAATGTTCCTTAGATTTGTTGAGGCACGAAAATTGGGGATAGATAGGATTTCTCCCAACTTTTTAATATTTTCTGGAAATAAATGTCTATAATCCAAACCTAACATGCTACTATGTCTTGATCCCTTACAGGTGACTAATAGTTCACACAATGACTAAATCCACATTAGATATGTACCATACACATGTCAACCCTATGTTTTCATGACAGCTATGGAAAGCCTGTGTGGATTCCAGCTAGACAGATACAGGGTAATTCATAGAATTCAGCGCACAAGTAGCGCACGCGGCTGGCGCACAGCGTGCGCGTGCGATAGTCTGCGCCAGCCGCGTGCGCCAAAACCGAATCCGGCGCACAGCGTATTCATGGATTTTAGCTTCCCCAGGCAGCTGTGGCGCACAGTGGCGCAGCGACTCGCTGCAGCGCCAGTTACGCCCCCAGGAACGCCCCTTGCGCTGGGAAATCTCATAAAAATCCCAAACCAGCGCAAGGGGCTGCGCTAACCCTGGACCATCACGGCAAGCGGCCCATGCGATTTTCAAGGGTGCGCGGGAAGTTTCACACGTCAAATCCCAGGCTACGTCCATTTCAGGGGTGCGCGGGAAGTTTCACACGCGAAAAGCTAGGCTACGGGAATTGCAGGGGTGCGCGGGAAGTCCCACACGCGAAAATCCAGGGTACGTCCATTACAGGGGTGCGCGGGAAGTTTCACACGCGAAAAGCTAGGCTACGGGAATTCCAGGGGTGCGCGGGAAGTCCCACACGCGAAAAGCTAGGCTACGGGAATACCAGGGGTGCGCGGGAAGTCCCACACGCGAAAAGCCAGGGTACGTCCATTACAGGGGTGTGCGGGAAGTTTCACACGCGAAAAGCTAGGCTACGGGAATACCAGGGGTGCGCGGGAAGTACCACACGCGAAAAGCCAGGGTACGTCCATTACAGGGGTGCGCGGAAGTTTCACACGCGAAAAGCTAGGCTACGGGAATTCCAGGGGTGCGAGGGAAGTCCCACACGCGAAAAGCCAGGGTACGTCCATTACAGGGGTGCGCGGGAAGTTTCACACGCGAAAAGCTAGGCTACGGGAATACCAGGGGTGCGCGGGAAGTCCCACACGCGAAAAGCCAGGGTACGTCCATTACAGGGGTGCGCGGGAAGTTTCACACGCGAAAAGCTAGGCTACGGGAATTCCAGGGGTGCGCGGGAAGTCCCACACGCGAAAAGCCAGGGTACGTCCATTACAGGGGTGCGCGGGAAGTTTCACACGCGAAAAGCTAGGCTACGGGAATACCAGGGGTGCGCGGAAAGTCCCACACGCGAAAAGCCAGGGTACGTCCATTACAGGGGTGCGCGGGAAGTTTCACACGCGAAAAGCTAGGCTACGGGAATTCCAGGGGTGCGCGGGAAGTCCCACACGTGAAAAGCCAGGGTACGTCCATTACAGGGGTGCGCGTGAAGTTTCACACGCGAAAAGCTAGGCTACGGGAATTGCAGGGGTGCGCGGGAAGTCCCACACGCGAAAAGCCAGGGTACGTCCATTACAGGGGTGCGCGGGAAGTTTCACACGTGAAAAGCTAGGCTACGGGAATACCAGGGGTGCGCGGGAAGTCCCACACGCGAAAAGCCAGGGTACGTCCATTACAGGGGTTCGCGGGAAGTTTCACACGCGAAAAGCTAGGCTACGGGAATACCAGGGGTGCGCGGGAAGTCCCACACGCGAAAAGCCAGGGTACGTCCATTACAGGGGTGCGCGGGAAGTTTCACACGCGAAAAGCTAGGCTACGGGAATTCCAGGGGTGCGCGGGAAGTCCCACACGCGAAAAGCCAGGATACGTCCATTACAGGGGTGCGCAGGGAAGTTTCACACGCGAAATCCCAGGCTACTTCCATTTCAGGGGTGCGCGGGAACGTTTCACACACGAAATCCCAGGCTACGTCCATTTCAGGGGGGCGTGGATAGTTGAACACGCTACTCCGATCGTTGGGTCTTCACAGGTCTTCCCTGTACAGCCTCCATGTCCCCTGCATGTAGTCCACACCACAGGGGATTACCCTGCACACCTGCTCATGACTCCCACCCCCCAGCAGTCATGGGGCACCCTCCACCAGGCCCCCACCCATGTCTCCCACCACCCCCACCCCCCAGCACTGTGGGGCACCTGCCAGCAGGCCCCCACTTATGTCCCACTCATGTCTCCCACCAACCCCACCCCCCAGCAGTCATGGGGCACCCTCCACCAGGCCCCCACCCATGTCACACTCATGCCTCCCACCACCCCCACCCCCCAGCACTGTGGGGCACCTGCCAGCAGGCCCCCACTTATGTCCCACTCATGTCTCCCACCAACCCCACCCCCCAGCAGTCATGGGGCACCCTCCACCAGGCCCCCACCCATGTCCCACTCATGCCTCCCACCACCCCCACCCCCCAGCACTGTGGGGCACCTGCCAGCAGGCCCCCACTTATGTCCCACTCATGCCTCCCACCACACCCACCCCCCAGCAGTCATGGGGCACCCTCCACCAGGCCCCCACTTATGTCCCACTCATGCCTCCCACCACCCCCACCCCCCAGCACTGTGGGGCACCTGCCAGCAGGCCCCCACCCATGTCCCACTCATGCCTCCCACCACACCCACCCCCCAGCACTGTGGGGCACCTGCCAGCAGGCCCCCACTTATGTCCCACTCATGTCTCCCACCAACCCCACCCCCCAGCAGTCATGGGGCACCCTCCACCAGGCCCCCACCCATGTCCCACTCATGCCTCCCACCACCCCCACCCCCCAGCACTGTGGGGCACCTGCCAGCAGGCCCCCACTTATGTCCCACTCATGTCTCCCACCAACCCCACCCCCCAGCAGTCATGGGGCACCCTCCACCAGGCCCCCACCCATGTCCCACTCATGCCTCCCACCACCCCCACCCCCCAGCACTGTGGGGCACCTGCCAGCAGGCCCCCACTTATGTCCCACTCATGTCTCCCACCACACCCACCCCCCAGCACTGTGGGGCACCTGCCAGCAGGCCCCCACTTATGTCCCACTCATGCCTCCCACCACACCCACCCCCCAGCACTGTGGGGCACCTGCCAGCAGGCCCCCACTTATGTCCCACTCATGCCTCCCACCACACCCACCCCCCAGCAGTCATGGGGCACCCTCCACCAGGCCCACACAGATGTTCCCCTGCCAATAGGAAATCACAATACAGATCCCAGGATCCCATGGGCAACCACATCCCACCCCATGTCACCCCAGTCCATACACACATCCAAGGTACACATCCATTCAAAAATCAAATACCCATTACATGATACATAACCAATGAGCAGTATGCGCATGAGTCCAAGTCCGTCAGACTCACACAATGGCAACACATGACTGTGAAAACCCAGATTGTGACAGTCAACAAACCAATGAGAGAAGTCCACACAATAGAATCAAAAGAACAATGTATTAAAATGTAAGAAGGAAAAAAAAAGAAACACCTAAATGAATACACAAAGTAACAGGTAAAAAAAAAAAAAATCTAATGAAAGGTGAAATCCAAAAGAACGGGTGCAAAGTCAATCAAAATGGAAATCAAAATCAAACACATTGCCCCATGGTCCAAATAATAAAATCGAAAATATCCACAAACTATGTACAAAGATGATTGTCCGGGTCCAATATCCCTAAAAACCATAAAATGAAACCTACCCAAAACCTAACTAATGCTAACTATATACAAAAAACGTGGGCCATTGTCCAATCAACCCAAATAATAAATAAAAATAAAGGAAACCTACTATCTACATAACTATATACAAAGGTGGCGGGCCAGTCCTGCGGCTCACTGAGAGATGTTATGGGCCAGGGCATCATCGAACTCCCTTTCTATCTCCCCGAGGCGTTCATCCCCAATGGCCCCGAGGGCCCGCAGGGCTGACGCAGTGTCCACCTCCAAGCCCCTGCGGATCTCCTCGAGGCACTCGGCACGCCTCAGGGCCCTCTGCATGGAGTCCACCGCCCTGACCATAGCGAGCCGCCCCTCTTCTGCCCGCCGCCTCTCCGCATCTATTGCGTGGCCTAACCGCTGCCACACGGAAGACACATTCTGTCCAGGGTCCTCCTGCCCTCCAGCCGATGGCTGCCCCTCCGATGTTGATGGCCCCGAGCCATGACGCCTCCCACGTCGCTGCCCCTGCCTCTGCAGCCACTGCCTCTGCCAGCACGACGGCATCCAGGCTGATGGTATCCACCGACGCCGTCGTGCACGTGCCCTGCCTGATGATGCCGGCACATCCTCCACCTGCAGGGGTCCAGTTGCCATGGTGTCCACACCAGCTGGACCACCGACTCCCGACTGTGGCAGGGATGGGATCCCCACTGAGCCGGCTGCATTGGTCGGGGCAGGTCCATAGGGGGCCCTGGTGTCAACTGGGCCGGAAGACGGCAAGGAGAACGACCGGCGCATACTTTCCACAGAGGAGGAGATGCCCGACACATTGGCCATCACCTGCAGAAAACCCGCGGCAATGGCAGATCCCAACTGGGCCACGTCGGCACGGTGCTCTTCGTGATGATGTGCGTGCTCCTCCCGGGAAGCATGCACGTCATCACGAATGACCCCCGTGCGCAACGCGACCCCAATCAGGACCTTTTCCATGCGCCCACGGGTCCCCTCGTCCGCAGGTGGAGGGGAGTCAGATGACATAGACACCCCCTCCACCTGCGGATGGGCCTGGGACGGGGCATCCATGGTGGTGCACTCACAGGGTCAGGGACAGCGACATGCACAGGCACCTCCACGGTGACCTGTGCTGCCTCCTGCCCCTGGCCCTGGACTGCACCACTTGCACCAGCAGGGATGCCCCCACCAGGCCTCAGGTGTGCCTCAGTCTCGGCCGCCTCCTCCTCTGTAGAAACCACCAACCTGGATGGCTCCTTGCCCTCTTCCGCTGTAGCTGGCCCCTGTGGGGGCTCACCCACCCCTTCCGCCGCAGCCATGGGGGCATCCCCGCCGTCTACCTCCACAGCGCCGTCTCCGCCCTCTCCATCACTAGCCGCTGCATAGAGGGAGACATAGAACACAAGCATCAGGGCACTGTACAATGGTCCCCTACACAGGAAGCAATATCAGATGACTGGCAATGGTAAAGTACACTTCTATCATGTCCCTCCACAACACATGGGTCAGGCAATACACACACGCAACACCCATGGTCCATGGCATGCACATCAACATACATGTCCACTGCACTCTTCTAAAGTACGATGTCATGGAACTCACATGCATCATTGGTCATGCAAATCACACGCACACACTTCACCTCTGTCACATCCATGTGGCCTCGTACATCACAAACACAGTGGATACAAGGATGATTAGGCAGCATCAGTGAATCTGTACAGTGTCACAGACATGTGTCATGCATCCATGCCATTCAAAAGTCACAGACATGCAGGTCAAGCACACCGACCTCGACACCATACATGTACCTGGCATCAGCATCCATCCCTCACCCACACCCATGTCCACGAACATACACTTGCATGCTCACATGTGTCCAATCTGCATAGGCCTCCTCAGGTTGCATAGCAACACATACAACAACCATGTGATCCACAAATTACTGGTCGCATATGCATCGCCATGACAACACTGCACACATACATGCCTACAAGGCCCATTCCACACATACAGCATCACACAACCAGCACACTGCAACATACACTGTCTCACACAGCAATGCCTGCACACTTACCGCTCAACTCCAGACGGGTCTCCCTCTCAAGGACCTGGGAGTGGAGCGCTGGGTGTATGCGTGCCAGGACCCTCATTTGGATCGAACTCATGTGGCCCCGGCCCCCCTCCACGAGGCGCCGGGCCTTTGAGAGGGTCCTGGACCTGCAGTCCTCCCAACGCTTCCTGACATGTCGGTTGTCGCGGACTGCCACCCCCTCCGCGTTGATGGCAGTCACGATGTCGTCCCAGATCCGAGTCCGTCCTTCATAGTTGGCGCGGCTACTTCCGAAGAGGGCATCATACTGCCCCAGGACTCGCTCCACCAGGACCCCAACCTCGGTGACACTGAAGCTGGGGCCCCTCTGCCTATCTGGCTGGGGGTTGCCAGTGGTGCCAGATGTTGTAGTGCCCGACATGGCAACCCCAGAGGCAGGAGTGGGTGGGCAACTTGGTCCTGGGGCTGGGCTGTGGAGTGGTGTTCTTCCAGTCGGGAGTCTTCAGTTCCAGCAGGGGTGGACACAGCAACTGTACGCCTGCAGATGGCTGATGTGCAGGCACCAAATGGCAGGGCACGGTGGCAGCAGGCAGGCAGGCAGGCAGCAGCAGATGGCACGTGGGAGGCTGCTCGGGGCACTGGGGGGCAGTAACTCGGCCTTCTGGGCAGGAGCGTGGTCTTCCGTGTGTGAACGCGTGGCCAGCTTGATACGGAGTGAATTGGCACGTGAAAATCATGCACGTCTGCGTGGAATCCGAGGAAAGGCCCTCAGCGCGTAAGCACGTCAGCACGCGTACGCGATTTCATTGGTCCAAAGGGCCAGGCGCGTAAGCGCGCCTATGATGCACGGGTGTTTCCCAACCCACGTGAAAAAAATACACGTGCCGCCCGAGCGCGTCAGCACGCGTACCCGATTTCATTGGTCCAAAGGGCCAGGCGCGTAAGCGCGCCTATGACGCACGGGTGTTTCCCAACCCACGTGAAAAAAATACACTTGCCGCGCGAGCGCGTCAGCACGCGTACCCGATTTCATTGGTCCAAAGGGCCAGGCGCGTAAGCGCGCCTATGACGCACGGGTGTTTCCCAACCCACGTGAAAAAAATACACGTGCCGCGCGAGCGCGTCAGCACGCGTACCCGATTTCATTGGTCCAAAGGGCCAGGCGCGTAAGCGCGCCTATGACGCACGGGTGTTTCCCAACCCACGTGAAAAAAATACACGTGCCGCGCGAGCGCGTCAGCACGCGTACCCGATTTCATTGGTCCAAAGGGCCAGGCGCATAAGCGCGCCTATGACGCACGGGTGTTTCCCAACCCACGTGAAAAAAATACACTTGCCGCGCGAGCGCGTCAGCACGCGTACCCGATTTCATTGGTCCAAAGGGCCAGGCGCGTAAGCGCGCCTATGACGCACGGGTGTTTCCCAACCCACGTGAAAAAAATACACGTGCCGCGCGAGCGCGTCAGCACGCGTACCCGATTTCATTGGTCCAAAGGGCCAGGCGCGTAAGCGCGCCTATGACGCACGGGTGTTTCCCAACCCACGTGAAAAAAATACACGTGCCGCGCGAGCGCGTCAGCACGCGTACCCGATTTCATTGGTCCAAAGGCACACAGCGAGTAATCGCATATTCAACAGCGCGCGTGAAAAACGCCCGGTTACCATTTACATCTGAATACAATTACAATATTAATAACGTACATTTAACCTGGTAAACCTCGAGCATGTAGTCACACACGCTCGGCCACGACACGTGCAAAATTACAACAGGCAATACGGAAAGACGTACGCCTGCAGGAAGCAGGCGTACGTGACCCGGCACGTCTAAATATTCACGTGAAAACATCCTACAAGCTCAGTGCAAAGATGAACATACCGTTCCTAGCAGCAGTGGCTGTGGGTTACCAAAGGAGGAGGAGGAGGAGAGTCAGGGCCAGAATGTTCTCACCCAGAACCAGCCTATTCGGGATGCCTGATGACCAGGTGTATGGGAGGTACAGGTTTCCAGCACACGTCATACTGGACCTGGTCAGTGAGTGGGAGGATGACCTCACATCACCCACCCTGTGCTCCCAAGCACTCAGCCCCCTGCAGAAGATCCTGAATGTACTGCACTTCTTGGGCACTGGATCTTTTCAGCGGACAAGTGCCATAGTGGGTGGTGTGTCACAGGCCACGCAGTCACGCTGTCTACACCAGGTCTTGAACATCATCACTGCACGGCCATCAGTCCGCAGGCACATATATCTCCCCAGGACTCCTGCAGAAAGGCGGGCGTGCATCCAGGAATTCTATGGTGTGGCTCAATTCCCCTAAGTGCTTGGTGCAATTGACTGCACCCATGTGGCTCTACGTCCCCCCAGGGCAACAGAGCACATCTATAGAAACAGCAAGCACTGGCATTCCATCAACGTGCAAGTTGTATGCAATGCCAAGGGAATCATCAAATCAGTATATGCCAACTATCCCGGGTCCACCCACGACAGCTTCATCTACAGAATGTCTACCCTAAGCCGGGACCTAGAGGCTGGCCGGCATGGAGATACATGGCTGCTTGGTGAGCATGAATGCCACTGCACATGCATGCATGTCAGATACAGGGTCATGTCACAACACCACTAATGATACCCATCACCACCTCCGCAGGGGACAGTGCCTACCCTATCAGCCCCCACATGATGACCCCAATCCGGAACCCCACCACGCCACCCGAGGTAAGGTACAACACAGCCCACATTGCAACACGGGGCATAGTGGAGCGCACATTCGGAGTGCTGAAGTCACGCTTTCGCTCCCTTGACCGTTCTGGCGGGCAGCTGTTATATGCTCCCCCACTAGTGTGCAGGATCATAGTGGCAGCATGTGTCCTGCACAACGTTGCAACATGCCGGGGCCTGCCCGTGGACATGGTGGTGCCCCCACATCCACAACCACATGCACGCCCGCTGCGCATGGGAGGGGAAAGGGCACGGGGGGAGGCAGCCCGTACGCAACTGGTGGCCAACTTCTTCACCTAGGAATCACAGTGCTGGCTAGTGCACACTGCTCTGGCACATACCATCTGACGATCAATGATGACACTACCTGACAATGTCACAAAATTTCATGACAATAAACTGTCAGAAACACATCAGCCTGAGATTGTTAACATGAAAGTGTCACTATGTGTGCACCCCTACCTACACATACACCAGCAATGCATAACTATGAAAAGACACAACTCCATTCATCAAATATGCATTGGCACAGGCGAATTGCTACATGACAACATTGCCATGTCACCCAATCCCTTCACAGTCCCGCCACAGAAGACACCATGTCATGGTATGTGAGAGCAAACAAACTGACCCTCACAACATGACACCGGTGTCACAAATTGCAGTGCCCCAAATGGAACATAGCCGCACTTGAACAGCTAACCGTGATGGAGGCACTACTACACACCTGTGTAAGAGTCATTTCAATCAAATTACACACCAACCCACCCTGAAGCCCACCAAAACAAGACACAATGCATGTAATCAATGGTAGTCTCAATACCTGATTGTGCTGGTATGTCCACACCGTCCAGATGTACAGTGATGGCGCCACGCAAAAGTGTCACTGCACATCTACCGACATGTAGTCTGACTCCAGAGAGTATGCCCGTGTGAAGAACTGTGTGAAATACCTGCAAAACATGAGTAACATATGTAAGTTGAGACACATATCAAACCATCATGCATAGTTAGGTGCAACAACAATGTACACTATGAATGTCTACACAGTATTGACTATGGACTGCCCAACAGCTCATGGGAGTCCAATGTCACCGTGTAATTTGCTGTCACTTGGGCACACCCTTTGCAAGCCCATGGAAACGGAAGCAGGAGGGGTGTGGATGTCAGGTACCCAAGCATCGAAACCAAACTCAGGACAAGCCTGCATGTGCCCAGCCACAATACAGTGTATGCCCAGGTACCCACACAAGGCAACACACTTGAAAAAGAAAAATATGATAAGAAAAAATGGCCATGAAAGGGCCGGCGGGGAGGGGGGGGCCACCTATGAGGTCCGAGGACAGGATGCACGCCACAATCCACCTGTGTGGAACATGGGAAATAAAAACACCCCATAGGCTCGTGGCCCACACGGCTACTCTGTTGTGGGAGATGAGTCGCTATCGCTCTGGCCAGACCCTGCAGCTGACTCAGGAGGTGGGGGAGCTGCCTCAGAAGATGGTGTGACAATGGGAGGCAGCCCACGCAAAGCCCGAGTTTGCTCCTCCATGGCTGCAAGCAGGCGGGTCTGGAAGGTCTGGTTCTGGATTATAATCATGCGGAGGTCCCCATGCAGTAACTTCCGGGATGACCTGACCTCCGCACGAGTTGCCTGCATCTCGGCCGAGAGCGTCCGTGTCAGACGCTCCAGCTGCTCCTCTGTCCTTCTATGGGATGAAGCCTCAAGCTCTAACAGGGTCGACCTGAGGTGATGGAATTCTTCCCTCAGGCCTTCCCTGTGGTGCTGGGACTCCATGGAAAGTGATTCCCGCAGAGTCGCCAGTCCCGCCCGCCTGTCCATGTTGGACGCCAACATGTCCTCCCTGTGTGCCTGGCAGATGGACTCTGTAGCCTGCTCCAGTCGCTCCATCAGCCTTTCTGGGGGGACAATGGAAGTGGCCACCCTATCCATGGCCTGTGCAATCATCTCGGATGATGCTGCCTGTTGGGTGGCCATACCGTAGATGGATTGCTCCCAAGCGGTATTGCCAGGTGGCATACGGCCACCACATTGGCGGGCACCACACCTGCCTGGGGCAAGGCGGACTGCGCCTTGCTGTGCCGGCAAAGCCTCAGGCTGCAGGACTGCATTCCCTCTCTGATCTGCAGCCCCAGGAACAGGATCAGAGATTGTGTGGTGTGGCCCTGCATCCGTAACCACCGGAGGCTGAGCTGCCGACACTGACATCCCCATTGAGGGCAATAACCCGGCTGCAGGTGGGTCGGACAGAGGAGATTCTCTCCCAAGAACACTCACCTGCGACTGCACATAGGTGTCATCCTCCGAGTCTACACCTGAATACTGCTCGGGGGAGGAACCCCCAGAGACACCCCTCGACAGCACGACCTGCAGCACTTGTGGGTTTTCACCCACAAACACACCACGTCCCTCACTTGTGGAAGGTCGGCCCGGGTTGCCCTCCTGGGACGGCTCCACCACCACATCCCCAGCATCAACAAGTGCGTCGTCCCCTGCAAAGACATGAAAGAGAGAAATGGAAACAGGCATTAGCACCATGGCATACAACAAGGGCTGATGAACAACAGAGCCAGTAGTTCAATGACACATGTCCCACATGACTGGGAAACCTCCTATGCATTCACCATCACTGGGTCTGGAGGGGAGGCTCAGGGCACACAATGATGACACAGAGAATGGAGAGCAACGCCTGCTCCCCATGCTGCCTAGCACTGGCATCACACATTGGCCGGTGATTGCCATGTCAAATGCACATGCCATCACACACATGGCATGTGACATAGCCACCAAGTGAAGAGGGAGAGGAGGGCAACTAATTTGGATTTTGGCCACTCTGGTCCTGACATTGCTTCATCACATCAAGAAGTTAACATGTTGGACATGGATCTGCTAGTCCCAATTGGCCACGATGCACAGTGCCTTGTCAACATTAACAAAATGCAGTAAACAATGAGATTCCACCTCCCCATCACCTGTAAGGATTCATATAGCATTCGTGAAGCACCTGTACAGAAATGTATGAAGGTACAGCGGAGCACTGAGGGGTGGTGGGGCAGAAGGGGATGCCATTCAACAATCCTACTGGTGCTGGTGTCATTCATGTAACGCAAGTGCAGAGGTGGGTGGCACAATGAAGTGCAAGGGGAAGTTGCGGCTGGAAGTGCTGTACAAGGTAAGTAGGACTTAACGTCGAGGGCAGATGGTGGTAGGCGCAGACAAGTGCTGGGGGGGTGGCCTATAGGGGTACAGAGACAGTCATGCAGTGCTGTGGGCTCTGAGGGGACAGGGGAGGTACACACTGCATCTGGCTCGGCAAGGTCCTTGCAGATTTCAATGTGTCCTGCAGAGTTGTCAGATGCCGCAGATATGTGCCCTTGGATTGGGGCTCTCATCTTGGTGAGAAGGGTGAGACGCTATTGCCTTTGGAGCAGGCGGCAGGCCAGTTTGCCAGAGGATGAGCATGATGCAGGCCATTTCCTCTCTGCCACCCGGCACCTGTGTTTTGGGTTCACAAGATCCGAGTCATGCCAGGAGTCAGCATTGGCATGGGGCTTCAGGCGGATTGTCATGACCGTGGCAAAGACATCCAGTGTACCTGACATAGAGTGGAGCATGGAGTGGGCCCTGTCAGGATGGGAGTGAGCCTAAGGGGGAGCTGGATGGGGGGAGATTTTGGCAGCATAAGCCTCGACTGACACACACTTCATGGGTTGGAATACCAAGAAGGTGTGTGACAGTGGTGAGGGTGGCTTTGCCTGTGGGGTGGTGAGGGTGAGGTGGGAGGAGAGGAGAAAGTGATCACTCCAGGAGAGAGGAGTGCAGAGGGGGATGGAGAGGGGAAGGTCAGATGAGATCAGAGCATCAAGAGTGTGCCCTGCAGAATGAGTAGGGACAGACGGGAGTTTAGAGGGTGATAGGGAGTTGCTGAGGTCACGGAAAAGTCACGTGGGGGGGACAACAAGCATGCAGGTGGATGCGTACATCACCAAGGAAGAGGATTTCAGTGTCTGGGGACATGAGTGAGGAGGAGAGGTGAGGCCACTCAGAAAGGAAGTAGTACATTTGACCAGTTTTCCGATACACAGTACGCACAGTTTGTGAATGTCGAGGTGAGATGGAGAGAGACGTCACACAAGCCATTCCAGAGGGGAGTAGGTCTACGTAGGAGTGACAGTGGCAGGAATACCCTCAGGGAAGGCAAGGGCACACCCCCCCCTGCACAGTAGTGCCGGGCCAAGGAGAGGATCTCCTGAACGTCAGGTAGGAGTGTGTCAAAGATGCAGACAGAGCTGGCCGTCAGACATGTTTCCATGAGACCAAGGATGTCAAGGTGCATTACCTCATGTAAGTGACATATATTGGAGGAATGCCTGATGCAGCGGCAGAGTAAGGAGTGTAAATGTGGAGGAGGTTGACAGCCTTGTAGGACTTACGGGGAGTGCTACAGATCAGAGGTGCAGCATGTGTAGGAGTTGGAGTGGGAGGCGGAGAAGGATCATGGGAGGGTGCAGGGAGGCAGTGCAGGATAGATGAGGAGAGAGGAGGGGGGACAGCAGGAGAGGAAAGGAAGTTGATGATATGTGGGTAGCATTTGTCAAGGAGAATAAGGTTGGCCTGAGGGCCTTGGACTGAGATGCTCCCATTACCATACACATCAATTGTGGCCTCTGAGGATTGGAAGGAGGCCAAGAGTACACCCCAACGGGTCACACCATTGATGGTGGAAGAGGAGCAAGGAGAGAGGACTGGGACCATGTGAAGGGTCCATGGGACAGGCAAAGGCATGTATGAGCAGATGTCAGTGAGAGTTAACCTTGAGTAGGCTCAGATGTACTTGTCAGCAATAGGGTGGGTCGCATTGGAGGGCAGGGTGCCCTCATTTGACTGTTTGCAAGCAGGTGTCGTGAGTAGGGCACGATGGTCTGAACAGTAGAAGTCAGGGAAGATAGACCATGAAGAGCAGCATGGAGTGTGAGGGAATGGGGCTTGAAACCAGACGGAACAAGAGCACACAGGTAGGAGGTGGGTGTCAAGGCAAATTCCAGAGTATGACAGCATGTTGAGTGCCATGTATATACAGAGGACGCATTAGCATGTGGTATCATTGCATGTCAGGCATGTGACGATGGAACTTGAATGGCTGGGGGAAAGTGTAGGAATGGTATGTAAGACATAAGATGAATAGACAGGGGAGAATGAGCAACAATGTCGTGACAAAATGACAATTCAAGGGGAACTTCCATGGTGTAGGGCCATATGTGCACTGTTGGCAGTAGGGATAGTGCTGTGGGCACATGGTGTTGCTCTGAACATACTGGATGAGGCACATGGGTGACACTATCAACTCTGCCACACACCCCCTTGACAGGCACCCAACATGAAGGCTTCGCACACACACCATGCACATGGATATAACACACATGCATGTGCACTCACCGGATGATGCCTCGTAATCAGGGAGATCTCCCACACCTTGGAGTTGTCCCTCGGTGACGTAGGATCCAGCTACGGACTCGTGTGGTGTGAGTTCTATTTCCTGTGCTGGGGACCCACCTCCAGTCACCAAGGTTGCGGCATGACTTGAGGCCAGCTTATCCTTTGCCCTGCGCTTAAGGTCATTCCAGCGCTTCTGGCAATCACTAGCTGTGCGCCTCACTACTCCAAGGGCACTTATTTTGTCAGCAATGGTCTGCCAGTGTGCCTGGCGTCTGGCATGTGTGGTCTTGGACCCTGCAACGATGACCATTTCCCTATCATGGTCTGACACATACTGAACAAGTGCATTCAGTTCGGCGTCTGTGAAGCTGGGCTTCCTTGATGGGCCGGACTGTGCAGCCGTGCCTGGGGCATCAGCCTGTGCCGGACGTGCACTCTTCCTCTTCCGTTTGGAAGGGGGTGGTGATCCTGAGTGTCCTACGCCGCTGTGGACACTAGGGGCAGGAGCCGTGGTGGACTCAGTACTGGGTGTGTGGGATTGCACACTCAGCATGGGAGTAGGTGCAGGCATTGGGGGTAGAGGGATAGGGTCAGGCCTGATCTGAGGTGCATGAACTAGGACCGACACAGTCTTGGCAGGGTGTATGAGAGGTGGGGTGGATGGAGCCACACCCTGCCCACGGGGGGCAGCAGATGACCTATCTGGCATAGATGCGCGTGTCCTGATGACACCAATGTGCACCGGTGCACGTGCAGTGGACCTGCTGACCTGGATGTCAGCGATGGAGTCACCCTCGGACAGGTCTGGTGCCACAATGGGCTGGTCCAACAAGGGCTGATCAGGGTTGGTATCAGCCACATGACCCTCAACCTGGGGGGGGGGGCATGGGTGTCCCTGACTGGTCCTCCAGACTGGGGGGGACAGGGGCACCCTGCAAGTCACAACCACGTCCCCTAGTGGATCCTCCACGGCCACCACGTGTGGCTCAGCCACCTTTGCCACCCTTACGGCTTGCACGCCTCCCAACCATGGCACTGATGTTATTGTGCGTATGGGAGTGGGTGTGCACAATTGTCCTGGGCAATTGGGTGTCAAAGGGGTTGGGTACCAGATGGTATTCGTACCCTAGTGCAGTGGCAAGGCTATATGACACCCCTGGGGAAAGATGACGGGTCACGCAACGCACAGGCACCCCAAAAAAGTTAAGGAACGTGCACGATACCCCTCCTAGACCACGTGTGCGTATAAAAAACCCTGCACTACGCTGTGGCATCCAGTAACACAAGAATGAACGTATGCGTGTCACACGCAGCCTAGATTGACCTCTGAAGAGGTACGTGACACACGGGGCAAGCACAGATGATAGATGCGTGCGCAACTCACCGTCTGCCAGGGAGAAATGCGTCAAAAAGATGCGCGTGTGCGCGTTGGCAACACCCCCGCCAAAAGAAGAATGGGACGCTGTCTGAGGAGACAGGACAACAGTAGAAGGGAACGCTGTGTGAGGAAACAGGCCCAGGAAAAAGAGCAAAAGAGAAAAAGCTGTCAGAGGTAACAGGGAGTACGACCTTTGAACGCCGTGAAGTAAATCGCGTGTCAACTGACAAGAAGTACAGAATACACCAACTCGCTCTCCACGAAAAGCACGTACAAGGAAATGGCGTTCTAGATGTACCTTTTATGCAGGCCCACAGGTCCTGCGTCACTTCCGCGTGTAGGCGCTGAAGGGCCAGCCTCCAATCACACGCATTGACACTGGCTTGTGTTTCTTTCACGCGGGATGGGAAACGGCCGTGTCATGGTTGCGCTTACGCGTCTGGCCCTTTGGACCAATGAGATCGCGTACGCGTGCTGACGCGCTCGCGCGGGAGGTTTATTTTTTCACGCGGGTTGGGAAACGGCCGTGCGTTGTAGACGCGCTTACGCGCCTGGCCCTTTGGACCAATCACGCGGGTTGGGAAACGGCCGTGCGTTATAGACGCGCTTACGCGCCTGGCCCTTTGGACCAATGAGATCGCGTACGCGTGCTGACGCGGGAGGTTTATTTTTTCACGCGGGTTGGGAAACGGCCGTGCGTTATAGACGCGCTTACGCGCCTGGCCCTTTGGACCAATCACGCGGGTTGGGAAACGGCCGTGCGTTATAGACGCGCTTACGCGCCTTGCCCTTTGGACCAATGAAATCGCGTACGCGTGCTGACGTGCTTACGCGGCCTTTCCTCGGATTCCACGCAGACGTGCATGATTTTCACGTGCCAATTCACTCCGTATCAAGCTGGCCATGCGTTCACACACAGAAGACCACGCTCCTGCCCCGAAGGCCGGAATCCTGCCCCCCAGAGCCCCGAGCACGCTCCCACCTGCCATCTGCTGCTGCCTGACTGCCTGCTGCCCACGTGCCCTGCTGTTTGCTGCCTGCACATCAGCCAGGGGTGCAGTTGCTGTGACCACCCCTGCTGGAACCAAAGACTCCCGACAGCCGTACCATCGCTCCACAGCCCAGCCCCAGGACCCAGTTGCCCACCCACTCCTGCCTCTGGGGTTGCCATGTCAGGGAGCACAACATCTGGCACGACTGGCAACCCCCGGCCAGGGAAGCAGAGGGGCACCAGCTTCAGTGCCACCGAAGTTGGTGTCCTGGTGGAGCGAGTCCTGGGGCAGTATGATGCCCTCTACGGACGGATGCGCCTCGACAAGGAAGGACGGACCAGGATCTGGACGTACATTGTGACTGCCATCAACGCAGAGGGGGTGGCAGTCCGAGAATTCCATCAAGTCAAGAAGCGCTGGGAGGACTACAGGTCCAGGACCCTGAACAAGGCCCGGCGCCTCGTGAAGGCAGTGGATGCCAAGGGGCGGCGGGGCCACTTGTCGCAAGATGAACTTCGGGTCCTGGAACGCATATCCCCAGCGCACCATGTCCAGGTCCTTGGGAGGCAGACCCGTCTGGAGTCGAGCGGTGAGTGTACATGCATACTGATTGTAAGCTGTGTGTGTGGTGGTGTGCCAGGAGTGTGCATGTTGCACATGTCTTTGTGTGGCCATGTATAAATGTGTGTGTGCAGGGCTGTGAGACAAGCACATGTGTGCCTGTGATGTGTAAGACAAGGATGGTGCATGTGTGTGTGTGTGTGCTTGCAGTGCAAATGCTTGTGTGTGGGCACATGTGTTTGACTGTGCATGTGAGTTGGCATGCTTGTGGTGTGACACATGGATGTTGATTCCAGGTGCATTAGTCTGCAGCGTGTGCGTGTGTGTAGTTGTGAAGGGTGCAACAGTGTTGCTACATGGATGCAGGTGACACTGTCATGTTGGAGAGTGAATTGCAAATGTGACATGGATGTTCATCTCATGACTGACAGTTTGCGGAGTGGTACACATGCTTGGATGTGTGCTTTGCATGTGTGCATGTGTATTTGAGTCCGTGTGTATCATGTGATGTGTGGCTCACCTTTGTCTGCTCATGCTGCTGTATGTGAATGTATGTAGCGGGCTGTAGTAATATGGCTGTTGAATGACTCATGTGTGTGCGTTGAGGAGACAAGTGTGTTGGGGATTGTGATGCCAGGTCTGGAGTATGACAATGCCACTCTTGTACAACTGTTATGTGTGTGAGTCAATTGTACAGTGTCCTGATGCCTGTCTCCTGTCTCTCCCTGCCTGCAGCGTCATCTGATGTGGAGGGCGGAGAAGGTGCTGTGGAGCACAGCGGCAGGGATGCCACCGCCAGCCGGAGACGCAAGGCCCGGCTCCCCTCCCCTGTTGTCATCTCGTCGGGGAGTGAGGAGTCCGGTGCTGTGTCCCAGGTCGCAGCTGCCGAGGGGAGGTCCAGGAGGCGCAGGAGGAAGTTGGACTCCTCGGCAGCAGAAGGGGCAGCTGAGACCCCACAGGGTTCCGCGGCGGAAGATGGCAGGGAGTCATCCAGGTTGGTGGTGGGTTTGGTGGAGGAGGAGGCCGTGCAAGGGACTGAGATGGGGTCTGGAGGTGGGCATTCCACTGGTGCTAGTGGTGCAGCACAGGGGCAGGGACAGGAGGCAGCACAGGCCGCCGCGGAGGTGCCTGTGTGTAATCCTGTCCCCGGTCCTGTGTCTGCATCATCTTGCACCAGCAGGGTTGCCCACGTCCGGACCCATTCTCAGGGAGACCAGGCTGTGTTCCTCCATACACTGGGCCTTGTTCCGACCCCCTCCTCACCTGAACCCCCTATGCGCCAGTCGTCCTCCGTGCCATCTTCCTACCCACCTGTCACCTGGGTGCCCTGTGGAGCTGCCTCTGACGATGGGGCCAGGCTGGTGGAGGACACATCCCTGCCCCAGTCGGGAGTCGTGAATCCAGCAGGGGTGGCCACCGCAACAACAGCACCCCAAACAATGGAGGATGTGCAGGCAGCAGGTGTCAGGGCACCGGCACCAGCACGTCAGCAGCAGGAGGAAGAAGGTGGGAGCCTTGATGGCTCGGGGCCATCACCATCAGAGGGGCAGGCATCAGCCGGAGGGCAGGAGGACCCTGGACGTCAAGTGGCTTCCGTGTGGCAGCGGTTGGGCCATGCCATAGATGCGGAGCGGCGGCGGGCGGAAGAGGCGCGGCTCGCTATGGTCAGGGCGGAGAAATCCATGCGGAGGGCCCTGAGGCGGGCCGAGTGCCTCGAGGCCATCCGCAGGGAGTTGGAGGTGGGTACATCGGCGTCCCTGCGGACCCTCGGGGCTGTGGAACGGGGCCGCCTCCGGGACATCGAGCGGGAGTTCGATGATGCCCTGGCCCGGAACAACAATCAGTGAGCCGCAGGACTTGCCCGCCGCCTTTGTATATAGTTCTGTAGTTTAGTTGTAGTTAGGTTTCCTTTGTTTTAATGTTATTATTTGGTTGCCAAAGGACAATGCACCACATTTTTGTATATAGACATTTTCTTACTTAGTGTAAATAGTTAGGTTTCATTTATTAGGGCTCATGGACCCGGATCATCATGTTGATAGTTTGAGGGATGTTAATATTTGTTTTAATTTTTCACATGAGGCAATGTGTTTCTTCTTTCATTTGTACTTGGATTTAATTTTGGACTTTGACTTTGGACCCCTATTTTACTTTATTTTTGTTAATTAGTGTTCCTGATTTTTTTGGTTGTACTTTTTTATTATTTAGTTTGCATTGCATGTTTATTGTTATTTTTTATTTTTACCATCCTTGTTTATTTTTAATACATTTTCATTTGATCCTTCAATGTGTTGTATCATCTCATTGCTTTCATGCATGACATGTGGGGTGTTTGGACATTCACTTGCAACATCTGTGTGTGACAGACATGTGTTCATTCATATGATTTACATTGGGTGTGTCACATGTCATTGTGTTTGATATGTGGGTGGATGGGATAGTTGTTTGGGAATTCTTGCAGGGCAGACTGTCCATTACGGTCATGATTGTGTGGGGTTGTGACCCAGGTGAAGGTGGACATGGATGGTGCATGGGTGGGGGCCTTCTGGTAGGTGCCCCTGACTGCGGGGGGGACGGGGGTGGTGGTAGACATGGGTGGGGGCCTTCTGGTAGGTGCCCCTGACTGCTGGGGGGTGGGGGTGGTGGTAGACATGGGTGGGGGCCTGCTGGAAGGTGCCCCTGACTGCGGGGGGGTGGGGGTGGTGGTAGACATGGGTGGGGGCCTGCTGGAAGGTGCCCCTGACTGCTGGGGGGGTGGGGGTGGTGGTAGACATGGGTGGGGGCCTTCTGGCAGGTGCCCCTGACTGCGGGGGGGGTGGGGGTGGTGGTAGACATGGGTGGGGGCCTGCTGGAAGGTGCCCCTGACTGCGGGGGGTGGGGGTGGTGGTAGACATGGGTGGGGGCCTTCTGGTAGGTGCCCCTGACTGCTGGGGGGTGGGGGTGGTGGTAGACATGGGTGGGGGCCTGCTGGAAGGTGCCCCTGACTGCTGGGGGGTGGGGGTGGTGGTAGACATGGGTGGGGGCCTTCTGGCAGGTGCCCCTGACTGCGGGGGGTGGGGGTGGTGGTAGGCATGGGTGGGGGCCTGCTGGAAGGTGCCCCTGACTGCTGGGGGGGTGGGGGTGGTGGTAGACATGGGTGGGGGCCTTCTGGCAGGTGCCCCTGACTGCGGGGGGGTGGGGGTGGTGGTAGGCATGGGTGGGGGCCTGCTGGAAGGTGCCCCTGACTGCTGGGGGGTGGGGTGGTGGTAGACATGGGTGGGGGCCTGCTGGAAGGTGCCCCTGACTGCTGGGGGGGTGGGGGTGGTGGTAGACATGGGTGGGGGCCTGCTGGAAGGTGCCCCTGACTGCTGGGGGGGTGGGGGTGGTGGTAGACATGGGTGGGGGCCTGCTGGAAGGTGCCCCTGACTGCGGGGGGGGTGGGGGTGGTGGTAGACATGGGTGGGGGCCTGCTGGAAGGTGCCCCTGACTGCTGGGGGGGTGGGGGTGGTGGTAGACATGGGTGGGGGCCTTCTGGTAGGTGCCCCTGACTGCTGGGGGGGTGGGGGTGGTGGTAGACATGGGTGGGGGCCTTCTGGCAGGTGCCCCTGACTGCGGGGGGGTGGGGGTGGTGGTAGACATGGGTGGGGGCCTGCTGGAAGGTGCCCCTGACTGCTGGGGGGGTGGGGGTGGTGGTAGACATGGGTGGGGGCCTGCTGGAAGGTGCCCCTGACTGCTGGGGGGGTGGGGGTGGTGGTAGACATGGGTGGGGGCCTTCTGGTAGGTGCCCCTGACTGCTGGGGGGGTGGGGGTGGTGGTAGACATGGGTGGGGGCCTTCTGGCAGGTGCCCCTGACTGCGGGGGGGTGGGGGTGGTGATAGACATGGGTGGGGGCCTGCTGGAAGGTGCCCCTGACTGCTGGGGGGGTGGGGTGGTGGTAGACATGGGTGGGGGCCTTCTGGTAGGTGCCCCTGACTGCTGGGGGGGTGGGGGTGGTGGTAGACATGGGTGGGGGCCTTCTGGCAGGTGCCCCTGACTGCAGGGGGGTGGGGGTGGTGGGAGGCATGAGCAGGTGTGCAGGGTAGTCCCCTGTGGTGTGGGTTGCATGCAGGGGACGTGGAGGGTGTGAATGGAACACCTGTGAGGACCCACCCAGCAGAGCCGCGTGTGAAACTTCCCGCGCACCCCTGTAAATGACGTACCCTAGTTTTTCGCGTGTAGGATTTCACGCGCACCCCTGGAATTCCCGTAGCCTAGCTTTTCGCGTGTGAAACTTCCCGCGCACCCCTGTAATTGACGTACCCTGGCTTTTCGCGTGTGGAACTTCACACGCACCCCTGATATCGACGTGGCCAGGGCAATCGCGTGTGGGACTTCCCCGCATCCCGGGATACACGTACCCAGGGCAATCGCGCGAGTGACTTCTCGCGCAACCCGTTGTACACACACGCGCGAATTGTTGAACAGTGGGTGTCCGTGTTAATGACGTACACCTTTGCACCTCATTTGTCCTTTGGGGTCACGGTATGGCCCATTGCTGTATGTGGGCGGTATTTGTTGGCGCAGGTTTTGGCGCACTTTCGTTAAGTGCGTCGGGACGCTACCGCCTGCTTACTTGTGGCGTACGTTTTTGGGCCTGTGCGCTGGTTTGATCGAGCGCTGTTTTGCCCTGTTCGAATCCATGAATACGTGTTGCCGGAGAGCGTGTGGGCGTTCCGCGCACTTGCCTCCTGTACTTCCCCGTGCCGCCCACATTCTTCCCCATTCCGAGTGTTGTGCCCCATTTTATTCCCCATTCCGAGTGTCCCGCCCTGTGTTCCGCCTACTTTAGAGCTGTGCGCTGCGCTCGGAGTGATAGCGCAGTGGCCGTGGCGCACGCCGTTGGTTGACCTGTGCGCCGGCGTGCGCCGCGCACTTTTTCAGCGCACGTCCTATGCTTTTCTTACGCACGGACTTCCATGAATCGACGTGCGCTGGTTTCCCTGCGCTTTTCGCTATTTTTCGGTGCAGCGCACGTATAGGCCCCTCTGCGCCGGAATTTTCGGTGCACATTTATTCCATGAATCGGCCTGTTAGTCTTTGCTCAGCCTGCATAGCAATAGGCAGTAAGGCTGTGTCTCTTTAGATCCCTACAGAGGTTGAGTTACCCTTCCCCAGCCCAGGACACTCCCAGCAGGAGAGATCCTGGGAACCATGCTTTCCACAGGCACACCGTAAACAAAAGGGCCAGTCTCACACCAGGGTTTTCCATACCAAAGGGCTGATGAAGTTACAGTATTGGGAATGGGGCAAAGATAGCACAGTCAGACATAGCAAAATGGACTGGAGGAAGGGTTCCTCTATACTGGTTTTCCATGGGCTTCTCTTTCCTTCCTGTCTCCTTCACTTCCCACAGAGCAAATCACTTTGAGTATGATGTAAGGAGCACATGTCACTTGCTACCCTGCTAGGGATTGGACCCCTGAAAGTAGACAGCCTTGCGTTCATCCAATCCCCAGCAACCTTTTGCCTCTCTGAGAAAGAGATTTCAACTCCTCCTTTGATTCCTTTTAGACCTACAAGATAAGCAGAATTCGATGGAGCCTGTTCGAAGAGCATCCTTTCCAAAGTCCGCCACTTGTTTCCAATGCATTGCCAGCTCTGTCTCCAAACCACCTCTAGGAAACAGTGGAGGTGGCTTGCTGTTCGACCAAGACCTGTACTTTCTCAGCTGCAGCAGTACCCAGGCCCCTCACCGGAGGTAAAGGGCTCATGCAAGTGCTAGCTTGGAGTAAACAGAATCACTTTGTCTCTGACACTCTGGATTGGATATTGCAGCACCAGAATAAGCCAAGAAGATGGATTCCTTTCTTCTGCTGCTTCCAACCTTCCTCTAACTCAGGTCACCCATGTCTGAACGCTTTCTAACCATTCAGGACACAGGGAGGTGCATTTTGCACTCTCTTCGAACCTCAATCCGGTTGATTGATGCATTGAAGTAGCTTGCCACACCATCATGCCAGCAGAGCATATCACAACCCTAGCTCGAACAAGAAGCTAATTCCTGTGGAAGCCTTCCAACCGCGATGTCTCAAACAATGCATCAAATCATCAGCATTTTCCCTATCGACCCAAGATGTGCCATCGAACCAACCCTGATGGCTTCCTCAAATTTCCTCACCTGAAAGCTGCATCGAACCTCACAGGACTTTAGCTCCAACCCGACTCATCACCTGGAAACTGCAGTTTTCCACATCAAAACACAATTGTACCCACACGCACAGCACTGAGAATCCTGGTTCAACACTTTGAAACCGCCAATAACAGAATGTGGTACTTTTGTGTGATCCATCCCCCATGATTCACTTTTGGGATTCGAGAGACTGACGAGCCACCCTTATGCAACATTTTTACGAAGACATTTACTTTTAAGTGTAATTTCAGCAATTTCTCAATTTGCTTGTTTCATCTACGTTCTGCATTTTCTGTGTTCTTTCCACCAGGTAGATCTTTTGCTATCGTTTTCATATTCTGTTTTCTAGCAGTTTATAGTGTGTTTATTTAGAGTATAACTATGTTTTTATATAACCTTAATTGGACATTCCTTTATCTTGAACTGTTGTACTATTGCTGTTCATGTTGCTACTATTATCAGATTTACACCACTCTTAAGATTATAGCCTGCCCTGTGCCCAAGTCACCACAAAAGGGGAATACTGTATATCTCTTGAAGGGCCTGTTTCATCTTCATAACTGGGAGAGCTGATTAGGCGGTTTATCCTCTACTCATCTTTCTACTCCTCTAGTCTTTTCATCACAGTATGTGTCGTGATGGATACGATGTTGGTGTGTAGTGTGGATCTTGTAGCAGCAGGGGGGTCCTATTGGTGCAATGTTGAGCTGAAGTCTGCGGAGGATTTTTGAGTACAATGAGCCTGCGAGAAGAAAAAGGACCCGGTTTACAGTGTGGGTTCTGTGTGTTGGAGGATGTCTGGAGGCTGCAGAGCTTCTGTGTGTGCAATGTGTGTCTGGTGGATGCAGAGGGTTTTGTTTTGTCATGATGGCCTGATGGGTGCAGTATGTATTTGTCTGCTACATAAGCAGCAGAGGAATTGGGGGTGCAGCACAGGTCCTAAGAGTGCAGCCTCTGTCACTTGGATATAAATGATTCCTGGGTGTGGTGTAGATACAGTTGGTGCAGTTTGGTTTGTGTAGGTGCAGTTTGGGGCCTATTGGTATAGGTGGGCCGAGGGGGCATCAGAGGTTTTTGAGTGCAGTTTGGACTAGTTGCACTTTGTCTGGGAGCTACAGAGGGTCTCTGGTGTACTGTATGGGCTGTGGTTTAAGGTGTCTGATACAGGAGAACATTAATGACTGATGACTAAAGTGCACGTCCCCCCGCCTCCACCAGCACAACAGAAGAGCTTGGTTCTGTGATAAAGCCTTGTCAGAACTGACCTCTAAAGGAGCCCATGGCACCTGCTGCTTCATTGTATGCAAGGCTATAACCCCTCACCTTCCACTGGTATGCTCCTTTAGTTTTCACTTTTATGATGGCAAGCGATAGGCATTTGGCACTTTCATAATCGTACTGTGTGACCACATAAGCAACAGCTGTAAAAGGGGTTATAATACAGGCATAATTTAGAAGTAACTAGTAAATGCCTATCTAATACCTATACACAAGCCAACAATGTTTGCTTTGTCAATGCTTGTTTTTAACAGGACCTCGGTGCAAGGAACAGATATGATTCAAGAGACTGAAAGAAAACTTGGTTAAGACACTTTTTAGAAAGGCAGTGGTGTATTTACTGCTGCAATTAAGCAATGAACTCTCAGTACACTGATTAGAAATAACACTGGAAGAACAAAGGGTTGATTTTGATGCTTGATAGAGCTAGGCAAAAGACATCTTAGGAGGATGTTCCCTTCCTCATGTCCTCTCCCTCCTAGCTATACTCCAATGCAATAGTTTTGGTTTATAGGCAGCACTTTAGCACCACCTTACAGCCAAAATGTAAAGGTTGAGTAGAGACTGGAGGAGGTTGAAGAAGGAATGGGTTGGTGAGTCAGTCCTTCTTTGCTTTAAAGTTGTACAGAGAACATGGAAGCTCTAAAGAAATCACTGACATAGTTTGATGGATCGGAATTGGAGGCTGTGCAGTCCCTCGGGGGACCATAAAATTGCACAGTGCTTGCTTCAGGGCGAGTGGTGAGGTTTATTTGGCAGACATGGAAACATATATTATTATCGTTATCATTCTATTATCCAGCTAATGGACACTTCTGGAACCTAGTTGAATTATAGGGCTTCTTGAGGACTTGTCTTTAGGGAACGCTGGTTTTTTCGATGTGACTATGACATGAAAAGATGCATGTCAGTAAATGGGAGGGGCCAGAAATATGTTGATTGCCACATTTCAAAAGCATTATTCATAGCTCTACACCTTTAAGTCACAGCGATGCTGTCACATATTATTAAAGCTGACATGAAAAGTAAAGCTTTGTTATTGGATCACAGGAGGCAGCTATCCGTTTTCTATTACAAATGGAGATTGCAAAGACTGACCAGTCCTGTAATATAGGGTCTCAAAGTTATATACTTGGAGACAGTCTTAACATTGCAACGGGCTGATTAGCATGAAGACATCATTTTAAAGAAGTGACAGAAAGTAGGAACTGCCTTATCATAATTAGAGGGCCGATGTGCAGTGTCATAGGTTTGCGAGGGAATAAGTGTCAAGGAATGTATGTGTGCAATGCCAAAGGGTTGGTTTGTATATTGATGTGGCCTAGGTGTGCAGGAGGTTGAGGGGGGCGGTGGTTAATGTGAAGCACTGCATTCTGGAAAGCATATCTGTGGTTAGACGCAAGCGTCACCCATCCACGCCTCCGTTTTCTTTCATGATTTACCCACGTGAAGGATATGTAGTTTAAATAACCACATGCTATATAGTCAATGATTATTGTAGGATGTTTGCGCATTGGGGACTTTGCATGTGCTCAGGCATCCTTACCCTGAGACCTTGGCTAAAATGATGTATCTTCAAATGGAGGAATAGTTGAAAACGCCATTCTAAAGCGTGAGGTGGTCTAGAATCAGTATATATAGGTTCATGGCTAAACATATTTTAAGGTTAGAATGAGTGGTGTGAAAAATTAAATGAACACCAAGTCCAGTGTACATTATGTACTCAGTGATTCAAGTATGCAACATTTTTCTTATCAAAGACATATGTTTTTAAGTATAAAGATCTGTGGTAATTTTTAGGTTTCCCAAAACACTCTTTGATTTTGCAAATCAGGCTGAAACCTTCACTGATGCGTTGTGTAACCTTCCCTTTCTCTTAGGGGTATTTCAAAACAAAAGACGTGTGCCAGACTGAACATGTTGGAATGATGACGTTTTAGTAGAAAATAATTTAAGTGCTTTGTTTCAAAGTTTTGATAATATGTTTTGATGAGTAAGAGAAATGTAACGTTTAAAAATAGCTAAAATACATACTGAAAGTCATCATTCGATATTATCATTGTACAATTGTATAAAGAGCCAGTTTACAATATCAGTACAATTAAATGATTTCCTTTTTTATAGCTGCCCCCTCCCATTAAGGTATCTTTGTTTTTTCTTTGGGCTTGAAGCTGTCAGCAACGGCTGGCGTGGCTGCAGCAAACACACACCTGGCAACATGATGTTTGTCCACAAAAAGACAAAGGGACCGATTCTTAAAAAGTAGTGCAAAGGACACTACGCTTATTTCATTTTAGATATTTTTACAAATGCTCAGGTCGCCTTATTCTCAAAGGTGACCCGAGCATTTCAGAAGGGGATGGACAATTGACCAAAGAAGCGCTGTCCAGCCCTCTTGCATCCATTTTATGACACGCTCCCAGCAACCACGTGCATTTCACAGAGACGGCCCTGTCATGATTTGGGACACCCCATAGCACCTCTCATCACTTGAGACAGAGAGAAGGACAGAGAGCGAACGAGCGCATTCACAAGGTGAGAGAGAAGAAGAGAGAGGGAGCGCTACATCTCTTTATGATACGGTGGTTACAGATAGTTACCAGACATCACTCGTCACACCTTATCCTGAAATCATCCCCCTGACATGATCAAACAACCATGCGCCAGGGACCCACCACCACATTAGACCTATTGCTACTAAATTAGATTTAAAATAAAAGCAAAATCCACTGTAAATGGATTTCCGTGATTTCAATTAAATATTCTCCTACTGGATTTCGGCACCTCCTCAACCAGACAGCGCAGAGCAGAACAAATCCTCATGCAGAGTGAACACATGGGATTTGAGTGATCACTAGAAACAGCATGATTGGATCTACTGTTACAACCAGAATCTACCCCTAGCCTATAAGGTCATGGCAATCAAATCCTGCCAGATAACCCTGAAGCAGCAGGGGAGCTGTCTGTGCCATGCTGTGCTACAACAGCTTATCACTTCAAGGGTTGCGATGGGTCAAGGCACATGTATACTATTTTTTTTTATTGAATTTAGCTGATTAATAGGTTTTTACAAAGTCATGTTAAAATTTACAATCATTACAAGATAGAAGTCCATGCTATCCAACACTTTATACAGATATAAATTATCACACTTAAAAGAAGAAAGGAAAAATAACAAAACTATCCACTAGATACATCCTACGGTCTTCAACAGTTTTAAGACCCCCAAGGTTAGTTTGGTCTCACGGAAGCTGCTCTCTCTCCGAACGCAGCCATCTGCTGCCAGTCTTCGCAATGAACAAATTGGGAGAGATATCTCACTTTCTTTTCTTGCAGAGCTACACATTCGATAACAATATGTTTGAGAGTTTGTAATTCCATGTTCCCACACAGTGAGCAAAAACCCTCTTCAATTTGCAGGCCATCTCTAGAGGCCCTTATTTCTCCCGTCAGGATTATGTTAAGCCGGAGCCTGAGAAATTCGTGCCTCTCTCAGGGATCCAGAGATGTCAAATATCCCAGGAGTAACCCCCTCGGTTTATCCAGAAAGGAAAATGGTTTAGCAAGCTTGAGGATTTGAGTGGAATCAATTGTTTAGATCCAATCCCGGTCCAGAAAAGCTTTTTTGATGCCTTCCGGATTCCACACCAAATCTTTTGGCGCTCTATCCAAACGAGCCAGGCTATTCATGGCAAAATCTTTCAGTCTCGTCAGTTGAGGCGAGTTGGCCTGGTTAATATGGATAGGCACATCTTCATACAGAGAGCCCACCTTCGGAACCAGAAGGGATCGATAGAGAGAAACTATTTATGTTCCAACAATGCTTCCAAGGAACTCAAACCCAGTTTGTATCTTATGCTAGAAACAGGAGGGGACTGGGGAAGATTTTAATCCCTCTTCCAGAGTCTCCCCTCCAGTCTCGTCCAACTAACTGACCAGGCCTGAAAGTTTTATTCCAGGCCATAGAGAACTTTAGGAATCACCTTCTCTTTATAGAAACGAATCAGGGGCACCAACGAGAATGCACAATACTTCGTTAAGAGCTTTCTCAGCTGACAAGTTAACTGATCTATTACACCTTCCAAGTGCACTGTCTCTTTCAAAATTGATGGATTGGCATACAAGGTCAGGCCCAAATATCTTTCCTCCACCTTCACTGGAATACATAAGCCATTTAGGTACCATTTAAAATTTGGAATACACCTTCCAGGAGTAGAGAAACAGACAATATTTGTTTTTGCAGAATCATGAATCGCTGCATACTTCTCAAACACCCTCATAAGCATTGAAGGCCAATTGGGGTGTAGTCCACTAGGACCTGCGGGATGAATTAACCCACTTATGCTCTGCCCTGCGGCATCACTATGTTCTGGTGGTGCCAGAATTATCAAAATGGCCGCAAAACCCTTGTGCACGCCAAAACCCATGAAAATTGCACTCTACAAAGCACAAAAAGATGGCTGTCCAATCTACAATGCATGTTGTCAGGGGTGGAACGGAGATCTCACTCCGGAAACATGTCACTGGGCTGCACAACAAGTAAAAATGGAGCACAGAGGGAAAAGCATTGCTTGCTGAAAGAAATCCAAAATCTTGCATTTAAATCCTTTTTCTTGGTTGCTGAAACTGCAGAATGCTGGTACCAAACACCCACAAACATCTAATATTCTTGCTGGGTGTCACAATTTATTGAATTCAAGAAATCATTGTGAAATTGCAGTATCCTGAAAAGGTGAATTTGTCATAAAAACATCCACAGCCAAGGTGCCTGCCGGTGGGATCTGTCAAAATCTGGGCGCAGTACTCTCAGCCGCCTGAATGACTGTTTTCAAAAGCCTGCATTAAAACTGTAAACTTGTGCCACTAAAATCTAATGTCTGAAATCTAAGTGACCTGTTATTGAAAGTAACCTAGGTTGTAACTATTTGAATCCCATGGTTTAGAACCTGGAATAAGTGTTCTAGCTGCATGTTTGACAATTGTGAGTTTATTTTAAACCAAGGAAAAAATGTAACAGAATGACATTTAAATTGAGCCTGCCTAAAAACAATCAAACCAGTTCCACAGCTTCTCCCCACCAAGGCCAGACACCTCCCTTCAGCTTCACTCCACCAGGAAATCACACCTGTGTGATGATTAGATCAGGGGAGGAGAACTGGGGCTGCAGGGGAAGAGGACAATGGACTTCCTCTCGCTGAAAGGATATGCAGAGTGTGAAGAGTCATAAACGGCCTCTCCCAGAAGGAAGGGGTGGAGATTGCTTCTGAGCTGCCAGAAGGAGAAGGAGGCGGGGACAAACCACCATTTGCTGTTTAACAAAGGCAAAAGTACATTTTTAAAAAGACTGATAAATTACTGTGTAAAATTGTGAAAAATATGTCAACAACAGATTTGTTAATGTGATTTCTGGATGCATGGTTTAAGAAATGCCAGAACTCTGTGAGATGTTCTGAGAAGTAGTTGTCATGACCATAGCCCTGGCCTGGGAACTCAGGCCCTCTGGCCCTCACCACAGTATTCCTGCAAGGCCACAATGGCCCAATCATGCCCCTCTCGGCTGTCCTGGAGCCAGTCCTGGCGCCTTTGGCGCCAGGCTCATATGGCAGGTGTAGTTTCCATTGGGGAATGAACTAACATGGCTGCCCCCACAAGGATCGACGTGGAACTGCATCGTGCAGTCTATCATCCAGGGTGCGGTCTGCCCTGGAGGCACCTGGGATACCTGCTGGGTATTTAAGCCACTCCTGAGCTGAGGCACGCGCTTCGCGTTGTTCTGCACTTGCAGCGTGATGTTCACCAAGACCTGCTTGCAGCATCCTTGGCCTGCATCCTCAGGGAGAAGAAGAAGAACACCATTATTCTTCCGTACCTGTTCACATCCAGCTCCTCGTTCGCTCTGGAATCTTCCCTGGAGTTCGTCTTCTTCTGCAAGAAACATCCTAGAGAAAAGAAAAGAAGAGGACAATTAGCAAGCGTTCGTCTTCCGATTCCATCGCCTCCAGACTCCGCTTACTTACCAAAGCTCTCCTGGAACTTTCAACCGCTGTCCGGACATCTTCCATCCTATGCTCTGCTTCCATCTGGCCGCATTTCTTCCAGGAACATCTCGGCGACCTGCAAGGAAACAATAGCACAGGTTAGCCTGATTCAAAAAGACGCTCATAGCGCAGCGCTTTGCACATTCTCTTACCTTCTCGAGCACTGCCCTCTTCATCCGCTTGACGTCTTCATCACCCCTTCTGCATCTACGAGAGAAGGAGAAGGTCAACAGGGCAACAGCGATTGTGGACACACATTCCTTTAAAAAACTAACGACTTACCTCAAGAGTGGAGTCGCAGCTGGCCTGGACTCCAGGGCCCACACCAGTGAAGTAACTCGGCTGAAAGGTGCCCTGCCAGGACGCGCACCTGCACAGAACGGCAGGACGGAGAGTGCACCTTTTCAATACAAGGTGAGGGAGGCTCTAAGGGGGTCGCAAGGGGAACGCTTGGGAGGTGGGTCCGGAGAGGAGGTGATTGTAGCTAAAACCGAACTCATGTCTTCCAGAATAGACCCACGGCAGTGCGAGTCCCCGGGGGAGGTGAATCCATCCCAGAAGCGCTCCAGATCAGTCGTGTGGTATCCCTGTGGATACAAGGTGAGCGTTACAGTAGTAGCGGAAAATAGGGTTTTACACCAAATGTATATATGCCAAAAGCACAAAACTTCATACTCTTATGCCCATATGCAATGCGCACATTTGTACACATTTTCGGATAAACTAGATATTGTGTTCCAGCCAAAAAGGGCAGAATTCTGTAAAAAGCAGACACAAGATCAGACAGCGATGAGGGTTGGAGGAATATCTGCCACACAAAATATGTGATCTATATATGTTTTTATTATAAAGATTGTACCCATGTAAATATTTATGGCACTAAAAGTAGATTTTATGTTCAAAGGGACAAGGGGAGGATTCTCTGACTCATAAACTCACATCATCATGGTGACACCCTGTTTTCTCCTCCAATCGAGGGAGAGAGGAGACTCTAGCCAATAGCTTGCCTATGAGGCGCGCTTAGTATAAGCCAGCATACACACCCCTTTAGGATAAGCATAAATAGAGACAGCTGAGGACTTAGACGGACAGACAGATTCACCCACTATCCTGATCCTAGCGAAGCACCCTGAAGCAGATCCATCCATATTCCTTGCTCCAGACTCCAGAAACTTGGCAAGCAGAAAGGCCTGTTCCCTTAGTTGAACCATTTTCAACTAGGCCTTGAATTTCAAGAACCAGAAACCAGAAAGAATTCCCTAAAACTAAAGGGGAACAGACGAAACAGCCAGGCTGTGCTGTAACTGCTTTCCTGCTAAAAGAATTATTACCATAAGCAATAGATCCAATCCTGTGTTGTGCGTGCTGTGCTGTGCCGTGCTGTGCCGATCCTGTCCAGTCCTGTCGTGTGGTGACCAGGGCGCCTTGCTGAATGCAGACCAAGTCCAGTCCGGTGTGCCCAGCAGTCTATCCCTGACTAGAATCTCTGACGGTTCTGTTTGAAACCCATATAGTGAGTATCTATAGATGGGACTGTGTCACTAGCATATGTACTGTCCATAGTAATCCCTGTCTTAAACCCATCCTCTCTTATATTCAGAACTGCATTGTTAGAAATATTTTTGAATTGCCTGAACTCTCCATATTATCCCCACTATCTCCTTCGGTACTAGTATTGTTAAATATCTTTGCGCTCAAATATTTCATCTGAAGAAGGCAAGCTCCTCGGCAGGCAGTCTCCCTGATCCAGTGGCGCCCTGGTCCAGTGGCTGTGCTTCCGTGTGGTATTTGCTTCTTCATAGTCATCCCCTAAGGTAAAGAAATCCTGTTTGTCTTTTAAAATCGCATCCCTCTTCTCCCATTCTTGCACCTATCTAAAAAAAAAACGACCTTGACTAAAACATCCATAACTTTCTCAAATTTTATGCTAGAAATGTGAACTTTGCTTGTAGCTAACATCCGAAGCTTTCCAAATCCGTATAGTTCTCCCGTGATCGCGATTACCGCGCGCGGAAATGTTTGCTGCAAATTTTTGTTTTGGCAAAACATTACACATGTAAAACAGCTTTTTATTGCACCCGACCTCAATTTTAAGTTTGCACATTGCTTATTAGTGTCAAATCATTGCTAGTGTTTGTCTGCAACTATCTAAAGCGGCTCCCATTAGAATTTAAACAATTTCAGCAATTTAAACCATATATAGTGTTTTACCCAATCCTTTCTCAGATAACTTTCAAAACTATTCTGACCTTTTGCCAATCAGTTCTGTTTCTCTCTTGTGTTTTCTGGGGGGAAATTGGGATTGACATTTTGTTGAATTCTGCGTTCCTGAAACCTGTTTTCTCTCCTATCTCTTTACATTGCTTGTTGGGGGATTGAGGGGTGTGCAGGTGGAACTAGTAACCACACTGCTATTTGGTCTGAACACACAAAAGTAGTATTTCTGTGCTGAATTGTTTTGCTCATTATTACTCCTTGGGATTAAAGAGATTGCTTAGTGTTACCTCACCCCATTGGTGATTAGTGTATAACCATTAAACATAGTATGATTATATTGTGAACTACATAAATACATATTTTAACTTTGCAAACCAGCCTGATTCCTGGTTCAGTGTGACCGGGGGGGTTCCAAGAGAGGGGTGTGATATAAGTGGTACATTGTTCAGAATAAAAGAACTTTTAGACACAAATAAATAAATAAGGATTTCAGTTGTGCATTACACGCTAGGCATTAACTCAGGTGAAGTGCCGGATTGAAATCACTTACAGATCACATCATCCGCACATGCTAGCCAACTCAGGCATTGACTCCCTATCTTTGGAGCGGCGAGCACGCAGAGAATGAATAACTTGTTCAGATCTGTGAGATAGAGGTTAAATAGGCAGAGAGCCAGAATGCATCCCTGCCTAACTCCTCTATCTTTTAAGATTCGACTGGAGAGGGTACCACTACCATCCTGTCTGACCTGAATATTGGTACCTGTGTGCAAATGTTTGATGATAGCCAATAGGCCTGGAGGAAGGCCCCGTTGATGTAGGTTAAGCCACAGCCTATTTCTATTGATCGTATCAAAGGCCAAAGACAGGTCGATCGAGGCACCATAAAGGACCGGACCACCCTTTGACCATGATACCATGATTTGCCTATCAGTGTGTGCATTATCACTACATTCAATGAGGTGGAAAGGCCTCTCCTGAACCCAGTCTGATGTTTCTCCAGAATTCTGCTGTCCTCTTCCCAAGCTTCCAATTTGCCCAAAATTACTGAGGCAAAAATCCTACTATCTGCGTCAAGAAGAGCGATCGGGCGATAGTTACCTGCTTCCGCCCAATCGCCCACCTTGAAAATTCGAACAACAATGGCAGAACTCCATGAAGGAGGAGTTTTCTCAAACTGTAGAATGTTCTTGAACAGATTGTAGAGGATCCTTGACCAAGCAGGAGCGTTTGCTTTCAAAATTGAACTGGAAAGGCTGTTCGCCTAGGTGCTCTGGAGGAAGATGCCCTTACTATCAAGTACTCAATACAATCCCTAGAAATAGTCAGGGACCACCGGGCCTGGAAAACTCAAACAGTACGCTCAGAGGTCAACGGTCCATACAACTTCAGGAAGTAGGAACGCCACGCCGCCTCCGAAATGGCATTACCCTGCAACCCCAGTTGCAATCTCTTGCTTTAGTTAACAATCTCCCAAAAGTTCCAAGAGTTATTCTTAGATAAAGCCCTTAACTTGGTTTCCCCGTCCCGTTGTGATCTCAGAGCCTGTTGGGCTTTGGACCAATTCTTATAGCCATTTACAGAGATTTATGCCTGGAAGCTGTAACCTGTGCCCCTCCCCGCTCGTTCTTAAGGGCTCTAATTGCTCTTCTCGGATGCTTTTTATTATCTGGAGTAGCTTCATCAAATTCGTGTTGATGATAGACTGATCCCTTTGAACTCATCAAAGCCGGAGCTTCCAAACCCCAAATAAGATCAGTATAATTAAAAGCGTTACAAGCCCAGGATAGATCCATTTCGTCAACATGCTCCAAATAGCGCTCACGTTTTAAATTTAGGGATTCGCCATCTCTTTGAAACTTCACAGCCCTATTTCCTCCTCGATTCACTTTCAAGGGGATTTTATATTTCTCTGGGAAGCAACATGTACCAAGATCAAAACTAGCTGTCAAGATGCTAGGGTTGCTTCTATCCGTCTCAATGATTTCAAATCTGTCACAGCATGCTCGCGCTCCCCTAATACAGCCATTTACCATGTGTAAGTTCCATTCACTCAAAAAAGTCCAACCATGTCTCACCATTCATCACTGAGACCCTATTTACATTATTAATATCCATAACTGATATATAGGAAGAATTCAGATATCCATCCAGTATTATATCTGTGTTCTTAATATCTTTCATTACTGTAAAGAGGAGAGAGGATAGATTTTCAAAGAATACTGATAAGCGGGATATAGTGGGGTTCCAGTACATGTTAATCAGGAATAAGAATCTCAATAGCCACTCCACCCTTATTTGTACCTGAGCAGCAAAAAATCCCCAAACCAAATCAAATCATCCAAAGATCCATTGTTACGTGATGTTATTCTTAAAGCTACTGGAAACCTGCGTATTAAAACTCATCAGTTTAACCTGATTACTAACTAAATCCGCTCTTCCGACAATCCAAAACGCTGAAAGAGTTCAGATAGGATATTTGGTAGTAGGGCAAGAATGGTGTTCTTCTTACATCCACTAGACCCAACATCGGTATCTCCCGGCCCCTTTGTTCCTGCATTAGGGTTTGTTCACTATTCCTGTTATTTACAGGGAGAGAGTTCGAGATTACAAGGCCCTGTTGCTCCTGCTAACCCGCTGCTGCCCACTTTGCCTCAACCTCCAAACAGGATTTCAGACCCAATTCCACCAAATACATTCTATATTCATAAGGGAAACAGACGTAGTCCAAATCATACTTTGAAAAAAGGCACAGGGATGGAATTATTTTAGTGATGGCCAAAATAGAAATTTTATTTAAGACCTTCACATCCAATTTGTGTGTTTTACATTCAAGCCATATTTCTGGAATACCAAACGGGAGAAGGGGACATCGCTTATTTATAGAACTTAACCCATCCCCACCACAGGTCAAGTCGCCTAGTGGGAGGGCGGGGTTGGCTACGGCGTTCACCACTCCAGTATTTCTTGATGCTCCTAATTCAGGCATTGCTGATACAGATAACATGGAAGTCATAGAAGGGATGGGGCCTGGAGCAGGAAGAATAGCGGTTATGTTTTTGCCTTACAAAAGACCGGGGCCAGTTGAATTACTTTTTTTCGGGATTTCAGAAATCAAATCCATGAGGGCAGTGACTGGTAAAGAAACCCTGGCCATTTGAGATGCAAAATCATTTAGTCTTATGCCAGTCTGATCCTGGACTATATTAATGCCTTGGTTGGTCTCCGCCTCCTTCCTCGGTTTTGACTTCCCCCTTTCGTTTGACTTCCTTCGCTGGTATCGATTACCAGGGTCCTCTGTGGCGTCTGGGGATTCACCAGCCTTATCCATTGCATCAAAGAATTGCCGATTACCAGCTCTCCTAAATCTTTTTGCAAAATTAACTGTGGATCTTTCTCCTTAGCATTTTTATGATTTGCTTTATTTCTTGAAATCCCATCAGAATGTATTTCTGGAGAGACCATTGGACGTTGAGCTGAAACCTGTTTCTCACAGGGAACAGTCACCAAATTCACTCCAACTCCGGAGTACATCTATTTCAGGCGGAATTTGAGCGAGCCTAATGAACTCCTCCATTGTTGAAAGAGAAAGAGGAGAATCATCCAGGACATCCGGTAGTACCTCCTGAGGGGCACAGAATTCCCCAGACTTCAAGGAGGTCACGGAATCTATCAAGCTCTCCATTTTATCGTTCTTTCCCAAGATGTGCTTGTTCAAAGAGGCCACATCCCCCTGTGAGGTGTTAAGGGTTAAAATTTGCGCACTGACATCCCTCTTTATGGCAGCAAGGTTCTCTAAAAAAATTGTGCTCAAAGCAGACTTCAGCCCAACCAGGGTGGATTCACACACCCCCACCCCCACTTCCTTCGTAAATTCTAATAGTGCACCAGATTGCACATGAACCTTTCCCTTCAGTAGTTCAAAAACCTTTACCATAGAGGTTTGGACAAAGTTGAACGCCACAAGCACTGATTGGAGAGGATTAATGGGAACCGGAGGTATAAAAGACTCCTCTATGTTACCCGAAGAGTCTGCAACCTGGTGAGCATTCATCACTGACACATTGACTGAACCCCTCTCAGCCACATTGTTTGTTAGAATAATTGGGCTCATTTGCAGGACTTCACTCATACCAAAAGATGTATTTCCCAAATTTCTACTGACATCCGAGCTGGTGAACACAATTCCGTGGGGCTTCTGCACTGTCGAAGCGATCAAGACGGGACCAGGTAAAACTACACCACTCTGATTGTTGACCCTAGCCCCTTCCAAGGCATGCTCATCAGTCAGGCTACAATTGTGGCCTAACGGAAGGAAGTCATTTATCTTTCTCTTTATTGAAGAGGAGGAGAGGGTGTAGTCCTTGCAATTTGCAAATAAACGATGCACCCCTAAATGTGTTAGAGGAGAGTTCACAGGTGACACAATGTTTGGCTCTGTGAGATTCACTTGGGGATTTCTTAGTGTATATTTGGATTCAACCACCAACACGTCACCTCTAGGTTCCTCACAGTCCACTTCAATAGCCATCTGTTTGTCCCTGTAAACACTGCACCTTAAATTATACATTGAGGCGCACCAGTTTAAACCAAGCTCCTAAGTGGAAATGTGCGACCTCTAGTTTACGGTTTATTCCACCACAGATGTTACTACAAATGGGAGGTATCCCAATCAGTCAGCAATTATTATTTTGGATGACTCAAAGAAAATAAAATTACCAAATCTGTGTTTCAAAATGGACTATCTCCAACGAGTTACTCGATGGAGGAATACGGTGTGTCAATTACTAAACATCCAGTACACAGGACGAAGAAGTTATGTAATCAGAACTCCTGTTTAGCACCCAAGAGTCACTTCAATGACAATTCCCCAAAGAGCCTCTTATGCCTCCGTCAGCCTCAAACTCTAACACATCATTTTCAATTGTCAAGAGTTTGTAATTCAGTGGTTGACGATCAGTTAAAAAAAAGGGTTGCAGCACAAAGGCTATAATTTTCGACAGTGGCTCCAGCAGTTCGATTGAGGGCTCTTATGAGAGCGTTCCATGGAAAACAGGGTCTCCAAGTAAAGTCTATTTCATGCGTGGTAATTGTTCAAACGGAGTAGAGAACATTGGAGCTCAAAGGCTGTCGTTGCCAACAGACACCCCATCAGTTCCCTTAAGCAACCAGACAACCAAGCACTCCTCAAGTTGACATGACAATGTTGTGAATGAACAAATAATGCAAAACACTTGGACAGCACAGTACAGCACTTACTGCTTATAAGAGAACAACATCCTCCAAGGCCACTGTAGAAAATACAAAAAACGTGTGCATAAATTTGCTTGCTTCGCGAAAACGCTAGTTTTTATAGTCCTCCCTCTTAAAGGCACAGCACAGCCCAATAACTCCTCCAGCAGGGACAAGGCAAGATCATGTCCTTCCATCATGTCCTTCCAAAGTATTATGCACATGCAAAATACTTGCGCCTTCACTATACTATTATCTGCTACCACTATCGGCTTAGTGGTCACTTTGATAGCAGAATGGCAAAAGTTTCAACTTTGTATTTCCACAAAAGACATTTTCATCTGTCCCCCCCCCCCTGAGACATTTAAGGGATTTCAATGAGTCAGTCACCTTCCACTTAAGAGATGCAATTTCCAGGGCAACCAGAGACAATCTGAGCAAAATGGCTTTAATCAGCAGGAACAATTGCCTGGGACTCACTGACCCTTCACCAGACACATTCCCCTCTCCCCAGGGTCCCTTATGTCTTCACCCACCGAGATAGCTCAATGAGTTCATATGCGACCAGTAAAACACAGGATCGTATCTAGAAGTAGGGGATGAAAGCACATTTTTTCAGGTATCTTTGTGGACTGAAAAGAGGCATGTGGCCAAAGGACCAAAGTAATTTTCACAATTGCTGATGGTGTTTCTGAAGTAACTGATGTACAGGCAAGTAGCAGATGATACTTGCTATATTAAGTAGATCAATATCAATGACCCCGCGGACACCACTCCATCTCTCCAGCAGGATAACAACTGCTTTCTCCAACCGCTCTCCCAGAACACTCACATAAAACCTTGCATGTTCTTATTCCGTATTCTACATGGACACAGCATAGTATGACGCAACACTGTTATAATACAATACTACCGACTCCATCACCCGAAGTAATTATCGGACCCAAGTGCAGCTAACAATTTTTGGGAGAGTAGTTCAGGCAAGTAAAATGTTCAAGCTCAGCAAGGACTTCAGAAGAGGGAGAAAATTAGGTGCCCATTTTTTTTGTGACATGATGTTAACCACTGACTACTTGAAGTTGCATAGTTGCCAATTGGTCCCGTGTCATGTTTTATGCTGTCAGTCCACCCTGGTTGTACCCCTTGCATGCTAGGTCTTGTAGGTTCACTTTTCCATTGAAAATATGGGCCAACAAATACCAGTATGCAATGTGCAAACTAGGACTGAATGAAGTCATGCATAGCTTGAGGCCACTTGACATCTACACATCTGCATGTCTTCCCGGAATTACACCAGGGGCTAGAATAGTATTTGTATTTGTATTTATTTATATTGCGCACCTAACCCAGAGGTAGCAAGGCGCAGAAGCATCATGAGGATTGCAAAGCTTGGTTACATACAGAGGTATGAGGTCCAGCTGTGGTTACAATGCTGGACGCGTCATAAAGAAACAATGCACACCGAAGAGGCATAGGTTACAGCGATAAATATAAACAATATTAAATACAAGATTGTGGTAACAATAGAATGTGGTGGCAGTCTGCAGAGAGTATTTTTATTTGACGGTATAGGCTGCTCCAGTGTGGCCTGTTCTGGGTGCAGACTGAGCCTCCATGGAGCTATGTGCGAAGCAACAGCTGCACCAGGGAATTACCCTGCTTTCCTCCCAGCAGAGTGTAGCAAAGAGGACCCATGCTGGTAGTGTCTAGAGTGCCACAAGATTGAAATATTGCAGGAAAGGAGATTCCCTTTGCACATGGAGTGGGTGGAAGGGCTAATGTATCTTACTATAGGCGGGGGCATGCTCTGGGTGGGCACATGGCCAAAGGACACCTGCATGATGTGCTTCTTTGTATGCTTTATCCCTGCTACAAATGCACACTCTTGAGAGGCAGATGAATATGTCATCCATAGCTTCTGCCCCTCTCCCTGTTCTATATTGAACAGGTGAGAAATGTTATTCACTAAGACAATCATACTGTCCTTATCCTAGGCAGGTGCAGCAGAAGGTGGATATAATCTAACACTGTAGATGGCACAAATAAACCAAACACAAGTTATAACAATACATTACATGCACTAGACACAAAGCAAATGTGCACTCAACATGAAAAACACAAACACTACGTAACACATGCATTTATACATGAAAAATATTAACATAACATTGATAAGACATGAAGAATAGCAACACAAGCAATGTATAAGCAAAATGCAACATGAAAAACACATGAATATAGCTCACTAATATAGAAATGCAACAGTAATGAGCACCCATTGTTTCCAAAATGGAAGCCGCAACATGCTTTTATGTAAACGAAAGGCATCAAGGCTTCACGAGAACTCAAAATACTGAAATACCAAAATACAGATCCGCACAGAGCTCTGACAGTAGCTAACAAAACAAGCCAAGGTTAATATGAATAAGGATAGGAATGTCCCAGTGAAAGCATGAGATAACGATTCCCAGGACGTAAGTCATATATTCTTAGATTAATTAAGAGCATAGCTACCCTTTGTAAGCCAGATGCAGGACAATTATAAACCAAAAGACTGCATGAAGAATAGCTCAAGACTGTGCCCAGTGATAAAAGAAACCATAGCACGCACATTAATATTAGCTAAAATCATATTAAATGCACAGTGAAATAATTCCAAACACGGTCCCATTGCACGTGACCCATAATTGAAGAACACTGCCTGTTCATTAGCAATGCCTGTTCATTAATGAATACAGCTAAGACACTTGCCTTACTCCTTACACATATCACGAGATGCCACGCAAGGCCAAATGCAAAGAGATCACGCTGGCTCATGGCTTAGAAATGAGGGCTGGTAGATTCTTTAATTGAAAGGAAAGCAGTCTGCAGACCTCTCTCCCACTACTCATGTCTGACTCATGACTTGACGGCCTGTCAGTTGTCCAAAGCTGGTCAATAAGAAGCCAACCAATCAGAATCCTTAATATTAGGCCGTCCATTATGTATTATGCCAACCAATTACATATTATACAGATTATGGGCCTCATTACGACCCTGGCGCTCCCCTAATGAAGGGGGCTGGTACAGCACCGGACCCCTTCTTTACGGGAGCGCCGATTACAAGCTTCCCTTTGCAGGACCCGGATCAGACGCCTGGTAAAACCAGGCATCCTTTCCGGGTCCCATGAGGGGAAGAGAGAGGTAATAACGGGCCTGTTGAAATCTACCTGTTATTACCTCCCTCCACATTCCCATTGAGCCCTACGGGGGCTCAAATGGTAATGGGGAATGGTTCCTGCAAGGAGGAATTACCGGGTCCTCCTATGTCAGAATGACCCGGTTATTCCTCATTATAGGAACCCGGTAATGGAGCCCGGTTTGGAGGCAGCCATGGAGCTAAAAGCTCCATGGCTGCCTCCAAACTCGTAATGAGGCCCTATGTCTTTTTACTATTATTACTTTAGAGGTGTTTTCAGGAGGAGCCATCACATTGTCATAACCCAATTAAATATTTTACACTTATAGAGTCTATATTTAGCCAATCCCCTTAACCAATCCCAAATTCCCTTCGGCTTTGTACTGATAAATTATGTTGTGATGTCAGCAATGTTGAGTCTTGAGTATTTAATCCATTGTTTACATTGAATTAATCGAGAGCTCGAAGACTTGTATGCTTGTATGCTGTCCCTGCTTTATTTCTATAATAATAAAGCTGGTTTTTGCCTAACAACACACATGCCAATCGTTTTGCCTCTCTAGGTGGTGCTGAAGTGCCATATATAAGCTTAAGCTGAACAATTGACAGTTCCTCAGAAACCAGCATTATTCATAGAGCGATAGAGGTCAGGAATGCTTCTCCTGGGAAGCCCAAATGACAAGAATGATGGCACATCCCAGGATTGGTCAATAATGTTTAAGCAGGAGATGCAGGAGGCTGCTGAGTTTTGCTTACCTGTCAGGAACACAAAGTTGTTGCCCTTGTCTCCAACCTACTAACTATCTAGAAGCAGACCCAGTTCTCATAACTCCTGTTTCCACTGGGAGGCATTGTGTCACAAACTGAACAGCAACATTATAAATCAACTTGCCAACATGATCCTTTCATGTATGTTGGTGCTTATCATGTCCTGTTTTTTTCTTCTTTGCATTCTGGGACTTGTATGTCTGTTTTTCTCTTTATAAAGCTCAGACTACAGGTTCAAGAAAGCAACACAAACACCAGGACTGGATACGCACCTACAGATTTGAATGGATAATGATGGTGTGGTATACTGCATGCTCTGATGGTTGTGCTGTGAGCTGTCCCTGCAATGTGTGAGGTAATGCGGAATGCAAGGGGTCTGGGAGTTCTGGGTTTGGTGGTTAGGAAGGGACTTCAGGATGAGAGCTGGGACATGGAAGTATGTTAAAGCCTGCTCTCCTGTTAAACTTCTACCATTGACCTGTAACAAATAAATTACATTCTTGTGTTGTACTTACCTTGTCCCTGCTTTGTTCCGGTGTCGTGGCTGTCCTTCCTGTGGTCTGGCATACTTCATTTTGGCGAGGAGTTGTTAGAAAGCGGACTTGGTTGGAATGCAGAACCATGAGGAGAGGAGGGATGTAGTGGCGAGGAAGAGCACCCTCCAGGGAGGCAGGATACAGCCATTGTGGCACAGAGAAGGGAGGTTGGAAGCTCCAGAGCCAGATGAAGTCAGTGGACTGTTCAGTTGGAGGCTGTTCCCCTGTAGTGTCGGGAGGAGAGAAGTTCAGTGAGCCCAATCCCCTTGTTTTTACTTTTAAAACCCATTTTCATTAAACTAAATCCTTTAACATATAAAAAATAAATGCATTAAATGCTTTTTTTTTTTAGATGCTTTTTTTTAGATGGTTTGGCTGTGAATGCTTTGGTAGTCAATGCAATGACCGGGTACCGGGCAAGGAACTGGGTGTGAATAGCCATGTGGGCAGTCAAAGGATATGCAAATAACCAAACAACACCTATAATATTTCTATCCCTCAACATTTGCCATGTCTCCTTATCTGTAGCTAATGCAATAGTTTCATCTGATAGATGACACTGAAGCGCCGCCTAATAGCCCATAGTAAAAATGCATGAGTTAGAAGGATGCATGTGGTCACATTCGTCCATTTTAGGTATGTACAGAATAAGAACATGAACTGAAGTTGTATTTAAGTACATAACGTAAACACGGCACTATCAGTCAGTCACCAATTATCTACAAGTCCCTTTCAATAGGTAAAAGTCCTTCTCCCCAAGCAACTACATCCTGGTTTTCCTAAAGTTTTATCAGCTGTAAAACTTCATGACGCTCATTTACAGGCTTTCCTGACCTTTGCTTATACTTTTGAGACTTGCTTCTCTGACCCCAAAGGGTTTACTCGACAGCAGTGTGTGTTCTGGCAGATAGCAATCAGGGAGAGACAAAGTAATTGCTTCTATGAGGCAAAAGGGGAAATTCCAACAGGTGGAATATAGAAAATACTTCACAGCCCATACATTGCAACTACTCCTAGAGCTGTTTCTGCTCAGTTTTTGAATGTCTGATTTTCTTGAGGTCTGGGTGCACTGGTTCGTTCATAGTTTGTAACATGACTACTTTTCTCTGAATTCCAATTAAAGTCAATTAGCAAAATAAGAAAATAGCCCGGTTTCCCCACTCCATAGTAGCATTTCAAAAGCTAAGAGAGCATGACATTTTTGTATATTATTGTTATTATTATTATAAGGGAATTCATTGAGTGCAGACTTAGCTTTGGGAAGCTACAGATCGCTTTACAAATCAGAGGGGGAAGGACACTGCGAGGAAAGCAGAGATACAGAGGAGCGGGGCAAATGCGATAATGACAGTAATGCCATTCTAAGAAGACATTTGCATGCTGGTTGTCCCAATATATGCCAGTTTTCCTACTTTGTCTCCTTTTGGTGAGCCCAATAAAGCTGTCACTCATTGCTAGAGGCATTGTGGGTGGAGAATTGCTGAAGTTGCTGAAGATGATGTATTAAAGTTGATTTATTGCACACCGAGTATTAACTATGCTAGACTAAGTAGACTGTTTTTTTTTTTTACATTAGATTTATTTCATATGAATATTTATAGGCATTTATTTTATTTCATATGAGTATCTGGCCTGTTAACCATTCGAGGTGTGACATTTTGCTTTTGGAACTTCTGCTATTAGGATTAGGTATGGAATAGTTCATGTATTGGCCTTATTAACTGCTTTGTTGTATGGAGCAAATACAAGCTCATTGAAACGTGTTGGTGTTTTATGAGTTTGGCTACATCAGAGTAATCTTACTCTCTGCGTGATTTCTTTGAAGTGAGGTTCTTTGATACCCTAAAACCAGTTGATAGGCATTGGAGGTTAGTAGCTTCTTTTATTAATTTATATCAGTTTTTTTTCTCCAGTAGAGTGGATACAATCATTTATCTGAGTTTGTTTTATAATGTTTGTAGATAATATAAGAAGGGAGGTGCATGCACGCCTGATGAACGGTTTTCCAAAATCACGTTGTGTGATATAGCAGGACATCTAACATGGGTGAACTTCATGTATGTTTTTAGAATCAAAGCCATTATTGATCAATATATGTTTTATATATGGTTTGCAAGAGGTATACTTGTTATTTTTTCTTTTATGAATTGTAAATTGCCGGCTTGATTCCAATTACCTATTCTTTACTATGAAAGAAGCACTTCAAAGTTACTTTTCTTATAATTGTGAAAAAAAGCTTTGTCTTTTGATTCATAATACTTTTGACTATATTGAATATATTTTTATCTATCAGCATTTGGGATTGTCCCTTGGTGAGAGCTATGGTATACCTCCAGAGTTCACTGCAGGACTTTTTTGACGATTAATGTTATTAGTGCCTCCTGGATAAGTGGCACTGTGTGTATGCCCCAATAATATTCTATTCGAACATTTTGCTGAATGATTGTACCTTACTTTGAATTTTGATGTGCGGTCCCACTTTCTTTTTTGCCACTATAAGAGGACATGATGACGCTGTACACAATAAGGTTGTATTGCTTTGGCAATGGAATGTTCCCACCCTGGCACTGCCTGTAGATGACACCATTGTCCTATATCATCTTTTTCTGCAGCCAGAACCGAAAATATGCTAAGATTGCCATCTTTGCCAGAACTGATTCACGTTGCTTCTCTCCCCTCGCTCGCCCCATAGGCAATACCCTCCCCTATCCCTCATATTCTCCCTCTACACACATGCACATAAATATTGTATTCATACAGGCACATGTACACATATTTGCACATGCACACATTGTAAACGGCAATTCCCCAAAGTAATCCAAAAAATTATATGAAAGTAATCAAACATAGAAATGCATACATTCCAAGGAAAAACAGCTTTTATTTGCAAATATAGCTTGGACAATCAGACAGCTTGTGGAACTGAACTGAGAACCATCTCAGCACGCTCACTCCAAGTTACAATATTTAAGGCAAGAAACCACAAAATGAACATGTTTTACAAATGTAGCATTCATTATAATCCTTACATTTCCATTGGCTACTTATCATTAAGCCCCTAAATAACACTATACATCACACAATATGATTGGAGGTTTCCTTTATGCTGACTATCAAAATACCACCCCTCAGACATGGCATCATTTCACAGTCAGCACAATATACAATGTTTTGATTGGCTGGCCTTCTTCGTGTTATAATTGATAAAAAAAAGCTTTGCCTTAATTGGGCACTGACACCTGAGACAGCTCTGGCTGAAGCATCCCACCAACGTGGATGAATCATACAGTGAGTGGAAATCAGTGAGGTCAAAAATGTGTTGCAACCAGTGCAACACCACAATTCCTTCCCCATAATTGGACCTTTTGGCTTGCCATCCTTTGTACTGGCTCACTCCGCGACTCCCATCTTGATAAATGTTCACAACTCTGGAAACAACCTCCTAGTTATCTTCTCACAATGAATATCTGCATTGAAAAAAAACATGTCTGAGTCCCTGCTCCTGGATATTCATTTCTTCTATTTATTCGTTTTACCAATTCACTTCATCACTATTCTTTTTTTTGTTGAAAAAATGTATTTCTATTAGTATGTTGGTGTACAAGATACAAACATAGAGAAGAAAATGAAAGCAATGAAGTTCTTCCCCCATCCCCCCACCCATCCCCCCAACACGCTTTGGAGTAGAGTACTTGTATGTGTGCACTTCAGTTAATCCTGAGAATGCATAGTCTTTGAGGGCAGTACGATTCCCTAAAGTAAACGTGGAGAAAGGACAGTATCAGTCCCCATTCCATAGAAAACATGTGTTGGTATCCCTGTGGCGAATATGTACCCCATTCAAGTGAGACTATATTCCAAACATTGTCAAACCATTCTTGCTCGTGCAGGGGTTCCTTCGATCTACATATTTGTACGATGGCCAGCAGAGCTGCAATACTCAAATTGGTGTGTGCCTTTCGCCTGTGTTTCGGCCAAGACCAACTGCTCTGGTCGCAGATGCCCAACAGACATTTTCTGGTACCGCTGCCGATTTGAGTGCCAAAATGTGTCTGGATGTTATTATTGACCGACCCCAAGTACCCCACAGGTTTTTGGCATCTCCACCAGATGTGTGTCCAGTTGCCTATTCCCCCACATTCCCTCCAGCAGCTCTGGGACATCTTGGTACTCACCAGGTCTAAACGTGCCCGTGTATAGTGCCATTGGGTCATAACCTTATACCAAAATTCCCAGATTTGTATGGCGCATGTCAGTTTGGGCATGTCCACCCATACTTGCTCCTACCCCTCCCCTGCTATGCTCTCCCCCAGAACGTTCTCTCATGTGCGCATATAAGAATAGTGCATGTTAGGGATTTCATCCACTACTTGCTTGTATAGTCTGGAGATAAGACGTTTATTACCTGGATTAGAGTTAAAGAACTTTTAAAATTGTGTCATGGGTCTAGTAGCAGCAGATCTATTAGGTGGAGCCATCAGCCAGTGTCAGAGTTGAAGATACTGCACTCCATCCTCTGCCCTCAGCCCCAACTCTGTCTTACAGTGGTCAAACATCATGATCTCGTCCTCCTGGAACATGTCCCTCATCCTGACACATCCCACAGCTTTCCAGCAGGGGAAGGCACCCCTCACCTGCCCTGCGGTGAATTGCGGGTTGCGAAATAGCAGGGAGAAGGGAGAGTGGAAGGATGTAGTGCTGTTTTGTGTGGCTACCTTGTCCCACATATCTTCCACTAGCTTTGTGATTGTGATTATATCCAAGTTTTGTGGCCTATCCGTTTTGCTATGCCAGAGGCTCTCCCCCCAATGAGGCTCCCACCACTGCTTTCTCCATTTGTGTCCAACGTTTCCCCAGTGAACCGATCTTTGATGACACGCAGTTGAGCCGCTAAGTAATAACATTTAATTTCTGGGAGGCCCAATCCTCCATTATGTGTAGGCGTCATTCCTGTTTTTAGCATCAGCATATGCCATCACTTTGTGCTCATCCCCCACAAAAGAGATGCCCCTAATGGACCCTGCTGTATGGACCCCAATGAGGAAGAGCTCAGGGTGAAATGCATATAGGAGGGAGGAGATGGGGCAGCCCTATTTGGTGCCTCTCCACAGCGGTATCATCTGGGAGATTTGGCTGTTTATTAGGCGACGGACCATTGGATTGCTAAAGTTTGCTCAAATCTTGTTCAGAAACTCAGAACTAAATCCCATCATTTCTATGGTGCAGAACAGAAAGGACTATTCGACACAGTCAAATACTTTTTCTGCATCTAAGGGCCGCCTGGACCTTCTTCAGGATATATATTTTTTCTATGAGGTGGCATACGCTCCGAATATTGTTGTACGTTTGATGTCGCTTAATAAACCTTGTCTGATATGGGTGGACTAATTTCAGAAGAATGACCTTCAATCTGTTTGCTAGGGCTTTTGTATATATTTTTGCATCCATGTTAATAGGGACAATTGGCCTATAGGATCTGCACACGGTTGGTTCTTTAGCAGGTTTAAGGAAGAGGACCAGTTTTGCTTCCTCCATCGTCAGCGTGATATGACCACACTTACTGAAAGAGTTATATGGGTTAGCTTTGGTGCTAACAGAGATTGAAAGGTCTTGTAGAATATGGCTGGGAAACCATCTGGGTGGGGGGGGGGGGTTATTTTGTGGGAGGCTTCTAATCGCATCCAGCACTTTTTCTGTGGTGATGTCAGCCTCAAGCGATTCCCGGGGTGATCTTGGGAAGCGGGAGTGAGTGCAAATATAACATCTGCAAGAATTGATCAGTATGATCCGATGAGTATATGGATGAGTAGTAGGCCCTAAATAGCTCGATGATTTCAGGGTTTGTAATCACACTTATCGCATGGGGATCCTTGATCCCCTGGAATACCTGTGAGGCTGTTCTCTGTTTGAGCTGCGCAGCGGATCAGCCTTATTGGCTTCTACATAATATTTCTGCCTCATGTGCAACAGATGTGTCTCTGCCTTTTTTGTCTGGAGCAGGTCCAGTTTTACTCTGATGTTCCTATACGCCTTGCAAGATTTGGTCCCAGGGTCAGTCTCCATCTTTAGCATTGACCTCCCACAGATGCTGCTCTAGTTCTACTTCTAGGACTTTTGTTTGCTTTCGCTGGAGTCCCATCATCGCAATTAAATCTCCTCTACATCTCGCCTTCAAGGCATCCCATAGGATGCCATCGGATACTCTTGGGAAGAGTTAGACACAAAGTAATCCTTGATTTTGCTTTCCAGCTCTGTAAGCAGCACCACTTCTGTGAGCAATTCCTGTGGGAATACCCAGCTCCAGAGTCCCCTACTCTCTTGCAGGAGGTCAATAGTTATTGTAATTGGGACGTGATCTGTTAGTGTTATGCTGTGCAGGTCCACCCCTGTGATTCTACCCAGCAGTGTTACTGATGATCATATGTAGTTGATTCCTGTGAAGGGCGTATGTACATGCGAGTAATAGGTGTAGCCCTTCTCCTTCCCCCGAAGTGAGATCTTGTCATCTTTCAGGGCTAAATGTTCGATCCTAGCTTTGAGAGCACATGATGGGGGTAACTGCCCACAGTAAGTAGTGATGCTTCCAACCCTTTGCAGGTCCCATACCAAGTTGAAGTCCCCCATCACAAGGATCTCTCCCTTTCTGAACCTCTTTAAATCAGTGATAGTTGCCTTCAGGAAGCCATCTTGGCCGTAATTTGGGGCATACATGGTCAGCATTGAGAGCATGACTGCCCCTATTTGGATTGTAAGGAACAAATATCTCCCCTCCTTGTCTGCTCGCAAGTGAAGGACTTGGGCCGACACACCCACCCGTAGTGCGATGAGAACCCCTGATACCTTCCCATGGGCATTCACCTGGAATAGTTGGGGGTAATGCTTAAGCCTGGGCTTTTGCATTTCTTGATTTTGTATGTGAGTTACAAATCTGGATGCAGATGCAAGAGAAAACAGTCAACTTCCTTCCTTTTAATGGAGGGGCTTAACCCCTGCACATTAAGTGTCAAGCACTTGAAGACAGATAATTATAACCTACAGAAGCTCTGTTTGGCTGTTTGTTCCCTGCATCTTGGTACTTCTACTGCCCGAGTTGGTTGCATGCCTTTCCCACCCCTAAAATCCCCCTGTACTTCCAAGCCTTCCTCCCCTCACCCAAATGCAAACGCCCCTGCCCTCCCCACAACCTCTTCTAGTGTGAGCCAAAGTTCCAAACAAACCCTCAGGTACACCATCCTCGGCTTTAGCTCACCAACTCTTATAGGGCAAACCTGCAGGGTGTTCTAAAGCCCCTTGCATGGTTCCAAGTGGATTCTGGAGAGGCAAACCTCCATCTCTGAAGGACGCAGCTAGACATCCTTTAGTGGCTCGGGGGACTGCTACTTTTCATTTGCCTGCACTGTCAAATTGAAGTGGTAAGCAGTACTCCTGCAGGTTGCCTGTCCTGCAGGCCGGCACCTCATTGTCGATTCCCTCTGTGTGATCGTGTCGTCAGTGACCATTCTTATGATTTCTTCTTGGGGGGAAAACCGCCGCACCAGTCGGCTCAGGTTGTGTGTCCTCGTCGCTGAGCTGCAGAATATGAATTTCTTCTTCCCGCGTTGTTGTTCTGTGCTGCTGACCTTCCCAGGTTAAGAGAAGACTGCAGGGGAAGATCCACTTATATTTGATCTGCTTAGTTTGGAGGGCTCTCACCACTTAACACTCCCTTCGCTTCTTTAGGGTAGATTGAGATAGATCCTGATATAGATGGATCTCTGCCCCATTGTAAGTAATTTGCTCTGCCACACGTAGAATAAGCTCTTTTTGATGCTAACAGGCTAGTGCCACTAGCATATCTCTTGGCCGGGCACCCTGTTCTAGCCTTTTGGGCCAGTCCTATGCACTCTGTCGATGGAGATTTCTTCCACCTTTCCATCGCCCAGAAGATCTGTGAAGACTTGTAGAACTGTCTCTTTTAGGTCGGAGTCCCCCACATCTTCCGGCAGGTTCCGAATGCAGATATTGGATCTCTGGGATCTATTTTCCAGATCCTCCCACTGCAGCTCTATGCTGCAGGAGATCCTAACCAGGTCTTTCCAGGCTTCATCCATTTTCTGGTTATCCTCCACAATCTCTTTGAGTGCCTTCTCTGTGGTACCCATCTGTTCCTCGAGCATTGCAACGTCACTCTTCAAGTCGGCAATTGCTTGATTTATCTCAGAGGTAAAGATTGTGAACTGTGTTTGAATAGATGCGGTGAGTCTGTTCTGGAAGACATTAAAACAAGCCTCCAAATCTGCTTTGGACACAGTCATGGTGGTTGTTGCACTGTTCTCAGTTTCTGCCTGGGACTCTTGAATTGAAGCCTGCTGTGGGTGGGCATCGGATCTTTGGACCAACAATGTTGGAGGTTGCTGCCACATAGCGCTGCGGACGGGTGCCACTACCGGGGTGCCCCGCCCCTTACCCCCTGGCATTGGACTCTGATAAAGGCTGTATCTGTGATTGGAGATAAGTGGGAGCCACCATGGAGGGGGGCCTCAACTCCCCACTGATTCCCCTTTCATTAATATTACCTCCTGTGGGCTAGCGTCTTAAGAGTGATCCAACTTTGCTTCTTCTACGCCCAATGTACCTGTTGAGTTGTAGTAGGCAGCGGCTGGGCTCCAGACCGGTTGGTCTTACTGTGGCATTTGATCAATGGAGGGCAGTCAAAAAGGTAACCGTAGTAGTGCCGTGGTCTTTAGTCCTCCATCGCATTGGGACTGGGGCCTACAATGTGTTGTCTCTGGCCCTTTGTATATTCAGTGCACCAGCGCTGATCCGCTCACCTCGATGTTCCATACAGCTGATTTCCGCTCTGGAGATTTTCCTGGAGGTCACAGAGGGTTGCAACTCGGAAGCAGTGGGGTTCTTATGCTGCACAGCGCATAGTGCAGCTTGTGACCCGCAAAGGCATATCCCTGTCAAGCTTTTCTCCACTAATCAGCCCTCCTCCAGCCAATCCGCTGCAACTCCATGGACCCAGCAATGCACCAGGGCCGTCTGGTGCACAGTGTTTGATACTGGTGCACGCTGTTTCCTGTTGTCAGGTGCAGGCATCCCAAGCGGTGGTGATGTCATTGAAGAACGAATGGCACAGCCTGCCACACACTCACCCCGTCTCCACTGTTTGGCTAGCGCACCCTACTCCCACCAGTTACCAACGCTGGGTAGAGCTTACTATTAGTGCCGCAAAATGATATTTATCAGTGTCTGACCATTGCCGCCTGTGCCATTGCCTTGTTGTAAGGGCCTTTTCACAGACGGAGCTCACTGTGCTCATGTCCTCACCAGACGGTCGCCATCTTGGAATCTTCATCACTATTCTAAGTAACCTGCTTTCATTGTAGGGTGCTATGCTCCCAACCTAGTTCTTCGTTCTGGCAATGCAGCTTTCTGGGCTTTCTCGTGTATCACACTGTTTCCTACACAACCATTGCATAGTCATTCGTCTATGGCTGCTTGGAGCTTTATGCCCAAAAGCAGAAATAAAACGTGAGCAGGAACACCTGAGGTTCCGGAAGCAACTGAAGACCTTCCTTTACGCTTCTGCTTTCTCTCTCTCTCTCTCCCCGTCTGATGTTCTTGTTCTGCTGCGCTAACTGGTTAACTGGCCACCCTCTCTCACCCACATTTTTGTTTCCTCTGCAGGAATGTACGATATGGAGCCCTCACCCCTCCAACTCTAGCACGTTCCATAGGAAGACATGAGAAAGAACGGCCATATAGATGCTCGTATGGCTCCCAGAGGTTGTGATCCCTTGCACCAAATACTGGCTACAGGGATAGAAATCTTAACGGCCTCCACTTTGGACAGTACCCCAAATGAGATTGTACATGGCCTTTGTCCATGCAGCCACTTGGCAATTGTTCAATTAAGTAGAATGAATTTCTGTGCATGACAAAATAGTGGCTACCACTGCATAATGCCCCGAGGCCCATAATGTACTGCCCTCTTACTAACTTGCACCACTTTTATCTGTGCACTTTTATTATCACTCTGAGGATTTTCATGCTTTTAGGGTGTTAAAATAATATATATATATAACCTAGTACTTTTTTATTCGTCTTCCTCAGCTCATTGTACTCCTCTCCTTAAAGACGTGACTTGGCTTTTTGAATATTATCTGGACATGGCTGCATTATAATCATGTAACTACCTGCTGTTGCATGATTCATGTTCCTGAACAGGGGCAACACGAGCTCTGGGGATTTGTGATTTAGGAACAAGGAGTTAAGCTGTTGGGATGACTCATGGGATGGTTTGCTGTTGAACGCAATAAAGTATTTTGACTTTTTTAAAGAATATTTTCTTGTTGTAAGGAATGTGTCTTCAGTCGGGTGGATTAAACGGATAAATACTTTATTATATTTATGTGCACATTACTGCATACGAATGATGAGCTGCAGGGATAACTTGTGCCATAAGTCATCCCCACAGCTCAGCCCCAACACATATTTCTGGAGCCCTTGTCATCCAAGTTCCAGAACTTGAATGATGCCACAGCAAGGAGTTGTCAGACTACGGGCCTCATTACACGGTAGGTGGTAACCAAAGCCGCTATTAGCGCCATGGTTGCCGCCGGTATTTTACCGTGTCCGCCTTGGTGGATGGCGGAATTACCGCCCTACTCCAAGGTGAGCGGGGGCGGTAATTCCCCATTCACCAAGGCACTTCCCCATTCCCATTTTTGCCCCCATAGGGCTCAATGGGAATGGGGAAGGCGCTAATTACGGTACCGTAAATTGCGGTACCGTAATTAGCACCAAGGTCCCTTTGTGGCACCCTACTTTAACGGCTGGTAAAACCAGCTGTTAAGGTCGGGTCCTGCAAAGGGAACTCGTAGTAAGGCGGTAAGCGTTTACCAGTACCGGTGCCCTTACCGGTACCGGTAAACCCTTACCGCCTAACGCGTAATGAGGCCCTATGTATTGACTCTCCCACACGTCAGCAAAAGGCAATCCAGTGAAAGGGCGATCTTTGGTCTACAGCAACTACTTCTAAAATCGGTACAACCTTCCTTTTCTGCTAGTCTCTTTTTCGATGTGTTTTTTGTGGATTCGTTTTCTCGAAAGAAAACATTGAAAATCAAAGGGGGATGTGGTTAAGGTGGGGAATAGAGTTAAATTAATAGGGGAATGATGGGCTTGGGAGGAACCCACCCCTCCAAAAAGAAAACACATTTTTCCAATGGCTTTTTTCGAGAAAATAAATCGGCAGAGAACCCATCGAAAAATGACTGGCGAAAAATGAACATAGAACACTAACAGCATGATTTTCCTGATTTAGGGGCCCCGCAGAGACAAGTCTTGGGGCGTGTTTTACTGTTTGACTCAAAAAGATCCATGTAGAGGAACACTGTCAATGACAAGCCCTATCGAGAAGTGGTTCTTCTACATTAAAACTCAACATAAATACAAGTTTGTGCAGGGGACAGAATGCTCTGTTATAATACATGCCTGTCACCTTACTGTCAACTCTCTCAAAGGCTCAGAGATTTTCCCCACTATGTTTTTGCTCATACCATATGGGTAGGTGACCGACCGTCCATGCTAAATCAAAAAAAACAAAAACATTCGAGACAAAGATTCGCCTTATATAACTCAGACCCTTTATTCAGCTACTGGTCGAAAAACTAGGGTGTCATACTTTCTATAGATAAAGCTCATAGGACATGCAGGATCACATGAGCACGGGAGCACATGGGTGCTACTTTCTGCCTATGGCAACTGAGGCCTTCCTTTCTTGAGTAATGAACTGCTGAATCGCTACAAGTCACCCCATTTTTCTCTGCGTCTCTTTTCCGTCTTTATCCCTCTCTATCATTCTCTCAGTATTAGTTGTTTTCATTCTACATGCACTCCTTGCATATTTGTATTGATCGGCACAAAGGTGCAAACAAAAAGTGTATTCATTCAATCATTCTATCTCTAGTGCAAACATGTCATTTTCCTTCCTCACACTTGCGTCAATAGCCAAGCCGGTCCTGTAAATCGCAACACGTATGCTGCAGAAGCATTTCCACCCGGATTGGGTTTGTTTGTTTGTCTGATGATTGTTCACCGTGAACTGTCCACAATAAATCTGCTCGCATTATAATTATCAGAATTGCTCCCCTCCACGTCCACTGCACCCCTACAGCGCCAGTTCCGTCACTTTTATTTATTGTTTCAAAAAAATGTTTCCGTCTCCCGCCTCCCATGTTGAGCTAGCAGGGGACAACCGGACAACCGTGCAATCCCACAAGGCCACAAATACTGAATATAGGCAGCGGGGAACACTCCTGCAATCCCCGCTCCACATGTTCGGTATGTTTTATAATCAATTGAATGGTACTGACCGAATTTCGGTCAAATGTACCATTCAATAAATTATAAATAAACAATTTGGCTAATACCTTTCCACCCATATGCAGCAGAAACATAGATCCCACTATGCCGCAGAAACATATTTGTCGTATATCTGTAGAAACATACCCACCTGCATGCTTGTAGAAACATATTTTACACTGCTGCCAGAAGTGAGCACAGAACCCTTTCCACTTAGTTTCCGATATCATAACTTGGGGGTGCACTCAAGGATGACCTAGGACCTGGAGACACTCAAGGTTAAGGCCAGGGCCTCCCACAAACTACTACCACTAAAACAACCTGAACTTGCATAGAGTTCTCCCACCTGCACAAGGGCTCCAGAGAAGTCATGTCTCCACTTGTTCTTACTCCACAATCCTTCCCACTCACCCATCAACTTTCTACTATCAGATTGTTTTAGTTTCGGCTATTAGGTGGCACTTGGACACCACCTAGAAGGTGAAACTATTACATTCGAGTACAACTAGGAGCGACACACAGCTTGTAGGTGTTGTTTGGTTATTTACCCACCCATTGACTGGCCATGCCCATACAAATTGCTATGGCCTTTTCCACCCTATACCTTCCTGCCCAAAACCGATTCTCCTGGTATCTCCTTGAGCTACCTTTACCATGGAGTAACATCAAGCTTTGGCCAGCCAGTATTATTTCTAAGCTGTCTACAGAGAGTTAATGGCTTAATTGCAGCTATAACATGCACTACAGGTGAGATAAAAAAAAAATGTCTTAACAAAGTGTGCCTTCAGCCACTTGCTTTATGTCTATTCCTTGCCCAAAGCCCTCTTAAAAACAAGCATCGATAAAGCCAACAGTTTTATCTGACTTTCTTAGACGAATCACACCTGGTATGGGCTGTTTGAGACCTGTAAAATAATGTGATTTCATGTTTACTATTTTGTAAGGCTTTTTCCCCACCTTACAATGTGCTCATCAGAAGTAGCCTCCTGATGAAAGAACACGTTCTAATTTGGGATTGCTTATGTACAGCTTTAAACAGACTGCTGCCATTGCACTCCATCATTACATTTGATTGGCAGAATGTGTTCTTTACATCTAACCATTTATTATGGCCATCACTTTGCTTCTCAATGCATAAACTGCATCTAGTTGTAAACCGTTTGTGGATGATGTGTAAGAAACCCTCTACATTGATTTCTGAAAAATAATTATTCATTTTTAAACAGGGATTTTTACTGTGCTAGCTGGGACATTTGCACAGTGGCTGCTTTCAAAAGGGAAAATACTTCAACTTCTATGTTTTTTTCATAGTTAATGAAAATGTGTTTTCTGAGTGTTATGAGCTCTATTCCTAGTTTTACTAAGCCTGTGCACACCTTTTTCTATAACTACTTCATGAGTAGCCACATATATACCCTCGTATTTTCCATAACGTTTTCTGAAATAGTTACAGCATCTCCTTTTATTTTCAGTTTGCCCTGTTTTGAAGACCGAAGTTGTGGGCTGCAGGGGACATAATCTACCCTTAATATTGGTTTGCAGATGGAGGCAAATCAAAATGTTTCTTGAAGTACCTTTACGCTCATTGATAACATTGCAGTCCAAGCTCAAATGTATTGCACTCGTGTTGTGCCAGGGAGACAGGAATCCAGGAGAAGGCCATCCAGTCATGTGTTGCTTGGAATTCTGGGACTTGCAGTTTTCCTAAATTTCAAATGGGAAAGAACAGACTACAAGCCCATTAAACCAAAAGAAAAAACAGGACTGGATGGCCATCTCACTCATGGCCAACTGAACCTTGAGAGATTGAGAATCTAGAAAACCAAATAAAAAGAATAACACAACAATGAAATAAGGGTCTGAGGGTGTGAATCTCCAAACATTTTTAAGTTTCAGCATTTAGGGGACTCTTTATGCTGCCTACAAGCCACAACCATTGGCATGGGATGTGAAACTAGGAGAGAGATGTGATGTGAGGGAGGACACACTTGCTGTGGGTGTTGTTTGGGTTTGTAAGCACCCATTGCAAACCTATGGCCATGTTAGTCCTTATGACCATTCTCACCCCCTACCTGACCACTCCCATCAAACCCTTCCCCCAGCATGTCTTTGCACTAGATTTTTGCTTTTTAAGGGGAAACCTATGTTATTTCTACGCTGTCTTCTGTAATGTAATGGCGTTTGTGTGACTATAAAGCAGCTTCTGGGTAATATAACGTCTAACCAAGTGTCCTTTCAGGCACTTAAAGTTATATGGTCCTTGCATCTGTTCCTTGCACTGAAGTCCCTTTTTAATAACAAGCGTTCGCAAGTCGATAGTTTTGACTGGGGTGTAGACATTGGATAGGTATTTGCCAGGTACTTTCATGATATATCAGGGAGCCAACATCATTTGCCAGCTGATAGTCCCATTATGGCAGTACCTAAAATATTCTTTGGCCATGCCAAAATAAAAGCCAAAGCTGCTGGCTTTGCCAATGCTTATTTCAATTAGTGTCTGCAATCTGTACTGCATCTGTTCCATGCAGGTCTCTCATTACCATCCCCCAAACATTAAGGGGGTAATTCATAGAATTTAGCGCACAAGTGGCGCACAGGGCTGGCGCACAGTGTGCGCGTGCAAATCTCTGTGCCAGCCGCATGCGCTAAAATCAATTTTCGCGCACAGCGTATTCATGGATTTTAGCTAACAAAACCAGCCGTGGGCACAGTGGTGCAGCGACCCTGCAGCAGCGCCAGTTACGCCCCCAAGAACGCCCCTCGCGCAGGGAAAAGCCATCAAAATCCCCAATCCAGCGCAAAGGGCTGCGCTAACCCTGTACCAGTATACATGGCCGCCACACAGCACACGGCAAGCGGGGGACGTGTATTACTGGGGTTCGCAGGAAGTTTCACACGCGATAGGCCCTGTGCGAGTGGGGTATGTGTATTACTGGGGTTCGCGGGAAGTTTCACACGCGATTGGCCCTGTGCGAGTGGGGTACATGTATTACTGGGGTTCGCGGGAAGTTTCACACGCGATAGGCCCTGTGCGAGTGGGGTACGGGTATAACTGGGGTTTGCAGGAAGTTTCACATGGAAAAGGGCCTGTGCGAGTGGGGTACGTGTATTACTGGGGTTCGCGGGAAGTTTCACACGCGATAGGCCCTGTGCGAGTGGGGTACGTGTATTACTGGGGTTCGCGGGAAGTTTCACACGCGATTGGCCATGTGCGAGTGGTGTACGTGTATTACTGGGGTTCGCGGGAAGTTTCACACGCGATTGGCCCTGTGCGAGTGGGGTATGTGTATTACTGGGGTTCGCAGGAAGTTTCACACGCAATAGGCCCTGTGCGAGTGGGGTACGTGTATTACTGGGGTTCGCAGGAAGTTTCACACGCGATAAGCCCTGTGCGAGTGGGGTATGTGTATTACTGGGGTTCGCGGGAAGTTTCACACGCAAAAGGGCCTGTGCGAGTGGGGTACGTGTATTACTGGGGTTCTCGGGAAGTTTCACACACGATAGGCCCTGTGCGAGTGGGGTACGTGTATTACTGGGGTTCACGGGAAGTTTCACACGCGAAAGGGCCAGTGCTAGTGGGGTACGTGTATTACTGGGATTCGCGGGAAGTTTCACACGCGATAGGCCCTGTGCGAGTGGGGTACGTGTATTACTGGGGTTCGCGGGAAGTTTCACACGCGATTGGCTCTGTGCGAGTGGGGTACATGTATTACTGGGGTTTGCGGGAAGTTTCACACGCGATAGGCCCTGTGCGAGTGGGGTACGTGTATAACTGGGGTTCGCAGGAAGTTTCACATGGAAAAGGGCCTGCGCGAGTGGGGTACGTGTATTACTGGGGTTCGCGGGAAGTTTCACACGCGATTGGCCCTGTGCGAGTGGGGTACGTTTATTACTGGGGTTCGCAGGAAGTTTCACACGCGATTGGCCCTGTGCAATTGGGGTACGTGTATTACTGGGGTTCGCAGGAAGTTTCACACGCGATTGGCCCTGTGCGAGTGGGGTACGTGTATTACTGGGTTTCGCAGGAAGTTTCAAATGCGTTAGGCCCTGTGCGAGTGGAGTACGTGTATTACTGGGTTTCGCGGGAAGTTTCACATGTGAAAGGGCCTGTGCGAGTGGGGTACGTGTATTACTGGGATTCGCGGGAAGTTTCACACGCGATGGGCCCTGTGCAAGTGGGGTACGTGTATTACTGGGGTTCGTGGGAAGTTTCACACGCGAAAGGGCCTGTGTGAGTGGGGTACGTGTATTACTGGGGTTCAAGGGAAGTTTCACACACGATAGGCCTTGTGTGAGTGGGGTACATGTATTACTGGGGTTTGTGGGAAGTTTCACACGCGATAGGGCCTGTGCGAGTGGGGTACGTGTATTACTGGGGTTCGCGGGAAGTTTCACACGCGAAATGGCCTGTGCGAGTGGGGTACGTGTATTACTGGGGTTCGCGGGAAGGTTCACACGCGATTGGCCCTGTGCGAGTGGGGTACGTGCATTATTGGGGTTCGCGGGAAGTTTCACATGCGATTGGCCCTGTGCGAGTGGGGTACGTGTATTACTGGGGTTCGCGGGAAGTTTCACACGCGCTTTCGCTGTCAGAGCGGGTACGTGTATCTAGTGGGGTGCACGGGGAGTCCCACACGTGAATTGGCAGTGTGGGTCCTCCCAGGTGTGCCCTCCACCCCATCCACGGCCCCTGCAGGCAACCCACAACACAGGGGACTACCCTGGACCCCTGGGCATGCCCCCCAGCCAGCACCAACTCATGTTCCCCTGCAGCCCCACCCCCCAGCAGTGAGGGGCGCCTGCCAGAAGGCCCCCACTCATGTCCCACTCATGTCTCTCTGCACCCCCACCCCCCAGCAGTGAGGGGCACCTGCCAGCAGGCCCCCACTCATGTCCCCCCTACACAAAATAAAGAAGCACAATCATGGGCCACTTCTACACCAAAAAACCACATCACGCCACCCCATTTTTGAGACGCAATGATTTCCCAATCCACCCCACACTGACATGCCTATCTCAAGACACAAACCAAAAGTCAACTATGTACATCAACACATGTCCGTCACACAGATACATTGGTTGGCATTGATTGTGTAAACACACATTTTCACATGCATCAACCCAATGAGCGAATCCCACACATGGAAATAAAATATGAATATGTATTATGTACAAAAATAAATAAATGAAATGAAATCATACAAAAATAGCAAACATGAAATGAAAAGCATGTGCAAAAGATGAGTGAATGAAAATTATCACCATGCCAAAAAGATTTGAAAGAAAAACAGTCCAAACTCTCCCTCCACCAACGCAAATCCAAAGGAAAGGTAAAAAAGAAATCCATTGCTTCATGTTCATAATGAAAAAAAAACATTCAAATTATTCCATAGTCCAACTATTTACAATGCATTATCCCAAAAAAAAATCCATTACTCCATGTCCATAATGAAAAAAAATATTTTAATTAATCCATGATCAAACAATTCACAATCCATTGTCCAAAAGAAAAATCCATGAATCCATGTGCAAAATCCAAAAAATAAATCAAATCAATCCATTGTCCAACTATGTAAAGGGTCCATGACCCAACCAAACAAATGAAACCTACCTAAGAAACTACATAAAAATAAAACTATATACAAATGTGTGTGGCATTGTCCATTGACCACAAATAAAAGGAAAAGGAAACCTAACTCTAAAAACTATTTACAATGGCACCAGGCTAGTCCGACGGCTCACTTCCCGTTTTTCCTGGGCCAGGGCATCATCGAACTCCTGCTCGATGTCCCGGAGGCGGTCCCCTTCCATGGCCCGAGGGTTCGCAGGGACGATGACATGTGGACCTCCAGGTCCCTGCAAATTGCCTCGAGGCACTCGGCCCGCCTCAGAGCCCTACGCATGGAGTTCTCCGCCCTGACCATTGTGAGCCATGCCTCTTCTGCCCGCTGCCGCTCCGCATCTATAGCATGGCCTAACCGCTGCCACACAGATGACACTTCCAGTCATGGGTCCTCCTGCCCTCTGGCCAATGCCTGCCCCTCCGATGTTGAAGGCCCCGAACCATCATGGCTCCCACCATGTTGCTGCTGCTGCTGTGCCTCTGCCTGTGCCCTGGCTCTTGCTGCCTGCACATCCTCCTCCGGCTGGGGTGCAGTTGTTGAGGTGGCCACACCTGCTGGACTTCCGACTCCTGACTGTGGCAGGGATGTGTCCTCCACCAGCCTGGCCGCAGGTTCAGAGGCAGCTCCACAGGGTACCCAGGTGATATATGGGTGGGAAGATGGCATGGAGGACGACTGACGCATAGGGGGTTCAGGTGAGGAGGGGGTCGGAACAAGGTCCAGCAAACAGAGGAATCCAGCCCTGGTGACCCGTCCCAGTAGGTCAACGAGGCATTCGAGATGACGTGCAGTGTCCTCAAGAAAACACTGCAGGTCAACTCGCATGCCCCGTTGACGCAACGCCATCCCACTCAGGACAGGCTCAACCCGGTCCCGGATAGCCACGTCTGCAGGGAGAGGAAGGCCAGTTGTTGTAAGCGGATCCCCTCCCTGAAAACGGGTCTGGACGTAGGCATCCCTGCTGGTGCAGGATGATGCAGTCACAGGATCGGGGACATGATTACACACAGGCACCTCTGTGGTGGCCTGTGCTGCCTCCAGTCCCTGCCCCTGCACTGCACCACTAGCACCAGTGGAATCCCAACCTCCAGACCCCGTGTCTGTCCCTTGCACGGCCTCCTCCTCCACCAAATGCCCCACCAATCTGGATGACTCCATGCCATCTTCCTCCGTCGGACCCTGTGGGGTCTCAGCTGCCCTTTCTGCTGCCGAGGAGTCCAACTCTGACCTCTACCTCTTGGACCTACCCTCGGCAGCTGCGGCCTGGGACGAGGCACCGGACTCCTCTCTCCCTGACGAGATGACAACCTGGGAGGGGAGCCGGGCCTTGCGTCTCCGGCTGGCGGTGCGATCCCTGCCGCTGTGCTCCACAGCACCCTCTCCGCCCTTTTCATCAGTTGACGCTGCAGACAGCGAGAGATGCATCAGGGCACTGTACAATGGACTGATACACACATGACAGTTGCACATGAGTGGCAGTGTCAAACTTCAGACATGGCATCACAATCCCCAACACACATGTCATTTCAACTCACACACATGAGCAATTCCACAGCCATATCACAACAGCCAGCACCATCCATACACATACAACAGCATGAGCATCCAAAGGTGAGCCAGACAGAATGCACACACGCCACCACACTTACATGCATGTCTACATCTCCTCCAACTGTTGCAGTGATGAGATCGCCATACATGTCAGATCTGCCATTCAGCATTCTACATATCAGTGTCACATGCATCCATGTTGCATCACAGTTGCACACTTGTCAAATACACACACATGCACATGTACACAGTGCAGATACATGCATTAGGAACCACCATCCATGCCACAACCATGCCAATGTACATACACAGAAATTCAAACATGTGTGCTCCCACACCTGCATTTGTCCAGCATGCTTACCAACACATACACCATCAATGTGTCTCACACCTGAGAGGACACACATGTGGCAGCCTCACGCCCATGTTCATACACATCCCTACCTGGCCCTACAAAAACACATGTGCAACATGCACACTACTGGCACACCACGACACGCTCAGCGTCCAATCACCCTGCATGTACACTTACCGCTCGACTCCAGACGGGTCTGCCTCTCAAGGATCTGGACATAGAGCACTGGGCATATGCGTTCCAGGACCCTCATTTGGTGGTCCGACAGCTGGCACCGGTGCCCCTTGGCATCCGCTGCCTTCGCGAGGCGCCGGGCCTTGTTGAGGGTCCTGGACCTGAAGTCCTCCCAGCGCTTAAAGACATGATTTAAGTCGCGGACTGCCACCCCCTCCGAGCTGATGGCAGTCACGATGTCTATCCAAATCCTGGTCCGTCCTTCATTGTCGGCGCGCAAACCTCCAAAGAGGGCATCATACTGCCCCAGGACTTGCTCCACCAGGACACCAACTTCCCTGGCACTGAAGCTGGTGGCCCTCTGCCTCTCTGGCTGGGGGTTGCCATTGCTGCCAGATGGTGTTGTGCTGGACATTACAACCCCAGAGGCAGGAGTGGGTGGGCAACTGGGTCCTGGGGCTGGGCTGTGGAGCGATGGAATCCCAGTCGGGAGTCTTCGGTTCCAGCAGGGGTGGTCACAGCAACTGCACCCCTGGCTGACGTGCAGGCAGCAAATGGCAGGGCACGTGAGCAGCAGGCAGTCAGGCAGCAGCAGATTGCAGGTGGGAGCATGCTCAGGGCTCTGGGGGGCAGGAATTCGACCTTCTGGGCAGGAGCGTGGACTTCCGTGTGTTTTCGCATGGCCAGCTTGATACGGAGTGATTTGGCATTTGAAAAAATTGCATGTCAGCGTGTAATAGGATGAAAGGCCCTTAGCGCGTAAGCGCGTTAGCACACGTATGCGTTTTCATTGGACCGAAGGCCCTTAGCGTGTAAGCGCTTCTCTTATGTTACGCGCGCGGGCGTTTCCCTCGTGACGTGGGCATAGTGGTTCAGCGGGCGTGAAAAAACTGCACGTCCGCGTGTGAATGCATGTAATCCGAGGAAAGGGCCTACGCGTGTAAGTGACATGATGCGCGCGGGCATTTCCCTCAGCACGGGTTAAAGGTGATCGGGGCCAGCAGTTCGCTGTACGTGCCTTTCGTGGAGACCGACGTGTGTAGCTGCTTCGTGTTGTTTCGCGCGCCATCACATCTTCACAGCGATCGAGGATGTATCTCTTCTTTTGGCTGGGGTATTTGCTACGCGTGTTTTTCATTATCACGCTAGTCAGACGGTGAGTCGGGCACGCTATTTTTCCCACTGCGGGTGCCCCTGTGTATCGCTCCCATTTTCGAGGTCATAGTAGCCTGCATGTCCCATGAGTATGCGTTTTTCGTGTTACTGGGTGCCACCGCGTACTGCCGGAGATTGATTCCACGCACGTAGGCTGCAGGGTTGCGTGCATGGTTTTATTTCAGTTTTGGGCTGCCTGAGCATAGTGTGACCCGTCACTACATCACCGGGGTCACATACAGCCTTGCAGGTGCAGGGGGCTGTTAACATCTTGCATCCCACCCCATTCACCCCAATTGCCCAGGACAGTTGTGGTGTACACCTCCCATTGGCACTACTCCATCTGTGCTGGCACTACTACATCTGTGCCATGGTTGGGAGGCCACCAAAGGTGAGGGGCGCCTCAGCTGGGCATACTACTCATGGCGGGCATGGTCAGGGACATGGCCGGGGTGACCAGGGAGTCGGGGGACTCCAGGGTGTCCAGGGTGACCGCAGAGGGGGAAGAGGCAGGGGTGCAGCACTTGAGCATAATGTTGTGCCATGTGTCGGTGCAGTCATGCAACCACCCCCTGTGGTTCCGGGAGATGCAGCTTCTGCATCTGGCACTGGCGCCCGTGTGACCCGGCAGTCCATTTCATCGTGTGCCACGGGCCCAAGGGTAGTGGTAGCTGCAGGTGCAGCTGTGGACACCACCACCCAGTCCCATGGTCTGCCAGCGCAGGCTGCATTGGCGATTGAAGAGCCCTTGGAAGATTTCCAACAGGAACGGAGGGAAACCGTAGGGGCACGCAGGGCTGCCCTGACCAAGATACGTGTCCCTGGGGCAGTAATGTCATCTGCTGCCCCGAACAGCCGGGTGTTGGCAAGTGCAGGGGCAGATGCAGCCAACAACACCCCGGTTGTGAGTCTGCCAAACAGGACAGTTGTGGTCAATAACCCTGCCACAGCGGATGTTGATGCGCAGGGTCCAATAGAGGGCACCCAGCTGCCACTGACACAAGTCAGCCCTTTGGTCATCCCTCCACCTGCCACTCCCTTGGCTCAATCCACCAGTCCCACTGGCCATACTGATCAGGGCGGCATCAGCCAGCCAGGGTATGCACCACAATCCAAGAGGAGGAAGGTTGCACCTGCAGCACAGGCTGGGACCCCACACACAGCCACGACCTCCAGCACATCGAGGAAGAAGCCTTTCTGCAACCAGGAACTGGGCTTCCTCATGGGCTACGTGCATAAACACAGCCGTGACATGCTAGTGGGTGCTAATTGTCAGACTACGGCTACCCACCGTGACACCCACTGGAAGCAAGTTGCGGAACATGTGAGTGCATTCAGCCATGAGGTGCGCACGGCACAAGAGTGCAAAAAGCATTGGAATGACATCAAACGCAGCGCTAAGGCTAAGCGTGCCTCAAATTACAACATGACTCTGTAGACTGGCGGTGGGCCTGCACCGGAGGAGGAATACCTCACTCCCCATGAGTCACTCGTTGCGGAGTTCATACCATCTGAATCGGTCGAAGGAGTGGGAGAGATGCCGGACTTTGATGCCCAGTCCGGTGAGTGTTGATGCGTGTTTGTCGAGGACGTGTGTGTTTTACCTGTGTGATGTGTTGTGCATGACTGCCACTACATGTCACGTGTACATGGGTATGATGTGTGAGTAATGCAATGCTTCCATGATGCATGTCTACTCTGCTGGATGGTGGACATGTGGAGCAGACGGGGACTGTCCACATCACCACTTTTGCACCGTAGTCACACGCTGGTTACCAGTATGCCCCTCTGGTCCATGTTTCAGCTCACTGGCCCTTCTGCATGTAGCGTGGGGTGAGCTTCCTCTCAGCCCAGGAACTATGCATAGCATGACTGACGTGCATGCGTCCCCATGCCTGCAAGGGGGTAGCCAATGTAGGCATGCTCCCTTGCCCCTCAACCCCCTGCTCTGCACCCCAATTCCATCTTAGCACTGATCTGCTACAATATTGCTGTTGGTTACTTCCCTGGTCATGCCTCCTGTGTACATTCTAACATCCAGCAGCCAATCGGCCAGACATATCCATTGTGGTACATCCTTAGTACTTGATGCAGGGTGTCTTACTTGGACTGTGCAGAGGTCAGATGCCCCGCAGGGACATGAGTGCCCATTCATGCTCCATATGCATTCCACGCATGCCCATATGTGTCCATGACTGGATGATCACTGTTACACAAGTCCATGATGACCCAAATTGCATGGCATTTCATCTGCCTTCCCATGTCAACTGTGGCTCAGTACTGCGTTGCACACATGTTTAGGGTCTGACAATCTGTGAGGGTCACAGGCCTCAGCCTGTTTAATAGCCAATGACTCTGTCCAACTGGTGTAGTGTCTTCGTCACATGTGGGTGGACTCCAGAGGTTTTATGTGTCCTGCTTACTGTCCCATCATCATTTGCAGTGTTGTCACTTGACTCACATGAAGCTGTTGATCCTAGTCAACACTGTCTGCCAATACACAGGTCTATGGTCAGCCTTTTGATACCATGCTAGGCATCCTTGCTTTTGCACTTAGGTGGAGGGGTGCTTTGCTTGTAGATATGCTACCCATTGAATGCACATTGCACGTGATGCCTGAAGTTGACCTTGCACTGCCTTCACATTTTCTGACACACACCATGGAGTCCTTGTACATGTACGTAGTGAGTAACATACATATTTGCTGCACTGAATAGACCCACTTCAATGCAGACTGCCACCTTTCAACAGGTCTGATCACAGAAGCAATTCCAAGTTGACCCAGCATGCATGCCAGGTTCTATTTTGTGTGTCACATGTCTGCCTGATGTGTTTGTTGTCGGTGTGTGTGTGTGTTGTGTGCTTCTAACATGTGTAGTGACCTTTGTTCTCTCTATTTTTCAGGTGATGACGCAATGGAGCCGGAGGATGGTGTTGTCATGCCAGGCACAGGGTTGTTATCACTACATCAACCCAGCACAAGTGGGGGTAGTGGGGTGGTAGGCACAAAAACCCCCAAGTGCTACAGTCCATCTTGTCTCTGGCTGCCTATGAATCCAGCCCTGAAGAACACTCTGACGACCATGTCGAGTTGGATGAGCATCAGGTCCATTTGTCAGGGGTGAGTGATTCTGATATGGACACTCCTCTGTCCTCGACACCTGCACTGAGGGGTCAGACAGTCTTGGAGCCTCCGCCCGTGGTGGATCGGCCTTGCAGGAGGAACTCCGTGTTACACGTGCTACCTTGCAAGAGGAAGCACGTGTATCACGGGAGGTTCTGCATGCAGACCTACATGTCATCTCCACACAGAGCCAGGCTCACCCGTTCGGCAGACCTGCTGCCGACGAGGGGCAAGCTGCGGCTAGGCGTGGTCATGCTGCTGTGCCACGTCCTCCTCTCCAGGAAGAGCCAGGCTCGGATGACAATCTATCTCCCACATAGGTCGGGCTGTGCAGGCGTAGAGCCCATGGAGTTTTTTTTTTCCTCAGCATCATCGCCTGTCGGTGTTGAGCAGCACCCTGTACTTCCCCCCTCCTGGGTGCCTCCCCCCCGGGTCGAATGTGGCCATTTTTGATTTTTCTTTTAGTTTAGTTAGTTAAGTTTCTGTTTGATATTTAGTTTAAATAGGTAAAGTAGGTTTTTCATAGTTAGTGTAATTTGTTAATATAGTTTAAAATTGCTAGTCTATTGTGCTTTCATGTGACGGTGTGGTGCTTTGTGGCTTTTGACAGCATCCACTGTCTGTTCCAGCTGGGCCCTTCAAGCTTGTCTTGTGTATGTGTTTGCTGCTTGGGGTCCTTGACTCACATATGCCACTCCTGCTTCCCTTATCCATGGGCTCGCAAGGATGGTTCAGTGTAACAGCCTATTACACAAGGGCAATGGACTGTCATATCTGTGGCATGTCTGCTGCTGTGGAACTTGTGTTAACACCCCTAGTGGGGATGATTGGGATGTAATTGACCACTGTTCTTCTTTTGCTAGATGGGGTGTTTAATGATTCATGTGTACATTCATTGCTATGCATTGTGTAGTAAGTTTCTTATCTTTAATGAACATGTGCTTGTTGAAAATCATGCCGTAGATAGTGTGTTCCACACTGTTGCTGTGAAAGACGGACTGATGGTGTGATTTCTGATGTACGTCTCTGACATGGTCCACTCATGTAATGCCTGAAGAGACACACACAGATGAATATTAAGCATTAATCATGTGTTTCATGGACTTTCTGCAGGGGGATGAGCCTCAAGACCACCTTTGCCAGCAGACATGGGCCATTGGACGTCTGGAATCTGGACACGTTTCATGGTGCCGACATGCGCATGGGTGCGCAAGCAGAGGCACAGGGATTGCGATCATACATCCAATAAATGATGACGTGTTTCAAGGGACTCCAGGCAAGGTGAGCAGCACAGGGGGGTCACAACACAGCAAACCTTTCACCTGGCCAGTTGAACATGCATGCTTAGTAGCAGCACTGACGGTGAGCTTGGACAAATATTGGTGTTGAAGCGCACAATACCGCTCAGATGTGTTGGTGGACTGATGGCTAGTTGATGGGAAAGTTGTCTGGGGCACCTGCATGGGCAGTGGCACATACCCTCTGTTCCACCATGGTCCATTGAGGCACTTGTATTAGCCATGTAGCATTGGAAGACATGGAATGAAGCAGCTCACAGGGACAGACAGCAAGAGACAGACTCGGGTGCAGTGCATTTAATTTCCAAGTAGAATTTGATACATGCACTGGCTACTTTATTTTGGTCATGGTGGTACAGGACTTGTTCTGAAGTCAGACCTTGCTATATGCGTCTGTCTGCTTACCCAGGGAACATTGCATGTTGTGTGAATCGTGACACATTGGTGTTCCATTTGCCACGCACCCACCGGTGCCTGACTTAATGCATTGACTGTGTATGAATCATCACAGGGGTAATGTTACGTATGGGTATGAAGCATCCACACAAGATTGACTGTTTGTAGAGTATTTTGTTCCTTTGGGGCATATTTGGTGGTGTGTTTGTGTGTTTTGGGCACGTACAGATTTTTAACTGTGGCTCTCTTTGCAGCATTGAACTGCTCCTGTTACCGGACCGGAGAGTGTGCAGGCAGAAGGCCAGCACTCACCACAGAGATAAGTTTCTCTTTGACTTCCATTTGAGTATTTTGCTGCTATGTGCATGTGAACATGTTTGGTCTATTTGTGTATGTGTTAATGTGTGTACTACATTTTGGTGCATTCCCTACTTTCCCGTGTCAATCCTACTCCCCTCTCCGGCCCCTCATTCCGGTTATCCAGTATGCCAATGCCTGCCCCGACTGCATATCCCTGACCCTCCTTCCCCACCAGGGTTTCACAGGCCTGTGTGAGTTAGACCTTGCAGGCACCCAGACCACGATGGGGGTTGATGTTGTGTGCAACTCCTGCGCCTGTACACGGGAGTTATGACAGTAGACATCCGTTCGTGTTGCATCATTCTATGTTATGTACCACACATGGTTCAGATCCTGTTGTGACATTGTTTTACTGTGCTACCTTGGTTGTTAACATCATTGTGGTAGCACTTGGCCTTTGTGGCATACTGCTACTTGAAGTCATCTACTGGAGGCTGTTCTGGTTTGTTTTACTGCCTGCAGGGTATTTGCTTGGCTTCTGTGTTGTCCTGCTTTGAGTTCTCTTGGATTTTGTGCTTTTGCAAATCTAGGTGGACTCTGAAGTTGCTGGCAACTTTTTACACGCAAGGTGGGAGATGGTGACAAAGCGGAAGGGTGATCCTGTGGCCAGGTGGAATTGAAGGATGTCGGATGAATAACCCAGATGCAGTTGTTCAGTGGGTCGTGGTGATTTGTGAGGAAGGGGGGGTGTTTTGTTGTTGATAGTTGCCTTGCCCTGCAGTGTGATGGGCACCCTGAAATTGTAATTGTGCTTTACTTTGTACATGATGTATTCTGCTCATCAATGCCTGTTCATGTGTTGTGTTTACCTTTCAGGTGTGAGGGGATAGTTGTGATTTGACATGCTGGGGTATACACATGGTGAATGTTCACATGTGATGTGTAGAGAACAGTGATGGTCACTTGATTCACATGCATATGTTGAGTGCATGTCCCTACTGACCCTCACACTCGCACTATGATGCACTACATGTACAACCACCCTTACATGTCCACGTGTACACTCTGTTTGCCTTCTGGTGCCCACTGTGTCCCTGCAGCGAAAGTTCTATGACCATTTGTGGATCCTGTACATGCCTAATTGTGTTATTTTATGTAGTTTGTCGCTTAGATGTGATGCTCAGGGTGTGCATCACACACAATGGCTGTTCACTGTGCTGTGCGCTGAGCAGTGTGTTGCAGGAGGTGGACATGGCACACAGTAGCTGCAGTGTTGATTATGCAATGCACATTGTGCATGTGGACAGGCATTCATTGTTATGTTTCAAATATGACTTTTGGAATGCATTTGGGTATGACTTATTTTGGGTGGGAGGTTGATGGTCAGTCATTTCATCTGATTCCATGTCAGGCATCATTGTCTGATGCCCATTTACATTTTTCACATGGCAATGTGTACCTTATTGGTACTGTGTTGGTGTATGGCTATTGCTTGCCATGTCATGTTGTGGCTTGGGAGGGTTTGAGTGACATACCAGTGATAGTCATGGCCTGTTTTGCAGGTCTGTGTGATTCACACCTTGCATGTGTGCCTTTTGGTCACACAGGATTGCTTGTGTTTAAGTAGCAGGCAATTCCATGGCAACAATCTCAGGGTGGTAAGGTTGTGACAGTTGACTGTCTCTTTGTCATCATCGATTGTCACCTGGTATGTGCCAGGCCTGTGTGCACTCCGCAGGGTTGGGAGCTTAGGTGAAAAATCTGGCCACAAGCTGGGACCGGGCTTCCTCGCCACGTGCCCTATCCCCTCCCATGGGCAGCGCCGGTGCCTGTGATTGGGGATGTGGGGACACCACCATGTGCACCAGTACGCCCTGCCGTGTTGCAACATTGTGCAGGACACATGCTGCCACAATCATCCTGCATATTACTGGGGGTTCATAGAGTAGCTGCCCGCCAGAGCGGTCAAGGGAGCGGAAGCGTGACTTGAGCACTCCGAATGTGCGCTCCACTATGGCACTGGTTGCAATATGGGCCGCGTTGTATCTTACCTGGGGTGGTGTGGTGGGGTTCCGGATTGGCGTCATCATGTGGTTGCTCAGAGGGTAGGCACTGTCCCCTGGAGAGGTGATAATGGTTGTGATTATTAGGGTTTGTGTATTTGTGTGTGTGTGTGACATGCATATATGTGCACGGGCATTTGTACTCACCTAGGAGCCATGTGTCGCCATGCTGCCCAGCTTCCAGGGCCCGGCTCAGGGCGGACATTCTGTATATGAAACTTTCATGGGTCGAGCCAGGGTAGTTTGCATTGACAGAGGTGATGATTCCCTTTGCATCGCATACCAACTGTACTTTGATGGAATGCCAGTGCTTGCGGTTTCGGTAGATGTGCTCAGTGGCCCTAGGTGGACGTAGGGCCACATGGGTGCAATCTATGGCACCAAGCACTTTGGGGAAGTGTGCCACCCTGTAAAAGTCCTGGACAATGGCCTGCCTTTCTGCGGGTGTTCTGGGTATGTATATGTGCCTGAGGACTGAGGGGCGCGCTTTCATGATTGCCAATACCTGGTGTAGGCAGCGTGACTGCGTGGCCTGTGAGACCCTACCCACTATGGCAGTAGTCCGCTGAAAAGACCCAGTGGCCAAAAAATGCAGGACATTGAGCACCTTCTCCAAGGGGCCCAATGCTTGGGAGCAGAGGGTGGGGGATGTTAGGTCATCTTCCCACTCCCTGACCAGGTCTAGGATGATATGGGGTGGAAACCTAATCCTGCCATAGACCTGGTCGTCAGGCATCCCATAAAGGCTTGTCCGTGGTGAAAAAATGCGTGCCCTTGCTATTCTCTTCCTCCTGCTGTGTCCCACGATCAGTACTGCGACAAATGGGGCATTCATCGTAGCTGTATATACGTGTTTGTTGTTTGCACGCACTTTGATGCTGTGCGCAGGGACGCTTCCGCCTGCCTTCGTGTGGCGGACGCATTGACGCCTGTGTGCGTCTTTTGCCGTGCGTGGGTTTCCCGTATTCGAATCCATGAATACGGGTTGTTCGCGTGCGTGTGGGCGTCCTGTGTAGTTCCCTGCAGAACTTCCCCAGTTACGCCTTCTTTTTCACGCGTTGTTCCCCATTCCGCGTGTTACGCCCACTGTTCCGCCCACTTTTGTTGTGTGCGCTGCGCTATGTGCGCTTTTGCTGTGCGCGAAGCGCACGCCGTTTGATGACATGTGTGCCCGTGTGTGCCATGCACGGATTTGGCGCACAACCAGTGGGAAAGTAGCGCAGCGCCTTCCTTGAATCGCACACGAGCGCTTGCTTTCTCACGCTTGCGCCTACTTGCGCCTGCTTGCGCTGGGATTTTCGGCACACATTTGTTCCATGAATCGGCCCCTAAATCAAACACAGCAAGGGCACTGGCTACCAATAACTCTTCCGAAGTACTCCATTCATTAACGTTAAATACTGAAAAATAATACAGAATGTGATGGGAACATATAATGATTTCTTGGTATAGTCATTGATGTGTATAATTTCTTTTTTAATGTTTGTGTCTATGTTTGTAGTTAGTGCCCCTAGTCTAAATATCATCTGACTGTTTTGTCTATATTAGAAAAAAGGTTGAGCATATGTTCTAAGACATATATATAACATTTACTTAGATCATGTTATGCATGGTAAATGGCAAAAAGCTAAATGTCACACCCCATAATATGTCTATGGTGCTGAACGTAAACGGAAAAAAGACACAATTTAAAACACATTAACCTTAACTAAGAGTAACTTAGATGAGGCAACACTGTTGTGAGCTCCATTGACAGGAAGATATGATAATGCAGTCTTTTGAGACACTCTATGTAACGTAACCTACATGTAAAGTAAAACAGAGAAACTACAATCACAAATATCCCTACTACAGAATGTGCTCTCCTACAAACATTGGCATTTGTTGGCTTCTTAATAATACAGAACTGATTCATAACGTTTTGCAGATTTGTAGATGCCCTTGAACATCTCAGGTTTGGACTTTGTAGGCAGGTTGAGCAATGAAATGATATGAGTGTTTATTCTTTGTTAAGTCAGGGACAGGGTTGGCCCAAATGCTAGGGCAAGATCTACAAAAAACAAGCACGTTCTCAAGGAAACAGTGCCAGGGCTGGGGCAAAACAAAGTGGGATATTCTGTGTGTATACAAAAACTCTAGTGTGGTTTGCACTAAATCACAATGTGTGTAACCTATTATTAAATAGTCTTGGTCTATCCAGGGACCCACTATTCCACATCACTAGATCCAAAGATGTGGACAATAGAAGGATCTAAAACCTAAACTTAATAATTCCACAGCCTCCTAACTAATTCTTAGCTAAAAAATAAAATATTCCAAAGCTTGGCCAATAAAAAGAATTAACAGATTATGTTCTTAAATGTCCAAAGATCTCCTGTGAAGGATCGTCCAGGTGTTACTCCAGGTGTTACTCGTAGTCTAGACCCTGCTCTGGTCATCCTACTTTTCATGAATCACTTTTTAGAGCACACACCAAGCCTCTGGGTTTTTAGACTCAAGCTTTTTGCAGCACTGTTGGGTCACTCCACAACATCTACTACTTCGAGATAACAGGTAGCACGCTCCTAGACCTTGTGATACTTAACAGTGAGGACAGGTCTCTTTCACACCTCAGCATTCAACCATCCTAACCCTCTTGGGCTTTCAGTCTTCACTTGATGGGTCTTTGTCAGGGCCCTTGTTGTCATTATTCTAGAAATAGAGATCTCTTGCCACCTGAGGCATCTCAGAATTTAGGAATGGTCTTTTCTAGATGCCTTTTTAGTATGTAGGTCTCCCATAGACCTCCTGCTTCTCTGTATACAATGTTTAGGTTTTTCATGGACCTCTGGCTTCTTTTAGTTCACTTGTTCAGACCTCTCATAGAGCTCTGGCTTCTCAGCATTTAATTATGGTACTTTACTCTTATTTATCAATGTTCATTCTCAGGCCTCCCATAGACCTGTGGTTTCCCAGTATTCATTTTCAGGTCTCTTATATACCTTTAGTTTCTCAAAATGCAGTTTCTGGTCTCTCATAGTCCGCTGGTAGGCGTCACAACTTTGTATCAGGGACCATGTAGCCTGTGGGGTCTCCAGAAAACTCTCCACCTTGTACCAAGTGGCAATATACCTGTCCCAGCAGAGAGCAGCAAGGAACTTGTCCTTCTTCTCCCAGCCTGCTGCTGCCTCTGCTAGGCTCATGCAGCCTCTTGTATATTGCCTTACTGGTGTATGAATTTGTTCCACCACTTGTGATTGGCTGGGGCCACTGGGATGCTGTGCCATGTAATGGTTTATAACCTTTCCAATACTCCCCTTAATTGCCCCTTACACGTGTAATAAGCACATTTTCTGCATTTGTTATTAGTAGCACTAGTCTCAACCAGTGGGTTGAAGGCTTTCTAGGTGCTTTACATTGTTGCCTCTATCTTGGATTTCCACTCTTGGCAGAACTCCATTTTGTGGCATCCTGGCTCAGGAAGTGGACTGTAGCTACACTTATGCTCGTCTGGATGGATTGGGGTTGAGGTACTTTCTGTCTCTCCTCTGTGGGTAAAGTCAGAAAATATTACTGGTACCATGCACGGACTACTCTGGTTCACATACATATGCATGTTCTTTACCCTTTCTGTTATTGCTCACTGAACTGTTTGTGAATGATCTTAAGGGGTTTTAAATGTATGTTCCCCATTGGTATTTGGAATCACAGATATTTTTGGTTGGTTAAATCTGAAGGATACCGCTCCATCCACCCTCTGGGAGGCACATAGGTTTTCAGTCAGACCAATCCCATCCCTTATGGCTCAGTGCCTCATATACTAGGATAGGGAGTTCGGCCAACTCACCAAACCTTGATGCCTCATATCTGATTCACAAATCCTGAACTGACACAGATCCAGAGACTCCTCGAGAATTTCTGAGACGTTCACATGGAGAACTTTATGAGTTTCTCTGCCTGTGGCCACCTCAAGGATGCTCTAGTCAGCTGTAGACCTGTCTAGGTTTAGGGTTTGCACATCAGGTATGAAGTAACAGCAGCATATTTGAATTGCTCATTGGCACGAACGAATGTGCAGAGCAAGTATTCACATAGCACTTGGGCAGCAGTGGAAGCAGTGCTATGGCCTTTTTATTGTGGATTATGACTATGTTGAAGGAGTACGAACAGCATCTGCTACAATGGTCTGGGAGAACGGTGCTTGACCAGCTCCACCTGGGCTCCTTTAAACAGAGCTCTCCACGCAAAGCGCACACGCAATTGAAAGTGCAGAGCAAGACCGCACTTAGCAGTTTGGCAGTTCAATGGTGAGGTGACCTGGCTAGCTGCTGAAATTGCTGTCCATAGTGGGAGGGGTTCTCCTGTGAACACTGAAAACGTTTGGACCATTGTTAGTACCAAAACAGCTTTGTGTCTGACTCTGCCTTGCTTGATTCTGAAGACTTTCTAGACACAAAATATTTAGTATATTTGCATGCAATTTAGTATTTACCTATACTTAACTAGAGAAGCAGACTCTGATATAGAGATCAGTATGGCAGGAAGAAACCAGTATCATCTCAATCTCTGTGGCAGGTAATAATGAAGTGAAACAATCTCCAGTGGAAGAAGTCTATTATGAAACTGCTTGTGGGGTTCCTGGTAGATGCAATGGTGACTGAGTTGTTATCTAGCCCATGCTTGTAGTGGGGAAAGGATGAATTCCTTTTAGGAGGTGGAGTTGAAGGTGGGACTTCTTGGCAAGGTCCTGAAGGATAGAGAGGAGTCGAAGATGAGTCCAAGGTTTGTGGCTTCAGATGAAGGAGAAGGGGGAGAGCTCATAGAAGATGGCCAGAGTGAGGGAGAGAAAGAGGGACAGGGAATCCCAAAAGGAAGGATCTTAGTCTTGCTGGCGCTGAGGCAGAGGTCATTGGATGTGCGCCAGGATTGGATGGCAGATAGACAGTCTGGTATGATAGATGAAGTGAGAAGAGGATCAGAGGGAAGTTTGAAGAAGAGTTGTGTGTCATCTGCATAACACTAGCAGCTTAGGGAGAAGGTGGAAAGTAGGTGTGCAAGTGGGGCAAGATAGTTGTTAAAGAGCCAAGGAGAAAGGTGGGAGCCATGGGGAATGCCACAGGTAGAGATAGAGGTGGAGGAGGAGAAAGTACCCAGAATGACCTGGGACGGACAGTCACTGAGGAAGAAGGAGCTACACCATTTTATTCACACACAGAAAACACCACATGCAAAGGAAGATCAACATTCTCTCACACAAAGGAAGGGTACAATATGGGTAGCATCAAATGAAGTAGCGCCGACAAAAAAAACAGGTACAGCACAGAGAGGAAGCACCATTGAAAACTTCCATCATAAAATGAACCAGCATAACATGGACAAAAACACTGCAAGTTACAAACTTAAACTGAATAAGCGAGTATGGGCAACAGTGCCAACTTGCCTCACAGGAACCCATAACAGTCAAAGCCTGGGCAGCAGCACAGAACATTTTCTAAAAGTATAAGTACAAAGTAGAAGTCACAAATAGAGCATGTATATTGAATACATTTGCAGGACGAACCCAGCCTTCCATCACACACCAGACAGGTACAGGCACAGCATCGGCAAGACCATAGCAAGCTTTCCTCGAATATGTACAATATGGACCGGGCCAGTGTAAGCTTCCTTGAAGAGCCAACCGGTACCACAAGGGTAGGCCCAATAGATATTTACCTCACAAGCAGGTGCAGCATTTGCAGGCTCATGGCAAGCTTCCCCAACGAACAATTATGTACAGGTGTAATGAAAGCTTCCCTCTTAAACAGGGCAGTATGGGTATGACAAGAGCATCCTTCTCTCAAAAACGGTTCAATATAGTAATATTTTCCTCACAGTATAGTACAGATTAGGCATATTCAATTGAAGCTTCCTCACCAACAGGTACAGCTAGGGAATGGGGAGGGCCAGTGTATGTTTCTCTTACAAGTGCATACAGGTACAGCAGGGACATGGCTAATGTATATTTCCCTGATAAATCATTACACGGCAGCACGGGTAAGGCACACCCTTATGTCCCTTACATGTGGGAATATGTACAGTGCAGGCATGGTCAGTGCAAGCTTTTCTCACAAACATATACAGCATGTGCAGGGTCACTGCAGGTTTCTATCACAAACAGGTCCATGATGGACAGTGTTAGTGCAAGTTTCCCTCATAAACTAGAACAGCGTGGGCTGGGCCAGACAAATTCTCTTTCAAACAGGAATTGGTACAGGATGTGTGATGAATCCAAGGATTGTCTTCCTTCTCCCCAGGGGGGGCCACTCCATTTGAGACAAGAGTGGTGAGCCTGATTTGCAAAATAGGCCCAAGGAGATCGGGCAAGTGGAATCTCACTGGAATTGCCCCCCCCTTAGTGGATAAGGGCTGGCCAGTGAGCGAGTCTGTAACATCTCCGGCACCAACCATGACTAAAGGGTGATTGCAATCATGGGGGCTGATAACAATGATAAAAAAGGGACCTTTAACTATGCTTCATTTAGTAGCTGACCCTTGCTGAGACCGGAATCCCAGACCCAATGGAATGATGTCTCTCGTTACATGGGGGGATTTATAAGGGACAAGACGCTTACCATCAGATGACCACTGTGGGCAGAAGAACCAGAAAGAGATGGCGCCAGATGGAAGCCACCACTTTAGTGCAGAGCCTATGCATCCTGGAGGCAGGACCGCAATGCATATATGGTGAGCGGTGAGCCCGAGGAATGCGGTTGAGATCAGGAGAGCTGGACACCCCAAGCTGAAAGGTCTCAGAGGAGGGAGACTGACCCATGATTGAAAGGGAAAACCGGCATGCTGAAATCATGGCAGCGAAGGAAGCAATATGGAATTGACGTTGTGAGGACCTTGGTTCCACTGCGGAAGGAGTGAATGCCTCGCCCGAAGAAGGCCTCCACAAAGAAGCAGGTACATGTTTCTCGGTAAGGAGAGGGAGGAGGGTGGTTAAGCCCCACAGGGCTCCAACAGGGAGACATATCATTGAGAAAGTGAACCGAGTGACAAGGCCAATGGGCCTATAAACCAACAGAGACTGAGAGAAATACTGCAAAGTGCTCAATTTGAGAATCATAACTCGTGAGGGGTTATTAGAAACCAGAAAGTGGGAGAAATATTGCAAAGAGTTGAACTTGAGAACCATAGCCTGCAAGGGGTTATCAGAAATAAAAAAGTGACTGAAATACCAAAAAAGGGTGAAATTGAGAACCATAACCCATAGGGGTTATTGAAAAACAAAAAGGGAATGAAATACCAAGAGGGGTGAAACTGTGAACCATTACCCACAAAGGGTTATTAGAGGTCATAAAGAAGACCTGTGAACCACCACCCGGGAGTGCTTATCAGAGACTAAAAAGTGAAGGAAAAACTCAAAGGGTGAATTTTAAGGTGAAAACCAAGGCCCTTGAGGGGTAACGAGAATCAGAAAGCCAGAACAATACTCAGAAGGGGCGAGCTTGAACATCACAAGCCAAGAAAATGTTACTAGAAAATGGAAAGTAACCCAAGTACCCAAATGGGTGAAATTGGAAGCCCTAACCCATAAGGGGTTATTAGGAATCAGAAAGCGAGAAAAATACTCTGAGGGGGTGAAGTTGATAGCCACGACCTGCAAGGGCTTTCACGAAGCCAGAAAGCAAAGCCAATGTCAAAAAAGAACGAATTTGAACGAGATAGCCCACAATGAGTGTAAAACGAAGACAGTCTTCGTTTTACACTCATTGTTGGCTATCTCGTTCGAATTCGTTCTAAGAATAATACCTGAGAAGGGGTTAGAGAAACAGAGCAACCCAAAAGAGGAGAAACTCTGGATAAGAGCCTAGAACCCAGTTTGTGCTAAAAATCCCAGCCAATCACAGTATTTCAAAACCTCAGTTAGAGGCCAAAGGTCTTCAGGGGGACCAGAAGAACTCCCTATTGGTGCCACTCTGAGTCATTATGGAGGAGTGAGCGAGAGACAGAATCTTACTGACTGCAGGGTTTACAAATTCAAGAGACTCGTTGTTTATAAGAACACTGTGAAAAGATCAGAAGTAAAACTTAGTGGAGGGCCCAGAAATATGCCCATTGTATTTTTAGGTGGAAAGCAAGACCTTTGCTCACTTAAACTATATCAGAGCAAGGCCTTTGTTTACTTGAAGTCAAGAGGACTAATTCCAGAGACATTGCTGCCAGGGCTCTTGCACCAGCCAGCATAAGCCAAGCAAAGGGGAGTAATAAAACATCCATGAGCTAAATCTGTTTTCGGTTATTCTTGACAAGCATCTTTTATTATTTTGTTTAAAGTAGCGAACCCCCACTGTAGTGATAGGGCAAAGTGAGGGATTTTCTTTTACTTTAATAAAGAACAAATACGTTGAACCATGTCCAGTTGTCTGTGTCCTATCTCTCACCTTCCACAAATGCTAGGGCCTGCAAGGGTCTGAATACATTTCTCCCAATCATTGATACATGTATAACACAAACAGTACCAGTGCAAGCTTCCCTTACACTGGTACAGGTACAGTATGTGAAAGGCTAGTCCAGGTGTTCTTTATAAACTGCCACAGGAACTCCATGTTGATGGCAACACAGACTGTCCTCATATGCCAGGTGATTGCAAGCATGCTTAAATGGCATTGACACAGCCTATAGTTTTGACTGTAATATGATGAAAACCTGTCCTCAGTACATGCACAAAAACAGGCAGATGGAGGAATATGTTGAGGGGAAAAGAAGATAGAGAAAGGGTGCAGGAGGGTTCAATGAATTAAAATAAATGTGAGCATTGATGTATGAAAGAGCAAGGAAGGATGTGTGAAATAATTATTTGGATATATGGGAGAAGGATTGTGTTGATAAATAAAGATTATCATAAAGGAGGGGTACTGTGATGAAGGAAAAGGACTGTAATGACAAAGGAGAAGGTTGTGGATGAAGATGAAGGCCTATGAAAAAGGACTACAATGAAGTAAACCTGCAATGAAGAAGAAGGACTGTAATGAAGTAGAAAGAATGTGGAATAGGAGAAAGTCAGTAATAAAGGACTGTCATGAATGACTGTATGTAAGTAAAGTAGTCTTGCATAGCATCCTTGCTGCATTTTTGGTGGCCTCGCTGAAGAAGTACTGCACCCAATGAAAAGGACTCCAGTGAAGGAGGACTGTGGTGAAGAAGGAGGACACTGACAACAGACCATGATGATGCAGAATGGCTGTGAGGAAGGAGAAGTGCTATGACGAAGTGATGTGATGACGGAGAAGGAAATGTGACAAAGAAATGTTATGACATAGAAGAATTGTGACATAGAAGTCAGACTATGAAGAAAGGCAAGGGCCGAAGTGAATAATGAAGAAGTGGGACTGTGGCAAAGAAGAACTGTGACAAAAGAATGCAGTGGACAAAGACTGTGATGAGCAAGAGCTGTGATGAATACGGGCTTTGACAAGTGAGAAGGATTATGATCAAAGAGAAGGACTTTGACAACGTATGACAAAGTCGAATGGCTAGGACCGAGGACCAGGATCATTAATGGCTGGAATCGTTTCTCAGGAATAGGCTGAGGTGGCCTGGGAGAGAAGGGGTTACATATCACATGAAATAATAGTTGCCTAATTAGGTAGAGCAGTACAAGTTCAGTTGCAAAGCAATTCTTGTTCTCACCCTTCTCATGAATCGGCCATTTTAAATGTATGACTGATCATTTACTGTGAGCTTCGTTGTCTCACATTTTGTAACCATAACTGACCTTAAGTGTCACGTGGGTAAGACTTTTAATCAGCCAGTCCGGTCTGCCTGGCATGTAGACAAAATGGCTGACTCAGAGTTTTCCTCAGTATATCAGGCGGAAGTTCATATTCTGGGCACAACGTATGTAAATAAGGCACACCCTAAACCTTTAACTGAATTTCTGTGTAATGATAGTTCAAGTTAACTTTTAATGAACATTTCTAAAGCCAGAATAACACTGTTTGGAATACGGCTCTTATAACACTTCAGAAACCAGAAACAAAGAAGTGAAACGGCTAATCTATGGCAATGATGATAGATAATCCTTTGGCATATCTGCTCCTCACATATTCTACATATCCAGCCACACCTACGTGTGTGCGTGTGGGCCAAACACTGAAACGGTTACATGGCGATCACAATTTGACCAGTGCAGCTTAGAGATGTTCTTACCAGCATTAGATTAACTAATTACTGCTCATGAGTATGTGTTTAATATTTTTTCTAGGTCACCTGTAAGAACATAGATAATGGATAGCCATCTCGTTATCTTTGTAATAAAGTCTGACTAACATAGAACATGACCTTGTGGTGCTACTCAGTTATATGGAAAACTGATGTTGGTTGTTTGTTCCCGTATTGCATAACATTGTTTCCAAAGGAGAAGTTTGCGATCTGATTAACCACAGGTGGTTGCTAGAAAAGTAATTTTGAGAAACAATAAAGAGATTAAGGAATGAAGGTTGGAATAAAGGCAAGCCGAGCCAAATGGATTTCAGCCAAGGACATGAGTGACCGGGATGTCAACAGCCCTCAGACCCAGTGAAGCAAAGCACTCAGAGACATTGTTGTTGATGGTAGGCGCCTTTCCCCACTGCTGTTGCATTTGGCTGGGAACTAGCTCCAAAGTTGCTGGGAGATGCCCACCGGAGGACAGGGGGTTAGGGCACGAGAAGGTGAGGGGTATTGGGCAAGGTTCCATTAAGATTATCTGGTCGCCAATGTGAAACAGGGACTGACCAATGGCACTGTTGAGCTATCCACCCTCTAAGGATTGTCTGAACCGATACGGGTGGCAGAGAAGGGTGGTAGGGTAGTGGGAGGAGGTTTTGGTTGAACACACACAAGGGGCCTCATTACGAGTCACCCGGTATGGAAATAACGGTGGCGTTAAACCCGCCGCCACTGTTTCCATACAAGGTGATCTCGAGTCCTGCGGCGGAGGTGTCATTCCCGCCAGGTCTGACCTGGCAGGTTTAACACCGCCCGCCTGCAGGCGGACGTGGAAACACGGGCACCATCACGAGATGGTGGCAGTGTTTCCATGGTCCCCATTCCCATTGTGTCGTATGGGAATCGGGATTTACCGAATTCCACCTCCGGAATTCCCGGGTCACTGGGGTTGAAATGCCCCGGTAATTCTGGGAATCACAGAGGCGGAATGGTAATACGAGTCTGACGGTAACCGAGCCGGAAAAACCGGCAGATTACCACCGGACTCGTAATGAGGCCCAAGGTGTACTCTGCAAGGTAGGAACACACTTGGTGCTTTGATTGTGCAGGATACTTTGGTGTCATATACCCACCCTTAGTTAGAGCAGGCTGATATATCTGTTCCACTTGGAAGGCAGGTGCTAAAAAGAGGCACCACCTGCCTGTATACCCAGAGGTGGCTGGGACTCTGCATAGTGACAGCATGTAGATTCTGTGGGCAACAAACCACACTGCAGGCATGGAATAATTGGCTGCTGTTTCACACAGCATACAAAATGGCTCACTCCCATTTCAGATATACGATCATCTGTTGAAACGAAAGTGGCAAAGGTTCGAGTTGAAAATGAATTAATTAGAGAATAACTCCGCAATCTGACGAAATGAAACACATTGTTGAGACTGGCAAATAATATATTGATATAAAACTCCAAAGTGAAAAGAGAATGCATACATCAAAATATATTGCATTTATATTGCCAGTATAGTCAAGTCGTTTAACTCATCATGTGCATGCAAACGTATTGCAGAACCTCCATATCTTTTAAGAAAACAATTCATAACAAACACGGAAAATATGTTAAATAAAAAATATACATTTATGACCAGCTTTCTGCTATGCACATACTAGGCGTTAATGCAAAAGTGTTGTATTCACTTGGATTGAATTGTTCTTTACTGAGCTTTTAAATTCACGTCAATCAGATGTTGTTCTGTGTTAAGATCCCCAGGCTTACTTAGAATTATCGAGCCACTAATTTACCTTTTTGAGACACGTGATTTGATCAGGATCCTACTGTATCTGCTAGCGAACCTCTGAACCGACACCAGATTCCTGGGCCTACAGGAGTGAGTTGAAGGTATAGAAGTCACAAATGATTCTGAAGGTTAATTGTTACAGAGGATGAGTGTTGGCTGCCCCTCACAGCGCTTTGAAGAAGAGAGTGCTCAGTGGGCACTTCTGAAGAGCCATCCGCCGGAGCACCTCAGTGAGCTATTATCACTAAACTGGTCGTAAAATAAGGAACTAATCCACTGACCTTACAGACAGAGCGGTCCGATCAAACACAGAAACTTAAATGTGTTCTTATTTCAAAACTGTACTCAAATAGCGCAATGCCAGAGAAAGTCATTTTAAGCTGTTAACTGGCCACCGTGCCATGCCCATGTCCTTTGCATGTTGCTTTTTCCCCCGCTAAACTTAACCTGCTGTGAGACCTGTCATTGAACATGCACAGGAAACAACAATTTGACATGTCAGATGGGTAACCACAAGAAGACTTCTTTGCAAAAGTACTATACTGGTTACACCACAAATACTTATTGAGGAACTGAGTATTAATCCTGCTGCTGAGATGTGCAGCACCATCACAAATGCAACCGAGCAAAGGGTTGAATGAAATGACATCTCTTCCTTCAGGCTGAGAGGTGGAAGGAAGTATGTCGGGGGTTTCTGAGTCGAATCCTGTGTGGGTGAGAGGAGCCCTGTTAGCTTCCCAGGAGTATGCACGGCTGAGGGGTTACATAAATGTGCAGTGAAGGCACTAAGTGAGCTAGTCTCTGGCTGCTGGTCCACGCTTAGTGTACAGGCCACCAGGATGTTGACCCTCACGTGGCCTCGTCCTGGTTTTTCATGCTATGAGATGTCCAGGAGTTGGGGGCTGCTGTTGATGGCGTCCTTCTTATTTTGCAGCTGTAAAGGGGTTAAGGTGGTTGTGTGCCTGTTTAGGGTGGGGAGAACAGAAAGGAATCACAGCATATGAACATATTTCTTCAACTGGTTCACTTGTGGCTGCACAGGAGCGGATGCTCCGACTTACAGAGAGAGAATTGATAAATAGGGAAAAGTGCTCTTGCATAGGACCTAATGGGGGCATTATTAATGTAGTAAGTGGGAATGCGAGGGGTTTGAACAATTACATACAACAGAAGAAAGTAGGGGGTTATTTCAAAAGGCATAAGATTGATTTACCTTCCTATTATATTTTTATTTATTTATTCAGTATTTATAAAGCGCCTATATAACAAATAGTGTTTCAATGCACCACAAGACAAAAAAGGGGGGCAGGGTGAGTAAACAACAATAACAGTCCTACTAGGCCTTGTGCCATTCAGATCGTGCAAGTGCAGTAACAAGAGGTGCAAAGCGGAGAGGAGGGGGCAGAGCCTGTCAGAGGGGAAGGGATGATGAAAGGTTTAGAGGCAATGCAGCAGAGTGGAGGCATACACGTACAGGGGGGAGGAGGAGGGGAATTAGAGGGCCTCTGGGGCCAGGCAAGTGCTAAGGGGGGCCAGGTCGGCAAGTTCCAGGGGGTGCAGGGAGTGCAGAGGGGTGACAACCACATGCTAAGTGCGAGTAAGGGGGTGGACCAAGCTCGGTAGGGATGCACACCCCGTCAGGCTAGTCAGGAGAAGGGGGCCCAGAAGGGCAAGTGCAGGATAGGGGAGGTGGGGGGGGTCAGAGAGACTGGTGTGCTGGGGTATACTGGGCAAGGAGGGCCTGGTGCCCTGTAGGACTCAGAAGTGACCAGGCAGCCAGTCAATACAGCAGAGGGAGGTGTTTGAAAGAGAGGGGGAGAGGGAAGGAAGAAGAGAAAAGGAGGGTCTTGAGAAGTGTCTGGAACTTAAGGAGATCTGGCAAAAGCCTCAGTGGGGCAGGAAGGCCATTCCTGATTAGCAGTCAGGCAGTCAAGTGTGAGAGAGGAAGAAGAGGAGGAAGTGGAGGGAAGCTTAAAGGAGAGCTGCGTGTCATCTGCATAACACTGGAAATGAGGAGAGAAGGTGGAGATCAGATGGGCCAGAGGGTCAAGGTAGATGTTGAAGATCCACGGTGAGAGGATAGAGTCCTGAGGGATACCGTAGGTGGAGAGCGTAGCGGAGGAGATGAAAGGATACAGTTGAACCTGGGAAAGTCATTCAGATAGGAAGGTCAACCAGTCCAGTTCCAGGTCTGCAATGCCAAGGGCATCATGGAGCCGATTCATAAGGGTAGCATGATTGACCATACCAAAGGCAAAGGAAATATCTAGAAGGCTGGCAATGGAAGGAGAGTTGGAATCGAGATTTGACGGCAAGTCTTCACGGGTGCTCAGAAGAGCAGTTTCCATGCCTCTGGCTGCTCTGAAGCCAGACTGGTGGTTGTGGAGACAGCAAAAAGTTTCAGTGTGGTGGATCAGTTCAGTTGGGAGATGACCAACTTCTCCTAGAGTTTGCCCAGGAAGAGGGTAATAGAGATAGGGTGGAAGTTAGCCAAGCAGGAAGAGTCAGCAGAAGGCTTTTTAAGGAGAGGGTCCACAATGAAGTGCCTTGGTGGTAGTGGGAAGGAGTCAGTGGCAAAGGAGTGATTGCAGAAATCAGCCAAGGCTGGAGCAAAGGAGGCAATGGTGTTCTTGATAGTTCTGGAGGACCAGGGAAAGTGGAGTCTTTCATAGAGAGGACTTGTTTAGTGACCTCATCTGGTGCTATAGCGAGAAGGAGGGAAGGTGAGAGGGAGGCCGAGGGAGGCCTGAGAGCAGGGGACAAAGGAGGGAGGGGAGTAGAGGAGAGTAAGGACAGGATGTCCTGGATTTTGGTAGGGAAGTTTCATGCAGAGGGTATGGGTTGGCAGAGGAGAAGTGGAGACTGCAGAGAGAATGTCAAGTTTCTTGCAGATTTTGAAGAGTTTGTCCATGTTGTTGGTGGCCCCAGAGATGCAGGCTTGGATATAGGCCCTCTTCTTTGAGCGGATGAAGAGTCTGTATTGCCTTTGCAGCAGGTGGCAGGCCAGTCTGTCAGTGGATGCACTTGAAGTCACTTAAACACAATAAGGGACCGGTTACAGTCTTGATCACCCAGGTATTGATAATATTTCTTTTTTTAAAAGGATCAAGACCTAAAGTCAGAGACAGAATTCACTACCAAAATGATCAAATATATTATCTTGGGTTATTCGTGGATGCAGTTTTAAGGCCTGTAAAATGAACCACTGCAGTTCTTTGTCATTGCGACCCATTTTGATATAGTGTTCTACAAAAGTTTTACCACAAAACCTTTGGTAGAACACTATACCTTATAGGCTTTAAGACCCCATCAACAAGGCGGGAGTATGGCAAACCCCCTGCATAAAATAGAGCAGAAATCGATATATCGGTGAAACACAGTGCAATAGGGGCTCAACATTTTGGTGGAGTGGAATAATCTGATTTTTACATAAACTCACTGAATGTTGGTGCCCACAGACACTATATAGCAGGTTCATCACAAGTGCCAGGTATTCCTTGTATTCAACGGCATTGTGTGACAATGCGGTCCCGGTTTCATTCTGCAATTTATCAGGGGGAATGGCAGGTTATCATTAGTTGTTTCATATTCATTACAGTAGAAGAGAGTGTAAGGTGCTGCTCTCAGGCAGTCAATTGCTATGACAAACAAGATCTAGAGTCTATATGCTGACTTGTTCCTATACACAATAGTAGTATTGTATACACAATAGATAGTAGACATTTACTTTATTTATTTATTTATTATCATTTATAAAGCGTGCAGCAGCCCAGGGGCATCATGTAGCTGTCACAGACAATGTTCTCAATTGCAAGAATACATACTTCGTTACAAGACGGTGCATAGTGCATACTTAGTTATAACATAGTACATAATACTTATTTCAATACATGAGGAGAGCATGAGGAAGGGGTGGGGGTTGTGTAAATTAGGTGAGTGGGGATGAGGCTAAGTAAGTTGAAGAGTGTGGTTTTTAACACTTTGCGGAATGCTGAGAGGGAGGTCTCAGCTCTCAGTGCGTTGGGTAGAGCATTCCATAGTTTAGGAGCTATATGTGGGAAACCAATCCCCCCCACTTTGGCCCTTTTTATGGGAGGGATGCATAGTTGGCGTGGCAAGTTCTTTTTGGACGTGTGGAGGTATCTCTGTTTATCGTCTCTGATAGGTAAGGAGGGGCGCAGAGGCTTAAGCATTTGTGCGTTAAGGCGAGGGTCTTGAAGGTAATCCTTTCCTTTGCGGGGAGCCTGGCCTCCGTGATGTGATCTCTTTGGGGGTTATTAAGTGCTGCTCTAAGAGCGTTATTTTGGAGCGTTATTTAATAGGTCTTCCAGTAGGAATATAAAGCAAAACCAGAGGGCATTCGGGTTTGGCGCCTGTAGTAGGTGATTAAACCCATGAGTGCAGGTTTATGGTCATAAGGCCGAAAAAAATCTTTTTTTTTATGACGTTTTTTATTCGAAATGGGGGGGTTCCCCTCCCAACCCCCCGTTTTCATTTTTTTTTTTTACCATTTTTATTAAAATCCCGGACCCCAAAATAAATATATAATTAAAAAAAGAGAAATTCGAGATTTTTTTTTCGAGATTTTGACCGACCACCGAGTCCAGTTAACCCCAGGTAAACCCATGAGATTAAATTGTTGTGTGACGTATGCTGGTTATAATAGTGGCGGTTTCCTCAGGTTGCATTTGGAGTAAATCACTAAACTGGAGAAAGGCACATTTGAACTGATGCGGCTGCATGAGCAATTTCGGGGAATGACACAATGTGAAAAAGCATGGCCGAACTTCCGGGGCCACACTATGAGGCAAGGCATGTGGGTGGAGCAGCGGGTTACATCGATGGAACCAGCATGATTATAATAGATACGGCATGAAAAGCAACACGTTATGCTGAAAGTAGCAGTATAGGTGCACAGAGTAATGTGAGGACATGGAGTTGTAGCGTTTCCTTTAACTATGTCTACAAATCGTTCATACATTCGTAAATGACATGCAATTAGTTGCGTTTCTGACAGGTATTCCCTGCGAGATAATAAGGCATGTATCTTGTATGTTGGTGAATGAAATGCGAGATCTAATTATTGGATGTTACACTTTATGGGTGTGCATAACTGTGAGCAGAGAAATACAGCGCGGAATTACTGGAATGATGCAATTGGTAAGTAGCTTTGGAACATCGACATTATTAAGGCCATTTTAGAGTCCCAGCTCCAATTTCATTCAGAGATACAAAGGGGCAGAGAGTATACATTGATAATATGGCTACTGATTGCCGTCCATACACATGTGGAGAGGCATCGCCTGATGCTAAATGAAGGGTCTCTTGTATTTTAGAGCAATCATTTGCACGAGAAGAGAGAAAATTATGAAATTTGTCATGTCATAAACTAAACAAAGACTGAACGATCAGACACACGACCAGCAAATGGTGTGGTTCGATAACTCCTCAGTGAGGGGTAGGTGATAGCACACACTGGGTTGTTTGGTAATGGTTTTAAGTAGATTAACACCGAACATTAATTAACTTGGTATTGTTGTAATTGGCTGCAGAGAACAGTACCTCACGAAGGGGAGGCTGGGTCCAACTGCAGCTGTCAATTTATATAGCTTTACGTGCCATACGGTCTGCAGGGTTAGCACATGTGAGTAACCAAGTTTAGAGATTATGCATGGAATGCTGCATGAAATAGTAGCATGAGGCGAAAGAGACATACATTTGGTGTTTCATCTCCCTGAATGTTGGGACCATTCACTTTTTTTTATGTGAGGGTAACAGTCAACTGAGGACGACATATTCGAGACCCTTGTGTTTATAGTCCATAAGTGGCGGTATGCACAGAGCGGTGATGCATTCCTGCTATGATAAATTGTTCAGATGATTAATTCTGCCTGTGAAAGAGTAGTGGAGACAGAATTGTAACATAAAGTTATATGTTTTTTATAGAAACACTATGAGTACCTACAGTTGTGAATACAGTGGAACAGAGTTAGGTTCTCAATGATGTCCTGAAGAAGGCTTGAGCAGCAAAGGGCCATAGTGAACAGCTCATATACCCTGGCCGAAACATGTGTTGATAACTTTTGTTTGGAAAGCAATAAACACATATGGACAATTCTGTTTGGAGAAAATGGTTGGTTGTGCTGGTAAGCATGAATGTGGTATGTAGATGGTGATACATGTAGTCATATTAGTAGAATGTGTTTTTATGGTGCTAACATGTTTTGTATAAAGCAAATAAACATTTTCTATTATAAGTAGCCCACGATGACCTATTTGAACATTTTGGTAGTGAATTCTGTCTCTGACTTTAGGTCTTGATCCTCTTTTTGTTGAAATATGCTTGAAGCCAGCCATTTTCGTTCCTCAATTCTGCACTTACGTTTCAAAGTCATGCCATGTGTTAAACTTGGAGGCAGGCTATGTGGGGATCCTTATGACAGGGGCAAGGATGTCCAGGGTGTTGGAGATTGAGAGGTGAAGGTTAGCTAGGGCTGTGTCAGTGTGAGTGTCAGTGGCTGGAGTAGGAAGTGGGAATGAAAGTGGTGGAAAGAACAGCAACCGACACTCACTTCATTGGTTGAATGACAGAGAAGGAGACTGGCAGTGCTGGCAGTGGTTTAGCCAGTGGACCCAAGAGATCCAGATGAGAGGACAGGAGAGCTTGGTCAGACTAGGAGAGATTGGTGTAGTGAGAGGGTTGGAGATGGGGATGTTTACTGAGTTGAGAGCATCCAAGGTGTGTCTGACTGAGTGGGTCAGACCGGAGTGAAGAATGGAGAGGGGAAGGGAGTCAAAGAGGCTGCAGAAGAGACCAGTGGCTGCATCAGGGGAGTCAAGGTCAATATTGAAGTCTCCAAGAAGGACAAGCTTGGAGGTAGAGGCCAGGAGATAATATGTGAGGTCAGACATCCCTGAAAGGAAGAGGGAGACAGGACCAGGGGTCCTGTAGATGGTGATAGGAGAGACACCAAGTCTGCAGATGACGCATTTGAAGGAAGAGCAGGACTGAGTGGGTATGATAGTAGCAGGGACCCATTCAGGGAAGAGCAGGGCCACTCCACCTCCAGACCATTTATGCCTGGGCTTAGATAGAATATTGTAGCCCTCAGGGAGCGGTGTGTCAAAAACAGTGACTGAGCTGAAACAGATGAGTTTTTAACTTTTTTCTAAATATCTCAAGAGATTCAATTTTTCATAGATCAAGTGGTAGATCATTCCAGATTTGCGTAGCCAAACATGAAAACCAACTGTTCCCATAGGAAACTAATCTGGAGAATGATAAGAGATGGAAGACATCTATCCAGAAAGAGGAGGTTGGGCTGAGAGCCCTGGTCCATGACAGTGCCATTCTGGTAGACATTAATGATGCACCTGGAGGATGGGAAGCGTGCCAAGAGTACTTCCCATCTGGTTCCAACAATAATGGGTGAATAAGAGAAAGGGGAGTGGATTGAGACCATATGGGGAGTGCATCGGCCCAGAGAGGGAGTGACAAAGAGGATGTTAGTGACAGTGTGTCTGGAATAAACGTTGACGTGGGTGTCAGTGATGGGCATGCATGGGTTGGTGACCAGTAGATCTTTCTTGAAATGTTTCCTTCCAGGCTTTGAAAGAGAGGTAGGATAAGTAATAGAGTAGCAGTTAGAGTAAATAGGGAAGGTGAAGAGCACCATGGAGAGTGATGGCAGAGAGATGGAAGGGATAGAGCGAGAGAGGGAAAGAGAGAGAAATAGAGAGAGAGAGAGAAAGAGAAAGAGAGAGAGAGAGAGAGAGAGAGAGACGCCAGATGAATCAGGTGCATGACATTACACAGGCTGCCAAGCAGGGTATTGCACTGCTCCATCAGCAGAGGAGGTAGGAAGTCAACTCAAGTGGGAAGAACCCTTCACCAGAATGCAAGGAAAGTACCTTAAATCACCTTTCGCAAGGCACTTCTTGTGATTGCATTTTTATGGCAGCTCAAAGCTTAACAGGCTGCAAAGGCTGGAACTGAGCCGAGCTGCTGGGTGGGCATTTACAGACTTTGTGGTTGTTCCTCGGTGTCTAGAGTATCCACCAACCAACGGATAGTTGGAAGCGCTGCAGGTTTCTTCAGCGATGCCTACCAAGGATCCCACTGTATGCAGCAACGCCGGCATCAGCACACTGCCTGTCTCATCCACTGCACCCCAAGCCATCTTTCCATTGTTGGCAACATTTCCTGACATTTTGAAGCAGTTGATGAGGTTTCCTTGCCTCCTTCGAAGTGCAGACATTTCTGAGGTGATCTGTATGAAGGTGCTGTTAATATTGATTGGCAGTGGTTGTACTGTGCAGAGCATTAACGGAAATGGCTGGAGTGTGGGAATATCTGTGAGGTTTCTTTCACTTGTATGAAATGAGCACCATTCCAAAATGGCCACCATTGCTGCACAGTGTATTCTGCTGGCCATCCCAGAAGCAGAAAGTAGACTAGCATGATGGTGTGCCTTGTTTTGAATTTGACTGTCTTTTTAAACCGCTGCTGGTGATGCTGCCACACACCTCCAGCAGTCGTTCAGAGCCACCCAGATCACCTGCCTTGCTCACTGGCCCCTCACCACTGAACACCTTCGCTGGCAGGGTCACAATTTCCTCTCGAAAGCTACACTGCATCAGGGGTTCAGCCTTGGTGCTCATTACCAGGAGTGGGACCGCAGCATCTCCCTGCTCCTTTATTCCGCACCGCTTCGCTCCTCAACGTTGTACCTGCACGATGGTTACAGAGGGATTGCTCTACTAGGGATTGCTTAAACAGTCCCTCATTCGTTATTCTATAACTTTGATGGATCTGGGGCTTTGAGGTTCCATTTCAAGTCTCCATCTTGCATAGAACTGGAACAGGAGGCACACCTCACCCAGGAGTAACACAGGAAGTTAGCATTGAAATGGAGTGGGGATGCCTTAGTTCATCATGCTCATAATACTCTCTAGAGGGGTTCCCATCTGGATTGTTATCGGGGTCCCCTTTGAGCTAGCAGAATTTAGATCAAACTCCAAAGGTAAAGAAATAGTGGTTGTGGGAATGCTAAATCGCACCAGGATTTGCCTGGTTGACACACAATGCCCACTATGAACATGACTAAAGCTTTCCTTAAGGTGGTGGTTTTGGAAACACATATAGAGGATGCATGTTAATTTGGGGGTGGGGGTGAGATTAACTGACTATGAGATGTGACCGGTCCTTGACGGGTCATCCCCAGCTCATAGTTATATTGCAGCCACCTCAAACCTCAATGTCTATTTGAAGCAGTTGGGACTTTGGATCTTCTTTAAATACAAATGGGGATAATGGGGGGTACTCTCCTCACTCTGGGTCACAACTCATTTGCACAAGGAGAGATTACCTGTTCAAATTAACAAGGGGGGTCCTGGGAGTCCCTCTGCAAGTCATTACTCCTGGTTACGAGATCCTTACCCAGATTCTATAGCTCACTATCTTTCACCTAGGAGAAATATCCAAAACATATCAGTGTTTGTCCTGTCCTGGGGCAGTCCAGCACCGAAATGCTAGGCAATTCTCCTCTGAACAAGAGTACCAACAGCAACCCCAGACACATGTTTTGGTCTGGTTGGACATCATCAGTAGGGTGGAGCTGTGCCTCTCTAAGAACAATGAGCAAGGGGTAAACGCCTGGATTTCCCTAGTAACTGAGGATAAGACCCAAACTTACTTAAATGGTGCAAATCAATAAGGAGTGTCCTGGGAGTCCCTCTGCCAAACATTAGTCCTGGTTACAAGATCCTTACCCAGATTCTTTAGCTCACTATCTTTCACAAAGGAGAAATCTCCAAACCATATCAATCTGTGTCCTGCCCTGGGGCAGTCCAGCCCCGAAATGCTAGGCAATTCTCCTCTGAACAAGAGTACCAACAGCAAACCCAGACACGTGTTTCGGTCTGGTTTGACCTCATCAGTAGGGTGGAGCTGTGCTTCTCTAAGAACAGTGAGCAAGGGGTCCACGTCTGGATGCCCCTAGTAACTTAGGGTGAGACCCAAAGTTACTTAAATGATGCAAATTAACAAGGGGGGTATTGGGAGTCCCTCTGCCAGATATTAGTCCTGGTTACGAGATCCTTATCCAGAGTCACTAGCACACTTTCACAGAAATTGAAAAGAGCCATATTTCCACACTAACGCAGACCAATGTCCCACAAGGCCATGATAAAAGTCTGCATGACACCCTTCAGCTGTGATTGGATGCTCTTAACTATCAACACAGCTCTTAAGAAAAGTGCCATAATTGGCGATGAAATAAAAAAAGCAGAGACAGCATTTTCTTTTGATACTACTATTGCCAATATCAAAGAAAAGCTTGAACTTATTGAGAAACACATTGATAAATGTGTCAAACTAACTACTAATAAAAAAATGGACAAATTAAAAAAAGATATTCAAGTATTCACCAAGGATTGGCCTACCCTTATTTGAGTGCTGATTACCAAGGACCAGGCCATTGGCATTACCCCCATGGTTCCCAATATGGCCCCTTGGTATACAAGAAAAAAGTGACACTCTCCGACACCTCTTCGGATGGTAGTGGTACATATTGCAATATAGGGTCCTGCGGGAGCAAAGGACGCAATTGGAATAGGGGCCAAAATTGAGGAAGAAGGGGGAGACCATATTGGCATTATCAGAATTATGGCCCTCGAGCTAATTTTGGCCATTTTGGATCTAACACTCATTTTCCTGTTCCTAATCTCCCTGTTCCTCCAGTAGATCTAGGACCACCACCTATAGACATTCTTTTCCAAACCAGGAGACGGTCCTATCGAGGTAGAGACACCATCAGGAGTCTACAATATTTCTAAAAAATCTTTGAGTCAACCAGAAATATCTATGCTAGAAAAAAGGGTTTCGTTCGTCCCAATAAAACATCCCACGAAAATGGAGGTTGAAATCGAATTACTGAGTTTATTTCCCTAATTTCATCTTAGAGGCTTCTTTGGGCCGAATGAGACAGAGGGGACAGAGATTCACTCCCACACTTAACATGGTTTCAAAGGAGACAGCAATTTTTGAAAGAGCAGTGTTAAGGGATGTTAATTCCATGTACGACTCACTTCAAGGTTTGCATCATGGGCCCAGTTATAACTTTTCGAAAAAGGAATGGGAATGGCTAAGAAAATTGAATCAAGATAAGTCAATTATAATCAAACAAGCTGATAAAGGGGGAGGTGTTGTTGTACTCGATGCAGACAAATATGATCAAGAAATGATGAGACAATTTAAAAATCCCTTATTCTATTGTAAATTGAGGGGTGACCCAACTGATAATAGAAGTAAGGGCATTTTGCAAATTACCACACTTGCTTGGGAAGCGCGAGACCTCAATGAAAAAGAGTTCCTATTTTTGACAACTAAAGAAACCAGGGTCCCTCTCATATATGTATTACCCAAAATACATAAGGATCTCCAAAATCCCCCAGGCCATCTGATCGTGTCCCTATGCAGTTTCATTTTCTCAAACCCCTGGGAACCAATACAGATACATAATTGTGCGATACTACTGATGCCATTAAATATCTCAAAGGGCTGCCATTCAATTCAGAGTCTGATATGCTTATTACGTTGGATGTTGAATCCCTTTGTTCAAATATACCACAATTAGAGGCTCTCAATATTATGAAAACCTTTCTTGATCTTAGACTAGGCTTACAACATATTCCGAGCAAATTTCTGGTGGAACTATTGGAGATAGCCCTAACTAAGAATTATTTTTGCTTTAAAGATTCCTTCTACCTGCAGATTAAAGGCACAGCGATGGGGGAAGCTTTTGCCCCCAATTTTGCCACTTTATACATGTGGCAGTTTGAGAAAACCTTTATTCTGGACGATTCCAATCCCTTTCGCCCGGGTATCAGGTTATACAAGAGATACATTGACGATATTGTCGTTGTATGGGACAGAACTCAAGGTGATTATACACTATTTCTCCCTTGGATCAATAGATTGAATACCAATCTCAAATTTACAATGACAAGCAGCAATATTGTGTTACCATTTCTGGATCTCCTCATTAAGATCAATGAGGGTGACATCATCGTAGACCTGGGGCTTCATTAGGACTCCCGCGCTAAACCATGGTGCTATTAGCACCATGGTCCATGCCAGAGTCCACCATGGTGGAATGGGGAATTACCACCCCATTCCGAGGTTGGTGGGGCGGTAATTCCCCATGCCGCCATGGCCCTTCCCCATTCCCATTTTTGCCCCATAGAGCTCAATGGGAATGGGGAAGGCACTAATTACGGTACCGCAAATTGCGGTACCGTAATTAGCACCAAGGTCCCTTTGCGGGTCCCTACTTTAACGGCTGGTAAAAAACCAGCCGTTAAGGTCGGGTCCCGCAAAGGGACCTCGTAATTAGGCGCTAAGTGTTTTTAACAGTGCTGCAGCCTTTTACAGCGCCGTTAAACACTTAGCGCCTGAGTCATAATGAGGCCCTGTTCTGCAAAGAGATGGACAGGAATACTATTCTTTGCTTTGATAGCTTTCATTGGCAGGCATACGCAAAAGTATTCCTTACGGACAATATTTAAGAGCAAGACGAAATTGCTCTAGATTGAAGGATTATTCCTCCCAAGCAGATGTTATTCTGCTAGATTAGAGGCTAGAGGCTATCCTTCTCATTTATTGAGGCAGTCCCGTAAAAGGACCAAAAACCAACATCGTGATATTTTGTTAACCAAGAATAGCAAGGCTGACATTACCAATAAACGCATTGTGTGCGCAATAACAATATGCAACATAATGCGATTAAAAAAATCATTCAGAGACATTGGCATTTATTGCAATTGAATTATCCAGATTTAGAATGCCCAATTTTTGCTTTAAAAAAGGCAAAATCTTAAAAAGTTGGCTTTCACAAGCAGATAGATCCACTACTACCATCAAACAGCCAACTTTCCAGGCTCTTTGGGGTTTCAAGCCTATATTTGGTCATTTTCCTTGTGGTCTTTGTAACCAATGCAGATCTACAACTGCTTGCACTTCAGTCATGATGAATGGCAAATCATGGCATTTGAAACAACATGCCACCTGCAAATCTTTCAATGACATTTATGTTTTCATTTGCCCTTTCCTCAAAACATATATCGGCAAAACATTGAGACCAGTCAAGATCAGGATATTAGAACATAAGTCCAGAATTTGGACCAAAACTCTTACATCGCCTCTGATGGCACACTTTTTGGAAAACAATCACAATTGTGATGACCTTAAATGGTTGGCCCTGGAACAGGTACTTGGTACCAATTTATTGAATATAGAAGCAAAACTATCCCAGCGTGAACAGTGGTGGATGTATAACACTCTCAGCCACCAGACGGGCCTCAACAATCAAGAAGAATGGCTCCATTGTGTACCTTAATACTTTTCTACATTATTCATTGGAGTACATCAATTCAGTCCTGTTTGTGTTATTTTATTTTTGTTCTTATTTTAATTTTTAATGCAAGCAGTCTATCTGTAGTGAAATAAACTAGTCAACAATATATATAGATCTTCCTCTATTTTGAGCAACCCAATGGTTGCATTGCAGTATCTTTATAGTCTTTCTACATGTTCTTCTGGATGGTCCGATAGAAAATATGCCCATTCCGAGTCCCTTTAGTTATGGGCTAGTAATTTAGGCTTTGGGAATGGTTCATCTTAGTCCCATTTCTATATTCATTACATTATTCATCACTTTTATGGCCACAACAATGTAGATTCGATCATTTTTCAACAAAGGCATACCCATTTAGGGTTCTGTCCCAGGCATGACCGTGGAGGCTATTACTAGCTGCAGATACACAGCTTTTCTCCTGTTGCAGTCTCCACGAGTACTTTTGGACTTGGTTTTCTCAGTCCTTTTTTTATCTTGCCTTTCGTGTTGGTCCACTCAGCACACGTGAATACGTACGTCTCTATAGTATTTATACCCGTTTCGAACAACCTGTGTACCGCGTTTCCCCGTTTCACTGACGCTTCATGGGTTTTGTTGCTGTTTTTTCAATTTTTCAGGTAAGGGACCGTGTTGACACAAGCTGTGTGTGTCCGCAATTAGCTGTAGACTCATGACCACAGCATTTTGTCAGCTATGCTGCAAATAGGTCGAATAGGCTGGATTTATATAAGATTTTTACCATTGTATAGTTTTTTTTAAACCTTTGGGTGTCGGAGCCGTCATTTGAGTAGACATATGGGTTCCCATAGTTCCTCTCTCTTTGACGTGTGTCAGTCACATAAATCTAGCAGTGATTTCACTATCGGATGATTTAATTATGCAGCCTTTTTTGAACAAACGCATTCTTTATAGGCTTGGCTCATACTTGCAATTAACGACTGCTCTTCAATCATGACCGCCCATTTATATTTGACATTTTGATCTATTGCAGACATGTTGTAGGCGTTTCTGTTCCTATACGTTTTAATGTGCCTTTATAAGTTTATAAGATTGTTATTTAACCATAATATGGCACATTATGTTTGGCCTTGATAGGCTAGTCGGACATAATACTCTGTAAATATTTTTGTTTAAAATATTTGCTTACATTTTGGCTATCGCCAATAGGCTCCACATCACGCCTGATTTTCCAAACAAAAGGACACTTTAATTTGGCACTGACACTCCCTACAGTCGACAGAATGTGATGGGGACTTGCCATTAAAGATGGGATTTGGTTTCTACTAGAGTAATGGAGGTATAATGAACCGGGGATGGGTCTTTCACTTGGTGTCTATGTCTCTCAGGTTTTCAGCCGAGTCGGGGTTACTAGGGATGTTTCTAATCCTAGTCCCCTTGTTATGTCTCTGCAGACTAATCTATTTGGTGTTTGACTAAGTTCCATGGTGGTTGGACCGAACATTTATTCTGCAAACCTCCATTGGATGTTATAAGGTCATTTGACTTCACTGCTGTTACTTTGAATAAGACTTCCTTTTTAGATGAGTAATAATAATTTTCCAAACGTAGTTTTTTGATACAGGGCTGATAGGCTCAGTCAGCTCTTTTAACATATTGTTTTTTTTCTGTTTTTTCCTTGAATATTTTAGTGAACAAGATTGATTGAAAAATGATTTGAGATGAAGATTGTCGCATCATTTAACAAAAATAAACAAGCTGGGATGTTAATTAATCTTCACATTTGTTTTTGCACATTTATTATATAAAATGCAGCTTGTTAAGTGTTTGTCCTGATGAAGACGAATGTCAGTTCATTCCCCCCTTGTGTGATTGGTTTGACCTAGACATTGATCGAAACTACAGAGCAATTGGTTACCTTGGGACATGTATCAAATGTAAATTGAACAATACAAGGTACTAGCAATTGACACTTAGCACTTTTTGGTGATGGATTTTTCAGCACTAATCTTGCACTTTAGGACGATTTGCACATAATTCCTTTGGTACTACTTATGCTCATATAGACAGCATAGCATCTATGATCAGAGAGGAATATAGCCATTACCCGTGACTATAGCAGGCGTATGAGTGATTAGGTTTATTCAGCAGTCCTAGCTATTTTATACTTAAATTCTTTCCTCATATAGATTAACTATCTTCGTTTTACACAATATTAATAATTGTATGTCTTTTATAATGCAGCATCATTAGTTTTATGATTTATCATGTGTTATCATTTTTACCTTATTGTATGTATGTGATGAATAAAATATGAATATGTAATTTTGTACTGACAGAGTCTATCCCCTCCTTGTTCGCATAGTGAAGTTGAAGGTTTTTATACATTTTCTTTATACTATTATTATTCTGTGTGACGACGGCTCTTGGTGTTTTGAAACCTTTTTTTTTACATCCACACATGTGAGGCAAACCGTGAAATGACAGCACCTCCGCACAACATTCAGGTTGTGTTGCACCTGATCATGCTTTGCAAAGTCTTTCTTCCATGTCTATGATTCTAGGCCTTCTGGCACTCGTAATCACAGAAGTGTGCATTGCGATCTGACTAAAATCCCCCAAAAAGAATACTGATGAAATGTACAGGAAGGCTGAATGAAAGATGACAGACCTTAACAATAGCAGCTACAAACTAGCGATCCCCAGAGCCATGGCATCCTTTTTATGAAACAAACATGCACTTATGCATCAGATACTCATACCATGTGTACCCATACCATCCAAATTTTCACCCATGGCCCGTAACTTTAGTACCTCCCTCTGCATGTCTTCCCTTGCAACATACTGCAACACTCTCTGGTCTCATCTTCACGTAACACCTAGGTGGTGTGGTGTGTGACCCTCCCAAGTGCGTTGCTCCTTTAAGGGAATGTGTCGCTCCCCCGTGTGTATTGCCCTTTTAACATGGGCCATTACTGTGTCATGGCCCAAGCTAATAAAAGGAGCCTCTGCAGACACGTGCACCAGAACGACTGCAGACTCCCAAAGGGGAACGACTAAGTCCATCTCTCATTCATTACGCCTGCAGGCCCACACTGTGTGGGCACGGGCCTGCAGGCCATGATGCCCTGGGACCCTCATGCCAGGACGGTGGCTGAGATCTGCATGGTAGTGGGCATGGTTCACCCTGCCCCCACTCCAGATGGTGGTGATGCCCCATAGCACCCTGCGAATTTCAAAACTGCGGGACAACACACACTCAGGGATGTCATTTCACCAAAATGCCAGGGGTAGCAGAAGTGACATCACATGACCCTTGACCCCTCAATGAAATCACAGGACATGATGTAATTTGACCCCACCCCCAAGTGACATCACAGGAAGTGATGGCAACAACTGTCTGATTTTTCAGATGCGTCTAGCACCCGTGTTTCTAGGTGCTCTCATTTCAGCCAGATGTAAGACTCGAGGCACATAGGGAGGAACGATTATACATTTAGGGAAGGTCATTTTCCACATTCGACATGGGTTTTATATGTAAAACATAACTAATGCAGTATTTTTAACAGGGTAACCGAAATCTCTAACGCAGGCTACACAGCAACTTTATAAAACTTCTATAGATCAATGAACACAGAAGTACGTGTTATCTGTGGCGTTGCTGTGTTAAACAAGCAAGAAAAGCACTGACCTGGGAAGGTATGCGCTGCTGTTTACCAAGGAAAAGAATGCTGCACGAGCAAGGTATTGATATTTTATTTCTATCGCGCTCGTACACAAGTGTTTGTACACAAATTAAATCATTGACCACAATTTTGTATCAACAAATTCCCTAGATATATATGTATCTATTAGTCAACTACCACTATGATAGAAGAAACCAATTAGACTGGTCTGTGTGCACAGAAGGGAGTGCACCTGATATTGTTATCGTTGTGACATGTCACAATATGAAAACCTGTCCAAAAACAGGTTCCAATGTAAGCCAGCCTAGACCCATAAGAACATCTATCATGCTTGACTCATCATCAGTTAATAAAAAGTCATGCTACTGTAAAAAATATACAGGCCACTACACCACAACATCAGTCTAGCAAGGCAACACTACTTATCATGCTTGCTTTTAAAAAAAACGCAGAGTAATACATGTCATGCTACAGTAAGCAATGGCTAGACTGACTGCACCAACATGCCAGTCTTGTCAGGGAATGGCACACATGAACTTGGCTCTTCCCAAAATACCAGAAAAACATGCAAAGTCAATAAAGGATGTGGCAAAAATGCACCAGTGATCCCCAGTCTCTCAGGGCCTTACACACATATGCATTCCATTGCACCCACCGGACACTGCACTCTTGCATTCATCCTCACTGGATTCACCACACAGGCACACACCATACCCCACCCAGAACATTCAAACACAAACTACCACATGTATACTCATTCACCCACCAGTCACTCACTCACAACTTCTCTTACATGCAATCATTGCATCCTCTACACAGGCACACACCCACCCACCCAGAGCATTAAAAAATACACATAACATCACTTCTCATTCAGCCACTAGTCACTCGCTCATTCTCTTACATCCACTCATTACATTCTCTACACAGGCACACACCCAACCAACCAGAACATTCAAAAATACACATCAGATCACTTCTCATTCACCCACCAGTCACTCACACGCTCTCTTACATCCACTCATTGCATTCTCTACACAAGTGCACACTCCACCACGACCATTCAAAAACACACATCACATCAATTCACTTCTCATTCCCCCACCATTTACATACGTACATCTGACACGCACTTCACACATGCAAAATACACATCATGGTACACACAAAAAAAAACCTTCTTAACTTTTTCTCGCAGCTTCGGTCTGTCCTTCCAGGCCCCCTCGGCTACTCCATGCTGCTCACAAAAAGGAACCAGGAAGCTTTGAGAGCTTCCTGGTTCCTGTATGTGAGCTGCAAGGAAGCCGAGGGAGAAGGGGTTGTAGCTGAACGTGGCATGTGACATGTGCCACATGTCACAGTCAGCTCCAATCCCTACTGAGTGCCTCCCCAGCCCAGCATTCTCCCGGGCGGCTGGTAAAAAGTAATTTAAAAAGACATATGGGTGAGTCCACAGCGTTGCAACTATGGCCCCAAGGGGTCGCAGTTGCGACCCCTGGCAACTCCCAAATGTGATGCCTGCACACACTGCTGGCTGTTTAGCATTATTTGTCGCTTACCGTGTGTAATATCCAGTAGGCACTATTTATAATACTGTGTGAGCTATTTTCTAATGGTCATGGTAAAACAAAACCCAGGATTCTCGTGAGTCAGCAATGGGTCATTTTCAGGGACATGCACCTACACCCTGGTCTGCAAACCTGCTCCATTTGGTTTATTTAAAATCCGAGTCTAGTTTGAAAAGAGCCTATTTTGTAGCAAGAGGAACAGGCTCCCAGAGTAGGGCCCTGAAGTGGACACGCACCTTTGAAGTGGTCATCAGGGGGCATGGGTCAGCCATGAGGCATGGTGTTTTAAGCTTAACATTTGCAAGCGAATTTCAAGCCCCAGAGTGATTATCACTCACTACTTGTTTATCAGCACTACTTGTTTATTAGGTCCGTTTGTAGGGTACATTTAAATACGGTGACTTGCTTAGTTATAGACAGGGTTTGGTATTAGATCTTGTGGTCCACATGATCAAATACCACAGAGAGGTCAAGCAGTAGTACTAGTGAGAGATCGACATGGTTGTTAAGCTGCTTCGTGAGGTCTAGGAGGGCTGTATCGGTACCATTCTTAGGGCAGAAGCCTGATTGCTGTATGCTTAGTATGTGGTGGAGATCCAGGAACTCCTGGATTTGCATGTAGCAACTCTGCCTCTATAGTCCGGTGAAAAAGGACCGTTGTTTTTGGTTGATAGTTGGTCGAGACAGCTGGGTCGAGTGTGGGTTTCTTGAGCAGGGTCAAGATCTAGTTTAATTTATGGATTGGGTAAACTCAAGAGCGAAATTACTTCTTTTCTGTCACAGACTGCAATCAATGGCTTGGAATCTTCCTATTGTTTGTAAGTTGGGTCACGTGTGAGAAATTAGAGTGCCCGGAAGGGGGGAAGGAACACCTCAGAAGGGTCCACCACTGCTTTGAAAGAGAACTTTCCTTGTGCACAATTTCAGTGAGGGCCCTGAACTGCTTCATTGCGGGTTCGAGCACTCGTTGTAGGTATAAGACAGAGAGAATATTACCAAAGTTTTGTTGATGTTTATGGTTTCCATATTTTTGTTTAGACAATAGTTACACTTTGATGTTTTAATTTAGTGTGCATTGTTAGGGAGAATTCTCTCTTTAGGCTGAATTTCCTAACCTAGTGAGTCCCCCAGCAGCTTTGCTGGATTTCTGGAGTTTGTTTTTTTCCTCCTGCCAAGAGTGAGACTCTTTTTCTCCCACTCTTGGACATGATTTATGGTGTTCCTTTGACTGTTAATGTGTTTTATGGGCTATGCGGTCCTTTACTCCATAGGGTCTCATGTGTTTTTATTATGTGTGTTACACAGCACCCTCCGTGCAGTAATACAGGGGTGTCATAGTGACCCCCACCATAGACTCCATACCCTGGGACTGACTACTGTCACAAACTATTAGAGTGCCATCTACGTTAAGCGCTCACCGCTTAAGACTTGTCTAATATTCTTTTAAGGGAATGTATATCTTTTAGTGACTGTGTTTTTGAATTGCTTACTATTGGTGCCTGTGTGTTTTTCTAGATGTGGTTTTTAAATAAATAATAATATCTCTTTTACACCAAGCCCTGGTCAGTGTTACTTGTTCTATTGTGTTCTCTTGACCTATTGTGAATACTCTGTATACTGCCTAACTCTTCTTGAGGGAAGTCTGACTGCTCAGCCACAGCTACCAAGTGAATCTGTGTGGTACAGACTGCTACCAAGTGGGTTTACTGCCAAACACCTGTAGTCTTAAATCTTTTGCAGTGGTCCCAGAGGGAACTGCACAGGTTTCTGCCTAACACTGGTGGCAGCGGTGGGATTTGTATTGAGTATACACTTTAGAGTGCTTGTTGAACACTTTAGGACAACTAACCACAGAGCTTAGCACTAAGAAGCTGATTTTCTAACTATGTCTGCTATGGAGAGTTATACCATAGAATCATTGTCTGCCAAAACTGCTGATTGCTTAAATGTATTGTGTAGACATAACAATCTCTCTGAGAAGGGCAAGAAAATTGAACTTATAGAAAGATTGTTAGAAAACCAAAGACTAGGTGGTACAGAGGAATCTACCCCCCCCCCCATCCACCAGCAAATGTAGAAAACAGTGATGGTATTGATCTGAATCAAAGTCTTGATAATGAGTCAGAAGAGGAAAGTGAACCTAATGAAGTTAGCCACTCTGAACCTCTGTCTGCCTTACCTACTGTACCTACTGGGCCTATACCAGGTCCTACACGTAACCCTGCTTATTTTGAACTTGAAAAAATGAAGCTTGAATTAGAGTACAAACGTTTTATTGCTTAATCTGAAAGAAACCAAGAGCTAGAGTTCAGAAGAATGAATGCCCAGGCTGAGCAGAAGCAAGCTGAATTAAGACTCAGAGAAATAGAGCTTAATCATGAACTAGAAATGAAAAAGTTGTCTGTGGAAAATGCTTCTCTCTCCTCTGGTTCTTCTAGGAGTTCCAGTCCCAAAAGACCCCGGATGCCTAAGGAATTAGTGGGTATGTATGAACCTAGATTGGATTTGTTGGATTGGTTGAAAATGTTTGAGTATAATCATGGGCTCCAGGACATCACAGGGAATGAGTTACTTCCCTGGATGTTCTCTAGGCTTCCCCCTGTTGCAACTGATGTGGTAATGGAGTTGGGGGAGGTGGATAAGAAGGATTATGAATGTGTGAAACTAGCTTTGATAGCTAAATTTGGGAAGACCCCTTCCCAGTACCTTACAAGGTTTAGGACCCTCAAAAAAGCATGATGGTACCCCTTGGGCTACCTGGGTGAGTGAAGGTTTGAAAAACTTAGAGGGATGGATTAAGGGTTACAGAGTTAACACTTATGAAGGAATGAAGAATCTTGTAATGTTGGAGTCAATTTATGATGCCTGCTCCCCTGAGCTCAGACAGCACTTGGCTGATTCAAAGGAATTAGATTCCAGGAAGTTAGCTAAGGCTGCTGACTTGTGGTTTGCCAACAGGGCCACTCACAAGGATTCTGGGGCTACTCAGGAAAAGGATGAGGGAAAATAGCCAAAAAAGGACTCCAAAGAGAATTCTAATAATTCCAATTCCAAAGAGGGCCCCAAACAAAACCAAAAGGGTAAGCCACCAGGGAAACCAAATCAGGCTAGTGTACCTCCTGGTGCCAAACCAGAAGGAGGTCAGAACAAGCCACCATTCCAGAAAGCATTTGACAAATGCTTTGTTTGTGGCTCTACTGACCATGTGAAAGGAGATCCCAGATGTAATGGTAAACCTTCAGGGGTCCAACTTGTCTCCTTAGCCTTTGCTCCAGAGGAGGAAGTCCAAATGGCAAGTGGAAACTTTCTACTACTGGCTGACGAACCCATGGGAGTCTCAGCCAGTGTTTCTTTAGTGTCTCTGGGTCTGTGGGAACAATAGAACCTAGATGTCTATAATTCTATCCCAGATAATACTAAAGAGTATTATAAGGACAGTGTCCAGGTGAATGGTCAGGAGACTCCTGCCATTAGGGACACTGGGGCCAGCATAACTGTGGTGGTGGACAAATCGTTTTTTCAGGCTGAGGATGTTGCTAAGGCACCCAAACGCCTCACCAAGTTAGCTGGAGGGCCTGTGCAGATGCTTCCCCAATTACCAGTTCTCATCCAGTGTAATGACATGACTGTGAAGATACCTGTCAGCATTCAAAGTGAGGTGCCAGGAAGGGTTCTGCTGGGTAATGACTTGAAAACTCTTGGAGTAGTGTCACACACCCCCAGACCTCCTAGTAAAAGGTTACAGGAGCTCACCAGACCTGCAAGGGAGAGAACCATGAGAGGTACTCCCAAGGAGATGATGAAGAAAGAGATCACTCCTGCTCCACTGGAGATGTCAGCTGCTGTCTCTAAGAAACTAGAAGAAAAAAGGGAAACCTAAAACTTCTAAAAAGAACCTCACAGCCAGCACTCCAGTGCAGCCAACAAGGACTTCCCTAGGTTGTCCAAAGTTACACCAGTAACTCCCCCTCCAGCTGAGGCTGAGAGGGAGGTGCAACCCTGTGTGGTTGAACTAGACTCTGAGGAAGAGCTAGTGGAAGGCCAGGAACTCATTGGAGATCTGGATCCTGTTGACCATCCTGAGCTGCAGTCTTTACTGGCAGAAGGTGGACCCAACAGGGCAGACTTCAGTAAGGGACAGAGAGAATGTCCAACTCTGGAAGGTCTTCACCACCAGGCAGATGCTCAGGCTGAAGGGCAAGAGCCTGGGAAATATAGGTTACACTGGGAAGATGGCCTCTTCTACAGTGCACCAACCGAGTCTGCACCTGGGGACAACAAACGACTTGTAGTACCCCAAGAGAACAGACCACAGTTCTTGCAGTTAGCCCATGAGATTCCTTTAGCTGGTCACTTGAGTTTCAAGAAGACTAAGGAAAGGCTCTCACTCTACTTTTATTGGCCAACAATGGGGGCTGAAGTAGATAAATACTGCAGGAGCTGCCACACCTGCCAGACTTCTGGTAAGGTTGGCTCCAAGAATGAGGCACCTTTAGTGCCTCTCCCTGTAGTGGGAGTCCCATTTGAGAGAGTAGGGATTGACATTGTTGGTCCCCTTGATCCTCCAACTTCCTCAGGCAACATGTTTATACTTGTTGTAGTAGACCATGCTACTAGATACCCTGAGGCAATTCCTATGAGGACTGTTACAGCTCCGGCTGTGGCTAAGGCCTTTCTTGGTATTTTTTCCAGGCTTGGGTTTCCTAAGGAAGTAATCTCTGACAGGGAGTCAAATGTTATGTCCCACTATATGAAAGCCATGTGGAAAACCTGCGGAGTTACTTACAAGTTCTCAACCGCATACCACCCTCAGACAAATGGACTGGTTGAAAGGTTCAACAGAACCATGAAGAGCATGATAGGTGCTTTAGAGGACCCCCTTAAAAGAAAGTGGGACCTTCTACTGCCATGCCTTCTCTTTGCTTATAGAGAAGTCCCTCAGGAGGGAGTAGGTTATTCTCCCTTTGAACTTCTCTATGGTCATCCGGTCAGAGGTCCATTGGCCCTGATCAAGGAGGGGTTGGAGAGTGCTCCTTCCCCCAAGCCAGTCAGAGTGACTGACTACATGATAGGTCTCCGAAGGAGAATGTCACAAATAATGGCAGAAGCAAGTGATAACTTGAAAGCTGGACAAGCATTGGTCAAGCACTGGCATGACCAAAAGGCTAACATGGTTGAGTTTACTCAAGACCAGCTAGTTCTCGTTATGATTCCAACAAGGCAGAGGGCCTTGCAAGACAAATGGATGGGTCCCTTCAAAGTTGTGGGTAAACTTGGAGAGGTCAACTATCTGGTGGACTTGGGCAACCCCAAGGAGGCTCCAACAGTCTTCCACACCAACAGACTAAAAGCGTATGTCTCCAGACCTGATGTAGGAGCTTTGCTTCTAGCATCATCAGAGAAAGAAGAAGAGAGTGAAGCTCTTCCTGATCTCCTCAGAGGCTTACCTTTAGACAAAAATATTGAAGGAGTAAATCTCTCTTCAAATCTGACACCTGAGCAACAGGAAGAGTGCAAATCTATGTTAAATCAGTTTGCCTCTCTGTTCTCACTTTCACCTGGCTTTACCCCTTGGGGACAGCATGACATACTCACTGGTGACTGTCTGCCAGTCATAAGCAGAGGATATTGAATGTCAGAGAATGTACGAACCCACATCAAAGGTGAGGTCAACAAGATGCTTGATCTCGGGGTGATAGAGCCCTCTACTAGTCCATGGTCTAGCCCAGTTGTGTTAGTACCAAAGGCAGGATCTAAAGAACTTAGATTCTGTGTGGAGTACAGAGCTCTTAATGCAGTCACTAAGACTGATGCCCACCCTTTGCCAAGGACAGATGAGTTGGTGGATAGACTTGGTGCAGCCAAGTACCTCAGCACATTTGACTTTACGTCAGGCTATTGGCAAATAGCCCTGACAGACCATGCCAAGGAGAAAACTGCATTTTCTACCCCAGTTGGCTTAAACCAGTTTAAGGTTATGCCTTTTGGATTGAAAAATGCACCTGCTATGTTTCAAAGGATGGTAAACCAGGTTCTGAATGGGATGGAGGACTTCTGCATGGCATACTTGGATGACATAGCAGTGTTCAGCAATTCCTGGGAAGAACATGTGGACCACCTGAGATATGTTTTGCAGGCTCTTGGAAAGGCCAATCTGACCATAAAGGCAAGTAAATGCCAGATTGGACAGAGCAAAGTGGTCTACCTTGGACATGAGGTAGGAGGTGGAGAAATAAGGCCTTTGCCCAGTAAGATTTAAGCTGTGCAAAATTGGACAACACCTACTACTCAGACCCAGGTGAGAGCCTTCTTAGGTCTCACTAGGTATTACAGGAATTTCATTGAGAACTATGGGTCCATAGCTTCTCCACTGAATGTCATCTCCTCTCCTAAATTCCCTAAAAAGTTTAGGTGGAATAAGGAATGCAATCAGGCCTTTGAAACCCTGAAAAAGGCTCTTTGCCAAGCCCCAGTACTCAGAGCTCCTGACTATCACCAAACTTTCATTGTGCAAACAGATGCTTCAAATGTAGGAATGGGTGCAGTCCTCAGTCAACTGGATGGGAAAGGTAGGGAGCACCTCATGTGCTTCATCAGTAGAAAACTGAAGGATCCTGAAACAAGCTGGGCAACCATTGAACGAGAGTGTTTTGCTATTGTGTGGGCTCTGAAGAAGTTTAGGCCATACTTGTATGGTTCTACTTTTGTCATTCAGACTGACCACCAACCCTTGAGATGGTTAATGCAAATGAAAGGGGAAAACCCAAAACTATTGAGATGGTCAATCTGCCTGCAAGGGTTTGATTTCACCATTGAGCAAAGGTCAGGGTGTCACCACCAAAATGCTGATGGTCTCTCTAGGATGTGTGTCATCGACTAGAGGTATGAGATTCATCCAGGAGTGGATTAAATACTCCTGTCCCTTAGTCTGGGGGGGGGCGAGTGTTAGGGAGAATTCTCTCTTTAGGCTGAATTTCCTAACCTAGTGAGTCCCCCAGCAGCTTTGCTGGATTTCTGGAGTTTGTTTTTTTCCTCCTGCCAAGAGTGAGACTCTTTTTCTCCCACTTCTGGACATGATTTATGGTGTTCCTTTGACTGTTAATGTGTTTTATGGGCTATGGGGTCCTTTACTCCATAAGGTCTCATGTGTTTTTATTATGTGTGTTACAGAGCACCCTCCGTGCAGTAACACAGGGGTGTCATAGTGGCCCCCCACCATAGACTCCATACCCTGGGACTGACTACTGTCTCCCAGGGCATGTAAAGTCACCATTGGCTTTACTAGTCCCAAATTATGAACAGTAACCAGTACAAACCATCACATTGTGGACGTACTGGTCGGGGCAATTCGATTGCCCTGCGGTCTGTTAGTCGAAGGGGGCACGTCTCCATCCCCCCTGATCGAGTTTTGGCTGCTGGCAGTGGAAAATACTTTTTATATTCGACCGCAAATATTTTCCTTGGGATTTTCCCATTGTTCGAGGCTACCAACTTTAAATATTTAATTCTCATAGCCTCAAACATACCGTTGGTTTATTTATTTAATATTAATTCGCCGGTTGGTATTTTTTGCCAGGACTCGATTCTAAAATGGCGTTTGTGTTCTCTTCTGTGACTCCAACCCAAGTCGAGCCCTTTGTTCCACTTTTTGGTGGGCTTCTCCACAGAAGCCTCCAAAAGTGGTGCCACTCTGTCTGGGTACCACAGGGGGTGTGGGAGGGGATTTAGGCACTCTGGACTGAGTTACCTTGGTAACTCAAGTCTCACTCTTGTGTGATTGGCCCAAGTGGTGAGCCGGCCGGCTCACCACTTAGCATGTTTGATTGACAGCTAGGCTGAGTGAATGGGGGTATGCTGCATAAAAGCAGGGCTTTGGGGACTGAAACTTCAGAAGTCACCACAGGACCTGAGAATCCGACGAGGGAGAAGCTGAGCCGACCTACCACGACAACACCACCGGTGGAGCCCTGTGGAACCGACTCACCACTTCCCGACAGAGAAGATCTCCCAGCTGGAGAGGCTTCTTCCCCTGACTGGTGGGCACAACCAGTTTTACCTTCCTTCTTCGCACCCCAGACCGGTTTGTGGTCGACCTGCCCGTGCCGAGCACCCCGGTGGCCGGATAGCCACTCACCACTGAACCGCGAATCAACGGATCGCTCCTTGTACCTGAGAAACTCTGCGGCTGGTTTCTTCCCTGACAGTGCAACGGAATCCTGTCTTCCTCCACGATGAGATCCTCTCTTCCCCCGGACTAAGCACTGACTTACATCCGCTGCCAGGAACAGCTGCCCCGCTGGAGTCTTCTCACCACTTTAAGGTACTGTGTCCGCCAGGCCTCCCTTTCTAAAGATTGCTACAAGGTAATAATAACTCCTTAACCTTCTGGACTGGGTTGGCCGCCTTGACCCTCTAACTGGTCCCTTTCTTTGGTCCAACTCCTTTTGGAACCATTACAAGACTTTTGTGCACTGCAACCGTGTGACCTTGGACACATTTCGTTTGATCCTCTGAAAGTGGATCCGGCCTATTGAACTCTAACTTCACGGTTTTACTTTGCCTTCCTCTCTTGTTATGTTCTTGTAAAAGTGTTGGGATCTGTTTCAACTTGTTCTCTGCTTTTCTCTCCCTTTTAAAAAAGAACTATTAGAGTGCCATCTACGCTAAGCGCTCACCGCTGTCTGAAAATAAGTGGGGCTTTACTTAAGACTTGTCTAATATTCTTTTAAGGGAGTGTATATCTTTTAGTGACCGTGTTTTTGAATTGCTTACTATTGGTGCCTGTGTGTTTTTCTAGATGTGGTTTTTAAATAAATAATTATATCTCTTTTACACCAAGCCCTGGTCAGTGTTTACTTGTTCTATTGTGTTCTCTTGACCTATTGTGAATACTCTGTATACTGCCTAACTCTTCTTGAGGGAAGTCTGACTGCTCAGCCACAGCTACCAAGTGAATCTGTGTGGTACATACTGCTACCAAGTGGGTTTACTGCCAAACACCTGTAGTCTTAAATCTTTTGCAGTGGTCCCAGAGGGAACTGCACAGGTTTCTGCCTAACACGCAGTATGGGGTGGCAGATCAGAGAGGGGAGGTGAGAGGTTTGCCCCTTACTGGGACGACTACTGGTCTGCGCAATGCATGCGTTATCTAGGGCTCTAAGAACGATGCTTCAGTAAACTACGGGAAGGCAAGGCAATAATACTCAATATTGGCACATGGGTTGAGGGGCTCGTCCGCTGTTGGCGTAGAGGGCAGGTGCGATACTCAGTGGTGCAGTAGTTTCAATTTTTCAGCAGGTGGAAGATGCCAGTTACGGGCCAAAGTTGTGCCAGGGGTATCATAGTATAGATGGTGTGTGTGCAAGGGCATCATGTTTTGTTTAGCTATGATAGGATATCTCATTGGAAATCTAGACAGGTGAGAGGTCAGTGACGTGGAAGGAGCCGTAAATGAAGGTGATGTGTAGTGGGGTCTGGTCGGAAACACAAACGCGAGATTGCCAGAATGAGGGGGTTTGGATTGGTGGGTCCTATCTCTGCACAGGATGATGGCAGGGGCAGAAGATATGTGTTTGTTTGTGATACCATTTACGTTTGCGTAATATATCCATGCATCTTACAAATAGTAGTTTGTCTCTCATATCAGCGCTGAGCGGGTCAGCAGCAGTATTTGATACAATGATGGTGTAAGACTTTGAATACTGCTTTTCCAGTTAGCTATTGCATAACAGCATGAGCTGGTAGAATAGGTGGATTTTACAGCTGATCCCCGAGTGGTATCGCGCTGGTGAGCAGGTACAGGGCTGTATGGTGTGTCGCCTAACAGGGTCCTCTTTGAGTGCAGTGGTTTGTGGAGCCTGGAATGAGGCCAGGTTGGCCTTCTCTGTCATGGACCCCGGTAGGTGAGCAGGAGCTGTACATGGAGGTGGGGGCGGGTGACCGAGTGGCGCCGTAGGCCAAGTCAAGCTGGACCACCCTCAGAGTAGACCTTGGCGACCTGGTACAAGGCTGTTTGGTTGGGCCTAGGCATTCTCTAGGAGCATATCAGTAGTTGCTGATGGCAGGGGATGTGGCCATGTTGGCCCTCTCTGGCAGCTGACCTGGTAGGTGCGCAGTAACAGCCACAGGAGGGGATGGGGCTTGGCGATGGAGTAGCAGCAGGGGTTGCGTTGCACAGAAACGACCCCTGTAGTGCTCCTGGGTGAGCGGGTGCCAGGTTGTTCTTTGGTGTTTGATCTGTACACCAGGGGTTGGTCTGGTACACCAGGGGATAGTGTGGGTAAGTGTGGCATCATAAGGCTTGGTGCGGTGGGACTGTACACCAAAGCATCTATACACCTATCAAGTAAATATTGATCGGCAGCACCTGGTTACCACTTCTGTGCCCGGATAGCTCAGTCGGTAGACAGGTGGATGTTTGGTGCCAGTTTGGGGTATACATAGGTGGTTCGGTGATGGGAGTGTACATGCCTTGCAGGGATAAGGTAACCACTGTGGTCACCCAGCAAGCTCTGCAGTATGATGGGGGCTATAATGACCTGCAGCCAACCTGGGAGCAGGGAGGTCAGGTTGCTGACAGTCCATCAGGGCACAGTTGCGCTGAGGGTTACTGGCACTTAGTTGCAGTGACAGTTTGTGGTCCGCTAAGCTGGGCGATCTGGTAGGTATTCATTCATCTGCGGACTGAGAGTCAAATGTTAGTCAGGGAGGAAGCTGACATAAGTGATAGCCAGCGATAGGGAAAGTTTTCTGAGCTCCAGATGCCCCTGGGAGTGGTCCCGGTGCCTAGGGATGGTCAGAGAAGTGACCAAATGGATGCTCTCCGGTGGACCCTGGACTGGCAAGGGGCAGGGGAGAGGGATCAGGTGGGGTCTTAAGCTCTGTTTCAGTTTGGCGGGTGCCCCAGACTGGTTGGCAAGGATCCCTGTGGCGGTATGTTGAATTGAGATAAGTGCTCAAAAAGTGGGGCCACTGTAAAAGAGATTTCTGGCTGATGTGTGTTGTTGGCCAAGGTCCGGCGTAGAACTGTAAGATATTATGCCAGGCGCTCATTGAGTGGGTCCCACCGGTAAGCGCAAAGGGGGAACGGGACAGGGGATCTGGATGGATTACGAGGGCTCACCGAATCCCCTCAGGTCCTTTCCCTGAGCATGGAGGGTGATGGCCACTGCCACGCCCCCATGCTCAGTGTTGTAACTAATGACGTTTGAAGGTTCGCTATGATGTCGTTCATGTTCTGCTTCTAGTCACATATTGTGATTTAATAAATATAATAAATGTGGCCGGATGCCTTCCAAATAATATCTGTGTCCGTTGTCGCTCATTGGTCCTGCTGCCTGCGTCGTCCATAGAGGCTAGATCCTTTCTTGCATCAGTTTTTATTCATTATTGATCCTGAAAACTGTCAAGATCCGCAGTCTTTAGTGATAATATGCAAGCACCTGATCCTTGCCCCCTTCCTCACCCTGGCCGTGCACACTGCAAAGCTTGCAGTGGGCAGGGCCAGAGTGAGGAAGCAGTGCAAGGTAGGGCCGGCATGGGCGCCAATCAAATATAAGTTACATAGGTTGACATAGGCTCTGCCACGCCGGCATAGAGGAGCCTATAAAAAGCTTCTTTCTGCTGGCGCGGCAGTGGCTGTGGTGCATTATATAAAAGACTCCCCCACGCTGGCCCCCCAGTGGTGCCTGATCTAGGTGAAAAGCCCGTCCCCCCATGAGAGCAGATTTTCACTTGCATTCACTTGCATTGGGCGCCACTGCTGCGCCAGCATGGCGAGCGGCTTTTCTGTTTTGAAAGGGTGCCGCTGCCACGCCAGGTTGTGGGAGCCTTTCAAGGGTTCCCCGTGCTGGCATGGAGGAGGTGCCATATGTAAGTGAAAAGCTTGCTGCTCTCATGCAGGCGCTGGGCGCTCCAGAATGGGAGCGAGGAGCTTTTCATGTGTATAATGTGACACTGCCACGACAGCATGGGGCATCCAAAGGCTTTCCCAAGCTGGCATGCAGGCGGCGCACGCAGTATTAGAGTGAAAAGTTCCCCGCTCCCTTGTTGGAGAGGGAAGCTCTTCCCTTTAATGGGGCACCACTGGCACACCAGCATAGGGCAGCGTTTAAAGACTTCCCCGTGCTGGCATGGTGGTGCCACCCAATTTAAGTGAAAAGTGACCATCTCCCATGCTGGGGCAAAACAAATGTTTTTTTTGTCCGGGAAGCTGCCAGAGCCAAGGCTGGCCCTGGTGCGAGGTACATCTTGTTTCATTCCTGAAACAGTTACTGGAGTGACAGGCCACTTGCCTGCCAGTGCCACTGTCTGTCTGCAGAGCAATGCGGCCGTGCTGACACCATGACATGTTGCTGTGAATTTCAGATCAGACTTTGTTTTTTTTTTTAAATTATTTTTTTATTTATTATGCGCGCCTCACCCGAGGGTATCGGCGCAGAACAGGATTATGCAGTTTCTTAGTTACACAGGAAGAGGTAGAGGTACAACACATTATGTACACTATATACAGACACACTTTCAAAGTTATTCACAGTTAATAACACACATACATACAATGGGAGCAGAATATAATTGCATATGTGCAAGGTCACTAGTAAGGGTCATTGATGTGGATAATCCAATTCTTCATATTTTTCCTGAAGCTGGAGAGGGATTGGTTGGGTCTAAAATTGGGCGGGAGAGAGTTCCAAAGTTGGGAGGCCAGGACAGGGAAGCTGTTCCCTCCTGTTTTTTTTGAGTTTGTAGCTGGGAACTTGTTAGTGTCAAGATGGATCATTTCCCAATTTCCCAAGTCCCTGTCCCTCCTGACTGGCCACCTGCCTGCCATGATGGTTTGGGGCCCCCTTGCATACAGTAGAAAACAGTCTGAGACACCTGTGGGGTGCGCATACATTATAATGGAGATATAAATAAAGCCAGGGGTTAACAGCTGCCAATTATCACAGACGACTAGCCAGCAGAGAGCTGAAACACTAAATGCTGAAGGAAAAACTATAAATCCTTCTTTGTCAGCAAGTGGCTGATATGGACGAACCTGTGTTAAAAGGCAACTAGGTAATAACACTTCTGTATATCCGAGAGAAGTGACAGCCAGAAGAGCCCCAGCAAGCACAGCTTGTAAGGAGGGCACTGCAAAGCGGACATATAAAGGCCCAGAAAAAAAGGAATATATAAAGGAATATATTGACGTGCTATATAAGGCTGCTGACTGGCAACACGGGGAAGCTGCTGGGGAACCAACTGAGGCTCGAGGTCGCTTTCAACTGGAAAGGTTGAAAGAACCCTGACGCCGTCCCTGACAGTGCTGCTGCTCTGCTGACACAGTGGCAATGGCAGGCGAGTCAGTGCAGTAGGACCAGGGTGATGAAGGAGAGAGAGGTTCAAAATGTTTTCCGAAAGGCTTTGGGAAATTAGGAATGTTTTTTTCACATTGCTGCAACGTGAAACTGCACATTCCACATTCCCAAACACTCTGTCCCTGTGAAATAAAGTGGTGATTCTCTGCTGATGTCCAATGACACGTTGTTGTGCTCTCAAATTGTTGTGTATTGGAAAATAAATATTCCTTTCTCCTAAGCTTAAGATAAAGTAATGTTTGTAAAATACAACAGTTTCAGGGCAACGCTGCTTATCATTGCATCTGCAGGATGCTGTAACAGCCCCCACTGTGGGGATAGAAGAGACACGAGGCAGGGGAATGTGGGATTAAGACACAAGACAGATGGAGAAAAGAGTGGCGTGGACTGGAAGTAGAGAGAACAGCCTCAAGAGGGGAGAGAAAAAGGGGGGGGGGGGTGAAATTGCAAAAAAGCATCAGAGGAATAAAAAAGGGGAAAATAAACTAAGAAAAGGAGATCATTTAAAGAACAGCCCTGGCTGTTCCTTAAGGGACCCCACAGTCTGGAAGCAGAATGGGCCTCATTACGAGTCTGGCGGTAACCGAGCCGGAAAAACAGGCAGGTTACCGCCAGACTCGTATTACCATTCCGCCTCCATGATTCCCGGAATTACTGTGGCATTACGACCCCGGTGACCCGGGAATTCCAGAGGAGGAATTCTGTAAGTCCCGAAGTACAAAGTGTCGGTGGGCACCACAGTAATTGATACTTAAATAACAGAAATGTTCATTGTCATTTATTCTTGCGGAAATGTTTTGACCTGGAGCTACCAGTCTGTAAAAGATCCTATGGTATCCAGATCTCGCTAAACAGATAAGAAGAAAAAGTAAGGTGTAAATACCCAATTTAAGACCGGTGCTCTCAGTTGACCCGTGGCAGGGTTACAAAATTCGATTAAACTCTTTCTTGAAGTGCTTATATCATCAAAAATTGCAAAAAAACTGTACATACTTTTCAAAAGAAATGTTTAATTCACATTTCTAGGTTTCATGTCTCTTAATTAATTCACTTCTATTGAGGCAACTCGGATGAAAAAGGTTGATTTATCAAAAAAGTACATATGCCAATGCATTTCGGTCTGTGACCATCTTTAGGGCCATACTTAAGTGAATTCAACTGTTACAGTGTAAACATCAATAATATATCCATGAAAACATAAATGTAAATAATTGTTAAATATAAATTTAAAGCACATACTCCAGGTGGATCCGAATCAATGGAGAAAATGGGAGGGATATAAAAGAAAGTATGTCAAAATCGCCATACCACTCTATGTGTTAAATTATGTGGCACCCTTATATTCAGAACTCTGTACCTGCTAAGTTCAAGTGGTCCTCTCCTGTGTATACTCTTGGATATGATCTCCAATGTTCCTGTTGAACAACAGTTGGGGAATATGTAAGTTCTTCTGTCTGTAGAACGGGTAGCACCACTGTGTGCAACATAATCCCAGAACTCTTACCTGCATTTGTAGTACTTGCGTGCAGGACCGATCGCGTTTGCCGGGAAAGCGAAAGTGAAATGCGCGCAAGCACCAACGCTTACTTGAATTGCCCAGGGCAACGTGTGCGGTGCGTTGGGCAGCAGTGCGTATGCCGCTGTACGTACGCCTCGGGCCCCACCGTCTTGCGTGTCGCGGGGGGGCGGGATTGTTGCCATGGCGATATGTGTGAATGCGTGTCATAAATTTCAGTGATAAGCTATGCAAAAGGTGAGAATGTGCATCTGTGTCTGCACGGGGGTAGCTCATGCTATAGTAAGAGAAGTCTCAATTACTTACAATATGGTTTTCATTCCGTAAATCACCTACCAAACAATAAAAATGCCCACTGCAATCGGAAGTCTGATTTGGAGGAGAAAATTGCGCGTATGATCATCAAGAAAACAACATCAACAAATTAAAATGAAGAATCCGTACATGTAGTTAGATTCTATAAAGAGAATTATTTACAGCCATTGGGCCTCATTACAAGGATGGTGGTAAGGATTTACCGGTACCTGTATTTTACCGGTACCGGTAAATCCTTACCGCCTTACTACGAGGTCCCTTTGCGGGTTGGGGAATTTAACGCGTGCTTTTTGCAGGCGTTAAAAACCAACCAGCAAAGGGACCTGGGGAGCTAATTACGGTACCGCAATTTGCGGTACCGTAATTAGCGCCTTCCCCATTCCCATTATGCCCTATGGGGCAAAAATCGGAATGGGGAAGGGCAATGGTGGAAGGGGGAATTACCGCCCCGCCAACCTTGGAATGGGGCGGTAATTCCCCTTTCCGCCAAGGCGGTGCCGGTATTTTACCGTCATGAACCATGGCGCTAATAGCGCCATGGTTCTCCGCCATCCATGTAATGAGGCCCATTGAGTCAAAAAACAAGTACTTACATCAAAGACTCCACACATTTTCTACAACATCTCAGAGCCATCCCATTCAACAACAATAACATCTGCTTCACGGTAGACATTAAAAGCTTATATACATCCATTCCTCGCGATCTAGGCAGAGAAGCGGTGGAGTGGATGCTTTTGAAGGAGGGAGAAATAGCTGCACAAAAATAATTCATTATGGGGCTTTTGGAATTCATCAGTAACAACTCGTACTTCCAGTTTAAGGACTCATACTATTTACAAGTTGCAGGCACTGCCATGGGGGCTACCATGGCTCCTTCATACGCAAATTTGTTTATGGAAAAATTTGAAATGGAGCATGTCCTTACAAACAATCTTTGGAATCAAGACCTTATAATTTGGATCCGTTACATAGATGATATTTTTGGCATTTGGAAAAACTCAGAATCTCACCTCCTAGAATTTTGATTACATCAACAGCATAGATCCTCGGATACAGTTCACATATGAATATTCACGCAAATCCATCCACTTTCTATATGTGAAGATCAATGTCACAGAAACAGGATACCAGACAACAATATATTATATCGGAAAAGTACAGACAGGAATAGTCTGTTGCAAAGACTGAGCTTCCATCAACCAAGCTTGATTAGAAATTTACCCTATAGCCAAATGCTCAGAGTAAAAAGGATTTTCAGCAACCAGAGCGAATATAAAGCAGCAGTAAAATAAATGGGCAACACATTTCTTGCACGAGGTTATTCAGAAGAAGAAATCACATCGGCAGAAGCACGCACAGCCACACAAGATAGAGAAGAACTACTTAAACCTAGAGTAACTAAACAGGATACCTTACCTCCATTAGTTTTTGTGTCCAAGTACTCACGCCAAAGTGCAATCATAAAGAAAAATTGGAACACTGTAACATGTGACAAAAGGGTAGAACACCTATTTAAGGAAACTCCCACATTTGCCTACCAAAGAAGTTCCAACCTGAAAGACAGATTAATTCATACCAGACCCCCACAGAAGAAGAGAAGCCCAGACCGCATAGGCACATTTGCGTGCTTGAACTGCAGCAACTGTGGTTATATTATGAAAGGACAAACAATAAATCATCCCTACACCGGAGAAAAAATCAAACTTAAATGTTATGCCACATGTGATACAGCAGGAATCATACATGGGATTAAATGCCCATGTGGTTTGTATTATGTTGGCCAAACACAACGCTCAGCGAAAATCAGGTGAAATGAGCATAGGTCTTGCATCAGGAACAAGACTGCAAGCGCCACGGTGGCAAGACACTGGCGGAATAAACAACATAACTTGGCCCAAATTAAATTTGTAATTTTGGAAAGAGTCCAAAGAAGGGAGAAACATGAAGATCCACAAAAAAGAATTGATCAATGAGAAACATTTTGGATTGACAGACTAAGTTCTCTTACTCCAAAGGGAATAAATGAGGTGATCAATTATATGTGTTTCCTTTAACATAGCCTTAATCACATGGTTTGCTTTAATGTGTTTTTTTCTTGAATGAGGTTTTTTCTTTAATGAGGCGTGGTATACTATATTTCGATACTGTTGCGAACATGTATAATACATGAGTTTTTTATTCTCTTTATAGAATCTAACTACATGTACGGATTGTTCAGTTTAATTTGTTGATGTTGTTTTCTTGATGATCATACACACGATTTTCTCCTCCAAATCAGACTTCCGATTGCAGTGGGCATTATTATTGTTTGCTAGGTGATTTACGGAATGAAAACCATATTGCAAGTAATTAAGACTTCTCTTACTATAGCATGAGCTACCCCTTTGCAGACACAGATGAACATTGTCACCTTTTGCATAGCTTATCACTGAAGTTTATGACACACATTCACACGGATCACCATGACAACAATCCCGCCCCCCCCTGCGACACGCAGGGCGGTGGTGCCCGAGGTATATGTACAGCGGCGTACGCGCTGCTGCCCGACGCCCCGCCCACGTTCCCATGGCAATTCAAGTAAGCGTTGGTGCTCGCGCGTATTTCACTTTCACTTTGCCGGCGAACGCGATCGGTCCTGCACGCAAGTACCACAAATGCGGGTAAGAGTTCTGGGATTATGTTGCACACACCGGTGCTACCCGTTCTATAGACAGGAGTACTTACATATTCCCCAATTGTTGTTCAACAGGAACATTGGAGATCATATCCAAGAGTATACACAGGAGAGGACCACTTGAACTTAGCAGGTAGAGTTCTGAATACAAGGGTGCCACATAATTTAACACATAGAGTGGAATGGCGATTTTGACATACTTTCTTTTATATCTCTCCCATTTTCTCCATTGATTCGATCCACCTGGGGTATGTGCTTTAAATTTATTTTTAACAATTATTTGCATTTATGTTTTCATGGATATGTGATTGATGTTTACACTGTAACAGTGAATTCACTTAAGTACGGGCCAGAAGATGGTCACAGAAAGAAATGCATTGGCATATGTGCTTTTTTTGATAAATCGACCTATTTTTCGAGTCGCCTCAATAGAAGTGAATTAATTAAGAGACATGAAACCTAGAAATGTGAATTAAACATTTTGTTTTGAAAACGATGTACCGTCTTTTTGCAATTTTTGATGATAACAGCACTTCAAGAAAGAGTTTAATCGAATTGTGTAACCATGCCAAGGATCAACTGGGAACACCAGTCTTAAGTAGGGTATTTACACCTTACTTTTTCTTCTTATCTGTTTAGCAAGATCCAGATGCCATAGAATCTTTTGCAGACTGGTAGCTCCATGTCAAAACATTTCCGCAAGAATAAATGACAATGAACATTTCCGTCATTTAAGTATCAATTACTGTGGTGCCCAACAACACTTTGTACTTCTGGAACTTGATCTAGGCATACCCAAGGTGGAGGCACACATTTCTACGACACTGCAGAACTGCTATTGAAAATAATGTCATTTGCCGACATAGCAGGCTTAACGATGAACAGAGCAGACACGTTAGGCTTCACAGCCGAAGAGGCAAATGAAATCCTTGGTCTTATCACTGACAGCGGATCTAGTGCGACGAGCAATAAAAAACAAGATCCAACCAGCCAAATAAAATAATTGGAATATCTGATAAGGAAGGAGATCAATCGCAAACTCCATGCAATCACACTGGGGAGATACCACAAAAGCCAAAGAATACCTAGAGGCCTACGCTTACAGCTACGACCCACCTTATGTAAGGAGAGCAAAGCTTTTGTAAAGAAATGGGAAGCCATATTAAATAAGTGTTCCTTAGACCTTATTTTACTGACTATTCAAGAATTGGCGAAAGATCTCAAAGATTTGGGAGAAGAGATCCAAGAAATCGAGAAGGTATTAGTGGCGACACTAAATCGAGAAGAAGTAGATTCTATTCTAGAAAAGATTAATAATAAATTGTCCGGATATAAATCAGAACTGGAAGCTAAGAAAATCCGAAAATTTAAATGCAACACCTATGATTATTTGAAGGATGAGGTTTAAACCTGGATGGAGAAATTTGGCCCTCTGCTAAGAAAACCAAAACACAACTTCACGAGTGAAACATCCAGTTCAGGAACTGATACAGAGAGAGAAACATCAAACCAAGAGGAGGAAGCCACTCCAGGAACATCAAGTGCAGCAGATACAACAGAAATACCTAACAGAGGAAGGGTGCCTTTTATAGGAGAAGGAAGAAGAGAACACGAAGGGGGTAAAGAAAAACAAAAAAGAAAACTGAATACGAGACTACAGCAGAAGAAAACATAGGGCCTCATTATGACCCGTGTGGTAACCATGGCGCTAGTAGCGCCATGGTTGCCGCCGGTATTTTACCAATTCCGCCATTGTGAATGGCGGAATTATGGCCCCATTCCAAGGTTGGCGGGGCGGTTATTCCCCATTCACCATTGGCCCTTCCCCATTTTTGCCCCATAGTGCTTAATGGAAATGGGGAAGGCGGTAGTTACGGTACTGCAAATTGGATACCGTAATTACCTCCGAGGTCCCTTTGCGGGTCCAATCCTTAACGGCTGGTAAAACCAGCCATTAAGGTAGGGACCCGCAAAGGGACCTCGTAATTAGGCAGTAAGGGGTTAACGGCGCCGCCACCTTCTACGGCGCCATTAACCAATTACCGCCTGGGTAGTAATGAGGCCCATAGTGATCAATCTGTCCTCCAGAACTCTGACCTCAAGCGAAATCAAAACTTTGCAAAAAGGACTCCGCTTTGTACCCACATATGATAGCACCTTATTTGACTCTAATATTTAACTATACAACTTGGTTCGCAAAATGAAATTGAAGGTGTTCTTTAGTGAACTGGAAGAAGAAAACCCAAGAGAAGCAGAGGACTCAGACCTGAAAGAATTCGGAGGCAAGAGCAACTTCATTCCTCCAATCACGGTCCCTTCCATGGATATCTTTCAAAAACAGGTCACTAGAGACCTAGAGAAGGTAAAATTCAAAGATCCTAGGAACCAAAATATGAAACCACATGAGCTCAAACTCATAAGAAACCTATATGGAGATGACACCATAACAATAACGTCTGCGGATAAAGGAGGAGGCTTAGTTCTACTCAACACAAGTGATTACGAAGAAGAATGCTTAAGACAGCTGAGCGATATTAACACCTATGCTACACTTGATTCAGGTCCTACAGAAGAAATTTGATGCAATTGGGAAAAACTTCTAGAAAGGGCAGAGGAACTCGAATGGATCACCATAACACAAAGACATTTCTAACCAACACACATCCAAAGATACCCCATTTCTATACTCTCCCAAAGATACATAAGGACATGCTAAAATCTCTGGGAAGACCTATAGTAGCAGGAATCAACAGCATCCTTGAACCACTCGGCAAGTACATTGAATATTTTTTACAGCCATTGATTAAAAAAACAAGTACTTACATCAAAGACTCCACACATTTTCTACAACATCTCAGAGCCATCCCAGTCAACAACAATAACATCTGCTTCACAGTATACGTTAGAAGCTTATATACATCCAGAGAAGCTGTGGAGTGGATGCTTTTGAAGGAGGGAGAAATAGCTGCACAAAAATAATCAATTATGGGGCTTTTGGAATTCATCAGTAACAACTCGTACTTCCAGTTTAAGGACTCATACTATTTACAAGTTGCAGGCCCTGCCATGGGGGTTACCATGGCTCCTTCATACGCAAATTCGTTTATGCACAAATTTGAAATGGAGCATGTCCTTATGAACAATCTGTGGAATCAAGACCTTATAATTTGGATCCGTTAAATAGACGATATTTTTGGCATTTGGAAAAACTCAGAATCTCACCTCCTAGAATTATTTGATTACATCAACAGCATAGATCCTCGGATACAGTTCACATATGAATATTCACGCAAATCCATCCACTTTCTAGATATGGAGATCAATGTCACAGAAATAGGATACCAGAAAACGATATATCGGAAAAGTACAGACAGGAACAGTCTGTTGCAAAGACTGAGCTTCCATCAACCAAGCTTGATTAGAAATTTACCCTATAGCCAAATGCTCAGAGTAAAAAGGATTGTCAGCAACCAGAGCGAATATGAAGCAGCAGTAAAAGAAATGGGCAACACATTTCTTGCACAAGGTCATTCAGATGAAGAAATCACATTGGCAGAAACACGCACAGCCACACAAGATAGAGAAGAACTGCATAAACCTAGAGTAACTAAACAGGATACCTTACCTCCATTAGTTTTTGTGTCCAAGTACTCACACCAAAGCAATAGTATCAACGCAATCATAAAGAAAAATTGGAACACTGTAACATGTGACAAAAGGGTAGAGCACCTATTTAAGGAAACTCCCACATTTGCCTATCAAAGAAGTTCCAACCTGAAAGACAGATTAATTCATACCAGACCCCCACAGAAGAAGAGAAGCACAGACCGCATAGGCACATTTGCGTGCTTGAACTGCAGCAACTGTGGTTATATTATGAAAGGACAAACAACAAATCATCCCTACACCGTAGAAAAAATCAAACTTAAATGTTATGCCACATGTCATACAGCAGGAATCATATATGGGATTAAATGCCCATGTGGTTTGTATTATGTTGGCCAAACACAAAGCACAGCGAAAATCGGGTGGAATGAGCATAGGTCTTGCATCAGGAACAAGACTGCAAGTGCCACGGTGGCAAGACACTGGCAGAATAAACAACATAACTTGGCCCAAATTAAATTTTTAATTTTGGAAAGAGTCCAAAGAAGGGAGAAACACACAGATCTACAAAAAAGAATTAATCAAAGAGAAACATTTTGGATTGGCAGACTAAGTTCTCTTACTCCAAAGGGAATAAATGAGGAGATCAATTATATGTGTTTCCTTTAACATAGCCAAAATCACATGGTTTGCTTTAATGTGTTTTTTTCTTGAATGAGGTTTTTCTTTAATGAGGCGTGGTATACTATATTTCAATACTGTTGCGAACATGCATAATACATGAGTTTTTTTATTCTCTTTATAGAATCTAACTACATGTACGGATTGTTCATTTTAATTTGTTGCTGTTGTTTTCTTGATGATCATACGCGTGATTTTCTCCTCCAAATCAGACTTCCGATTGCAGTGGGCATTATTATTGTTTGCTAGGTGATTTACGGAATGAAAACCATATTGTAAGTAATTGAGACTTCTCTTACTATAGCATGAGCTACCCCCATGCAGACACAGATGCACATTCTCACCTTTTGCATAGCTTATCACTGAAGTTTATGACACACATTCACACGGATCACCATGGCAACAATCCCACCCCCCTGCGACACGCAGGACGGTGCGGCCCGAGGCGTACGTACAGCGGCGTATGCGCTGCTGCCCGACGCCCCGCCCACATTCCCATGGCGATTCAAGTAAGCGTTGGTGCTTGCGCGCATTTCACTTTCGCTTTCCCGGCAAACGCGATCGGTCCTGCACGCAAGTACCACAAATGCAGGTAAGAGTTCTGGGATTATGTTGCACACAGTGGTGCTACCCATTCTATAGACATAAGTACTTACATATTCCCCAACTGTTGTTCAACAGGAACATTGGAGATCATATCCAAGAGTATACACAGGAGAGGACCACGTGAATTTAGCAGGTACAGAGTTCTGAATATAAGGGTGCCACATAATTTAACACATAGAGTGGTATGTCGATTTTGACATACTTCCTTTTATATGTCTCCCATTTTCTCCATTGATTCGGATCCACCTGGAGTATGTGCTTTAAATTTATTTTTAACAATTATTTGCATTCATGCTTTCATGGATATATGATTGATGTTTACACTGTAACAGTTGAATTCACTTAAGTATGGCCCTAAAGATGGTCACAGACCGAAATGCATTGGCATATGTGCTTTTTTGATAAATCGACCTATTTTTTCGAGTTGCCTCAATAGAAGTGAATTAATTAAGAGACATGAAACCTAGAAATGTGAATTAAACATTTCTTTTGAAAAGTATGTACCGTCTTTTTGCAATTTTTGATGATATAAGCACTTCAAGAAAGAGTTTAATCGAATTGTGTAACCCTGCCAAGGGTCAACTGAGAGCACCAGTCTTAAGTAGGGTATTTACACCTTACTTTTTCTTCTTATCGGAATTCTGTAAGTCCCCATTCCCATGGAGTCCATTAGGACTCCATGGGAATGTGGAAGTGGAAACACCGGCACCATGTTGTAATGGTGCTAGTGTTTCCACGTCCGCCTGCAGGCGGGTGGTGTTAAACCCGCCAGGTCAGACCTGGCGGGAATGACACCTTCTCCTGCAGGACTCGAGATCACTGAGTTTACTGCCACCATTATTTCCATACCGGGTGACTCGTAATGAGGCCCACTCACTTGGCCTCATGCCCTTACCCACCCTAGCACTCACACAAGAACTTAGCCTCTGTCCCCCACCTTTCCTGACATTTACACATGTACTAACATGTGCACTCAGCCTGAGGCAGGTGAGTGGCCGCCCTGGCACTCACTCACATGTGTGATATGATATGATATGTGAGCCTCAAACCACCAATGCTTAGCCTTAACAGAGTGCTCCGCCTCAGGTCCAGCTTGCTGAAAGTCCCTCACTCTGGGGAAAAGAAAATGCTGCAGAGAGAAGCAACTGGAACAGACTCTGGGAATTGTGGTTGGGTGATAGGCTTTGTGAGCGAGGGATGGGGTGGGGCAAGTCAAGTTACTACATATTTTCCCTATAGAACTATAGTCCTACATTTAAATAGGGAAAACATGTGCAAAAAGCAAAAAACACACACACGGCAGCTGTGCATGTTGTTAAAAATATGTGTAAATGAAAATAAATAAGGAGCAGCAATGATATATGGAAAACCTAGACTCCTGATTGATAACCACAGAGAGCAAATACAGAGAGATATTATTTGCAGGAGATTGGAATATCTGGTTAGATGATTCCAAAAGGCCAGATTCAAAATAACTCTGTGAAATCTTTGAAAATCATGGGCTACGGCCACTAGGAACTCTACCAACTCACATCAAAGGCCAGTGTTTGGATGTGCTCATGGTGAGAGGCAACCATATTTCCATAACAGAGAGTTTACCAATCCATTGATCAGATCACTTTGTTCAATTCCTTAGCATGACCCCCCGACAGGGAATAAATAAGGGACTAAAGATAATTATTCCATACTAGTCCAGAAACTTAAAGATTTGGATGCAATCTCTGGATCATTAAGGAATTACTACCCTATGTAGACACTACCCTACTAAGTGAGGAACATCTTGCTGCTGGGACTAAGATCATGGATACCATATGTTCCAACATGGCACCCCTGAAACCCAAGAGGAGGAGTGTTTCAAAACATTGGTTTATTCAAAACCTAGTACTCCTGCGTAAACTGGTTAGTTTCACAGGGTGGAAATGGCGAGAGAATCAAACCCCATAGAGGGCCGGCAGAGCAAGAATGGCACTGACCAGCTATAAAAAAGCCATTTGTGAGGCCAAGAGAGATTTCCTACGCAAAGAAATAGCAGCAGCAAGCAACCAATCAAGGGAAATATTTTCTATTGTATCTAAGTTCTGTCAGCCTATTGACAAGGTCTCCATTACTGCACCATCGCTGGCACAGACCAACACTTTCAACAAATTCTTTGAGGAGAACATTTAACACATTAAGAAGGATATTGCAGCTATAGCCCAGACCCCAGTTTAGAATCCCCCAGGACAGATAACTGGTCAGCCCCCACCAGAAACAGTGCAGCTGTGGGTAGTAGACCCAACGGTCTGCTCTGATTTTCACCCTGCATCAGAGAACTAGGTATATTCACTAGCTAAAGCCTGGAAACCTGCAAATTATTCTTTATTTCCCCTGCCTGCTTATGCAGCAAAGCATATGGTCCAGGAAATTACACCATTTCATCAGTTCATCAATAAATCCTTGAATTAGGGTGTAGTGCCTCAGAGACTAAAAATACAATTCTAACACCCTTTCTAAAAAAAATAATCTGTATCCTATGGTTCTCCAGAACTACTGACCAATTGCAGGACTCCCATAGCCGGGGAAAATCTTGAAGAAAGTAGTTACCTGACAGTTGCAGGATTTAGTGGAAGAAGAGTGTCAGCTGTATCAGTAATATCTTGACCCTCCTCAGACCCAGACCCAGTAATGTCTCTTCTCTGAACCCACTCCTCCTCACCTGATTCTTCTGAGGAAATATCTTGGTTTTGCCCCTTTCTTCTCGTAGATCTTCTTTTTGTGAAGAGGTATGGACTTCTACGGTTGGAAGCCACCCTGTCACCCTGAAGGTACAGGGTTACAAGGGACCCCCTGCCGGAGAGGCCAAGAAGAGAGGAAAAAAGCGGATGCTTAAAAAAACCTCTCTTAAATACAGGTTCTTGTAGCGATGTTACAGGCTTCCAGACAAGAGCATCGACCAGGTTGGGCAAGATACGGCGATGTGATGGGCCTCCGGACAGGAGCAGCGACCAGGGTGATGGGCTTCCGGACAGGAGCAGCGACCAGGATGGCTAAGGAAAGCAAATAGCAAAGGCTCAAGCAGGCGGAGAAACCGGAGGATTGAACAGAAGACAGGTAAGAAGGAAAGAAAGGAGGAGCCGAAGAGCCGGCTAGAACTAGACAAAGAAAGAAGTGCCAGAAGGACTCCCGCGAACGGCGGGGCGAGCACAGGGAGACAAAATGCTGTAAAAAGGTACGGAGAGAAGGTAAACACAGAGCGGAGTACGGAGCGTGAATGCAAGAGGTTGCAACGCGCCAAACGGCGCTGGGAGGCGTGGTTAAGAGACGCAGACCAGGAAATGAACGTGGAAAAAGACTAGAGCGTGACAGATAGAGAAGGGGAAAAAGAACGGAGCGGTTCAATGGCTGTGCAATTTCCATTGATTATCAAGTCGCCAGGGAGATGTCCTTGTAAACGGCATGACAAAGAGTCACTTGACCCCTTGCAATCGGGTTTCTGACCCAAGTTTGGTACTGAAATGGCCCTGCTAGTGGTTCAGGATGATCTTGTGGAAGTCGCTGACCAGGTCGAACTTTCACTGTCAGTAATGTTAGACCTGTCTGCTGACTTCAATGCGGTCAACCATAACACCTTGCGTGATAGGCTATAGCCGATTGGCAGAGTCTCAGAGCATGCCATTAAATGGTATAAATCATTCCTGATGAGCCGCAACCACATGTTAAACTTGGCGGTTTGACTTCAGATCCCATCACTACAGGATGTGGTGTACCACAGGGATCCTCACTCTCGCCACTTCTCTTTAATTTATACCTTCAACCATTGATGGAGATCCTGAGGTGTCTCAGGATGAGCTATCATTTCTACGCTACCAATTCGCAGATCTTCATCAAAATTCGTGACTTTGAGGAAACCTTCACTAGGGTTAAACATTGCCTGAAAGAAGTCAGTGAGTGGACGTCTACTAACCAGCTCCAACTGAATGTGTCCAAAACAGAGTTTGTTCTGTTTGGACCTAGACATCTTCTCACAGCCTTCAAAGAATTGTCAGTTCCCAATCCCTTGGGTGTTAAGTTTGTTTTGCCTCCAGGGTAAAAAATCTCGGATGTATTTGGCAAGACAATCTGGCTAGCGAAGGCCAAGTAGGAGTCAGGTACAGGCAATTTTCTACTCATTGAGACTGGTACTATCACAGGTTTCCCCCCTTCTCACCTGTCTGAATTGTTTGTTTGTGATCTTCGAAGATGTCTTCTTTCGCACTGTTCGGGTTTTGTATAACCCTGTGCGTGGATCCTCGGGTTCCAGCGTGCAGTTCTTGACCCGACTCCAGGAAGCGTGCAGATGTCCGGGAAAAAGTCCAGGAAATGGCAAGGAGCGCACTCGAAGATACTAATGCGCTGGCAATCCAGGAATGCAAGGTGAGGAAAAAGGGGAAGGATGAAAGAAGAGGAGATTCAGGGGACCGGGAAACAGGAATCAGAAGTAATCGCTGTACGAACTCCGGCTGCACACGTCTGACTACTGCAAGCGGTAGCGTTGAGACGCGAAGGGCCACGGGGGTGTGCTCTCTTTGTAGAACGTAGAGCGTACAACGCAGAGACTGGCAAACAGCATTACGCGTTCAGCTGCCATGTTGGGAGTACTGCTGAGTTCATTCCCCTATGGGTCAGGGACCACGAAGTCCAGAAGGGACGCGTACGGTGGTTCATGACAGGTATGGCAGGTTTTGCCATACATTTCAGATGAAGATCACGCTACAGTGGTGGGGGACTTAAGGAATTCCCACCTAGACTACTGTAATAGCCTGCTGATGGGCATTCCAGCCAAACAACTTCAAAAGACCCAGATTTCGGCCATTAGATTGGTCTGTAGGCTGAGTAAATCAGCTCATGTATCTCCATCTCGCCAAGCACTTCATTGGCTGGCAGTGGAAGAGCGTATCAAATTTAAAGTGGCATGCCTTGTCTACCTGAGGGATACAATTTGCTCCTAGCAACCTCCAAGGTACTTACGATCAAATGATCAGCTGCTATTCTTTGTGTCAAGGGGTGATAGATTTGCTGCTTTTGACCCTAAACTGTGGAGTAGTATTCCAAGAGAGATTAGGGCCCTGGAGACACTTCATCAATTGCGTAGGGCACTAAAAACGTTCTTGTTTAGATAGTAGAATATCGTCATGTGACTATGACCACACTCGCTTCCAATTTCTTTTTAGCTATAGTCTGGTTCGGTCATTTTTTTATTATAGGCCGCACCACTATACTGTTAAGTTTTTTATGAGCATGTTATAAACATTCAAAATTAAAATCATATGTGTTTGAAGTTGTAAGTGTACATATGGCTCCACACAATATCTTCGCTGGTGACATACACATATGCTGCAGGCTCTCTACAAATTATGGTCAGAGTAAAGTAGAGCTTTTCCTGACCAGTTTTACGTACAATTTACTTACAAAGACTTCCTTATTCTTGTGAAATATTAGGAAACAAGTGTCCTGAATATTTTTGTATGACAGTGCAGGAAGTAGTCCCATTCTTGACAAATTCTGCCCTCCCTGAGCTTATTTTTTTTAGCTCTGTCACTAGCCTTAATGTCCAGGCTGTGGTCACGCTATCTATGTTTGGTGAGTGTTTGCCTGATGGCAGAGACCATGGTCCAGACTATGGACAGAAGAACCAATTGAGCAGTCAATGAAGGGATGGTCCATTGGTCAAACTGCCAGCATGAAAAGAAAAGTGTAGGCAATAAAGGAAGGGCCAATGAGTGGGTCAGTGAAGCAAGACATTTCGTTTGGAGCAATAGCGCAGGCTATACAGTTTTGAATAGGCATTTGATGCAGCACCAGTGGTCATGCATCCAGTAAGGGGAAGAACTTCACGTGTAGAAATGACAAGGAATGTTAAGACTGTATAAGGGGTATCTGAGAATCCTGATGATGTGCAGCCATTGGCTTATCTTGCAATTGATGCTTTCTGTTTTCTAATGGGAACATCTGTATGTACAGAAAGGATTCTGCTAATTTGATCTCCAATTGCAAAGTTGTGGTCCTGAAACAAGAAAGTAATAGATCAGGTGACAGAGCCTGTGCCAGGATTCACGGACATTGTACTTCCCACTAAAAAATCTGCAACCAGAGGTAGGCTGGGTAATCACAGGTACACACAGCTTTGTATAAGCATGCTTGTGTCATTTGTTGATTAGAAACACAGTTACAAACTATTGTTCAAGCCATTGAAATTACTGGCTTTCTGAAAGTCCATTTCAATGTGACAAACAATCAGGGATTTAAATAGCTGTGAGCCATTTCATTCCTGTTTGTAGCCTAGAAGAGCTTGTTAGCCTTATCCACAACTGCCACTAGCAATTACTTTTGACTCCCAGTGCCAAACAGCTATACCTATATGACCTCATCAACTCTGTGTTTATGAATTCCTGTACAGGTGTAGCACCCAGCAGCAATAGGACTGCCCTTAATGCCAATATTCATTTTGTTTGTTAGGTTTGTTTGAAGTATTCTTTCCCTCTGTGAATTAAATATTAAGGTTCTTCTGTATTTGGTTCCACAGATATGATATTTTATTTATTTATATTGCGCTCGTACACAAGTGTTTCAGAGTGCGACTAGGCAAAGGGAGGGGGACAAGGGAGAACACAACAACGATCTTAGTAGGCCCAGTGACATTTAAGAACGTGCAAGTGCATGAAAATCCACAGAGCACTGTACTTGAGAAAATCCACATTTACTTCCAGACATACGTGACATCCCTGAGAGAATTGAATCAAGGTAAAACATGAGTGGATGGTAATGCTTCTGTAGAAGGTGTTCATATTGAGATTTGGTGAGCAGGAGCTAAAAGTAGCTCCTCAGATTTGGGCATCACCCGGTAGGCAGGAGCCACCTCGGTTGAACTAGAAGCTAGTACACAGCGCACCACAAATCTGTCATGAGCTGCAAACACTAAATTTCTGATCAGGATGTCTGTTCCGTTCTGTTTTGAATGTCCCTTGAATGTGTTCATTAATCACCCTCATTCATATGACCAAACATATAAAGTTAATATCACATATGTATGTTTGTTTGGCACCAGTTGGCCTGGGGAGTCAACAGTAGCTCCTGGTAACTGATGGTTTCAAGCTAACCATGCTCTCCAATGCTAGACGCAGGAGCTGAATAGCTCTCAGCTCCCAACAATTTCAAACTCTGTTGGACTTTATAGAAATAGAATATCTCGGTGGTTAGGCCAACAGTAATTCCTGGTAGTCATGGTTGTGAAAATAACTAGGGTTATCTATGCTTTAAACAGGAGTCCAATAATTCTCAGTTCCTGGTTACTTTAATCCTTGGCTCTCAGTCAAAGAAGCTTGGAGAAAAGGGTTGTAGAAAAAAGTAAGAAAAACAAGACAACAGTGCAAGAAAATTCAGATTTCACAAACAAGCTAACCGCATTTATTAAGAACTTTGTACAATTCAAAATGCAACTGTGTGCTTTGATGACTTCCGTGATGACAGCTGTGTCTTCAATTCCACCAAATCTTAAAATGTAACATTTTAATTTTACTCTACAGGTGCAAAACATCTGCTAGTGGTGGGGAAACCCGAATGCGGCAACACCACAAGTGAGAGAAAGAGAGAGAGAGACAGAGAGAGAGAGAGAGAGAGAGAGAGAGAGAGAGAGAGAGAGAGAGAGAGAGAGAGAGAAAGAGAGAACAAACATGCCAGTAGAAGTACAGTTGTGTCAAAATTGCGGATAGCTACTTACATTTTATTTTCTGCATATAGTGCACATATGACATTTGTATTTTTTTTTAATGTCATTGAATTGCTAGCCTATTATAATTGGAAATGAATGCGGTTGAAGCTTTACTGTTAAAGCTATTCCTTGGATTGAAATCCGAAGAGAAGCTTGAGGTTAAAAGATAACTAATAATTGAACAGCCTGCAAAAGATCAGGCAAGGATTATACAGAAGGAAATTCTCAATTACCTGCTATGATAAAAAAATAAGTGGAAATAAGTGGCTTACTGGTGTCAGATCTAAAAATGCCATGTTCTGCTTCCCCTGCTTATTGTTTGGTGGTGAAGTGCCCTGGATAAAATCAGGAGTTACATTCTTGAAGCACTTATCTGATAAAAATTAAAAAAACATGATTTGTGTAAATCTCACTTGAACAACTCTTTAAGTCTTGCTATGTTTGGACGTGTTAATATTGTCACACAGTTGGAAGAAGGATATCATTTGGGCATACAATGGCACAATGAGGAAGGAGACAACGACTGGTACATTCTATCCAAATTAATTGACTGTGTTAGTTTTTGTGGGGCCTTTGAATTGGCATTACATTTCCATGATGAAAGTGAAGGTTCCTCGAATCCAGGAGGATTTCGAGAACTTGTGGATTTTGGCAGCAGTATAGACAGTGACATGCAAACAGATTTAAAAAATGCAACAGTGTATAAGGGCACCTCTAAATCAATCCAGAATGAGCTGCTGTACTGTATGTTGGTAGTAAGAAGGGCATTTATTATTTAAAGGGTTAAGATATACATAATATGTTGCTATTGAAGCAGATGACGCAAACAATGGCTCAACTATGATTCAGTCTGTATCAGTCTTTCGCTATATTGATGGCAAAAGCAAAGTAGCTGAGCAATTGTATTGTTTTAATCAGTTAAAATACTCTTCGACAGAAACAATCTCTAAAGCTCTGCTTAAATAACTTAATCTTGTTTGTCCAGAGCCCTGTAATAAACAGAAAAATATAGCTCAAAGCTATAATGGTGCCAATGCGATGGGTGGAGCATCTAGTGGAGTCCAAAAAAAGTTCAGGGATGTGTTTCCAAATGCAAACTTCATCTATTGCTATTCCCATAAACTTAATTTAACCATGGAGTAGGCTGTATCCCAGGTATTCGTGGTGAGAGTCTTCAGGGATCTGACAGGCTTTCCAGCAATGTTTTCACATTCCACGAAAAGGACAGAAGTTCATCAGGAAACAGTGACAAGAAGACTTCCAAGAGGGGCTCCAACTAACTTTAACATTCGTATAATCAGTATTTTGTATGAGCACAGAGAAGATATAATAAATTGCTCTGAAACTATTTCAACAAGTCAGTTCTAGCTCAGTGCTGTAGGTGAGGCCAGGGGTTTTATCCAAGCTCTTGGAGGCCGGAGGTTCCTCTACTTCCTCTTCTTATTTTTTGATACATTGGCACTTGTTGACATTTTGTGCAATCAACTACAACAGCGAGAAATTGATGCTGTATGCATACAGCAACAGCAGATTTAGGCCGAACCATCAGCAGGGTGTGCAAATCTACAGATCACTTAAATTCCAGATGACCAAAGGAATCCTTCTTTGTTAACCCAAAACTTCAATTGGAGACCCTAAATAAAGCAGCTAAGTAAGTTTGTGATACAATCCTTATGAATGCCAATGAACGTGTTGCGTTCACAGAACATTTAGTGAGTACCATGTTGTTGCAGGGTGACCTGGTTCAAGAACATCTTCAATCTTTCCCAGTGGAAGCTCTGAATAAAACTATACAAGCATACCAGTGCTAATAAAAGAAAAATTGCATACTGAACTATCTATTATGTATGTTAGGCCTGACTTCTGTCGTGTCAACACTACTCTTTCTTTATATGGGTTATTCATAGACAATAACATTGAGGACACCTCTTCAGAGACAATTCATTCAATTGGCAAGGTCTGTGATGTGAGGAAAGAAGGAGAGCGAGGAGTCAAAAGTGACACTAAGGTTTATTGCCTCACAAGCAGGTGAGGAGAGGCGATCCACGGAGGGGGACCAGAGAGCATGAGGTAAGGAGTGAGCATTAAGGCAGAGATCATTAGCAGCGCACAATGCCTGAATAGCAGTCTACCAGTCAGGAATGAGAGAGGAAGAAGAGGAGACAGAGGAGGGAAGCTTGAAGGCGATCTGAGAGTTGTCCGCATAAAACTGAAAGTGAGGAGAGAAGGCCGAGATCAAATGGACCAGAGGGGCAATGTAGATGTTAAAGAGCCACGGAGAGAGGATAGAGCCCTGAGGGATGCCGCAGGTGGAGAGTGTGATGGAGGGGAGAAAAGGGCCCACTTGAATCTGGGATGGTCGGTCAGAGAGGAAGGAGGTCAATCATTCCAGAACCAGGTCCATGATGCCAAGGTTATCACAGAGCCAATTTATATGGGTGGCATGATTGACCATGTCAAAGGCAGAGGAAAGGTCAAGAAGGATGAGAATGGAAGGAGAGTTGGAATCGAGATTTGAGAACAAGTGTTCACAAGTGTTCAGGAATTCAGTTTATGTGCCTCTGACTGCTCTGAAGCCAGACTGGTGGTCCTGGAGACAATCAACAGATTCAGTGTGGTGGATCAGCTGGGAGAAGACCAGCTTCTCCAAGAGTTTGCCCCGGAAGGGGATCATTGAGATAGGGCGATAGTTAGGGAGGGTAGCAGGGGTCGGTAGAAGGCCTTTTGAGAAGAGAATGCACAAGAGAGTGCATGAGGGGCACCGGGAAAGAGCCAGTGGAAGAGGGAGGAGTGATTGCAGAATTCAGCCAAGGTTGGAGCAAGGGAGGCAATGTCATTCTTGAAAGTTCTGTAGGAGCAGTGGAGGACCTGTTTGGAGGAGACTCTTCATAGAGAGGACTTGTCTAGAGAATTCTTCCCGCCCTATAGGTCAGAAAGAGGAGATAAGGTGGCAGGTAAGGTGGGGGGGAAAGGGGAGGTCTGAAAGCAGGCAAGGGAGAAGGGCATGGTGTAATGAAGCACACGGACAGGATGTCCTGTGTTTTGGTTATGAAGTGAGAGGTCAGTGCAGTGCCGAGGGTCAGGGATGGAAGAGGGGAAATGGAGGCTGCAGTAGGATTGGCAAGTTCCTTGCAGGTTTTTAACAGTTCAGCCCTGTTGTTAGTGGCCCCAGAGATGCAGGCTTGGATAGCAGCCCCCTTATTCAAGCACATGGAGAGTCTGTATTGCCTTTGGAGCAGGCAGCAGGACAGTCTGTCAGAAGATGCCTGCCACTTCTGCTCAGCAGCTCTACACTTGCGTTTCAGAGAGGCTTGGATGGAGTCACACCAGGTGTTGCGCTTCGAGGAAGGCTACATGCAGATCATCCTGACAGGGTCAAGGAGGTCAAGGGTGTTGGAGGTGGAGAGGTGAAAGTAAGCAAGGGCTGTGTCAATGTGAGAGTCTGTGGCCGGAGTGGGAGGGGAAATGAAATTGACGGCAAAGGCAGCAATTGACATTCCCTTCATCAGTCGAATGTCGGAAAAAGAGACTGGCAGTTCAGGAAGAGGCTTAGCCGTTGGGCCCAAGAGATCCAGATGAGAGGACAGGAGAGCATGGTCAGACCAGGAAAGAAGTGTAGTGAGAGTGTTGGAGATGGGGATGTCTGCTAAAATGAGAGCATCCAAGTTCTGTCCAGCTGAGTGCATCAGACTGGAGGGAAGAATGGTGAGGGAAAGTGAGCCACAGAGGCTCCGGAAGAGACCAGAGGCAGCATATGGAGCGTCAAGGTGAATATTTAACTCTCTGAGGAAGAGAACATTGGTGGTGGAGTCCAGTAGAGAAGAGGTGAGGTCATACCATTCCGAAAGGAAGAGTGAGACTGGACCAGGGGTCCTATAGATGGTGGCAAGAGTCAGCAAGAGGATTGGAGAGACACCAAGCCTGGAGATGAGGCATTTGAAGGAAGAGTAGGTATGAGTGGGTAGGATAGTAGCAGGGACCTAATCAGGAAAGATCGGGGCCACTCCGGCACCAGCCCTGTTAGGCCTAGGCTTGCAGAGAATTGTATAGCCCGCGAGAAGGAGTGAGTCAAAAACAGTTGAAGACTAAGGTCCAAGTATGGCCCTCCTTTACCCCACATGACTCTCAGCTCGAAGAATGAGACACAACAGATGCACCTCACTGTTAGGCACTGCACCGCCATTGTCGATGTATCGCAGATGTGAGAAACGTTACTCTCTCAGACAGCCATTCAGTCCATACCCGGTTGATGGTCTGGATAAGATGGAGATGCCACCAATGAAATGGGTCGACTGACCGTAAATCAAGAAATGAATGACGTCATTACTGACATCAGGATGTGGACACACTTAGACATGAAATACATAGCCATCCTTTCACAAAGTTACACAAACATGCATTAGTTTACTGCATACAGACATGAAACACATGCTTATGACTCATGCAAATAGATGACAGACACACATAAATATCCGTTTACATAGTCACATTCTTCACTAAAGATGAACCACAAGACGCCGAAGTATACTCATATCAAGCTTGCATATGCTTTACTGCCACTAACATGGAAAAGCCATAAGGACAAATATGGAAGCCACAGGCCCACTGAAATGAATGAGGACAGGGAGACAGGCTTTGAATGCATGGAAGGTCTTGCACGATCGCTGCAGCCAGAGGCAAACAGAAACAATGCACCCATCCAAAGATGAGTGGAGACTGAAGGTTTCTAATTACCAAGACGATAAGCCACCTGTAAGAAATTCAGACTAAAATCCTGAAAATGACAGGCAAGAGAGCTCCATTTCATGGTCTCAACGCACGTGACCAAGCAGAACAAGACAATGACCATTCAATCAAGCTGATGGAGAGAAGCTGTTCCCTCCAAATCAGAGGTGTAAAGATACAAGTGTTGTTCATGAACTGCCAACTGAATGCACTCCGCCAGGCTTAGGTGTTCAGAGATGACAACATTAGAGAACACCCCTCTCTGTTAATTTCTATTGTCTTCAGAAGCTACACTCAGCCTGGTAACCGTCCAGGCTCCCATGGCTGGGTGGACACATTCTGACACATTCTGACCCATCCAGAGATACCTTTCAAGTGATGATATAACATGTTGCACAAGACAATGGTCCATGTGCGTCCCTGCAACATTGTAGATTGAAACATGTAGAGGTGGTCCCATGAGGAGCCACCAAATATGACTACCCAGTAGGAGAACTAACCCTTATAGAAAATTGTATATAACTCGCCTAAACTGACCAATGTGAATGCCCAATAGTTTTCAGGGATGGAGCTTGGTTTTGTGAAATCACACCTGGATTAAACCAGGTGACACGTGCTCCGAAGATGAGAACCCTGGAGAATTAGTGTTTTTCTAGTGTGATCCCTGTCATTTGATAGATAATACACCCATGTCCCATGGCCGAGTCTTCTGTTCTTATGGCAGGGAGTTTTTGATGGGCCTGAGTGTCTCTCTACTGGTAATTGGGGTGACTGCTATAGAGCCCCTGGCGCTCCCGAACAAGTGGTAGCAGAGGGATGGTCGCTAAGACCTTTCGGCAGTAAGCTGCCTCCTCCCGCAGCATGCCTGAGGGGATGTACGGAGACCTGTGGAAACTGACACCTAAAACCATGTATGTCTTAAAACAGAAGAGGTTGACAGGAGCCACCCTTGGAGGAAATCCCTGCCTACTTCCCGTGAGATGCCTAGCAGATCAGACAGCAGAGTGGCAGGTTGTGGCAGAGTCAGCATTTGATATTGATATTGATATTTTATTTCTGTCATGCTTGTACACAAGGGACTTCAATGAACCACTGAGTGTAAGTATGGACTCAGCTGTATGACAACAGTGGGAGGATGAAAATGTCCTGCTTGATGTTTGCGTTGCGGTTTTTGTTCTGTGTAAGGATTACATGATCTTTAGACGGTCACTTTAGGCAGTCGCCTTGGGCGGCAACTTAGCTTGCAGATGAAAAAAGGTTGAAAAATAAATAAATAATGGTTCCCATGTGAGTTAGGCACTTAAGCTTGGTTCATGGAAGATCATAAATGGTTTACCTGTTTATAGGTGTTTGTGGGAGAAGCTAGCTTACATCACGGAAGGTGGTTTCCTGATTTATCTCTCTGAGATGTTTTCCTATATGGCGACACTATAGAAGTGGGACCATGTGACTTAATGGTTTACCCTTTTAGTGAGGCAGGAAGACGGCCGTGTATGTGTTACTTCATGTTTGTCACTGTGTTTGGGTAGTTAATAAACGGGCATATCTGTTGAAGTATCAGGCATCGAGAATTTTTCTTCTAAGGTATTGGTGACATAACTGGTGAGGTTGATTAATAGGACTTGAGGCACATTGGAAGTGGAGGATTTCAGTGGTTAGACTGTCAATTTAGCTTGAGAAGCGCACAAGTGGAGTTGCGATTTGAGACTTCAGGGCAAAGTGATGGTGGTGAGCCGGAGAGGCTAAGGAAAAGATTTAATTGCACTGTTATGATTTGGATACATGGTATTTGAGAGACGGTATTGGAATTTTTAATAGCAACATTTTAGGGTAAAATTGGATGTGTTGAAATCCCGATTTTAGGTCAAGTAAGTATTGACAATTGTTACATAAAATGACAAGGGATACGCCTCTTCAACACTTATGCAAATCCCTCCCGCCGTATTGAGACAAAATACACAAGTATAGTGCAAATGGACTCGCTGTACTGAAGGCAAGTTGGCAAAGCCATGCCCCAAAGACGGGAGCTTTTCCAAATGTGTGCAGCAACAGGTGACAACATATTTACATTCAGCCTATAAGGGAAGCAAACAACTGGCTATATTAGATTTATGGAAAATGTTTCAGGACGAGGAAGGGTACTCAACCAAGAATCACTGGATGATGAGTGAATGGTATATGGAAGGCTCTCGGCTCTCGGCTCCCCCTCCTCCTGCTCAAACCGCGGATGTAGATGCCACAACAGGAAGTAAGGGATTTTACCCTATAAAGGAGTTAAAAGCAGTGGCAGGATACAGCAATGCCACTTTCGCACCTCCAGCGTATAGTGGCGGAGATGCACTTAGTGGTGCAAGCGAGTAAAGAAAGGCAAGATCTCAGCAGTGAATGTAAGGAGCGCAGTGAGCTGCAAGCGAAGTTAAAGGAGAAGGACTTGGGGAAGACAGGGATTAGTGAGGGCCAACAAATTATATTTCCTAATGAATGGGTAGGGGGACAGATATTGCTCAAACTGGATTTGAAAACAGCAAGTGAGACAGGGCGCATGGGGAAGGAACTACTGAGTAGTAAAGACACAGATGAGGAAGCTAAAGAATGGGCGTAGATAATGGAGGAAGTACATAGAAGGGAAAGGGAAGAGAAGGACGAACCGGAAAGGTTCTGAAAAGAAAAGGATTGAGCAGAAGCATGAGAAAGAGAAGAAAAGGATAAAATAAAACATAGAGAGCTGGAGGAAATAGCAAGGAGGAAAGCAGAAGAAGAGCGGGAAAAGTGATTGTAAGTAAAGATGAGAAAAGGAGGTCAGAAGTAGAGCAGCTTGCTAAAGAATGCAGATGCAGGGAAGAAGAGGAGCAGTGATGCGAGTGGGACAGAGGCAAGAGCAGAGAGAGGTGCTCTTTGAAGGCGGTGGAGATTAAGATGGACTTGGCATGTTTACATGATGAGGATAGGGAACGGATACAAAGACGGTTAGGGTAACTCTAGAGGAGTGGGAGAAACAGCATGGCTGCCCTATGGGTAGATACGAGTGAAACTGGGTCCTCAGTGAGGGGGAGAATGTGGGACTACAGATCGAGCAAAGGGAAAGCAGCAGGAAGGCCCTATGTAACGGAGGCTTAGCTTTGAGGACAAGAGAGAAGGGAACAGTGACAGTAGTATCAGGACCATGGGGTCAGATGAGCATTGACAGGGGAGTGAGGGTGATGATGAAGAGAGAAGACTCTCTCACTGCTCCAAGGAAGCACATCCTAATAGAGACACAGGTTGGGGAGGTGAAGAAGACATGGACAGTGGAGTGGAGGACATCGAAGTCTGACTACAGTGTCCTTAGGGTGGATTGCACAGTGAGGACGATATAACTCCATATGTGCAGAGGTTTAGGGCCCTGCCAGGATGGAAATGGACAGAGATGACAAGGGCGTTCATTGCCTTGAAAGACATGGGGAGACAGGGTGGAGGGACAAGACTGACACAGTTCCCATTATTGGAGAAGGGTGGTGGGCGCCCTCAGTATATTCCGTGGCAGCAAATGGACACAGAAAATTTAAGATGCAAGCTACCTTCATTGACTGCTGGAGCTGGGAAGTAGATTCATGAGCTCAAAAGACTGAAAGCAGGGATGACATTAGTGGTGGGTGACATGAAGAGTTTACTTTCAGTCATTCTGGGGAGACAGCAGACGATGTATGATAAAGGCCAGTGTATCCCGGAGTGACTGCACAGAACATGACACATGATTGCGTGCTGTTTGATAACTGCAGGGTGGCCTTGTGGCAAGCTGTAAGGGTGCAATACCCAGGCACCTCGGCTATAAGCATGATTATGGCATGCAAAATGCTTGAGGATGAAGACTCACTTCAATTTATTCAAGAGATTCAAACGAGATGGTGTCTTGAGACAAAAGAGCCGTGGAACAAAACAGTGGCATTGTTTTACCGCATATTATGTCAAGGGTTGCCCAAGCAGGTGCAAAAGAAGCTTAAAAAGCTAGTGGGGATGGAGGCTAAGCCATGGTCAGAAATTCAGCTAACCATAGTGCACTATTGTAGACTAATGCAAGCGAATATCAGAAAGAAGCATGAGTAAAGAAAACAAGAAGAACAAGGTTAGTGCAGAAGAAATTATCCAAGCACACAATTATAGGGGAAATGCTAATGAGTGGGGAGGGAATGGTTACTCCACACACGCAGAAAAGACAGCTAATAGCAGGGGGAGGCTTTGTGGGCAATGGGATATGAATCAGTGGTCACATAGACGAGGAGGGGCACCTCGGGGCACTTCGGGGCACAGGGTTTGGGTATCAAATGCAACAGGGCGCAGAGGGTTTTCATGGGGGACAGCAAAGACTAATGGGGGGTCCCTTACAAAGTTGGGTGTGTGGGAAAATGGGCCACATAAATCGAGTGTGTAGAAACAGGGGTGGGAGGCACCAGAATGGGCCAGTGTGGCACCAATCTGTATATCAGACAGAGCAGCCTGACTATTATGACCAGGATCACACACAAGCGCAGAGATATGCTCTGTGTCAGATGCACACACATGCCATGCAAATGCAGCCAAATCAGTCCATGACACATGCATCACAGATGCAGGGACACATGCAGCCATCACAACCAGCACAACAGAAAGTCATAACCATGACATATGCAGACTCCATGATACCGACTGCTGTGTGAAAGATGGGGGGGATTGACTATTATAGGCGCAATCCATTCACAAGGACAGGACTGTCATTATACCTACAATTGGACAGCCCACAGACAGACCTGATGTGTCAATCCTACATGTCACACCCAATCCGGCTGAGTCACCTTCTATCTTCAATAGGGTCCTCCAGATGGATCTTGGCAACAAACAGATGGGGAGCAGCGTCATACAGTATGTTGATGACATTTTGATTTGTAGCAAGTCAGATGGACAATGTTGGAATGACTCGGTATACTGTTTGCACGTATTGGAAAAATAGGGTTACAAGGTGGACAAGGTAAAATTACAATATTGCCAGAAGGAAGTGCTTTATAGCGGGCAACTGACATCACAGGAAGGGTGAAAAGTGACTTCAGAAAGGGCGTAGGTGATCTGCAGAATGCTGATGCCATTAACAGTGAGAGAGATGCAGCAGTTCTTGGGCCTTCTGAAATGTTTGCAGAGCATCAGTGTTTCACTATAGTACATATACGAGAACCTTGTTAATTGGGCTCAGGAAGGCACAGGGAGGGCACGCAAGTTTCTATGGACACATGAAATTATTGAAGCATTCGAGGAGCTGAAAAAAGCAACAATCACAGTCAATGGGTCTCATTACGACCCTGGCGTTAAGGCTTTAACGGCGCCGTAAAAGGTGTCGGCGCCGTTAAACCCTTAACGCCTGATTACGAGTTCCCTTTGCAGGACCCGACCTTAACGCCTGCTTTTAGCAGGCGTTAAAGTAGGGTGCCACAAAGGGACCTTGGTGCTAAGTACAGTGCCACAATTTGAGGCACCGTACTTAGCGCCTTCCCCATTCCCATTGAGCCCTATGGGGCAAAAATGGGAATAGGGAATTACCGCCCCGCCAACCTTGGAATGGGGCGGTAATTCTGCCATGCACCATGGTGGACCCCGGCATGGACCATGGTGCTAATAGCACCATGGTTTAGCGCCGGGGTCGTAATGAGGCCCAATGTCGTTAGTTAGGGATCCCAGACTACCATGACAAATTCCAATGGAGTAGTGATGACTGTGGTACTCATGCAGAAGAAAACCCTGGGGCACAAGCCACCGGCCTATTATAGTGGACGTTTAGACCCAGTGATGAGAGGACATTACCCATGCGACCAAGCTCTGGCTGCTGCTGCATTCATGGTAGAAAAGTCAGAGGTTATTACAATGGGCATGTGGCACCACACTTTATGTGGTGCATGCTGTCTTTGCAATCCTTGCGAGACCCAAGAGTATGCTGACCACAGAGAGAGCTTCTGTATGCGAGGTAAATATCTTGAATTCAGCAATCAAAGTGGTGAGTTGCAGGACTGTAAACCCGGCAACATTTCTAGTTCTAGCTGAACCAGTGGAGGAGGGAGACTATGTACACGACTGTACTACATACATGGAACAGTATGATGACCTTCCCAAAGTGGGGGAAAAGCCACTTGAGAGAGGAGAAGTGCTTTATATTGAGGGTCTTTGATATCACCTGCAATCAAATAGGGTTTGTGAGTGCCTCAAAGACCTGCTCAAAGAAAAGATTGCCAAAATAAAAGTCCTAAAAAATTGATGGCTCCATTGTTTGCCCCTAGCCCTGTTCACACACCAGGGGCCTCATTACACGGTAGGCGGTGAGCCATGGCGCCATTAGCGCCATGGCTCATGCCGGTAAAATACCGGCACCGCCTTGGCGGAAAGGGGATTTACCGCCCCATTCCAAGGTTGGAGGGGCGGTAAATCCCCCTCCCACCATTGCCCTTCTCCATTCCCATTTCTGCCCCATAGGGCTCTATGGGAATGGGGAAGGCGCTAATTACGGCACTGCAATTTTGCGGTGCCGTAATTAGCTCCGAGGTCCGTTAGCGGGTTGGATTTTAACGCCTGCAAAAAGCAGGCGTTAAATCCCCCAACCCGCAAAGGGACCTCGTAGTAAGGCGGTAGGGATTTACCGGTACCGGTATTTCACCGGTACCGGTAAATCCCTACCGCCATCCGTGTAATGAGGCCCCATGAGTCCAGATCCGATCACCACTTGACACCCAATGAAGTGGCAACTGGACTGTGCATGCAACTCCCCCTGGCTCCTCCCACTGTGTCATTGACAGATGTCCATGCAACCTCTGACATATTTGGAAATGTAAGGTACAAATATGTTGCTTCTTTGATGGCTAGTGCCTCTTATTTCTCGCCAACTGCAGGCATGGTGGTAGAGGTCGAAGAACAGTGAGGAAGGCAACATTCCAGAAGTGGATGAAGGACTCCTAAAGCCACTACTACTTTACCCTGGTGGCACGGTTCTGTTGAAAAACTTCATCCGGCCTTAGTATAATCTCAGGTTTAAAAGACTGTTTGTCATAGAGAAGGCCATAGATCATGCCGTTAAACTCTGCGATAAGAAGGTTTGGAACTACATTGGAGATGTTGAGATGTCCTCCCGCCCCCAACAAAGATGATTTGATCCAAGAACAAGAACATGACAAATAAGAAGAACCACAACTGCGACTAAACCGGTTCAGGACCAAAGAGATAAGGAAAGACAATAGGCACACCTTGATTAGGCACATTATGTTTTCCTTACAATAGGTATTCATCGAGAAAGTACAGACTGTCCGGAATGTATGATCCCGAATCGGCATATGTCCTTTCAAGAGCATTTCATTAGATTTGTCATAATGTCAGGAGCAGAGCGGATGATTCCTTTACGATTGTTTTTCCATGCTTTTCTGCTTTATGCAGCTCAGACCTACCCTGCGTTGACCTGCGGTACCCATCCATCATTGACTTACTCAGTGATTAGAGAATATGTATAGTGTGAGAGCAATTGTTCTATGCAGCACTTGCCCAATACTATAGACGTAGGGATTAACCTAAGACAATAACCTCAAAACTATGCATTTTTGAGGCTTTACAGGTGAGTTTTACAGACCCTTACAGCAACGCAAGAAAATGCTCAGTAATAACAAAATGGGAAATGTAATTCGAAATACTGTGATCATGTTTTGTTCCTTCTGCTGTCTCTACCTCTTTACCCTCCTTGCCTTCCGAAGACAGTTATTTTCACATGCACATGCACCCGTACTAATGTAACCCCTCTCCATGCCATCACGGAAGCCATATCTGGGCAGGCGATAAGCACTGCTAACGAAGTAAAGAGACTTAGGCACAGTGCAGACATAGACTTCAGCCAGGTTAATTCCTACCTAACTGATTTGGCCCATATTTCAAACGACATGTGGTATAAACACATGGCAAAAGTGGGGAAACATATCACCAGAGAGAGCCTTTATGTCTGTTCTCTCAGACCCTATGCCATGAGTGCATCCAGGACATTAGTAGCAACTGAAAATCCAAAGACGAGAGCACAGTGCCTCATGCATTTATCACTCGGCACCAAAAGAGGATTATTCCAAGGGGGACGAGCCACACTAAGATGGATGTCCAGAAAGACGCTGCCATATGAAGGTAGTTACATCAAGACTCAAGAAATGATGCACGATTACTGAAGCGCAGACAAAACCATAACATATGTTGCCGAAGTTCAGCAAAAGGAAGAAACAAAGGTAGTGACACAAAAAGAGTTACAGTGCCCCAAGACAGGACCAAGGGAGATAAGGGAAATGCCAGTATGTTGGGAGCATCCACAGATGATAGTGTATGGACAAGTGAACATAGCAGATGGGTGGAAGGAAGGAGTGGTTGGGAGCAAGGCACATGCACTTCTAACAGTTCCAGTGGAAGTAGTGCAAAGAGAAAACGACAATTGCCTCAAGGAATGGGAACCCAAGTGTGAAACTGCTCAAATGGGTGGAAAACGAAGCAGGGCCCATGCCATAAAACCACTTAAAGGGGCTTCTTTATGTGTCTACAATGATGGCCCAGTAAAGATTAGAGAGAATAAGGGGTGTAAACTGATCTCTGAAGTACCAGGCGAATATAAGCATCACTCTGAGTCCCTGACTCAGGTAATTAACAAAGGCAATTGTTGAAATTGCTGTCTTTTTTAATTGGCCTGACTGTCAGCCTTGCAGGCTAATTATTAACAAAGTCACTGCTGATTTGGAAAATGCCTGTTAATTAACCAGAGTCTGAGGAAATTAACAAGCATTTGCTGAATTGACAGTGCCTTAGTTTAATCATTAAACAGAGGTTTGGTTTGGTTTTCCTTTCCAAAGTTCCTGCACGTGAGCAGGGCCCCAGTGACATCGCGTCCTCCCCTGCAGCCTCTGAGAATTGGCCCCCTCATTAGAAGGGGGTCAATTCTCAGAGTCTGGAACTGAGACCTGACCCCTACCTCAGCTCCGTACCGCCTGTCCTATATATCGCACAGAATGGGGTGTTGTCTGCAACGTCTGACTATGCCCTAGCCTGTATGAAGGACAGGACAGAGGGCTGAGTCTTAAGAAAGGACACCTTGGGGGTGTTTCTTTCTTAACGTCCCTAGACATCCTTTTCAACTGGGTTTAAATGGCTTTTGTTTAGTGCTGGGGTGTGCATGTGCAGCAGGGATGGATCTTTAGAGCGCTCCCCACTGCACATTCAGTGCAGCCCCACCATGTCAAAGAGTAACAGAATTTGCTTTTACTCATGGTGGGAGAGCAGCACTGTTAGTGGGTGGCCCCTCCCCCCCAATGTGCCAGCTGCCCCTGCACACTGACCTAGCAAGGAGTCCATAGGCATAGACTCACTGTCATAGCAGAGGTGACGGCAGCCTCTGCAAAGGGGCCTCCTTATGATGTTGGCCAGTCACACTGCTGAAGGCTGTGGGGGTCCTGCTCCTGCAGCAGCACCAAATTACCATCACACAGTGTTCTTGTATTTTTCACATGCATTTGCCCTATGTCTAAGGGACTTTGGACATGCTTCCTTGAAAAAGAGGAAGCAAGCCCAATTCCCTTTAAGCAAATGAGCAAAACACTTGTAAACCCATAATAATGGAACATGGGTCACCATGATCCAGATATCCACACCCATTCACAGATGCAGCCATGTGTGAACTTGAAAGTAAGTGAAACTAATGATAAGTAATACAAATATGTATGCTATAGATTCTGGCCACAGCATCATGAATATGATTGACAGTGTCGGTTAGTATGTTAGGTTCTTGCTTCAGCTTAATGAAAGTGATTTTAAGTGACCATGTTGGCATAGGAGTTGCCACAGCTTCATGAAAGTGACCTACACTGACCATACCAACATAGATTGTGGACACATCTTCATGAAAGTGATTTACATTAAGTGTACAGGTAAAGATTGTGGGTGCAACTTCATGAAAGTGATTTACACTCGTATAGATTGGCGCTGCAGATTCTGTAAGTGATCTTCAGTAACTATACTGGTGGACATTGCTGATGCAGCTGCATGAAAGTGATATATTGAACTGAAATTGTTGGCATATGTTGTTGACACAGGCATTATGAAAATATTGTAAAATGCTCATGTGTACTGGTGGTGACATGACATCTACTGGATTTTTCATATGTTACCCTAGAGAACAAATAGTAAGGGTGTTTACATATTTTTTCTGAAAAAGTATAATATAAAATGCACTATTTCAACACATTATATAAAACATGTTTTCTTGGTAGAATCCATGCAACCCCTTTCATTACTATTGATTGCTCTATTTAGGAGATACTAATGACTCTCCAATAAAAAAATGTATCTGCTGCCCCTGAAATTGAATCATTCACTCTGCTAATACCCACTCAGAAGCGCCCGCACACCCTGGTTTCAAAACCCCCATCGTGACTGGTATTCACATAAAAAAACATTTTTGTCTGTGCACATTGGTTGTTGGTTGCCAAATGACGCCCCCTTGTCTCTATGCGAGGAGAAAGATGTAGGGTTTGCCTAAAAAATGCACTTATATCTGTCACTCAGTGTGGCATATGCCTATGGCAACATGATCAGCGTGTGCATTGTAATGCCAAGTGACCGAGGTGTATGTTGCAGCCTGCACATCTTCGAGGAGCTTGCAGGGGTCTTGAGGGACTGTAGAGGGTCCTGCACATTTTTCTTTGCGCAGCTGCATAGAATATTGGCCTCACTACGACTTTGGTGGTGAAGTAGAGGCAATAACTACAGGTGCTACCTCCACTTTACAATTAAAAACGTATGGAATTATTGTGGGCAAAATCACAGCCCGTGATAATTCCTCAAAAGCGGTTATTAAGTCATATGAACTCTAAAAATGTGGATTAGCTCTACTATTACCCCACTCTTAATCTGCCGGTAAATTTGCCAGACGGAATGATGATATGGTAAACGAGGATGGTGGTATCTCCGTCACAAATCTTCCCAAACTCTTAATGAGTCCCTATGTTACATAACTGCTCTTAATAGGTTTTTACTCATTAATCAGAATACACAAGTAATTTATTTCTTTTAGAAATGCTTTTGCATGTAAGATATTTAAGCCGCCCAATGCATTTAAGTTCATAGGTGCAGTGATTTCCTACATTGTTGCTGACATTGCAATTATCTCAAATACAGTGCTCTGACAACCACCACTGCCTCAGACCCACTCATTGCCTGAGACCTTGCATTGGTCTTAGTCGCATACCTACTTTGAAGTCCATACCTGCTCTGAGGCCCATTCCTGCTGCTAGGCCAATTATTGCTGCAAAGATCATGCTTCCTTTTGGGCAATCAATGCCTCGAGGTCCATCCGCGTGTCAAGGCCCATCCTCATCACAAGCTAATTTCCTTCGGCAAAAAGTATATTTACCCTAAGGTGCAAACCAGCTTGAGGCCTATCGCTCATCCAGGACCCATTCCTACTTCATGATCCGCTCCCCCTTAGGAGCCATCACTGCTGAAATGCCAGATATTTCTCAGTGGTACTGCCCCCAGTGATGAGATCTACCAAGCCCCAATATCCAATCTCTTCTATGGGGGCCATAAATAAAACAAAACCCATACCCACAACAAATGCCATCCATTCTGCTGCATGCACAATCTGAAGGAAATTCTGCTCCGTGACCCAACCATACCTGAAGCCTATCCACACAATGATGCCTGTGACAGTTGCAAACCTATACCCACTATGAAACTCAGCCTTACCACGATGCCCACAGTCAAATCTCATTTAAAATGTTCTATTGACATGTATCCCTCTACATTGACATTTTGGATAATAAATATATTTAAAAAATAAAGGTCAAGAGGCTCTCCTACAAGCTTAGATATCTCTTCCATATCCATGGTGTGCTTGGGTGATTTTTTTTGTACATTTTTTTCTGTTGTCCTGTGAGAGTGATGTGGTTGTGTCTGGGATTTATTTGAATTGTAAGTCCTATAATAATATATATATTTTGTTAACGGCTTATTAGCCGCGCCCAGGATTCGAACCAGTGTTGTGACGGATTGTCTTGCTTCCAAGAGAAACGTGGTGCCCCTAAACTATCCTCCTGGCCTTAAACGTCTCAAGGGGAAAACAAATGTGTATACATAAAAAGGCATGCTGAATGTGTTCGTCCAGAGAATCAGAGAAAAATTGATTATTTAGAGAAAGAGAAGAAAAATGCTTGTAATCTGAATACCCATTATAACAAAGCCCTACACATCACAGCATGTTCAGATTCTGATGTGCAAACTGGTGAAATGGTGTTATCGGTGCCCCATGAGAACCCCTTCCCAGGGAATCCATTTAGGGGTCGCCAGAGGTCACAACTGTGACCTCCGAGATCTCTCTTGCGACCTCTGTAGTCTCCCTTGCGACATCTAAAAAATAAGATATTTATTTTTGTATTTTTTTTTTTTTGTAACTCCTGAGCTGTTGTCAGCAATACCAAATAATGTGTCTTTCTGGAATTCTATACAATAACTGCAAGACTCATTAAAGGTTTATTTCAGGCACACTTCAGGGGGTGAGTCACTGATTTAGTCTGTTCTTAAACGCCTCAACTCAGCCTTTCATCCTTCTGAGGTTGATAAATGAGTACCAAAACAGGTTGGGTGATGTTAGTTTTATATTTGTTCTATACAAAGCGCTTAAGCGTAAGTGATATATAATAACACATCATTATCATTTGGCCCTGGACGTCTGCTTGCATTCACAGTAATTTGGTAATATGGGCCTATACACACTGATCTTAACGATACATACGGTGATCCATTCGTGTATGAAATGTACATCACATTATAGTGACACCGTAACCATATTTTTCGTAGAGTACAATGCTACGTGATGCCACTTCCTGTTTTGTCAAGGGGTGAAAGGTCTTGTTCCATCATTTCCCGCGATATAACTTCGGGGTGGCTTCAAATGACATCACTTCCTCTAATGTCATCAGGGATCAAGGGTCGTGTGATGTCACTTCCGCTACCCCTGGCATTTTGGTGAAATGACGTCCCTGCCCCTTCCCACCGTCTGGCTGCAAAACGTGCCTCCGACACTGCAGAACCTGAAGAATATTTACCAGCAATACAGCCTATTATCATTGAAGATTCACCAACATCTGGGAGTGCTCCAATGTGGCTAAATTGATTGAGTTTGAAAAGGGGGAATTGATAATTATATTACTTTGTGAATGAGGGTAAAGACTTTAATTTTCTATCGCGCCTCCAGACGTCACTACCTATTGCCCCCTACTGCCACCAAATGATCAATCATGTAGGAACACTGTGATTTGCGAAGAGAACTTTACACAAATTCAAATGATTATGTTATACATACTGGCATACCAATTCAAGGTGGCCAGCCATCAAAAAAGCGAATAGTTACATATTGAAAATAACCCGCTCATCAAAGCAAGCCCAAGCTTGGCTAAAACTTCACTTACTTGCTAAAAGAGGGAGCTCCCTCCCCCCATCCTACCTACCTGACCCTACCACTAACTGACTTCAGTGATGATTGGTAGTGTAATTTTGTATATTTAATTGGTACTCCTCTTCAGTTTGAAGCACTCCCCAGTTAGGTTAATGTTTCCTTTGTCAGTTACCTGTTTCCTTTTGTTTCTGTTTGTTTTGTTTTGCCCCTGCTATATGTCTTAATATGTTTAAACTCTCAGAAACTGGTTCACTACTTGTTCCCATCTTCATGCTTTTGCACAGGAACCCTTTGTGGGAATGCTTGCACCATCTGTAAATGTGTTAGTGTAAGTAATTTCTGTTCGAAATTGGCCTCCCTGCTCTTCAAATAAATACATACACAAATAAGGGTTGGGTAGCTAGGGGTCCATTTACCACGGCACGGGAAGGTGAGGTGGCAAAGTAACTGGGGATATTCCAGAGGCCTCCTGAAAAGCAGCAGACTCCGGCTGGCTGTTTTGCTAGCCTCCATCAAACAATGGCTCCAGTTCCTGGAACCTGCTCCACTGCGTTTTGCTTTCATTGAGTTGTAGTGATTAATTTGGACAGCTTCCGTTTTTTGGCAAGGAGCTGGGCAAACAGGGATGTGTGGAAGAAGATAACACTTTATGGCAAGGAGATACCATCTCGCTACAGCAAGCTGTTGGGCAGGTTTGTTGTTGACTCTTCTGAGAACATAAGCCTGCAGATAAAAGATCCCCCACAGCCTCCCAGCCAGCTTTAGTTTGCATCCTTTGAAGTCCCATTAGGCGGAGAAGAAGTTGCAATATTATTGCCGGACATAAGGCAGTATTCATCCAGCAGCACAGAGCAAATACTAATAACATGTGGTAAGATAAATCAATGAGTTGACTTCTCTCTCTAGAGTGTTGTCTATGCAACCTGCAGTCACAGATGCAACTACCTGAACATCCGCAAGTTTGACCAAGTCAAACGTTATTCAGTGAGATTTGGCAAAGAGTTCTCAGAGACAGGGTTGAGGCTAGTGTCTAATCAAGAGGGGTACTGCTTTAGAATAATGTAAGCTTATAATGTGAGTAATTTAACCATACAGCTCTTTTTAATTAGAATTACTTTAAAATGAGGGTACTATCACAGAGACTGCTCTTGGAGTGACCATACATTATTTTCTTAAGGGGTCACAGAAAAGTGTGTGGCTGCATAGTTGAGACAAAAGCATGCAGAGAGAAACCTACTGAGTGTTAGTACTTGGCAAGGGACAATCAGATTGTTACAAACAATCCGATTGGCCCTCGCTGTGTCGTAACCCGAACGACAAAGACTCACCTGCTGCGCTCTGATCAGAGTGCCATGTCCCCCAGAGATCCTTACCTTTCTTCTGCGGCCACCATGGAAAGGGAGAAGAGACAATGTGTAGTCCCTTCGCCCTGTTCCATGGCAGCCATTTTCTTTTTTTTCTTTTTTTTTTGCCCGAGTCGAGAAACAGTTAACACACTGTTTCTTAACTTGAGTAAAAATACAATTAGTACCCTGGTACAATGGGCTAGGGTGCTAATAGCAATAGAACCCTCAGAGGAGGCGGGGGGCGTTACCGGTTGGGTTATGCCACCAGGGCTACTTTAAAGCCCTCGTTTGGCTTGGGCTTCAAGCTATCACCCTGGGGGCATTACCCAAATGACAATGCCCACCCTTCTCGGGTTCCATTGTTAATGCTAATGTTAAAGGTATTTGTACTGCGCACCGTCCCCAACAGAATTGGTCCCCAGGCTCTCAGGTGGATCTGCAAACAAGAAGGTGGGGTGGGGGGTGTTTAGTCGGGTGGAGAGAGAGTAGGAAAGTGAGAGAGTGGTGTCCTGTTGGCAGCTTCAGTTCAGTTTTCACTGTGTGCCGAGCTTGGGTGAGAGAATTGGATCCATGTGAGACCTTGTGTGCTGTTGGTGTGACTTATGTGTTGATTGTTTGTTGTTGTGATGCAGTGATATGCATGCAGTTTGCTGTGCATGAGGGTGGTTGTGTAGATTTTTGGTATGCAGAATTTGAGCTATCGGGTTAGTGGGTTATTTACAATCTACGGTTCCCTTCCTGTCCATTCCCTGTTGGTGATCCATTACTGCCATTACTGCCTATGTTTACTTTGCAGGCCAAGATATTTTTGACATATCCCTTTTCCCCTTCCATCCTGATCTCTCCCTGCTCGTTCTGTGGTATCATTCTAGCGTTCTATCTATCCGTTGTTAGAATATGCCGTATATTTGTCTACCCTTACTTCAGTAGATGGGCGGTAGCGCACAGAGACGGGGGGGATCGACATCCTCAATCAGCATTGTAAATGCCCCCTAAGCATTATTTAAGTCAGTTGGGTTGGGGTGTTCTTTCTATGGGACGGCTGTCTCGGGAGGAAAGGGAGTATTAGGCTTTGATCATCTGGCTGGTCAGTAATGGGGAGCTATGGGTTGCAGGTTAGCAAGGGTAGTGACTATGGTTATAGTTGCTAACTATTAGTGGCTGCTGGCTGATCTTGGGTGTGGGGTGGCCTCAGAATCAGTTATGGCTGGTATTGGTCGGATACCTAGAGGTTTGAGATGACAAGATAGTCGGGATCCTATGTTTCACCAGTGGTCTACAAAGCGATAGTACTCTTAGATTTGGGATAACAGAGGGTGAGGAGGGATCTAGGATTAGGTGAGTGCCAAGTAATAATTAAACATCTTGAATCCTGACTCCTAGATGAAAGGATACTGGCCTAGCATTCACAGAGTGGCACACAGTGGTTAAAAATCTAGAATCGAGACACCTGGATTGGGGGAAGGATTGGGAGAATGGTCTAGGTTCCAGCGAATGACAAGCAGCAACTGCAACACTAAGATTTAAGTCACCTAGAAAATCAGAGAAAGGCCCAGGTTTCACAGAGTGACAGGCAGCAACCACAACACTAAGATTTGAGGCACCTAGAAAATGGGGGAAAGGCCTACAACCCACAGAATGACTGGCATTAGTTGAAACACCTGTGCCTAGGCTTCACAGTGTGACAGGCAGCAGATGAAACACCTAGAGTCGAGACACAGGGAAATGGGAGAAAGGCCTAGGTTTCACAATGCAGTTTGTGTAAAGAGAAAACACACCTAGGTTTGAGGGTACTGTATAGTGGGAGAGAGGCCTAGACTTCACAATGCAGTTTGGGGTGTTGCAAAACAAAAGCACACAATAGAAATCAAGGCCTAGAAGGGCCTACACTCACCTGCACGTCAGGAAAAAAGTGGTGTGCAGGGAGGAAGAGCCGGGGCACAAGGCCAGGAAGCTGGTCCAAATGGTCAATCAAGGCAGGGGGGTGGGATGGGAGGCGGGAGGAGGGAGGGGAACAGGGGAGTGAGTCTGGGAGAGGGTGAGGGCATCCAGGGCGTCAACGGATTCTGGGGGGGTCTCAAAACAAAACAAAAGAACATGATGGAAATTAATTACACTCACCTGCACGCCAGGAAAAAATTGCTTTAATAACACGTCTTGTGAGGAAAGAGTACATTGGTGACTAGCTAGAGAGACACTTAATTTCTTCTTGATAGGGCAGAAAACCACATTGTCTATATCTCGATTTACAAACCTTTTTTCCCTGAACAAAAAAAGAATATCAATGACTAGCTAGCAGAGACAAAAGGACGCTCTGTGAAAACAGCTGAGTAATTGCACAGAAGATATTTTACGAGGGCATCAAAAATCAGTAGGTGACTGGGAGTGACACACATGTTTTGTTACTGATAAAGCAAACAAATTCACAGTCTGATTTTACAGTGATGGGCATCATTTTTTACTTATTGATGTGGGAAGAGAGGATGGGATCCCTATGGAACCAACAGGGAAGTAAGTGGGCACCACTAGTTTAGACATTTTTATATATCCAGGTAGATGTAGAGGTAAAAAATGTATAATGGTAGAAATTTGAATGGAGCTGGCTGTGACAAGTCTAGAGACACCCGGACTTCAAAATACACCAACAGCTAAAGACCAAGTAAGAATACAAGGTCACACAACCGCTCTCAAAAAGGGCCCAGATCCGGGCATTCAATCAAGACATTCAAAAATATGGTTCTTATCAGGGTATCACAGGAGTACTTCAAGGTTGGTAAATAATAAAGATGAGGTTGTCAGTTGATTTTCATATAGTATTTTATCGGAAGAATAAAGCTGTCACTAATATTTCCTTAGTGAGGGAGCATTTGCCGCAACCCATATATATTTCAGACTAAAGCCAATGCATTGTGGAACATTTTTCCTTCACCAGGGCAAGTCTTGGAAGATTTGTATGGGAGCTGACAAGCATTAAAGCTGCCCACAGTAGGGTGCAGCGGTGCGGCATGCAGCAGGCAGCCGTAATGTTAACACGTACGTGTTTCAGAGTGAAATCTTAACGCATCTGGAGCACAGAAAACTATGGCACCAGCCTGCTTTTTTATGACAAAAATAAAAAAAATAAATCACAGAAAACATGTAATGACAACTGCCATGTTTGTTCATGGCGCCAGTAATTGCTGCTCTCCAGACTGCGTGCATGCATGTATGTTAGTTTCCCCAGTGCCTTTTACACCTGGAGTATAAAATGGCAGTGGAAACCAGGAACCACTCAGATTTTGCATTGTTTCCCCTCAAACAGAAATCTAAGAAATGTCAGCAAGCCCTGCATACACGGACACGTATTCATTCTGGGTCTGCCACAGCGTTACATGTATATGTTATTGTGAGGGAAGAGAAAGTCAGTGAACGGCTGAGAGTGGAAAACATGATTACTTTTGGCTATTAGGTGCACCACCTATAAGCCAACACTATTGCATTAGAGTACAGCTAGGGATAAATGTCATTTGAGGAGGGGCACAAAGCTTGTAGGTTTTGTTCGGTTATTTATCCTCCACCCACTGTGTGCTCGTGGCCATGCTAATCCCTATGGCTAGTTCCACCCTCATCCTGCCTCTCCCCGTCCAAAATACATCCTCCTGGGATCTCGTTGAGCTATATGTACCAAACCTTACCATCATACTTAATGCTCTAAGTGCCTGCCAGTGTATTTTCAACGCAGTTTTCTTCGAGTTAATAATTAATTGGAGCTGTAACGTGCTTCTGGAGTAAATAAAATGTATTAGCCAGGTCTACCTTCAACCACTCGATTTATAAGCACTATGCGTGTGCTTCATTGAAGTCCTGTTGAATGAAAGTATTGGCAAAGCCAACAGTTTTAGTTTGTGTGTAGGCATTAGGCATTTGCCAGGCACTGCTCTTATATGCCTAGGTACTCCCACTATTTTGCAGCCGGCACCATAGAAGGCCAGTCTAGTATGGAGTCCTGCAAGGCTCATGCCTGTATACACCCCTCTTCCACCTATATGTTGAATCCCTTCAACAGACCCGTAGCAAACACAACGGCCACTTCCACCAATATGCAGACGACACACAAATATACTAGCAAATCTCATCTCCTTCACAACTCAGCATCCTCAAAGCTGTGTTTCCAGCATCACCAACTGGATGGCCACCTACGTCATCAAACTCAAGCCTTTCAAAACCAAAATACCTCCTCATCTGCCCCCAAGCACAAACCGACCTTGCCTCGTGGCTCCAAGAACTCAACACAAACAACCCAGATATATTCCTCTCCACACCTGTCTAATCCCCTGGAATCACCATCTACCCTCCACCTTCCCTTCATGACCCACACAGTGGCTTTCACCAAAACATGCAACCTACAACTACACCTCCTATGCAAGATCAGACTCATCATGTCCCCTGACAACGTTGCACTGCAGTCCAAGCTCTGGTTCTCTCAAAGCTGGGCTACGGCAATGTTCTCCTAACTGGAATTCCCAACAGCACACCTGCAAGTCATAGAAAACAAAGCAACCAGAATCATTCTTCCCTTACCCAAACATTCACACATCACCTCCACAGTCACCCAGCTCCTCTGGCTCCTCGTACCCTAGAGAATTGAATTTAAAGGACTCTGCATTGCTTTCAAAACCATCCAGCACACAACCTCATCTTATTTTCACAACAGACTCAAACCCATCACCCACACAAACACCAGACAAACCAGCCACCACCTTCTAAACATGCCACTCTGCAAAGTAACATGCATGCAAAAACAAGCATTTACCCACTGAGCAAGCAGAGTATGGACCACCCTACCGCTTCACATCTGCATTGCAGCGTCCATCACTACACTCTCAGATAGAGCCTTAAAACAAACCTCTGTCCCTACACATAATAATGCCCTCTTCCACTACTACCACACGTCTAGCATAATCTTGCCATCATATCCTGAAAACGTTTTGTAAAATGTTTTTTCAACTCCCACCTTTTCAAACTTTAAGATGCTCCGAGACCCTCTGAGTAGGGCCAGCACTAAACACAAACTCAAATAAAATAATATAAATACGAATATTGCCTTGGTATTGTCCCATTTACATTGATGCATCTATGCATCAGGGTCTCAGGAGGATAGCTCAGGTAGCAACACAGGTTCGATCCACAGGTCCGCGCTTAGAAACCTCTGGTTATTAAGCGCGTTATAAATAAACAATTACAATTACGCCTTAATGCCTTTGCCTCCGTACATTTCCATTTGTGTTTTTACATTGCTATCGCTAGTTTCTCAAGGAGGAAGTAAACGGATGCAAAACTGTTATGGGAAATATAAAGGGATGTGGAACGGTGAGCCTGCCCAATTTAACAAAATATAAAACCTGCAGAAGAAAATGCACTGCTGCAAATGCTTAAAGCTGCATTTGCATGTGTGTGCAGCTATGGAACCAGAGAAGCAAGATCGTATAAGCCATGGAGAAAAACAGACTCATGTAGCTCTGATCCAGGAATTCCACCTGCCAACGATCACTTTTCAAAGTAAAGGGAGTATTATTACGCTTTGAAATTCACATTGCAATATAACTAAAACCGAAGGCGATAGTAACTTAAGCTACAGAAAATAGCTTTGGAAACCATTGTCAACACAAACAGACAAGGAAAGTAAGTGAACTTTGATCCCTACCTACCACGAAATTACAAACACACTGGGAAAAATGCATGATGAACTGGTTCAGATAAACTTCAAAAATGTCATAATTTCTTAGCATTTCAAGATCACGCTGATTATATATTAAAGTAGTGCAATGGAATAAGCTCAGTTAACGTCAAATCAGACAGATCTGGGTTTGATCATTGTTTGACGATGCCAGACCCAGGAGAGCAAAGAAATCAATGTAGATGTTAGGAAAATGGAAATTGGAAGTATCACAATGTCTGATCATGCACATGAAGATTTTTTCCCGTCACTCCTTGAAACAAGCATGGGCAAAGCCAATAGTCTGGGCTTCTGGGTGGGTATGAGGTAGGCATTTACTGGGCACTGAAATAATGGTACAACCTGGCCATAAGATTTTAACATCTGGAACAAAAAGTGATTTACTGGTCATTTGATGACAGTGACTGGCAAATGCTTATCCATTATCTCAAGCCAGCACTGTTGGCTTTTTCATTGCTTGTTTTTACAGGGCTTCAGTGCATGGAAGAGAAATAAATCAAGGTTCTCACCGCACACTTGGTTCGCACATTTTGATTACACTAGTAGATAATTTCAGGTACAATTAAGTCATAACTTTTTTTTTAAAGCGTGGACCTAGCTCAAGAGCAGTGCAGCGCCATACAGAGTGTGGGTAGCCAGAATTTGGGCTGCCATCTTTTACCAGGAGCACAGTACTCTCAGTTGGGGTCTTTGTGTCAGTATGTGCATCCATTAGAGTTAGTCCTTGTTCAGGTGTTGTTGAAAAAGCCTGGTTTCGAGAGATTTGCAAAATTGTAGAATTGTGGTGGCATTTCGAGCAAACCCCGGGACAGATGATGGGTGCGTGCCAAGAAAATCATTTTTTGCAGGTACTTTCTTTGCTGTGAGAGGAGCGTGTGCCACCAGTATGTGGAGCTTAGCCTGCATGCACACTTGTTTGCTACCCGTGTCTGCTATGTAAATGATACATGCAGTCTTGAACAATATCCTGGTCAGGAGAGAAAGCCAATGTAGTTTGCGTAGGATGGCGCGATTCAGTCAAATTTCTGTGCACCTTAAGACGTGCTGCAGGGTGGTAGACTACTTTTAGGGGAGCCAAGTGAGCAGCTAAGAGCCCTATTAGGAAGGCATTTCTCCCATGGATGTGCAAGTTCACAAGGGCCTGCACTACGGTCTGGAACACCTGCAGCGCGATGAAGGGTTTGTTTTCAGAAGGGTGGAGATTCAAAGCGAGACTGTTTGGTCCTTTTTGGCTATGTGTTTCTGGAAGGACAGGCTGCTGTCAATGGTGAATCCAAGGGGTTTTGCTGTGTCTGAGAGTTGTGGATCAAATCCTTCTAGGTGCACATCATTGATCCATTGTTGGACAAGTTGTTGTGTAGCGGGCGGGCCAATGAGGATGAATCCAGTCTTGGATGGGTTTAGTTTGAGATCAGCAGTCCACATCCAGCAATGGATGATGGCTAGGTAATCATGGAGACAAATGATGTCCTTTGTGGTAATTACTCTCATGTACAACTGAGTATCTTCCACGTATTGATCAATGTCTTTAATCCCTGTTCAGCACTTCCCCCTCTCCCCTTCCCCTTGCACTTTTTCCCTTCCCCCTACCCCTGCACTTGCACGATCCGAATGACACCTGGCCTAGTAGGATCGTTGTCTGTCTTCCCCCCCTGCTCCCCCCTCCCCGCCTCGTTGCGCCTTGAAACACTTGTGTATAGGCGCGTTACAAATGCCATATCATATCATATCATATCATATCATAATGGGATCTTTGAGGAGAGTGCCCAAAGGCTCCATGGTTAAAAAGGATGGTGAGAGGATGTAGCCTTTGGGGGCTCCACAGGAGACCCGGAGATGGTTAGAACACAAGTTCCTCTTGACTGCCTGGTATCTGCCAGAGTGATAGGAGGTAAACCTATTCAAGACAGTTCCAGAGAATCCCATCTTTCAGCAAGGAGGCAGAGGAGGATGCAGCAGTCAACAGTATCCGATGCAGCTGAAAGGTCAAGGAGGACAAGGAGGCATGATTTACCCATATACATGATTTTGAAGGCATCATCCACCACCTGGATATCAACTGTCTCAATGCTACACTTGTGGTGGAACCCTGGTTGATAGGCAGTGGGAGGTGAAGTTGTTTGATTTTGGCTCATAGTTGTGTAGCAACTACTTTTTACAAGATTTTGCCCATAAATGGGAGATTTGTAATGGGCTAATAGTTGGCCGAGTCATCTGGATCTAAGGTTGTTTTTTCGGAAGAGGTCGAATGAGACCAGTCTTGAGGGTGTCCGGGAATGACCCTTAAGTGAGGGAGACATTAATTATGCCGCAGAGCATGTTAAGTGCGAGGCCCGCCAATTGTTTAATGATAGAGGCTGGGATGATATCATCAGAGTAAGAAGTAGGTATGAGGGAGGCAATTATTTTTAGAAGATACAAGGGGGAGGAAGGAGAGAATTCGGTCTAGAGGGGCAGTGGGGATGCTGGTGTGCACGGGGCCCTTATGTTGTGGGGGGCTGATTCGATGGTCTCTCAGATTTTGTCTATTTTTTCAATAAAAAATGTGTTGCTTCTGTTGCATTTTTCCTGAGTCGCTGGTACCGCAAGGTCGGGTAAGGCTTTTGCACAATGCTTTACTACTTCAAAGATGGCTTTGCTCCTGTTAGAGGCTGCCACAATGGTAAAAGAGTAGTAAGCTGTTTTGGCCTCGAGAATCAGAATTGTAAGGTTGGCACAGAGATGTGAGGTTGGTGAGTTCTGTAGGGTATTTCAGCAGACTGCTTAGAAATAACTCTTCAGTCCAACGTTTCATGTTACTGCTTGATAGAGTGAGCTCAAAGAGATTCCAGCAGGATGTGTTGTGGACGGGCGGAGGGTAGGTAATGGCCATAGGAAGTTGCATTGCATGAGCAGTCAATCGGTGAGTAAATAACCAAACAACCCCCACACGCTGTATGTCCCTCTTCACATGCCGTCTCCCTCCTACCAGTACTCCAATTACATTTTTCAATTTATAGGTGGTGTTTAAGCGCCACTTAATCGCCCAAACTAAAAAGACAGACACCGCTCATCTGAGAAAAGCAGCCCCGTTTTCCAATAGAACAACACATTTAAAGAAAAACTACAAGAAGAAATAAAAGTATTTATAGCGCTCAACTATGAAATTGTGGAAGATGGCAATGTTGTGTGTTTGAGCTTAAATCCCATTGTTAATGGCCTTATAATGTCTAATTTCTAAAATAGCATGTCAGAAGATGAAGAGTTGACAACAGTGGCAAAGAACTTGAAAGAGCTAAAAAAAAAAGAATCTGTGTTCTGATGCATCTCTCCCTCCAGACTGAAGGAGAACCCAAAATATTAAATACAAAATGTACACAATCCTCTGCAGAATAGCAGAATAGAGCCTGTTCATGACCAAACAGACCTATCGGGAAGAACGTGAGAACAGAGGCAAGCTCTAAACAACACATTGGGCAAAATAAGAAACTGCTGAGTAATGGTCTGTGATCTTCCGGAGAAACAATCCAGAAGAATGCCTAAAACATCATCCTCATCAATACTTGATTTCAGCCAGTGCTATTAAAGCATTAAACAAAAAAGGCATATTAAACATTTCACAAGTTACATAAAAAATAAGCAGTGAATGTTCATTACCCCGATGAAGGCAGAATCGGCATGGATTAATGCAAGAGTAAATATCATGAGATAACAATGAATAAGGAGCCAAGTGTGAATGCATAACTCAAATGCAAGCAAAAAGCACCATTAAATAAATAATGTAAACACATAAAACTAGTAGTAGTAGTAAAACAATGTTTTTTCAAAACATAAAATTACATAAAAGAATCAGCATAATTCAATTAAAACAATAAAACAAATGTAAGGAATACGCTCAGAACTCTGATAACAAATCACAAACTAGATGATACTAACATTAACATGATCAGTGAAATCATCAATGGCAGCAATATATATACAACATGACTAAAAATATAAACAATGCTTACTCAACCACTGTAAGCATATACTCCCTTATCCTCATGAAAGCTGAGATAAAATCTTCCAGGGACCAGCATACTCTGATGTCATTCACCATCAGCCGATCGTAGTAAGCCACTGGACACTGGCTAACGGCAAGGCGCTTTGAAAGTGGTGTGGGTGGTCATACCAAGGACAAAAGAACAGAACATGCATGTTAGTCTATTGTAAGGTATTATAACCTTTACAGCTATGTTCCTTCTTTTTTTTTCGATCACTTGTATTAACTGAAAAGGGGAGCTGGTTGAATCATAGTTTTCATCATCATCAATACTTTGAAATTATAGTTTTGTATTAGCTTCCTTTCCAATTTGTTGTAAACACAAAGCATTAATGAAGTTTAAATGCCTGAATGGCAAGTATGCCCTAACACTTACTTTGGCACCCTCGATTAATTCTGCTTGAAGTAATTGCTTCTTCTTAAGAAGGTCTAAGATCACTTAGAGTGGGTTCTTGCTCAGATTATGGCATCCAATCGTATGCAAGGCTTAAAAAAGGCATTTTAGCAAGCTAGATTTTTCCCTGTTCTGTAGATTAAGTAAGCTGCCTGTCATTCATTCAAATTGAGAGCCTTAATGAAATGGGGGTGAATTGCAGTCGGCCAATTAGTGGTGTGATGCTGCTTTCACAAAATAAAAGCTCAGTTACTGAGGAAGCGCCCAATAAGGAACGCAAAAATGTTCTCTCAGATGCTGTAGTATAAAGCAAATGGGAAGTTCCCCAAACACCAGCACCATAAGGTGCATTATCACCCGATTTTGCCTGATTTACCTTAATTGTTGGTACAACTGCTCTGCCTCCATTGTCAACAATTTCAAACTTTCTCTCTTCTATCAAATATTGGATGGCGACTCACTCGTTCCTGCTCAACTCCACTAAGACTGAAGTTCTCTACTTCCCAGCCCAACAGACTATCTTGTCGTCTCCCCTCTTCTTCTCTTCTCTCCTGGCTACCTAACCTCGGTGTCATCTTTGTTCCATCTCACAACTTCTCGCTCTCCATCTCCAAATCTGCCACTGCAGCCAGACTCAACCTCCTCAATATAAGAAAAATCTTGTCATCTTCTTCCTTTCAATACTGCTAAACAGCTAATCTCCTTCTTAATCCTTTCTAGATCTGACTGCTGGGACAGTCTACTCTATGGCTTTCCCAACTATGCTTTTTAATCTCTGGACAAAGTCCTCATCTTCACAGTCTGCACCCTTTTCAATCTTTATCGCTTTAGATCCACCTTCTCTGAACGTCACCAGATTGGTTGGCTAAATATGAAACAATTCTCATCATCTTCAAAAATATCCATGGACTTGCCCCACCCTACTTATCTGCTAATTTCACTCCCTACTCTCCCTCGTTACATCACCGCAGCTCACCTGCTTGCCACTACTGGAGCCCCCTGCACTCTCTCTCATTTCCTCTCCCTCCCTCTCCTCACTACCCTACCCTGGAATACCCTTCCTCTCTCTCCATAATACTCCAACTCTACCACTATTTAAATCCAACCTCGAAGCCCTCCTCCTTTCTGTAGACCTGTTTTCTAGCTCTCGATGTTACTCAAACCCCCTACTTCCCTCTCTCCCTACCCTCATTAACAACCCTACAGCACTTTCCCGTCACTCACCCATACTTAATGTAGTACTTCTTCCACCATCCCATTCCAATGTGATTCTGGCATGTCCTTGCCCCTGGTTTATGTTTCACCTTCCCCTGCAACATCGGGTCCTCAAGTCACATTCTCTTACCACTCACCCGATTGTCAAGGACCCATGGCCATCACTATGTTATCAATGTTAAGTTTTGTATGCTTTTTTGTTCCAACAATGCATTGCTTTCCTGTTATTTCTATAAATAAATACAATAAAGAAAAAGGAGACGCGCAATAACCTGGCAATAGATTGGCTTAGCAAAGTTTTTGTTTTGTCAAGATGGGCCGATCAGGTGTTTGTGTCATTGAATCTGATGGCCATGTAATCAAACTCATGATCTCTTTTCAAATGTAACTTTTCCTCAGAGATAACCGAGTTTGTCCTTGTATTCCTTTTAAAAAACATTAAAACTGATTTAGAGCTGTTCACTGTCATGTCACTGGACGTCACAAACTCTATGTAGGACTTTACAAGCACTTGTAAAGCTTTAGGTGTCCTGCCCAGTAGGACCACGTCATCTGTGTACCCTATGCAGGGTGTTAGCATTTGGGTATGATTGAGGGTAACATTTCCCTGCATGTCATTGATACTCTATGGGGGAATCCAGTTATAACCTAAAATGGCTGTAAATGGTTCCGGTGAACAAGGAAAGCGGGAAGTAAGCTAAAGTTATGCCAAATTTAGAGATTTGGAAGCTTGCTGTATTTTGAATTATGTACATTTCTGTTCCTGTTTGAAGAGTGTCAATATCTAAATAATGAGGTATTGGGTGAAATTGTCTCTAAGCAAGCTCAGCTGATTTGATGACAGCATGTGGCACACTTTTGAATAGGCCCTGACTAGCCCAAAGTCCTCATTACTATCAATCACACGGTAAAGATGAGGTTGAGGTTTTGGGGTATGTCTTTGCATAACGTCATCTTGAATATCATTGCTACTCAATATGCGAATCCAGTGATAACCCCCAATGGCTGCAAACATTTCTCGTGGGCATGATAGTGGGAATTATGATGATGTTAAGTCAAATTTAGACATTGGGAAGCTTGCTGAATTTTGAATTATTATAATGATGCTATATTTTCTAAAGTGCTCACTGGAGAGCATGTAACCATCCTCGCTTCAACACTCTGTGTGCAGTGTTTGGCTTCCTGCATCATCAGTGCATGGCCATACCCTCTGGGGTGGTCACTACACCTGAGGAGGTTTGCTTCAGTATCAGCTGCAAAGAATAGCATGGATTTACAAGTGAGGGAGATACCAGGATTTTGATATGTCACTTCATACATAACTCCAAATGTGACTTGGATCTAAGATTGCAGCAAGTTGTCTTATGTTTCTACTGGATCCTGGTTAATTATAGGTGTTATAGGAGTTTGGGGTTGGTGCAATCAAATCTTTTTTTGGGTTGCAGGCCGGGATGCTGATCTTTCACCTCTGGAAGAGTTGCAGGGTCATGTCATTCTGGGAGGAAGGATGAGTGGATATGGTTCTTGGCAGCTGTGTTGATCATCTCCCACTTTTGGTGCTCTTATGCTCCTTTGATGACAAGTATACCTTCAGCATGGCAGAGAGGTGAGTTTGAAATTCAAGCGCCTTCAGCAATAAATATAACACATATAAACACATTTGCAAACTTGCTACTGCCTAAAGTAGATTTGGCAGAAAACAAAATACATATAATCATATTTGAGTATTTTTCATGAAACCGCATTGTGCAAGGCATAGGAGGCAGAAGTCCATGTACACAGTACACTCACAAGTCGGGAAATGAGCATGGCTACTCCTGCTCTCACTCTCTTGGTGACTGCCTTTGTCCATAGGTGTTGTGCATGTCTTGTTACTGCTAGCCAACTCGGATCACTATGTGTAGTCAGGTTGAGTTGTCTTAACTCAAGCATTTTAGGGCATGATACATTACCGGAATGCAAAATGCCCAGAAAGCTGGAGTGGAGTGGAGGGCATACCTCTGTTAGAAAGGATGCCATTGGGAGAGAAAGTGGTTGGAAACATGGACATGAAAACTGGTGTGAAAAGCACCACAAAACAGGTCCATCATCATTGGGATGATGATTGCGCAGTGAGCCAGACCTGCTTTCAAGCTTGTGCATCTGCTTGAGAATTCCAGAGGAAGGGTATCTTGTCACTGGTCAAGCGAGACAATACTGCCGTCATTTGCAAGAAGTGAGGTATAATCCGATGGTAGAAGTTGGCAAAGCCTAGAAATTGCTGCAGAGACTTCAGATTGTGTGGTTGTTTCCAATCCTGTACAGCTCACAGTTTGGCCGAATCCATCCGAACTCCCGTACAGTTGACCACATACTCCAGCCAACAAAGTACTTCCTTAACGTGACCGAGGTTTTCCTCCAGACTTGTGGAAAAGATGAGGCTATCATCAAGGTAAACCCACACTGTAATGCGATCAGATCGGAGAAGATGACATCCATGAAATGCTGGAAGACGGCCGGGGAGCTATATAAGCCGACTAGCATGACTCGATACTCAATGCCCAAATGGTGTCTTGATGGCCGTCTTTCACTTATCCCCTGCCACTTAAAATCCAATTTAGTGAAAACCTGAGCAGCATGCAGGGATTTAATGATATTACGGATTAGCGGTAAGGGGTACCTGTCCTTGCATGTTATCTCATTCAACTGACGATAGCCAATACACGGACGGAGGGTTCCTTATTTCTTCTGTACAAAGAATAATGGAAAGCTCCAAGCGGATTTGGACAGTACAATGTAACCCTTCTTGAGGCAATCCTTGATGTAACATTGCAGGACCTTTTTATCAGATGGGGACAGTGAATAGATCTTCCCATGGGGAATGACTGCTTTTGGCAACAGGTCGATGAAACAGTGAAAATGACTATGAGGCAGTAGAGGGATGTCTTCAGGTTCAGCAAACACTCTGATAAAGTCTGAATGCTCCTGAGGAACTGTCTGGAGGGAACAGAGACAAACGGGCATGTTTTGAGAAGATGAAGGAAAAACATCAGAGATTGTCTGAGAGGCACCTGAGGAACAGCACTCTTGAGTACAATGCATGGAAGAAAACACCAAAGTCTGTGTTTCCTAATTGATATGAGGATTGTGGTACAACAGCCAAGGCAGAACCAGCACTACCGGGTAGGAGGGAGATTTTATGAGATCCAGGGAAATATGCTCTTGATATTAATTGATCCATAAATGCAATCTCCCCGTATGCTGGTAAATGGGACCGGCTGAGAGTTGTGTCCCACCAATGACTTCTACTACTGCAGCATGTTCCTTGCGGCTGAGAGGAATGCCAATGCTGGCCACAAAAGCTGCATCAATGTAATTGCCAGAAGCACTGCAATCCAATAGAGCCAACATGTTTACGCTCTTATTCTGCCATGCAAACCTAATTTTCAAGACCAACAAAACCAAGGACTGCATGGATGGAAGGAGTGGAACAGAAGAAGGTCCTGCCATTGCCTTCTCCATCCACGACAGGCCTGTCAATTTTCTTACTTCCTCGGGGGATATAATGCTCAAGACCCAAAAAAGTGACCTGCGGCTCCTCTGTATAGGCACAAACGATGGGTGTGTCGTCGCTTCTTTTCAGTCTCTGATAAAGGGCCCCTTACTGCCCCCAGCTGCATAGGTTCTGGACCCAGATCCGTAGGACCTGGCGGTCCCGAAGATGCCACTGAAGGCCCAAGATGGTGGTATCTCTCGTTTCTGCATCGTTCACCTCTTCTCTCCGTCAGCCTATGGTCGATGCGTAGTGTTTGGTTCACTAGCACTTGGAGGGAATCAGGTTCCGGAATGTGCAACAGCTCATCCTTATGTTCCTCTTGCATGCCACGATGAAACAGGGTATCCTGTGTAATTTCAGGCCATTGTGAATCAGTTGCAAACTCTCTGAACAGGCTGACATAGGCTATGATGTCGCCGGAGCCCTGTTGGATGTCCATCAGCTGGTTCTGAGCAATGGAAGCTAGGTTAAGCGACTTGAAAATATCCAAGAATGCCTTTTCGAAGGCTTCTAAATCATTCACTATGGGACTGCTAGAGGAAAACAGTGGAGTGGCCAAAGCAAGTGCGTTCCCAGTTAGATTACCTAGGAAATAGCCGATCTTGGCTTTGTCCTGATTGAAGTGACCAGGCTTGAAGAGAAAATGTATTTTTCAGTGATTGCAGAACTCAGCCAGTCAATGAGGGTCGCCATTGAGCTTCAAGGGGGGAGTGTGTGCCATGGTGCTTTCTGCCTGAGGGGCTCCTCCTACCCCTTGACCCACCACTTGTCTCAGAGAGAGATTTTCTTGATGTAGAGCAGACATCTCAAGGCAGAGGGCCTGGAATTCTTCCCAGAGTTCTTGGACCTCATCCATGTCTGGGCTGGAAGGAAGGCATCTCAATCTGTTAAACGAGGCATCTCATGAATACTGGGTACCTGTTCTTCCTGGTGAATGGGGCGGTGAGGCTGCCAGTCTGTCAATGTATACGTGAGGTGTAGAACAAGCAACGTGGGGTACCAACCCTACACCCTCCTGGTTAACTCAAACAGGACAGGGCTGAACCGGATCTCAATGCCACGGGACAGCACTTCTCTGATTAGCGTCACATCAGGACAGTGAAAGCACTGGCAAAGAAGAACCCAAAATGTCCAGCTGTAGTCCAGATGAGAATGGAGAATTCTGGTAAACAGAAGTCTACAGGCTCTAGGAGGCAGGGTACCAAGCATGGCACAAGGCAGGGCAATAACAAGAGACTGAAAGTCAGGAGTCAGCCCAGTGACTGCAAGGGAAGGCCCAAGGTGCAAAGAAGGGAATCCAGGAAACTGGGAAGAGGAAGTGGGAAACCCCCACAAGAAGGTTGAGAACCAGGGACCGGGGCCCAACCCAGCCCCAGGGAACCAAGGGGCCAAGACCCAACCCAGACCCAGGAAAGGCAGGCTGACCCAAGGACTAAGGACCAATCATCAAGGAACCAGGGAAGGAGCAAGGAAGGCAAGGCAAAGGTTAGCCAGGAGCGGGAGACACGATCAGGGAACTGACCACATTGAGACACAGTGATTCCCTGCCATTGGGACCTGGATATAGGTTGGGATCCAAAGCGAGGCTTGGAGTGCAAGCTTTGGTATCCAAGCGGACTACGCATGTGCGGAGGGTGAGGCATGGACGCCTGCGTATGCGCAGACCCGCGATCATGGTGGTGCCCAAGTAGCTGGGGAACCGGACCAGACAAGTCTCTCCAAAATGCCATCAAGGGTAATCCTTCACGATGGGACCCGCCAGAGCTGATGACACTGCCTTCCAGACCTGGTGAGTGGCATGACACAGTCTCGCAAAATCGCAGCTACCTGGGAAACTTTCAAGACACTCACTTGGAAAGACCCCTCTGCCACTCTAGCATCTCTCAAGGCCACATCCTAGATGGACGACATACTACTTACTCAAGACCCTTGCAATGGAAGCACTCCACTCTTATCTGGCAATCATCAACAGCAAACAAACTCAAGACACCTTCCCCTGGACCTTCAAGATCAGATAAATCCTGCTGCTTCTAAAGAAACCAATACTGGACTCTGACAACTCCAGCAACAATCCCGCCCCATCCCTATCTTCCTTTTCCAAATAAGATCCTTGAGAAGGCAGTAGCCATATAACTCCACTAACACGTTGAAGCCAACAACCTCTATCAGATCTACCAATCTGGCTTCAGGTCCAGATGCAGAAAAGAAACCGCTACCATCAAGGTGATTGAAACTGCCTTTCAAATCCTCAATGATGGCCATCCTTGTTTCCTGGTTCTCCTTGTCCACTCACAAGCATTTGACACAGTCAGCCACCAGACAATGAATAACAATCTACATCATGGCATGGCGATCCACGTGATAATCCTCAGCTGATTCAGATCCATCTGTGCTAATCACCACCAGTTCCTACAAATTGCTTTCTCCTGATCACCAACAATACCTATAATCTTGACAGTCCCACAAGGACACATCCACTCCCCTGTGATCTTCAAACCTTGCATGGAACCACTTGGAACCTCAAGGATCCATACAAAATTCACATCAAATGATATGCAAATGACACATAGCTCTGCCTTATCATATCCTCCATCAAAGACATCCACAGGCTCAAGGCCTGCCTCAAATTGATCCATTGCTGGATGTCCAGTGCTTACCTGAAGCTCAATGCCTCCAAGACTGATTTCGTGCTACTGACCAACAAAACTGAACGCCTCATTACAAGTATGGCGGTAAGGCAACAACAGCACCTTTATCGCTACTGGCACTGTTGCTACCGTACCGCCATACTAGGAGTTCTGCTCGCGGGTGCCCTTGCAGCCACCAGGTCTGACCTAGTGGCCGTACCGGCACCCACAAGCTGAACATGATGGTAGCACCAGTACCGTTATTAACAGTACCGGTGCTACCACCTTCCCCAATCCCATTCAGCCCTATGGGGCCGAATGGGGATGGGGAGTACCTTATTACTGGCACCCGTAAATGGGCAATTACCGGGTCCGACAAACTCGGCACGACCCGGTAAATGCCCATTCGCAGATGCCGGAAAAAAATTGATACCAGCGGCACCCGGCTACCGCCAGCCTCGTAATGAGGTCCAAAGTCACCTAATAACGGGAAACCACTCATATGGGAGTAAAGTGCTCCATTTTACCTTTAATGTAGTAGCCTACCGGTCTGCTCCCTTAATGTCAGTTCAGATGACCAAACACTAAATCCATACAAAGTTGAATCTGTTTTGAAATTAAGAAAATTATGGCTTAATACTCGAAGATGCGTGGAAATGTAATTTCCTGTGCCGGAGTAAGCTGCATGTTTGAATAGTTCTATCTTAAATAAACGACAATGGGCCAGATTCATGGAATAAATTGCGCCGAAAAATGGGGACTTGCGCATGAAAATGCGTGCAAGCGCTGGTTTGAGGATTCATGGAACACAATGAGCAGGGTTTACCAGAGACTTGTGAGGAATCCGAGTGGGTCCAACACATCACTGAGACACCACGAACGCCTTGCGCTATACTCCCAGCGAAAGGGCATATCTTCTTGCGCAGTCACCTAAAAAGGGATGCGGAACACGTGGAATGGGGAACAACAAGCATAAATGTGGGCATAACGTAAAATAGTCGCAAGGCCCACCCGCGCGCAAACAACACATATTCATGGAATCGAATAGGGCTCACTGGAGTGCTGAAAGAGACACGCTAATCCGGAAACACGTCCGTCGTGCAAAAGCTGGCGTAAGTGTCACAGCGCACAAAAAACAATGCATAAAAATGCACGTATCCAGCTACCATGAATGTTTCATTTTTCGCACCAGTGATCATGGGACACTGCAGGAGGAGGAGGATAGCCAGGGCCTACATTTTTTACCCAGGACCAGCCTTTTTGGGATGCTTGATGACCACGTCTATGGCAGGTATAGGTTTCATATTAAACCTGGTAACGGAGTGGGAAGATGACCTCACATCACCCACCCTGTGCTCCCAAGCACTGATCCCCTTGGAAAAGGTGCTCAATATACTGCATTTTTTGGCCACTGGGTCATTTCAGCAGGCAACTGCCATAGTCGGGGACATATCACTGGCCACGCAGTCATGCTACCTACACCAGGTGTTGGCAATCATGACTCCATGCCCCTCAGTCCGCAGGCATATCTACATGCAGATATCACCCGCAGAAAGGCAGACTGTGGTGCAAGACTTGAACGGGGTGGCGCACTTCCCTAAAGTTATTGGTGCCATTGATTGTACCCATGTGGCCCTACATCCACCTAGGGCCACAGAGCACATCTATCACAATCGCAAGCACTGGCATTTCATCAACGTGCAGGTTGTATCTGAGCCAAGGGAATCATTACTTCTGTATATGCTAACTATCCAGGATTCACCCATGACAGTTTCATATTCAGAATGTCACCCCTACACCGGGCCCTGGAAGCTGGGAGGCATGGCAACACATGGCTCATTGGTGAGTACAAATGACCCTGCAAATGCATGCATTTCTCACACAGACAAAACCACACCACTGACAAACCATCTCACCTCCACAGGAGACAGTGCCGACCCACTGAGCACCTGCATGATGATGCCAATACGGAACCCCACCACACCACCCTAGGTAAGATACAATGCAGCCCATATTGCAACTAGGGGCATAGTGGAGCGCACATTCAGAGTGCTAAAGTCACGCTTCCGCTCCCATGACCACTCTGGGGAGAGCTACTACATGCACCACCAGTATTGTGCAGGGTCATTGTGGCAGCATGTGTCCTGCACAATGTTGCAACACAGCATGGCATACCGGTGGACATGGTGGTGCCCCCACATCCCCAACCACATGCACAATGGCTGCGCATGGGAGGGGAAAGGGCACGTGGCGAGGCTGCCCGTACCCAGCTTGTGGCACAATTTTTCACCTAAAATCCAACCCCTCCGGAGTGCACACAGTCCTGGCACATTCCAGGTGACAATCGATGATGACAAAGGGACAATAATCTGTCCCAACCTTACCACCCTTAGAATCTGTCCTTGGAAGTGCTGCATTGTGTGCCTCTCTTACAACTTAAAATAACTCAATCTGGTGTGCATAAAAGGCACACATGGAAGATGCAGTATGCCACTGTAACAGCCAGACTGCATCAGAGGCCATGGGACGCCATGCGAACACCAAATACCCGGAAACAACGGAGGGGCCCGCGGGAAGCAATGAGGTGGACACTGGAGAAGCAAAACTCGATCCTAAACATACGGGCCGAAAGGAGGAGGAGGACACTGAGGGAGGCAGTCATTTGTGGTCAGGGGCAGACCTGGGTGCCATCCGCGAATTGTGTTGCATGAATGCGGATGGTGGAGGCCCTGGCGCACGGCCGGTGGCAGGGTTGAGTGGTGGCGTGGGTCCTAAGGGCAAGGAGCGCGTAACCCACGACACAGGCGACCAGACGGAGCAAGGGTCTGCCGGTGTGTGCCGCGTGTACCGCAGCACGAACGACCAACGGGGGGAGGTTGTTGGGCCAAGACGCCACAAACGGGGAACGGAGCAAAGAGAAGCAAAAGAACCGTATAACCGCACACTCGTAAAACAGAGAAAAGAGACCAAAAAGAAGGATATTACAAGGACTTTATCCTTACCAAAGCTAGGGACCTCTGACTGTATAAACCCCAATCTTCACCTCGTAGCACATGGTGGGGAGACATCATGGCGACTGGGAGCATGATAGGAAGGGGGCGGGGCTTGGGAGGGTTTTTAAATCCTCGGACATAAGGAGAGACCTGATTGGGTCAAGAGTGGCCAGCCCCTATATAAAGCAAAGAGAGACGAAGGACTGATGGTGAGTTCTCTTTCTTCTTTCAGAATCTGTTTGGAAGCGAGGAGACCACAAGTCCATACCAGTGGGCTTACGAAGACTAAACAGATATTTCTGCCTTACATTCGCAGAAACCCCATCAGAGTCATCTCGGCTGGAAAGAGAACTGATACTTGAATTAATATTTTCTTTTCGTTTCTTAAAAAAGTCAATAAAGACTGACCTTTGTTCAACTTACCTGCCTAGTCCGAGTGGTCTGTCACAAAATTTGGTGGCAGCGGTGGGATCGTAAACGCCATGGAGGCCCTCATCAAAGCTCTAACAGACGGACAGCAACAACTCCAGCAATCGCTACAGGTGCAGACCCACCAGGCTCAGGCAGACAGACAGGCTCTACAGCAGGCACTACAAATACAAGCAGCTAATCAAGATGTCATTAAACAGATCGCCGAGGTGATGACAGCTACCAGAGGAGCTTCCATAGCCCCTACCAACGTGCTACAGAAATTCCAGCCAGGAGAAGACCCAGGGTATTTCTTTACCAATTTTGAAAGAGTAGCAAGAAATTCCCAGTGGCCACTGGAAAAATGGGGCCACTTCATTGCTCCCCTCTTGACTGGATCCATGCAAGGAGCCTACCAGGCTGCTATTCCTGCAGGCGATGCCACGTATGCGGACATTAAGAAAACTATACTGGAAAGGATGGGGGTGGACGAGGAAGCCTACAGGGCTAGGCTAAGAGAGACCCGACTACGCAACGGAGAGACCCCCAGCTAATTGTATTATAGAATACATGACTTAAGTGATAAATGGTTAAAACCAACTGCTAGCACTGTTTAAGAAATCATGGACAAAGTTAAACTAGAACAGTTTGTGGATGCTCTACCCACGGCTATCCAACGGTGGGTACGTCAACACCACCGGCTCACTTTGTCAGAAGCCATTGACATTGCTACGGCTTTCCAAAAGGCCGGCCCCACCAGGTTGGATGTACATAAACCAGCACCTAGAGGAACTCCAGTCCCGGAAGTCAAGAACAGTCGCCCGGAAACCCGCACGACAGCCTGGCCCCCCTAACAAGCAACCTCAGTGCTTTGACTGCGGTGAATGGGGACATATTGCCCGGTTCTGCCCAAGAAGACCTAAGCCCGAGCCGATGGAAATTGGATGTGCCCAATCCAGAGAATTCCGGAGAAGAAGGGAGCCTTGTCTAGTGGAAGTCTGAGTGGATGGCACTCCAAGACAAGGTTTTCTGGATTCCGGAAGTGAACAAACAGCCATAAGGCCGGAAGTAAGTGGGGTTAAAGGGGCGGGAAGACAACCAATTCAAATAAAATGTGTACAAGGGGACACTAAAGAGTATCCTTCTAAGGAAGTAGACCTAGAGGTTAATGGGGTAAATTCCAGAATGAGAGTCACCATAATGCCTCACTTGCCAGCCCAGGTGCTATTGGGTACTGACTTACCGACCTTTGGAGAGTGTGTAAACGAAGCCGAATGGTTAAAGTCAGCACCATATGCACAGAGCGAGATTGAACCAGGCATTCCCAAACATATAAGGAAAACCCGGAAAGAGGTTAGAGAAGTTAAACGGCAATGGGAAGAAGGGAACAAATACATTGGAATGATAGACTGGTTACCAGAGGACAGAGTAAAGTCATTTTGAAGCAAACTGTTAACGGATCCTACTCTGAAGAATGCAAGAGAACAAGCAGTACCTGTCCAGGATATTGGGAAAGGATATCCCTGGTTCAAAACAAAGAAAGGCTTGATATATCGCGTAACTAATGATTCAAGTAGAGGGGAATTGGAACAATTACTGGTGCCTAAAAGTTTTAGGTCAATTGTGCTAAGTTTAGCCCACGATGATGTGGTAGGCGGACATCTGGGAAGGGAAAAAACTCAAGAGAAATTGTTAAAAAGGTCCTTTTGGCCAGGGGTGTACAGAGAAGTGTCTAAATACTGCAAAGAGTGCCCGATCTGTCAGAAGACCAGTGCTCATAAACCACACAAAGCCCCTCTACAGCCAATGTCTCTTATAAAAGAACTGTTTACAAGAATAGGAATGGACCTGATTGGTCTCTTGGAACCTAACAGCCATGGACACAAGTTCATATTAGTCATAGTGGACTATGCCACCAGATACCCAGAAGCCTTCCCAATGAGGGGTATTAGTGCTCAACAAGTATGCCAACAGTTGGTTCCATTCTTTTCGTGAGTTGGACTGCCTAACGAAATAGTAACTGATCAAGGACGTAACTTTGTGTCGGGAGTTATGGAAAAAGTGTGCAAGCAACTAGGTATCAAGCAGCTACATACTTCCGTATATCACCCTCAAACGGATGGACTAGTTGAGAGGTACAACAGTACTATTAAGACCATGCTCAAAAGAGTAACCGCACCGTCGGGAAAAGATTGGGACAGAGTGTTGCCTTGGGTCTTGATGATTGATGATTCTTAGAGACACTCCACAGTCATCTACGGGGTTCTCACCATTCCAGCTATTGTTCGGAAATAAGCCAAAAACAATCCTTGACATAGCCAAGAAAGATTTTGAATAACAAGAGGAAGAAAAACCTCTTACGGACTATGTCATAGAAATGAAGGAACACCTGACTAAACTTAGAGAGTTGGCCAAAGAAAACCTGGGAAGAGCTCAAGTGTCACAAGCTGCCTATTACAACCATAACGCCAGGATGAGGACATTTCAAATAGGGGATAAGGTCTTGGTATTGTTACCTAACTCCTCCAATAAAATGCTGGCCCAGCGGAGAGGACCATATAAGATTACAGCTATCTTAGGCCCCGTGAATTACCTGGTTGAACAACCCGACAGGAGGGAAAAACACCAGAACTATCACATCAATCTCCTAAAAAGTTGGAGGGAACCAGGAAGAGAACCCCTAAGGGTAAACCAATTAGAGGTGACAAATACGGAAAAGGCTTTCCAGGCGGTGAAATGGGGGGCACAGCTTGAGCACGAGAAAAAAAAGGAACTGGAAAGACATTTACAATCATTGGAACACGTGTTCTCTTTCTATCCTGGGAAGACGTCCCTTGAAGAGCATGAGATTCACACTGACCCCTCCCAAACAGTAAGAATCCGCCCTTACAGACTGCTAGAATCAAAAAGATCAGCAGTACAAGCTGAGGTAGAAGAAATGTTACGCCTGGGAGTAATAGAACCATCCACCAGCCACTGGTCCTCTCCAATAGTGTTAGTTCCCAAACCTGATGGATCCATCAGGTTCTATATGGATTACAGGAAACTAAACACCATATCCACCTTTCAAGCATACTCCATGCCCAGAATCGATGAGTTAATAGAGCAACTGAGTACAGCCAATTATATCAGTACGATTGACTTAACCAAAGGATATTGGCAGATTCCCCTACGAGAAGAAGATAAGTTGAAGACGGCATTCTCGACTCCATCCGGGCTATATCAGTTCACTGTATTACCCTTTGGTTTACACAGTGCCCCAGCAACTTTTCAGGCCTTAATGAATAAAGTCTTGGCCCCACATACAGCATACAGTTCAGCATATCTTGATGATATTATCGTGTTTAGCAAAACATGGAATGACCACCTCAAAAATTTGGTGAAGGTAATAAGCTCCCTAGGAAGGGCAGGACTACACATCAATCCTAAAAAAAATCCTCGGTGCCAGAGAAACAAAGTATTTAGGTTACCTGGTAGGAGGAGGGGTTATTAAAACCCAGGTGGACAAAGTTGAGGCTATTACAAAGCTGACCATGCCTAGTAACCAGAAACAAATAAGAGCATTCCTGGTATTCGTAGGCTATTATAGAAGGTTCATACCCATGTTCTCAACCATTGCCGTTCCCTTGACAGATGCCCTGAAATCCACCTATAAGGGAAATGTGTTACAAGACGACGCAGCCAAAGCTGCATTTCAGTCTCTTAAAACGATCCTTTCTACTAGACCAGTCTTGAAATGTCCAGACTTCGGAAAACTGTTTTTCGTGCAGACTGATGCTTCTGGAACAGGATTGGGGGCTGTGTTATCACAGGGAACGGACGAGGACTTTACACCAGTCTCCTTTATCAGCAGGAAACTCCTACCTCATGAGAGAACGTATTCCACATTAGAAAAAGAGTTTTTGGCCATCAAATGGGCCATTGAGTCCTTACGATATTACCTGTTTGGAAGAACTTTTACAGTTTTCACAGACCATGCTCCCTTACAATGGTTGGCAACGAACAAGGACTCCAATCAAAGAGTTCTTAGGTGGTTTCTCACGCTGCAGGCATTCTCCTTCAAAACGGTACATAAACCGGCATCATTTCAGGTGGTTCCTGACTATCTGTCCCGGAGCATGGATCGGCCCGAGAGGCTCGATTCCTGGGGTGGTGTGTGTAAGAGCTAGACTGCATCAGAGGCCATGGGATGCCATGCGAACACCAAATACCCGGAAACAACGGAGGGGCCCGCGGGAAGAAATGAGGTGGACACTGGAGAAGCAAAACTCGAACCTGAACGTACGGGCCGAAAGTAGGAGGAGGAGGACAGTGAGGGAGGCAGTCATTTGTGATCGGGGGCAGATCTGGGTGCCATCCGCGAATTGTGTTGCATGAATGTGGATGGTGGAGGCCCTGGCGCACGGCCGGTGGCGGGGTTGAGAGGTGGCGTGGGTCCTAAGGGCGAGGAGCACGTAACCCACGACACAGGCGACCAGATGGAGCAAGGGTCTGCCAGCGTGTGCCGCGTGTACCTCAGCACGAACGACCAACGGGGGGAGGTTTTTGGGCCAAGACGTCACAAACGGGGAACGGAGCAAAGAGAAGCAAAAGAACCGTATAACCTCACACTCGTAAAACAGAGAAAAGAGACCAAAAAGAAGGATATTAGAAGGACTTTATCCTGACCAAAGCTAGGGACCTCTGACTGTATAAACACCAATCTTCACCTCGTGGCACATGGCGGGGAGACATCATGGCGACTGGGAGCACGGAAGGAAGGGGGCAGGGCTTGGGAGGGTTTTTATATCCTCAGACATATGGAGAGACCTGATTGGGTCAAGAGTGGCCTGCCCCTATATAAATCAAAGAGAGACGAAGAACTGATGGGGAGTTCTCTTTCTTCTTTCAGAATCAGTTTGGAAGCGAGGAGACCACAAGTCCATACCAGTGGGCTTACCAAGACTAAACAGAGATTTCTGCCTTACCCTCGCAGAAACCCATCAGAGTCATCTCGGCTGGAAAGAGAACTGATACTTGAATTAATATTTTCTATTTGTTTCTTAAAAAAGTCAATAAAGACTGACCTTTGTTCAACTTACCTGCCTAGTCCAAGTGGTCTGTCACAGCCACTAACCTCATGCCAAAATACACATCTAAATGCCGCTATGTCACATAAACCCTCCCTAACTTCATGTCACCTGGTTGCCACACCATTCCATGGCAAGCAACGTCAAAAGTGACAAATAAATGGCCAACGCATCACACTACTGTCACAAAGCGCTCTACGATAAACTGAACTAATACTGAAATAACTCACTCTCGCACATCAAAATAGTTATGTACTCAGGAACATCAATTGGCTAGTATACCATTCCAGAAACACAGGACCCAACAGTGCATCTGTCTGACAGTGACCAATCAGAATACCACAAGTGCCTCAATGTGTCCTAACTACCACATGGCATCCTTCTATTTTTAGTGTGGCCCTGCTAACTAAAGGGGGCAGGAAAGTGCATACAGCAGGAAGGCTAACAATAATGGAGACAGGCAAGCTAATACATGAAGATGCAACATGAAAATATGATGGATCCCAATGTCAGAACAAAAAGGGATGCTAACCATGCACTGGACAAACAATCATGAATCCCACTAGGGGTGTCTACACAGGTTGGACTTGAGACTGCCCACAGATAAAATTGAACCTCAATGCCTCTGTGTAATTTATTTTTACATGCTGCTCTCCTTGAAAGCCCATGGAAAGGGGAATCAGGAGTCAAATATGTGTCTGGGCCCTAAGGCACAAACAAGGAATATACCAACATGAGACAAGCCTGTATGGGTCCAGCTGGAACCTACAGTGGATGCCCTTGAATGCCACACAAAGCAACACACTGTCACATAAATACACAATAGACAAAAAAAATGAAAAAAAAAATAAAATGCCCATGGTGGACCGGCCAGGGGTGGGGCAGCCAGGAGGGTGGAGGGGCAGGGTGCACCTCAACACCCACATGTGTGGATGTTGAGAAGAAGAAAACAAATCCCTCCATGGGTTCATGGTCCGCACGGCTAGCATGGATTGGAAGAGCTGTTGCTGCTGTCACCACTCTCTGGTGTAGCATTAGAAGGTAAAAGTGGTATGGGAGGGTCACCACGTACAGCCCTGGCTTGGTCCACCATGGCAGCGGCCATGCAGCACTGAAATGTTTGCATCTGCAACATGATTTCATGGATGTCCGCATGCAACACCTCATGGGATGCATGGAGTTCTGCTTGCAACACCTCATGGGTTGCACTCAGTTCCACAGAGATGGTGTGCGTCAAATGTTGCATCTGCTGTTCTGACTGTCTACTGTGGGCTGCCTCGAGTGCAGCCAGTGTAGTTCGGAGTGACCTATCCTCTACCCTCAGGGCAGACCTGTTGGCCCAACCCTCTGCAGCCATGAGAGTGCGCAGAGCCCTCAGTTCTGTCCGTTGGCACCTGTTGCTGGGCTCTATGTGGAGCCTATGTGAGCGGCATGTGGACTGCAATGCCTGCTGCTGGAGCTCCATCTGTCTTTCTGGGGGGATAATGGAATTGGCCACCCTCTCCATGCCCTGAGCCAACATCTCATATGAAGCCCCCTGTTGTTGTGCAACAGAATACATTGACTGCTCCCACACAGTATTGCCTGTTGGCACACGGCCACCGCGTTGGCAGGCCCCATGTCTGCTTGGCCCAAAGAAACATGGTCCTTGATGTGCTGCCACTGTCTGTGGCTGCATGACTGCATCCCTCCCTTGATCAGCTGTCCCAGGAACAGGAGCCAAAACTGTGGAGCATGACCCTGCACTAGTAACCGCCACAGATGTATGTTCCAACACTGACTGGCCCTGTGAGGGGTCTTCCCCCTCTACAGATGTTTGGGATAGAACAGCACCTACAGTTGATGCACTCACCTGCAACAGCACAGGGAAATCCATGTCCATTTCACCACCAGAGCCATAGGGTTCCTAAGAGGCGGACTCAGACTGAATCACGGCCAGGATGGCCTGTAGCACCAGTGGATCTGCATGGGCTACCACTCAATGTCCTCCACTGGTGCCCGGTTGCGGCTCAGTATCCTGTTCCTCCTCCACCTCCTCCTCTGCATCCAGTGCCTCATAACCTGCACATGTACCGGAAAATACATGAAGACACTTGTAAAAAGCATAGCCCAGACACATAGGTATCACAATGTTGTCATGCAACACATCAACCTGCCATGTCAGTCATGGCACAAACTCCTGCATGTACGCAGTGTCAATGGAAGGGAACGGAAGGGAAGGGTATCATGAAAGCAGCCATGGGTTTGTGTCAAAGGGCACAACAACACATGTTGTGCATGGTGCTTAACACCTGCTTCACACACAAGCACCTGACAGGCATAGTTGCCAGAGTCACCAGCATCACTGATGCAAATACACAGGTGCCTCTGGCATGGCCATGCCTGAACTGTCAAACAGCATGAGATGGAACTTTATGACTACTGTCCCAGACCCAGGTACAATGCTTGTGACATGCCATTACATGGAAATCACAATTTTTAAAAACCTAAGTGTCACAAGGTGCAACAATGCTAGGGTGGTGGTGCACCGATTCCATGTGTCCAGGTCACATTGACATCACGCAAGTGAATAGACATGTAGAAGGGGAGCCGTGGGGTTGGAAATGTGAGGGGGCAGTGCAGTACATGGGAAAAGGCTCAAATAAAAATGTAACTATGTAACCAGGAAAGTCAAAGTTGCGGCTGATGGCAGTGGAAGGGCAAGTACAGAAATCAGGTGTCAAGTGTTGGTAGTGGGTTGTAGGGATACAGTAAACACCCCCAAGTGTGGGGGGGTGCCCAGGAGGCAATGCCATCATCACAGTCCTAGGGAGATACCTGGCCCCAAGACAAAAGGACTATCCCCACAGTTCAGTTCTGGGTGAGTTGCAGAGGGAAGTGAGTAGAAGCACGGGAATCTTGGTAGAGTCTGTTGCAGTAGGCCAGCATAGGAATGACCAGTCCTCTGGAGACAGTGAGGTGCTGGGGGAAGGAGATGACAGGAAGAATACCTCTGGGGAGGTGCAGCTGGCATGGTGACCTCTCAGAGATGTCAGAGATGTGACGAGAGAAGGCGAGTGTGGAGTGGAAGATCATCACAGGCTATCCGCCATCACAGTTTGGAGCAGGAAGAGGACCAAGAGAGGCTGGACAGAGAGTGACACGGAAGGAGTGAGCAGGTGTGGTGATGACGATTGTCACGGTGTGCAGCACATCGTCCCGATGCACTCTGCATGACAACAAGCACATACCAGTCCACCATGACATGGTTCACACATGGCAGTCATGTAAATGTAGGCAGAATTGCAACACAATCATAACACTTCATCCAAGCAACATACACATGTCATGGACGCACACGCATCAGCACCCACCGGACATTCCATCGTAAATTGGTAGGTCTCCCATGCCTTGGATCTGCTCCATATCAATGATATCACTAATGATCACTTCATGTGGAGTGAGTTCATGGTCCTCTCACGGTGACCCACCTCCAGTCACCAGAGTAGAGGGGTAGGCGGCACCCAGCTTATCTTTGGCTCTGCGTCGGAGGTAATTCCAATGCTTCACTACCTCAGGAGCTGTGCCCCTCTCATGGCCCAAAGCGTTTATTCGATCCGTGACGTGTTGCCAGTGGGCCATATGCTCAGCAGGCTTATGTGTGCTGCCTGACCGCACGAGCAGGTCACGTGCGTGTTCCACCAAATAGTCCACAAGTATGTTGAGTACCTCATCACAGAAGTGCCTCTTCCTCGTCATCTGGATCTCCTGTGCCGTTCCTTGGGTTAGAGCCTGTTCCGCTACTGCACGCTTTTGCTTCTTGCAAGGTTGCGCAGACCCTGAGTGGCTGTGACCACTTGTGTCAGTAGGGGCTGGAGTACAGGTGGACTGGGCTATGGCATCAGCCACTGATGGTACGAGAGTAGGTTGCCTTGCAGGTGTCCGTACCTGGGCGCTGGTGCCAGTACCTTGCACTGCATGTATCGTGCCCTTAGGGACAAGGCCATCTGCCCCAGGATCTCTCTAGGCCTGTGCCAGAACCGCTACATGCCTGGCTGGGTGACCCTGAGCCTGGGTGGTGGGTGCTGCTGATCCTGGGCCCCTGGTGCTGGTGCTAGCACCTTTGACCACATGTCCCTTGCCCTTGGACACAAGACCATGTGGCCCTGGGTCTGTGTGGACCAGGGCCTGCACCAATACAGGCCTGGCTGGGTGACCCTGAGCCTTGGAGGTGGTTGCTACAGCTGCCCCTGCAGCCACCTGACTCTGGCTGGTGTGGACAGCAGATGACAATGCTGATCCTGGACCCCAGGTACTGGGGACGTCAGCATCAACTGAATCTCCCTCACCCTGTTGTGTGGGGGGGTCATGTCTCTCCATGCATGGCCTCGGGTATCTTGGGCTCCTCGGCCACCTTGGCCACCTCTGCCACATTTGCCTCCCTTCCCACTTATTGCCCTCCCAGTCATGGCACCGAAGAATTAGAGCAATGTAAGGTGCAGCTATCAATTGTCCTGGGCAATTTGAGTGCGGGGGCAGGGTATGTGATGTAAAACGTACCAGTGTCCTCCAGCAAGGCTCAATGTAACCCCTGGGGAAAAACAAATGTCCCAAATAATGCACAGGGACCCCAACAAAAAAGAAAAATGTGCATGTGAACCCTCGGTAGCCCACATGTAAAGGAATAACATTCCACAGTACGCTGTGGCACCCAGCAACACAGAAAATGCATACGCGAATAAGACGTAAGGTACAGTGATGTTAAGAATGGGGGTACGCGATGCACAGGGGCAACCACAGTATGCAAAATGCATACGCGACTCACCGTTAGCCACGTAGGAAAAGAAAATGCATGCGGGTGTGCGCGGATGCAACTCCGCTGCCAAAACAAGAAGTACGCACTGTCACAGTAGTGAACAATTAGCGTGGCACCCCAAAATACTCTGAAGTCCACGCATCCATCAGCTACAAATTGCACGTACATTGTAATGTTATCCTATGCACACCTTTATCCTGATCCTGAACGCCAAGGTCTAACGTTCAGCGCATGTCACATAACTTAGGCGCTTAGGGCCTTTCCTCTGATTTCACGCTAACATGCTGTTTATACACATGCAGATTCACTCTGTTTGCAGCTGCCCACGCAAGTAACACGGAAGACCCACGCTCCTGCCTACCATCCAATGTGCATGCATCCAACAGCCCGAGCTGCCTCCTAGGAGCCATCTGCTGCTGCCTGCCCACTCTGTGTGCCTGCTGGCTACGTGCCCTGCATTTTGGTGCTTGCTGTACAGCCATTGCCAGTGCTCCTGTTGTCGGACCTGTGACCCCCTCTGCTGATCCAGAAGACTCGCAACGTGCCAGACCACCACTCCACAGCCCAGCCCCAGGACCACCTTGCCCATCCACACCTGCCTCAGGGGTTACCATGTCTGTACCAACATCATTGGAGGCAAGTGGCACACCCCCGGCAGCGAGGCAGAGGACTGTCAGCTTCTCAGCCAGGGAAGTTGACATCCTGGTGGAGCAAGTCCTGGGGCATTATGATGCCCTCTTCCATAGAATATCGCAAGTTGGCAAGGAAGGATGGTGGATGATCTGGGTGGACATCATCGGTGCCATCAATGCAGAGGGGGTGGCAACCCACGACTACATCCATGTCCACAAGCACTGGGAGGATTTCAAAGCCGGGACCCAGCAGAAGGCCCAGCGCTTCCTCAAGTCTGGTGAGAACCAAGTGGGGCGCCGGGGCTGCTTGACCACTAACAACATGTGGGTACTGGAGCGGTTCTACCCAGCGCAGCATGCCCAAGTCATGGATTTGCAGCTCCGTCTGGAGTCGACTGGTAAGTGTCCATGTGTTGGTGTCCTCCAAAGTGCATGTGCATGTTGATGTGTGGTTGGAGTATGCACCTTGACCTTATGGCAGGTCTGCCTCTTGTGTGGATGTCTGTGTGCATGTCCCAGACAGTGGTGCATGTGTGTCCATTCAAGCATGTGTGACATTAACGGTGTTTCTTTTGCAATGATTGATGTGCTGCAGCATCTTACGATGTGCACATGGTTGCATACATGATGCTGGACATGGCAGTGTGAGAAGTGGGACACATGGGTGCTGTGGGCAACATCATGGACATGCGTGGTGTACATGTGCACGTGTCTGAGAAGTGAGTGTGTGACTGTCCAACACTCTGGGATGGATGTTATTGGCGCATTTGAATGTGTGGTTGAATCTTGCTGCCAAATTGACATTGTGTGGTCTTTGAATGGTAGTTCCCTGGTCTGCTTCATGAGTGTCAGGTGATGTGTGTGTGTGTAATGTGTATGTCCTATTATTCATGTGAGGGGCATGCACAATTTTGAGGTGCTGACAGTGCCTTGTCCGAGGATGTGATTGTCTGTTGTAAAGGACACACATGATTGTGCATGTGTGTAAATTGCACGTGCCTGTGTGTTGTGGAGGGTGATGATTGTTGTGAGCTTTGCCAGGTCAACTCGTGTGCATTTGTTTTGTGCCAAACAGACATTCTTTCAGTACCCTGATGTTTGCGTTCTATGTCTCCCTATCCACAGCAACGTTGGAAGAAGAGGGCAGAGAAGGTGCTGTGGAGCAAGGCAGTGGGGATGCCTCCACCAGTTACAGACGCAGGGCCCAGTCACACTTCCAGGTCATATCTTCGGGGCGCGAGGAGACTGGTGCTGCGTCCGAGACAATGGCCCAAGCTGCTGAGGGGAGGTCCAAGAGGGTGAAGGTGGTTGTGGACTCCTCAGCAGTGGGAGGGACAGGTGAGCCCACACAGGGGCAATCCAATGTGGAAGACAGTGTGGAGGCATCCAGGTCGGTGAGGGTGGAGGAGGGGGAGGAGGCCACATCAGCCCAGTCCATGGGGCCCTGCCGGGCTGATGTGGTGGGTGTGACTGGTGCAGTCCAGACTCAGGGGCAGGAGGCATTGCAGGTTGCCGTGGATGTGCCTGTGCCTAATCCTGCCCCTGGGACTGCAAATGCACCTGTATGAACCTGCGGGCATGCCCCAGGCCGGACCCATCTGCAGGTGGTGGATGTTCCACGCAAACAGAAACAGAAATACCTGCAGATGAAGCAATTCAGGACAGGGTGGAACCGTTGCTAGTCGGTCGCACGAGGCGCACAGGCACCATTCGTTATGATGTGCAAGCTTCCAGTCAGGGGCTTGCAGATCATCACAATGAGGTCTGGCATCTCCTGAACTGGCTAGCACATTTCCTGGGCTCGAATTGGGTATGTGGGCTGGTCACTGCTGCAACCCCCTCCTCGTCTTCCTCCTCTGTGCACCAGTCATTCTCCCAGCTTTCTTCCGGCCCAGATACCACCAGGGCCCCCTGTATACCTGTCTCAACCCCGGTGGCCAGTCTGGTGGAGATCACATCCCTGCAAGAGTCAGGAGTCAAAGTTGGATCAGCCGAGGTGGTCACCATGCAGATCCAGCCGGCGACAGGAGCTGTGGCAATGGAGGGAGAGCAGGCACCAAGGAGCAGGGCACGTGCATGACAACCCCCATCAGCAGACACCGGGCTATTGGGCAGCAGCAGGCACGGAGTAGAAGGCTACAGTACTCGGGGCTTAACATCTCAGGCAGGTATCGGCCATAGGGCAGGAGGCAAACGTGGACCTTACACAAAGGATGTCTTCTGCGTTGGAACATTTGGGGCAGCAGATCGGAGCAGAGCGGCAGTGGGCAGGGGAGGCATGACTCACCATGGCCAGGGTGGAGATTTCACTGCGTCGGGCAGAGAGGCGGGCTGAGGTCCTCAAGGAGACTTGCAGGGAGTAGGAGAGGAGCATGTTGGAGTCCCTGCAAGCCCTCGAGGTGAGAGGGGAGGCCCACCTAGGGGAATTGGACGCAGTGCTCGATTATGCCCTGGCTGAGACATTGAGGGAGCATGGTAAGGAGGAGGACTAGCCTGCTGCCATTGCATTTAGTTATTTAGGTATAAGTTTCATTTGTATTTTTCTTTTTTTTGGAGTGTTTGGACTGTTCTCCACTTTTTGTTCAGCATGCTGTAATGGATTTCTTCTATTTTGGATTTGATTTCCGATGATCATTTCAGGACATGGACTTAATTTGTGATTTTTTGAGAACATTTGTTTATGTAGACTGGATTTTCATTTGGACATTGTTACATTTAATTTATTTTTTCATCCACATTTATTTTTATATATGTATGATGTTAATACTGGTTTTAATAATATATCTAATTTATTTTAGTCCCTCTGATGTTTGATTTTTAATTATTGTTCAAAGTTTGACGTTTCCTTACTCTGTTCTTTGTGCAAGATAATGACAATGCTGTTCATGTGTGTGCACACTTGCATGCATGTGTCATGTTTGACATCCATTTGCATGGGGCATGTCCTGGTGTTCATGACCTCTGGATGGCTTGTAAGGTGGAGTTGGAGTGTGCTGGGTGTAGTGGCATTTGATTTCACATGTGCAGCATCAATGTGTATTGGTCCTCACGGTGTTGGGGGGGGTGAGTGATGGGAGTGTAAAATGCTTTCCGTTTTGGTCCAAGATTACATTCATGCAGTGTAACACACATGTCCTCCTTTGGCCTTCGCCAGCATGTCTTTGTGCTAATGTAATTGTCTCTCGTGTAGTTGGCCATCTAGTTTTGCAAGACCTTTTTTCAATTGGTATGGTTTAAAACATGGACAGACCAATGCTGCAGTATTTGTGGATAGTGAACGGTATGATTGCCATGTACTCAATCATGACTTGAGTAATTAATCTGTGCTTGTGCTTTTGCTACTCCTCTGCCCTAATGTAGTGCTGTGTGAATCTGCTATGGTCAGCTGTCTACCCTCTGAACTTGGCAAAGGGTCCCCTTGCACACCACTTGCACACCTGCACTGGCTCCCAGGCATGCACAATCTTTAGACTGTTTTTATGTATGCCAACAGACAGCTACTGATGGTTTTCACTTCCTGACTGCACTTAGGCTTGGAATTAACACAGGCTGCCCATATTTTCAGAGTTGTCTTTTTTGTTTATTTGTTAGGATGTCCTTCACATGGGCTGGACTGGCACCTCCGCAACCACATTTCAATAATCAACACTTCACATGCACTGGCACCGCCTGTATGTCACCTGCCCTGATGAGTTTCTTGTGTCTGTCTTCATTCTCTTCCCCCTCCAGGGACTGTTTGGCCCTTTGGACACTTGTGTACATGTGTATTCAAAATGACATGTCATTTGATTGTATGTCATGTCCTTCACACAAGGGAGGGTCACTCATGTGTTTATGAGGTTATCTGTCAGGTGATGTGTGTTCATTGAGGCTCATGCCATGACACGTAAGGCCAATGTCACTTAATGTGACCAAAGTCGAGGGTGCTTTGCATTCTGTCATTGTGTGATTATTTGTACATGTGGATTATTTACATTACTTTGTCACATGCCATGCAGGCCATCACTTTGACATACACTTTTGTGATGTGTATGTTGGGATATGGTTGCAGCAATTGCATATGATCAGCTGGGATACTGAAGCTTGTGGGCCAGGTATATGTTTTTTGGGTGTTTGCAGGATATTTTATGACCAGGAGGTTGTGGGTGGTGTCACTGTACAGCAAGCAGGTTCCTGGACATGCCATCGATGGAGTGAACGTGTGTCACCATGTCAGCATCCAGCATCCAGGTGGTGTCCATTCTGGGGGGGCCAGGTCTGGAGGTTGCCGTCACGGGTGTTGGGGACAGGGTTGTCCCATGTGGTGGGGCCTGCCTGCAGGTTGCCGTCATGGGTGATGGGGGTGGGCGTGTCCCATGTGGCGGGACCTGCCTGGAGGTTGCCATCATGGGTGATGTGCGTGGGGTGTCCCATGTGGCGGGGCCTGCCTGCAGGTTGCCGTCACGGGTGATGGGGTGGTGAGGGTGTCCCATGTGGCGGGCCCTGCCTGCAGGTTGTCGTCATGAGTGATGCAGGGTGGGGATGTTCCATGTGGCGGGGCCTGCCTGCAGGTTGCCGTCACAGGTGATGTGGGGTGGGGTGTCCCATGTGGAGGGGCCTGCCTGCAGGTTGCCATTACAGGTGATGTGGATGGGGGTGTCCCATGTGGCAGGGCCTGGATGCAGGTTGCTGTCATGGGTGATGGGGCGTGGGGGTGTCCCATGTGGCGGGGCCAGTCTGCAGGTTGCCATCACAGGTGATGTGGGTGGGGGTGTACCATGTGGCGGGGCCTGCCTGCAGGTTGCCGTCATGGGTGATGGGGGTGTCCCATGTGGTAGGGCCTGCCTGTAGGTTGCCATCACAGGCGATGGGGGGTGGGTGTGTCCCATGTGGCGGGGCCTGCCAGCAGGTTGCCGTCACAGGTGATGTGGGTGGGAGTGCCCCATGTGGCGGGGCCTGCCTGCAGGTTTCTGTCACAGGTGATGTGAGTGGGGGTGTCCCATGTGGCAGGGCCTACCTGTAGGTTGCCGTCACAGGTGATGTGGGTGGGGATGTCCCATGTGGCAGGGCCTGCCTGCAGGTTGGCGTCACGGGTGATGGGGTGTCCCATGTAACAGGGCCTGCCTGCAGCTTGCCGTCACAGGTGATGTAAGTGGGGATGTCCCATGTGGCCGGGCCTGTCTGCAGGTTGCCGTTGTGGGTGATGGGGGTGTCCCATGTGGTAGGGCCTGCCTGCAGTTTGCCATCACAGGTGACGTGGGTGGGGGTGTCCCATGTGGTGTGATCTGCCTGCGGTGTGGGTGGGTGGGTGGCATCACGGGTGATGGGAGCTGGGGTGTGGCTGTCCCATCAGGAGGGGTCTGCTTCCAGTGGATGTGTGCCTGTATCGCGGGGTACACACAGGAGTTTCAACACAATTGGGCTGGGGTGCATCCGGGTTACACACAGGAGTTTCCACACAATTGGGCTGGGGTGCATCCGGGTTACACACAGGAGTTTCCACATGATTTGGCTGGGGTGCGTCCAGAGTACGCACAGGAGTTTCCACGCGATTTGGCTGGGGTGCATCTAGAGTACGCATGGGAGTTTCCACGCAATTTGGCTGGGGTAGGCGATTTGGCTGGGATGCGTCCAGGGTATAAGCGCAGGCATCCGGGGTACGTGCAGGAGTTTCCACATGATTTGGCTGGGGTGCGTCAGGGGGAATGTGCAGGAGTTTCCACATGATTTGGCTCCGGTGTACATGTGCGAGTTTCCAAGCAATTTGGCTGGGGTGCATCCGGGGTACGCACAGGAGTTTCCACGCGATTTGTCTGCGGTGCGTCCGGGGTACGTGTGAAAGTTTCCACGTGATTTGGCAGGGGTGCGTCCGGGGTACGGGCAGGAGTTTCTGCACGATTTGGCTGGGGTGCATAAGGGGTACGTGCACGAGTTTCCATGCGATTTGGCTGGGGTGCAGACAGGGTACGTGCTGAGTTTTTACAAGATTTCGCGAGGGGGGCTGCATGGTGGACCAGGGATGGCGCAGAGGCTTGCACAGTATTAGGCATTTCACTTGCTTTTTACTGCACATGGGGGCGTGTTGGGGGCGTTACTGACGCTGCTTGCTGTTCCTTGCGCCACGGCTATTGATGCCTCGGGAAATCCATGAATACGTGTGCCACGCAATTGTCTCTTTGTGCCATGGCTGGCGCACGCTCATTTACGGCGCGCAGCGCTTGCACCTTTTGTGCTCTGGATTCTATGATTTGGGCCCAATATCCTTCCATTGTTCGGATCTGAAAATTCACAGCAGACCATGTTCTTACTATGTTAGTAATCTATGGATTACTAGACTTGCATTGCTGGCATCTTTACTGTAATTACTGTTGATCTCTCCAGCAAAAACATTTTGTGATTTCTAGAACACCACTGAACTGAGTGTCTCCTCTCTCCATTTTAGTAATTTAACAACATTTAATACAATAATATGTTAATTGCCAAGTGGAGTCAGGATTCTTAATTCAGGACATTATTCCCATACAAGTACATATTTAAATCACAAAAATGTTTAAGAAGAAATGCACAATAAAACAATAGATTTGTTCATATAAACATGAATTAACGTCTTAAGAACTAGTTATTAACGTCAACAACAGTTTATATAAAAAATGTGCAAGACAAACTGGCTCAATTCATATGTTTATGGATCTATTTATAACATATATGGTTTCCTTATTCTTATTTGAAAGCTTGCAAGAGGTAGCTGGAGCACTAGCACAAAGTAGGAATATAACAGCTGGTAACACTGTCTTAGTTGATTAAACCTAAAAATCAGCAAAATATGTCTCTTCCTCAGTTCAAACATTTTACAAAATAATATAATAAATTAATTGATAATTGGAGAATCTCTTACATTTGGAACTCATGATATCCTCGTATCGCTTATGAGCATGTTGAACATCATCATATTTCAAAATGGGATTTTATATGCAAGGTCAAAATTTAGAATTTAAGTCCATAGCTTTCTATGATTTTCATATTAGATGAAGCACATCTTTTCTGCTTACTTGCCTACATACATTCACAATAGTTAATATATACTGTAATTCTCAAATATGTCATGTCAAATTCATCGAAAATCAGTCTTCTATAGAGTACAGTAGAGACATACATAGTTTTTCCTGCATTAAGTCTGAAATAACAATTGTGTAGCTAAACATATATCAGATTTGTATAGCCAATATAAATAACACATGATAAATCAAAATTGAAGTGTATCCCCTTTTGAACATGGTGGCTACTTTAATGATGAAGAAGTGGATTTGTGAAAGATTGTGACTTCAGGTGAAAATGGATGCTTTTCAGTAGTATATGCTGAGAGGAACCAGTAGGACGTTACTTAGAAATTAGAAAAATGGGGGTGGAACCCTCTTTTTTTGTGAGGGGGCCTGACTTTAGAGGGTTAAGACAGGATAATAGAAGAGAGGTAGAGTCAAAGGCTACGCTATTCATGGACGTCAAATGGGGAGGTCACCTATGTGGTAGCAGTGGAGCAAGATGTTTGCTAGCTCAAAAGAGATCACCGGGAGCAAAAAGAATTTAATTCGATTTGTCATAAAGTAAAGAGTTTAATTCAACATAACACAAGAAACATAATTACATAAAAGTAGGGATAAGCCTTAGGTAGCACATTCGGTATGCATAGGACAAGACATTGTCGTATGCATTAAAGTGGGTTAGTAGTATAAGTGACATTATTTCCTGTATTGCTACAATTAAATCAGGTAGCAATACGCTAACATTGCTGACACAATAGTTTGTAGTGTTTCTGGTTCGGTGCGTGATTAGAAACAGGGCAGTAGCTGTTTAGATTGAGCAGCGCTGCTAGGAGGCACCGAACTGTCTTCAGGACATTGATTGTGGTCAATACACTGTTGCAAGGGGTGGGTGTACACCTAGGGGTTAAAAGACTGGAATTAATATGAATGGTGATCTAGTGGTGCCAGCCAATGGAAGAAGACTGCAAAAATGGGTGGACCTACCAGGGTTACTCTGTAAACACCATGGTGAAAGACTTACTTAGAACCAGATGTGGATAATTTGTGCGGCTGGGGGCCGGTCTGCAACGTCAGACAGCAAAGATCTAAATTTAAAGAAAAATGGCCATTGGGTAATAATTGATAAGGAAAAAGTTCTAGTGAACGTGGTTGGAGTGCTAAATGTTAGTGAAGTGGAGTTGGATCCTGGGTATTAGGTGATGGGTGACCAAAAGAGGGGTAGGGATCCTCGATGTAGACTGCTTATTATTTACTGCATTGAATCTACTTGCAAGCCGGGCGGTCCCCCTAAAGATATTTGCTCTATAGTGCATGATGCGTAGTGGGAGCAGCAGATGACCGTGACATGTGGTGTGCGTGACGGAGAAAGTCATTTTCTATCTGCGGTATCTTAAGAGAGTGCTGTGAGCCCTGAGCTGCATAAGGCGAGTATGGAGCTGATTGCCTTAGAAATTGAGTGTGTTAATGTGTGTCACAACAAGATCGAGCCGCATAAGTACCGCGTGACTGGATATGCGGTGGAGGGTCCCATCTTAGTCGTAGTGGATGGTGTCTCGTCAAGCGTGCCGAGTGCTGCGGGAGTGTCAAAGGACATGCAGTGTGCTGTATAGATACAGCGATTTGCTTACCTCTACAGGAGAGGTGTGTCTACAGAGTGCTCGCTCGGATCACTGCGCGCATGCGTGTTTTGAGAGCACGTATTTATTCAAAAATGTAGAACTTTAATTGTGTATGTCGTCATCTGATGTGCATGTCTTGTGAGCGGGTAGTGTCTCAACTGGCCGTTCAGCGTATTGGGGAGTAACAGCTCTGACGGGTTATGTTAACGCATAAACATGGGGGGCACATTGTGAAATTGATGCAAAATCGGAAAAAAGATTGATGTGGCCTCAGAGAGGGCTGATCCCTGTTTTTACATAATGCTGGATGAGAGTGCTGTATCTGAAGCCAGCGCAATTTAGTATAGTGAGCGTCTCGACTAACGCACGTTTTAATGGTACAACTTATTTTTGCTGTGATTGCAAAAGAAATACATTTCACTGACATTTTGATGTTATAATCAGTGGTGTGCCTTTGAGTAAAGGCATAACATAGTGGAAAAAACCTCCGGGCACAGTACTGAGAGACAGGCATATGAGCAATATCGAACAAATCAGACAATCCATAATCATAACTTGATAAAGGAAGTTTTTCTCCTGGCTATCTTGCTTCAGTGGTTGAAATCATTGTTTTAACACTGCCCCAATAGGAGCCACGCCTGTCACAGGACAGCACCCATACCAGGACCAGGACCCCACACGGGGCTCAAGAATTTTGACAATAGCCTTGATAAAGACCCTTCGGGTCGAAACACGTATCGGCTGACGAACAAGGCACACAACTGCCTATTAAGTGTATATGACGCTTATCATTGTAATGTGAAAAAGAATCCAACACTATCACTAATAAAAGAGAATCCTGTATCGCATTAACTACAGTGTTAAAACGATTATTTCAACCACTGAAGCAAGATAGCCAGGAGAAAAACCTACTTAACAACTTGGGGTACTGGCTAAACCCCAACAGCTCCTGTGATCTTGCAACGCCAGAAAAATGTATTAGTCTCGGACAATAGCAGAACCTAGCACAGGCTGTTTCCATACCTAGAGCCAACCCCGATCCTATCATAATGATAACTGGGTAAAAAAAGGTTACATTATTGGACATTTTAGTTCGCAGTCAATAGTATGCAAATTGAGAAACGCATAAACATATTTGAGAATGTCATGATGCCTACCCCCGGGGACCCAGACCAAGTCCAGCAACCCCGGAAGCAGGCATCAAGTTATCCCAAGCAAGCCCAACAACCCCTGCTAGGGGCTATTTGGGTCCAGTCCTGGCGCCTATGGTGCCAGGCTCATATGGAGAGTCAGTCCTGGCGCCATAGGCGCCAGGCTCATAGATTAAAACTTACCTGATGCAGACCATGCTGCAAACTTTCCTGATGCAGACCATGCTGCAAGAGCTCCAAGCTAAAAGAGGATTGGAAGGGACTACTTTACTTAGGAACTATTTTTTACTTGGGCGGGACTGGGGAGGAATATTTACCTTGGACTACTTTGGAGGCTATTTAAACCACGCCCGAAGAGCAGCACACGCTTCGCGTTATTCTGCATCCAGCAGCATAACGCTCACCGTGCCTGCAAGTCTGCATCCAGCCTTCTGCCACGCCTGCCTCGAGTTTGGAGCTCCTAGAAAAAAGGAGAAAGAAGGAGAAAAGGTTAGAACAAGAACAATACCTTTGATCCTTACCTGAATTCCCAATCCATCGCGCCTTCGAGCTGGAAGAAAGAAGCTATTTATGCGCGTTGCCTCGCCTGCTGCAGCGCCGCGCTGAACTCACCAGCCCTCGCAGCATCTTCACATTCCACTGCATTCTCCTGCATGTTCCCGCCGCACTCCGGCACCTAAGGAGAAGACAAGAACAGCAAGGTGAGCCAAGGGAATACACAGAGGAATATTAGTTACCCCCCCATAGACTTACCTGATTTTACCACCGGGGGTACTATTCCTCTTCACGGGTCAGCGCACCTTCCACTGCATCTTCGCCGAACCCCGGCCCCTAAGGGGAAACAAAAGGACAGCAAGGTGAAACAAAAGGACTAACAAGGGGAACCCTCCTCACCACAATAGACTTACCTGATTTTACTGCCGGAAGTATTATTCCCCAAGACTTCATGCTTTCTCTCAGCACCTGAATAAGGGAGAGAGCAACAGGTTACATATTGACATTATTTTATTGAGCTGTGTTGGAAAATACAAATCCTTACCAGAATTCTACCGGTTGCCACGAGGAACTCTTCATTAGGGTCAAGCTGCAACCTGCAAGGAATCGGACAAGAGTGAAAGTCAGGCATTTGAACTCTTACGAACTCTATACTTATGGCGTCTTGCTGGGAATCCCGGGGTCAACATTGTTCTGGAACTCACCAATTCCTTTGAGCCAGTGAAGCAACTGGTTATCAACGCCCCCCTGCGCTCAATGCAGGATGGAGAGCTCATCTTTTCAAACCATCAGGTGAGACTATAAGAGGGGACATCAAAGGTGATCTGTGGGGAGAACCGCAGGGGTGGGTGGATTTACGCTCAACTCCACGGGTGGTTATTTCCCTTTCTCCATTTGCAGAAGAATATCCCTACGGGCCAAGCAAACAAAGCTAGGTGGGCCAGTCCAGTCCGTCATCATGGCCCTATGCGTCACATTGGTGGAGACCGCAGCTGTCCAGTTCCGATCGACGCCTCTGTGGGACCCAGGTGAGCTTAACAGAACGCGAAGCCTACCCACAAATTCCCACCCGGGCGTTATGGATACCTCAGAGACTGACCAATTGGCCCAATTACTAGGGGAACTGAGGGCTGAAGTGCTTTCCGCCCGTCAAGAGACCAATGCTCTTAGGAGAGAACTGATTTTGTCAAAAGAGCGAACTGATGACCTTGCTAGGAACTATTGCAAAGCCAGGCTGGACAAGCACCCCTACCTGGTTCCGGGGGAAATCCAGCTCTGGTGTTATCGAGTAACCCTGTGCAAATAAACCTACCAGGAAATATTCCATTAGCGCCACCGGAACGCTTTGCCAGAGATCCCAAAAGGTTCGCCGTGTTTATGAACCAATGCCGCTTGCACTTTTTATGCAGACCTGGAGCCTTCCCAAACGATCAAGCCAAGGTAGCCCTTGTATTGTCATATCTCAGCGGCAGTGCAGCTAATTGGTCATTTCCACTAGTTACTCAGGATGACCCAATTCTTCGGAATTTTCAGGGCTTTCAAACGAGCATGGAAAGACTATTTGCCCGGCACTCCCAAGGACAGGATAATGAACTTTTGTCCCTACGACAGGGTAACCAGGACCTTCTATCCTACATCGCAACCTTTAATAGGTTGATACTGGAAACTGGATGGCCTGAGGTAAAACGAATCACGTTATTTCATCGAGGGCTTCGAGGAGAACTCAAGGATGTCTTGGCTCAAGTCGTGAACCCACCTCAAGACTGCGCTGAATATATAGACTTAGTGGTCCAGTTAGATCACAGACTTCAGAACAGAAAAGCTGATCGAGGAAGGTTTGAGAATCGGGTGTTGGTCAGAACCCACGCTAACCCCAAAGGAGCAGATGCTTTGGAACCCATGCAAATCGGAGGGGTTAAAGGATCCTTAACCCAGAAGGAAAGAGAAAGGAGACGGAAAATGGAATTGTGTCTATATTGTGGAACTTCTGGGAATTTTCTACGGGATTGCCCTGTAAAACCACCCAAGAAGGTGGTAGGAGCTGCTGATAAAAGCCATATGGAGTCAGACTCGGGAAACGACCACGCCCAACAAGCGTAGAGGTCCGCTGGCGTGCTTGAAGAAGGATACTCAGAGCTCACATTTCATCCTACCAATGGTCCTCGTAGATCCAGGGCAGCCATCGCGTATGCACGCAGTAAGGGCATACATTGACAGCGGGGCCATAGGAAACTATGTGGACTATGAATTGGCTTCCAGGATTAATCTACCTCTATGCCGAAAAGCCACCTCAGATGTCATCACCACAGTCAATGGAACTGAAATTCCCTCTAGGCCTGTAACTCATTCCACCGCAGAGATAAATAAAAATAAATAATAATAATTTGGAACTTATATAGCGCTACGAACCCTCAGGTATCTGAGCGCTGCTTATTATTACCCACGGTGTGTGGTGCTCATTTATCGACCTCAAAGGATGAAAGGCTGAGTTTGGCCCTGCCAGGATTCAAACCTGCATTAGCAGGCTCTGCACGGATGTCAAAGTGAGCGCTCTACTCGCTGGTCAAGTGGCACCGCGAGATGACACTATTGGGTCAGGATGGGCATCGAGAGACTATTGTGTTTGATCTAATCAAAGCCCCACAGTTCCAAATAATACTGGGGATACCTTGGTTGGAAACACATAATTCTTGTATTGATTGGCGAGAGAAGAGAATAAACTTCCCAGATTGTGCACAAACCTGTTACCCAAAGAAAATTCAGAATGCAGGCCTGGCCACAGTAACCACAGCAGTCATGCAACTACCTCTAGAATACCAAGAATTCCAGGATGTCTTCCAAAAAGAACAGGCAAACACCTTACCTCCTCACAGATCGTACGATTGTCAAATTGATCTCATACCCGGTGCACAACCCCCTTGTAGCAGGATCTATGCCCTTACGGAACCTGAGAACCTTCACCTACGACAATACTTAGACCAGTACCTTGCCAATGGCTTTATTCACCCATCCAAGTCCCCTGCATCTTCAGCTTTGTTCTTCGTGCCCAAAAAGGAAGGTGACCTCAGAACGTGCATAGACTACCGCACATTGAACCAGATAACTGTTAAGAACCGATACCCATTGCCTCTGATCCCTGAACTACTAGACCAAGTGAAGGACGCTTGTATATACACTAAATTAGATCTCCCGGGGGCATACCATCTGGTACGTGTAAAAGAAGGCAACGAATGGAAGACTGCTTTCCGCACTAAGTATGGGTTATTCGAATACCAGGTGATGCCTTTCGGGTTGTGCAATGCACCAGCAGCCTTCCAATACTTCATGAACGATGTCCTTTGTGAACTCATTGACGTTTGTGTTGTGATATATATCGATGATATTCTAGTATACTCCTCTTCATGATCTGATCATGTGAAGCACGTCCGAGCAGTCCTTGAGAAATTGCGCCAGCACAAACTATATGCAAAACTGGAAAAATGGGTTTTTCATGGCAACAGAAGTTGAATTCCTTGGGTTTATCCTGACCCCAAAGGGAGTCCGAATGGACTCACGAAAGGTGGACGCAATCCTTAAGTGGCCATCACCAAGTTCAGTTAAAGGAGTACAAAGCATGCTCGGCTTTGCCAATTTCTACCGCAGATTCATCCCGGATTTTTCACATGTTGTACATCCCATCACAGCACTCTTTGCGAAACAATAAACGCTTTATGTGGACTGAAGAAGCTGAAAATGCCTTCCAAGAGCTGAAAGCGAAAATCACGTCGGCACCTGTATTAAAGCACCCGTGCCCTGAAATTCCATACATAGTGGAAACTGATGCATCCAGTCTAGCTATGGGAGCTGTCCTGTCTCAAAAGGCGGGTAGTGTCTCAACTGGCCGTTCAGCGTATTGGGGGAGTACCAGCTCTGACGGGTTATGTTAACACATAAACATGGGGGGCACATTGTGAAATTGATGCAAAATCGGAAAAACGATTGATGTGCCCTCAGAGAGGGTTGATCCCTGTTTTTACATAATGCTGGATGAGAGTGCTGTATCTCAAGCCAGCGCAATTTAGTACAATGAGTGTCTCGACTAACGCACGTTTTAATGGTACAACTTATTTTTGCTGTGATTGCAAAAGAAATACATTTCACGGACATTTTGATGTAATAATCAGTGGTGTGACTTTGAGTTAAGGCATAGCATAGTGGAAAAAACCTCCGGGCACAGTACTGAGAGACAGGCATATGAGCAATATCGAACAAATCAGACAATCCATATCATAACTGGATAAAGGGAGTTTTTCGCCTGGCTATCTTGATTGAGTGGTTGAAATAATCATTTTAACATTGCCCCAACAGGAGCCACTCCTGTCACAGGACAGCACCCATACCAGGACCAGGACCCCACAGGGGGCTCAAGAATTTAACAATAGCCTTGATAAAGACCCTTTGGGTGGAAACACGTGTCGGCTGACGAACAAGGCACACAACTGCCTATTAAGTGTATATGACGCTTATCATTGTAATGTGAAAAAGAATCCAACACTATCACTAATAAAAGAGAATCCTGTATCGCATTAACTACAGTGTTAAAACGATTATTTCAACCACTGAAGCAAGATAGCCAGGAGAAAAACCTACTTAACAACTTGGGGTACTGGCTAAACCCCAACAGCTCCTGTGATCTTGCAACGCCAGAAAAATGTATTAGTCTCGGACAATAGCAGAGCCAAGCACAGGCTGTTTCCATACCTAGAGCCAACCCCGATCCTATCATAATGATAACTGGGTAAAAAAAAGGTTACATTATTGGACATTTTAGTTCGCAGTCAATAGTATGCAAATTGAGAAACGGCATAAACATATTTGAGAATGACATGATGCCTACCCCCAGGGACCCAGACCAAGTCCAGCAACCCCGGAAGCAGGCATTAAGTTATCCCAAGCAAACCCAACAACCCCTGCTGGTGGCTATTTGGGTCCAGTCCTGGCGCCTAAGGCGCCAGGCTCATATGGAGAGTCAGTCCTGGCACCATAGGTGCCAGGCTCATAGATTAAAACTTACCTGATGCAGACCATGCTGCAAACTTTCCTGATGCAGACCATGCTGCAAGAGCTCCAAGCTAAAAGAGGCTTGGAAGGGACTACTTTACTTAGGAACTATTTTTTACTCGGGCGGGGCTGGGGAGGAATACTTACCTGGGACTACTTTGGAGGCTATTTAAACCACGCCCGAAGAGCAGAACACGCTTTGTGTTATTCTGCATCCAGCAGCATAACGCTCAACGTGCCTGCAAGTCTGCATCCAGCCTTCTGCCACAACCGCCTCGAGTTTGGAGCTCCTACAAAAAGGGAGAAAGAAGGAGAAAAGGTTAGAACAAGAGCAATACCTTTGATCCTTACCTGAATTCCCTATCCATCGCACCTTCGAGCTGGAAGAAAGAAGCTATTTATGCGCGTCGCCTCGCCTGCTGCAGCACCGCGCTGAACTCACCGGCCTTCGCAGCATCTTCACATTCCACCGCATCCTCCTGCATGTTCCTGACGCACTCCGGCACCTAAGGAGAAGACAAGAACAGCAAGGTGAGCCAAGGGAATACACAGAGGAATATTAGTTCCCCCCCATAGACTTACCTGATTTTACCACCGGGGGTACTATTCCTCTTCACGGGTCGGCGCAGCTTCCACTGCATCTTCGCCGAACCCCGGCCCCTAAGGGGAAACAAAAGGACAGCAAGGTGAAACAAAGGGACTAACAAGGGGAACCCTCCTCACCACAATAGACTTACCTGATTTTACCGCCAGAGGTATTATTCCCTGAGACTTCGTACTTTCTCTCAGCACCTGATTAAGGGAGAAAGCAACAGGTTACATATTGACATTATTTTATTGAACTGTGTTGGAAAACACAAATCCTTACCAGAATTCTACCGGTTGCCACGAGGAACTCTTCATTAGGGTCAAGCTGCAACCTGCAAGGAATCGGACAAGAGTGAAAGTCAGGCATTTGAACTCTTACGAACTTTATACTAATGGCGTCTTGCCGGGAATCTCGGAGTCAACATTGTTCTGGAACTCACCAATTCCTACGAGCCAGTGAAGCAACTGGTTATCAACACGCCCCTGCGCTCAATGCAGGATGGAGAGCTCATCTTTTCAAACCATCAGGTGAGACTATAAGAGGGGACATCAAAGGTGATCTGTGGGGAGAACAGCGGGGGGATTTACGCTCAACTCCAAGGGTGGTTAATTCCCTTTCTCCATTTGCAGGAGAATATCCCTAGGGGCCAAGCAAACGAAGCTAGGTGGGCCAGTCCAGTCCGTCATCTCGGCCCTACGCGTCACATTGGTGGAGACCGCAGCTGTCCAGTTCCGATCGACGCCTCTGTGGGAGCCAGGTGAGCGTAACAAGAATGACTTAGGGCCCAGTAGTTAGGAAGCACATACGGGCAGTGGTGAACCAGGCAGATAATTCATAATCTTTACTGGGTGAAGAAGATTCCCGATTTTCAACCTGAGTAACCATATTCTGTCCTCTTACGAAATAAGTGTCATAAGCAAAGGGCTCAGTTTCATTTCGAGTACCCATGTTGACAGATTCAACACAGAAGTTGAACTACGAAAATTGTGTCGACAATGTTAGCGCATTGCTACCTGAACTTGATTGTAGCAGTACAGGAAATAATTGGCACTTATGCTAAAGGTAGTTCACAGAAGTGTGACATGCTTCATCGTGCTTCCATATATGCAGCCTGCACATCAACCAGGAAGGCAGCCAAATCCGGTGTCATGAAATAAACCCTCCCCCGTGACAAAGTCTCTGTCTGCAGATTTTATTCTGAAATAAAGTCTCCCTGGGAGAATATATTCTGAAATGGAATCTCCCCCTGTGAAATAAATTCTCCCCAATGACATTAATTTCCTTTCATTTTGAACCGTTTACCACGTGGCATTTTTTAGAATTGAGTCTCTACTCTTCTAGGTAGGGTTTTGGAAAAGTCCAGTCAGGCGAGGGAAGTCTCTGTTCTGAAAAATTGTGTTGAATCTTCACCTAGATGGCGAGAGACTGTAGCAGAATACCCTCTCCGTCTTGATTGGGCAGACTTTGTAGCAGAATAAACTCTCCCCCTTGATGGGGGAGATTCTGTAGCAGAATAAACTCTCCCCCTTTATTGGGGATACTCTGTAGCAGAATAAACTCTCCCCCTTGATGGGGAAGACACTGTAGCAGAATGCATTCTCTCCCTTGATGGGGGAGTGTCTGTATCAGAATAAACTTTCCCCCTTGATAGGGGTGACTCTGTATTAGAATACACTCTCCACCTACAAGGGGGAGACTCTGTATCAGAATCAACTCTACCCCTTTAAGGGGAGACCCTGAAGCAGAATAAACTTTTGTCAGAATAATCTCTCCCCCTTGAAAGGGAGACTTTGTATCAGAATGAACTCTCCAATTTGAGGGGGATTCTCTGTATTAGATTCAACCCTACCTCTTTCCCCTTTAAGAGGGGACTCTGTAGCAGAATACACTCTCCCCCTTGAAGGGGAAGACTCTGTATCAGAATCAACTCAACCCTTTAAGGGGAGACTCTGTAGCAGAATAAACTCTCCCCCTTGAATAGTAGATTCTGAATCAGAATAAAATACCCCTCTTGAAGGGGAGACTTTGTATCAAAATTAACTCTCCCCCTTGAAGGGGGAGACTCTACCAGAATCAACTCTACCCTTTATCGTCGGAACAAAGCACTGCGGTGGCCATTTTGAAAATCACAATCCATCCAATATCACAGTTCCCTGTAGCCATCCAGACCTGTAAACAACACATCATGTCCCAGGAAAGGGTCAGGGGCAAAGCTGCCCAAGATCATTTCTGCAAACCAAAATTCAGCGATGGGGCACTGGTGGTGCTTGCTGATAAGGTGGTTTCCACCATGATGAACTCTATGGGGCCAGGCAATTTGTATTTATTTTTATTTTTATTTTTATTTTTATTTATTTATTTATTTATTTATATTGCGCACCTAACCGGGAGGTAGCAAGGCGCAGAGGCAACAAGAGGTTTGCAAAGCTTGGTTACATACAAGATACGCGGTCCGGCTGTGGTTACAGTGCTGGACGCGTAAAAATGGAAACAATGCATGTCGAGGAGGCATAACTTACAAAGAAAAACAATATAGGCAATATTATATACAAGGAGCTGGTTGTCACATGACCGATGTCTACATCAAATCAGGTGACAACCTAAATGTACATATTTACAAACATAGTAGCCTGGAGCATCCGGGCAGCAAGAGAGCAGGTGGTCGTTTATATGTCGTGAGTCTTGAGCCAATGGATGGTTTTGGATCTAAATTGGTGGTAGGGAAGGTCCTCCCTACAGGTGGGAGGGAGGGAGTTCCATAATTGTGCTGCTTTTACCGGAAAGCTATTTCCTCCTGACATAGTACGTTTAAACCTAGGCACCAGAAGGAGATTAGAGTTGGCCGTCCTGGAGGGGCGAGAGGAAGTAGGTTTGGTGAATCTGGTGATAAGGTATTGAGGGGCTGCTTGGTGGAGACATTTATGAGTCAGGGACACTGATTTGAGGAATATTTTGTCTTTAGTGGAAAGCCAATTGACGGATCTTCTAGAGTTAGAAATATGGGCTTTCTTCGGGATGCTGAGGGCCGCTCTTAGGGCATTGTTTTGAAGGATCTGTATTTTGTTGGTGATATATTTGTTGCAGCCTACATAAAGTGCGTTGCAATAGTCCAGCTTGGACAGGATCAACGCCCTGGCTAGTGTGATGCAGTTGGAATGGGAGAGAAAAGGTTAGGCTGCTCTGATGAGTTTGCAAGTATACGCTGTGGCGGAGGCCATGGCATTAACTTGTTTTTTGAAGGTGAGAGTAGAATCTAGGTAGAAGCCGAGGGTTTTGACCTCCTTAGCTACCGTGATCTTGTTATTGTTAATTGCAAAGGAGGAGTCATTTTGGTCCAATTTGCTAAGGTTATGTGGCGATCCCAGAATGAGGAGTTCTGTTTGGTCATCATTCAGGCATAGACCTTGTGAGGCCATGCATGCCTGAATGATGAGGTACACTCAATTGACGAAGACCAAATCCTTATCATAATCTCCCGTCAGCGGGATAAGGATCTGGGTATCATCGGCATAATTGGTGTAGGTGATACCCAGGCCATCTAGATCATCAAAAAGGGGCTTTGTGAATATGTTGTACTGTGTCGGGGAAACGCATGAACCCTGGGGCACGCCACAGGTGATGGGCTTAGGGTGGGCTGCTGCTAGAGGTGAGAAGACTCTCATTGTGCAGTTGTTTAGAAAGGATTGGATCCAGTCAGTAGCCTCTTGAGAGAAATAGGCTGCTTTTTGAAGGTGATCACATAAGATCTCGTGGTCGACCAGGTTGAAGGCAGCTGATAGATCAAGAAGTAGCAGGAGTGCAGTCCTGCCCTGATCTCTCAGTTAATCTATCTGTGCCTTAAGGTCTATGAGTGCAGTTTCGGTGCCATGTTGAGGCCTGAAGCCCGATTGTCTGACTCCTAAGAGCTGGAAGTGCTCGAGGTGGTGTTGGATTTGTTGGTATGCTACTTTGTCTATGATTTTAAGAAGGAACGGTACTGTGGTGATGGGGCAGTAATTAGTAGGAGTGGAAGGGTCAAGATTAGGTTTTTTGAGAAAGGGGAGGACTCATGATTGTTTCAGATTGTTGGGTACGGTGCCTGATGTGAATGATGCATTTATTAGTTTGGTAATAAATGGTGCTAGATCACGAGCTGCAGCCTTAATCAATTGTGCCGGACATATGTCCCCATGGCAGTTCGATGGTTTGAGAAAGAGAATGACCTTTTCTACCTCTGTGGAAGTTGAATTGGGGATTATGATCCTGGGTGTGCGTCTGAGTAGGGTGAGTCATTTTGGGGGTGAGACTACTAGGCTTGGTAGAAGAGAGAAGGGAATCTTTTTTGATGTTTATCTTTGTCTTGAGAGAGGAGATTTTGTTGGCTAAGGCATTTTGTATACCCGTGCACCAGTTTTTGTCCTTGAGGCACGAGTCAGGCGCTTGGACGGGAGATTCAACCTCTTTTAGTATAGTAAAGAGTGCTCTGGTGTTAGACTTGGCTTGTAGGATACGGGTGCTATAGGATGTATGTTTGGCCAAGATAATGGGCCTCATTACACGGACGGCGGTAAGGGTTAACGGTCACCGTTAATGGCAACGGTGACCGTTAACCCTTACCGCCGTACTACGAGGTCCCTTAGCGGGTTGGTGCTTTAACGCCTGCTTTTTGCAGGCGTTAAAAACCAACCCGCTAAGGGACCTCAGAGCTAATTACGGCACCGCAAAATTGCGGTGCCGTAATTAGCGCCTTCCCCATTCCCATAGAGCCCTATGGGGCAGAAATGGGAATGGGGAAGGGCAATGGCGGAAGGGGGATTTACCGCCCCACCGACCTTGGAATGGGGCGGTAAATCCCCTTACCGCCAAGGCGGTGCCGGTAATTTACCGGCATGGTCCAGGGTGCTAATAGCACCCTGGATCACCGCCTTCCATGTAATGAGGCCCAATGTCTTTTTTGTATTGGGAGTCTAGTCTACTTAGGTTAGTCTTGTTTTTTTCCGAGGGATGTGATCTCCAGATTTTTTCGCAACGTCGCTTTTCCTGTCTGAGGGCTTTGAGATGTGGGGAAAACCAAGAGTTGATGTGTTTCCTGGGTTTACTCTTTTTGAGTTTCAGTGGGGCTATGACATCAAGAGATGAGAGCATGACTTTGTTGTAAATGTCTACCATCATAGCGGGATCTGTATGGTCCGGTATGGCGTTCAGGGTCTGAGCGATCAGAGGGATTAGATTGTCAGGGATAATGTTCTTTTTGTTTCTCGTCTGGACAGCTGGGGCTATACTATCAATTTGCGCTGGTGTCGCCTCTAGTGTAAACGAGATCAAGTAGTGATCTGTCCAAAGCTGTGGAAGTATAGAGGAGATTAGGACTGGGCAATTGTGCACAGCTAGCCAGTCGAGAGTTCTACCTTTGGTATGAGTAGGCTCCGTGATCTTCTGGGAGAAACCCAATTCCTCTAAGGTATTATTAATTGTTATGGCATTGGTGTCTGTGGGGTCGTTAAAACCCAGGTTAAGGTCTCCTAGTAAAATGCTTTGTGAGGAGTTCTTGAGGTTATTGGAAAGGATATTTGTAAGGTCTTCCTCAAATGACCATAGGGGGCCAGGTGGTCGGTAAATGAGGTTGATGGAGATGGATTGTGTGTTAGATATGGTTAGTTTAGCAGTTAAGGATTCGCAAGATCCTGCAACGGGAGGTGTCTCAATAGTCAGGGCGAATTTAGTTTTAGCTATAATGGCGAGACCTCCACCTCGAGAGGTGGTACGATCAAGTCTTAGTAGGGTATAGTCATCCGGAATGGCTAGCATAATTGTGGGGCCTGCTGTTGGGTGTAACCAGTATTCAGTAACAGCTAGGAAGTCCAAGTCTTCATTGTAGAGTAGGTCGGCAATGTCAGTTGCGTGGGCTACCATGGAGCGGGCATTTATCAGTGCTCCCTTGGTCCCAGGTTGTGCTGGTTTAGACAGAAGTGTTAAAGATTTGTGTATACTTTTCAGGGCACGGGTAGGCTCGCGGTAGAGTCTGCTGTTTAGTTGAAGAGGGTGCTGGGAGGAGCTGAGGGGGCTGGTAGTGACCTTACTGTGAGCTATATTGTTTCGATGGTCATAGAGCCTTGGGAGCCTTGCACGTAGTTTGAGGTTCCTTTGGATGACAGTGCCAGGTGTGGTGATCATGTTGGTAAGTTTATGCCAGTTAGGTGGGGACTTGTGTGCGGGTAGATTGAGTGGCATGGTTGGGTACTGGACATTCATGGTATAGAGCAGTAGTCTTAGTGTCACAGTATAGAGCGTGTGGAGATACATTGTATTCGAGTGACTAGCAAACACGTATAGAGTAGCAGCTAGATTCTAATTATTGGCACACTAGCAAGATAGCATGTAAATAGGGTGACTAGCAAACACAATTAGAGTAGCAGCTAAAATCAAGTGCCATACTGACACGCTAACAAGATAGCTCATACGTAGAATAGTCAGAGGGCAGATTGAGTTTGCGGCTAGGTAACTAGTAGTTCTAAGAGCGCCATAGTTTATCTAGAGCCAGGGGCTTACCTTGGCTCCGGTGGTAGTTTACTTGCTATCCGGTTTTGCAGGGAGATCAGACCGCTCTCTCGCGGCTCGCAGCGGGCAGGTCCTTGTAGCAGGGACCTTAGTGCAAGGGACCACAGCCGGCTCGCGCCTCATGTTGTTGCGGGCTGGATGATCAGAGGACGGGCCGCCAATCAGGCGGATGTCTGGAGGCGTCGGATGTGGATTGCTTTGCCAGGTGTGGTAGAAGTGGGGAAAAAGGGCAGAGTTTCACGCCTCGTGGCTCTGATGCGGCACGACAGGCTAGGACAGGCATCAGCCTTGGATCAGTGTGCCTTCGAGATGTGGGCCGGCTTACGCCATCCGGCGGTTGATTGGGCCTTAAGGACACGGCGCAGCCTATCAGGGTAAGGCGGCCGGAAACAGCGATGCAGGAAAAGGCGAGGGTGGTATCAAGGGGACGCGGCGGCCATTTTGGAGAGGAGCCTGTCTCGCGGTCAGCAATGGAGTTGCTGGGTGTTTCTGGCGTCGGCGTGGCAGAGCACTAACATCCAGTGCTGTAGTGGCATTACAGCTGAAGTGAAGGCATTATTTGCAAAAGTGGGTGCAAAAGTGGGCGCAATCACGACCATCAGATGGAGATGCAAGTCGGGTCGCAGGGGGCCGCCGTGAAGCCAGCTGGCTTACCTATGGCTGGTAGTGCTGGTAGCACGATGTATAACCCCTGCTCCAGCAGAGGTTAAGGAGCTCCTGCTCCTTTGATGGAAAGTGCAGGTGGGCAACAGGCTAGGACAGGCATCAGCCTTCGATCCGTGTGCCTTTGAGATGTGGGCCGGCTTACGCCATTCGGCGGTAGATTGGGCCTTAAGGACACGGCGCAGCCTATCAGGGTAAGGCGACCGGGAACAGCGATGCAGGACAAGGCGAGGGTGGTATCAAGGAGACGCGGCGGCCATTTTGGAGAGGAGCCTGCCTCGCGGTCAGCAATGGAGTTGCTGGGTGTTTCTGGTGTTGGCGTGGCAGAGCACTAACATCCAGTGCTGTGGCGGCATTACAGCTGAAGTGAAGGCATTATTTGCAAAAGTGGGTGCAAAAGTGGGCGCAATCACGACCATCAGATGGAGATGCAAATCGGGTCGCAGGGGGCCGCGGTGAAGCCAGCTGGCTTACCTATGGCTGGTAGTGCTGGTAGCACGATGTATAACCCCTGCTCCAGCAGAGGTTAAGGAAAAACATCTGCCTAGTCAGGACAGCCATCTGGCATACGATCAGCCAGAAGGTGACAGCAGTGTCCATGGTCCCCCAGGATGGGGAAGACTGCGGTAAGCGCTGGAACGACCTGCGGGTCAGGGTCCGAGGACTGCTATCCCAGCACTAGCAGGAGAGCATGGCTACCGGAGGAGGGACTGTTGAGCCACTGTTACTCACCGCATGGGAGGAGAAGTTTAGCTCAGTTCTGAACATGGAAGGCATCAAGGGAGTTGGAGGTGGAGAGGCGGGTGCCAGCGGCCAGGTTGCAGAACTTTGCAGCACATGTGCATGCATCATTTACAGCCTACATCAAGATGCCCCCGTGGACAGACCCATGAGCCGGTCATTGCGACAGAGTGCATTGAATGGGTGCCACAGCAGCTACCCACCACAGCAGCCATGTGACAGTTCACCAAGGCCACCCTTGTGAATCAGAGCAGTGTGGAGGGCAGCCAAGCGATCCATACAAGTGCCAAGCACCACACACCCATTGCGGTAGCACATCAGTGCCCCATGAGGACCTGCCAGTGGCATGTACCCAGCCACCCCCCAATCCAAATGGCACCTGTGGAGTTGACGTGGGTGCATGGGTATCAGAAGCATGAATGGCAGACAACAGCTGCCCCAGCATGGAGCTCTTGCCATCCACACACACAGGCTAAATACAAACTGCCCATGTGACACCCCCCATATCCGCATCCATCCCCATCATTGTAAACCCGGTAGCAAACCCCCCTGACCAACCATGTCCATCAGCCCAAATGCCATGGGTCCTACTCAGCACCATGTACTCAGCACCGTGTAATGTATGTTGTGCTTGTCAAATCACGTGGGGTGATGAAGCCTGACCACATCTCCCTCCCATGTCCCCTACAGGCACACAAGCAACGCCAGAGGCATCTGAGGATGAAGATGAAGAAGTGCCAGGAACATCTGTGAGTGTGACATCCTGGCACTCAGACACTGCCAGTACCACCACCACCACAACAATCCCACAAAGAGGCAGACAGGTGGCACAAAGGTGAATATCATGCCATGACACAGCACAGCACAGCAAGACCACAACCCCCAAACAGCAAACCAGGAACAGGGCAATGCCAGACATACCAACACCTGCAGCTGTGGACACCACCAGGGAGGATGCAACTTAGTCCAGTCCTCTCGGAAACACAGGGAGACAGCAGCCTTGACACAGCTCACGCAGTAGTGCCACCAACCCTTGGGCGCAGTCATCGCCAGCAGCCCTCCACCACACCTGCGAGTCCACCCCATCAGAAACAGCATACTGCCGGCACATGCATACACTGGAGCAAAACACAGACACACCATCAGTTGGCTCCCCTGTCGACAGCCCACTTTGACAGTGCACCCCCTGACGAACACAGCCTGCAGCAACAGTCGGCATAATGATGCAGAGGCTGGAGGACATGGAGCAAAGACAGAGGGAGATGGAGGCCTTAGGGCACACCCTATCTGGATATGTGGAGGCAATATGCAACAGTATCCAGGAGGCCACACACAGGATTGCACGGCACAATGCAAGGAGCCGGAGGGTAACAACTGCCAGTACGGTTGCACTGATGGCATTTGGCCAAAGAGTAAGAGAGATGATGGAAGGTTTCTCTGGTCTTGCAGAGGCCATCTGCCAAAGCATTGAGCTGGTAGGCAAACAGCTCCTGGGGGGCAGCTCCATCCCTTCTAGGTCAACAACACCAACAGGAGGTTCCACCCCATCAGCAACAGCACGGACAGACCCCAGAAAGACCACCACACCGCCGGCACATGCATACACTGGAGCAAAACACAGACACACCATCAGTTGGCTCCCCTGTTGACAGCCCACACTGACAGTGCACCCCCTGATGAAAACAGCCTGCAGCAACAGTCGGCATAATGATGCAGAAGCTGGTGGACATGGAGCAAAGACAGAGGGACATGGAGGCCTTAGGGCCCACCCAATCTGGATATGTGGAGGCAATATGCAACAGTATCCAGGAGGCCACACACAGGATTGTGCAGGACAATGCAAGGAGCTGGAGGGTGATAACTGCCAGTACGGTTGCACTGATGGCATTTGGCCAAAGAGTAAGAGAGATGATGGAAGGTTGTCTCTGGTCTTGCAGAGGCCATCTGCCAAAGCAATGAGCTGGTAGGCAAACAGCTCCTGGGGGCCGGCTCCATCCCTTCTAGGTCAACAACACCAACAGGAGGTTCCACCCCATCAGCAACAGCATGGACAGACCCCAGAAAGACCACCACACCGCCGGCACATGCATACACTGGAGCAAAACACAGACACACCATCAGTTGGCTCCCCTGTTGACAGCCCACACAGACAGTGCACACCCTGATGAACATAGCCTGCAGCAACAGTCAGCATAATGATGCAGGGGCTGGAGGACATGGAGCAAAGACAGAGGGAGATGGAGGACTTAGGGCACACCCAATCTGGATATGTGGAGGCAATATGCAACAGTATCCAGGAGGCCACACACAGGATTTCGCGGGACAATGCAAGGAGCTGGAGGGTGACAACTGCCAGTACGGTTGCACTGATGGCATTTGGCCAAAAGTAAGAGAGATGATGGAAGGTGTTTCTGGTCTTGCAGAGGCCATCTGCCAAAGCAATGAGAGGGTAGGCAAACAGCTCCTGGGGGCCATCTCCATCCCTTCTAGGTCAACAACACAAACAGGAGGTTCCCAGGAGGCAACACGTAGGCACCAGTCTCTTTACCAGCTGCGTTCTAGATCACCGGCAGCTGGGAGTGGGAAGAAGATGCCAGGACGTAGACAATGATGTGCAAACATTTGCCCGGAGTGGCCATGCTGTGGAGTTGGTGGTGGCAGGGGGAAGGTGGATAGTGTTCTGGGTAGTTGGTGGCGGGTGTGGGAGGGAGGAAAGTGTGCTGGTGAGTTTGTGGTGGGAGGGGGTAGAGGGATAGCTAGTGCACAACGTAACATTAAAAAATGGTGAACATCAGTCATGCGTGGACACTCCTGATTGTGTTCATGTGTAATTTATTCACAGTGCTGTAAGTGGGCTTGTGCCAGTGTACTGTACTAGAAGAAATTGTCTACTAGTGGCTGCCACACCAGTCTCCCAACCCTCACGTCATCTCTGGGAGTGGCTACTATTGCTCCAGCCTCATACTGTTCATCTGTGTCTTCCTCTGGGTGTGGCATGTCTGTGTCTGGGGGTAGTAGCACATTCCTCCTCAGGCAGATGTTATGTAGCATTGCACACACCAGCACAATCTACCCAACTTTGTCAGGGGTGTACATTAGGGCACTGCAAGTACGATCTAGGCACCAGAATCATTCCTTGAGGAGTTCGAAGGTGTGCTCAATGCACACATGGGTCCGTCTTTGGGCATGTTTGTAGAGGGTCTTGTGCGGTGTTCATGTGTCATCAGCCACACCAGATGCAGATCGCTGGAATAATGCATAATACATGGGGTGGAGTTCAAACATTGGTCACTTGTGTCATGCCTGGGGATAGTGTCACACAGTAGCGGGGCATTGGTCACTGTGTGCATGCATGTGTGCATCCTGCTCCTGTTATGTGTATGTGTGACGTCTGTGCAGCCTTTGTTAAAGGCATCATGCATTCCTTTGCCTGCACATGCACCTTATGATGTTGTGGCGGTTGTTCAGCGCGGTGTACCTGGTTGCTATATTGCAGCTTTGTGTTGCTCTCGTGCATCAGGCATGCAATTTTGCCTGGCTTCCTACCCACTCTGCTGTGCTGGGGGCAATTGGTCTACATTCCCAGGTGACAGCATGTGGACAGATGGCTGTAGCATTGACTGGCCTGCTGTTGGCTGCTGCAGTGTGTATATTCGCTGTGCCTCATGTCTGATGCATTGTGGTACATGTGGTCATCTGTGTTGTTGTCTTTGCTGCAGTGTGTGTGTCAGCATGTGTGTTTCGGTGTGTCTGACATGTCCATGCTCCCTTGGATGTCCCATGACGTCGCTGCAGGTGCTCGGCGGCTGCTGGGCAGCTGCTGCTAGTGCATCCACTTGTCATGCAATGCTTCTTGTCAGTGTGAACACCCACTCAATTCTTTCTCTCGAGGCTTCACTGTGCATATGTGACAGAAATTGTACTCACCCACTAGCTATGTCCGGTGTCCTTTGTTCCTCTTCATGTATCCTGGCAGTGTGCTGTTCCATAGGACCACAGAGTCATTTGTGGAACCCTGGTAGCAGGCACAGCAGTGGGTGATGATGAGGTCAGGGTCGCAGGTCACCTGCAAGTTGAGGGACTGGACATGCTTTCCTGTTCCTGTATGTGGCCTATGGGCCTGGGGTGCCACAAACGCAATATGGGTGCAGTCAATGGCTGAAATGACATTCGACAGTTGGGCTGTGGCATAGAACCTTTCCTTCATGTCATTGACCTGGGTCTGGGTGGTGGGCAGTGCAATATGGTGGTTTACTTGCCACAGGACGGCATCCAGTACTTGGGCCAGGAATGCACAGAATGTGGGATGTGCCATGCCGTGCATCATGGCCACAGAGTGCTTGAAGGTGCCTCAGCATAAACTCTCCTCCTTGAAGGGGAAACTATGTATCAGAATAAACTTGGGGTGGACTCTGCAGCAGATTAAACTCTCCCCCTTGAATGGGGAGACTGTGTATTAGAATAACCTCTCTCCCTTGAAGGAGGGATTCTGTAGCAGAATATGCCCCCATGTTGGGGGGATACTCTATATCAGAATAAACTCTCGCCCTTGAAGGGGAGATTCTGTAGCAGAATAACCCCCATCCTTTTGTTGGGGGGAGACTCTATAGCCAAATAAACTCTCCCCCTTGATGGGAGAGACTCTGTATCAGAATACATGCTCCCCCTTGTATGGGAGACTCTATAGCTGAATAAACTCTCCCCCTTGAAAGGGGTAACTATGTATCAGAATAATCTCTCACCCTTCAAAGGTTAACTCAGTCGCAGAATAAAACCTATCCCTTGATGCAGAGACACTGTATCAGAGTAAGCTCTCCACCTTAGAAATGCGACTCTGTGTCATAATAAACTCCCCCCTTGATGAGGGAGACTTTGTAGCAGAATAAACTCTCCCCCTTGAATGAGAGACTCTGTAGCAGAATAAACGCTCTCCCTTGTAGTGGAGACACCACAGCTGAATAAACTCTTCCCCTTGAAGGGGGAGACTCTGTATCAGAATACACTCTATCACAGAATAAACTGCCCGCTTGAAGGGGGACCCTGTAAAAGAATAAACTCTCCCCTTGGAGGGGGAGACTCTGTACCAGAGGATCTGCGTGAAATTACAGAGTTTAAAAGTCCGACCACCAAAAGTCTGAATTTCTTTTTCTCCCCCATTTTTTTGCATATATATATGTGGGGGGAGACCGCCTAAAGCCCCCCACCTTACGCCTATACATTGTATATTACCTTCACCCCCCCCCACATATATCTATGCAAAAAAATGGGGATCGGACTTTTGGTGCTCAGACCTTTTAACCTCAGTCATTTTGGCGTAACTCGTATCCGAATATACTCGCCCCTTGTAGGGGAGACTATATTTGAATACACTCTCCCCCTTCAATGGGAGACTATGTATCATAACACATGTTCCCCCTTGATTGGGGAGACTCTGCATCAGAATACACTCTCCCCCTTGTAGGGGAGACTCAATAGCTGAATAAAGTCTCCCTCTTGAAGGGGGAGACTCTGTATTGGAAGAAACCCTCCCCCTTGTAGGGGAGAATCTATAGCTGAATACTCTCTCCTCCTTGAAGGGGGAGACTCTGTATCATAATATACTCACCCTCTTGAATGAGAGACTCTATAGCTGAATAAACACTCCCCATTGAAGCTGGAGACTCTGTATTAGAATAAACTCTCCCCCTTGATAAGGGAGACTTTGTATCCGAATAAACATACCATAATCAAAACTACTGTTTAAGGGGACACTCTGCAGCAGAATAAACTCTCCCCCTTGAATGGGAGACTCCGTAGCAGAATACAATCTCCCCTTTGAAGTGTAAAATGTATCTCTGAATAAACACTCCCATTTGTTGAAACTCATGTTGCAATGCTTTGGGCCTCATTACGACCCTGGCGGTACGGGGTTAACAGCGCCGTAAAAGGTGATGGCGCCGTTTACCCCATTCCGCCTCATTACGAGGTCCCCTCGCGGGACCCAGGAAGTAAGCCTGGTCAAACCAGGCGTACTTACCGGGTCCTGCGGGGGGAAGAGGGAGCAAACAACGGGCCAACTCGTAATGGCTCGTTGTTTGCTCCCTCTCCCATTCCCATTCAGCCCTATAGGGGCTGAAATGGGAATGTAGCTACATGCTAGATTCCAGGGTCCCCATGAACTCTGTCTCCTTCTCTAATCTAGCTTCCTTTCAGTGCACTGATAGTGTACCAGGCCCTCCATTGACCAATCTAGCCACCACAGACGCAACAGACTATCCATCATGCTAATGAACTCCCAGATGAGAGGGGCACTTTGGTACTCCAGAAACACTGTCAATCCCCCTGCCTACCTCCTCCTTCCCTCGCACCCTCCACACATTCAGACTTTGGGGAAAGCACCCCCCAGACACCACTCTCTGCCACCCACAGCCCTATGGGGGCTGAAATGGGAATGGGGAAGGACCGGGTCCGGGTCCTTGGAGGGAGGAATTACCGGACTTCCGAACTCAGAATGGCCTGGTAATTCCTCATTCTGTGGACCCGGACCCGGATACGATTTCGGCGGCAGCCATGCCGCCAATAGAGGCATGGCTACCGCCGAGGTCGTAATGAGGGCCCTTGTCTTGTTACCAAGGTGAGCCCATTGCCCCTGCGCTATCAGCTATGATATTCTCACTACTTCACAAGTGGTGTAGTGGTGTTAAGTTTTCCATTTGTACTCATTTTGTGTTGTCACCAGACAATTTGGCACAATGTTATTTGAGCCATGCAGTATATTATAGTGAACTGAAATATACTGTGTATAGTTTATTTTGTGTACTTATCAAAATAAGGTGATGTCCACACAGAGAGTAATCTATTCTGATGTAAACTGCTCGATATGATGGCTTTGTTCTATTGTGCGCAATGATTATACTTTCTCTGGTGACACCGAGCTAACAGAGAACGTCTTAAATGTCATTTAAAAACAAGGTCAGTGACATGTAATTACTAAGTTTGCAAGATCCACATGGAGGCAGTGCTAGTTGGTCCCAACACCTCAATCTAATCACAAATGTGATTTAGTTGCCCCTTCATTCCAGTTTTCTGGGTTATTGGTCAGGTTTTGCAACCTTTCAAGTTGTCCTCAGAATCCTTTTTCAATTTTTGTTTGCCAGCCCATGTGTTGCCAATGGATTCTTTTCAGTTAACTATTATTTGCGCCGCTACATGCTGGACTCTTTCAGATGTCCTTCCCTTTGGGATATCAATCTAAGCAGCAATACAAAGAATCAGATGTTGTACCTGCAAATGTCACCAAAGAAATTGGGACTATGTACTGCCATGAAAATGATCGAAGCTATATTGCATTCCAAAAGTAAAACAGGGTTTATGCGGTCATAGTACACTACTCGCCCAGAGTCTAGAGAGGTATGTCTTTTCCTTGACATGCACACTGCAAGTGATGTCTAATTCAGCAGACAAAAATGTTAAAATGCATTTATCCTTCTTTTGATGCGTTGGCATCTTCAATCCAATCAAAAGGATATTTATTGTTTATATTCTTTATGCAGCAACTTCTATATGTGCTTGAACTTTAACATCGCTAGCAACACATTGTACGTTTCCACCGTGTTAAATCTAGTTGCATTCTGGGTATATCCATTGCATTGAATCTCACTGTAGCTACAGGCTAGATTCCAGGGGCCCCATGAACTCTGGCTCCTTCTCTAATCTAGCTTCCTTTGAGTGCACTGAGAGTGTACCAGGCCCTCCATTGACCAATCTAGCCACCACAGACGCAACAGACTATCCATCATGCTAATGAACTCCCAGATCAGAGGGGCACTTTGGTACACCAGATACACTGTCAATCCGCCTGCCTACCTCCTCCTTCCCTCGCACCCTACACACATTCAGACTTTGAGGAAAGCACCCCCCAGACACCACTCTCTGCCACCCACAGACCTTGCCCTTAACATTCCCACACCAACCTCTCCTACCCTTGCACCCCCTCTTCCCTCCTGACCCCGTCCCGCCTCAGTCTTTACATCCCTAGGTGCCGCCCAGGCTTCACTTGCCAACACTCCTTCCTCAGCCACCCCGCCGTCCCTCACACACATGCTACAGGCACCAAGGTTCCCCTCAAACACAGAATCAACAACACCCAGACCTTCTCATCTCAGTACACCTCACCCTATCTCCCCCGCAGATCCCTGCCTGCCCTCCTCACTTATACCATTACATCCCCCAATTCTCCAAACCCAGTGAAATCTCTCTTCAACACTACCTTCAACACCCCTGGCACTAACCACTCCCCCATCCCCGGCACTCTCAAAATTCTCAAGGAAATCAGAAACCGGCGTTGTCTCCAACCTTACACCCTCCCCTTCTTTCCACCTCCATATATCAACAACCTGCACGTTCTCTGCCCCCTTCCGTCCCCTGACTGCACACCTGCAATTCCCTCTCTCACACTCCCTCCACTCCCCCACCATTCCACACCTCCACCTATGAACCATACATCACAAACCCTCTTTTTAGATACACAATGAACACCCAGTGCCTCACCAACCCATCATAATATCAGAGACACTGTGCCCTCCCTACTCTCCCCCTTATTCAAACTACCCTCCTCAGCCCTCCCTCAGCACCCTCCCCGGCCCTCCACTGCTCCCCGCTCCAGGGGCCAACAACTCCTCTCCTCTACCCTACTCTCATGCATCCTCATTAACGCCAGGTCTGTCACCAAAAACCGACACAACATTTACAACCTTATTTCCTCGGAAAGCCCACACATCCTTTTCATCAACGAAACCTGGTTCTCTGATGACTTCTGGCCCATTGCATACGAGGCATTTCCCCCAGGCTACACACTCATCACTCACAACAGAACCAGCAGAGCAGATGGGATCGCCATCCCCCAGAAATCACGGCTCATCTCACACTCTGAGGAACAAGCCTGCACTGCAGACTGCAAATCCCTCCTAGTGAAATTTGTCATCAATCCATCTCTTATCCAGAGCTTCTTACTCTTCTATAGACCTCCCAGCTATAACCATTACTTTGCTAATGCTCTAAAAGACTACCTAGTGGCCATACCGGTCTCCCACCCCTCCATCACCATGCTATAAGAGCTCAAAATATGGTTGATGCCCCACACAAGCCCATGACGCAACCACTCCCGGACAACCTGGAAGCCCTCAATATGACTCAACTGGCATCAGGCACCACACACACTGCAGGACATACCCCATATGCAATATTGCATTATATCCATGCTCCCCCAACCACTCATATGGACAGACCATGCAGCCATCTTCTCCTTGTTTTTGACTCCCATCCCTCCTAGTTGTTTGACTAACACCGGACCTTCCACCCACTTCCCACAGTTGCATAAAGTAATAGTAACTCCGGACTCGGCAGACTCCTTGCTTTTCACCCTCCCAAATCTACCAGTCCAGTGAGGTCTACAATGGACCAGTCTCTTAGACCAATGGCTCTCCATTGCCCTCAAATCTCTAACCCCCTCCAGAACGGCCTCCCAAAGACAAGGCCATTCCCCTAGATGGTTCACCCCTTCTCTCAAAACACTCAAAACACTTAACCATATCACGGAGCAAAGATGGCTTACTGACCCATCTCCCCATAATAGAGCTGCCTAAACCCGCCAGATCAATGTCTACAAGGCAGAAATCCAGAAGGCCAAATAATCCTACTGGAACTGAATCCCCAATGCCCATACCGGCAGCAAGGAACTCCACAGGATCATCAAAGAATTCAAGGCCCCCCATTTGCACCCCTCCCTCTCAATTCCCAAGCACTCTGTGGTGTCTGGTGGGCCATTTCTACAACATTTCGGTAGAATGAAACTGCACCATCAATATGAAACTAGCAGCAATACAGCCCTGATCTGCTGCACCCCTTGCCAGCCTCTCAAGTTCCTGAAGCTACTTGCTAGCAGTCGCACGTCCGGATCCCCCAAGAGAACCTTGTCCATGGTGTGGAGCACTGTTGTGTGAGAGCAAGCCTTTTGTGAACGGGTGTGCCTTTTAATTCCTGTTCCTAAGATAGCTTCCTTTGGAGTCTCTGTCTCTCTGGGGAGGGTGTTACCTGCCCTCACAAAGAAACAAAGAGAGTCAATCCCCAAGGATCCAGTCCTGCTAGCATCAGCAAAGATAGCCTGTCTGATAAAGCCCCTCCACAGCAGAACTGCCTCACACCTCTTATACATTTGTGATATCAAATTGATGTGGCTTGGATAACTATGAGAGATGTTGGCCACCAAACTCAGGTATTGCTCATATTTAAAGTTTTTCATGCCAGAAGGACAACACAATAAAAAGAAGTGCCTAGCTTAAATACAGCTGCTGCACCACAGAGACTTGGCTGTCACTGAATCTGTCAAATGGGCACCTGTGACCTCTGATCCTGCACTATTCTACTGGAGAGCATGAACTGCCAATCAGGCTACTTATGCGGCAAGGCACAGGTGTACACTATGCTTTTGGCGTGGAGTTTATGAAAGGGGAATCTGATTGGCAGATTACCCGTACCAAAATGGAATTACCCATACCATTTTATTCATTTAATAAAAATCCAAAATGCCAGGGCTTCTACACCCCTGCTAAATGGCAATCTGTTATATGACTCCCCAGTTGAAAAGGTTGGGAACCACCCTCCTAAGGGTCAGGCTCATCCTTAAGGTGAAAAAATAACTGCATGCCATTTGCATGTTGAGTTCCAGACTTAAGCGGCATGCCCATTTTAACTCTTTTTAGAGAGATGGACTAATGCCCAAGTTAGGGATGCTCCTTAGCTATGGCCCAGTTTTTCTTTATTCCCATCAGCCACCTGTAAAAATAGCTAATGGGCTGATCAGCACCTTCTGAGCTCCACTGCACTGAGTCTATCCCAATCCTAGTTTTACAGGCAACTTTCTGGCCTTTACTTCCCTTCACACAGTGGGAGTCCTAGAACTGATGCTTTGCACAGACCAGCCTTACTGCATTGAAAAATTGCTTGACAGGCAGAGTCCTGCTAATTGTTCTGTGGTATCTGCACAGTCACAAATAGGATTTATGGACCACTGTCAGTTACGACACCTTAGGGGATCCTACTTTTGAAAATGTACCTTTCCTTTCAGAATATCACCCAACCACAGGTAGTGTATTTATGGGGGTCCAGTGTGCCTATCTTACCCTGTCAGTGCTTAGATACTGACCAGAGTGCACTGCTTCAAGTTTTAAATCGACATGGAGATTGCAAAAAAGAATGGACATGCTGTCAGATGGCCCATTCACATCTAATGGACCAGCAAGTGCGTCATGAGCAAAGTCCAGCCGGAAACACCTGAGGCATGGGTGAACAACTAAATCCTGGCTTTGGCCTGTCCCAGAATTCTTGGCCTACTTGATGTTAAACTGGTCAAGGCGTTCACCATGGACTTGTTCCTGGTATTGGATGAGACCAGGGCTTTTTCTTTGTGCTTCTTTCACTTTTTGGAATGGCTGAGAGCCTCTGCCCTGTGCCTGTCACTCTGTCTGCCTCTACAGAGGCGTTAGGGTCATAATGGTTCTCTGTACCCGGCGAAGGTCAGCCTAATCTGGGACACTAGCTGAAAGCAAACTCACTCGGTTCTGTCAAGCTATTCAGGTCTGAACTTTCCCTATCCACCATCTCAGGTTCCTTTTCTACACCAGTAGACAACCATAATATCGCTTAACCCGGTGCTAGAACAAAGGTCCCCTCAACGGTCGCTGGGCCCTCTTTCACAAGAGTAGGCACCTCAGGGGACACCAGGCGTGGACAGGAAGCTACAGAGGACACTGGTTGCTTGCCCTCTTGGGCTGAAGAAGCCGTAACCTGCAGCCCTCAAGCACTTCCTCCTTTGCTGGTTTCAACGTTTCTGCTCTAATGACTGCTGTGACTATCTCTGGGTCAGGGAGTCTATTATCCAAAAGACCCCCTATTGGAATGTAGTTCTTGATTGCAACAATGTGCAGAAAGGTTACACTCCTTCAACTAAGCCCTACTGTTTCTAAGAGACAATACCTTAGACTATCAAATCCTCTCACTTGCAGTTTTGGTCCTTGGCTGTCCTGTCTTGCCTTCACCAGTTGCCTGACAGCTATGACACTAACAGCAGTGCACTCAAGGTTGGGAGACGTGTCTGGAGACATTGTCCAGAAATATCTGAGTCTTGGGGGGTACTAAGGCCTCCTCAAAGGACCCGGTAACAATCCTACTCAGAGTGAGGGAACTTTCGGCCAGTCCTTGGCCTAGTGGACTTAATATGTTAAGATGCCCACACTGGTTTTGGCTTCCTCTTCCAAGGGGCCAACAGTCGCAATTGCCTGCATGGGCTTCTGCTTGAAGGCTGTAACACCCTCACTGTGTGTAAAATCTGTACATCAAAATCAACTTCTGTTTGTAGAGTGTGTGGGTTCCTCACTGCCAGAGCTGCCCATATTCTGCTTTCTGATGGGATTTGACCTACCATGGGATCTCCCTTTGGGTTTTTGTGTAACTTTCGTGGAGGAAGGGTCAGAACCTTTGTCCTTTCCCTCCTTGTGTATATCATAAACAGTTGCCTCTGATTTGGGTGCATGTTCCATAGCCTTGGTGTCACTCGTGTCCCTTAAAAAATGGTGTAACTTCATCTCACACTTTTCAGGGATAATCTCACACATGTCCAAATTAGATATGCCCTGAATTGTGTCAGTTTTGTTACGTGTCGGCATCTACACAATGGGCCTCATTACAAGTGAGGCGGAACGGGTTAACGGGTGCCGCAAAAGGAGGTGGACCCGTAAAACCCGTTCCGCCTCATTACAAGCTCCCCTCGTGGGACCAGTAAGTAACGACTGGTCAAACCAGGCATGCTTACCGGGTCCCGTGAGGGGAAGAGGGAGCAAACAACGGGCCGCTTGTAATCGGCCCGTTCTTTGCTCCCTCCCCCATTCCCATTCAGCCCTATGGTTTTACCAGGCGTTAAGGACGGGACCCGCAAAAGAACTTCGGTTCTAGCAACTTTGGTGCTAATAACGGTACCGCAATTTGTGGTACCGTTATTAGCGCCTTCCCCATTCCCATTTAGCCCTATGGGGGCTCAAATGGGAATGGGGAAGGGCCTTAGTGAATGGGGAATTACCGCCCCCGCCAACCTTGGAATGGGGCGGTAATAGCGCCATTCACCAGGGCGGAGTTGGTAAGGATTTGAAGGCAGCCATGGCGCTAATAGCGCCATGGTTACCTCCAAACTCCTAATGAGGCCTATATCGTCTTTGCCTTTTCTGATGACTTGGGCTGATGGAAGTCTGCACTCTCAAGAGGGGTCTGAATGGAATTATGTAGCCATGCAAACAGTAACATCACAACAGTCCAAAATCAAGGTAATGTCCAATCAAGGTTCTATAAAGACAGATATATTTTAATGAAACACACCAACTTCAAAAATAACAACAAAGGAAAAGACTACACAAAACCCACCTCTTAGGAAAGAACACAGAATATGTACAGACAGAAAGATGTAGCACTCTTGTGCCCTCATTAGGACTCTGGCGGAAAACCATGGTGCTTTTAGCACCATGGTCGATGCCCGAGTCCGCCATGGCGGAATGGGGAATTACCACCCCATTCCAAGGTTGGCGGGGCGGTAATTCCCCATGCCGCCATTGCCCTTCCCCATTCCCATTTTTGCCCCATAGGGCTCAATGGGAATGGAGAAGACGCTAATTACGGTACCGCAAATTGAGGTACCATAATTAGCACCAAGGTCCCTTTGCGGGTCCCTACTTTAACGGCTGGTAAAACCAGCCGTTAAGGTCGAGTCCCGCAAAGGGACCTCGTAATTAGGCACTAGGTGTTTAACGGCGCCGCAGCCTTTTACAGCGCCGTTAAACACTTAGCGCCAGGGTCATAATGAGGGCCTTGGTCATGAATTAGGGGTGTAAGGCAAGTATAAACCACAATGTTTGCAAAAGGATTTGTTTGAAAGCAAAAAGGGATTAGAGGTGATCTAACCAATCGTAAGGGGCCCAAAGGTGAACCAACAGGGATGTTATCAGTACATATAACCATCTGCCATTCATGATGGTTAAACAGCGTCGAACCAGGATTCTTGGTGCCAATTGTACAGTTTTATGAATTCTGAGTGTATCGGTCCTGTTCTTCTAGATGGGGAACGATGACGAGCAAGGGCCAAACAGGAGCATGCTGCAGTTGTAAGTTTATTCTTGAAGAAGTGTGGATTGTGAGGGTCACCAGAGTCAGTTTGACAGTTGGTTGTACTGTGAAGAGGCTGGTCACTGGATGCATGGTTGTTACTGGATCAGTTCCATGAAGAGTTTGAGGAGCTATGGACTGTGGGATGACCAGGTTCATTTTGTCAGCCGATTCTATGATGAAGAGGCCAGAGATTGGATGTGCAGTCTGGTTTGAGTGGTTTCATGTGTTGTTCAAGGGTCAGCGCTTGCTAGCCCACCAAGGTTGTGTCACGATGCCTGCACCCGGAAAGTCAGACCAGGCCCAGCAACCCCGGAAGCAGGCATCATGCCACTTGAAGCATGCCCAAAACCCCAGTTAGGGGCTATTTGGCTACAGTCCTGGCACCTATGGCGCCAGGCTCATAAGAATAAAGTCAGTCCTGGCGCCATGGGCTATTTAAGCCACACCCGGACAGCCACACGTGCTTCGCGTTATTCTGCGTTCTGCAGCGTAATGCTCACCGTGTCTTCAGCAGCTCCAGTCTTCAGCCACGCCCGCTTCAGCCCTGGAACACCTGGAACAAGAAAAGGAGAAGGAGAAGAGATCAGAACAAAACCCTTACCCGAATCCTTGATCCACCACATCGTCGATCTGGAAGAGAGAAGCTTTCACAGTGCCTCACAGCGCTGCGCTGAACTCACCATCCGGGGCTGCATTCCTTTACTCCATCGCGAACCCAGCATCTCCAGGCCATTCTTCAACACCTGGGGGAGACAAGAACAAATAGGTGAGCAAGGGCAATACAAACCACCCCCAAAGACTTACCTGATTACCACAGGGGGGTACTCACCTCATCTCGGGTCGGCGCAGTCAATCCTGCATCACCGCCGCACCCCGGCCCCTAAGGGGAAAACAAGGACAATACAACCTACCCCCAAAGACTTACCTGATTACCACAGGGGGGTACTCACCTCATCTCGGGTCGGCGCAGTCAATTCTGCATCACCGCCGCACCCCGTCCCCTAAGGGGAAAACAAGGACAATACAACCTAACCCCAAAGACTTACCTGATTTACCACAGGGGGGTACTCACCTCATTTCGGGTCGGCGCAGTTAATTCTGCATCATCTCTGTACCCCGGCCCCAAAGGGGAGAACCACAATAGACTTACCAGGATCTTACCAATTGCCACTTGGAACTCTTCTAGTGGTTTAAATTTAAATCTGCAACCTGCAAGGAATCTGGCAGAGTGAAGATCAGACTTTTGAACTCTTACGAACGATTGGACTTTAGAGTCAATACTGGAACTCGCCAATTCCTCCATGCCAGTGAAGTAACTGGTCGTCTACGCGCCTCTGCGCGCGACGCAGGATGGAGAGCTCATCTTTCCAAATCATCAGGTGAGATTAAGAGGGGACTTCAGGAGTGTTCTGTGGGCAGACAAGGGGAGTGGGAAGGCGGGTTAACGCTCAGATTACAGGAGGTTAATTCCCCTTCTCCATTGCAGAAATATATTCGTACGAGTCCAACAAACGAAGCCAAGTGGGTTTGTCCAGTCTGTCATCTCGGCTCTACGTGTTACTCTGGTGGAAGCAACAGCGGGCCAGTCCAGATCGACGCCCCCATGGGAATCAGGTGAGCGTAACAGGTTGTTTCAAATGGCAATGAAGATGGGCAGTGAAGATGTTGTTGGGTCAAGCGGTGGTTCGAAATCAGCAGATGCAATAAAGAGCTTGTATTTCAGGCAATGATGCGCTCAGCTATCATGGTGTGGCAGCAAACACATCCCAACATGCAGTTCAGTGGTTTGGGTACAGCAGTCACGTTGTTGTAGACTGAGAGTGGATGTCCAGCAAATGTCAAACAAGGGGCTTGTGGCTTAAAAAAGGCGATGATGGGAAACGTTCAGATTGGTAGGGCCACTAGAGTCAGTTGCACAGTCATTTCAACAGCAAATAGGCTGTGACTGGATGTGTGGTTCGATTTGAGCAGCTCCGGTGTGGCATTCGGAGGTTGCAATTTGAAGGATGCCCCAATGGTCTGGTTGATTGTTGATGAAGAACATCAGTGATGATGCTGGTGCTTTTAAGAGGCAGTTTGAAGGCAGGGGGTGCAAGGATGTGCTTTAATTTTGAGCTGGTGTAATGATGTGCTTGGCTTGCAGAGTGTGGTGGTGCACAGATTCAAACTTAAAGTTCAGCAGTTTGAAGAGTGGGTGATTCCCAAAGGCAGGTCCGGAGGATTTTAATTGTTTGATGCAATCAAATAGGCTTGAATCACAGTTCGAGTTGATTAATTGGTGAAAACACAGGGGTCCTAGATGCGTTGACCAAAGGTTGCTGTTTGTCCCAATCAAAGCACTCAAGGATAGGTTTTCAGTCGTTGTTCTCATGCTCCCACACCCAGGGGAGGCTGGCCCACAACTGCAAGGGTCCCTCAACACAGTGATGCTCTGGGTACCATTGTCGCTGAAAGAGAGGCAGGTCTTGTCCCATCAGCAGTTCATCCGCAATGGGCCCTAGGGATGGTTAGGGATAGGAGCTCACCTCTGCCTTGGACACTCAGGAGCTAATTTCTAAATGTAGCCCAATGTGAATAAATTGCATAAAAGCCATGAGTAAGGCTTTTGTGCCTTTCATTCACACAACGCCACATTTTAAATCATATGTATGGTAGAGAGGAGGGGCAGAATGCAAATTGTGTTTCTGTCACCTTCGTTCCTCTCCGCCATACAAATGCTCCAGCATTTTCACCAGCATGGATCACTGCTTGCCATGCTTTCATGTCGGGGAGTATTTAATTGTCTCTGTGAATGCTGCCTGTCATGCACGTATGGTAAGCAGCATTCACCAGTAAAATGATATGCTGTCTGTCATGCAAGCATGTTTGGCAGTGTTTACTTGTAATTCTGAATGCACATGTTAGCAGCATTCACAATTAAAAGCAAATGCTACCTAGCATTCATTCACAAATAAAATGAATCACTTTGCACTTTTGCACCTTGATTGCAAAAGTGCAGGGCAAATGGTGGCCTGAGTGCAAATGTACCAGGACCCTGCTGTCAAATTACAATAGTGATTAAACTTAGCTCCTCAGTCTTCACATCACTGGTGGAGGACTTTGGAGATATCCAGAGGTCCAATGATTTTTTTTTCGAGAGTGCATCAGAGAAGGTGTGGTAGACCCATTTCCATTAAAAGAAAAAGCCCACAGGCAATTAGACTGAAACTAATCTGCTTTAGGGGTCCAATCGGTGCTCTTGGAACAACTGTACTTAGCATTCTGACATCACATCCAAAGTGTGTTGTGCTTAAAGTAGTGGTGGTGACAGGAAGGAAAGACAGAGGCAGAGAGAAACAAGATGGTAGAACCTTCCTCCAACTGCAAAGATCTCCCTCTATCTACACCAATCCTGCCTTCTTCCCCTTTCAATAGGATCAAATGCCCTTTTGGTGAGCAGCAAACATTTGAGAGGCAAAGCCTTTTGTGAAAGTGTGTACCCTTCGATTCCTATTCTTCGGACGGCTTCCTGTGGAATGGCTGCCTCTCTGGGGAGGGTGGTACTCCAAGGTTAGAGTCTTGCTAGCAGCAGCAGACAGTGTGTCTGGGGGATAATACAAAACAAACCTTCCACAACTGAACTGGGTTCACAGGGCTGACACATGTAGGATATCAAATTGATGCAGCTTGGTTTACTATGAGAAAAGTTGGAAGCCATACTTTAATCTGCGATATGGTTTATAGGTAAAGTTTTACGTTCCACCCCGATAATATATTCAAAGTTATGTGGTTTAAATGCTGCCCCTACGCTGCAGAGACTTGGATGTCACTGCAACTGTCAAATGGGCACTTGTGAACCCTGAACCTGCTCTGTGCCACTTGAGAGCAGACAGTAATGTTCAGGCTATTCATGCAGCAGGGCACAGGTGTACACTATGCTTTTGATATGGAGTTTGTAAAGGGGGCTCTGTTTGGCAGGTTACAATTGCAGAGATGGAATTACCAGTATCATTTTATTAATTTAATCAAAATAAAAAAGTCTGAGCTGCCACGCTCTGGACAAATGACAATCTTCTGTGTTATTAACCAGGTAGATATGTGATAGGAGTAGCCTATTTCACTCTTGCAGCTGGCAAGCGTTTGCAGTTCGCCATTAAATGTTGTTATTCCTTCTGCTACTGGGCACTGTAACTGTAAGTGCACCATTATAATCTTTTGTTATGAACCAATGGTGTCCATGCACTGCTCACCGTCTGGCATCCTAGCCACACCAGTAAGTGGAATACCCCAGTCCATGTACAGTCCTATACGTTTTGGCTTTTTGGCTGCAGTTTTCCTAGGAGCTTTAAACGTGTACTTTTGTCTCTGGGCCACTTAAGGGATTACCGAGAGCGTCTGTAACACATCAAATCATAGAGTTTAAAGTAACTTTCCAAATTAATTTTAACTTTCATTTTCAGACGAGGCTGGTACTATTAGCGCAATAGGAAGTTGAAATCTTCTCTTAGGGGCTGATTCATGGATTTTTTTGTGTGCAAAAATAGGCTATTTGTACCCAATCTGCACATGCAACTATGTTTGTCAATTCATGGAATCGAATGCGCAAGACTTTCCCTGGATTTGCGTGCCATTGAGGGCCTTGCCGCGAGGAGAACAAGCTCCTGTATTTCAGTGAGAAGGGATTGTCCCGGATTTGAAGCTACCTTTGAGAACTAACCAAAAGTAATTGAAATTAATGTATAGCTATCAAGAATGACTTAGCAAATGTCTGGTTTTGAGAAAGGCCAAGTGCCGAAACATGTGTAAACCACAGGACATATCTGAAATAAGAAATAAATGTACCTGGCGCATCTTGTGGAGTAGCATTTGTTTTCTAACTTGCAAAGAAGTGGGCATTGCGAGGAACGGGCTGCAGGCAGTACCTCGCATGGCCACTATTGCGCAACAAGAGACGTATTCATGGAATCGATCATGCAACGTCTCGACTGGGAAATGCTCACACAAGTCCTTCATAGGATCCGCCACCTGAAGGCTGGCGTAAGTATACTTGCACGTAGGATTTTCAGCGTGCAGGTGAGATTGCATGTCAAATTTTGGGGTGCGTGTAATCAATCAGGGTTCTGATGTAATGTATGGGTGCGTGTAAACTGTGTAGTGGGATGCAGGAACGTTTTATGGTGGTTTGCATGAACATTTTCTGAGTTATTGCCGAGTTACACATTTTCATATGTATGTTGTTGGGGTGCCGGATACAGTCACGGTGACCCAATGCAGACTTCACGAGTCACAGGCCTGCTTACGGGGGGCCCCACAAACTAATTGAAGGGTGCGTGTATTCGCGCCCAGGGGAGCGCGCAAAGGTAGATGATCTGGCAGTTTCCTGCTTTGCGTGTGCCCGTGTCGGGGCATTCCATCCGCAACTTGCGAGCACGGTTACTTTGCGCAAATATTTCCATTAATATGCGGGGCACGCATTTTTTCTTCCTGTGTGAGATATTTACATATTAAGGTGTGATCTTAATATTTGATTATGTATATACAATTTTAAATAACAAAAATAATGTTGGGATAATTTTGCACGTTGTATGATTTCTCATGAGACGTGCGTCCTCGAGCTGACCCTTGTGTGACCATAGCAACCTTCCCCTCTTGCAAATGTGCATCTATATTTGCATGACATCTGATAATCCGGGGACTGGTTTAGAACAACCGGCTGGAAATACGATCATCTGTTTAAAAGTTTCACTGATGCAGGCCTCACAGAGGCAGAGTGCGTTGAAAAGGTCGTGCTCTTTGAATGGAGACAAGTCGTATGCACGTCCTGGAGCCAAGGAGGTCAATGGGTGAAGGGGCGCAGCGGGCGGGGAGGTGAAAGAGGACAGAGCTAGGACGATCAAGTGAGTGATTTTAAAACAGAAACAGGGGCAGGGGAAAGAGGTTATGGAAAATGAGCAAGTACTTGAACAAGTGAGAGGAAAATGCCGGGGAGACATTTGATGGCACTCTCAGCACAGAGGCCCAGGCCTAAGGGACTCAAATCGAACTGCCCTTTTACACTCTTAGAGCTGAATTATGCATATTCCATGTAGTCTCTATAAAAGGAGGGCACGTACATTGTAATGACGCTCAAGATGATGTCGATTTTAAAGCAGATTTTTTTTTTCAAACAGAATTTTTTATTTATCATAATACAATACATATATTGATTTTTTTTACTCTGCCATTATAGAAAGTGCAGGAAATAAAAACCCATTACGCAGGGAACCCACAAGCGGTAGCAGGAGAAGTGCTGGGGTGTAGCTTGTCAAAGATAGCGGCAGCACATGGGAGTTATTCCTAAGGCAACAGCACCCGCTATCGGTGATAACTGGCGAAGCAGGCAGTCTCTACTCTGCAACTTGGAGTCTTATTGTTGTATGCGTAAGGCAACAGCTTCCTCTAGCGGTGGTAACAGGTGAAGCAGGCGCATGATGGCTTTGGACAACATACATCTGGCCTTTTATTATATAGTATGATATATATATGGATGTAGGATGGGTCTAATGGGAGAAGCAGAGAAATGTGAAAGTGCTGATATTAAGTTAGTGTAACTGTTATGTGTCTCTGATAATGCATGGCATCCTACAAAACCAAAAATGATCTTAGTACAGGCTAGTTGTGACAACACTACTGACCTGTAAGAAAAAATGACATCACTACTGCTCTGTAATCAGTTATTACACTTTAGTTCTAATATGACGGTGCCTGCAGCTATAGCCAGCAGAGAACCGAATTACAGATGCCACTGCAACATTTAACCAAAGCCTGTGAGAAGCTTTACAAATTTCTTTCTTCTAAAATTGCTTTCAGTTACCTTTTTTTGCACTGTTAACCGATAAAGAACTGATTGTGGTAGTATTGTTAAAACCATATATCTTTAGAAATATAACGTGCCCTCCTGGATACTACAAGTCACAGAATTCCTGTGGCCTTCCAAAGGAACATGACATGCAGCCATGTCCCTCTATGGTCAGAATCTCCTCAATGACCTAACATATAGAAGTAATACATGAAAGTCTGTAATACTTCTATACAGAATTCTAGACCATGTACTCATTATTTGCCTGTAATAGGTATTACTGATGAGTTGTAATGTCAAAACGTGCCCTGACAAATCCAACATAGTGCCAAAGGCAGCTCTTTGAGCCAAATACCATCTGCCACTAAACAATTAAGGGCATGACTAGTAACTGAAATTCCTTTCTTCAATCTATATTTCTCTGAAAAGTCAAAGTAATACGTTAATAAGTAGACATTTAGGGCAGTATGATTGTTTGGCATTCTGCTGGAGTTTCCTACATAAGAACATGAAACTACCTGCATGTTAAAATATCACAATTAGAACTACTGATCTAGCTTTTGAAGAGATGTTTTAACAAACCGGTCCAAGCACGTGTTTAAAAAACTTAAAACATGGTATTTTTGTGTTTCTCCCCAACAATACAGTTTCTATGTGGAGTTTACATATCAGAATTTGGAAGGTATTTTTCATCAAAGTGAGCACAAATCCAAGTATTAAAAGGAAAGATGATGTAACTGTGCAGTATCAGAAACAAACTCCTGCTACCATAAAAAGCAGGTATATTGCAAATCACCTCATAGTTCTGTGACCTTATAATGGAGCTCAGCCTCAGCCTCCTTTCTCCATTTCGTCAAGGTAATCCTCTTTCACACACATGCATATTACCTTATAAGGGACATGTAGTATAATTTAGCGTGTTTTGGAGTGCAGCGCCACTGCACGAAAACACATTATTACTGTGATGTGGTACAGCAAGCCATGTGTTGCCAGGGTAACATATGGACATGTATATGAAGACAGGCTATCTATTTTAAAAGCACACCATTTTTTTTTCTCAATACCTATTTAAAAGCACACCATTTTTTTTTCTCACTTGAAATGCCTCACCTACAGGACACACATTATATACTTGATTAATTAACTTAAATAACAAATACTAACATGATTCTAACTCCTTACCATTATAATTTGTTCTCCATGTGCAAAATGAGGCAGGGTGAGATTCATTGTTTAAACGTGCAATTTGTCTTTGCCCTGTTCACTGTCTTTGCAGGAAGCAAAATTCGAATGCCAGGAAATCAGTTAGATACAGTTGCTTTCTGTAAAAGTGAGCTATTGTTGAGGAAGGAGGAGGCAATACTATGAATTTTGATTGGTGCTACGTAAACCTAGGGGAGGTAACAGAGGTTTTTTGGAATAGCTCTGACAGAATTACAGGGAGAAGACATTTTGCAGAGTTGCAGTGAGGTCGCCTTCATTCTGCTGCTGTGAGGAGCTGCACGACTGACTTTCAGAGACTGGGGTTTCCTAGTCCTTTGGCACCGGCTTGAGAACTGCAGTTTGCAGATTGAACTGCATGTTCTCGCTGGGTGCTTTAAAGAAAGAAAAAAGAGAGCCCTGGGTCACTGCTCAGCGATGACAAGCCAGGAGATTTTGCATGCTGAAAAGCTACAAATAGCTGGTAAATATACAAATGAAGTGAGATTGCTGTGACTGCCGGACGAATGATCTACTATTAGGCACGCCGTGTAGCAATAGGGAATTCTCCTGTGTTTAACTGCCACGTTATAATGTTGCAAGATAAATGATGTAATCTTTCTTTTTCTTGTTGAAAATGTAAAATGAAATTCATGGTATTATTGCATTTGTTTCTCTTATGTTTATTTCAGAAAGGATTGTCTCACCAGAGTGGTAATGTATCATTTTGAAATGAAATTGTGATAACACACAGTCTGCCTAAGAGTGTTCTTGCTTCTGTTCTTCATTTGGTGCCTCTAAAGAAAAGAAGAAAATACTCTGTAGGGGAGGGAATGAAGTTTAATGTGCCAAGTTTCCTATACAGATGAAGCAATGTCATGAGCCATTATAAATAGTTGTGCGCGTGATTCCACTCAGGGTATGTGTGTGTGGCTTCTGAGTGGAATATAATGCCATAGTCTGCTGAGCGTACATGAATCAGCAGAGAGAGGCCTATGGAAACATAGTCTCACTAATGTAAATAAATTAGTGATAATACCACATGTTATTGTGAATACTCTATGGAAACATAGTCTCACTAATGTAAATAAATTAGTGATAATACCACATGTTATTGTAAATAATTTCTGGAAACATAGCTCACTGGTGTAGATAAATCAGTGGTAACAGCCACAGGTGGCACTCCATATGAAATTGTGGTGTTTCTGAATAATGTAGAAGTCCGAGGCCTCTAGAGATCACAAGAACAGTCTAACCAAAAGAAGGGGGGTTTGTATGTTGGGGCCACAAATAAAACAAAGAAACTATGCTCATCACTATACCACAACAAAATGCATACCAACAAAATGTATTTGTGTACTGAAATAATGCATCATCACTATACCACCATAAAGCCAAACCCAATCTAAATGCAAGGAGTAGGTATTGCTAAATTACCTTTGTTTTTGGCAGTAAGAAAATACCGCTAGGCCCCAAATTTACACAAAATACCCTACATATTTATGGTGCGTTGCAGGCCGGGAAAGTGATCATAGAGCACCTACTGGGCGTGGCAAGGATGTCTCACACTGCCATCTGTACATCAAAGGGAACCCATTTCATAATAACAGTGTGTCACTAAAAACGAATTTCAGAATGTCTCAAATGGAAGCCAGATTCTCAGAGCTAGTGCAATATTTAGATGCAAAGTTGTATGCACATGGGACGTGGTCATCGAACAGTGCCTCTGAATGGCATGATCGCATTCATGGTGAGGTGCAGAAAGAAAAACTAGACAATATTTTTGCAGAAGGCAGCATAATTCAGGTCTGCCTTCTAAGGTTATTAAATGCAGCTGATAAACATGCAGAGAAAGATTGTCTGATACGGCTATGCGCCAAGATCTGGTTTATTTTGAATAGGTCCCTGCGAATGCAAGAAAATTATACTAAGCTGATTAACAGGTTATAAGCCGACCTAGATGGGGCAAGCAAAAAGGAGGAAATGTTAAGAGCAGAATTAGAAGGATGTCAGAAAGACATGCAGTTAAAATGCAGACAGTTTGAGGACAGTGAACAAGAATTGGTACACTTAAAGGCATTGGTGGACCACATTAGACAAGATAAAGATGAGATGGTTTCAGAAATGCAGATTTTACAAAAAGAACATTATGAAAAAGAAAGTGATCTCCAAAATGCAGAACAGGAAATGGTTTAAATGTGTCAAGAAAGAGACAAGAGAAACAAAGAATTTAATGAATGCCAAATGCAAATGTGTGACATGCAGGAGGTAATTAATAAAATGAGTGATGAAAACAACTATTTGCAAAACGAAGCAGAAAGGCTCCTTAAAAAGTGTAAGGACTTGGAACAGCAAATGTGCATTCCCCGGTCCCAGGAGAGACGGCAGAGCACCACATTCAATGGAGTTGAGGTGAATTCTATTTCTACCCAAAGAGCTAGTGCCCCAGTGACTGGGGCGGTGACTGAACTTGGTTGCAGCACTCTTGGGAGATTTGACACTCCCATTGGGGGCCGCCACCAATCCCATACACCTGGAACCAGGGTTGAGTCACCAAGTAGTGCAATTCCATGCATTGCAACATGTAGCCCCATAAAGATAATGAAATCCATTAAAGCTCTGATCAAACCATTTAAAAAGGAGGGGAATGCTGCATAGAGGATCACTTAGAAGCGGTTCATGACATTTTTAAAGCCCTCCAGATACCTAAGGAACAGTACAGGCAGTATTTTCATTTAACTTTACATGCTCCGAAGGCCAGTATCATAAGAGGATTGAATGAGCAGCAGAATATGACATGGGCAGAGTTTGAAAAAGAGATTAGGCGTCGTTTTTCTCCTTTTCAGTCATTGCAGGAGGCAAAGAAAGTCGCTTACACAATCACTGCTGGGCCTAATACATCCCCTCGCCAGTTTTTACAAGACTTAAAAAGAGCATTTTCTTTCTTTGATGTATCTTTTGACCCCAATTCTAATGAGTTTAAAACTGCATACTTCTATGGGCTACAGAAAGACATTATATCACAACTGGTTCGTGAATTTGATCGTGACAAGTCCCTTGAATGGATTGTACACTAAAGCACAAAAATATATGAGGTACTCTATTGTCAGGGTAGAGAAAGTGATAAAATGAAAGATACTAGACCTAAATCTAAAGAACCCTCAGCAACAGTGATGGAAATCAGGTCAGCCAAAATGTCCCCCGAGTCTGCTCAAAGTCCAAGTAAAAATAATTTGGCACCTGAACAAAGGGGTAATCAACAAAGGTCATCACACCCTGTACCAATGTTTCAATCACATGATCCTAGTAATAGGGAGAGCTACATCAGCCCCAGGTACTTAGCAGATAGGCCCCGGGAAGGCTATCGGCCTGATATTTCAGGTATGAACAATAACCAGAGACAAAATCAGGATCAAAGAAATGATGGTCCCTATCAGACATTGGGGACACAGAGCAGATTTGACCCCAATACCATGATGTATGGTAATCAGGATAGACCCCGATATGTGGATCGATTTGCTGATAATGGGAATCAACATAGGGGCCAGTACCCACAACCTGAGAGACAGGACATGAGGCAGAACATGAACTACACTCCACGTCAGTACAATGATTCCCCAACAGGGGACTACAACCAAAGGACGGGCGCACCCCGCTCCCCTCCACAAATGAATCAAGAGTTCAGGAACCATCCCAATTGAAATCACTCACCTGAGAGGTATCAGAATGATCCAATCAGTGGGAAAACAACCAATATCGATCTAGGCCATGGAGAGAGGATTCTAGAGAGATGGAAAGGTTCCAGTGCCTCAAGGCCCAAGTGAAAATGTTAGCTGCGCAACTAGGAAAGCTCTGTACAGCGCAAAAACAGTAATCCAAGGAGGGGGCAGAAGGCCCTAGCAATGACCGGGGGGTTTCTGAAAAGTGAATAAGTACTTATGATACCGGCAGTGCCAAAAAGACAGATTTCTCTGATGTAATTTTGCATAATGACTTTGAGATGCCTAATGATTTAAAAGTGAAGTGTCAGTAAATGAACATGTATCAGAAAGTGCAAGTACTTCTAAAAGAGAAGTTCGGTTTAACCTAGGACTAAATCAGACATTGGAGATTTGTACAAATGAAAAAGAAACACCTGAAATTCCAAATGAACAAAGAGATAGATTTAAGAAAAATGACTCATGCATGGGGAATACCAGTGTACAGGGAGTAAGTGGCGATGCTATAACTCCTTCCCTGGGCAATCAGAACAATAACCAAACACAGGCAGTAAAAAGAAATACTGAAAAGGAGGGTACATGTCAATCACCTGAAGAATTCTTCGAGCTACATATTTTTGAAGAGGTTAAAAGGGCTGGTACTACACTAAATGATCACAAATGCACAGAATTAGACAATGACAAATTGCCAAGTGGTGTTGTTACACATGTTCAGTTGGAGGGTTGTAATGTGGTCTCTGATGATACCTGGATGGATGGGAGAACAGTGACCACACTCCAAAAAACCTCTGAACATGGGGAAATGAATACAGTCTCTCACACAGAAATGGGCAAAAAGGAGGGATGAATGTCTTTCCATTTACCAATGTGCTTAGCCAAAAGTGAAAAAGGCCTGAGAAAGGTGAGCCCTGAAATCAGTAAGAATTCGCACTTCTTAGGTGTGTTAGAGGAAGTTGAAGACAGGTATTATGCTCCCATCACTGTAGAAGAAAAATGCAATACATTTGCAATGATTGACACTAGCGCACAGGCCACAATTATGTCTAAAGAATTGGTAAAGAGTATCAATGAAGGGAGATCCCCACAGAATTAGATCACAGTGAGGGAAAATCAAGGTCCAGTGCATAATTTTAACGGGGAGGAGGTGGCTATTATAGGCGTCACCGAGGTTGACATAAAGATAGGTAAACACAGAATGAAACAGGAGGTATTGGTCATATCCATTTGTGAAATTCCATTTCTGATGGGAACAGATTGCCTGAAAAGATTGTCTCCTCTCATAGATGGGGTGAATGGAGTACTGTGGTCCTTAACCAAAAAACCATTGAGACCTAAGAAATTAAAATCACAAAACAGCAACATAAATGAATGTCACACCGTTGCCAAAACAAATGATGCAGTGGAAGTATATCTGCAGAATAGCTGCATCCCTAGCGTCACTGTTATATTATTGTGTCAAGATAAAATGCAGAGTGAAGATGAGAAACAATCTGTACAAATATACTTGGACCCAAGGAAAAGATGGCAACTGCCACAGATGAGCACACATTATGCTTTTATTTAAAAGAGAAGACATGCAAACAGAATACTGTTCCTAAAACAGATGCAGAAAAACACATCACCACTCTTGCTGAAATACACATGGAAGATGAGCAACCATGGGTTCACATTGGTATAAATGACTATTCTAAAACAACAAAAGCCACTTTAGCACTTGAACAGGAAAGGAGTTTCATTAATGAGAGATTGTTGCAAAAAATAATGGAGAGGGAGGAGATCCCGAAATTTAGAATTAAAAATTAAAAACCAATATGTCTCTGGTTTGGACAGCCCAGACTTTGAAAACCGAATTGCAGGAAGATGCATGCTAAAAATTAGCATTGGGCAGAAACAAATGTACCATAATGTATGGATAGTGAGTGGAACACAAAATGACTTTTACATGGGCAATGATATCATGCACAGAATGAGCATGGTGTTAGATTTCCTTAATCAAAAAATATGGTCACGCCTAGGTGGGCCTGCACCTGAATTTGAAGACAAAAGAAGGGCTTATCATTGCGCACGGCTGGTCCCATATGCAATTGAATTACAACTGAGGAAGGATACTATCATTCGGGAATTCACTAAACAGGTAGCAATAACACTGAAGTACAAAAATGGACAGCAGATGAAAGATTCTGATGCATTTGTGTGCTTGAATGAATCCATAAAACAGCAAGGCCTGGATTATGAATACATTCCATTGGTAGATATTGGTGAAGGGTCTGTAAAAATCATGGTGAATAATAACTCCATTGTGCTACTGGAAAGAAATGAACTGAGGAAGATATTTATGGAGTTCTAACTGATTTACATGAGGCCACGCTACCGGAAGGGTGTAGCGCAAGCCCAGTATTTGTGCGCCAGTATAGATTACCACTGGCATGTTTAGAGTCATTGGCAGAGATTATTAAAAATGTGGAGTCTCGGGGAATCATCAGGCCCATTCATAGCACATCCAACACACCTATTTTAGGTGTGTTGAAGCCAAATGGTCAAAGGCGGCTATGTGCAGATTTGAGGGAGTTAAATAAAAGTGTGCCAGTATCCAGATGGCCCCTGCCATTCATTGATCAGGGCCTAGCTCAGGTACATGGTTCAACAGTGTTTACCACGTTAGATCTCACCTCTGGATATTGGTGCGTGCCATTGGCAGAGGAGATTCAGAATTTATTTTCATTTTCATTTGATAAAACGCAATACGCGTGGGTTAGAGTTCCATTTGAGTATGTCAATAGTGGGAGTGAATTTGGAATATTTTTGAGAAAGGCCATGCCTGATGCAGCGGAAAGAGGTACCATAGTTTATGTGGATGATGTACTGATAAAAAATGAAAGATTGAAAAACCATTTTGATGAAATAAGACATGTTCTTGGCCAATTGCGTAAAGCAGGCACCAAAGTATCTTTACAAAAGGCACAATGGTGCAAGAAAAAGGTGCATTTTCTAGGCCATGAAACGACTGAACATGGATTAAACCCACAGAAGAAGAAAGTGGAGGCTATACAAAAACTAAAAGACCCTAAAAATGTGAAAGGGGTAAAAAGTTTATTAGGAATGACGGGCTATAACAGGAAGTTCATTGAAAATTATGCTGAAATTACTCAACCATTAACTAAGTTGTTAAAGCTGAATACACCCTGGAAATGGGAAAAAGAGCAGTCTGAGGCAGTGGCTAAATTAAAGGAATGTCTTGTAAAGGCACCATGTTTAGCATACCCCATAAAGCATACCCCGCAATTGGGATTTCTTTATAGAAATAGGTTTCTCTGAACAGTGTATGTCAGCAGTGCTATCACAAAAATATGATTTGAATCACAAAACCATTGCCTATGCAAGTAAGGCGTTTTCCCAAGTTCAAATTAAATTCAGTGAATGTGAAAAGGCCCTTTTGACCACTGTGTGGGCGTTACAGCATTTCCGCCCCATTGTTCAGGGAGAAAAGGTAATTATTGAGACCAATCATCAACCATTGCAGTTTTTAGAGAGTAAAAGAATCAGGTCAGGTAACCTAGCACAGTCCAGAATCACTTCATGGACGCTAGCATTACAAGGTTTTCCTGTAGAAGTGAGATATGGCCAAAACAAAAAAAGCCCAGTTGCTCAAGGTTTATCAGATCTAAATGACTGTACAGCTGAACATGTATCAAACGAAGTAGAAGTGGATCTAGTTTACAGGATTTTGGACAATCACCACACAAAGCTTTTGATGAAAAGACATGCAAGGATTTGCCAACTGTATATGTTGATGGTTGTGCTTTTCACATTGAAAATAACAGTAATAAAAAATGAGTGTCAGGAATAGGAAATGTCTGGTTGAAATGTGAAGGCATCCCCAGTATAGGGATGAGAATTGGAGCTAGGAGCAGTCAAGTAGTGGAATTGGCAGTCATTTATAAAGCAATTGCTACTGCAGTTGATAATAAATTTAGTGAAATTCTCCTGGTGACCGATTCTGACTATGCATGAAATAGCTTTGTGGAATATTTACCTGGCTGGAAAGCGAGAGGCATGATTACATACAACAAAAAGCCACTTAAACATGGAAAAATGTTACAAGCCATAGACAAATTAGTATCAGAGAATGATTTAACAACATACTGGAGGAAAATTCGTGGGCATTTAAAAACTCCAGGAGAGGATAAGGAGGGGAATGATAAGGCAGATCACCTGGCTAAAATTGGGGCTGTGATGGGAGAATTGCTACCTATTGAACATTTACTTGGTGAAATACAAATTGATGCAATAACACATTCTAAAGCACCAAAGGAGGTAGATCAACCAGTAGCACAATGGAGTTATGATACACCAGACCAAGAGCTGATTGGGGCACAAAAGGATGATCAAATTTTGGGAATCTATTATAATCATTTGATAGATCCTGAACAAAACCCTTTAACAGAAAATGAGTGTATGGGAAAAGAAGAGTTGAGGGTCCTATTAAAGAATAAAAAACGAATTAGACTACAGGATGTACTCATGATTAGAGAGTCCATAACAGGACAGATACAGTGGGTGGTACCCCTTTCATTCAGAGGGCTAATGCTACACCATGCACATGATGCAATAACCGCAGGCCACAGAGGTTCACAAAAAACATTGGAAATACTAAAACATTATGCTTACTGGCCACATATGTCCCAAGATGTGGAATTATATACTAGAGGATGTCTAGTATGGGCCCAATTTAAACCTGCTTCACCAATGCATAGAGCTCCATTAATGAAAAGAGGCTTAACTCTTCCATGGTCAGATTTGCAAATAGACTATGTAGGGCCTGTAAAGAGGTCGAGCAGGGGGAACCGTTATATTTTGAGTGTGGTGTGTTTGATGTCGAAATGGATTGAGTGTATTCCTGCACCAGATTGTAGTGCGCAAACAGCAGCTACATTACTGGTGAATCATGTGTTTTCAAGGTTTGAGTTATCACAAAGAATAGAATCAGACAGAGGGAGTCATTTCACAAGAGCTCTAATGAGTAAGGTATGGCAAATACTGGGTGTGAAAAGGAAAATACATATTGCATATCGAGCTGCTTCTTCTGGGGGAGTTCAACGCGGTAATAAGTCTGTTGTGGACATATTAAAGAAATTTGTAGCAGACGCAGGTTCCAGCTGGGATTTACGTTTACCTTTGGTTTTGATCGCAATCAGGTCAACTCCTGCCAAAGCAACAGGTTTTAGCCCCCATGAAGTTTTGGCAGGTAGGAAAATGGTGTTACCACAACACCTGCTATACAGAACACATGAGCAGACACTTGTGAGCGCATCCACAGTTCATGAATACATTGATGAACTGAGCAAGCATTTACAACATGGATTTGCTTTTGTACAGCAAAATCTAGAAAGAGCTGCTGACAGTGCAAAGTCATATTATGATAAAAAGACATCAGTGAAAGAGTATTGTGTGGGCGATCAGGTGTATAAATTTCATTTTGGAAAAGGTAAACAGAAAAATTCCAAATTTCTAGCAGCCTGGCAGGGGCCATTTCGAACTATAGATAAGGTCTCTCCTGTGGTTTATAAAATTTTGAAAACTGAAGGTGAAACAGCAACGGAACAGTTTGTTCATGTAAACCAAATTAAACCCTGGCACCCTAGACACGAAATTAAAAGGCTTGAGCGTGTAGAAACAGATAAAGTCCCATGAATACATAAAAGAAGGTAAGGTAAATGGGTTTAGTCAAAGGGCAACAGCAAAGGAATAAAACAGAGGATTGATTATTACATATGTATATATGTAAAAAAAAAAAAAAATGGAAGCTGAAATTAATGGAGTTGGTTTCCAAAATGAAAATGTATTAAATGTTAAATGATATTTTATGTATGTTTGCTTTCTCTTTAACATGTGCTTAATTTCAAAAAGCGAGAGGAAGAGGGCAATATGATTTATGGAGTGCATGGATATATATAATTTTATTTTTGGCAAAAGGGTGAAGTTAGTATTGTCCTATGTACTTAATTTCTTTCTTTTCCATTTGATTTAGACTATTGATTAACACATTTTGGCTTGGAGGTCACGGGATCGGAGAACACGGGAGACGATGGAGTCCTGGAGTCCACGCGGACGGATTCCAGAGAAACCCCGGAAGGGGGCGAAGACCAAGGCTACAAAGCAATCAGCATTGATGATGACGCCAACAATATGGATAATTATGATGACATTCGGAGGGAACTTCAAAACTTTAGAAGCACAGGTTGTCATTGAGCCTGGACCAGCATCTGGTATTGCGGTAGAAGAAGCACCAGGATTCATCATGAGTGATAGAAGGATGATTTTCCAGAACATTTACATACCATTGAATCCTGATCCTCTGATGAAAGAACATTTTAATAAAACTGGAATTAAAGCTGAGCAGACTAAAAAGTGGCTGGAACTAAGGAAAGAATAGGCTAAGCAGTCAATAAGAGATATGTTGATGCAATTGGAGAAAACATTTGTGAATTCAGCAGACATTAAGAGGAGAGGAAAAAGAGGAGCAGTAATGCTTGCAGTCTCATTGGTAACGTCTATAATTGGAGCCATAATAGGTACCACAATATCGACAGCCAATGCCATTTCAGTAGGGACGCTGAGTACTAAAGCACAACAATTGAGTGTTGACCTAGAAATAATACAAAAAACTTTAGATGGAATTAGAGGGGTTTTAGATGAACAAGTAAGGTTCATAAATGAAACTGCGATCGTATTGAATGAACAAGCAGATGTAATTCAACGAGCAACTAAATTGATTATTAAGCATGATAGAACATTGAGTGAGATTTTGAATATAATGAGTCCTGTTGATAGACTGTTAACAAATTATATGAGAGAAGTTCAAACTGCAATTTTACAATTGATTCAAGGACATATACCATTGTACTTTGTTTTACAGGATATTATTCATCAAATGATAGAAAGGTTGACCAGGAGGGAGATTGATGTTGTACAGGGAAAAATTGCATTTGAAATGGGTAATGCAATGCCCTTATATGTGGACTTCGAAAGGTTGAAAATAAAATTTTTACTATGCATCCCATATGTAGCCCCTGAACTAATTTATCAAACTAAGTGGGTACACAATGTGGGATTTTGGCAAGAGGACACATTTATTAAGATTAAGACTCCAGAAGTGGTGGCATTTCAGTCATGGGAGCCTGTGGTTTACTTGATACCAAATTTGGAAACTTGTGTGAAATTTAAGGAACAAAATTATATGTGCCCAGGTAAACCGTTTATTCCTGATGCTACAGACGCTATTTGTGGTTTGAGATCTGACCCAAGTATATCAGAAGGATGTGAAGTAATTATTAGCAATATGGGGGGTGAAGAATTGGCACAGGCTAAGATGGTCAAGGTAAATGGTTGGTCAGCACCAGTATGAAGAATTTTACGGTAGTACACTTGAATCATGGAACATTTGTGGTCAAACAGGTGAAATATAATGTATTTTACTTACAGGTTCCGAAGGACACAATTGTTTCAATTGGAGGTTTAACAGTATTTCATGTTAATGAATAACATTTGGGAAAGCCAAGTAGAAAATATTGAAATGAAAGGATGCATTTCCAATAGACCCAGATGTGGAGTACTTATTGAATCATAAAGAGAAACATGTGGTGAAAATGAATCTAAGAAAGAACAATATTACAGTTAGTAACTTGGGTATAATAGAAGTGGTAAGGTTTAATTGGGGAACCTGGGGGGAACGCTCTATAGTGGGCTTAGCTGTCCTGGTGCTAATAATGGGAGGATGGTTGATTGTTTTGTCAGTGAAGTTGAAGATGTTGCTCATGTTAGTAGATACAACGGGGAGAGAAAGATATCCCAATATGCATACATTTTAAAAGAAGAAAGAGTGCAAGTTGGGTTTCTTCCAATTGTGGCTTCGACCATGGCCAAATTCTCAGAAAAAGGAGGGGATATGCAGTATAATTTAGCGTGTTTTGGAGTGCAGCGCCACTGCATGAGAACACATTATTACTGTCATGTGGTACAGCAAGCCATGTGTTGCCAGGGTAACATATGGACATGTATATGAAGACAGGCTATCTATTTTAAAAGCACACCATTTTTTTTTCTCAATACCTATTTAAAAGCACACCATTTTTTTTTCTCACTTGAAATGCCTCACCTACAGGACACACATTATATACTTGATTAATTAACTTAAATAACAAATACTAACATGATTCTAACTCCTTACCATTATAATTTATTCTCCATGTGCAAAATGAGGCAGGGTGAGATTCATTGTTTAAACGTGCAATTTGTCTTTGCCCTGTTCACTGTCTTTGCAGGAAGCAAAATTTGAATGCCAGGAAATCAGTTAGATACAGTTGCTTTCTGTAAAAGTGAGCTATTGTTGAGGAAGGAGGAGGCAATACTATGAATTTTGATTGGTGCTACGTAAACCTAGGGGAGGTAACAGAGGTTTTTTGGAATAGCTCTGACAGAATTACAGGGAGAAGACATTTTGCAGAGTTGCAGTGAGGTCGCCTTCGTTCTGCTGCTGTGAGGAGCTGGACTACTGACCTTCAGAGACTGGGGTTTCCTAGTCACTTGGCACCGGCTTGAGAACTGCAGATTGCAGATTGAACTGCTTGTTCTCGCTGGGTGATTTAAAGAAAGAAAAAAGAGAACCCTGGGTCACTGCTCAGAGACGACAAGCCAGGAGATTTTGCGTGCTGAAAAGCTACAAATAGCTGGTAAATATACAAATGGAGTGAGATTGCTGTGACTGTCAGACGAATGATCTAATATTAGGCAGGCAGTGTAGCGATAGGGAATTCTCCTGTGTTTAACTGCCACGTTATAATGTTGCAAGACAAATGATGTAATCTTTCTTTTTCTTGTTGAAAATATAAAATGAAATTTGTGGTATTATTTCATTTGTTTCTCTTATGTTTATTTCAGAAAGGATTGTCTCACCAGAGTGGTAATGTATCATTTTGAAATGAAATTGTGATAACACACAGTCTGCCTAAGAGTGTTCTTGCTTCTGTTCTTCATTTGGTGCCTCTAAAAAAAAAAGAAGAAAATACTCTGTAGGGGAGGGAATGATGTTTAATGTGCCAAGTTTCCTATACAGATGAAGCAATGTCATGAGCCATTATAAATAGTTGTGCGCGTGATTCCACTCACGGTATGTGTGTGTGGCTTCTGAGTAGAATATAATGCAATAGTGAATCAGCAGAGAGAGGCCTATGGAAACATAGTCTCACTAATGTAAATAAATTAGTGATAATACCACATGTTATTGTGAATAATTTATGGAAGCATATCTCACTGGTGTATATAAATCAGTGATAACAGCCAAAGGTGGCACTCCATATGAAAATGTGGTGTTTCTGAATAATGCAGAAGTCGAGGCCTCTAGAGATCACAAGAACAGTCTAAACAAAAGAAGGGGGGTTTTGCATGTTGGGGCCACATATAAAACAAAGAAACTATGCTCATCATTATACCACAACAAAATGCATCCCAACAAACAGGGTAATTCATAGAATTTCGCAGAAAAGTGTCGCAAGCGGCTGGCGCAGAGTGTCCGCGTGCGATTGTCTGCGCCAGGCACGTGCGCTAAAACCGATTTCCGCGCACAGCGTATTCATGGATTTTAGGCTCCCAAACCAGCCGTGGCGCAGAGTATCGCAGCGACCCTGCAGCAGCGCCAGTAACGCCCCCAAGAACGCCCTCGCGCAAGGAAAAGCCATCAAAATCGCTAAATCATCGCAAAGGGCTGCGCTAACCCTGGACCAATTTACAGGGCTGCCAAACAAGGAACGCAAAGCGGGTAACGTTCATATCAGGGGTACGCGGGAAGTTTTACACGCGATTAGCCAGGGTACGTGTATTACAGGGGTACGCGGGAAGTTTAACACGCGATTGGCCAGGGTACGTGTATTAGAGGGGTACGCGTGAAGTTTTACACGCGATTAGCCAGGGCACGTGTATTACAGGGGTACGCAGGAATTATCACACGCGATTTGGCTGGGTAGGTGTATTACAGGGGTACACGAGAAGTTTTACACGCGATTTGGCTGGGTACGTGTATTACAGGGGTGCGCTGGAATTATCACACGCGATTTGGCCAGGTACGTGTATTACAGGGGTGCGCGGGAATTATCACACGCGATTTGGCTGGGTACGTGTATTACAGGGGTGCGCGGGAATTATCACACGCGATTTGGCTGGGTACGTGTATTACAGGGGTGCGTGGGAAGTTACACACGCGATTAGGCTGGGTGGGTCCTCACAGGTGTTCCCTGTACACCCTCCACGGCCCCTGCAGGCAGCCCACAAAACAGGGAACTACCCTGCACACCTGCTCATGTCCCCCTGCACCCCCACCCCCAGCCACCAGGGGCACCCTCCACCAGGCCCCCACCGATGTCTACCACCACCCCCACCCCCCAGCCACCAGGGTCACCCTCCACCAGGCCCCCACCCATGTCTACCACCACCCCCACCCCCCAGCCACCAGGGGCACCCTCCACCAGGCCCCCACTCATGTCACCCACCACCCCCACACCCCAGCAGTGCAGGGTCACCCTCCACCAGGCCCCCACTCATGTCTCCCACCACCCCCAAGCCACCAGGGGCACCCTCCACCAGGCCCCCACTCATGTCTCCCACCACCCCCAAACCCCAGCAGTGCAGGGTCACCCTCCACCAGGCCCCCACTCATGTCTCCCACCACCCCCACCCCCCAGCCACCAGGGGCACCCACCACCAGGCCCCAACTCATGTCTCCCACCACCCCCAAACCCCAGCAGTGCAGGGTCACCCTCCACCAGGCCCCCACTCATGTCACACACCACCCCCACCCCCCAGCCACCAGGGGCACCCTCCACCAGGCCCCCACTCATGTCTCCCACCACCCCCACCCCCCAGCCACCAGGGTCAGCCTCCACCAGGCCCCCACTCATGTCTCCCACCACCTCCACCCCCCAGCCACCAGGGGCACCCTCCACCAGGCCCCCACTCATGTCTCCCACCACCCCCAAACCCCAGCAGTGCAGGGTCACCCTCCACCAGGCCCCCACTCATGTCACCCACCACCCCCACCCCCCAGCCACCAGGGGCACCCTCCACCAGGCCCCCACTCATGTCTCCCACCACCCCCACCCCCCAGCCACCAGGGTCACCCTCCACCAGGCCCCCACTCATGTCTCCCACCACCCCCACACCCCAGCAGTGCAGGGTCACCCTCCACCAGGCCCCCACTCATGTCACCCACCACCCCCACACCCCAGCAGTGCAGGGTCACCCTCCACCAGGCCCCCACTCATGTCACCCACCACCCCCACCCCCCAGCCACCAGGGGCACCCTCCACCAGGCCCCCACTCATGTCTCCCACCACCCCCAAACCCCAGCAGTGCAGGGTCACCCTCCACCAGGCCCCCACTCATGTCTCCCACCACCCCCACCCCCCAGCCACCAGGGGCACCCTCCACCAGGCCCCCACTCATGTCTCCCACCACCCCCAAACCCCAGCATTGCAGGGTCACCCTCCACCAGGCCCCCACTCATGTCACCCACCACCCCCACCCCCCAGCCACCAGGGGCACCCTCCACCAGGCCCCCACTGATGTCTCCCACCACCCCCACCCCCCAGCCACCAGGGTCAGCCTCCACCAGGCCCCCACTCATGTCTCCCACCACCCCCACACCCCAGCAGTGCAGGGTCACCCTCCATCAGGCCCCCACTCATGTCACCCACCACCCCCACACCCCAGCAGTGCAGGGTCACCCTCCACCAGGCCCCCACTCATGTCACCCACCACCCCCACCCCCCAGCCACCAGGGGCACCCTCCACCAGGCCCCCACTCATGTCTCCCACCACCCCCAAACCCCAGCAGTGCAGGGTCACCCTCCACCAGGCCCCCACTCATGTCACCCACCACCCCCACCCCCCAGCCACCAGGGGCACCCTCCACCAGGCCCCCACTCATGTCTCCCACCACCCCCACCCCCCAGCCACCAGGGTCACCCTCCACCAGGCCCCCACTCATGTCTCCCACCACCCCCACACCCCAGCAGTGCAGGGTCACCCTCCACCAGGCCCCCACTCATGTCACCCACCACCCCCACACCCCAGCAGTGCAGGGTCACCCTCCACCAGGCCCCCACTCATGTCACCCACCACCCCCACCCCCCAGCCACCAGGGGCACCCTCCACCAGGCCCCCACTCATGTCTCCCACCACCCCCAAACCCCAGCAGTGCAGGGTCACCCTCCACCAGGCCCCCACTCATGTCTCCCACCACCCCCACCCCCCAGCCACCAGGGGCACCCTCCACCAGGCCCCCACTCATGTCTCCCACCACCCCCAAACCCCAGCATTGCAGGGTCACCCTCCACCAGGCCCCCACTCATGTCACCCACCACCCCCACCCCCCAGCCACCAGGGGCACCCTCCACCAGGCCCCCACTGATGTCTCCCACCACCCCCACCCCCCAGCCACCAGGGTCAGCCTCCACCAGGCCCCCACTCATGTCTCCCACCACCCCCACACCCCAGCAGTGCAGGGTCACCCTCCACCAGGCCCCCACTCATGTCACCCACCACCCCCACACCCCAGCAGTGCAGGGTCACCCTCCACCAGGCCCCCACTCATGTCACCCACCACCCCCACCCCCCAGCCACCAGGGGCACCCTCCACCAGGCCCCCACTCATGTCTCCCACCACCCCCAAACCCCAGCAGTGCAGGGTCACCCTCCACCAGGCCCCCACTCATGTCTCCCACCACCCCCACCCCCCAGCCACCAGGGGCACCCTCCACCAGGCCCCCACTCATGTCTCCCACCACCCCCAAACCCCAGCAGTGCAGGGTCACCCTCCACCAGGCCCCCACTCATGTCACCCACCACCCCCACACCCCAGCAGTGCAGGGTCACCCTCCACCAGGCCCCCACTCATGTCTCCCACCACCCCCACCCCCCAGCCACCAGGGGCACCCTCCACCAGGCCCCCACTCATGCCTCCCACCACCCCCACCCCCCAGCCACCAGGGTCCGCCTCCACCAGGCCCCCACTCATGTCTCCCACCACCCCCACACCCCAGCAGTGCAGGGTCACCCTCCACCAGGCCCCCACTCATGTCTCCCACCACCCCCACCACCCCCACCCCCCAGCCACCAGGGGCACCCTCCACCAGGCCCCCACTCATGCCTCCCACCACCCCCACCCCCCAGCCACCAGGGTCCGCCTCCACCAGGCCCCCACTCATGTCTCCCACCACCCCCACACCCCAGCAGTGCAGGGTCACCCTCCACCAGGCCCCCACTCATGTCTCCCACCACCCCCACCCCCCAGCCACCAGGGGCACCCTCCACCAGGCCCCCACTCATGTCTCCCACCACCCCCAAACCCCAGCAGTGCAGGGTCACCCTCCACCAGGCCCCCACTCATGTCACCCACCACCCCCACCCCCCAGCCACCAGGGGCACCCTCCACCAGGCCCCCACTCATGTCTCCCACCACCCCCAAACCCCAGCAGTGCAGGGTCACCCTCCACCAGGCCCCCACTCATGTCTCCCACCACCCCCACCCCCCAGCCACCAGGGGCACCCTCCACCAGGCCCCCACTCATGTCTCCCACCACCCCCAAACCCCAGCAGTGCAGGGTCACCCTCCACCAGGCCCCCACTCATGTCACCCACCACCCCCACCCCCCAGCAGTGCAGGGGCAGCCCCCACCAGGCCCCCACTCATGTCCCCTATCACCCCCACCCCCCCAGTCACCAGGGGCAGCCCCCACCAGGCCCCCACTCATGTCCCCTATCACCCCCACCCCCCCAGTCACCAGGGGCAGCCCCCACCAGGCCCCCACTCATGTCCCCTATCACCCCCACCCCCCAGCAGTGCAGGGGCAGCAGGCAGTCAGGCAGCAGCAGGTGGGAGTGTGCTCGGGCTCTGGGGGGCAGTAGTTCGGCCTTCCGGGCAGGAGCGTGGTATTCCGTGTGCGTACGCGTGGCCAGCTTGGTACGGAGTGATTTTGCACGTGAAAATCCTGCACGTCAGCGTGAAAACTGAGGAAAGGCCCTCAGCGCGTAAGCGCGTCTGTGACGTGACCCGCACAGGTGTTTCCCACACAGCACGTGATGACAGAGCACACGTGGAAAGACTGCATGTCAGAGTGTAATCGCGTGTGATTGGTGGAAATGGCCCTACACGCAGAAGTGACAAAGCGTGTGATTGGTGGAAATGGCCCTACACGCAGAAGTGACAAAGCGTGTGATTGGTGGAAATGGCCCTACACGCAGAAGTGACAAAGCGTGTAATTGGTGGAAATGGCCCTACACGCAGAAGTGACGAAGCATGTAATAGGTGGAAATGGCCCTAGCGCATACACGCCGCGTAAGTGACGCTGGACGTGTGGGCCTGTATAAAAGGTACGTGTAGAACACGTTTTCCTTGTACGTGCTTTTCGTGGAGAGCGAGTGGGTGAATTCTGTACTTCTTGTCGTTTCACACGCGATTTACTTCACTGCGTTTCAAGTTCGTATTCCCTGTTACCTCTGACAGCTTTTTCTCTTTTTTCTCTTTTACTGGTTTACCTGGGCCTGTTCCCTCAAACAGTGTTCCCTTCTACTGTTGTCCTGTCTCCTCAGACAGCGGACAAATCTTCTTTTGGCGGGGGTGTTGCCAACCAAACGTGCTCCTTTTACACGCTCGTTTACCAGGCAGACGGTGAGTCACGCATGTATCTAACATCTGTGCTCGCCCCGTGTGTAGCCTACCCCTTCAGAGGTCATTCTAGGCTGCGTGTGACACGCATACGTTCATTCTTGTGTTTCTGGGTGCCACAGCGTAGTGCAGGTTTTTCTTTCTGCACACGTGGTCTAGGAGGGGTTGCGTGCACGTCATCTCCCTTTTTTGGGCCTCCTGTGCGTTGCGTGACCCGTCATCTTTCCCCAGGGGTTACATTCAGCCTTGCTAGAGCACTAGGGTACAATTACCATCTGGTACCCAACCCCTTTGACCCCCAATTGCCCAGGACAATAGTCTACATCCACTCCCATACGCACATTAACATCAGTGCCATGGCTGGGAGGCGAGGATTCCGTAAGGGTGGCAAAGGTGGAAGAGCCACAAGTGGTGGCTGTGGTGGATCCGGTAGGGGACGTGGTCGTAACTTGCAGGGTGAGCCTGTCCCCCCATGTGTGGAGGACCAGTCACGGGCACGCATAATCCCCCCCTTTCCCCCCTCCCATTGAGGCTGATGTGGCTGACACCATCCATGCTCAGCCCTTGTTGGACCAGCCCATTGTGGCACCAGACCTGGCTGACTCCATGGCTGACTTCCAGGTCAGCAGGGCTACGACACGTGCGCTGGTGCACGTTGATGCCATCATGCCACGTGGATCTGGGGCAGCAAGGTCATCTGCTGCACCAAGGAGGCAGGGCGGAGAGGCTGCAGGGGCAGCTGCGGCTCCATCCACCCCAGCCCTCACACACCCAGCCAGGACAGTGTCGGTCCTAGTCCATGCTGCTGACATTCCCCCTGACACCATCACACTAGAGCCAATGCCTGCACCAACTCCCATGCTGAGTGTGCAATCCCACACTCCTGATACAGAGTCCACCAGGGCTCCTGCCCCTAGTGTCCAGAGCGGCGCAGGACACTCAGGATCACCACCACCTTCCAAGCGGAAGAGGAAGAGTGCTCGTCCGGCACAGGCTGATGCCCCAGACACGGCTACACAGTCCGGCCCGTCCAGGAAGACCAGCTTCACGGATGACGAACTGAATGCACTTGTCGAGTATGTGTCCGGACATGACAACGAGATGGTCATTGTTGCAGGATCCAAGACCACACCTGCACAACGCCAGGCACACTGGCAGACCGTTGCGGACATCGTAAGTGCCCTTGGAATCGTGAGGCGCACAGCCAATGATTGCTATAAGCGCTGGAATGACCTAAAGCGCAGGGCAAAGAGTAAGCTGGCCTCAAGTCATGCCGCAACTCTAGTGACTGGAGGTGGGTCTCCAGTAGTAGACATGGAACTCACTCCACATGAGTCAGTCGCTGGGACCTACGTCACGGAGGAACAGATCCAAGGCGTGGGAGATCTGGCTGATTACGAGGCATTGTCCGGTGAGTGCACATGCATGTGTGTGTCATCCATGTGCATGGTGTGTGTGTGAGGGCTTCTGTTCGGGTGCCAGGTGAGAGTGTGTGCGCCTGAGTCGTATGGGTCAGCTATGTGCTTCATGCAATCCTTCCTGCGCAGCTGCATTTGGCCATAGCAGTATCCCTTCTGCCAACAGTAGACATCTAGCACAACTGCACGCCAGTTGCCCTTGAAGTGTCACCTTGCCACAACATATTTGCTTCTTTTTCACTGTTCATTCAGTCAGTTTGTTTGCATTCCACCACTTTCACTAGGCATGTCGCTGTCCACTAGTCACATGTCTGACATGGGTATGGTAAAGTGGAGTGACTTTGTTACCTGGATATCATTTGTACACACATGTCCCTGTGCAATTTGACCATTTCAGACTGGCAGCTCCAGGTGAAAAATCTAACCTGTTAGAATTAGAAAAGCAATTACATGCGGGAACTGGACTGAATGAATAGGTGCTGCCCTCCTCTCCATCTTCACTCAATAGCAATGGTACATGCCATCTGTGTGATGGCATGTGTGTTTCACCTGCCAATCACAGGCCAATGTGTGATGCCACTGCCAGGCAGCATGCAGAAAATGTGTTCATCTTCCATCTTGGTGTCATCAGTGTGTGCCATTTGCCTGCACTTCATACGCAGTGAGGGTGCATGCATGGGAGGGTTTTAGTCATGTGGGACATGTGTCAATCAAGTACTGGTTCTCTTGCTTCTCAGCCCTCAATGTGTGCCATGGTGCTAATGCCTGTTTCCATTTCTTTGTTTTCATGTCTTTGCAGGGGAAGACGCACCTGATACTGCTGGGGTTGTGGAGATGGTGCAGACCCAGGAGGGGTCCGAGGGCCGACCAACCACCAGTGAGGGACGTGGTGTGGTGGTGGGGGAGAACCCACAAGTGCTGCAGGTCGTGCTCTCAAGGGGTGTCTCTGGCTGCACCTCCCCCGAGCTGTACTCAGGTGTTGATTCCGATGAGACCTACGTGCCGTCGCAGGTGAGTGTTCCAGGGAGGCATTCTGTTCTGTCTCACCCACCTGCACCAGGGTCAGAACCCTCCATGGGGATGTCAGTGTTGGCAGCTACGCCTTCGGTGGTTACGGATGCAGGGTCACACTCCGCGACATCTGATCCTGTTCCTGGGCCAGCAGATCAGAGGGGGAATGCAGTCCTGCAGCCTCAGGCAGTGCCGGCACAGCAAGGCGCAGTTCGCCTTGCCCCAGACAGGTGTGCTGCCCGCCGACGTGGTGGCCGTACGCCACCCGGCAATACCGCATGGGAGCAATCCATTTACGGTATGGCTACCCAACAGGCTGCATCATCCGAGATGATGGCTCAGGCCATGGATAGGGTGGCCACTTCCATTGTCCCCCCAGAAAGGCTGATGGAGCGACTAGAGCAGGCAACCGACTCCATCTGCCAGTCACACAGGGAGGACATGTTGGGGTCCAACAGGGACAGGCGGGCGGCACTGGCGACTCTGCAGGAGGCCATCTCCATTGAGTCCCAGGGCCACAGGGAAGCCCTGAGGCAGGAGCTCCTTCACCTCAGGACGACTCTTGTTGAGCTTGAGGCTTCAACACACCAAAGGACAGAACAGCAGCTGGCGCGTCTCACCCGTACGCTCTCAGCTGAGATGCAGGCAACGAGGGCGGAGGTCCGGGCATCCCGTGAGTTGTTGCATGGGGACCTCCGCACACTCATCCTCCAGAACCAGACCTACCACACCCGCATGCTTGCAGCCATGGAGGAGCAGACTAGGGCCTTGCGTGGGCTGCCTCCCATAGTGCAACCACCTCCGGATGCAGCTGCACAGGGTGATAATAGCGACAGCAGTGATACTCCCACAATAGGGTAGCCGTGTGGGCCATGAGCCCATGGAGGTGTTTTATCTTCCCAGGATCCACGCAGGTGGGTTCTGGTGTGCATCCTGTCCTCGGACCTCCTGGGTGGCCTCCCCAACCCCCCCGGGCCCATCAATGGCCATTTTTGATTGTTTCTTATTTTTATTTTTATTTTGATTTCTTTTATTCCCAATTTTTTTGGGACGATCTGTTGGCTTCCGTGGTTCCTGTGGGCATACGCTGCATTGTGGCTGGGCACATGCAGGCTTGTAATGTATTTGGTTCAGATGCTTGGGTTTGAGTCACACACACCCCTCCTGCTTCCCGTTTCCATGGGCTTGCAAAGGGTGTGCCCAAGTGACAGTGAATTACACAGTGACGTTGGACTCCCATGAGCTGTGTGGGCAGTCTGTAGTCAATACTGTGTATACATTCCTAGTGCATATTGCTGTTGTGTTGTACACTGCATGTTGCATTGATGTGTAACTCTTCTTCTGTGTCTACCTCCCAATTTGCAGGTCCCTTCCTCATGTCCACACAAGGACCTCTAGTCTGGAGATGGGGTCCATGTTGGCAGCAGTGCAACTACAACTCTACATGGCGACAACACTGCACAGTTGGTAGTGGTGGGAGTGCAGGCATTTCCAGGTGGTGAGACTACTAATATGTAACATTTGTGATGTCATGTTAATGGTACTACGTGCTCAAGTATGTTGTTGGTCCGGCATTGCTGTGAGCATTTCAGGTGTTGCAGGTTTCTAATAGTGCCACTGTACATAGTGAGACTGATGTCATGTTGTGGGGATTACTTTGTTTACCTGCAATTAGCATGACATGGCACGGTGTGTCGTGTGGCGGTGCTGGGGTTGGGTTGGCTGACATGGCACTGTCCTCTTGTTGCATTTTGCAAGTGGGTATTCATTTTAGCTGCTTCAATGTGTAACTTCACAAAACTGCATTGGTGGTGTCTGTGTGGGTAGGGATGCACACATTGTGACACTTCCAGGTGAACAATCTCAGGCTGACATGGTATTCCCGGTTCATTCTCCAGACATTCAGGATCAGTGTCAGGTTGAGTCATCATTGATTGTCAGATGGAATGTGCCAGGGCAGTGTGCACTCCACAGGGGTGTGATTTCTATGTGAAGTAATTAGTCACTAGCTGTGTACGGGCTGCCTCCCCCCGTGCCCTTTCCCCTCCCATGCACAGCGGCTGTGCATGTGGTTGGGGATGTGGGGCCACCACCATGTCCACGGCCAGGCCCCGGCGTGTTGCAACGTTGTGCAGGACACATGCTGCCACTATGATCCTGCACACTACTGGGGGAGCGTATAACAGCTGCCCGCCAGAACGGTCAAGGGAGCGAAAGCGTGACTTTAGCACTCCGAATGTGCGCTCCACTATGCCCCTGGTTGTAATGTGGGCTGTGTTATATCTTACCTGGGGTGGCGTGGTGGGGTTCCGAATTGACGTCATCATGTGGGGGCTGAGAGGGTAGGCACTGTCCCCTGTGGAGGTGGTGATTGGTATCATTGGTGGGGTTGTGACCTTGCTCAGTATCCAACATGCATGCATGTGCAGTGGCATACATACTCACCAAGCAGCCATGTATCGCCATGCCGCCCAGCTTCTAGGTCCCGGCTTAGGGTGGACATTCGGTAAATGAAGCTGTCGTGGGTGGAGCCGGGATAGTTGGCATATACTGAGGTGATGATTCCCTTGGCATTACATGCTACCTGCACGTTGATGGAATGCCAGTGCTTGCGGTTCCTATAGATGTGCTCAGATGCCCTGGGGGGACGTAGAGCCACATGGGTGCAGTCGATGGCACCTAGCACTTTGGGGAATCGTGCCACAGCGTAAAAATCCAGGGCGGCAGCATGCCTTTCTGCAGGTGTTCTGGGCAGGTATATGTGCCTGCGGACTGATGGCCGTGCAGTGATGATGTTCAAGACCTGGTGTAGGCAGCGTGACTGGGTGGCCTGTGACACCCCACCCACTATGGCACTTGTCCGCTGAAATGATCCAGTGGCTAAGAAGTGCAGTACATTGAGGACCTTCTCCAGGGGGCTGAGTGCTTGGGAGCACAGGGTGGGTGATGTGAGGTCATCCTCCCACTCACTCACCAGGTCCAGTATGATGTGTGGTGGAAACCTGTACCTCCCATACACCTGGTCATCAGGCATCCCGAAAAGGCTGGTTCTGGGTGTGAATATTCTGGCCCTGACTATCCTCCTCCTCCTCCTTTGGTAGCCCACTGCCACTGCTGCTAGGAACGGTATGTTCATCCTGGCGTCTGAGCTTGTTATTGTTAAAGTCCGCAAATTTATGCTTTGCGCGTGTTCTAGGCGAGCGTGTGATGCGTGTGGAAATTCACACGCACCACGGGATACAGCGTGTGACCCGCGCACCCCTGGAATCCAGTTCCCAGTCCAATAGCGTGTGGAAATTCACACGCACCACGGGATACAGCATGTGACCCGCGCACCCCTGGAATCCAGTTCCCAGTCCAATAGCGTGTGGAAATTCACACGCACCACGGGATACAGCGTGTGACCCGCGCACCCCTGGAATCCAGTTCCCAGTCCAATAGCGTGTGGAAATTCACACGCACCACGGGATACAGCGTGTGACCCGCGCACCCCTGGAATCCAGTTCCCAGTCCAATAACGTGTGGAAATTCACACGCACCACGGGATACAGGTTCGCTGACGTACTTGCGTGTTTAAGTGCCCGCGCACCCATTAAATACACGTACATAGGCCAATCGCGTGTACGCGCACTTTTGTCCAATTACACGCGATGACACTCTGACGTGCAGTATCTCCACATGTGCCCCGTCATCACGTGCTGAGTGGGGAACACCCGTGCGGGTCACGTCACAGACGCGCTTACGCGCTGAGGGACTCTGGTCCAATAGAATCGCGTATGCGTGCTGACGCGCTTACGCGCTAAGGGCCTTTCCTCGGATTTCACGCTGACGTGCAGGATTTTCACGTGCCAAATCACTCCGTATCAAGCTGGCCACGCGAAAACACACGGAAGACCACGCTCCTGCCCAGAAGGCCGAGTTACTGCCCCCCAGTGCCCCGAGCAGCCTCCCACGTGCCATCTGCTGCTGCCTGCCTGCCTGCCTGCCTGCTGCCACCGTGCCCTGCCATTTGGTGCCTGCACATCAGCCATCTGCAGGGGTCCAGTTGCTGTGTCCACCCCTGCTGGAACTGAAGACTCCCGACTGGGATTACATCGCTCCACAGCCCAGCCCCAGGACCCAGTTGCCCACCCACACCTGCCTCTGGGGTTGCCATGTCGGGCACTTCCACATCTGGCACCAGTGGCAACCCCAGGCCAGAGGGGCAGAGGGGCACCAGCTTCACTGTCACCGAAGTTGGTGTCCTGGTGGAGCATGTCCTGGGGCAGTATGATGCCCTCTTTGGATCGTCCCGCGCCAGCAAGGAAGGACGGCAGAGGATCTGGGCCGACTGTGTGGTTGCCATCAACGCGGAGGGAGTGGCAACCCGCGACGTCCTGAAGATCAAGAAGCGCTGGGAGGACTTAAGGTCCAGGACCCCTGTGAAGGCCCGGCGCCTCGTGGAGGGGGGCCGGGGCCGCATGAGTTCCATCCAGATGAGGGTCCTGGAACGCATACGCCCAGCGCTCCACGCCCAGATCCTTGAGAGGGAGGCCCGTCTGGAGTTGAGCGGTAAGTGTCCATGCATTACTGTGTGAGACAGGGCATGTTGCGGTGTGCTGGTTCTATGATACTTGCCTGTATGTGTGCCATAGGCCATGTATGCATGTATGTGTGCAGGGACATCATGGTAATGCATGTGCGACCAGTGATGTGTGATGCACATGGTTGTTGCATGTGTTGAAATGCCGCATGGGAAGCCCTATGCAGATTTTGAACATGAGAGCATGCCAGTCTCTGTACCTGGACATGGGTGGAGGTGAGGGATGGGTGCTGATGCCAGGTACATATATGGTAGCCATGTCTGTGTGCCTGACCTGCGTGTCTGTGACTTGTGCATGCCATGGATGCATGACACATGTGTGTGACAATGCACAGATTCAGTAAAGCAGCCAAATTACCCTTGTATCCGCTGTGTTTGGTGTGTTTGGGGCCAGATGGATGTGACTGAGGTGAAGTGTGTGCATGTGATAGGCATGAGCCATGATGCATGTGAGTTACATATCATTGAATGTTTCAAGAGTCCATTGGACATGCATGGAAATGTCCATGGCATGCACCATGCCTGTTACTGTGTGTGATTTGCCTGGACTGACCCATGTGTGGTGGAGGGACATGATGGAAGTGTACTTTGACAGTGGTGCTCATCTGCTATTGCTCCCTGTCTAGGGGACCATTGTACAGTGCCCTGATGCTTGTGTTCTTTGTCTCCCTCTACGCAGCGGCTAGTGAAGAAAAGGGCGGAGACGGCGCTGTGGAGCAAGGCGGCGGGGATGCCCCCACGGCTGCAGTGGAAGGGGTGGGTGAGCCCCCACAGGGGCCTGCTACGGTGGGAGACGGTGAGGAGCCATCCAGGTTGGTGGTTTGCACAGAGGAGGAGGAGGCCGCCACTGGGGCACACATGGGGCCTGGTGGGGGCATCCCTGCTGGTGCAAGTGGTGCAGTCCAGGGCCAGGGGCAGGAGGCAGCACAGGTCACCATTGAGGGGGCTGTGCATGTCGCTGTCCCTGACCCTGTGAGTGCACCACCATGCACCAGCAGGGATGCCCCGTCCCAGGCCTGTCCGCAGGTAGAGGGGATGTCCATGTCACCTGACTCCCCTCCACCTGCGGACGTGGGAACCCCTGGCCGTGCGGAGAAGGTCCTGATTGGGGTCGCGATGCGCACGGCTGTGATTCGTGATGCCGTGCGTGCTTCCCGGGAGGAGCACGCACGTCATCACGAAGTGCACCATGCCGACGTGGCCCAATTGGGATCGGCCATGTTCGGGGGTTTCCTGCATGTGTTGGCCAATGTGGCGGCCCTCTCCTCCTCTGTGCAGGCTATCCACCAGTCGTTCTCCTTGCCGTCTTCCAGCCCAGATGCCACCAGGGCCCCCTATGGACCTGCCCCGACCAATGCAGCCAGCTCGGTGGGGATCCCATCCCTGCCACAGTCGGGAGTCAGAGATCCAGCAGGGGTGGACACCAGAGCAACTGGACCCCAGCAGATGGAGGATGTGACGGCATCATCGGGCAGGGCACGTGCACGACGGCGTCGGTGGTTTCCATCAGCCTGGATGCCGTCGTGCTGGCACAGGCAGTTGCGTCGGAGGCAGCAGCAGGCTCAACGTGGGAGGCATCATGGCTCGGGGCATCAACATCAGGGGTGCAGGCATCGGCCGGAGGGCAGGAGAACCCTGGAATGGGAGTGGCTTCCGTGTGGGAGTGGTTGTGCCAGCGGATAGGTGCGGAGCGGCAGCGGGCAGAGGAGGAACGGCTCACGATGGTCAGGGCGGAGGACTCCATGCGGAGGGCGCTGAGGCGGGCTGAGTGCCTCGAGGGTCTTCGCAGGGAGTTTGAGCTTGACACTGCGTTATCCCTGCGGGACCTCGGGGCCAGGGAACATGCCCGCCTCCAAGCCATTGACCAGGAGTTCGATGATGCCCTGGCCCATGACAACAACCAGTGAGCCGTCCGAATAGCCCGCTGCCTTTGTATATAGTTGTATAGTTAGGGTTAGGTTTCCTTTGTTTTTTTGATTTTTTTTGGTTGCGATTGGACAATGCACCACTTTTTTGTATATAGTTCAGTTTTTAGTTAGTAGTCATAGTTAGGTTTAATTTGGTTGGGCTCATGGATCCAGGATGATCTTCTTCATGGTTCTTCATTGGCTTATTTTAATTTTTCAGATTATTTTCTTGGACATTCATCTTGTTTTGTTTGATTTGCTTTGTGTTTTTTATTATTTCATTTCCATTCTACTTGCTGTTCAATACATATTATTTTTTTAATCTTCAATGTGTCGTATCATCTCATTGCTTTCAGGCATGTCATGTTGGGTGTTTTGTCATTCACTTGCAGCCATTGTGTGTGACAGACATGTGTTCAATTGCATTATTTAAATTGGGGGTGTAACATGTAATTGCCTTTGATATGTGGGTGGGTGTGATAGTTGGTTGGGCCTTTTGGCAGGGGAGGATGGGCATTACGGACATGATTGGGGAATGTTGGGACCCAGGTGCAGGGGGGCATGGATTGGACATGGGTGGGGGCCTGCTGGCAGGTGCCCCACAGTGCTGGGGGGGTGGGGGTGGTGGGAGACATGGGTGGGGGCCTGGTGGAGGGTGACCCTGCACTGCTGGGGTGTGGGGGTGGTGGGAGACATGAGTGGGGGCCTGGTGGAGGCGGACCCTGGTGGCTGGGGGGTGGGGGTGGTGGGAGGCATGAGTGGGGGCCTGGTGGAGGGTGCCCCTGGTGGCTGGGGGGTGGGGGTGGTGGGAGACATGAGTGGGGGCCTGGTGGAGGGTGACCCTGCACTGCTGGGGTGTGGGGGTGGTGGGTGACATGAGTGGGGGCCTGGTGGAGGGTGACCCTGCACTGCTGGGGTTTGGGGGTGGTGGGAGACATGAGTGGGGGCCTGGTGGAGGGTGCCCCTGGTGGCTGGGGGGTGGGGGTGGTGGGAGACATGAGTGGGGGCCTGGTGGAGGGTGACCCTGCACTGCTGGGGTTTGGGGGTGGTGGGAGACATGAGTGGGGGCCTGGTGGAGGGTGCCCCTGGTGGCTGGGGGGTGGGGGTGGTGGGTGACATGAGTGGGGGCCTGGTGGAGGGTGACCCTGCACTGCTGGGGTGTGGGGGTGGTGGGAGACATGAGTGGGGGCCTGGTGGAGGCTGACCCTGGTGGCTGGGGGGTGGGGGTGGTGGGAGACATGAGTGGGGTCCTGGTGGAGGGTGCCCCTGGTGGCTGGGGGGTGGGGGTGATGGGAGACATGAGTGGGGGCCTGGTGGAGGGTGACCCTGCACTGCTGGGGTGTGGGGGTGGTGGGTGACATGAGTGGGGGCCTGGTGGAGGGTGACCCTGCACTGCTGGGGTTTGGGGGTGGTGGGAGACATGAGTGGGGGCCTGGTGGAGGGTGCCCCTGGTGGCTGGGGGGTGGGGGTGGTGGGAGACATGAGTGGGGGCCTGGTGGAGGGTGACCCTGCACTGCTGGGGTTTGGGGGTGGTGGGAGACATGAGTGGGGGCCTGGTGGAGGGTGCCCCTGGTGGCTGGGGGGTGGGGGTGGTGGGTGACATGAGTGGGGGCCTGGTGGAGGGTGACCCTGCACTGCTGGGGTTTGGGGGTGGTGGGAGACATGAGTGGGGGCCTGGTGGAGGGTGCCCCTGGTGGCTGGGGGGTGGGGGTGGTGGGAGACATGAGTGGGGGCCTGGTGGAGGGTGACCCTGCACTGCTGGGGTTTGGGGGTGGTGGGAGACATGAGTGGGGGCCTGGTGGAGGGTGCCCCTGGTGGCTGGGGGGTGGGGGTGGTGGGTGACATGAGTGGGGGCCTGGTGGAGGGTGACCCTGCACTGCTGGGGTGTGGGGGTGGTGGGTGACATGAGTGGGGGCCTGGTGGAGGGTGACCCTGCACTGCTGGGGTGTGGGGGTGGTGGGAGACATGAGTGGGGGCCTGGTGGAGGGTGACCCTGGTGGCTGGGGGGTGGGGGTGGTGGGAGACATGAGTGGGGGCCTGGTGGAGGGTGCCCCTGGTGGCTGGGGGGTGGGGGTGGTGGGTGACATGAGTGGGGGCCTGGTGGAGGGTGACCCTGCACTGCTGGGGTTTGGGGGTGGTGGGAGACATGAGTGGGGGCCTGGTGGAGGGTGCCCCTGGTGGCTGGGGGGTGGGGGTGGTGGGAGACATGAGTGGGGGCCTGGTGGAGGCTGACCCTGGTGGCTGGGGGGTGGGGGTGGTGGGAGACATGAGTGGGGGCCTGGTGGAGGGTGCCCCTGGTGGCTGGGGGGTGGGGGTGGTGGGTGACATGAGTGGGGGCCTGGTGGAGGGTGACCCTGCACTGCTGGGGTTTGGGGGCGGTGGGAGACATGAGTGGGGGCCTGGTGGAGGGTGCCCCTGGTGGCTGGGGGGTGGGGGTGGTGGGAGACATGAGTGGGGGCCTGGTGGAGGGTGACCCTGCACTGCTGGGGTTTGGGGGTGGTGGGAGACATGAGTGGGGGCCTGGTGGAGGGTGCCCCTGGTGGCTTGGGGGTGGTGGGAGACATGAGTGGGGGCCTGGTGGAGGGTGACCCTGCACTGCTGGGGTGTGGGGGTGGTGGGTGACATGAGTGGGGGCCTGGTGGAGGGTGCCCCTGGGGGGTGGGGGGTGGGGGTGGTGGGAGACATGAGTGGGGGCCTGGTGGAGGGTGACCCTGCACTGCTGGGGTGTGGGGGTGATGGGAGACATGAGTGGGGGCCTGGTGGAGGGTGCCCCTGGTGGCTGGGGGGTGGGGGTGGTGGGAGACATGAGTGGGGGCCTGGTGGAGGGTGACCCTGGTGGCTGGGGGGTGGGGGTGGTGGGAGACATGAGTTGGACATGGGTGGGGGCCTGCTGGCAGGTGCCCCACAGTGCTGGGGGGTGGGAGTGGTGGGGGACATGAGTTGGACATGGGTGGGGGCCTGCTGGCAGGTGCCCCACAGTGCTGGGGGGTGGGGATACAAGGGGACATGAGTTGGTGTTCATTAGTTCAAGTAGACATGTGCCTTTGCTGGGGGGCATGCCCATGGTGGGTGGGCTGCCTGCGGGACATGACCAGGGATGCAGGGTAGTCCCCTGTGGTGTGGGCTGCCTGCAGGGGCCGTGGAGGGTGTACAGGGTACACCTGGGAGGACCCACACTGTCAAATCACATGTGGAACTTCCCGCGCACCCCTGATATACACGCGCCCAGGCTATTCGCGTGTGGAACTTCCCGCGCACCCCTGAAATACACGCGCCCAGGTTCTTCGCGTGTGGAACTTCCCGCGCACCCCTGAAATACACGCGCCCAGGCTATTCGCGTGTGGAACTTCCCGCGCACCCCTGAAATACATGCGCCCCCAGGCTATTCGCGTGTGGAACTTCCCGCGCACCCCTGAAATACACGGGCCCAGGCTATTCGCGTGTGGAACTTCCCGCGCACCCCTGAAATACACGCGCCCAGGCTATTCGCGTGTGGAACTTCCCACGCACCCCTGAAATACACGCGCCCAGGCTATTCGCGTGTGGAACTTCACGCGCACCCCTGGAATACACGCGCCCCCAGGCTATTCGTGTGTGGAACTTCCCGCGCACCCCTGAAATACACGCGCCCAGGCTATTCGCGTGTGGAACTTCCCGCGCACCCCTGAAATACACGCGCCCAGGCTATTCGCGTGTGGAACTTCACGTGCACCCCTGGAATACACGCGCCTCCAGGCTATTCGCGTGTGGAACTTCCCGCGCACCCCTGGAATACACGTAGCCCGCTCCCCCAGGCCCGATCGCGTGAGGAACTTCACGCGAACCCCTGTAATACACGTAGCCCGCTACCCCAGGCCCGATCGCGTGAGGAACTTCACGCGAACCCCTGTAATACACGTAGCCCGCTCCCCCAGGCCCGATCGCGTGAATAACTTCACGCGAACCCCTGTGATGCACGTACCCTGCTGAAATCACGTGTTAGACTTCCCGCGCACCCCGGTATACATGCACACGTATTTTTTGTCAGCGGGTGTCCGTGTTTGTGGGTACCCCTTTGCACGTCATTTTTCCTGGAGGGCCACAGTATGGGACATTCATCATGGCAGTATATAGGTGCTATTGGTTGGCGCACCTTTTGGCGCACATTTCTTACAGCCGCAGAGACGCTACCGCCTGCTTTCTTGTGGCGGTCGTGTTTGTGCCTGTGCGCTGGTTTGAGCGTGCGCTTTTTTGCCTTATTCTATTCCATGAATACGTGTTGTAGGCGAGCGTGTGGGCGTTCCGCGCACTTGTGCCCTGTACTTCCCCCGTGACGCCCACGTTTTGGCAAGTTGTTCCCCATTCCGAGTGTTACGCCCGTGTTCCGCCTACTTTTGTTGCGTGCGCCGCGCTATGTGCGAATTTCGCTGTGGCCTGTGCGATTTTCGCTGTGACCTGGCGCACGCTGTTAGATGGCCTGTGCGCCAACATGCGCCGCGCACTTTTTTATCGCACATCCGCTGGTTTTCTCGCGCACGGCCTTCCATGAATCGACGTGCGCTGCTTTTCGTGCGATTTTCGCAATTGCACTGCGATTTTCGCTATTCCACTGCGAATCGCACGTTTTTGCCCACTTGCGCCGCGCTAATTATTCCATGAATCGGCCTGAGAATGTATTTGTGTACTGAAATAATGCATCATCACTATACCACCATAAAGCCAAACCCAATCTAAATGCAAGGAGTAGTTATTGCTAAATTACTTTTGTTTTTGGCGGTAAGAAAATACCGCTAGGCCCCAAATTTACACAAAATATCCTACAGTTTTCTTGGTGTAGTCAGTGCTGGGCATGGATCAATGATGCCCCTTTACTGAGGGGTCTGCAACATTTATCTTACCAGATGTTTTGGACTATGAATCGTATTGGCTCTAGCCAGGATAATTCATGGGAGGGTTCATGGGTCTCAAAGTCCAAAACATCTGGAGATCCAAATGTTGCAGAGCCCTGCTCTACCTCTACTCTAAGGCGTTGACATGGGCCCACCATACAGGTCATGATCTTACTCTTTCATGGCTATTGCTTGATTTTCTAAATGTGTTTAGAATATGTGTCTCACAAGCGAATGAACATGGCCAGGCTCCGGAAAGGTGCACATTTTCGAATAAAAAACAGTTGTAATAATTAAATACGAACAGCTTTTCTTGTGCAAATACTAGTCAAGGCAAGAAAAAGATCATGAAGTTTGGTTTTTAAAATATGATCCATTTTAGAGGAGTTAATGACAACAAACGCTGTGGCTGCCATCTTTGGAATGACCAGTAAAGAATATATAACATATTTAGTGTATCCAGCATGCAAGGTGTTACAGTAATCTCTTTTAGATCCCAGGATTGTATGGGCAATGGTAGCAGCATGAGCCTCACATAACAGTTTCATTCTTATCCTGATTTAAACCTAACCTATTCCTGGTCATCCATTCATCCGCTACTTTAAAGATGCGCTGAAGAACAGGGATAGGGTCGTGGTGATGTTGCTGTAGTTGAACAAAGATCTGGGTGTCATTTGCCTCTAACACAAGTTCATGTTGGGGTTTATCTATACCACACCCAATTTAGGACCACCACAATGAGGAACCACATGTGATGGAAGCAAAGAAGGGTGTACGTGGCGTATGTGGGCTCAGAGGATAGCGACCACGCAGCCACCACCACCACCCACCTCAGGGCTGTGAGGATGAGCAATGTTCAATTGTTAACATGCCCCACAACAGGGGTACAGCATGGAAGCAACATCAATCATGACTTGGCCAAACCCTGCACCCATCCAGCATTCCAAATAGGCAGTGTCAGTTGCAGTTGTAGCCAGCAGCAGGCCATCCTTGCCTGTGCCACCCCACAAGCAGTGAGGGATGTGCTATCACCAACAGCACACATTGTTCATCAGGAACACCTGTATGTGATCAGGCAGCATTAGGCATGTACTGTCTATATTTCTGGCTGCTGGTAAACACTGGGGAGCTGGAATATGCATTAGCACCCGGCAGGGGGGAGCAAGCCAATCAGGTGGCTAGGAACGTGGGTTTGAACCGCCGCTGTAAGCCCGCATTCCAAGCCACCTGACAGCCGGCTCCCCCCGCCACCATCTCCCACCCCCCCATCACCCCGGTCCCCTTTTTTAAATGTTTACTCCCCCTTGCCCCCAAACTTACCTTACTGTGGCTGTGGCGGCATTCGCCGCCAAAGGCGCACCTTCCTCTCTGCTCAAAACAGCTGCCATGGAAAGGGAAGAGGGGCTCCGTATGGAGCCCAGCATTTCCTTTCCATGGCAGCCATGTTCGTAAAGTATTTTCTCTCATACAACGGGACGCCACGTGTGTTCCGTTGTAGGAATGAAAAACCTTATTTTTTTAGCACACGGGTTGTCGCTTTGGTAACGCAGGGTGTTAACACCACAGTGATGGTGGGAATCATGAGGCAACATTTGGAATTCCACCACCCTTCTATCCTGTAGGGAATTTTGCAGGGGGAAGGAAGAAGGCACCCATGGGGAGAGACCAGCCACATCTGTGAGGGTGGAAGCAGTATGTGTAAGAGCTGGAGAACTTTATGAAATGCCCTGTGGGTATGCTTGATATTGTTAGTTAGCTGTGTGCTCTGTGAAAATGTCTCAAAACCTTAAGGGGTGACTGATCCTTGTGTGTAGTGGGACCGCAACAGCTTAGTGGGTGTCTGTAGCCTGTGATAAAAAGACAACATCCTGAGTGGGTGGATGAACCCTGTGAAAATTACTGAGACATTTATGGGGGAAGTGTACCCTGTGAGAACAACCCAGCATGCGTAGGTAGCCATGCCCTGTGAATATACTGTGAATATTCTCGAGAACCTTAAGGGGTGGCTGCACTCTACTATCCAAAATGAGACATCAAGTGTGTGATCATATTCAGAAACATTACTTGTGTTATAGGCAATGTAATGTAATGTGTTACAAGACGTCACTCAGGGAAACTCTGCTTTACAGTCACTACTGCAGCTATATGTTTACCAAAGAGATAGTACACATTGAGGGATAAAGAAGCTGAAGGTAAGTAGGGCGGGAGGGGATTTGGGGGGAGAGCTTGGGGGAGGTGGCATTGGGGATGTTGGGGGGCACTTATCTTCATTCCAACAGGGAAGATAGCAGCCTCCTGCTTGTGAGGAGACTCAGAACTGGGGCTTTACCATGAGGTAAAGACCCATTTCCATGTTTCCTGATTGGCTGGGAAGCTGCCTAAAACCACCCTCCATGCCGGGGGGTTAAACAACTAAAAACATATCTTCAAACATAGATCAGCAAAAGGTATGGCTATGTCATAAACCACTTCCAAATACATTTCCAGTGACATAGACAATTTATTGGTCACATCCTGCTTTGCCAGAGGGCACTGTGCACCATCATAGGATCCTGTATGCAAAAAGTAGCTCCCAGGGCCTACAAAACCCAGGACGCTTCCTGCAAGTGTGGAGGCCATCTGGAGGATTGAGATTGGCTCAGAGAGGGGCATGTGACTGACTGGAGGTTCATTTTCAATACAACTGTATTTTTCTTTTGCTTTTTTCTGCCACATCCTGCTTTGCCAGAAGACCCGCTGAGGGACCTGCAAGCAATCAAATGCTCCCTCGACCTATAATATGCAGGACCTTGCCTGCAAGTGTGAAAGCCTTCTGGAGCTCTGGAATTGGCTCCCACAGAGACATGTGACACACTGCCTCCCTTATTCTGTGTCCCCTGAGTGTTCAACCTGGGCATCTGCAGCTAAGGGCCAAAAGTAGCACAGGACAGCTCCCGGTTATGGGCATGTGCAGGCCAGTAAGGTCCTGGGGGCAGAAATCTTGTTCTAGTCATGACTTCACCAAGCTTGCCCATTGCCTGACTTCTACTTCCACGCATAGGGATCCGTCCACCCTTTGATTATCCATTCACTGGGAAGCTTGTATTACCACAAAGGATCAAGAACATTGCTATTTTGGGCCTGTTAACTTTCTGTTGTTTACCTATTGCCCCGTTCTAGCCCAACTCAGAACTTACACCTGCTTCTTCTCAGACAACCATTCACCCCTTCCCTGTGCATCCTCCTGCCATCTCTCACTATTTTGATGCACAATTTCTTCATTGCAACTTGCTTATTTCTGCTATGCTTCATCATGCATCTTGGCATCCTCCCATTCTTCCTTGTACTTCCTCTCCTTCCCTTCTCTCATAGCCTTCAACCGCAAATAAGTTTAACTTCTGCATCTGTATCCAGCCTCCCCATCTTCCTTCTTCCTCTGAGCATCAGCACCCCCAAATAAGATTCTCCAGTGCTCCCAGCATCAACAACTTCATATGCCCCCCTCCACGCAACACATGCTCCTCTCACCCATGATTATACTAGCATACATAAATAAATATTTAAATACATATTTATGTATGCTAGTATAATCATGAAGTTCTGCCATGCACCTGCAACTGTTATCTTCTCCTCTTTTCTTGTTTTTGAACCCCTGCAGCTCCCCATTCTCAATGGCATCCCACACATCCCCTTTCCTTCAGAAATATCTCTCCATCATTGAGCTTATTCCTCCAGGTACCTCAGTTTCCTGTATTTTCTGCCACAACTAGAAACTGTTGTTCCAATATCTGTTTTACAAGGCAAGGAAGTTAATGATGATTGATCACTCCTTCCCTCTAGATGGTCATCATTGCATACTCTGCCGCTCACCCCATCACTCTTTCCATATTCCGTCATCTATCATCTACTGTCCTTCTTGCCCTTCCATACATTTCCTTAATCTTGATAGTTTCCTACCACTGACTGCCTCCTTTCCTGTGTGTTACTGGTAATTGTATCCTGACCAAGTCTCCTACTCGAAGGCCAGCCTTATCGTTCACTCCTGATCTGCCATATAACATTTTACTTTTCCTTTGACTTTCTCTGATCTTATCTTCTGCACCATCAACATTTACTTCCACCATGTCCTCTTTTCTTAGCCAACCTGCTAACAGTATTAGCATTCCTGACTCTACTAAATCCAAAAGGTGAAAACTCTGTAGTGGTATGTGCTGGGAATCTATGTGCCACTATAATTTACTTGACAGCACTTTTTCAGTCTGTCCCATGTGTCCATGACCATTTTATTGTTTCCCTAATGATCCTATGCTCTCTCTCTACGACCCAATTTATTTGGGGATGGTATATTGCACTCGTACAAAAGTTCAAAGGCATCATCTTTAGATATGTCTTCATTTCCCTTGATGTAAACTGTACTCCATTGTCAGTTAATATATAGATTGGCTATGCAGATGTCTTCTAAACACTTGATAACTTTCTGAGTTTTAACATGTGGTGGGTTGAGTTCTTCTGCCCACCTTGTTAATACATCTATCACCATTAAGCAATATGTCTGAATCCCACTGCGTCAATTTTGATCCACTATATCCATCCCCGATTTTTCCCATGTTTTATTTTCGTGTCAGTCCCAGCCATCAGTAGTTTTCTACCCACACAAACGTTGTCAATCTTTTTGCAAAGGATGCAGTTTCTCACAAATCTTTCTATTTGTATTTCACACCCCGGCCAACAGTAGTGGTGTCCGATTCTTTGCTTCATCTTCACAATCCTTTGATGTCCCTGGTGTCGTAGACTAATGATCCAAAGTCTCATTTCTTCTGGTGGCACAATGATATCTCCTTTCTTCAATATGTTGTTCTGTACATATAACTCATCTTTAATGTTCCATAACACTTTAATGCTTCCATGATTATTTCTTTAAGAAATGACATGCCTATCTTGTTTTAGCAAAGACCCTTCACAATGTCAACATCACAGCATCATTTTCCATGGCTTCTTTTCATTCTTCTTCCTGGATGGCCTGATCTGTTATTTCTAATACTACCTGTTAGTTTCTTTTTCATTCATCATTCATAACAAGCAATCTACCGATAGGTCTTGATCCCTGGTATGTATAGCTTTCTGAAATTATATTCCTGAAAATTAGTCAACCATCTCCTTTGGCAGACACTTTGTCCAGACATTTCAAGGTTAGTACCTCTACAAGAGGTTTATCATCTGTATGTGTCTCACAACGTGTTCCCCTACTAAACTATCTCAATTTGTCTGTAGCCCATGTGATCACTAATGTTTCCTTCTCTATCGCTCCGGGATTTTCAGTAGTCAGATCTGCAGCAATACCAACATTGCTGGCATCTGTTGTGATTATCGTTCTTCTTCCTCTTTTGTAATCATCCAAGGTTGTTGCATTCACAAGTGCATTCTTTATGTATGTACATTCCTTCTCACCCTCCTGTTTCAAATGCTACTCCCATTCTTACCGGGTTCCACATTGCTGCTGTGTTCTTGGCAAATTTTGGTATAAACTTTGAAGCATTCCTAAGAATGTTCTAATTTGCTCTTTATTCATGGGAGTGTGTGTGTTCTTTATGGTGTTTACTAACTCTCTATCTGGTAATTTTCCCTTTTCAGAGATTGTATAGACTAAATATTCAATCTCACTTCCGTTCATCTTGCACTTCTCTCTACTCAATGTCATGCCCACATTTTCAGGTTTCGACAGAACTCCTCTCATTCTGTTGCTGCATGTTTTCTGCTTATACTAAAATGTCATCTTTGAAGAATATGACTCAACTATCACCATCAATAATTGTGCACATTATTTTCTGGAGGACCGAAGCTTCAGATAAAAGTCCAAATAGCATCCTCACATATTGACGTAGTCCTTCCCGTGCTGTAACAGCTGTTAGATGATGTGATTCCTTGTGTAATTGTACCGGATAATAGGCAAATGTAAGGTCCAAAGTGGAAACAATCCTTGTTAGTCCTATTGTTGTTATTAATTTCTGGATTTTCAGTACTGGCTTTCTTTCCGGTAGGACACATTTGTTAAGCTCCCTCAAATTAACACATTTACACACATTCTTATTTTACCTGACGCTTTCCTTACCACTACAAGTGGCCACACCCACTCTAAGGCATGTGTTCTCTCTATGATGCACTGTTCTTTCAACTTCCTCAATTCTGTTTTCACAGCTCTCAGGGTAATAGGTATGATGTGTAGTTTTTGCGCAATTGGTTTCGATCATTCTTTCAGTCTAATTTGGCATATGAAGCCTCTCACACACCCCATCTCTCCCTTGAAAATATTCTCTGTGTTTGTTGTATGTTCCGTGATTCTATTTCTCCCACCAACATTCACTGCTTCTTGTGCATTAGGGTCTAGTTTCAGTTCTAGTTTTTTCTGGTATGCCCAGCACAATAGTGGCATTAGCCCTCTTTTTGATTTATAGACTTTTCCAGTAGCTTTTCTCCCCTTGAACTGTATTGTGGCTTGGAACCATCCTATGAGTTCTGTTTGCACAGCTCCATATGCTTTTGAGTGGATGTCCACTACTTGTAGGTACTTGTGATTGAATTGGTTATTCCATACTACTTCTGGTAACAGTGTATATTTGGCCTGGTGTCAATCATCAATTTAACTGGTATACCATTCAAAGTTACCATTACATTTGGACTGTCTAAGTCCTCATCATGATCTCCAACTAAAAATATAATTTCTTGACCTTCATCATATATTTCAGTCACCAAATTTGTTGCATTGTTCCTGCTTCTGCAACACATGGCTAGGTGCCCTCTGCCATTACAAATCATACATTTGATGCACATTTCTGGACATGCTGGGTTGTCTACCAGTGAGATACACTGTCACACCTATAGCACTGTCTTTGTTGACCTGTGAATGTTCCCATTCTTTTGGGACTGTCCATTCAAGAATGATTTCTCTTGTAAATTCTTTCTTCCGGTCCTCATTGTTTTGCCACTACGCATTCTGTCCAGCTTTCTACAGCAAATACTGGTTCTGTTATGGCTTCAGTTGCACTATGTGTCATTTCTGGTTACTTGACTGTTGCCTGTTTGATCCAGTTCTCCAGAGTCTTGACAGACGTTGGAGTGTGTTCAACTTCCTTGGCTTTTCACAGCACTGTTCCAAGTGGAGGGTCATCCTCTGACCAGAGTCTTTGTCTTACCTTTCCGCTCTTACATTCCAACATAAACTCATCTCCCAACCTTTCATCAAGTTGTTGGACAAAGTTGCACAATCTTGCCAACTTTCTTAATGTGGTGATATACTGCTATACTGTTTCCCCCTCTTCTTGTACTCTTGTCCCAATATTGTAGCATTCTAGAAATGTTCTCATTCTCCTTTTGTATAGTGTTTGTTCATCTTGTTTGCACATTTCTCATATTCATTGAGATTGAGGGCTTCTTCTTCAGGTAAGTCTGACAAGTCTTCAAATGTGTCCTTTGCTGCAGCACCTAAACAATGTAGCAGTAAAGACTTTGTCCTCTGCACACTATAGTTAGTGCCACATACCACATTTAAGAAAACATGCAAAACATGGTATTGGTTTAATAAAAACCTTCACACAAAGTTAATATAAAACACACAGTAGAAAAGTCAATATGTAAAATAGTAGCAAAGGATATTTTCAATAATGGTACAGACTCAATAAATGATATCTGTCTAATACAGTACTATTCAGTTATTCCCTTCAAGTCCCGCAGGGTTTCAATGTATCTCCACACCTGCAAAACAGCATTTAAATTGACCCTGGATTGGGAAGTCAGCATGGTGGCCCAAAACTAATCTCCTGATAAATCTGCACAATTACGAACAAATTGCAAATAGCACTTGTTATATAACTCCTCCATTGCTACACACAGAGTCCACAAATGCCTAGTAGTCTCCTGCTCCATTTTTACAAATTCTACAAACTCTTTTACATATGGGAAACAAGCTCTTGCACCCATGACCTTAAGAGGACAATACGATCAGATCTAATTTCATTATGAACTGCCACAAATTTTGATCTACAGTGTCTATCAGATAGTCAAAAGGTGCCAGGTAAGGAAATGCTTAAATTGCATATTAGTTTAGGGACCTTTTTGTCAACAAGTAGTCGATGTTGATTATTCTATCCCATTGGTGAGCTTTATCCATTATCGATTTTCTAGCCAATGTTATATTGAGGGTCAGATCAAAATTCCGTCCAATAACTCTGTGGAATTCCGTACAGGAGGAGACAAACTTCTTTATTTACACCTGTATATCAGCATTCAACATAACCAGGTCCCTATACCAACTATGAATGGTTTGATCATTATCAGTCAAGATCTTGCAGAGTAGCATACGCCGTTTGATTGTTACTATGGTTGACAGAGAGATCAGCCCCAATTTTATTGTTATTGCTTCTACCCGCAATGATTGTAGGATGTGTACCCCCAAAGGTTCCCTTCCATAGTTTTAAGCCGCATTAGCACACCATCAACATAAGTCTCCAAACCATGCAATGCTCTCCTTTAGTGGTTTTGGAGATAATGTTGTGGTTATCAGAGTTCCCAGGAACAAGTATGATGTCACTTTATCGATGGATTTACCAGCTAACTTCCAAAGCAAATTCCTATGTGCATTCACCTTGCACACAACCATGATCAATTGATCATTTCCGAATAATAAGTTGAGACGGTGAGGGCACACTGTAATCCTCTCAATCACATTTGTGTAATGCTCAAAGAATCTGAGCCATCTTTTCCAAGCTTTCATTGGTTCTCACACCTGTGGGAGAAATATTGGAGGGGATGGCACACTCTGCATGTTTGAGCACTCTCCAGCAGCTCTACAGAGGCTGTTTGTGACTTTTGCCATGTTCTTCTGTTGACTGACAAGGAAAATGATTTACACTGGACTGAGTCTTTATATTGCTCTACCATTAGAGTGTTTTTCTTTTCTTTATTCCTTTTCTTCTAATGGTGCCTATTTGTTTCTTAAATATTCTGTGTTCCACATTCCTTATTGTGATGTACTTTGCTAAGGAACATGTGGACATGCTCTTCACTCCAAAGCATTCAGTGTGGTGAGCGTTACATGCTCAGGCTCATTTTCTCATGCAGTGTCGCCTTTATTCTTAAATATATATTTTGTATATGTGCGCTGATTAGAGCCGGGGCAGTAGCCGCATGCACCTCTCTTATTTACTTACCTCTCATCACCATCTCTCTCTGCGTGCAGTCCGTTGAGCTATCCGACTGCTCAGTAAAGCTCCCACTGGTCCTCTCCACAATCTGTAGTGAAGACGTGGGAAATGGTAGGTATGTTTAAAATATTAATATTTATTTATGTATGCTAGTATATGCATGTAGCTCCGCAATGTATCTGCAAGCATTGTCATCTCCTCGTTTCCCATTCTCGAACCCCCCCACCCCACGCCCCTCGCGGTAGTCCATTCTCAATGACATCATCACAGGTTCCTAATCAATAAGGCCATTGTCTCGGTCTTCAGGAGGTCTGGGAGTGACCAGTGGCAGTGACCAGAGGTGCATATAGGAGTTTGCAAAACTCTCATAAGAGTAACCTGAGGTTTGGAGAAAGTGCCAGTTAGAGGGCTCGGGTCCTTTCATAGGTCAAGTGACTTGTGCTACTTTTTTCAATGTCCTGCAATACCACGGTCCCCCCTCCCACACAGCATCTGCACAGTAGCCTGGCAGCAAAAGACCACAGCCAACATTTTACTGTCCAGAGACCCTCCTCTCTTGCAACTCTGAAATACCAATAATGTGCTAGAAGACGCTGATAGATGCCTGAGAGGACAAGAGGAAGAGGTCTTACAGATTGTGCCACCACTCACGCCATTGATAGCAGAGGCGAAGCTGTTTTCATTAACCGTGGTGCGCAAAGTGCACTTGGTAGGTGCAGTTACGGGAGTTAGGGCGGAAGGGGCATCAGCAAAACTAGTAAGCCATTTAATTATTTTATTAGACATACAACAAAAACCTGGAGATGTTCAACGTAGCTGCATTGGATGTCTTACAGGTGTAGCGATTCAGTCAAAAAAGGCATGTTCCCGAAAAAACGCCCTCTAATCTCATACATGAGAGAAGTAGGAAGACTGTTCAGCACTGCTTCAGGCAGAAACACGTTTTAATTTTTTTTAGCAATGCGAGATAAGTGACTGAAAGAACAAAACCGACAAGATGGATATGGTCAGTATAAAGGGGGATGAATTAACTTTCATGTTTAAAGATGTCCTTCTGAACGTGCCTTAATTCCAGCAAGAGACATTTAAGAACATAATGTCTGCTCCAACACTATAGAAACAGCATAATGGATGAGCAACACCGGAGGGCCCTAGAACCTGAGAGGGAAGAGGCAGGAATGGAGGATGCAAAATGATATGTACAGCAGGAACACCAGTGCCAAAGGAAATTGCACATTTGTCACAATTCTAAATGGTTAGTGACATTTGTCAGAAGGTGGGAAGATGATGCAGGTACTTCTACCAATGCCTGGGAGATAATTTAATATTTCATGTTAATTCTGATAAACTATGAAGAATTGATAACAAATGCATGCCCTGCACAGTAAGAATGTTGCGAGTTCCTCCTCATGTGGCACAAACACCTGAGAATCTACTATGACCAGCATCATGGTGCCGGTAAGCTCGCAGTGCTCCCTCCATACCTTCAGTTCCCCCTCCTGTCACAACCTCGAATCACTGACCAGGTACCAAATGTCCATCTTGCATTACTAAGTATTTTCAACCAAAGAAAGATCTGACCACTGTTTTATCTCCTAAAGGGTCTGATCTAAGATTTTTTAGACCCAACAGAGGCAGCTACTACTACAAATCAGTTGATAGCTACTACTGACTTCCTTGCTCCACCCCTTAGAGAAAGAGCTTCTGGAGATGCACCTGTACATGTGAAAACACCTGGATATTTGCAACAACAGCCAGATACTCATTATGTCTTGCCAGGCTCACCAATGACCTCCTTCTCTGTTTTTTGACCAGGCATCTGAGCCTCATTGCTCTAAAGATTTTAGAGATGCCTCTTGGATTAATTCTTTCCACCACAAAGGAGGTGATACTTCTAACCATTCTCAACAATTGGGCTCTGATATATTATCTGCATTGAACTTTGTTTTTCCTCACTTGTAAGACTTTATGATAATGTGATGGTGATCTAAGAGAGAATAGAGTGGCTTTAAATTCGATCCACACAAAATTAAGTTTTCTCTAAGGGTTTATCTTGGCATATCAAGCAAGCTCTTTTGAGAGCGATACATGCATCTCTAGTGTTGCTACAGATACTGCCTTACAGAATCCATCTCCATCTCATCTTGGCTATAGAGTAAATCTGGATCCCTGTCCAGTGTCAGGTGTAATTGCGAGCTCCTTGTCAGATGAGATTACTGATCAATCATTGACAGAGTAAGGACACTTACTAAACTTAAGCCTCGATATGGCAGGGAAATAAAAGTCAAATATGTAGCAGCGACTAAAAACAGCGGCTTGTGCAAATTTGTAAGGAACCTGAAATTAACTGATGTCAGTGTGCATATGGACATCTCTAACCAGGAAGACACAGTAGATTGTGATTTAATTATGCATCCCAGGAAAAGGAAAAAAGTGAAAGCAAAGGAATCAGTTCTTCAAGAAATTGGTTCAACTAAAGTTGTGAACGAAGGCTCGATAATTCAATTTCTGAAAAAATGTTCTGCCTGCTCGCTCAGAGGATCACATTTCAATTGCCGACTTATCAATTTATGAGGATGAACCTATGAGGAGCTCAATGCTTTTGTAAACAGACATAGATTTATCAAGATTATCTGTGTTAGTTATTACCTCAGCAGCCAAGTCCAATGGTATCCTCACTGCTGAAGAGAAAGCCCAAAGCCTCCCAAAAATTAGCTCTTTGAAATTGACTAATAGGTTCACTGGGATTTTGGACTTGGAATGTGTCCTTCCAAAAAGCAAACAGGTTGTTTTGACCTCTCAAGTGTCCAAGCCTTATTTCAGGACATACCAAGGCTACTCTTAGTCATTTCGGAAGATATTGATTGATTGTATTGATCCCTCTCGGATAAATATGGTTTTAGTACATATTAATTCTAGATACACTATGGACATGTTACTGTAAGGAAATAAGACTTTCTTGTTAATGTGGTACAACCTATTTCAATATTCAGACATGTATTTGCTGAAAGGAACATGATATTTGGGTTTTAAAGGTTTACAGACAAAGCCTATGAACCCAGACCAAAGGTTGTGCCTTCCGATTTGCCATACCAATTATGCACCAATGAAACGTTTGGTAAAATGTTCTAATAATGCTACTATGTTGAATACAACTGAAGTGGATTGGTCTTGGCTCTCTACTAACTTCAATGTATTGAAAAAAATACCTTAATTATATTTAATCAGTGTCCCTAAGGTACACTTTTAACCTTTTCATCTTCGGACACAAGGGGGTTGGTTCAAGCACATCTTCAATCAGTCTGCTTAGTTATTCAGTTTAACATATTTCAGTATTATAAATTTACAAGAGGTCTGGTTTAGAGAGTAAATCAATTCAGTTTATTCCGAAAGAAATATCCATAAACCACAATGGCAGAAAAAGGAATATGCAACATTAGTACAATACACAATAATAATTAAAAGGTTAATAGATGCCAAGATTTATATTAAAAACATAATTAAAAGATCATTAAGAAAAGGCTCAAAACTACATAAAATACACAAGTTCATTCCAATTAGAAAAAACAATGTTCCATCAATACCAGATTATTCATAGGTTTTCTCGACTTTCCTGATGTACAATCAAGATGCAACAAATTTGTTCCTCCGATACCAGGCGCTAATTAGGTAGTCTACACATCCCCAAGCCACAAGACTGGTGGCTGCCACTAATAAGTAAAACAGAGCTGGTCTGACCTGAGAAAAACCAGCATTTCTAAGCAGTGGTAACAATGTTTTGCTCCTCAAGTCCCGGTAGGCCGGGCAGAACATTACAAAATGTAATAAGTCCATCTCAGGCCAATCACAGCATGGGCAGGCTGTGGATTGTTCACCATTTGACCAGTTTATGGTTAGCTACCCAAGCCAGAGGGAGTCAAAACACGCCCTAGTCAGTGCCCACCAATCAGAGGGCCTGTCACTGTGCAGTAAGTACAGCCAGCTGAATACCCTCTGTACTTGTTATAATGATATGCCTTCTGTTGGGGCTACCATCATACCATCAGTGCAGACGTTTCTCTCTTGGTCACAAGAATTACATTATACAGTTGCTTGTACTTGTCTACAGTACAAGATGACAGGAGGGACGAGGGACATAAAAGACTCTCAGCATTTAACTGAGAAATGCATTTACAAATATATGAGAGCCAAGGGATTTTATGTTTAGTTACTGCCAACGCTCGTATAATCGTATGTGTTAGCATGGCTTTAGGGTTTGACCATACCGCCAACCAGTGAGATAAAGGCGCCATCTGCCACTCGTCCCCAATATGGGGGCATCCAAGTTCTAAGCGAGTGGCATAATTTGGAGCTGACTGTGGGAGCCAAGCAATTTTTTCAAAAAAGGTGTTCTCTATAGGTTCTATATGAGTGACCTTCTTCATACCCCTCAGTGCAGCCCCATAATTGGTCGCGGATTTGGTTTGGGCTCTCTAGACCTCTAAAATTAGCCTAATAGGGTGCCCCGAACTGAAATTTTGAAAACAAGACAGACCCCCAATGGCCTGCCTCATTCTCAAGCACTGTATTTCGATATGGCCAGACTCCTGCCATCTTTCATTGAAAGAGACTCCAAGCTATTTAAATTTACTCACCCTTGGTATAAGTTCACCCCCTCTCCAGATTCTATGCATCTTGAGTGGTCCCTCTAAATGCAGAGTTTCAAAAGTTGTGGAGTTGTAGGTTTGGGACTAGTGGTCCCCTGCGCACCTTTTGTATGTGGTTGGGCTTTATGCCTGCTGCCTAGTACATGCTTTGTCCTGGAACCAACTCCAAGGTTCCTGAGTAATTGATGATTGGTGGAGTGACAAACCCTGGTTAGGTGTGGGCGCTGGCAGGATCAGTGTGTCCAAAAATAGCAGTAGGGCTATCTTTTGTCGTCCAATAATGGTCCAGTCTTTAGGTTTGTAGACATAGTGTTTATTTGGTGCATACAGTGGTGGTATATCAGGAGGCTCGTGTTGGAGCTGTTTGGTGGTCACCCGCGTCAGGATGCCAAAAAGGGTGGGGGATGGCTGAATAGCCGGATCTTGTGGCAGGATCGGCGAAGAAATCCAGCCGCAGTCACGCTGGAAACGAATTACGGCACAAGATCCGGCTATTCAGCCATCCCCCACCCTTTTTGGCATCCTTACGCAGGTGACCACCAAACAGCTCCAACATGAGCCTCCTGATATACCTGATATATACCTGATATACCTGATATACCACCACTGTATACATCAAATGAACACTGTGTCTACAAACCTAAAGACTGGACCATTATATTGGGTAGATAATTGCTTGCCGCCAAGAGGTTGGATATATACCAAGTTCCAAAAAAGCATTAAAGCAATTAGTGAGCAGAGGTGCCCACAAAACTACCTCATCACAGAAAATATCAGCTGGGATAGAATCTGGGCCTGGTGCTCGATTGTGGTGTTGTTTGTTTGTTTACTGCAACTTTTACCTCCTCAACCGAAAAACGGAGAGTGGTACCACAATTCCCAGAACAACCGATAGGGGTGTCAGCCTTCTAAAGAGAGCTGAAGTTGTCAGACTATGCCTTTGCACTTACATTGTCCTCCCTATGAGTTCTGATTCTAGCATAGGGCGGGCCAGCCACCACAAACTCCCAGAAGGTTTTAGAATCCCTTTGTTCCAAAGCCTGCAACAGTTTGTCCCAAGCTAGTTCTACCAATTGAGTTTTTCGTTTTAAGAGTGCAGTTTTATAATGGGTCCAAGCACTGACAATTTCTCGTCTCGTGCTATCCTTTGAATGCAAAAGCCCTTTAAGGTTACTCTCAGTAGTGCGACAATTCTCATCAAACCAGCTCTGCTTATTCGGTCTCCCTGTTCGGAAGTCCCACTGAAAAAGCTCTGTCAGGGACTTCCATATGCCAGAACTATGGAATTTGGGTTTGACCCATGCTCAAGTATAGTAACAATTTGTTCCAAATTGGTGTTGCACACCTTATGCTGTGTAGACATGGGGTCAATTTTACCCCATTACTCGATGCCTGTACAATGGATTAATTTCACACTGATCCAATTGTGGCAAGCTACCGTGTAGAGCCGTATTCTGGGCTACTCTCAATACCAACCTAAGGGGCTGGTGATCACTAAATAGTTTATCGAGTACCTCAAACTCTATTATTAAGGGCCAATCCTTTGCAAACATGCATAAACATTCTATTGTGAATGACCCTTGTGTACCATAAAAGGTCGGCTTCCCCGGTCGATCCCAGCCACTTTGGCCATTCAGGGAGCGAATACCTTTTTCCAGAAACCACTCAGTGCACTGTAAACCCCTTGCACTTAATCTTTCATCAACCATTTGAATGGGTTCTATACCAAATGCAAAGTCCTCCCAGGATCTGCCATCTCAAACGTCAACCCAATACCCAACTTAGCATTAAAGCCCCCCCCAAAACTAGGATTGCGTCTTGACTCCCCTTAGATGTAAGCTCAGAGTCAATCAGGTCCCTCAGTGCCCCAGGGCACCCCTGATTCAGAATATGAGGGCTATTATAACAATTCATTAAGATCAATATTCGGCCCTGTTCAGGACGTGCACTGAGGCTCGGATTGTTGGTTGCACTCACTATTAAGGTGAGATTTAAGGAAGACTTCCGCAGAATTGCCATGCCTCCAAAGCAAAAGACTCTCCTGCCCTTCTTAGCAGCTATGCACTTCGAGACATAGCCATCCATAGTGACTTGAGAAAGAGTCCAGGTCTCCTGGAGGAATATTATATCGTAAATCCAAAGGGCTAACGCTACTTCGTTCTTGCAATGTTTAGAGGCTGCGCCCTCTATTTTCCAACATAAAAAGGACATATTGGTTTGTGTTAGGGCACGCTGAAGTTCAATACCAGTTAACTGGGTAGGCCAATCCTGAAGTGGTTGCCCTACGTGATGAACCTCCTCCCTTACTACAGTGAGTCAATCCAATTCCTCTCTTTCTCCAAGGGCCTCAAAGCAATTTGCCATGACTGCAGCCCCCACTGGGTCCCTTAAGGGGCACGTCCCCCTTCCAGGCATAAACTCTGGGGCCTCACACGCCTCCACTGTCCTGGGCCCATCCGTGAAATTGGCATGGAAGACTGCGGGGGATAAAAGGCAGCCAGTGGGAAAAAGACACACTTTTGGGTATGATTTTTGTTACACCACCATCCTGGGTCAAGGGAGGAAACCAGATAGTTGAGCATAGCTGGGTCAGTCATAGAGACTACCACACAAACCCCCGCCACCCTCTTAGTTTCCTTCCCCACCCACGATACCCTTCTACCCATCAGAAAGCCTCTCGGGTTAACCTTCAATCCCCGGTAGACGTGTGTTAATCCATTGTGCAGTTTTATTAAGGAGGGAATTGGTGGATTCAACTGTAACAATGTTCCAAATAAGGTAGCACTGTAATTACGCCCACCAGTGATGCTGCCCCTAGGGGCAGATTGAGGGTCGTTTGCTGGGAGGGTGGTCCATTGCCCTTAAGGATCTTATGTGACCCTACTGCAGAGGTTACCCTGAATTCAACGTTGTCCCTCCCTGCATAACCTTCCATGCGGGCAGCGCTCTGGCTTGCTGGGGGAGGGAAACATGGGATGGGTACCTGGGACTGCTGGCTAGCAGAAACTCCCACAGGAGGGTTGTTAACAATGTTTGCCGGTCCGGGGGAGTGGGTTGTTACCACTGTCCCATTAACTACAGGACTATTACGTTCTAAAACCAGACATTTAATCTCTAAAATATTGTTTTTTAGCCCTCTGATTAGGTCATGTGTGATACAGAGTGAAGTACTCAATGTGGTTTTGAGGGCCCCAATTTTGGAAAGAACAGGTGCTAGTTTTTTTTATCCAATACTTCATCCAATATTTTGAAGTCACTGGATACTGAGTCCATATAATGGAGTTGTTCAAAGAAATAGTGGCTGGCAGGTTCCGTACCGTTCGCCACGGACCGCCTGTTGATGGCCTACCCTTCTCTGGATCAATTTCCCCACCCACAGAGCCAGGCCCTCAAGAAAAACTTCCTCATTCGGGGCCTCTTCAAGACCGCTGCCATTGGCGGTGTTATCTAAGCAGTACGAGAGGTTTGGCAGTGATGTGTTTGGGGATGGTAAGGTGGGCATTATGGATTCACGCTCTTCACTGGAATGGAGGATAGAAACTTCAATGGCCCTTTCTGTGTGCTGAATGCGCTCCTCTATCTTACCCGCCATTTGTGTGAGGTACTCATTTAACGTTGACTGGCCCATAAGCATCTTCCCTTTTTGGTTTAGACTTGTTGGGGATAATATTAACATCAGGGGCGCCTGGGCCGGTTGTTGTACCAGGCTTACCGTATTTGGTTTTGTTGGCACCAACGGCGGGGCCTTCGCTTTATGTTTAGGTGATATTAATCAAATGACAGTAAGAAGGGTTCACATGCAATAGAACCAATATAGCAACCATTAAAAGATGACACATAAATATCAGCACACCGATTTAAAAGGGCCAAAAAATTAAGTCAGATATTAACAAACAGATATAATAAGTGAATAACTGAATAACTGAGCTTCCAAAAAAACTTAAAAACAATATTCAAACAACATTTGCAAATATTAAAAAATATCTAATATCATGAGGGGGGAGAGAAACACTCGCAGCCCCACCCCCACGTTACTGTACTAAACAGTTGGCTAATTCGAGCCTTCAGTCAAGTAAAAAAAAATACTCAATAATAGTCCAGCCATTTGCACAGATAGAACAATCTCCAGGAGTCCTGTACTAGAGAGAGGAGCACGGCGTGCACCCTCCCCAGAATGACAAACCTAATGTTTACAGTTGTTCAGAAGCATTGAGCATTAAGACCATAACAGAGTAGAACCAGCAACCCCCAAGGACAGGGCATGCCCGAAAGCTTAAGGAGGTGCCCTAGTCCGACTCTCCCCCCTGTCCCTTGGGGTGCACACTGATGGGGGAAATATGTGTATACGAAGGAAAAATAAACAAAACACTCTTGTGCTCTTGCACTCTTGCACAGATGGCCTATGAGTGGAAATGTCCAGAGAGAGGCCAAGTTCCAATCCGTTCCAAAGATCAGAGTACATGTAGAAAGACCTCACTCGACAAGTGACTAAATATTAGTGTTCCCAGTACTCAAGGGCAACATACACGACGAACAGAGTGTAACGTAGGTATGGACTTACAGTTCTGGTCGCGTGGAAAATGTCCAGATTGCCAATGTTTCCCCTCCGATGCTACACGTGACCTCCAACGGGTAACTCAGAGTGCAGATGGTGTAAAACAAATACAGCTCCCACCTGGGCTGTAAATATTGCTGCAAAGTCCGCCTGCAGCCACCAGACAGCTCCAGACAGCAGCGTTCTTAACGCCAGCGGCCTTACGCCACAAGGGCTTGCTGTTGGATGTTTTGTAGGCTGTGCTCCTTCCTCCTCCTTCCTTCCTGCTCCAAAAGGTGCGTGGCCAATTCACTGCAATTCGTGGCAACTTCCCCCGGGGCAGATAGCTCCAGACAGCAGCGCCCTTAATGCCAGCGGGATTATTGTGTATTTCTAGGGCTGGCACAAAAGAGCCCAGTAGGCCGCCGCCTTAGAGGTCTTGTCGCAGCCATCAAGAATAGTTTGGGTGCCATCTGTAAGAAGTGGCCTGTTAAACCCCAAGGCCTCCTGATGTTTTAACTTAAAACATCTAACAACAGTTTTCCTCTTGGTGGGAGCCTTTTAATCACAAATGTGTACTTGAATTCAGCATCTAACAATGCTTTGGGAATTTTACATTTTATTGAAGAAGTGCTTTTTACTTGGTGTGTGATCAATGATCCTCCTCATGTTATAATCTCTGCTTGTTTAAATAGTGATTGCTCAAAACCTTTATATGCCGATTGGTCAACTAAAGCTTTGTACCCCAGGTCTTAGATTTATTCACTTAATGGGAGGGGTGGTGTAGCTTTATGAAAATGTGGGAGTTGTAACCGTTGAACAGCAATGTAGCGAGTGATTTCATTTCCTCACATACTTGGCAAAGAGCCAATTCATAATCAACTATCGACTATATATTTGTTTTACAATGTGTGTTTGAATTATTTTCTAATCTCACAATTGCCATACTAGAGACTCATTATGAGTCTGGTGGTAAACATCAAAATTGCTTGTTACGGTATTACTGTCATTTTTATTGTTCTGCCAAATCAGGAGGCAATGATATTACTGTTGGCGGCAATACTGCCAATGATAATACTGTTGGCAGAATTAACACAGATGGCATTAACACTGACGGAAATTCCCGCAGAAATAACAGAAACAGTATTAGTGCCATATTACAAGTTGGAATATGCTGGTAATACCATTGAAACTGGATGTTAATACCACCAAAAGCAAAGTGCATTTACTGCTTCCCTGGTTCCACTGACAATGCAATGGTCCCACAGACCAGCACATAGCCAGGATACATGGAGAGGCACAGAGGGCAATGGCAGTGGATATTGGGTGAGTACAAGTGCCATAACACAGATTATTCTTACAGCACAATTGACATGCCATGTAAGGGAGGATTACCACAACTGAAGAATGCATTACCTGTGAAGGCCCTTACATGCAGGATCTGTCCGCACACCCCGCACTTGACAGACTACAACCCACAGGACTAAGACATGAGTGACAATGCATCAGTAAATCGCCAACGCATATTCGTTCACCATGCTAGCAACACACACCATTGGATTACAAGAACCACAATGAAACATTACACAGCCCTTGCATGGAACAACACACTTCCACACTGCAACAAAGGAATGCAACACTGACAGATGTAATGCCATTTACTCAGGTGACCATGGATGTGACACCATCATGCAATAGACGCAGACAACCGGCACAAGTACAACTAAACACCCATCAAGGCACATGCATTGGAGAAACACACAGGCCCAATACCAGCACCATGACATACTGCCCTGAAAGCGGCAAGTGCTGACTGTGAGCAGTGTGCATGATGTTCCACAACAGAGCAAATGTACCCGTGAGTGAATGACTCCAAATATACTGGAATGATAAATCATGTTGTGTGGCAATACTTGTGAAATGCATGCACAGACTGTCTATCAACATGTCATTGGCAACACATCTATAATGCTCTGTGACTGACACCTATGACCTTTGCCCTTGTAGGTTACTCTGGATACCCCCAGCTACCATGGCTGATGACACCCATGAGGAATCCACAGATGCCACAAGAGGTGGCCTACATTGAGGCACATGCCCTGAACAGGCTCTATCGAGCAGACCTTTGTCCTGTTGAAGGCTTGTTCCCAATGCTTACACTGGTCTGGAGGGGCCCTAATGTACAAGCCAGAGGAGGTCAGACACATTTTCCTTGCTTTTGCCATGCTGCACAACATTGGCAGAAGGTTACCCTGCCCCCTGATGAGGACATGCCACCCCCAGAAGAGAAGGACTCACTACCTGCGGGTGCTGTGCTGCCATGCAGTGAGAGGGAAGAGGGTAGGGATGGAGGTCTAGTTCAGCAAGGCCTGATTGATAATGTCTTATGAGGCCAATTGGTATGCACTAGCCATGCACCTCTGTATTCAGTCACATTATTAATTAAACACTTGCACACAATGAAGCATGTCCTAGCATTGCATAAAGTGAGCAACTATTTAATGAACACATGTCAAACTCCCCCACAACACCATCCCCAAAACACCATCCCTACAACACCTCTCCCTTCCCCAAAAACCCTCCCCAGAAAAACCTACACCATCCCAAAATGTCATCCCTGTAGCATCTTCCCCCTCCCTAATATCCTCCCAAAACACCATCCCCAAAACACCCTTGCAATTTCACACAGTTGGCCGTCACTTGCGGTGCCTCTTGGGCTTGAAAGCCTGCTCAAGCACCTTAGGAGTCAGGTGGCGTTGTGAGTGGCACCCTGGGATGCTGGGTTTTGACCCCTCTGTGTGGGTGACAGAGGTGGAGGGCTCAGACCTCTGGCCCCGGATATGCTGCAGGGTCAGCAGCATGCAGGCATTGATGGACTCTGTGAAGGCCAGCATTCCTTTGGTGTGTTCCCTCATCCTCTGCCCGACTGTGGTGATGGCACCGGTGGCATGGGAGATGGAGCGGGAAATGCGGCGGCATGATCGCTGCATGCAGTCCACCATGGCCTGCATGTTCTCCATTAACTGGCCTGCTAGTGTCTTGAGAGATGCCTGGCACCGCTCGATTGCATCTAGCAGAGCCCAAATGGCTGGCATGTTGTGCATGGGCAGAGGTGGTGGGCTGTGGGGAGGGATGGCCTGGAGCAAAGGGAGCTGTAGCCCATGTCCTCCTCCTCCTCTTCCTCATCGGTGGTGTGGGACTGCAGCCATGTGGATTGCCACAGGTGCCCGCTGTATTGTGGCAGTTTTAGTGGCAGCTGTGCCACCTGCATGGCCAGGCGAGGGGCCACTGGGCACCACTGTGGGGTTGGTCATATCCTCTGGCCCTGCCGCAGGTTCCAATGCAGTGGTATTTGCTGGTCTTGCTACCTTGCTCCACCGCTTACTCCCACCACATGCATGTTTGGCCTGTGGCAGGGTTGGCGGTGGATGGTGTGCAAGCAGTGGAGAGTCAGGCCTCTTCACTGTCTGTGGACTGTGTACCTGTCGGGAGTACAATGACATGGTGTCAGTCATCTGTAGACATGGCCGCAGTCTTAGAAGCAACTCATGCAACATTGTGTATGTTCTACATACGCACATTTTGTATGATTGCATGGGTGGTATTAGGCCAATGAGTGCTGCTACTACTTGATGGAGATAGTGCCTGCTGAGGGTGTCCATGATGCATACATGTGCACGTTGCCTGTTGGCCTGCCAAGGTCACTTGTTGTGTGTGCGCTGGGGCTTCACTTGCCAATAGGCAGTATCATGGTACTCATGGTTGCTTCTCATGTTTCCATGTGTTGGCATGCACATTTCACCTACAATGCTTGTGTATTACTAAATTTGACTACCTCCCCCACTCACATCCATTTACTCACTATGACTGCCTTGTGTTTGCCCATTTCCTTGCCCATTGTGTTCATCTATGCTGTGGGATGCATGCTTTTGCCTGTGCATTCACATGTACATGGGTTCTGATAGAGTTTCCACAATCGCTGTGGCATTCTGCTCCAGTCTCTGTGCTCCAGATACCCGCAATGCCCTCCACGTGGAGGATGGAAAGGACCATCTCCTTCCACAGCATGAGGGTGGGGGTTCCACAGTGCCACCTCCTTGGGTCTTATCTCTGTGAGTGTCCTCAGGAAGTCTTTGTCAGCTTCTGGTGGCGGGAAACCCGCCAGTGGACTTTCCTCAGGCTGGTGAGCTCGACTTTCTCTGGCTGGACAAAGTGGTCGAAAGTGATGGCAAGGGAGCCCTCTGTCAAATGTTCTTAGGCAAGAGCTTTCTCGGCTCTGGGCATCAAGCAGCACGGTGTGAAGGTGTCCCCGCTTTGACACTATTTGACTTCCTTCCAGCAGTCATGGAAATCTTCCGAACCCCGATCGACGTCAATGAACTTGGATGGGCTTGATGTCCAGGAGCTCTCTTCAGGATTCTCGGCGGACCCCTTCTCCGGACATAAGGCTCACAGAACTGGCTTCCAGGGTGCTTTGATGAAGAACAGCAGTTTTTGCACAATTATCACTCATAGCTTGGGGAGAGGTCTTCTAGCCAGGTCCTTTCTTGGATCAGCCCTTCACAGAATTGACAGCTTTTAGATTAATTCTAAGGAAATGCAGCAGAAATCTTCTACTTACATCTGGGCTTCAAGGATGAGCTTCAAGTTTCAACTTCATTAAGATTCTGAACAAATTGGTAAGTGTGAGGTTCTCAGATATACACATCTGTCCCTCACTCACTCTGGCGGAGGGAGAACCAGTCAGCCAATCACACAGAAGGGCCTTCATGCAGGCAGGCAGCCAATCAGGCTCACAGGCATTCAGGCCATTCACTTCCACCCATACACCCATAACAAGGAATGTGGATTGGGCCAAGCACCCAGCCTTTCAGCACACCACACTGCATTCATGTCAGTTTCAGGCAGGGCTGTCTGATTAATTGTGTCACAAACACAGAAACATAGAATGCATTTTGGTCACACACTTTATTCACACAGGTCCCACACCAAGGGTGTATCCAAAACATATGATATGATATGATATGATATGGCATATATAACGTGCCTATACACAAGTGTTTCAAGGCGCAAGGCAAGGGCGGAGAACAAAGCGAGGACGGACAACGATCCTACTAGGCCAGGTGTGATTCAGATTGCGCAAGTGCATGGGAAGGGGGGAAAAGGAAAAGTGCACGGGGGGAAGGGAGAGGGGAAAGTGCAGTACATGGGAAAGTGGAATAAATAAGATAAAATAAGACATATAAAACAGTCAGCTAGTGGCAAGTGCAAGGAAGTGCAGACATAAGTGCTGGTAGGGGGACTGAAGGGATACAGAGAAATGGTCCCCAAGTGCAGGGGTTGTCAGGGAGGCAGTGAAGGTGGGCAATTGATGGGGTCTGGGACAGAGATCAGAAAGGGTGGCCAGGTAACCAGTGCAATTTCAGTCCGGAATTCAGCAAGGGAGGGCAGGAGAGAAAGCAGAAGCAAAGAGGAAGGTTTTGAGGTGTTTCCGGAAACAGAGTTGGTTCTTCTTGAGTTCCAAAGAGAGGCCCCTGCCGAAGAGAGTGATCTGCCACCAACTCGTTGCTTGGAAAAGCAACTGACCCTGAGGGAATTGGAGGCAGATGAGCGAAGAGCTTGAGAAGGAACATATTTAGGAAGAGAGAGTTGAAGGTATTGCGGCCCCTCACCCCAGAAGGCCTTGTGTACAATGCAGAGGGATTTGAACTTAATACTCACAGCCACTGGGAGCCAGTGCAGAGATTTCAGTCCTGGAGAGATACAATCCCTGGGCTTGAGGCCAAGGACAAGTCTCACAGTCCTGTTCTGGATAAGCTGCAGAGGGCGGAGAATGGAGGCAGGCAGATTTAGATAGAGGCTGTTACAGTAGTCCAGCCTAGAGAGGACCAGGGCTCTGGAGACAGTGAGCTTCTGGGGAAAGGAGAAGAAAGGAAGAATACCTCTAAGGAGGTGCAGCTGGTAATGTGACTTCTTAGAGACGTAGAGATGTGAGAGGAGAAGGAGAGTTCAGAGTCGAAGATGACCCCAAGGATTTTAGCCTTGCGGGTGGGAGTGGGAGGAGGGCCAAGAGTGGTCGGCCAGAGAGCTGAAGGGAAGGAGGGAGTGGGTGTGCCGATGAGTAGAATCTTAGTCTTACTGGCATTAAGGCAGAGGTCGTTGGCATCAAACCATTAATGGATGGCAGACAGACAGTTAGAGATGAGGGAAGGAGAGGAGGAGGAGGCCGAGGGTAGCCTGAAAATGAGCTGGGTATCATCCGCATAGCACTGAAAGTTGGGACAGAGAGCAGCGATCCGGTGGGCAAGGAGTGCCAGGTACTGGTTGAACAGCCAGGGAGAGAGGTTAGATCCCTGGGGGACAGCACAGGTAGAGAAAAAGATGTCGGAGTTGAAGGACCCAAGTTGGACCTGGGAGGGTCGGTCAGAGAGGAAAGAAGTCGGCCACGCCAGATCCTGACCAGTGATACCCAGGTTATCACGGAGACGGTTGAGCAGGATGGCATAGTTGACAGTGTCAAAGGCAGAAGAGAGATCAAGCAAGATAAGAACGCAAGGGGTGTTAGAGTCGAGGTTGGTGAGCAGGTCTTCACGGATGTTCAGGAGAGCAGTTTCCGTGCTTCTGGCAGCTCTGAAGCAAGACTGATGGTCATGAAGCCAACCAAAAGATTCAGTGTGGAGATTGAGCTGGGTGATGGGCAGTTTCTCCAGGAGCTTCCCCAGGAAGGGAGTGATGGAGATTGGGCGATAGTTAGCCGGGCAGGAGGGGTCGGCAGAGGGTTTCTTAAGAAGAGGGTGCACAAGGGAGTGCTTCAGGGGGGAAGGGAAGACTCCAGTGGCGAAGGAATGATTGCAGAAATCCGCCAGGGCAGGAGCCAGGGAGTCGATATGATCCTTGATAGTTTTGGAGGAACAGGGGTGAACCTGTTTCGAGGAGACTTTCATAGATCGGACTTGTCTAGAAACCTCGTCTGGAGAGAAAAGAGGAAAGGCAGAGAAGGAGGGAGGAGGGGTTGCTGCAGAAGGGCCAGAGGAAGAGCAGGGAATAGCGGGAGGGGGATGAGAGGAGGAGACAGGATGTCCTGAGTTTTTGAAATGAAGTGAGAAGCCAGTGCCGTGCAGAGGGCCTGGGAAGGGACAGGAGAGGTAGAGACTGTGGCAGGATTGGCCAGTTCCTTGCAGATTTTAAAGAGTTCAGCCGAGTTGTTAGATGCCGCAGAGACGTGGGCTTGGATATGAGCTCTCTTCTTGGTGAGGAAAGAGAGCTGGTATTGCCTTTGCAGCAGGCGGCAGGCCAGTTTGTCAGAGGATGAACTTGAAGCGCGCCATTTCCTCTCGGCAACCCTACACTTGCGTTTTAGGGTGACGAGGTCTGAGTCATACCAGGAGTTACACTTGGCTTTGGGCTTCAGGCGGATTCTCATGACAGGAGCAAGGATATCCAGAGTATCAGATATAGAAGAGTGGAGCGTGGAGAGGGCTGTGTCAGGGTGTGAGTCAGCCAGAGGGGGAGGAGAGGGGGAGAAGGTGGCGGTAAAAGCCTCAACTGACACGCGCTTCATGGGTCGGGTGACCGAGAAGGTGGGTGGCAGTGACGGAGGTGGCTTGACCTGTGGGGTAGGGAGGGTGAGGTGGGAGAATAGGAGAATGTGGTCACTACAGGAGAGAGCAGTGGAGAGAGGGACAGAGAGGGGAAGGTCTGAAGAGATCAGAACATCGAGAGTGTGCCCTGCAGAATGAGTCGGGCGCAAGGGGAGAATGGTGAGTGAGAGAGAGTTGCAGAGGTCACGAAAGAGTTCAGAGGGGGGACAGGAGGCATCCAGGTGGATGTTGAAGTCTCCAAGAAGGAGGAGTTGAGTGGTTGAGGCCAGGAGTGAAGAGGAGAGGTCCGCCTACTCATAGAGGAAGGAAGAAACCAGACCAGGTCGCCGATAGATAGTAGCCACAGTAAGGGAATGGCTAGGCGAGAGAGAGAGCCTGCAGATGAGGAATTCAAAAGAGGAGTAGGCCTGCGTAGGAATGACAGAGGCAGGAATCCACTCAGGGAAGATAAGGGCTATGCCCCCACCAGAGCGGTTGGGCTTGGGCACGGAGAGGATCTTATAGCCATCAGGTAAAAGCGTGTCAAAGCTTGTGACAGAGCTGGCCGTAAACCATGTCTCAGTGAGACTGAGGACATAGAAGGTCAGTTCTTCAAGAAGGCGGCAGATATCAGAGGAGTGTTTGACAGCGGAGCGGGAGTTAAGAGTGGCAATGTGGAGAAGGTTGCCCTCCTTGAAGGACTTCCGGGGAGGGGTACAGATCAGAGGTATGCCCTGCAGAAGTGTAGAAAATGCCCAAGAGAGGGCAGAGAGGGAGGTAGCCAAGGAAAGGGGGGAGGGGAAAGCAGGAGAAGAAAGGAAGTTGATGAGGCATGGAAAGCGTCTATCAAAGAGATGAAGGTTGGCCTGAGGGCCTTGGACCAAGACGGTCCCATTAGAGTAGACATTAATGATGACCTTAGAGGATAGGAAGGAGGTCAGGAGGGCGTCCCAACGGGTACCACCATTAATGGGAGAAGAGGAGAAAGAAGAGAGAACAGAGGCCATATGAGGGGTCCATAGATCTGGTGAAGGAACGACAAAGAGGATGTCGGTGAGAGTTTCCTTGGTGGAGGCACTGACGTAGGTGTCGGCGATAGGGAGGTCTGGGTTGGAGGCCAGGATGTCCTTTTTAAACTTTTTCCTACCATACTTAGTGAGGAGAGCAGGATAGTCAATAGAGAAACAGTTTGAAAAGATAGGGGCGACAGAGAGCACCATAGAGTAGGTGGGAGAGGAGGGGGTGCCAGGGGTAGATAGACAAGACAGCGAGAGGCAAGTGCGCAGGAGAGTGGGACGAGACAACTGCACTTAGGAGGCGAGCGCAAGAAAGTCACAGGGCCTTCTAAGACAGGAAAGAAGACATACCTAAATTTGAGAATCCTAGAGAGGGAGAAAAAGGCCTAGGTTTTACATACAGTCACTGGGAAGGCTCCAGTCAGTCTGGCCTGGACTTCCCCACAATACCATATATGGTTCTTCCACCCAACAACTAGTCTTGAAAGGGACAGAGTCAGGGTTTCCCAGGACGTTGGGAAAACAAGGTAACAGGCAATAGAAACCAAGAGACCCCAGGGGCCATCTTTCCTTCTATTAGGAACCCACTGATTCCTATGGCAGGGCCTGGGTATGATATGATATGATATGATATGGCATTTGTAACGCGCCTATACACAAGTGTTTCAAAATGGAGGATACTCAGAGCTCCTGTCATTTCAGCATGAAACTGCCACCAGCCCATACCCTGCTCTGTCGACAAAACACACAGGTGCCCAGAAATATACATTAAGGGAACATGGTTGTACCCCCACCCATGGGTGCCATGACCAAAAAGAGGAAGAGCTGCACTGCCAGGGGTCCCAACTGGACTCCTGTGCAGAAAACAACACATAACACACATTGTAAGGAAGTAGAGAACAAGGACTTGGAGGCTCTGTCCCTCCAATGCATTTCCAGCATCACAGGTAGAATCTTTAGAACATCTTCTTATTAATTGTCCCAGTTTCAAAAACCCTTAAGAGAAAACTCCTTTTGTAGGTTCATGAATGATGTAGGTAAATGTACACTGCCAGGTTTTTGGTGCCAGATATATCATGGAGAAACGTCTCACTAGTTTTAGCTACTACTAGAAATATTGTGGGAGTTTTACAAATTGCTATATGATTTTTTGTTGTTGTTGATGATTTGATATTGATATATTGAATTGTTTTGATGTTTTAATTAATAGTATTAACTGATTACTTGTACTGTGATTATTGTACAAGTTGCATTGATCTGATTCCTTCTTTTTTTGTTACTTTTTTATTTCTTTAAAAACATATAAAATGTGTAAGGTGTGTAATGAAACCAATCACAATAAATAAACCATTTGCTGACCCAAATGTCCCAGCAAACTATTGCCAACCTTCTCTCCTTCCCTCTTATCCAAAGGTCCTTCTTTGTCTGGATCACCATGAGGAAAATGGCCTTGGAGATCCACTTCATTTTGACTTCCGTAGTAAACACTCCACCAAAAATGTGTTCATACATATCTCCAACTTTCTCTCTAATGTTCACCAATCCAAACTCTCTATCATGCTCCTCCTTTTGGACCTTTCTGCCACTTTCGAAACTGCTGACTACTCCTCCCTCCTCCTTACTATCCAGGACCATGGGCTTTGGAAATCTGCTCTTGCTTGGAATGCATACTACCTGGAAGATAGATCCTTTAAAATCTCTTGGAACCTGCAAACCTCTGACCCAAACCCTATCCCTGTCGGCATCCCTCAAGAGTCAGTTCTTGGATCTCTGCTCTTCACCCTCTCTACCTTTGCTCTAGGAAGACTTATCTCATCCCTTTGCTTTAACTATCACCTTTTTGCTGATGACACTTATGGTTTGTTCTCCTTTCCCTCCTTCAAACCAACCATCCCGGATCAAATTACTAACTGCCTCACTGCAATTTATCACTGGATGCTCTCTGCTGCTTCATGCTCAACTCTTCAAAAACAGAAGTCATCTTTCTCTCGGCTTCCAATGCCATCCCTACACTCCCTTCTTCTATCTCATTCCTGCCTGACCTTCTTTCTCCCTCAACCAAGACTTGCAATCTTGGGATCCTCTTTCATTGAGACCTACGCCTGCAACAATTAATCACTACCACGATCTCTACTGCTTGTGATAACCTCCTCAACATTCAGCAAATGTACCCTTTTCTTACTAACTACTCTACGCAAATTCATTTCTCCACTATCATACTCAGCAATTGTGACTACTGTTCAGGCCTACTCATTGGCTTTCATTCCTACTCTTCATCCCAAAAAGTCTTCAACATTCATACCATCATTCTCTACAACCTACCCAGATCCTCCCATGACTGCTCGTATTTCAAGTTTCTTCTCCTATTCACCATCCTGTAACCTCCGATCCTCCTCTGCACCCAACCTCACCAATCCATACCCTCTCTGGCCTTCTCTCGCTTCAGCTCTTTCTCTCTATTCAACACGTTGCACTGGAACCCACTGCTCATGACAATCAAAGTCAGCCCAACTGTTGATCTCTTTAAAGCTCAGCTTAAACTTCACTTACTTGTTAAAGAGGGAACTCCCCCTTCCCTCTTCCCATCCTCCCTACCTTACCCCACCACTGCATCCAGTGATGCTTACTAATGTAATTGGGTATATTTAATAGTACTCCTTTTTATTTGGAAGCACTTATATATTTATATATTTTGTGTCTGGTAAATGTCACACTTTTGTATACCCTCATAAACTTGCTCCCCTCTTGTTTGCATCTTTATGCTATTGCTCAAGCACCCTTCATGATAATACCTCCCCATCATTTCTGACATCCCTTTTCCTCAAAAAAATACAAATACAAAAGTAATCCATTGAATTAAGGTAAAAAGTGACAAATCAATACCACAAAGTTGGCCTCATTTAGCATGGTGCTTGTGAATGCTCAATATTTAGAAATAACAGTTTAGATCCCATTTTTCTAATGAATGTCATGTGGGAGCACATTTCCTAAAATTATTACTTGTTTAATGTTGTATGTAATACCCTTTACAGTTATTATGGGTGACACTACTAAAGAGCCAGCACAATGTTCCAACTTGAAAACCAGAACAATCTAGTAGACTATTACTGCACTCCTCAAGGGAAAACCCCATATTTTTAATTCACATGCTGCCATATAAATATTCATACAAATAAATGTCAATATAGCAATCTTCATTTGATACATTTTAAGCAACATACATGTTCCAATCATACTGGTTCTACTTGGTGTTACAAACAATAAACCCATCTGTTTACAATGTTAATAGTATCATTAAAACACAAGCTCAACTCTTTTCGGAATGTACTCTTCTTCAGGATTTGGCTCTCCATTTATTTTGATTTGCAGAAATATATCATAAAGATATGAGATTTTGGGCCAATCTCAGTAATCCATTATCACTGTCAATATATATATGGTGCTCACCCAATGTCCTTTTTAGATTCTTATTTACAATCTTGTGCTATTGGACATTGTTCTTCAACAGTAAGTAAATGTTGCTGTTATGGCTGTAAAAGGACAATAACTGATAATGTGATTAAAATCAATCTGTTACTAAATGCAATTCCATGGTCAAGTATTACCTTGTTATGTTGTATTTACCTTCCCGAGTGGGAAGCTGGATCCTCACATTATTAAGATACGCCTTCTATGTGATTGTAAACAGGGCTGTGCCAAACTATTCATTTGAGTCCTTCCGGCTTTGGAAAACGTGTGGTATCAAAAGTCTGGTGAAATATCACCAGGCTTGTTTAGTGTGCACTTCAAACATTTGTAAAAGCCCCTCACACACATTAAACTCAGTTCATCACAAACTCGCCATAACAATTATTAAAATAACTTCCATGGCTGGTGTTTAGCTAGAATAGATCTGACTCGAGCATTTTTTGGCTTTTAAATGTCAAATGCTCCATTTAATTAGAAGTCCACAATTGCCAATAGGTATATAAACCTGTGCTGTGGTTTCCTATGCTTGGTGAAGAGCATGGGATAATTGTCCATTGTCTTTGTCCTGGTGGACCTTCGACAGCTCGCTGTCTCTAGAGTTCTGGTTCTTTCTAGGCTGGACTACTGTAATAGCCTTTTTCAAAATCTGCCTGCTACTACCCTCCGCCTTCTGCAACTCATCCAGAACAGGACTGCGAGACTTGTCCTTGGCCTTAAGCCCAGGATCGTATCTCTCCAGCCCTGAAATCTATTCATTGGCTCCCAGTGTCTGCAAGCATCAAGTTCAAGACCCTTTGCATTGTCCAAAAGGCCTTCTGGCACCTGGGTCAACAATACCTTCAACTCTCCCTTCAGTAATACCTTCCCACTGGAGCTCTTCGCTCCTTTACCTCCAACTCCCTCAAGGTCAGTCACTTCTCCAAGCAACAAGTTGGTGGTAGATCTCTCTCTTTGGCTGGGGCCTCCCTCTGGAACAGCCTCCCTGCGGCTCTGAAACTTGAGGAGAAACATCTTCGGTTCCAGAAGCACCCCAAGACCTTCCTCTTTGTGTCTGCCTTCTCTCTTCCTCTCCCCTGCTGATCTCTGTTTCTGCACTAGGCATCTGGCTACCCTGTGATTTCGGGCCCAGATCCCTGCCCACCGATCTGCACACCCGCACTGCCTCGTGGCTTCCCTTGCACTTGAGTCTATATCTACAACCCTACAGTCCCCTTACTTGAACTTATTTACACCGTTGTGTGCGCTTAATTCATGCACTTGCCAGCAGCTGGCCGCACTACCTGTTGTTGTTTTTGATCACGTGTTCAGCACTTTCCACTCCTCCCCTGCCCCTTGCACTTTCCCCCTTCCTTCTCCCCTGCACTTGCGTGTTCTCAATGTCACTGGGCCTAGTAAGATTGTTGTTTTTGTCCTCCTTTGCCTCTTTGCACCATGAAACACTTGTGTATGGGCGCAATAAAAATAAAGTATCACATAGTATGTGACAGTTCAGGGAAAGATGGATGACTGATGATGCATGAATATTCTGTAGATGTTAGATGGATTCTGAGCTGTGGTGGTGGTGAGCTGTGGTGAGTTACATGTGTATGAGTAACTGGAACCTCTGCGTATGCGTTTTCTGCTTCCTGGACCTATCACTTCTGTGGCATCTTTGCAACAATGGCGATGATGTTTTCTTCTAAAGGCATCCTAAGTGTACTGTGGAAGGGGACACAGAAGATAGAAGACGTACCGCCCCCAACAGTGATTGCATCCATCCTCAGGTGAGCTTTGCCACCTACTCTGTTTTGCCCAATGCAAGTCGATAGTGCTACGTATACTAGGTGCATGTAGTAAGAAAGGAATTCCTGAAAGCTCTTGGGGATGGACGATATGGGCCTAAGTGTGCTTTCTCTATTTATAAATGCAATTTGTTATTTGCCACTGAGGTGCAGCTCCAGAATCCTCATGGAATTGTGCTACTTTTGTATGTAACCCAATCAGCTTGGTAACGGTGTGAGGCTTTTAAATAAAAAAAGGATGGTGCTTTATTTTATTGTATTGGGCATTTGTTAGGCATATTGGTAAGTGTACAATCCAGATCTTTTGTGGAATCCATTCTGTCTGTGGATGGATTCCAGAACACAAGAGTAGAGAATGTTATGGTTTTCACTCAGTTGGTGTCAGGAAAGCAACTGTAAAGGACGCACGCTATGGGGTCCTACCTTAAAACACACAGGTGAAAAACCAACCGACCTTTTTTGGTGTTTTCTGAATGTATTGCATACTCAGTGACGAGGGGCAAGCCGAAGCAAAGGTAGGACACCACTGGGTTGAGGTTGCTGTGCTCGGAAGATAAAGGTTGCAGCATTAAACAAATACTGTGATAGATACATAAAGGAACACATCAGTGCACTGACCGTGAGTGGAGAAAGCGCACCAAAGGAAAGAAGTTCCCCAATTGAAAGAAGGAGCAAAGACCAGGAAGATAGTGAGAAGACGCAGAGAGGAACGGGGTAAGTGCATGCAGCGTGAGCGTGCTTCAGAGCAAGGGACCACAGCTGCGTTAATCACCTCATTAAAGGAATGCAGCCAGGGACGTCATTTCACCAAAATTACATCACATGACCCTTGACCACGAAGTGATGTCATTTGACCCGACGTCGAAGTGGCATCTTGGGAAGAGATAGAAAATGACCGTTCACCCCTTTACTGAGTCTAGCAATTATTGTATAGAATTCCAGAAAGACAAATTATTTGTTATTCCTATTCTTTCTTATATAGTGTCACTGCTCAAAGTGTAACACTTGTGGAACCTGCTGTCTTTTTTAAGATGCCTCAACATAAATTCCAGCCACTCCTGAAACAAAGATCCACAAGGCACTGGCCACAGCCCAGCAGCTTCATTGTAAAAAAATGTAATATAAATAAAATCTTTTTATTTTTTAGGGGTAGCAAGGGAGATGACATGGGTAGCAAGGGAAACCTCAGGGGTCGCATTTGCAACCCCTGGCGACCCCCAAATGAAGTCTCTGAATGCACCTGTAACATGCAGGGAAATAAAACAAGGGCCACACGATAAGCAAATCTCTGATGTCACAAAGGCTTGGAAATGGCAATACGTACTGCCTGAGTATTACAGGATAACATTGGACGACAAAAGAAAATTAAAGACTATCATGATTACAGAAATTCAACAACCAGCATGACAGTGGAAGTAGGAGATTGAATCGGAGTAAAACATTGTTGCAGAATTCTAAAGGGTTTGTCGAAGTATGAAGATCTACAGAAAGCAATAATGTAGGAAAAAAAAATGTGTGCGTGTAGAGAATGGTGAGAAGTAGTCAATGGACAACACAGTAAAAATAAAGACTGGTCAAACTAATTATCAAAAAGTTACAGGGACAGAAGAAGAGCCAAGCGAGGAGGAAATGGACAGAGGATTGACTAAAACAGAAGCGATAACAACATACTTATGAACTGGCACTCAAGAAGAAATAGAAGACAAATACCCAATGTTAAATATTATTTGACATATTATTAATGTACAACCTTTCTATTTGTTTCATTACTTAGTTTGTCATGTGTGAAATGACCCAGCTCCAAGAGGACAGCATTGAGTAGGATGCTGGTCACGTCACCAGACCCTGCCACTCAGTTGCTCCACCCGCCTCTAGTTTTCACACCTTCCAAGCCTCTACTTAAGGACTCTAGGCCAGCTTCAGGCAGACAGCATTGAGAAGGTTGCTGGTCACGTGACCAGGCCCTGCCTTTCATTTGCTCTCCCCACCTCCAGTTTTCACGCTGTCCAAGTCTCTAAGGACTGTAGACCAGCTCCAGTCCGACAGCATTGAGTAGGTTGCTGATCATGTGACCAGGCCTTGCCACTTAGTTGCTCCGTCCACCACCCATTTAATCAGTCTTCCAGAGGCGTCCTCATCGCCTGCGTCCTCAGAAAAGGACATGCAAAGGCAAGAACCTCACTTGTGTGTGTCTGTTCGGGCCTGATAGGGCCGATTGCCTGACCCGCTATCCTGCTTTTTACCTACAAATGAATCACTACTACTGCTACTCACCAAAAGACATCACCATGTATCTCCTCCCTCAACAGCCCATGTCCACTCTCACTATGGTACGAAGTGCCCTGGGCAGCCCCGGCAAGGTACCCTAGTGAACCTCATCAACATGGTCCTTGCCCCCATCCAACACCCACAGACCACATGCACATTTACTCTCATGTTGATCAATGCTCGCTCAGCAGTCGCTCACAATGCAGAGATTGCTCACCTCATCTCGTACAACAACCTTGATGCCCTGTTCATCACTGAAACATGGTTTACCCTATCCTCCCCATATTTCCAGTCCATGCCACCCAGCGACGAGAAGCACCTCCACCAAGGGAGGGCTGGAGCCCATCCCCTTCCACCAAGGAGCAGCTTCTGGAGAAGCGCATTCCTGCCTGACCCGACGTGCACTTCAATACGTGGGTAAGCGTGCCAATTTCTGGCATATTGTGCCGCACCATTGCACCACCAGCTGTACTAGAATATTTTGCCGCTAGATTCCTTCTAACCCGAGAACGACATCAGCTGCTTTCTCCGCCACGAGGAAGCTACAAAATGGCCGCCGCCATATGATGTTTACTGTTGCCTAGCAACAGTGTTTGTGAGTTCCCGCTCCGATTGGGCAGCTACTTTTTCATCATTGGAGCTGCGACACCGGATGGCGCTAACCGGCCGATCTATAAAGGCTGCCTACTGAGTCTAGGCGCCAGTCTGTGCCACCCAGCGATGAGAAGCACCTCCACCAAGGGAGGGCTGGAGCCCATCCCCTTCCACCAAGGAGCAGCTTCTGGAGAAGCGCATTCCTGCCTGACCCAAAGTGCACTTCAATGCGTGGGTAAGCGTGCCAATTTCTGGCATATTGTGCCGCACCATTGCACCACCAGCTGTACTAGAATATTTCGCCGCTAGATCCCTTCTAACCCGAGAACGACATCAGCTGCTTTCTCCGCCACGCGGAAGCTACAAAATGGCCGCCGCCATATGATGTTTACTGTTGCCTAGCAACAGTGTTTGTGAGCTCCCGCTCCGATTGGGCAGCTACTTTTTCATCATTGGAGCTGCGACACCGGATGGCGTTAGCCGGCCGATCTACGAAGGCCGTCTATTAAGGCTAGATGCCTGTCCCGAGCCTGTCCGGAGGCGTCTGAGGCCTTGGCCAGACACCCTGCCCGTCAGCCGTAATCCAAACACCTACAACTATCTCTCTGGTAAGCCGAAACACCCCCGCTTTGCAAACTGTCATTGTGGTTCTTGCTAGACCTTCGTCGCACATACCCTGGAACACTCTGTCCTAGCACTGTTCTACGGCATTCCTTTATCCTCGCTACGCCTACTGTGACTGATATTGGCCTACACAATATTCCTACTAATAACTGTAATAAGTAGCCTCACTGGCCATTACTCAACACAAACTCAAGACACTTATTCATACTCGCTCGATAACGTTCATTTGATGAGAATTAGCAAAATGAAAGTGTATACCGTAATTGCAACATGTAGAGATCATTTCTAGAAATGTGCTGTGTGTCAAGCTTGCTGTGATTCGGTATAGTGCTTGTATTGCTTAGGCAGATTTATACGAATGTTACATTGAGTTGCATTATGCCCTATGGTCGCTATAGACCACACTGTTTATGCTGATCTGTGTTGTGCCCCATGGTCGCTACAGAGCACACTAATCTGTGCTATGCCCCCTGGTCGCTAGAGACCACACTGTTTATGCTGATCTGCGTGGTGCCCCCTGGTCGCTATAGACCACACTGTTTATGCTGATCTGTGTTGTGCCCCATGGTCGCTACAGACCACACTAATCTGTGCTGTGCCCCCTGGTCGCTAGAGACCACACTGTTTATGCTGATCTGCGTGGTGCCCCCTGGTCGCTATAGACCACACCGTTTATGCTGACCTGTGTTGTGCCCCATGGTCGCTACAGACCACACTGATCTGTGCTGTGCCCCCTGGTCGCTATAGACCACACTGTTTATGCTGATCAGTGTTGTGCCCCGTGGTCGCTATAGACCACACTGATCTGTGCTGTGCCCCTTGGTCGCTATAGACCACACTGATCTGAGTTGGTCACCAACAGACCACACTGATTGTGCTGTGGCTCATACCTGCTAGCCAGCTTCTACCTGAATCACTATCTGAACTATGCCAGCCTGACTAGTTCTCATCACGTTCCCTTTCTGTATCATGCCCGATTGCACGCCCTGCAGCAGAAATGGCTTTATCCCATTCAGTAATGGACTTGCAAAGCTTGCCTGTCCTAGACACCACCCCATTCCCTGCCCCACACCTTTCCTACCCTCCCTACCTCCTTTCCCTCACAGTGCATCTACTGACCATAGCACTAAAATTAGCGCTACTTTAGGTAACACTCCACCTAACCGCACCACTGATGATCACTCAGACAACATCATCACTGACAAACCTTCACCACTATGCTTACTTAGAGGCCTATCCCCAAGCCGACAGAGCAAACCCTGTCCTACTTCAGTCCGGAACCTAAGATTAGCAACCAGATGTCACCATTGGTCTTACCACCTGAACACAGACATTAGGGTCAACCTTGCCAACTCAACCCACACCCGAGATGTCCCATTATCGGTAGAGGCCTCCCCAGCCAACAACCCCAATCCCCAAGCTAAACTCAAAGGGGCGCTCATTAACGCCCGCTCGGTCCCTGCTCATGCGCTAGACATCGCTGACTTCATTGTGACTGAAAACCTTGATTTTCTGGCTATCACAGAAACCTGGTTACATGCAGCGTCTGCCCCCGCCCTGACCCTCGCCATACCCGATAGCTACTCTATCATCAGGTGCGATAGGGACAACAATCAAACCATGGGGGGTGGATTAGCATTTATATTTAAGAGTTATCTCAATCTAAGAGTTGCTAACAACCATCAGCTGCCTTCAGCTGAACTACTCTCGATTAAACTCCCAATCTCACCCAATCATACCGCCCTAGTGCACCTCATCTATCGGCCACCTGGTCCCACTTCCACATTCGTAGAAGACATTTCTTCCATCCTAGCTTCCAGCACTAAGCCTAAATCCCAAATTATCCTACTTGGAGAACTTAACCTAGGATATCTGGACACGAACGACACTAAAGCATGTGACCTTACCAATGTTCTATCTGACTTTGGCCTAACCCAGCATGTCAATGTATCTACCCATATCAAGGGTCGCACATTGGACTGGGTTTCAGACATGAATTGCGCACTAAACCTAATTTTAGTGTTACCATGTGCATCGTCTGACCATCACAAAATAACATTTTCCATCAATTCTTGCCCACCCGTGCACAAACCTTGTACTGCGCCACCTACACTCACTCGCAACAAGAAGGATATCACAACTGAGAAACTACTTCCACTCATCCTCCCACTATTAAATTCGGTCTCCACAACTTGTGCGGACCCTACCGTCTTGGTGGACACCTACATTTGAGCTATGTTAAAAGCATTGGACGCCATTGCGCCTCTTAAACAGCGCAAAGAAAAACCATGCAACCACCTTAATTCCTGGTTCACCCCACACCTACGAGAACTTCGGAAAGATAAACGTAAAGCTGAGTCCCTCTGGAGAAACTCACCTACGCCAGTAAATAAAATCAACCTTCTAACCATCACCCTTTCGTACAAAGAAGCCATACTAGCGGCAAAACAAGAAGTCTATAATAACAGGATCCTACAAGCTCAATCCAATACCAAGGAACTCTTTAAAATTCTCAAGGAATTAGAGTCCCCAGCTGCCCCCCTTGACACATGCACCCCTGACACCGAATGGTGCGCCAACATTCAAAAAGCATTACTTAACAAAATCACTACTCTCCAAGCCAAAATCAATACAAAAAATAACTATCTCCTTGACTCAGCAGGTAATTCCCAACCCGCCAATGTCTCATCCCACAATCATTCCTTCAAACCTTTCAGCTTCTCACCTATAACCATTAGGGAAGTGGAAAATATCATCAAGAAGTTAAAACCATCCAATTGTCAAGGCGATGCTTGCCCAGCACCAATCGGAAAGGAAGCAGCGCCTGAGCTCGCCCCCTTTATCACCTCCCTTATCAACTCCTCCTTTAAATTTGGCATAGTACCAGATAACCTTAAGGATGCGTGGGTAATCCTATTAATCAAAAAACCTAACTTAGACCCGAGTATCCCTACCAACTATAGGCCCATTACCACAGTACCATACCTTCTAAAAATTTTGGACCGGGCTGCATACCTCCAAATTCAAGACTATCTTGATAAGAACAACTTACTTGGACTTAGGCAATCTGGTTTCCGGCCGAGACACGGCACAGAGACAGCTCTAATAGATCTAAAAACACAAATTGAGGATTTGAAAGACAAGGGCAAACAAGCGCTCTTACTCCTCCTAGATTTATCCGCCGCTTTTGATCTGGTGGACCACCAAATCCTCTGCCAGCATCTCAAAACGGCTGCCCACTTTTCCGATACAGCTACCTCCTGGATCAGTTCATTCCTTGCAAACAGATCCATGAGAGTCTTCTCATCTCTTGCCGCGGCTGACCCAGCACATGTTCCTTGCGGTGTCCCACAAGGCTCGTGCGTATCACCCACGCTATATAACGTCTTTACGAAACCACTATTTGATATTCTTGACCATCTGGGTGTCACCTACACAAATTATGCGGATGACAGCCAGATACTCATCCCTATCACTGGTGACTACGTAATTGACGTCAAAGCTCTTAATGCAGTTTACACCGTCATCCAGGCGTGGATGGCCCACCACGGTCTCTGCCTAAACGATGAGAAAACTGAGCTACTCATCCTAGGCTCTCAATCCAAACTTGCAAAACTTGACATCAAATATGACGCATTCAACATTGATGGCAACATCATTAAGGTCACCAATGTCACTAAAACACTCGGAATCTATTTAGACTCCACCCTCTCGCTCACCAGACAAACCAATTCAGTAGTTTCAGCATCTGCTTACACATGCAAACTAATCACTGCTTGCCGTCCCTTCCTAACTATGGACAACTGCCTGATCCTTGCCAGAATCCTCATCTTATCCAAAATTGACTATTGCAATGCCCTTTACCTTGGAACGAGTCAAAGAAACATTGACAAACTTCAGGTAACCCAGAATAACGCCATTAGGGCTGCTCTTAACATACCTAGGCACACCCACATCTCATCCACTAGACGTAACTTACGATGGCTCTCTATCCCACGGCGTATTGCCTTCAAAACTCTTATTTTAAGCTGCAAAGCACAGAACAACGCAGCACCAGCCTACTTGTCAGAGCGCTTTACACAACACACAGCCCACAGACCTCTAAGATCTGCATATGCACACACACTCATTATTCCTAGCTTTAAACTACAGTCTGCCAGAGGCTCGAGCTTCCCGCTCCTGGCAGCAAAGCTTTGGAACTCACTACCCAATGATCTCAGGAATGTCCCCTCCCGCCAATCTTTCAAACACAGAACAAAACAATGGCTCTATGAGCAAGACGCTGATTCGGCCACCCTTTGGTAAACATCCACCGTATGTTCCGCAACCTCGATCACCTCTGTATATACTGTGACGACCTCTGTAAAATCTTTTCTTTTCTTTTTATATATGTCCTTGTTCTATGTATGCTTATTTATTATGCAATGTGTAATTGCCTTCTATAACCTTCTGTAACCTTTCCAAACATGCGCCCTAATGCCCTTGGGCAGGCTGCGCAATATAAATAAATAAATACAAATACAAATACAAGTTGTCAACATCCCTGTATCCCAATAGCATCCAATATGCCGACTGGCCAGAAGGGCAAGAGGCAGAGCGGCAATCACCCACAGAAGCGATTGGCCATGCTCCATCATCCCCTCTCCCAAAACAAGCTCACTGGAATCACTTGCCTGCCGGTTACCTCTATCACACAAGGAATCCATCATCTTCCACCTCATCTACAGACCACCTCACAGAAGGGACTCTTTCATTGCAGACATGTCCAAGGTACTCTCCTTTGCCAAATTAGCACATTCAAATAATGCATTTTTCTGTGATTTTAACATCCATGAGCTTTTTGCACTGACCGCTTCAATGGGCCGTGAGCAAATGGTGCTCTCCCCCACGCACAACAAATTCAACATTCTAGACTTAGTCTTCACGTCATCCCCCTGCATCAACTGTGCAGACCCTATCCCACTTGACTGGTCTGACCACGTGGGCGTTCATTGTCAGTCACACACTCGACTACAGCTCACAAAGGTCAGGCTAAATGGCCCCTCACTCAATCCCACTCATTCAAAACCTTCCCGGTCAATGAGATAGAAGCAAACATTATGGACTTCCCCACCACAGGGAATGCCTTGGGCCTCCTGCAATTATTCAGCAACTCTGTTATGAAAATGGTGGACACTCATGCCCCTCTAAAATCCAGACATGCTAACACCACACTTCGACCCCATGCTACACCCCCGAGCTCGACTTCAAAATACACTCTGAGACCTAGAGAAATGGTGGTGCCCAAACCATAATGCAAGAGACCTTACCAACTTAAAATCTCTGCACGCAAACTGAAGGATTCTGATTACTGAGCCCAAATCTGTTTACTACTAAACCACAATTGCAGCAACCTCTAACAGGAGCAAAGCCCTCTTTGAAGTAGTAAAGCATTGTACCAAACCATCAGCCGATCCTGAGGTACCAGCAACTCAGGAAAAATGTGACAGAATCAACACATTTTTAATTGAAAAAATAGACCAAATCGGGGGGCGGTGTTGATCAGCCAAGTGAGATGGCCGCTTAGCTCTGCAGGGCGGTCGTGACCCACCTAAATCCTTGTCGCATCAGCGCTAATCCGGACTGCCTGCTGCAGCCACTGCCACAATCTTTTTGCCGGAATCATCCTCTACCCGCACCTGTGCTTTGGGGCTGAATTGGCGCCCGGGACCCGCACTTCCGACATCTGAGGCCTCTTTGCAGCCTCCCGCGATTGTTTGCGGCCGCTGGCTCTGCCGCCGCCGGGAAGTGCTGCGGCTCCTGATCCTCCCACGCTGCTGCCCGTGGCCGCCTGCGGTGCCTCCTCGTCGCTGTGCCTGGCCTCCTTGCTGCTGCCCTGGGAGTCCGTACCCCGGGGCTTCCTTCCATCTGTTTCGCCGCCGCCGGGAGGTGCTGCGGCTCCAGAATCTCCCATGCTGCTGCCCACGACCACCTGTGGTGCCTCCCTACTGTTGTGCCTGTCCTCCTTGCTGCCGCCCGGGGAGTCAGTACCCCGGTGCTTCCTTTCATCTGTTTCGAGGCGAGAGCCCCATCGCTGCTGGATCCCGGCTCCCACGGTGGTGCGGCGCACTGGTGGGCCCCGTGCGCCGTGACTGGGCTGTAGCCCGCCGCCTCCGCATACGAGCGTGGATCTCCCGCCTGCTCCTGGGACTGCGTGGGCTGGCTGGTCAGGCCGTCCGTCATGCGGGCAGTCACTCCCCCGTGGAGGGGAGAGGCCCACAAAGCCATCCAGAGGACACCGGTGCTGGGACCTCTTCCACTCACCTCCTCCCCCCGTTCAAGTGGATCACACCGTCGGACTGCTGCTGGCTGTGAACCTGCGCCCATTAGCCTACAAACGATGAGCGGGTCTAGCCACCCCAAAGGCTGCAAGGTGGGTTCTGGGGGCTGCGTTCTATCCACCCTGCACCCTCCTGGTGCGGGCCCCCGCTCCCCCCGGCTGCTTGTACTCTTGCCTGGGTGCCTTCTCCGCCCGCTGTGGGGCTGCCTGCACGGGGGCTCGGCCCACACCTGACTTTTCTCCCGCAGAGCGTGGCTCCCGCATCCTGCTTCGCCTCCGGTGCTGCGGCCTACCTAGTAGTGGTGGTCGCGCGCCCATTTCCTTGCCCCTCGCCACATCTCACTCCGGAGCCCATCGAGCCGGGGCTGCTATAGCGGACTGACACACCTCGGGGTGCCATTGTATGGGGAGGTGCCCCACTCACCCTACTGACCGATTGATTGCGGTGTCATTCACTGGTCGCCATCTCAGCGCTCTGGACCTAGGCCTACCTGAGTGAGTTCTTACTCACACAAAACATGCGGGGGCCCCTCAGCAGCTACTTCAATCGGCTAGGCCTGCGCTCCCCACGAGACCCGCACTGTTCTGGATCACGCATTCCCCCTGCTGGCCTACATAAACTCTGCTGCCACGTCGTACTCTGCCTTCCCCACCCTGTCGGCATACTATCAGCATCCTTGAACGTACAATACCTACGGACGGCAGCTGCTGCCCTGCCTTCATCTCCCCCGTGACTCCTCAGCTGCTGCCCACCTCTGACTTTGCCAGGTTTGAGAGGGTCTCCCCACCATTGTAATTTCCACCAGAGCGCGGGGTGCTAACAAAGTGGGCGCTATGGACAAGTTTGCCAGGGCGGCCCCTCGGGCGAACCCTGCGTCCTCCTCCGCGGCACAGGAGGATAGCGAGACATTGCCAGATCCCCCGCAACCAGACCTAACCACCATGATGGAATCCATGGCAAAAAACTTTGCATCCTTCCATGAAAAGCTGGACGACATCAATGCCAATGTCGCCTCCCTACGCGCCCAAATTGACCAGCACGGGTCCAGGCTTATGGAGACGGAGCAACGGATAGGTACCAACGAGGATCACATTCATATCCTTCAGAACACAGTTACAGAGCTTGTCCGTGACATGAAACAGGTCAAAGCCAAGAACGATGACCTCGAATTGAGGTCACGGCGAAATAACATTCGCATAGTGGGGGTTCCTGAATCAGCACTAAAGGGACGCAGGGAGCTCGCGATTGAGTAACTCATCAAAGATCTCCTTGGTAACCCCGAACTCTCACCATTCTTTACGGTCGAAAGAGCGCATCGCTCTCTGGCGCCCCGCCCTAAACCAGGCGATTTCCCCTGGCCAATCATCACAAAATTACTGAGCTACAAGGACAGGGATCACATTCTCCGTTTGGCCAGAGAGAGAGGGGAGCTGAGGCTTGAGTCCCAAATCATCAGGATTTTCCCTGACTTTTCGGCGGGGGTCCAGCTGGAGCGACACCAATTTAGCGGGGTGAAGAAGATGTTGAGAGATAGAAAAATTGAGTACTCTATGCTTTTCCCTGCTCGTCTGAAATTCATTCATCGCAACAAAATCTATTTCTTTACGGTCCCGGATAAGGCCGTTAAGTTTATCGAAGCGCAGATCCCACTGGTGAATCCTCCAGAGGAACAAATGGATGACGATTGATCCTGTACCCCCTAGGTTCCTCCGCTGACCTCTGGCGGACGGGGCGACTGTGAGACTGTTCACTTGGCGTACTGTGGCCCGCTCCGCTTACATCCCATTTGCTGGCCGGCCTTGGCCCCTTGGAACCCTATCTAGTACTTTACCTCTTGCGGGAGTTGCCTCCCTGTATTTCATGATTCTGTTGCCAAAACCTGGGCCTGCACTCCAGAAACTGGGCTGCACTGTCAGGCACTGACCTGTGGTAGTTCCAATTTCGTCCTTGCTATAGAAAACCATGGTTATCCTTTATTTTGTAACCTCTACTTTAATAGTCGAACAATGCTGAAAAATGTGAATGTTGTTTTTCGTCCAAAGTTTTAACATTGGTGGGCTAGACAGCAGCAGCAGCCCCCACTGCAGCTGCAATGCCGTTTACGGAGGGGGGTTTGTGTTCGAGCCCCGTTTGGACTACTTCTCAGGCGCTGCCGAGTTGGGGATGGCATGCAGTTTGGTTTCCGGGTGGTTGTCTATACACTGCTAGTCATTACTTGGCGGTGAGGGTGGGGGGTGGGACAGTTGGGGTTTGTTTTACACAAAATGGCGGGTTAGTCCTGGCTGGTACGGCGGGGAGGCAGGCCTGCCTCATCACAGCGCTCCGGCTGATATTCGAAGTGAGAATCCACATCTGGGATGTTCCTTAACTCTTTAGTATGGCTATTAGAGTATTGACGTGGAATGTACGGGGGCTGACCAATTTTACCAAATCTCGTATAATTACTGCATATGCAGAGAGGCATGGGGTCAAGGTTCTCCTGTTGCAGGAGACACACGCTAAGAAACTCTTGTCATCAAACCTCGCACAGACCTGGGGCCCCAACAGATACTATACTCAGTACTCCACTCAGTCCAGGGGAGTCCTCACTCTCATCCACAAATCGGTTGGATTCACACTTCACACATCCCACTTTGAACCTGAAGGTAGATTTGTGATCCTACACTGTTCCTTAGCTAACGAAGAATGCCTGCTTGTGAATTTGTATGCTCCCAACATTGATTCTCCCGACTTCATAGATACGGTATCTTCCATTCCCATGAAATATGTAGATGTCCCCATTATATGGGGCGGAGACATGAACCTCATACTTGATACGGCCCTAGACAGAACAACCACTGCCCATAGACCTATAACCCGAGTGGGCAAACGGCTTCTAACTCACATGGGCTCCTTGAATCTACACAATGCTTGGAGAACACTCCACCCCCAGGAGAGGGACTACACCTTCTACTCCACGGTACACGATAGTTCCTCGAGAATAGATCTATTCCTCCTGTCAGGTAGCCGGATGGGCAGGGTTTCTGATGTTAAGATCCTCGCGCGCACACTCTCCGACCACTCCCCCATGCTACTACAGATCCAGCTGGGTAATGCCTCTGGGGCTCGCCCCGCCTGGCGTTTCAAATCCAACACCCTATCAGATATCGTCTTTAGGGCTGAGATACTAGCCGACATAAACTTGTTCTACGAAAACAACAATGTCTCCGATACGTCCGAGGGGACTCGTTGGGAGGCATTCAAAGTTTACATCAGAGGAATGTGCATCTCTAGAGAAGCAGGGGTTCTCAAGGCCATAAAGCAGGCCTTAAATCTCTACGAAACCAAGCTTAAAACCTTAGAACAAGAGTACGCCTCCAAGCCAGCACCTGCCACCCTAGCGAAGATTAGGATGGAACTGGAAATATTTGAAGCACATGCCCTTAGTGAAGTGAGATACCACACCCGCCCTGCGGCTGACCGAAGATATGGTGAGGGGGATAGGCCGGGCAGGAACTTGGCCAAACTGGTCCGGTCTGAGGGAGGTAGGACTCGTATAAACAGTATTATCGATGAGAAGGGGTCAAGACACTGGTCAGACCATGCTATCCTTGACACTTTCGCCAGTTTCTATGCCAACCTGTACGGCCCCCAACCAGAGCACACAGCCCGTGACCTTGACGACCTATTAGAGTCCATCCCTATGACCTTGATCTCTCAAAGCACCAGAGAACTGCTCGATGCCCCGTTTTCCTTAGACAAGATAGTCCAGGTGATCTCGGATCTTCCTAAGGGCAAAGCTCCGGGTCCCGACGGACTCACATCTGAGTTCTATCAAGAGCATGTTGCAATATTAGCGCCCATACTGCATGGGGTCTGGACTGAACCACTCCGTTCACACACCCTCCCCCCCTCTTTAAGAGAAGCATTAATCACTGTCCTCCCCAAACCAGGGAAACCTCCAGACGAATGCAGTTCCTACAGGCCCCTGTCCGTCATTAATACTGACATGAAGATCTTTGCTAAAGTAATTGCCAATAGGTTCCTTCCATTCATGCCCCACTTAGTCCATGCCGACCAGAACGGATTAGTCCCTGGCCGCTCTACGGCACTTAACATCCGGCATCTATTTAACGTACTGTCTAGAATTGATCCAAATGCGGACGCGGTGGCAGTCACATTAGACGCCCAAAAGGCGTTCGACATGGTATCATGGCAATATTTATGGGCTGTCTTGGAGAAAATGGGAATAGGGCCGAACATGATCTCCTATATAAAACTGTTGTACACAGGACCGTCGGCAAGGGTGCTAGTTAACTCTGTCCCCTCTTCCCCCTTTGAATTACACAGGGGTACCCGGCAGGGCTGCCCATTCTCCCGCATCCTTTTTGCGCTTGCCATTGAACCCATGGCCGATCATGTCAGGGATCAACATACTCGTAAGGGCGTTCGGTTGCAGGGCACACCGGAAATCATCTCATTGTACGCGGATGACGTACTCCTCTACGTCAGACAACCCTCCACATACTTGGACCCTATCATTCGAGATATAACAAAAATAGGCACGTATTCGGGCTTCACCATAAACTACTCAAAATCCGAAATCTTCCCTCTCACTAAAACAACTCAGCAACCGTCCTACGAATTCCCCCTACGCTGGTCCCTGTCTGGGATCAAGTATCTCGGGGTGCAGGTGTCACTGGCTAAAGTTTCCCTGCTGGCAGACAACTATGAAGCAACGGCACAGCTCATTGAATCAAAGATGCACAAGTGGCGCAATCTCCCTCTATCCCTGGCGGGCAGACTCTCCCTAATAAAAATGATTGCGGTACTGGCCACCAGGGGGCGCACGGATGAACGTCCTCTCCGTGTGAGCACCGCCCCCATGGTCCCAAAATAGCGGCATGAGCCCCCGCTGACGGACCCCCCCTACTGCGAAAGTACGAAATCCTCTGGTCTGAAGAGACCCCCCCGCAGCGGAGAAGAAACCCGATGAAAATCGGGCCCGTTTTCGCCGAGAACGAGGTGTTTTCAGGAGCGCCCGCCCGCTGCACCACAGGAGACTCGAGTGCGGCGGCTTCTGTGACGGACCTCTCTGGCGGTGACGGCCCGCGTCCCGGGCCTACGGAGAAGACCAGGTGCGGGACCCCAGAAAGGTGACGCCCCCCAGGACCGGCATACGAGCACGGGGTAAGTGAGGACCCCCACCACGAGACTCCGCGGCGCCAGGGCCCGTGCCCCGGCGGCACCGCGTAACACGCACACCCTCCTCACTGCTGACGGCGCGTGTGGTGAGTTGTGCCCCGGGAACCGGACACGCTCCGAATAGAGCAGGGCGTCGACATCTGCAGTTGCTGCCTGCTGGACCCGGACCCCTATACTGGTGCTGCTGCCTCCGGCCCCACCGGGGGTGGCGAGGCGCTTCTACACACCGGGCTGCGCCAGATCCCGGCGGTGAGCCCTGAACCACGGTGCACAGCCCCAGGCCCCCCTTCCTTGCTGTAGAGGCGGGGACGACCCCCCTGGAGGCTGAGAAGGCTGCGAGACGCCGCATTCAGTGAAGGACACAATCCATAACACGGTCTACATAAAAGACTGATCTCCACGTGACCATTGTTTCTAACTGCTGGCTGCCCTGGCATACGCTCCCTGCGCCAAACGTTACACTGAAGGGACAAGGGTAACCCGCTAGCCCAGCACTACATACGGGGCAAACCCCGCCTAGGCACGCTTCTGGACCATGTAAACCCTGCGTTGGGGACACCAAACACTGCCCAAACGTTGCGCTCTACGTGCAACGGATTCCCAGCAATCTGGCAGGGAAGGTCTCAACGGAGGTCGCCTAGAACGCACAGGTGACCCCAACCCTGGGTGAGCATAGCAGTAAAACCCTGCCCCGTGACCCCCCGCTGACCTGACCCGAGGAGTTGGCCCACATCATACGAAGTGCCGAGAACAAACGACAACACTGAGCCTGCCACCCGTGCATCCTCCCAGAGGGTAGGGCCCCCTATCCAGGGGCGTGTGCCTCCTCTAACCCGGGATTTGGCGCATGGACCCGCGCCACAAACTGGCAAAATTCGCCTACGGACCATCCCCCGCACCCTCTGGGACCATAGACACCATGGCCACGGACCCATCGGAGGCAGGTGCTGTGGCCACCAAAGGAGACATTGCCACTCTATTGTCTGAAATAAAAAACATGGGTGCCAACCTTGGCGGCAAAGTCGACAAAATCACCCAGAGAATGGACAGCTTCGAGGAACGTTTGGAAAGCGTGGAGAATAATCAGACTTCAATTGACACCCTTGAAACTCAGATGGATGTACGAATCCGCAACATCGAGAAAAGGGAGGTCGAGGCAAGGCTTAAGATGGATGACCTGGAAAACAGGGAAAGGAGAAATAACCTTCGCTTTTTCGGCATTCCGGAACGTGATGGTGAAACTGAGAAAGACCTCAGAGACGCCATTCATGACATCATCAAAATACTAACCGCTGATGAAGACATTGATGAACCTAAGACTGAATGCATACACAGAGCTGGAGGACCGCCTGGCGGCCCACGCTCTGTACTGGCCAAATTCCACCGATATCAAGACAAAGCCAGAATTCTTGAAAAAGCCAGGTCTGGTGGCCCGCTCACGATGGGGGGCGCGCAAACCACCATTTTTCAGGACTTATCTTCGCTGACGCTAGCCCTAAACGCCTTTGCAGCCCCCTGACGAAATGGCTGAAAGACCAAGACATAAGGTATAGATGGGGATACCCTTTCTCGCTTACCTTCGAGCATGGCAGCAGGAAATTGATCCTACGCTCCGAAGAAGAAATCAAAGATTGTATCGCCGATCTCCTTGGAGCGAATCAGGGAAGCAAGGAGAGTGACGACGGCGAGCGCCCGGGAATGCAGTTGGAACTCCAGGGCCCTAGGCGCAAGAGGGTAAAGGGATCAAGGAAATATAGGCGCCCCAACAACACTCCCGAGCAGGTCTGAGCCAAGGGACCCAGGCGAAATTTGAGCTGACCACAGCCATAGCCACAATAAGCGGCGCTGTCTCCCGCGGAGATCGTTACATGGCGGACCCCGCCGAATGGATGCTGCCGCTGGCGGGGCATCCCTCCGTGCCGAAAAGTGACTTGAACTCCCGCGGAGAGACCAGCAAACCACACGTAACGTTGGAATTTTTTCATTTGCTTGTTGTTACTGTTGTTGAAACTGTATAACGTTTGGGGGAGGGGGAAAGGAGATGGGGGCTCACCCTTAAGTAGTGATGGGAAATCTGATTGGGACCGTGGGACAACGGTTCCCACTGATGGTCAGCCAACGGACCGTACGTTTCCACCTAGTCCGTTCCGGACGCCGTCAACGGCTGCCGACGCAGCACACCCTGTTCCTACGCTCAAACGAACGCCACCGACTATGGTGGGACACGAGACATGGGGAGAGAGGTAACGAACACTTGGGAAATGTACAAATAACTCTGCACTCGCTTCAAGGTGTCGCATTCGCGATGACACAGGGTACCCGCAGGTCTTTCCGGACTCTGGTGGTGAAGGATTCCAGACTACAAACCGCCAATGGCATCACATGAGAAGGTCAAGGGCAAGGGTCTTCTCAGAATTGGGTCAATCAATGTGAAGGGACTGAACTCTCCTACCAAGAGGTCACTGGTACATAGAGAATTTCGAAGGTCTGGCATAGACATTCTCCTCATCCAGGAGACGAAATTTGCGAGGGGTGAGGAGCGGACAGTTCTGGGGACTAGGGGAGGCACGGAATTTTGGGGCTCTGGCCCGCTCAGAAAGGGGGGGGTCGGAATCCTCATTAAGAAAGGAGTTGGGTTTGAATTAGAGAAGTCCTGGTCGGATGTGAGCGGATGAGCCCTCTTGATTGTGGGAAAAATTGCAAGGATTCAGGTCACGATTGCCACAGTGTACCCGCCCAATACCGGACAGACTGCATTCCTCAGGAAAACGATTCCCAAAATAGTGCTGGAAACTGCAGGCCATCTCGTGGTAGGAGGCGACTTCAACCAGTGGATAGACCCATCTGTAGACTGGAGACCAGGCAACCCCGACACGCGGAACCAGCACAGAGGGGCCCGCACTGAATTCGCAGCCCTGATGGAGTTATACGATCTACGTGATGTATGGAGAGCACAGCACCACGACGAAAAGGGCTTCACTTTCTACTCGAACCCTCATGGCACATTCACGCGCATAGACTATATATTCCTCTCGTCTGATCTTGTGAGGTCCACAAGCCACTCCAGTATAGTTCCGATTACATGGACAGACCACGATATGGTACTGGCAGACGTCGATTGGGCTGATCTGCCTGTCGCCGGAGGATCTTGGCGCTGCAATGAGTCCCTTTGGACTGATGTGGTTTTCAGAGGTGAAATGGAGACCGAGATTGAAGAATATTTCAGGACAAATGACAACGGAGAGGTCTCCAAACAAGTGATCTGGGAAGCTGGGAAAGCTATGTGGAGAGGCGTGCTAATACGCGAGGGCTCCTCTAAAAAGAGAGAGCGGAGGATTGTCGAGAACAAGCTACGCAGTGAAATATACCAGCTGGAGAGCGAATTGAGGAATGAAACAGAAATTGACTCCGCCAAACTGGATATGGCCCACTGCAAAAGAGAAGAACTACGACTGGTAGAACATGGCCAGGTGGTGCGGAAATTGCAATTTCTGAAACAGACATACTATGAAAAAGGTGACAAGGCCGATGCACTCTTAGCTGCCAGGCTCAGGGAACGGAGAGAGGAACGCAAGGTTAAGGAGATATCAGAGCCCACTAGCCCCACGACCCACCTACCTTGCTCAATACCCGAGCGTTTTGCCACCTTCTATGAAAATCTATATACCTCCGAGCTGCTATCGGCTCATTCTGACATAGCGTCCTATCTGTCCCCAATTACCATCCCTACAGTAACGCAAACAGAAGCCGAACTCCTTGATAGCCCCATAACTGAAAGCGAAACGAGAGATGCAATCAAACGACTTACATTAGGGAAGTCGCCGGGCGAAGATGGCTACACGGCCGGCTTCTACAAGACCTTCGCCGATCAATTGTCACCCTTCCTCACGGAACTCTTTAACGAGATAGTGAGCTCTGGGACCGCCCCAGATTCCTTTAAGAAAGCCCTCATATCTGTCATCCCTAAAGAAGGTAGAGACCCCAAACTGTGTGGATCGTATCGCCCCATTTCCCTCCTCAATCTGGACGCGAAGATTTATGCCAGGGTATTGGCTGCCAGACTAGAAACTTTAATGCCCAAACTAGTCCACTCCGACCAGGTCTGATTCATTCTCGGCAGGCAGGGTGCCGACACCATGCGTAAGACTCTGCACCTTGTCCACGCCGGGCACAGTCTTCAAGACGACCCGGCCCTCCTTTCGATTGACGCGGAAAAAGCTTTCGACAGGGTGGAGTGGGACTTCCTGAGTGCAGTCCTCCAGAAAGTAGGAATAGGCCCCAAATTCCGCGATGGGATACGAGCACTATATGCCTCTCCCAAAGCGTCAATCTTCGTTAACGGAGAATACTCCAGGTGGTTTGAACTGCAAAGGGGGACCAGACAGGGATGCCCGCTCTCAGCGATCCTGTTCGCACTTTCCCTGGAGCCTCTGGCACAAAATCTCAGAGACGACTCCCGAATAGAGGGAATACGGCTGGGAGGGACCGAATACAAAGCAGCGTTGTACGCTGATGACATCCTTCTACATCTAACCAGACCTATGACCTCAATCCCTCATGCCATAGCCCTAATAGAAGAATACGGTCGGTTCTCTGGATTCAAAGTGAATATGTCTAAGTCCATCCTCTTTCCCCTCCAAGGTGTCCCAGTTGAAAATGAGGCAAAGTTCCTCCCCCTTGGGCTTAAAATAGAACACGTGACATTACAATACCTAGGTATAAAGATTACTAGAACCCTAGGTGACCTATACGAGGCCAACTTCCCCCCGCTTCTCCGAAGCTTTGAAAGAGATCTCGAGAAATGGAGTAAACTGACGATCTCATGGCTGGGGCGTATTTATGCCGTCAAGATGGTGTGCCTCCCTCGCTTTCTATACCCCTTCCAGATGCTACCGATCGTGATACCCATCAATTCTTTGTCGAGGCCCGAAGGACCATGTTGCGGTTCATCTGGCAGGGGAAGAGACCGAGGATCTCATATGACACGCTTATTCTCCCCACAGAAAGAGGAGGGGTGGGTCTTCCAGATCTAAGGAATTATTATAAAGCTACCCAGTTGCGCGTCCTAATCCCACACCTTAGGGACCACAAACACCTGCAATGGGTCCAGATGGATAACCACTATATGTCCCCCGCCACAGTGGCAGAATGGCTTTGGTCCCCATACCAACGGGTGCAGAGGAAAATCAGAAAACATCCCATATTGATTACTATATGGAACATATGGCGCACCGGGAAAGAGATGCGAGAAGTCACCACCTGGCCATCCCCGCTCAGTCACCTATGGTCTCCTGGCGTAAATGACCATATTCCGAACCTGGAGCGATTCCAGTCATGGTACGAAGCGGGCCTCGAAAGGGTAGGACAACTTCAGAGAAAAGACTCGTTCATTACACTACCGGACCTGACAACGGCGCTGGGGATAGGTACCTTATCGACATTTCACTTTATCCAGCTAAAAGGGGTGTTGACAAAACCTGAATGGAGAGTAAAATTGAGAAGAGACCTCACCGCCTTTGAGAAACTTCTGGACTCCAGATCAGAAATGAAAGGCCTCATATCCGTGATGTACCAAACACTTTTAGCAGCAGGAGGTGGCAACACTGAACCCCTCAGAGCCAGATGGGAAAAAGACTTAGGCGAAAGATACTCCCCGACCAATGGGACCTGATGTGCAGAGCCGCACCCAAATCCTCCATCTCCAGCCAGTACAAACTTCATGCAATAAAGCTCCTACATAGATGGCATTATGACCCACTTCGACTCTCTAAAATGTCCCAATCCATGAGCCCGAAATGCTGGAGGAGGTGTGGAGAAAATGCCAACTATTGGCACATGTGGTGGGGCTGCCCGCACATCAAAGTGTTCTGGACTGAGGTTTTGGGATGGATTAAGGAGATAGATGACATTCACAGGGAACTCGACCCACACCTTGTTTTGTTCGGCCTTGAAAGAGACGAGGAAGAGTGGCTCCGGGTGAAAGGCCTGGCCCCCCAGCTGTTGTTGGCGGCAAGAGCCCTCATAGCGACCAAATGGAAGTCTCCCCTGATCCCAGGGAAGGCCGAGTGGATCAAAATCGCTACAAACATTTATGTGATGGAAACGATCACCGCCTCCTTGCACAATAAATCTGCGAAATGTGAAACCCTATGGATGGACTTCAAGAACACGTATATCTCACCCCCTTCTGCCCCCCAATCAGAGGAGCCTCAAAGCCCGACTGAATGATGCCATGTCCAAAGGACAATACAAAATACAAACAGCGAGTCACCTAAGTCCGGCTGCCAATATCTTGCAATCCTTAGCCCTGTGCCAACCGCACGATACCGATACCAATGTTTGATGATTGTATTTGTGACGTACAACAAACCAAGTGGGGGGGGGGAGGGTGGGAAGGAAGTACGGCAAACAGCCAATGAAACATACTCAGGTAACTGGAACTGTTGCACGACTAAAAGACTCTTGGTACATTGTTTTGATTTGCATCTCGTGCCCGACTTGCCCCCTTGAGGGATGTGCAACCGTGTTTAAGCAATGTTTGCATTTTTCTGTTATTTGTAAAACCAATAAAAATAAAATTAAAAAAAAAAAAAAAATGATTGCGGTCCCCAAGCTCCTCTATATATTTGCGAATGTGCCAGTATGGCCAGGCAAGCAGTATTTCAAGAGGCTTCACACGGCGTTTGCTCAATTTCTCTGGCACTCCGGGGCGGTCCGTAAGAAGTGGCAACACATGACCCTGCCCTATGAAAAAGGGGGCTTTAATGCCCCTGATTTAACTTTCTACTGGAACGCTGCTCAGACCCAACATGCTACCCATTGGTATACACACCCCAATCCGCCCCCTCATATTAAATTGGAAAAAATGGCGGGGAACGGCATCCACATCATGACCCTACTATTACACCATGGATTTCGTACAGATGCCCCATTGGACCCGGTGGCTACCACGATTCAGGCATGGAACAATATCCTTCCCCCCAGTCCGGAACAGCGCCCATACTATAAGTGGCTCCCCTTATGGCAATTTCCCGGCCTCACCCCTACACACGACCAACACCTCTCTCAATGTTGGGAAAGCCTGGGATATCGGGCCCTGACTGACCTGTATCCTGATGGTTCATTTATTACCCCCCGAACATTGTGCCCCGGGCACCCCAGCTCTGCGCTTGACTTGTCGCAGTACTACAGGTTGAGAGCAGCGGTACGGGCAATGTGTCCCTCCTTCCCAGACGAGCCTCCAGACTCTCCTCAACTCCAGTACATAGCAAACTCCACAGGCTGTAGGGGCATAATATCCTCCCTATATAAAATACAGATGGGCAAACTAGAGAATATTTCCCCGGAACCACGGGAAGCATGGGCCAGGGAGCTCGAAACGGATATCACTGACGAAATGTGGGGCAAAATGTGTGCACACACGAGCAAGGTATCACTTAGCGCCAGGTTCCGCTGCATACAATACAAACTTCTCAATAGGCTCTACTACACGCCGTACAGAGTTGCAAAATTCACGCTCACCTCGACACATACATGCCTGAAATGCAAATCAAACGAGGCAGATCATGTTCATATGTTTTGGTCCTGTGCTGCGCTGAGCAGGTTTTGGGTGGAGGTGACAGAGGCGCTCTAAGAGATAATTGGCTCCCCGGTAGAGATGGACCCATTAGCCTTGCTGTTTGGTATTTGGACAGGAGAAAATGCAAGGAAAATGTCAAAATTCTTAAATGTAAGTGCTATAGTTGCCAAAAGATGTATGTTACAATGCTGGAAGCGCCGCATCCCCCCCACCCTCAGCAAGTGGTTGAGGGCCCTCACGTGGGTACAAACATGCGAGGAGGAGTACATCGGAACCTTGCCCATACCTTCCCGCCCTGGAAATGTGTGGTCTGAATTTCGCAGTTACCTGAACAGCAAAGATGGGGTCGAGTGGACCTCTGCCCCCTCACCGGCCCAACCGGACTTATCTTGAGTCACTACTCATGCGCACTATTCCACAATGTTCACCCCCTCTAAAATGTGATGTTGATATTAGCTGTGATGCAACGCATATAGATACTGTTATGTTGTTTTTTTTTTTGCTTACATGCTAACTGTGCTGTACCTGTCTTAACCTTCTGCCAATAAACAAAAGTTTAAAAAAAAGAAAAAATAGACCAAATCTGAGAAACCATCGAATCAACCTCTCACAGCATTAGCCTCGCCTGAATCCCGGGAAAGCACAATGCCCCTATGCAGCAAATGCTCTCCTCTCTTTCCCCTGGATCGCCAAAAATGATTGCATCCCCCAACCCTACTTCTTACTCTGGCAATATAATTCCGGCCTCCATCATTAAACAATTGACCGGCCTGGAAACAGTTTGGGTATCTCATTTTGTGAAAATATATGGGATTGTTGATCATAAAGTTTTCTTGTGGGTCCAATGAATGGGCGACAAACTTTGATTTTGAAGATATTGCTTATTGTATTAAAAGTTGTAATAATTCTGCCGCCACAAGCCCGGATGGTTTGTCGAATTGTGCATTGAAAAGGATTCTGTTTTATGGGCTAAAGTGAGCTAAAGTTGTATTTGATCTCTTTACCTCAATTGTTAAGAACAGATGCCTACCACCCTCGTGTGCAGGGTCAAATATTAAAACTGTATAAAAAAAGGGGTTAAAATTGATCCAATTATCAGCCCATTTCCATATTGGATTCTAGCAGTAAAGTTTTTTCTCTGTTGATTCTTGAAGATTTGGACAAGTGGGCCATGATGGAAGACGTTTTTGATCCATGTCAAGCTAGTTTTAGAAAAGGCTTAGGGATAATGCAAAATGTTTTATAATTAAAATGATTGTCTGCTCAAATAAAATCTTTGGATAAAGCAATCTACATGGCGTTCCTGGATCTCACACAGGCTTTTGACTGTGTGAATAGAGGAAAATTGTGGGAGAAAGCGGCAAGGTAAAATTGCCTGGATGCTTTATAAAATATTCAAATTGCTTTGCATTCAGCTCTCGCATTCATGTCAGAATGGTCCAAGAAGGTGTCTTCACTCATTGGATTTAAACAACAAGGATGTGTGTTGGTGCCTTAGTACTTAATTTTTATATTTATGACATTGGTGTCTCTTTTAATAACATCTCTTCAAATCCTACCACGTTGGGTATGTTACCTCTCCAATATTTAACATATGCTGATGACATTGCTATTTGTGATTATACCCCTATTCGCCTCCAACTATGCTTGCTTGAACAACTACCTGCTTGATCATTATCTGATTGTCAATACTGCAAAAACTAAGGTGATGAAAATGCAAACAAGAAAAAGTTTTAAAGGAGGAAGGCGCGCATTTAATTTTGTTTTAGGTCAAACAATGTTGGAAATGGTTTCAAATTTTTAATATTTAGGGGTAATGGTATATGATGTGCCCAATAAGCATGAGCTAATCGCTCCCTTCCAGTCACAGGATAGAGTAATGTCAGCTGAAATGAGAGCATTATGCTTTGGTCTATTTTCTTTGCATCCTGTTTGGCAACTATATTTGCAGGCAATTGAACCCAAATTAAGTTATGGTTCTTTACTTTATGGGACAGATGTTGAATGGGGTAAACGGGAAGCTCTGATATGGAGAAGGACATTATTGTTGCTACAGGGGATGTCTATCAGCCTCATAAAACTTAAATTAGGTTTAATCTCCCTACAGGCCCAGATAAATTGTCAGATGTTACACTACACTTTCTGGATGCTCACAAGGCCTAGTAGGACCACCTCTGTCTTTTCTCATCATTGTTATTATTTGTCGTTCATTCCTATATTCCCTCCCTTTAGCCCTGTGGGCCCTTTGAAACACAATTTCTTGTTAAAAATGCACAATAAATAAATACATAAATAAATATGTGAGTCGGGCTAATACTTTAAAACAGTCGACCTGCAGAGTTTTAAACATTTGGATCAACTCCTGTGATCATTTGTTGTTAGAACTGGGTTATTCGATTCAGGATTTGTACTTGCCTTCCGCAAAAGTTAAGTGTAGACTGTTTGAATCAAATTGGATATCGACAAGAGAAAAATGTATGCAATATCACCTGTTTACCTGTTCAGTTTTTGACATCAGATCTTTTAATGTCCTTCCTCATTACTTAGTTAAATACCCTTTGCAATCTTCCAGATTTCAGTTTTTAAGATTTAGGTCTATTTTTGACAAATGAAGTCTGGGGCGCTCGGTTGGGTGGGGTTGGGGATAGTTGCTAGATTAATGAGATTATGTACATTTTGTGATGCCGAGGTAGAAAACATTAATGCACCTGGTTATGTATTGTGAAGGCCTAATTGCTTAGAGAAATTAAAATTGGGGAAATGTATGACCGTTAACATTGCTTTAAATGAAGATTGTTGGGATTGTATTTTAAACTCGAATATGATTTTGTTAAGTTTGGCTGTTTTAAGATTTTTTTAATTAGTTTTAGCAACTAAATAATGCCTTGGGTTATTTAAATTAAATACAATGTTAATCTATGTTGTTGTTTGATGTTGATGATTGACATGCAAAGGTTATTTGTTAACCAAATGCATTAATAATAAATAAAAACAATTTGACCGCCCTGGTGCCCAATGGGCACCTCAGCATAATCAATGCCTCCCTCGCAGAAGGATAATTCCCGGACACCCTCAAGATGGTCTTATACAACCTCTTTTGAAAATTCCAACCCTAGAGCCAGACGACCTGGCCAACTACAGGTCTATCAAGAACCTTACAATTACTGGAAAAATTTTGTAAAAAGTAGTTGCTACACAACTACTCACCAGAATCGAACAACTCCACCTCCTAAATGACTATCAGTCAGGGTTCCGCCCAAAGTGCACCATCGAGACAGCCAACATCCAGGTCATGGATGATGCTCTCCAAATCATCAATAAGGGTGACTCATGTCTCCTCGTCCTCCTTGACCTCTCAAATGCATTTGACACCATCGACCACTGCATTCTTCTCTGCCTCCTTTCTGATAGGATGGGATCTCTGGCACTGACCTGAATAGGTTTACCTCCTAACTCTCAGGCAGACACCAAGCTGTCCAGATGAACTTGTTGCATTCTAACTCACTCCAGGTCTCATGCAAAGTCCCACAAGGCCTCATGCCCTCACCAATCATTTTGATCCTTTACATGCAGCCTCTGGGCACTTTCATCAAAGATCACAATTTAGCTATCCACCAATATGCAGATGATACTCACATGTGCATGAGAGTAAATAGCATGCAAGACATCATTCGTCTCCATGATCCATCCAGTCCTGGATGTCGACTGCCTACCTCAAACTGAACCGATTCCAGACTGAATTCGTACTCATCGGTCCGCCAGCTAAAAAACAACTTGTTCAACAATGGCTGAATGATATGAATATAGAAGGAGTTGATCCACAACACAGACTCTGCAAAATTCTTAGGCTTCCCCATTGACAGCAATCTGTCCTTCCAGAAACACATAGCCAAGAAGGCCCAAATAGCTTGACTCAGAATCTCTACCCTTCGGAAAATCAAATCCTCATCCGACAGCAGGACTTCTGGACTGCTTTGCAGGGCCTTGTGCTCTTGCACATTGATGGGGGAAATGCTCTCCTGACAGGGCTCTCAGCTGCACACTTGGCTCCCCTAAAACCAGTCCACCACGCTGCAGCACATATTATTACGGGAGTATGGAAATGTAACCGAATTGCCCCCATCCTACGCAAACTACTTTGGCTTCCACTCTAAGCCAGGATACTGTTCAAGAATACAATAATCATCTACAAAGCAGTCACGAGTAGCACACCTGGCGGGGCTAAGCACCACATATCTGACGGCACACGCTCCTCGTGCAGCAAATTAACCAACCAGCTTGAATCACAACCCATCCGCAAAGCGAGGACCCGCAAATAATCCTTCTATTGTCATACACCCACCTTCTGGAACTCTATCCTGGTGTCTCATCGGAATGCCCCCATAATTCTCCAAAACATGGCTCTTTCAACAACATTTGACCAAAGACTAATTCCAATGGATGCATATACCGATGCACATACCTCACAGTACTGTGCTACTGTTTAAAGATGTCAGCCCAAATGCCGGCTACCCACACTCTGTACAGCTCTCCACTGCTCTCAAGCTAGGTCTGTGCTTTAAACAATAAAACAACATGTTTAAAAAAATTAAACAGTTCATCTCTATTAGGGGAGATGTTATGCATAGAATTAAGATCTGTCCTGGAAACCATTCTGACTAAGGACGGATTCCAGAACAGATCAGTTGAGAATGTTATGATTTAAGTTGATGTGAGGGGAGCAACTGGAAAGGATGCACCCTGTATGGTCATAGTAATAAAACTCACAATTGAAATCTAAGTGACCTTTTCTGGTGTTTCCTGAATGTAGTACAGATGGCAGTACAGTCTTTTATTGTGCTGGTTATCAGAGCATCCATCAACACATCCTCCATGATAATTGTTTCGGCCAACCTCTCATCCCTCATGAGGAACATGCTCTCTGCTCCTCCAAAGTCTCTGTAGGTGTTTCCACATAAGGACCCTGCATAACTTCTTTCTGTTGAGGATTCCACATGAGGCCTCCCCACTCCTGCCCCTGTTTTCATCGCCAAGGCCTCATCTGATTACTCTCACTCCTGAATCATCCCTGAATATGCCAGCCTCCAAAGCTGTGTAGAGAGGCAGATGTACACCTCATTTATAGAGCCCACCCCCTCGCCTCTGTCATACTGGAAGAATAGCAAGAGATAATTGTGTATGATACCTGGTATCATCCCAATACCACATCGAAGATGTGAGAGATGTTATGCACTGTAACAACCGTATTGTATGTATCCTCGAACTGATACGGTAGACATAAGCCTGCAGACACCACTGAATATAGAAGAATTATAAGTAACGTCAGAGAGATGAAAAGTGACGCCACTAAAAAGAAAAGACATGTTGATATACTAAATTTGATGTATGAATATCTAGAGAATGAAGATGTAATTGAAGCAACAAAGTAAATATATATTTGAATGAAAAGGAAATCATATACGCTGAGAAGACGAGTGACAAGCAATGTAATAGATGTATATACAGAGAAATGCATGGTAGATAAGACAACATTGAAGCACGCTGAAATCGAAAATAGAACACGAGTAAAGCAGCATGCTGAGAAAATGGATGTCAGCACAGTGTAATAGTAAGCAAGAAGCCTTGAGAAGGGAAACACAGGTTGGAGAGATGACAGGCACTGACATACAAATTTGTGCAGAGCAAAGGATAAATGTTTGGCTCAGAATCAAGGATGCTGCACCAAGAGTGACTACATGGCTCAAAAGGAGTCGAAGAGGCTAGGCCATGTACATAGGACATATTTCTCTTAGATTAAGTAAAGGAGTGAATAATTGTGAGTGCTAAGTATTGTGCAATTAAAGATGTGGCAAGCACATGCAGGATGGAGCAATGTCTCCAGAGGCCAAGAAGAGTAACAGCATGCAATACAATTGAATCATATAGCACTGAATAGAATTACAGACTGTACAAAATCATGGTCTCCTCATGCATGCTGTAAGACCAGAAGACAAGGCTTATTCATAAAGCTCCAGACCAATATATCAATGTACCTTCACGCCCTTTAAAGTTCAGAGGAAGAGAACATGGAGCAAGGTCAACTACAAAGAAGAAGTCTTGGCTTATGGCCTAACTGATGAAAGATAGTAGACTAATCAGCTAAGAAAGACAATTGTCTGATGGTGTTCTCTTGCACCCAGATTTTGTTGTTTACGTGCTGCTAATGAGCCAAGTGTCCATGGTTGGTAAGAGAGTGCCAACAAATCATGAGGGCCTATGAAATGGGGGACTATAAATTGTTGCACAGGTCTATCTGCTGCTGTTATTACGTTATTATCTTTTTTTACGTAGTTAGAGGTAGTTCAAAGCATGCCTACCAGATAAGGGGCATCCAAGGATGATACTAGCATTCATACAAACTATATGTATACACTACCCAAACCAATCCCTCCACCTAGTAGATCTTTATTGCTAGCATCGTAGGATGATGTCATAGCTGATGAATGTTGAGGTATAAAACCTTTTGTGTAACTGAAATGCATTGAGAGTCTGTGAACCGCAATCTGTTTGTTTGCCAGGTTTCCTACTTTATTGAACTGATAATGAAGTAGTATTTTGTCATATTCCTTGAGTCTGTCTGGTTAGTTGGGCCTGAGATCATGTATTGTAGTAATCTTATTCGGCACTTGGAATGCTCCAGGTGCTATTGGAGATTTTGGTAGCAGTGCGGAGGGTTTCAATCCAGACTCTTGGATTTTGTACGTCTTCCACCATCAGACATAAGATTGCAGTTTCCTGTGGAGAGCAGAAGAAGTAAACCAAAACGGTCGGCAGGTGCCTCTTTGAAGAAATTCCTGTCCAGTCCCCACGGGAGCCCTGCAGACTGAAGGCAAAGTGGTCGGTTGGGGAAGAATCGATACCAACGTTTTCAATCAGAGCAACAGACATAAGTAGAACATTGAAAGTGGCAAATAAAAGGGGAGGGATTGTATTGCGTGTGTACATATACATAGTGGGGAAATGTAATGTGATTGATTAAGGGAGAGATACATCAATACTTATTCTCAAGGAGATAGAAGAAAACACATCACCCTCTGGAACAGAGTATTAAGATAGGGGATTCATGCTGCAAGGCCAAAGAAGGATGTTGTTTACACTCCAAAATGGAGTAAAATGGAGATGAGATACCTTTTCTAGAGAGTGTAAAAAAGACGATCGTAGAAATTGTTGTGCACATTTTTGTTTGGGGTTATTAATATGTTAATGTACAAATTTTATGTGTTTGAAAAAGACAGGTGTTTTTATTAGTTGTGACAATTTAGGTTGTAGACTACAAATATAAAACAATAGGAATAATTTGAATGTTCATCAGACCCTACAAATAAGCGACTGGCACCAATAATAGGAGGTTAAAACTTGTGGGAAGAAATATAGTAAAATAAGATTCTTAGATTGTCAATAATTAAACAGCAGTACCGTGAGAACTGATAGAACTGTAATGAAGAAACAAAGAGAATAGCATTGTGTAGGATTTGGTTTCTGAAGAACTGTTTTTTGAGAAATGGGCTGCAATTGCTGGTGTTTGCCGAATTGACTAAGTGAAGGAAGAAATAAAATAACGTTTCATATAATATTAATTGATTAAAGTGATAACAGAATAAAAGATCTGGTAAGTATTGACATTTAAAAAACAACTTGTCATCACGGAGGACACCCCTCTTCTACACTTGTGCAAAACGTTACCGAGGTAGACACCTAAGATTAGAAGATATCATTTTGAATGGGTAAAAGGCACAGCTAACAAAATGTTCATGCCTTGGTCTCAAGAGGATTCCCTATCTCGAACAGTACTTTAACACATGACAACATATTTACATGCTGTGTACACAAGGAACAGGCTACATAAAAGTGTAGCTATTTTAGAGCTGGGAAAATTATTCAGAGCAAGAAAGAAGAACCAGCCATAAACTAGTGGATGCTTAATCAGCATGAGGGAGGGGGCAGAACTCCCTCAGCTCCTCTTTCTCCTTCTAAAGAGAAGATTACAACAGCTGAGAAACATGGATTTTATCCTGTAAAAGAATTGAAAGCAGCAGCTGGATATATTAATCCGATATATGCACTCTCTGCTCATAGTAGTGAAGATAGTACAGAAGAAAGCAAGATTGAAGAACACAAATATGTGTCAGACGTAGTAAATATGAGGTGAGTAACGAGAGAAGGGAGAGGCTGCTAATAGAAGAAGAGACTTTGAGATAAAAAGGAGAGAAAGATCTAGTCTGTGAACTAGCAATTGTACCAAATGAGTAGATGAGAGGACAGATATTACTCAAATTAGACGGAAAGGTTATCAATGATGTTAAAAAAAGGGAAGAAAGAGGAAAAGTAACGAGAAAGGTCATATAAAGATGAGAAGGAAAAAGAGAGGAAGCAGAAGGAAGCACGAAGATGGTATGAAGAACAGGTAAAGGAGAGAGAGAGAAAAAAGATAGTGAGGAGAAGAAGCATGCAGAAATAGAAGCACAGAGATTGAAAGAAGTTTGCAGAGAAGAAGGGAAGAGGAATAAAAGAGAAAGATGAGGAGAAGGGAAGATGAGAGAAGAAGGAAATAAAACAGAGTAAAGGATAAAGCAATGACGAAATAGATCACATTGTTCATGGATGTATAATACCAGTTGATGAATGAGAATGATGGGAGGAAGAAAGAAGGTTGCAACAGCCCCACAGGGAGCAGCTGAGATACCTAGAGTACCGACATGGGCCAATGAGCATGAGGCAGAAGACAGAGGGAAAAGGATTGGGGAAGTATATAGGCTGATGAGGAAAAAAAATGATTATGCGACCAGAGGGAGTATCAAAGGATCTCCACGAGAGCAAAAAGAGGTAGATCAGATGGCGTAATGATGGACAAGCATAGAACCCGGTCCCTAAGCAGACTAGATCTTGATGGCGAGGACATTGATAACAGCCATACCAGTTGGGGTGTAATGATGTCAGATGAAGAAAATAGGAAAAGAAGAGAGTGCAAGAAGAGGGCCCATGTGGTTCTACCATAGATTTAAATATGGGGAAAGGGGTAAAATGGTCATATTTAGGAGAAGTGTAAAAGAAACCACCTATATCATATCCTGAACGATCATAAGGAAGGTTGCATAGGAGAAAGGTCGCTGCCTTATGTAAGTAGATTCAGGTCATAGCCAGGACAGAGACGGGTGGGTGAAATTAGCCTCCCTCAAAAGACAAGAAGCCTGGGTAGATAAGATTCTGTTATTAGAGAAAGAGGAAGGGTGACCACCACAATATATACTGTGGCTGCATACTGATAAAGATAATTTGAAATACAAATTAGCTACTTAAACTTATTTAATGGATGTATGAGTTAGAAAGAATGACAATGGGAAAGACCTTAGTAGTGGGTGATGTAAAAGGCTTACAAGCAGCTATTTTAGGGGAGAGAGCTGATGACATTTGGAGACAAGCAGTATATGCAAGCGTAACAGCACAAAACACGACACATAATGGGGTGCCATTTAATAATTGCAGGGCAGATGTATGGAGGGCACTTAGAGTACAGTATCCTGATACGTCAGATATTGGCGTGATTATGACACAGAAAATGGGTGAGGATGAAGATCCTGTTGATTATATTCAAGAGATTGATGAACGTTAGTGTCGTGAGATGAAAGAACTGTGGTATAAAACCATCGCGTTATTTTATCACATTTTATGTCAGGGATTGCCCGACCCAGTGCAAAGGCAGATGAAAAAACAGGTAAGGATGGAAGCAAAACCATGCCCAGTAATACAGTTGATGATTGTACATCGTTGTCAATTGTTACAAGAGAAGAATAAGAAAAAAGCTGAGAATAGGAAGCTTGCAGAAGCAAAGTTAGTTCAGAAGAATGTCGAAATATTGCCATAGAAGGAGCAGTATTGATGAGCGGCGATGGGGGGAAGTCACACAAGAATGACTGCCTAAACAGCCAATCAATGTAGGGTACCCCATAGAACAGGATGTGTTCAATGGTTGGCCACATAAAAGAGGGAATTGATTTAGAGGACGAGGAGGTGGATTTCAGAACCCTTAAGGTGGGTGGGAATTTAATGGAGGACAGCCACAACAGTGCTGGAATTGAGGGAGGACAGGTCATCTTGCCTGAGCATGTAGAAGTATATGGGGCATGCAGCAGAACTGGCAGACTCCAAGAGGGGGGATGGGTTATTTCCCAGAGTATAATACAGAGCCACCACAGTATTATGTTCAAGATCACACTCAGTAGCAGACAAATGCGCGTCTATGCAAGCACAACAAGCACAAATGCAACAGGCAACAATGCTACAATGGAAGGGGAATACAGAATCCCCTCAAACACATACACCCAGGATATGGAGTGTGACAGTAGTGGGAGGAAAATCCTTTATGGCTACAGGGATTAATTTAGACCCATGGTAGGACAGCCACAGAGTGACTTGAGGTGTTCAGTACTATCTTTGCCACCAGACCCCAAAAGGAACCAAGGGTCAGGGTAACGATAGGAGGCAAGACATTTTAATGTCTTGTAGACACGGGAGCGACTTGTTCCTGTGCCTGAGAGGGAAGGTATCCAAAGTCTGGCATTGTCATGAATCTGCAGGGATTCTCCGGGTTATGCGTTTGGTTGAGTTTACTGAAGAATTACCAATTTCAATAGGAGAACATGATGTGTTTATTCCATTATTGTATTCTCTACAGACACCAGTTTAAGTATTAGGATGTGACATGATGGCAGAACTTAATATGATGATATCTCTTACTGACAAGGGGATAATTTGTTCCACTCCAAGGATACATTACATGAATGTAAGAGAATTTATATTAGCATTTACAAGCCAAAAGGCATTGCGAGGAGTTCCTTTAGACCCAGAACTAATTTTGTTATGGAGTAAATATATTGTTGACATGCCTTCCTGGATTGATAGGTAAATTGCTGGGGATACCTGATGAATTATTGTTTAGACCAGAGGGTCATATGGATGATGAGGAAGGACAGGTTATTCCCTTAGAACTCAGAGAGGAAGGGGTGTTTATCCATTGGACAGATGATGAAAGAAGAGCATGAAGAGCAGTCTCTTGGTAAAGGACATAGACTAAAAGACTTCACAGACAAGGAGCTGTTTGAGATGAGAATTCAGATGATGAATTAGTATTTTTCATAAGTCTTACTTATTGGATACAAATTGATAATCGGGAAATACCACAGAGAATGACATTTGTAAAAAAAAGAAACTGTCATTTTTTTTCAGGAAGATTTAGAAAAGGTGGCAAGTACTCTATGGACCAATAGTCCATATGATGTGGGTCTATTGAGTGGAGCAGGAATACAGGAGCAATTTTACCATGAGCAAAACAATACAGCATGTCCAGATATGCAGATGAAGCTATATTTGAAACTATTTCTGCTTTGATACAACAGGGAATATTGCTACCATCAGACTCTACATATAACACGGCTGTGTACCCAGTTAAAAAATCATCCGGGGGGCCGTGGAGATTTATTCAGGATCTACACCAGCTAAATATTATTGTTGAAGCTGAATTTCCACTGGTTCCAAATACAGCTACGATAATATGTAACATCTCAGCTACAGCTAAATATTTTACAGTAATAGATTTAAAAAATGCATTCTTTTCAAAGCCCCTTCATGATGACTCCCAAGATTCGACCTCATTTTCATATAAAAATCAGCAGTGAAAACATACAAGATTACCACAAGCGTACTGTGAGTCCCCATCAATATTTAATACGGTCCTTCATATGGACCTAGGTAATGTACAACTTGAGAGCACAATAATTCAGTACATAAATGACATATTAGTGTGCAGATAAACAAAAGAAAAAGGTACAGAAGATTCAGTCCAGTTAATGAGAGTATTGGCAGAAAAAAGATGTAATGATATTTTGATGTTTTGCAATAGAGATGGAGTGTCCAACACTGAGACATCTGTTTCTATTCCTAACAAAAGCAAAAGTGACATTTTCCCTGATTTTTCCAAACAAATTAACCAGCTTAAGAGGGATGCTGGAGATGACTATCAGGATATAGACACATAGCTTGATAAGTTAGCCCATTTAAACCATTTAAAAAATAACCTGTGGCATCAACACATGTGTAAGGTGGGGAGAGGAACGTCAGTGTTATGGTTCGGGGTGCACCAATTCCTCGCAGGACGATTGTGCAGGCTCATCCTGCTGTCCATAAGCAGTTTCAATGTCCTGGCACCCTTTTTTGCCAAAGGAGCCGTCGCTTCGCTGCCCCATTCCACAGACAATGGACACTGTCGTGGAAAAGGGCTGTTGCCATGGCAGCTGTCTACCGCAGCACGGCAGGACTATGTTTCCAAAAAGCCCAGGATGTTCTCCCCGATTCTTCCAATGGGAGCACAGAGCCTCGCTTGGATTCTAACAAAACACCATGACGAATGCGGAACGCTGCTTCCGATTGAAGTTGCTTAGGCATTTTGTTCTTGTAAAGTTCTGTCTTTGTTTTGCCTTGAGACTTTGTTTCCTGTGTACCAAACCCCTCGCCTGCTATACGGACTGCCTTGGATTTAGTCTTTCTCCCTTTGCCATATCCCGTGCACCGTACCTCTCATCTGCCTACACGGACTGCCCTAGATCTTGTCCTGTCCTTGTTGTCACTTCCTGTGTACCGGACCCAATGCCTGCTCATACGGACTGCCTTTGATCTTGTCCAGTCCTTGTTGCCACTTCCTGTGTACCGGAACTCTCGCCTGCTCACACAGACTATCTTGTATCTTGTTTTTGCCATCATCACTGCATCAAATGAACCGGACCTCCAGCTGGCATACTCTGGTTGTTTTCCTGACCACGGCTCCTACAAAGCACTGCACAGCAAGTATTCTCTTCTTGTTGATATCTGTATCCCCTCCATTTACCCCACTCGTATTGTCTGCATCATTTACCAATTGACACTCTTTCTTCTGTACCAACTTCCACGCTGTGGCAATCTCCTGATAGACTTCCATTTGCAAGTGCACTTGGGCACACTCTGCAGTAATATGCATCACTTTATTATTTCATCCCAGTCATTGTGGACATTGTCTCACCTCTTACTGTCTTCATACCAACACGGTAAGGACTGTGATACCCTCGTTGTAGTTTTTCTTTCCTTTCTTGTCCATTGACTGCCCTTTAACCACACAGTACATATATAGCATAATGTCATTTATTTCCTAAGGTGGGGTTATCTAGAGGAAGACCTAGCCACTGTTCTAGTTCAGATATATCATAGTCATATCTAGTTGTAACTCACCAATTGCTTGCACCTAATATTAAGCAGTGTTTATTCCTTTTCAGCTGGTGGTCGTAGTGATGTGTTCTCCCACTCTTTTAAGCGATCGGCCTCACTTCACTGTCTATTCAGATCAGTCTGGGGATATATCACTGAAAAGAGTTCTATCCCTCAACAGAGAGGAGTCCCTGGTTTAGGTCTAACAAGGGCTCTGCAATCAAGTCAGGTCGGGTCTCTACGGTATCACCAGGCATTCCACCCGGTGAGTGACAGTCAGATGGCAGCTTGTATGTATGTTCTCTCATCACATATGCCATAAAGAAACAGAACATTTATAGCAAGAGAAATATCTACACACGATGCTGAAGTGCCTTAGCCATCTAGAAGCCATCTAGAAGCATGCATGACAAGAGGACAATTTGAAGGGAAGTGGGTAACCCTACGATGGATGTCAAAAAGAAGAATCCCATATGAAGATGCTCACATATAAGCACAGAAGACGATAAAAGACCGAAGCCCGAAGAGAAAAATGATCCAGTACACGTTGAATGGTCCAAATAGAGGAGAGGTAAAGGTTGTTGAACAAAAGAGACTGGACTTTGCAGATACATGGGAAACACCAGGATTGCCAGGATGCTGTGAGAAACATCAACTATTGATATATGGACAAGTAGCCACAAGTACAGGGTGGGAAAAAGGGATGATGGGTTGCAGTGCCCCTTTATTGATGACAGCACCAGTGAAGATATTGCAAGTAGTGAATGACAAATGTCTTAAAGAATGGGCCACATATTCAAAGTTATTCACATGGGTCAAATAAGAAGAGGGACCCATATCCATATTGCCAATGAAGAATGTGACACTATGCTTCAGAAACAGTGGTTAGATCAAAGTTGGAGAAAATAAACGAAGTAGGCATGTAATTGATGTGCCAGGAATGTAAGATAGAACTGCTGTGCTGATGGACCACTATTGGGCCTGTGGATACAGAGCTTACATGAAGCTAAGCTGGCTCTAAATTGGGGAGGAACATGTTCTATGGTGATAATACATGTTCCTGTGTTGGTGGGCCCTCAAAGTGATCTCCACATGGCCATTTTTCTGAAAATGGATGCAAATCAAAGGATGAAGAGGTCACTTAACCTCATCCCACATAAGAGAGAAAATTACTTTAAGGCAATATCAATTGACACTTATCACGACATTCCAGATGAGCACAAATTGTTCATTAGGATGGTAGTGATATTTACAGCCATATTCATGCCAGAAATGCAAGGTGCAGCAAACACCAAGTGGTTACAATCACAAGGTGGGAACTGCTACAAACAATTAACACAATAAAAAGATTATTTAATGTGCTTAAAGAAGAATTGAGGTCCATCAGACTCATGACCCTCCAAAACAGGTATGTCCTGCACTTAATTATACCAGTGGAAGGAGGCGTGTGCACCAAGATTGGGCCTTCTTGCTGTACATACAAAGCTGCCCATGATGGAGAAAATGGAACTTTGACAGAAGCTATAAATCTGTTTTCAACCCTGCACAGGAAAATGGTGTAAGTAGATGAAAATGAAGATATTGAAAATTGGTTTTCAAACCTGTTCTCATGGATTCAGACCTAGCTGGCAGATGCATTCAAGATACTGATAACAATACTAGTGTTAGTAATACTGGATTTTGTCTCTTGAGAATGATCATAGGTGTCATGAGCACTACTCCCGAGGAGCCAGGACTGGCCCAGCGCCCCCGGAAGCAGACCCTTCTTCCACATCTCCGGACCCAGCAGACCCCTACAGGGGCCCTTTGGACTGTGTCCTGGCACCTTTGGCGCCAGGCTCATAAAGGACTTCAGTCCCGGCGCCATAGGCGCCAGGCTCATATTGATAAACTGTGTAATAATGCTTGGGTGGACTTACCTGAGGCAGACCATGCTGCATACTTACCCAGAACAATCCAGTCTGGCTGAGTCCCCAGCCATCAGGGCTGGGAGGAACTATTTCCTCTATTCAGGAACTCTTTTCTTACCTGGGTGGGGCCGGTGGAAGAACACACACCTGAAGCACTTCTCTGCTATTTAAACCACACCCGATGGAATACACGTGCTTCGCGTTATTCTGCATCAGCAGCAGGACGCTCACCGAGTCGGCTCCTGCATCCTGGCTCCTGACACGCCCGCCAGCACCCGGAACACCTGCAAACAGACAAGAAAAGAGAAGGCGAGCATTAGAAATTATACTTACCGGAATCCGGCCTCAGCAATCCTACCTCCGACGATCCTGCAAAGGAAAGATACAAGATTAGCAGCGCTCTCAAACGCTCGCAGCCGCGCCGCCATGCCTTACCCATCCGTGTCCTCGCCGAACTCCACCGCGGCCACGACGCCGGCAGCATCTCGGCACCTGAAAGACAGAAAAAGACAGTCATTAGAGGTGCCCGCTCTAAAGCGGCCACATTTCTTCCACTTACTTACGTGCCTCATCACGCGCGACAGCGGCTGTGTCGCCGGCAGCATCTCGGCACCTGTAAGCAGAAAAAGACAATCATTAGAAGTAAGCAGTCGCTTTTCTTTCACTTACCTTCCTCCACCGCGGCCACGACGCCAGCTACATCCCAGCACCTGCATAAGAGGAATACATGGTGAGCACTAACTAAGCACGGAGAACAAATACTCACCAAGAGACTTACCTGCTTTAGGTTTCTGGGCCCCGGCTCCTGTGGAGAAAAGACACTCATACTTACGGCTACCGCAGGAGAGACGAAAGGACACAGTGTCCGCAACTATTTCCCATCCAGTGACGTAACTGGATTCAACGCACCCCTTCACCTGAAGCAGGATGTAGAGCTCATCTTTACAATACCTAAGGTGAGAGCTCGCAGAAACCAAGTTGGGGGTCAAGAAGAGTGAGAAACGGGAGATTGGTGCGAACACATATCCACCCCAGCTGTTAATCAATCCCTTTTCTTCCACCTGCAGAAAACTTACTCTACAAGCCAGGCAATCCAAATTCGGAGGCCCCGTCCAGAGCATCTTCCGGGCCCTGCGCCTCACGATAGAAGAAACGGTAGCAGTCCAGTTCCGGTCAGCGTCTCTGTGGGAACCAGGTGAGCGTTACAGAACGCGAAGCCTACCAATAATCTCCTACCCAGGCGCTATGGAAACTTCTGATACAGATCAACTGGCCCAGCTACTGGGGGAATTAAGGGCTGAAGTTCATGCTGCTGGCCAGGAGACGAACGCCCTCAGGAGAGAGTTAATAGTGTCAAAGGAACGAACTGACGACCTTGCCAGACAGTTATTACAGAGCCAAGCGGGGCAAACCCCTCTGCCCAATCCAGGGGGGAATTTTACCCCAGTAACTTCAACCAATCCCTTTCAAATCAACCTACCTGGAAATGTGCCACTGGCACCACCTGAACATTTTGCTGGAGACCCTAGAAGATTTGCAGTGTTCATAAATCAATGCCGATTGCACTTTCTCTGCAGGCCCGGGGCCTTCCCAAATGACCAGACCAAGGTAGCATTTGTACTTTCGTATCTTAGCGGCAGTGCCACCGATTGGTCAATTCCACTGGTTACACAAGATGATCCAATCCTTTGGAATTTCCAAACCTTCCAGGCGAGTATGGAAAGACTTTTTGCAAGGCATTCCCAGGGGCAGGCCCTGGGCAATGAACTCCTTTCCCTACGACAGGGCAACCAGGATCTCTTAGCCTACATTGCATCCTTCAATAGGTTAGTTGTGGAAACTGGATGGCCCGAGGAGAAAAGAATCACGCTATTTCACCGAGGTCTACGCGGCGAACTGAAAGACGTCCTGGCCCAGGTCGTAAATCCACCTCAGGACTGTTCGGATTATATTGATTTGGTGGTCCAATTAGATCACAGGCTTCAAAACAGGAAGGCGGATCGATCCAGGTTTGAAACCCGAATCTTCACTAAGACTCAGAGCAACTCCAAAAGTGTCGATGGCACCGGACCTATGCAGATTGGGGTTGTAAAGGGCCCCTTAACCCAGAAAGAGCGTGACAGAAGACGGCAAATGCAACTGTGTCTCTATTGTGGGAACTCGGGATATTTCCTTCGAGACTGCCCTAAAAAAAACACCTAAGAAGACCGTAGGCGCTTCCGACAAGAATTCCGAAAAGTCTGAGCCGGGAAACGACCTTGCCCGACAAGCGTAGAGGTCCGCTTGCTGAGCTTAAAAAACAGTTCTTTGACCTCGCACTTCATTATGCCAATGGTCCTCGTAAATCCGAAGCAGCCAGAAAGATTGCATGCAATCAAGGCATACGTGGACAGTGGAGCTATAGGAAATTACGTGGACTGCGAGTTGGCTTCCAGGATGAACCTACCTCTTTGCCCAAAAGCTGTTAAAGATGTCATCACCACTGTGGATGGGACTGAGATCGCCTCCGGGCCGGTAACCCATACCACTACTGAAGTGACATTACTAGGCCAAGACGGGCATCGGGAGGTAATAGTGTTCGACGTGATCAAGGCTCCACAGTTTCAAATAATTCTGGGAATCCCTTGGTTGGAAAAACATAATCCTCAGATTGATTGGCGAGCAAAGACGATAACGTTCCCAGAGTGTGCGCAAACATGCTATCTACGATCAGACATTGGCCTAGCGTCAGTAACGGCCGACAGTTTGCAATTACCGCTAGAGTATCGAGAGTTTCAAGATGTTTTCCAAAAGGAACAGGCTAACACCTTACCGCCCCACAGGTCATACGATTGCCAGATAGATCTACTACCCGGTGCAACTCCTCCTTGCAGCAGGATCTACGCCCTTACCGAGCCTGAGAACCTTCACCTGCGACAGTACCTGGACCAGTACTTGGCCAATGGTTTTATTCGTCCATCGAAGTCCCCTGCATCCTCGGCTCTGTTCTTCGTGCCAAAAAAAGAAGGTGACCTCAGAACCTGTATAGACTACCGCACTCTGAATCAGATAACGGTAAAAAATAGATACCGTTTACCTCTGATCCCGGAACTCCTTGACCAGGTGAAGGATGCTTGCATATATACAAAACTAGACCTACGGGGGGGCTTATCACTTGGTACGGATCAAGGAAGGCGATGAATGGAAGACGGCGTTTCGCACTAAATATGGGTTATTTGAGTCCCAAGTGATGCCTTTCGGACTATGTAATGCACCGGCCGCCTTCCAATATTTTATGAATGATGTCCTCAGGGAGCTCATTGACGTCTGTGTTGTCGTCTACATAGATGACATTCTTGTTTACTCCTCTTCGGAAGCAGATCACCGAAATCATGTTAGAACAGTACTTGAGAAACTTTGCCAGCACAAACTATTTGCCAAACTTGAAAAATGTGTTTTCCATGCCACTGAAGTTGAATTTCTGGGTTTTATCCTGACACCCAAACGAGTCCACATCGACTCGCGAAAGGTGGACGCTATTCTCAAATGGCCATCACCTACTTCTGTAAAAGGCGTTCAGAGCATGTTAGGCTTTGCCAATTTTGATCGTAGATTCATTCCGGAGTTTTCACGAGTGGTACAACCCATCACGGCTCTCTTAAGAAAGAATAAACGTTTTGAGTGGTCTGAAGAAGCTGAACAAGCCTTCCAAGAGCTAAAAGTCAAGTTTACTTCTGCGCCAATACTGAAGCACCCACGCCCAGATCTCCCTTATATCGTCGAAACCGACGCATCCAGCTTAGCAATGGGAGCGGTCCTCTCACAAAGAGACCCAGAGACTAACCAATTACATCCCGTGGCGTTCTGGTCTCGAAAATTCTCGGCGCCTGAGGTTAACTACGCCATCACAGACAAGGAACTGTTAGCTATTAAATCCGCCTTTAAGGCCTGGCGTCATTATTTCCTTGGGGCCAGACACACCATCACGGTGATCACCGATCATCGGAATTTACAGTATCTGAAAACCGCCAAGGCTCAATCCTCTCGACAGCTCCGCTGGGCCCTGTTCTTTGCCGAATTTGACTTTGTGATCACTTACCGCCCCGGCAGCAAAAATGGCAAAGCAGATGCTCTTTCCCGGATTGGAATGGGAGACACCATTGTCAACCCAGAGCCTGTACCAATAATTCCTGAACAAAGGATCTTGGGCCTGATTTCTTCACAATTCATTGAGGACATTGAGGCAAAAGTTAAACAATTTCTGAACCCAACAGACTTGCAGAACTGGCTACAAGAAGGAATGGATTTCACCTTAAACAATGACTTGCCTTATTTCCGAGGACGATTATTCCTACCACACGCCGATTTGCAAAGGCAAGTAATCTCCTGCTATCATGATTCATTGATAGAGGGCCACCCTGGCATTGCCAAAACAGAAGAGAAAGTGAGAAGACAATTCTGGTGGCCTTCGTGGAGAAAAGACATAAAAGAATTTGTGATGTCTTGTGGTGTGTGCGCTCAAAACAAGGGTCAAAAGAAAAGACCGGCTGGTCTTCTCCAACCATTAGACATTCCACTGTCTCCCTGGCACACCCTTTCTATGGATTTTATCACAGACTTACCCTCCTGCTCCGGGTACAACACTATTCTCGTTATTGTGGATTTGGTTTCCAAGATGGCCCACTTCATTCCGTTAAAAGGCTTACCCTTAGCTTCGGTACTAGCCAGAGAATTCCTTGAAAACATTGTCCGCTTACACGGATTCCCATCAGTACTAATCTCAGATAGAGGAAGCCATTTTATTTCCCATTTTTGGTGTAGTTGCTGTCAATTGGCTCAAATCGATGTAAGACTCTCAACCAGCCATCACCCCCAGACCGATGGTCAAACTGAAAGAACTAACCAGACTCTCAAACAATATTTACGATGCATGCTACAACAGTCAGAGAGCAACTGGAAGGACATCCTTTGGATAGCTGAGTATGCATACAATAATTCCGTTCACTCTGGAACCGGGCAAAGCCCCTTCTACACTTTGTATGGAATTCATCCTCGAACTTCCAACCTCGATCCACCTCAAGATCTTGGAACACCCGCCGTGGATCAGTTACACACTGCTATTACCAAAGCCTTCAAAGAAGCTGCTGCACATTTACAACAAGCTAAAGAAAGGTACAAGAGAGGAGCAGATCAACACCGAAGCGAGGCCCCTCAATACCAGATTGGGGACCAGGTCTGGTTGTCCACCAAACACTTATCACTCAAAGGACCTCGCACTTTTAATCCCAAATATCTGGGGCCATATCCAGTTACGGCCATAATAAACCCAGTGGCCGTTAAACTAGGATTGCCAGCTCATATGCGAATACATCCTGTTTTTCACGTATCGCTTTTGAAACCCATGCAATCTGGAACCAGACTAACCAAACCTCCAGAACCAATTCAAGTGAATGGAGAACCTGAATTCGAGATTAAAAACATTTTGGACTCTAAGATCATCAGATCAAAGCTGTTCTACCTGATTGACTGGAAGGGTTACGGGCCTCAAGAGAGGTCATGGGAACCCTATGACCACGTCCATGCTCCTCGTCTAATCAAGAAATTTCACCGAACCTTTCCGGATAAACCAAAACCCCCGGGGAAGACATTTTTGGGAGGGACCTTGAGGGGGGGGTGCTGTCATGAGCACTACTCCCGAGGAGCCAGGACTGGCCCAGCGCCCCCGGAAGCAGACCCTTCTTCCACATCTCCGGACCCAGCAGACCCCTACAGGGGCCCTTTGGACCGTGTCCTGGCGCCTTTGGCGCCAGGCTCATAAAGGACTTCAGTCCCGGTGCCATAGGCGCCGGGCTCATATTGATAAACTGTGTAATAATGCTTGGGTGGACTTACCTGAGGCAGACCATGCTGCATACTTACCCAGAACAATCCAGTCTGGCTGAGTCCCCAGCCATCAGGGCTGGGAGGAACTATTTCCTCTATTCAGGAACTCTTTTCTTACCTGGGTGGGGCCGGTGGAAGAACACACACCTGAAGCACTTCTCTGCTATTTAAACCACGCCCGATGGAATACACGTGCTTCACGTTATTCTGCATCAGCAGCAGGACGCTCACTGAGTCGGCTCCTGCATCCTGGCTCCTGACACGCCCGCCAGCACCCGGAACACCTGCAAACAGACAAGAAAAGAGAAGGCGAGCATTAGAAATTATACTTACCGGAATCCGGCCTCAGCAATCCTACCTCCGACGGTCCTGCAAAGGAAAGGTACAAGATTAGCAGCGCTCTCAAACGCTCGCCTTGCCTTACCCATCCGTGGCCTTGCCGAACTCCACTGCGACCACGACGCCGGCAGCATCTCGGCACCTGAAAGACAGAAAAAGACAGTCATTAGAGGTGCCCGCTCTAAAGCGGCCACATTTCTTCCACTTACTTACGTGCCTCATCACGCGCGACAGCGGCTGTGTCGCCGGCAGCATCTCGGCACCTGTAAGCAGAAAAAGACAATCATTAGAAGTAAGCAGTCGCTTTTCTTTCACTTACCTTCCTCCACCGCGGCCACGACGCCAGCTACATCCCAGCACCTGCATAAGAGGAATGCATGGTGAGCACTAACTAAGCACGGAGAACAAATACTCACCAAGAGACTTACCTGCTTTAGGTTTCTGGGCCTCGGCTCCTGTGGAGAAAAGACACTCATACTTACGGCTACCGCAGGAGAGACGAAAGGACACAGTGTCCGCAACTATTTCCCATCCAGTGACGTAACTGGATTCTACGCACCCCTGCACCTGAAGCAGGATTGAGAGCTCATCTTTACAATACCTAAGGTGAGAGCTCGCAGAAACCAAGTTGGGGTCAAGAAGAGTGAGAAACGGGAGATTGGTGGGAACGCATATCCACCCCAGCTGGTAATCAATCCCTTTTCTTCCACCTGCAGAAAACTTACTCTACAAGCCAGGCAATCCAAATTCGGAGGCCCCGTCCAGAGCATCTTCCGGGCCCTGCTCCTCACGATAGAAGAAACGGTAGCAGTCCAGTTCGGGTCAGCGTCTCTGTGGGAATCAGGTGAGCGTTACAATAGTTCAGTGTAAGAAGACTGCAAAGAAAGCTTTCGGGATAAAGATATTGATCGATGAAAATGCTGTGGCTGATGTGCACACACAGACCGAAAACACCACCCGTGAGCACCTGAAAGGAAGCCCTCTGGCACCCCCAGCAATTAAGTTTTACTATCCCAAGGATCATCTGAACTGTGTGAGATATTGGGTGTTATGTACATCAACTGGGGAGTTTTGCCATATGACCTGGAGTGTGAATGAACATATAAAGAATACAGGTACATGAAGTGGGTGACAAAGATATGGATCCTGAAGAAACCACAGTGTGAAGAAAAAGTTAAGAAAATGGAGGAGGTGGTCGAGGATTCGGTCAGAGGGGAGAATGTAGAGAGGTAGATGTACATGTCATTTATAGAGCCAACCCCCTTACCTGCATCATACTGGAAAAACAGCAAGAGAACACTGAGCATGACACCTGGTATCATCCCAATACCTCATCGAAGATATGAGAGACGTCATGCACTCAGACAGCCGTATCTTAATAGAAGGACAGAATGAACAAGGTCATGGTATCCTCACACAGATGACAATGGGTCTCACTACAAGTTTGCCAGTCCAGGAACTATGGTACCGGTAAGTTTGCCAGCCACGTAGTTCCCGGGTCAGCAAACTACGAGTTGTGCTCGCAGGTACCTTTCTGCCCACCAGGTCTGACCGGCAGGCAGAGCGGCACCCGTGAGCACAGCATGTCGGATACACCGGCACCATTCTGAATGGTGCCGTTGCATCCAACCTCCGCATTCCCATTGGGATGGACCAGGTCAGAATGCCCCCGTACGTCCCCATTGCTGGGTGCCGGTAATATTGCGAGTTTGGCTGCAGCTGTGCTGGTTTTACCGGCACAGCTACCGCCATACTCATAATGAGGCCCAATGTCCATTCATAACACTCCAGACGAAGATAGCAATGTACCTTCACTCCCTTAAAGTTCTCAGGAAGAGAACATTCAGTAAGGTCAACTACAAAGAAGTCGTGTCTTACATCCTAACTAATGAGAGATAGTAGGCTAATTAGCAAAGAAAGGCAGTTGTCTGGTGTTGTTCCCTCACACCTGGGTTTCGTTGTTAGCATGCTGCTAATGAGCCAACTGTCTATGGTTGATAAGAGAGTGCCAACCAATCATGAGGTCCTATGTAATGGTGGACTGTATATTGTTGCACAGGCCTATCCGCTGCTGTTATTATGTTATTATCTGTATTTTACATAGTAAGACTTAGTTCAAGGCTTGCCTATCAGTAAAGGGGCATCCAATGATGATCCTAACATTCATGCAAACTATATGCATACACTTCCCCTAACCAATCCCTCAACTAGTAGGATTTTACTGTTAGCCATGTAGGATAACAGCATAGCTGACGTATGTTGAGGTATAACACCTTTTGTATAACTGAAATGCATTAAGAGTGTGTGAAATGCAATCTGTTTGTTCGAAAGGTTTCCCTACTTTATTGAACTGATAATAAAGTAATATTTTGCCATATTCCTTGAGTCTGTCGGGTTATTTGGGCCTGCGATCATTTATTGTGATAATCTCATTTGGCACTTGGAACGCTCCAGCTGACTTGGAAGAATGGCAGTACTGTGTGACCAAGCATACAAACCTGCATCCACAAAGTGTGCAAGTTCCCCACCTTCTCATTGATCATGGGAATCCTCATTCTACTGTGAGGAGAACCACAGCTTCCCCTGCCCACCAGCATTATTCACTTTCACTCCCAGCGCCACAGACTACACATCATTCGGACTGCCACAAAAGACTGTGCTGAGAACCATGTTTGTCTGCTGGCTCACTTCTCAACCTGAAAATCCAGAAAGTTGGAGCCCAAGAACCAGAGCACACCCCAGACAGCCCAAGTCAATAAACAAGTGAAACACAATTTTAGTATTAAAACAGTAAAACAAAAACACTACTCAATACTACTAAAATGCTACTCATTCAAAATGAATACAGTACACATAGAGAGGAAAGTGATTTTTTAAAAAAATTATGTGTTTTTATATGTTTTTATGCAGCTTTAAATATGTGGATTTTTTTGTTTTTTTGCATTGTATAAAGGGACATACAAAAGGGACAGGAACAAGAGGAAAAAATCATTTTTTATTTTTTATAATGGGAAAGCTACTATAAGACACTATCACAAACAGTCAAAGGGGTACCAGATTGTATTTAAAAAGCACATTGAATAGAAAGAAACTGCACGAAGGACGAACAACAAGCAGATTACACTCTTGAAAATACATAAAAAGAATTCTGAAAAGTTCCAAAATGCACAAAACACACTCTAAGTTTGAGCGTACTTTGTCCAACACCTTCCGTCGCAGCATAGCAAAGCCCACAAAGGAGCTGGGCCTCCCATGGGGGAAACCCTATTTTAGGAAAATTATGGGCTCTGATTGGCTGAACAAACTCGGACCAACCAACCATTTGCTCAAGAGGGCTCTGAGAGGGTGGACAAACTTAACAAATAAACCTGTTATTTGTCACAAGATCCACCACTTCAGATTGGACAATGAATAATCATTTTGCAACTTGGAAGAGCACAGGGAGTTCATCATGAATCCATCAAACCCATCCCATTCTTGCCCCAGAGATGATTCTTCACAAAAAATGTGTTGGAAACTATGTGTCCATTTTTGATACATTCATACAGGCCTACTGAATGTATTTGTGTGTGTCTGAAAACAAACGTCTTTTGCTGGATTTCCTGTGTTCTTGGTCAACATAGCTGTCTTTTGATGTAGTGCTTATCAACGTACATCATGAATTGTCTGTATATTCTGTGTAAAATGGCAACATTCTTCATGTTAAATCATTATGCTGTTTCCTTAATTTTTCCGTTTGTCTCCTGTTGTGAGCTGATTCCATAAAAGAAGACTCAGGCATGGAGATGATGACGGTAGTATTAACAAACTGCTCCAACGTAACATTCCTTGCACACAAATGTCCATATGTATATGACGGTGTGACTTTCTACGCTTTATTAGATACTGTAGGAGTTGTGGACAGGGACAGTCGCTTCTCTCGTTTCCCATGCTGAGTTCAGCACTGGGTACTCAGCATGGAAAACTGTTCCTTGCACTCCAAATCCAGCCGATTTCCCACCAAGGCTTTGTGAGGTGCCTTGAACTTAGGTGCACATAACTTTAGTGGATCGCTATGTGGTGAGACAATGACAAGCATTGGTACATTGCCTTTCCTGGGCAGCAGATCAAAAGCTACATGAAGTGTGCAGCAACTTGCTATAAAATGATGCCTACACTTGCCTACACCACAAACAGCACACCTTAATGTATTTCAATGACCCCAGTCGTCCAAATGATTGTGAAGGTTTGAGGTGCATGTACAGTGCTATTATTTCGTAGGTTTTCTCGAAGCCAACTGTGGGATGTATTAACCCACTCTGCTATACTATGAACCATCACTCTGCTAAATATGGTGCACGAAACAGCAAAAATGGCTGCAAAACTTTTGCGCCAAAACCTCCAAAACCGCGTTTTTCAACATATGAAAAGATGGCTGCACAACCTGCCACCCATGGTGCATGCGTAGTGTAAAAGAGCACACGCTGCAGAAAAAGGGCTAGTGGGCTCCATGACAAATTGACAGAGTGCAGAGGGAGCAGCAGCGCTTTGCAAGTGAAACTCCAGAATGTGCCTGTACATGACATTTACTTTGCAGCTAAAACTCCAAAATCCCTGCACACAACACTTCTAAACACTCAAAATCTTGCTTGGTGCTAAAATCAATTTAATCTAATGAAGCTCTGTGAATGTATAAAGTCCTGAAAGGTTAAGAGCAAAATATTTGTCAGTAAAACTGGATTGCCTGTGAATGAGAGTTCTTGTCAAAAATCTGAGTGCAGCACACTGGGCTACCTGTGAATGACAGTTCCTGTCAAATGGGCTCTCCTGATTCGACTTTAAAGTTATCTAAACTAAAATCCTGCCGGATTAGCAAATATAAAAGGACTGTTGCTGAAAGAAACACAGATTTCAGTTGTTTTTGATCCCACAGGTTTAAATCTAAGAAAGTGATTTATCTATGTCATTTGATGCAACAAGTTTGTTTTCTGCTGGATTTTAAGTCAAGAAATTAAGAATACATTAGCCTGCCTGGGCTGCAACAAGGGGAAAAACAGGTTTCCCCAAGGGGAGGGCATTCCTCTCAGCAGATACTCACTGGCATATTATAATCGTGGGGTAGGACAGACTTTTGTCTGCAGCCAGAGACTGAACAATGGCAGATTTTCCAGGCCAAGAAATGGATGTGTGAAGGGGTCGTAAACTTTCTTGCAGAAAGTTCCCAAAGGTCGGGCTACTCCTTGAGCTCCAGGGAGAGACACAAGGTGGACAATTTGCTGCTAAGAACATGTAATGAACAATTCTTAGAGGCTCATTACTTGTTATCAGAAATGGTGAAAAATATGAAAAGGACGATTTGTTAGTCTAATTTTGACACTACATTTCAAAACGTAGTGGAACTATGTGACATATTCGGAACAGGAATGGCGATATATGTGGTTTTATGGGAACTGTATTTATGCTACAATTGTTAAACTTTACACACACATCCATATGGTAAACACAAATATTTGTGGAATTTTGGAGAAAGTTTGGAAATTGTTTTCATGAGTAAATGGGCAAAATGCTGCAAAAGGCGAAACAAGATCTCACAGCTGTGGGATTTTGATGAACAGATACTCCATAAAATATGGAATCCTTGTATGTAATTTTCATAGAGGTTACAAATGTATAAATATGTATTTAGAACAAAATTCGATTTTGATACTAGTGGCTAGGGGAGGTTTCTAAGGATTGTAAAAACCAAACCATAAACTTGACATCACCTGTGTTTGAGCCTATGACTCAGATGCAAGGCGGAGATGAGGCTCTGATCCAATCCCAGTCCACAGGGGCAAGTTTAGTTAAGCTGGCACAAACACCCATTTTTGTGATGTCATTTGAAAGGATAAATAGAGAGAGCTGACAACATATAGGGATTCCCTTGTTTGATTCCAGCGAAGCACTCTGATCCAGCATTCAACCTCCAGCATTCAACATCCTTCGAGATCTGGATGCCAAGGACCAGGCCAAGCAGTAGCTGAGCCATTTTCAGCAAGGCTACAATCCTCAAACTAATTCGTACAACCCAGTGAAGCGCTGTGGTGTGAGAAAGCATCCTGAAACTAGCATCCTGAAACTATCTGGCTTGCTACCTTATGCTTGCCTGATGAACTCGCCATCCCGCTGATTTGAAATACCCAGAAACAAGAAGGGCAGATCCTGTGCAGTTCCCGTGCTAGTCTAGCTGATCCAGTCCTGTGCCTGATGTGCTGTCTTTCCTTGATAGACCAAATCCATTGACCAGAACCGTGACTGTCCAAAAATCTTAAATCCCAGAGGATTGTGAGTATTAACAGGATGCTAGAGAACTATTGTATACCTTGCTTATCTTGTTCCACTCTAATCTCTGAACTATCCCTACTTTCATAACCAGTAACAGTGTCAAAATCTTTAGTGCTATCTTATTCTGTCTAGTTGCTAAAGCACCATTTTCATAGTCATCTTTATTTGTTTAGCTCTGATCCATAAATCCCACTTTGAGTGTTTGGACTGGTGCCGCCGGGGAAGGTTATGGGGATCTGTTACTGAAGTCATGAATCAGTATCAGAGCTTGATTCGTCCCAACTTGGTTGCCTAGCCTGAACGCTCTAGCCTTGAATGAAAGCATAAGCCATATTTTCTTATTCTAAACTGAAGTCTTTGTCCAAAGTCGTGTCTTTATTTTCGAAAAACACCTCTCACTAAAACCTCCATAACTCCCTCAGTTTTTAAGATAGAAACGAAATTTCAACTCCCATTTGTACCTAACACCCTCAGCTACATTCACAACTCAATGAGAAACAGTGCGGTTTACCCGTTTTTATTACAAATGGCATAAGTAAAAGTTTGCCGCAAATTGACATTTGGAAAAGTTTACACATGTGAATTACATTTAAATTATTTCCCACTTGGCCTTTGAGATCCCAACTGTTTCCTTTTGATTAAATCATTGCTTGTGTTTGCGTGCATCTGTTCATAGTGGCTCCCATTAGAACTTATAATAAATTAAGCATTTCTTAACATATTTTGTGTTTTTGCTCAGCCAATTTCAAAGCCATGCTGACAGTTGAAAAGTCAAATCTGTATTTCTCTTGTGTTTAAAGGGGGAAAGTGGGAGTGATATTTAGTTTGGTCTGTGTTATTCCTGAGTACCTGCTCTCTCCTCACATCTGTTTAAATGGCATATTTGTGGGTTGAGGGGTGTTGCAGGGGAAACATCTAACCATAGTGCTATCTGTTCCAAACCAACCCAAAAGTATTCTTTTCTTTGCTGCATTCTTTTTGTGTCCATTACTTGATTCCTAGTGCATTAAAGATATTATTCATTGTTCCTGTCACCCCATTGGTGATTGTTGTTACCTATTAAAACTATATTGTGATTTTAAATTCTAAACAAATAAACACATATTCACCTTTACAACTAGCCTGATTCCTGGTTCAGTATAACCTGGGGGTTATTTTGAGAAGGGTGTGACATGAGCGGTATATCATTCAGAATATTGAACTTATAGATAAAAATAAATAAGGGTTTCATTTGCGCACTACATGCTGGGCGAGACTTGGGAGTGTGCCTGATTGAAATCACTTACACACCTGCACTGACCTGTCAGTCCGAACACCCATTCAGTGATCCATTGTCTGAAAGGCCAGTCGGAGCCTTGTTATAGTGTCCTACATTGTTACATGCACCCCTGCCAGCACCCATCTACCAGCATCACCACCTCATCACACTGAAACAGAAAGTGGCTTCCGTGAGTGGAAAGGGTGTGAGCAAGGGAAGTGAAGAGAAACATTATAGTGAAGATATTGCTTAGAGATGCTGTTGTGGCTGTCCCCTTTGTCTCAACTTGTTAAGCAAGACATTGTCCTCCTGTTTGTCTGAACTTCACCACACTGGTATTGCTTGGTGTGCATGCATGAAGCCCTTGTCCTGAGGCAGAAGAGCAGCCTCGTCTCCAAGAGCAGCCTCGTCTCCAAGGCAACTGATTACCGTCACTGCCATTGTTGTCCATTTTCAGTTTTACTACTGTGGTTGTCAGTGTTAATTAAGCAATATGACTGGAGCAGGAAAGCATTACCAGTCAGGTAATGCTCTGGGGAATAAGTTAGAAGCATGAGTGAAGTATAGGCTTTAACGTTAGCTCCCCCCTGCAAGGGTTATATTATTATTAGTGCTCCAGCACGTTGTACCAGTTACCAATAGTGCTTTTTTCTTACGTTGAGAAACGGCATGTTTGCCATTTCACAACTTGAGAAAAACTACAAAATAAGATGGCTGTCATGGATTGGGGAGAAGGGAAATACATGTAGTCCCCTTTCCATTTCCATGGTGTTGATTTCCGGAAAGGAGATGTGTCTGTAACACTGCCAGCGGTGGAGGAGCGTAAAGGAAGTGGGCAGGGTGTGGGCAGTTGGTCCAGGGGGTGGAAATTGGGGTTGGGGGTGGGGGAAGGAGGGCATTATATCCTCATTTGCGAGGAAGGAAAGTTACACCCTCCTGCTGAACTGCAAGTTAATCCATTGATGGTGGCATATGGAGAGACAGCGCTTTTCATTGGGCCAGGCCTGTTCGTATTTACAGTTTGTCTCTGTAAGCACCAATTAGGAAGTAACCCCGGAGGCAACCTGTAAACGTAGCTACAGTTTTACTTCCTTCGGTTGGTGCATTTACTGAACATGTACTGAATACAAGCACAGGATAATAAACCCACCCAACCCCAACACAAGGAATCCTTCTGACTGTGGCAGCTGTTAACAGCCTCGCACACTTAGAATGCAATCCTCTTCTGCACAATTTAATGAGAAATCGAGCTCTTAATGGCTCTCTATCACAGTCATTTTTTCCACTAAAAATCCATCTGTTTGCCAGTGTTAAGTAGCAAATTACATTAGAGCAGTTCCAATAAGTTCCTTTGATCTTTCGCGTTAGAAGGTCAGACCATTAGTGATCAAGCATTACCAAAACAAATCGGCCTGACGTTGTAAATGTAGAGGGTAAGTTTCCTTTGCAAAGCCCACACAGGACAAACAAGTCTTACCCTTTGCATGTGCAGAGCGAGACCTAATAGTTTCGCCAATTTATATTATTGGAGATTTACCCTTCAATTGAATTCCAAATGTTTCCCCTTAATAATGTCCGCCATAATGGTGAGCTCCCTGTTTGCGCTGAAGCCTGGCTTAATTTCTCTGGCCAACACCTCTCATGCATGATCCAGAAATCAGCCAGCCCCATTTGCATTAAAACGACTAATTGTTGGTTAGATTTGACACTGTTGATTTCTTTCTGTAAATCATGTTATGTTTTTACCTGGGTCGGATTCCAACAGGGTGTGTGGAGGGAGATGAGAGAATTGATACGGTTGTGAGAATGAACAGGGCAACTCACGCTCTGAAACACTTGTGTACGAGCGCGATAGAAATAAAACATCAACATCAACATCAACTCTTACATTGCCATTTTTCCGAAATAGTGCCACAAAAACCCCTCCCAATTAATTTAATTTTAGAACACCTTGTAGTAGAAATATGACAAGCTGCTTTACAAAAGGTGCTGCACACCTCCAAGCAGGAATGAACAAGTGATTTTTCTGGAGGGCATTTGTATGGTGGGCTGGACTTTCTTCTAGGTGGCAGTCTACGTGGATGGTTGCCCTGGAAATCTTTTTTATGCAAAAAGAAACATAAAGTATTTTAAGGTAGACATGTCAACTTCATTATTTTGTTGATAACTTTAGCATTTGTATTTGACTTTATTAAAAAGTAATTCAAACATTAGATAGTCTAGGTTACAAAAGAGTAGTTGAGCTGTATTGACGTGACCCCCTTAACCCCCACCCCACCCCAAGCTTGTAATTTTATAATTGGGTTCATAACTGCAAAAATAAATGCCATTTCTAATTTGCTTTAATTATGTGTGTATGCAGGGAAAGGGTTGGAGTCCCTTATTGCCCCCATTCAAGCATTTGTGTTGCATGCTTATTATACAACTGAGGTACTCTGGGCCTTGATACGTTATTGTAGCCAGTAGATTACTGTTATCGCCAGTGGTAATGCAAGGGGCTGCCAGAGAAAGGATTACTACCTGAACTGTGTTTGTCTAAAGTACAAAGTTTATGATGCATAGACATGTAATAGTGACACCATTCTTCCCTGCGCAGGTCCCCAGGCAGAAATGTTTCTCATGCAAGCAATCAGGGGAAGAGCTTGGTCTTCCTTTAGAAATGGAAAAAAACAACTTTGGTTGAAATAGTTTTTCTTGATATTACAAGTAATGCTTAGCAGTATAGTACAATTTTTCATTTTAAAGATATAGTTTTAATATAAGAATGATGAGATCAATAAACATCAACTGACATCATCCGAACCGGAAGTCCTACGGAAGAACAGCAGCATAATGAAATGGACAGGGCCACCCCCTTAGCAGTGTGGAACCCCTACATGTCACATATTTAAGTAGCTGTGGAAGGCAATATTTTTGCTGTTTAGCAGTTACATTTGTTGCATTCTCATCTTCAGTGATGCTGTTGCCCTGCAAGGAGCTGAGGTGCGTGCAGAGCTGGAGGTTGGCTAGAGCAACAGCAGTCTCCAAATGCTGTCCATGAGTTGGGGTGTTGCAGGGGATCCCGGTCCCTCAGAAAGTGCAATTATAATGTTCTGAGCATATAAGTGCACGACGTTTGTGTCTGTCTGCTAAAGAAGGGCAGCCAGCATTTGACACCCAATGGCTAACTCTCTCCAAATGGGTGTATATGACTCATAGTTTGCCGTCACTTTACTGTTAGGGTTTTATTCAAATTGGCAGGGAGACCCGTGTGCATTAAGTTCCCTGAAGGGTGTCAGTCTTGAATCGTTGTCATGTATAAAAATGTGTATTTGTTTTTATGTTCCCAAAATGTTCTTGGATTTTATGCAAAGCACCCTGTATCTTGCATTGACGCTATTTTCCCTCCGTCCCTTTCTCACACGGCCTCTCATGGGTGATTACAGGGGCAGCTGGCAAGCTCTTGCCACCATCAGCCCCCACCCATTGGTGCCCCGCGAGGCATCTTTGTGGTGCATAGATCATAATGGAGATGCACCCTAATGCAAACTCCGATGGGCGAGTTCCAATTTCAGCTTCATTATTCCCCACGCATACTCCTTGTACCCCACCAAAGAGCTGGAAGCATATTAACATATGTCAGGGATAAGGTATCCCCTTGTGTTCTGTCTTTGGCTAGCAAATGTACGTTGAAAGTGACATAGCCTTCAGTTTGAGGAGACTAGTGACTCCTTAGGGACTATGAGCAATCTCTTAGCCCTCACTTGCATATGGTTTAAAGCTCTGATTATCCAAGGACAGGCAGCCAGCAGGTGAGATTAACCCTGGGTCATTAATTAACAGAATGAAGGTGTGTTACTTACTGATTGAATTGCTTATATCTTGGGTGTGAAAGGTATTTATTTACAGACAGCAGTTTCTTTGGAAACTGAACCAGAGTGTTATGTACAGTATGTAGACAAGTGCACCTGAGATTATAATTATAATTGGTTATTTATAACATGCTTAATACCCAGAGATTTCTAAGCACAGCCCTGGGGAATGAATCTGTGTTTCTCCGTGTCACCTTGCTTCCAAGGCAATCCCGTTGCCCCTGTTAAGACGGGTTTCTGAACTATGACCTGATGGGCAGATGTTTAGAAGGCCAGCCTAGTTTCTTGGAACAGGGTAACCTCTGGACAAGGAAGACCAATCAAGTTAGCTATGGTAGGCGGTCAAGACTAAGTCTCAGGAGGAGCGAGGTTGACTGAAAGACCTCAATGAGCACACAGAGGAAGGACACATATAAATTACTCCCAGACAGGTGTATATATCAAAAATATAAACACATTTATTACAAGGCCTTTGTAACTCAACACAGAGTAAAAGAATCACAGCAATCCTACTAAGCCAACACAAAACAATCAATACTAAATATATACAAGGTCATTGGGGTCTAAAGGATTAAAGGCACTAAATATTCACAACCTAGAGGGGAAGGAAAATAGGCAGTGCAGATAGTCTTTTAGTTCGCTTCAACATCCAACACACACCTAACTAAGAGGCAGTCCAAACCCTAAGAAGAGAGGAGCCCTATGCACAATAGTACATGTAGTGCAGGCGCACGCGGTTGTTCCAATGGGCAAAACGTGGTCTCTTCAGAGGTCTCTAGCAACTCAGGAAGGTGGGTGAGGTGATGAAGAATAGATTCCCACTATTCGCCTCCACTTGAAGGCAGAGGCAGTTCCAAGGTTCTGAAAGGATTTGCTAGTTTGCACTAGCAGTGGAAAGGAGAGGGACCCCCAGGGGGCACTCGTGCATAAAAACAGATGGAGGCACTAGGGGCCACCGGTTAAGGTTAGGGTTACTCACCGGCCCCAGGCGCACTTCGGACCAAACTTCACCAGTTGGGTCCACTGCGGCTGTAGGTACAAATGCGACAAAAATGACGTCTCTGCGGCTTTCATTTCCGGCGATACAGAGAGGATTCCCAAATGGGACAGTGGCAATTTCTCTGCTCCTGGTGGATGGATCAGGCCAGTTTCACTGCAGCAGGCTTCAGGCGCAAGAGGGCCACAAATGCAGTGCATCTGCAAAGATCATTGGCGCGGCAACATGGTAACCACGTTTACTCCGGTCCTGGAGCACTCGTCTCACTTCAGACCTGGGAATGCCAAGTGTTCGAAATTTGGTGTGAGGGTGCCGGGGACACAGAGCTAGCAGTATACCAAGTTTCGAGGGCCTCCTCGAAACGACGGTGGAGACAGAGCAAAGGTCCTGAGTAAGCTGGTCAGCCCACTGGTTGGCCCAGGGACACTTCCGAGAAGGCTTACTTGCAGGTTTTGTTGAAGGTGCCGAGAATAGTTGGTCCCACTATTCTAATGGGTTGAAGCGTCTTCGCAGACCTACTTGAATGACCTGATGCAGAGGGGTCCCACGGGACGACAGCGGGCTCAGGGTGCCAAACCCTAGAGCGGTTCACCAGCGGTTCCTCAACTCGGCTTCCTAGTTTCAGGATACTTGGATCCTTTCCTTTGTTCAGTGAGAACTCCAGAGATCGACATGGTATGGGTGTTTTCAGCCTCCTCTTATCCAAAGTTCCCTTTGCGCCAAAACTGAGAGGACCCAATGAGAGATCTGCTCACAAACACACACTCCATACGTGGACCAATCACAGAACAAAGTGGTCCCAGGCATTCACAGCACTCCCGACTCTCTGGCACCCAGGATGTGTATTGGACTCCGACGTTCCAGCCCACGTCCTGGAGGCACAATAACAAGGCATGCAGAAGCCCGCGAAAGCTTGGTATTTTGTGGGAAACTGCATGTCCAAATAAGGACTGACCCGGGTCGACTCAACCTGGGGAAGGCAAAGGGGCAAGATGGCCAAAGGACAGGACAAAGAACCTCGTGGCATGGCCATTTTGGAACCAGGCCACCTATTTGTGCCAAACTAGGTTAACGCATTTAACATGGCAGGAAAGTGTTAAAAATAATGGGAAAAGATAGCTGCCACCAGCCCTGCCCATGACACATCTGCACATCTCACAAAAAGTCCTAGGAGAGTATCTAGGGTCTTTGTAATTGACTATGAGACCCAAGTGCACTGTACTGTAAGGTACATTGGCCCTCATTAGAAGTCAGACGTTAAGGGTTTAACAGCGCCGTCGGCGCCGTTAACCCTTAACGCCTGATTCACACTTTAACGCCTGCTTTTTGCAGGCATTAAAGTCCGAGGTGCTAAGCGACCTTGGTGCTAATTACGGCACCGTAATTTACGGTGCCGCAATTAGCGCCTTCCCCATCCCCATTATGCCCTATGGGGCAAAAATGGGAATGGGGAAGGGCAAATGGTGAATGGGGAATTACCGCCCCACTCACCTTGGAATGGGGCGGTAATTCCGCCATCCACTATGGAGGAATCCGGCATGGACCATGGTGCTAATAGCACCATGGTCCACCGCCTGACTTGTAATGAGGGCCATTGTGCACTTGTTCACATTTTGCAGAAAAGTTGCAACATTGGAAAAGGACTAAGGGAAACAAAGTCTCCCAATACTGACTATCTTAAGGGCATGTCAGTTTCCCCATTAAAAGTGAGCGAAAGCCCAGAGGAGTGCAGCTGAAGGCTGTGCTTCTCCGGCAAAGTCAGTCTATGGTGTCTAAACAGCAGCACAAAGTGTGGGGGTGTACAACTGGAGGGAAAATTACATACAAAATGAAATCTTTCCTAACAGCCCCTGAGCTATCCTCCAGAGACAGTGCCGAGTGACTTAAAATACATGTGTGCAAGGTTTCATGATATATTGTTTGCTTGGGGCAGGTCACCCTTGCCTTGGCCACCTGCCCCCTCCTTTAAGCCATACACAGCACAATTCCACTTAAAGTACTAGGCACATGCAAAATTCTATCTGCATTTTGCGCTGGTGACACTGTGGAACAGAGGGACTGAATTGGTCCCTCCCAATTTAGCTAACATTTGCCACAACACTGAACCAGTCCACAACATTGACCATCAGTGCCAATCTCATGAATGTAGTGTAAAGTGCTAGATAATTGGGAAATGCCCCAGTCAACAGCCCATAGGCAAAACGTAGTTTAGGTGATGAATGTATTCATCCTTAATGGTGGATCTTCTTCTCACCAGGCATTCCTTTAACTAAGGAATGCCTAGCAGGGGCCGACCCAAACATTATGGATGAAAAGGCTGGGCCGATTGAAGCCGAGGACTTTTTTCGTAAAGCTGGAAGCTCCCGCAAGTGAGCATGAACTTGAGGCTTTAGAAAGAAATGCCTTGGCTTCTACTGGCCTCATCAGCTAGGGCTGCCAGGGGACCAGGGGCGTTGCTAGGGGGGGGCTAAGGGGGCTATAGCCCCTGATATTTTGGTTGTAGCCCCTGATAGAATCTCAGGAGCTACAGCCAAAAGACTAGCTAGCCCCCAGTCCCAACAGTTCCAACATCAGCTTAGCCCGGGGTCTTTTCCAGACCTAGCAACTCCCCTGCAGGGGACATTAGGGAGGCTAACCCTGGCCCACTTAAATCCCTGATAATATATATTCAGAAGTATCATAAATCATTTTATTGACAAAAAATAAACATTTGACACTATTCCCAGATCAGGCTTGAGGCTTGTTGGGCCCCCATAGGCAGTCACAGACCTTACACAGACCTGGTTCTGACCCAGCTCAAGGTCCATGGAAACGAAGCTGGCTCCTCTGGCCCAGCTGGCCAAGGAAAAAGTTGGCACAGAGCTAGCTGCTTGTGGCCCGTTTGCCCTGAGCCAAATCTGATTCACAGCTTGTGGTCCCTGAGAATAGTCTGCATACCATCCGACTGTTACATCAACCATTGGCCAAAGCACAGGCATCTACAACACACACAAATGGCCCACTGACGTGGCTTGTGTTCATTCCATTTGTACATGTTCATTGTGTCGACATCTTGGCCTTTGGACATCTCCTTTGCTCCGTTAGGAGATCAAAAAGGCCCACTGGACATGGCCTATGGCCAAGTCTAGAAGACACTGTACCTGTACAATGGCCTGTGGCGATGCCTCCGGGGGGCCTCCAAGATACCCGGTTTTCCTACTGTGTCAATGCCCCAGGCAATTCCAAGCCTGCTATTGTATCAAACAAAGCACAGCACATAATGTGGGATCATAAGCAAACTTTTTGTGCATGTTTGGTGCAAATCCATCAGGCGGGTTTTGCAATATGTGAGAGGAAACAGTTCTATATGAGAATGTGCATGGGAAACACAACTTTGAGGACCCCATCCATATGTTTGGCCTTCCAGATGAAACACCATGAAACTTTCAAACGGAATTCAGAGTTGTGTGTACATTTGTTTTCAAATATTTCATGTTTCATAAAACAGTGCAAACGTCACAGGCATCTGAGCAAGTGCTATTGCTACGAGGAGTCCTGAATCATAACAACAAAGTCGCCATTATCAACTCTGTCATGTACAATTGGGTTGATTGCTCTGCCCCAGAAATTAAAGAGGAGGCGCTGTGCATACTGGAAGAATGGCAAATCAGGCGAAACCAAGGTGAGTTGCTAGGTGAAAATACAAGCAATGCTCAGGTGTCCTTGTGCCGTTCCCTATTCCTGCTCCCGTTACACAGGTAGTGTCATAAAACAGCAACACGCATTGCCAAAACCAGAAGGTGTTTCTCTCATTTGTGAAGTGTTGCCTCAAATGCACCAATAACAGCGGGAATGCTTAACTGGTGGTAAGGTATCACTACAATATATGCAGCGGCTGACATTGTTTGCCACGTGCATCCTCAAATCCCCCAAAAATGTGCCGTTAAAATATTGCAAAAAGATACATTAATGAAACCCACGAGCAAGTTGTGAGTCAGGGAAGTGTCCTTTTCGCTGAAAGTTGTATTTTTGCCTTCCAATTTTGGACCTCAGCTTTTGCACCCATGAGATCTTTGTTCCCTGCGGCATTATTAGAGTGGTTTGGCCCCAGCAGTAAGAGCACACGTTTTTAAAATGTGCTGGGTTTTTTAGGGCACAGCCCCCTTTACCTTTCCTCTGTTTACCCCGGTGTCAAGTGTAGAGGGCCTCTTCGAGGTGTGGGTCATGTCCAGAGCGGATCATGGCTTGGATTCCTCATTCAAGTCGGCAGCTCTACATACATTACTTTTGCGTTAAGTATGTTTTGCTTTGTGCCAGTCAAGTGCTGCCAAGCAGATAGCAAATTAATTGGAAATTGGCCATGAGGGCAAGTTCATCTTGAGTGATACTTTGGGCCTCATTACACGGACGGCGGTAAGGGTTAACGGTCACCGTTAATGGCAACGGTGACCGTTAACCCTTACCGCCGTACTACGAGGTCCCTTTGCGGGTTGGGGAATTTAACGCCTGCTTTTTGCAGGCGTTAAAACCAACCCGCAAAGGGACCAGGGAGCTAATTACGGTACCGCAATTTTAATAGCGCCATGGTTCCCCGCCTTCCGTGTAATGAGGCCCTTTGTGTTAAAAGTTCAAAATCTGGTGAACAGTGATAATGAGCATATTGTTAAGACTGATGGGCCATCTGACTTTAAATGTTATTTCCCCATCAACGAGTTCATAGTTTAATGTGTGAAAGACAAGGCAAAATACACACTACACACAATGTACAATGTTGCTTGTGTGTTTAAAAAACAAAAAGAATGTTTGCTTTTTTGTGGCACCGTACATTTCATTCACTTTCATATAATGAATAACAATGGACTATTTTTTTGCTTGGTTAAGGGACTTAGGTTTAGTCACCCTAAGTTTCCTAGGGTCATCCAGACGTGGACCCCTTGCTCACTGTGCTCAGAGAGGCACAGCTCTACCTCACTGATGAGGCCCAACAAGGCTGAAATACGTGTATGGGGTTGCTGTTGGTATTCTTGTTCAGAAGAGAATTGCCATAGTATTTCGGTGCTGGACTGCCTATGTGGGCGGGACAAACACTGATATGCAAAGGGATAATTCACTTCTGTGAAAGGTACAGTGAGCTAAAGTGTGGCTGCGGACTCTCGAGTCGGTACTTTCCCAATGAACAGGTCATTTAGCCGTGTTCGTTCTCGTAGAGGGGCACATATGGACAATTTTTTGCTAAACTCCACACTACACACAATGTACAAAGTTGCTTGTGTGTTTAAAAAACAAAAAGAATGTTTGCTTTTTTGTGGCACCGCACATTTCATTCACTTTCATATAATGAATAACAAGAAGGTCTGAGCCTTTGTCAAACAATAATATAACCTTATAGACCGAAGGAAGGGTCATTATTGCAGGATGATGACGCAGCCACAAGTTATGGCCAGATGCGCCATAGGTTAGGGAAGGGGCATTATCCCAAGTGATAATTACCTCTGCCGAGGTCCATAAAGCTATTAGTGCATAGTGTTCATAGAAATATAGGATTCAGACTTGTAGTTTTAAAGTAGAAAACATTTTATTGTGTGTAAAATAAATACTCAAAATGTGCTTTTATGTTATAATATTTAAAAAACAAGGTTGTCTTAAGCATTTTAATTGAAAACTTGGTTGAACTGTAAAAGTATGAACATAAGCATGCATTAGGTGGAGTTTAAAAATAAAAGGTTCTCTTTAAGAAAGAAAAGCTTTTTGCATGTGTTTGCTTTCTCTTTTATGTGGTATATTGGGTGTTTCAGTGGGGAAAAAATTCCTCCTAGAGAGGGAGTGCTTTGTTAAATGAACTCATGCATGGAAGCATGGACGTCATTTCACCAAAATGCCAGGGATAAAGGAAGTGACACCACACGACACTTGACCTTTGATGACATCACAGGAAGTGATGTCATTTTAGCCCACCACAAAGTGACATCACAGGAAGCAATGGGACACAACCTTTCACCCCATGACAAAACAAGAAGTGGCATCACATAGCATTGTTTCTAAGTACACTACAAAAAATATGGTTACAATATCACTGTAAAGTGATATACATGTATACAAGAATGGATCACCATATGTATCAATGGCCCATATTACCAAATTACTGTGAATGCAAGCAGACGTTCAAGGCCAAATGATAATGATGGGTTATTTGTTTGCTTACTTTACTCTCCATATATAAGCCCCATATTTGCATTCATTGTAGTCTATTTATGTTTTGTGTGTATTAGTAGAAATATGTAGTAAGTGATGCATTATTAGCTACTTAGTATATGTTTCACAGTACGGAAAAGTCTGATGCAGAAACATTCACCGTTTTATTATATAGCTTTGGAAAATTACAAATATTGCACCTCTATGGTGTATGTTGCAGCCAATACCTACATTTCTGTATGAGTAGGTTCCTGTACTAGAAAAAACACTGCAAAGGAATGTTCTTTAGAGCACTACGGCCCTGATTCATAAATTATTTGCGCCAAAATAAACAGGGTTTGTGCGCCATTCTGCCTGCAAATCCTGTTTAACTAATGGGGATTTGTGGGCAGAATGGCGCTAAAATTCTGTTTTTTTTGGCGCAAGTAATCCATGAATCAGGCCCTACATTGTGTAATGAAGAATGTAGTTTATTACACATCTCCCAATAATCCCTGATACCTTTTTGCCAACATAACATTCACAAACCCTTGTATGAAAAGGAAATGCACATGTGATGTCATCAGTGATGTCATTAATGATATTTGTGATATCATCTTTGATGTCCTGCGTGTTAGTCTTAGCAGTGCACGGTGGTGGCGCGAGTTATGGTTGCTTAGCTTACCATAACTGGCGAATTTCGGGGGGTTTTCGATTTTACTTGTAGCCATAACATCCTTTTCACAATTTTTTTTACTGAATTTCATAGGTTTTTAGTAGTGCAACTTAACCATAATGTCCCCTTAACAAAGTTTTTTTATTGAATTTCATAGGTTTTTATAAGTGCAACTTAACCATAATGTCCGTTTAACAAAGATTTTTCATTGAATTTCATGGGTTTTTGCCAGTGCGTGCTATTTTTCTACAACTTACTAATATCATACTTACCCAATATAGCAATATTTGTGTCCAATTTACAAAGTGTCACCTTAAAACTCTGCTATTTCCCACCTTCTAGAATCACTTTTAACACTTCTATACACTTTTTGCAACTATTTCAACTAGTTTACATCCGTGGACGTCTACGAACATCTGACTTCATTGCGGACCTTCCGGACAGTGCCACATGACCATACGCTGGTGCGCGGCATGATGACATGTCCGAGAACCCGTCCGCACTTCACAATAAGATCCGTGCTTCGCAGACAGTTCGGAACTGCATTTTCTACTGATCTAGGAACTTTCAACTTCAAAATGTCCCTTGCACAGCTCCAACACCTATTCCTACTCATTATCCATCAACATTCTAGTACACAGTACATATTTATAGCAAAACTGCTATTTATCTTAAAATGGCATCAGCTGTTGCCATCCCTCCTCCTCAAGAGCCACCACCACTGCTTAAATCAAGGAGCATGAGAAACACTGCCCCCTATCTTAGAAATAATACACGCTCAACATTTTCCCCTGTCGACCTACCGTTCTATATTAGTGTTTGGTGCCTCTTCCCTCATTTCCTCCCCACATTTCGTTCTTAGCTCTCCTGCCAAAAAAAAAAAAAAATACATCCAAAAACAACAAAATAAATGTTCCTTTCGGACCAACCTGTGGTGTCCCGGTGTGGGGAAAAACCTTTGCTCATGCCTAGAGCCCAAACTGCTGGATGGAATTTCACCAAATTTGCGGCAGGAGCAGCGGCTTGGTCCCGAAAGCGTGCTTTAGTAAATTTGGTGAAAATCCGTCCAGTAGTTTTTTTTTTAAAACGACCAAAAAGTAGGTCACAAAAAATTAGTGATATCTATGTCCGCTCCGCCAACGTACTTCCCTGTTCGCTCCGGGGACAGGACACCGATTGGCTAATCAGCTTGCGTCATGTCCGCGGACATGCAACGTGTCCGTTGATTGGATGGGATAAAGCGTGAGGTGCATTGGATTGTTTCGATGCGCCCGCCATCTTGGAACCGTGTTTGGTGTTCACGGACATCGCAGTAAAAATATATAAAAAGACACAACATTGCACTTGTCAAACTTATCAAATAATCTCTGGGGAGGTGAGGGGTGATGAGGATGGGATGGGATATGCCTGCAAGAAGCAAAAAAAAATGGTGTTTTTTTGTTGCGAAAGTCCGAACAGTTAGGATTTTTGTGAACAGTCCTGTGTAGGAAAGGAAGAAGTGGTTGATTCCATCTTCGCCTCCACACAAAGCACTTGAGAAGATTGTATTTGATAAAACTCTCAAGAGATCTGAGGGGACTCACAGCATTTTGTCACATGGTAGATTTGGAGGTGTTCCACAATATGTGCCTAAAGTACAGGCCAAAGAGATTGCATTTCGGCAATCAAGGGATGGAGATGTATAATCATGGATTTACGCGCAATTTTGTTCCGAGTACACATACATTTTCAGAAAACATTGCTAGCGTGCCCTGTCCACCTAAAACAGAGCTCATGGAACACTTCAAATCCAGGTACAAATAATTACCATCTGTTTTTTTGATCAACAATGTTTTTAAGAAGTGTCCAAATAAAGCATCCAATTTATATGTTAAAATGTATCCTCTTTGTTAATTTTTTTTTCAACTATTCAACTATTCTACTTTTTAAAATTTGTTTTACAATCCCACAAAAGGGATGAGACCTAGGCTACTATTGCTAGAAACACTTTAACTCTTTTTTGTGTACCCTCTACTTCAATGTTGGAGTATGGCGCATTCTGTCATTGCAAAGTTTCCCTACCCCTCAGCAGCGCCACGATCATGGAGCAAGGGAAGCCCCAACATTTATCCTACTGTGCACGTGCACAGGGCCGGTCTTAGACCAGATTGCACCCCAGGCAGGAAGCATGATTGGCTCCCCTCCAAAATGTTGGCAGAGGTGCTAACTTCAGAGACGATGGGGGGGGGGCAAACTTACTTGTGTGTGGACATCTACCTTCTTTACACATTCTAATGAGACTATTCTAGTGCAGCTTCAATGTTACAATCAGTTCTATCTCTCTTTCACTTATAAAACCACTCAGAAACCACACACTTAAGCTTTGCCGTGAAAAAATGAATGGCCTCCTGTCCCTACACTTACAATCACTCCCCTGACATGCAAGAATGAACACCCATCTGATTTCAATTGCCTAAAAATGTATGCATACGATTGCAGGTTCTAACAATAAAATGTTTCACATTGCCAAATGTCAGTCATTTGTTAAATGTGTTTCTGCTACCACCATTTATTTTCTGTGCCTTGTCCTTCTACGGCTCTGTTCGTCTTACCAAACATGATGAATGGAAGAGGTGTGATGGCTGGAGTCTGAAATGTCTTACTAAGATAAGGTGAAGGGGTCATGGGGATTGATATATTTTGCTTAAGATTCCAGCTCTCAGATCTGTATCACTGAAGCTGATCATGGGTATTTGGCTGGGCTCTGCTTGATTCACTCAAGGTGAGGGGTTGGGTGCACATGAGTGGGCGGGTGGTCGTTCTAACCGGTGGCTGTGCCCACCATTTATTCACACCTTCTCATTTGTGTCTGATCTGGTGCTTCTTCAGTGCCTGTGTGTGCCTCGGCATGTGACTGGGTGCAACACAATGATGAGTGCAGCTTTGTGTCTGTGTGCGTCCTGTGCAGTCTCTTAGCAAAATCAAGCAGCATGGGAAGCCTGGCTTGGGGCACATTTAAGACAGATTGCAGAGGGCTAGGGAAGCGAGGACGACCCACAAAATATATAACCGCATGTGGGTGCTGTATCACTTCTCTGTACAGTGCTTTTAGCCTGCAACCTTCACTAATTTTCAAGTTGATTGCATTATTTCAGTGACAACAGAGATGGTGAGGCAGAAACGTAAATGGTGGACTTGTAAAATAGATTGTTGCTTCTGTAATATGCAACCCCAAGCTTACCTTGTGCTAATACAGAGTAATACTACATTTCAAATGCCTGTTCCTCTATATTGTTTATATTGGTTGCCCAATATTTATTAATATTAAATTGAAGCAATTTCAGGTAATTTTACACTCTTAATGAAAACACTTGATGTTCATAAATTGATGTGCTTGTGCTACACCCAGAGCGCGGCAAAGAAAGGGCTATTCATGTCTGTGTTAAAATGTCATTAAAATAATAATGGAGTCATACTGGCGCCCCCTAGAGCCTGGCAACTCAGGCAGCCACCTGCACTGCCTGATGTAAAGACCGGCCCTGCATGTGCATCAGAGTTACAGTTCTCATGCATGCGGTGAGGCAAGTTGTTGCAAACTAAGAATGTACTTTGATTCTGAGTGAAGGTCACCAGCTTTGAATTTTTGCTTGCGAGCTAAGGCAGCCCACGCATCGGACACACAGTATAAGGTTCAATTGTTTTTTGACCTTGAGAGAAAGGGACCATTCCGAAAGGAATTGAATGAAAGGAGGGTTGTAATAATGTAAGGTATGATAAGGTTATGCATTCCAAAACTGGACTAAGGAACATGTAAATTCAGCTTAGGAAAAATCGTTGGTGCAAACAGAGTCTACGTTACGGTCTGAGTTACATCAAGAGAATGGAAATGGCGAATATAATGTAAGTTTGATTTTCAACGATTTTATACCCGAATGAGCATCAACTTATCATTATATGACCATTATTTCTGGGTTATATTCTACTTGTATGTTCTGTGTGGCATATTGCAATGAAACGCAAGTATAACCTTTGTGTGTAATGTTCTTTCTACCGCCCAGATAGGCAGGGCAGGGCAGGATTGAGATGCATGTAGACCACTACTTGGTTCTCCCAGGTTCAACGCTAATATTTCATTAAAATGCCATCTATGAGCACTTAGAATTGTAGCATCAGCTTCCGTATCCCGTTTAGAGTTGATCATACTACATAGCAATGTCCTCGGAAGCAAATTGTGTACTACTTTCCACGTTGTTTTCTCTCTGTTGACATTGTTTCATGTCTGTGCTAATCGTTACTTTAAACTCTATACCGAATTAATAAGTCAATAGATAAATTGTAATAATGTAACATTTCTATTATGTTTTCGAAACAGGTACGTCCTGCCATTCTGCGGTTGTCATAGATTCCAGGTGCCAACTGACGTGTTCTTTAACCGGCAGCTGCAGATACTTGTGAACAACTGGATATATTTGACTATTCTTTGGGACAATCGCCAAGGGCCCATATGCCCTTATGCTGTACTAGCGATTAGGAGCAACACAACATCCTTTACGGTGGTCTAGCCCCAAGTTGATGCACAAGCCCTGGAATTCACTGTGCGACCAAGTGCTTCTTTTCACCAAAAGGAACATCTTGTGTATGCAAAAAGAACTTCGTGTGACTCACGATAAACATTTTCGGATCATGAGCGAAGAAACAAATTTCCAATTTGATTGATTATGGCAATAACCAGATTTTCTCGGGGCGTTCATTGTGAAATAAAAGTACTTTACCAATTGTACAGTCATGTTGTTTCCTTTTAAAATACGGTTTAATATTCCAAATTGTGACGTGCTGTGTTGTGAGACGATGTGTGTTGATTTTCAGGTTCTGCATCACGTCACGTAGGTGATGACTGGGCACGTTTGGCTACGCTCCCCAGGAACGGCACAGAGAAAGGTGGAGAATATCACTAGGTTTGTTGATGCGAGGCTCAGGGGTGGGGCATATGATTTAGTGACGTCAGGGCAGTTCACCTTAGGCTGATGCAGCAAAGGATAAGATTAGCACAAGATGGCCGTGCCCTGCTGCCAGATTTCGCATGTGTACAAAATAGAAACACTAATGTAAGGTGCATTGGAAATGTTTGTGCGATTGATCAACCTATGTAGAAAAATACATGCCCGAACCCTCGGGACAATAATATTTTCTGAGTGTTGCACTTGTCAAACTTATCAAATAATCTCTGGGGAATCTACTTGGAACAAAATTGCACGCAAAAATAATATATTTCCATCCCTTGAATGCCGAAATGCAATCTCTTTGGCCTGTACGTTAGGCACATATTGTGGAACACCTCCAAATCTACCGTGTGACAGAATGCTGTGAGTCCCATCAGACTCTTGATAGAGTTTTATCAAACACAATCTTCTCAAGTGCTTTGTGTGGAGGCGAAGATGGAATCAACTACTTCTTCTTCCATTTCTGCACAGGACTGTTCACGAGCATCCTAACTGTTCGGACTTTTGCTACAAAAAACACCTGTTTTTTGCTTCCTGCAGCCATATCCCATCCCATCCTCATCACCCCTCACCTCCCCAAAGATTATTTGATAAGTTTGTCAAGTGCAATGTTGTGTTTTTTAATATGTTTTTACCGCGATGTCCGCGGACACCGGATGCGGATCTAAGATGGTGGGCGTTTCCAAAAATCGGACGCACTTTCCGCTTCACCCCAGCTAATCAGAGAACACATCACATGTCTGCGAACATGACGCGAGCCGATTAACCAATCAGTGCCTGTCTGCAGAGTGAACAGGGAAGTGCGTCCGCGGAGCGGACATAGATATCACTAATTTTGTGTGACCTACTTTTTAGTCATTTTTAAAAAAACTACTGAACAGATTTTCACCAAATTTACAAAAGCACGCTTTCAGGACCAAGCCGCTGCTCCTGCCGCAAATTTGGTGAAAATCCGTCGAGCTGTTTGGGCTGTAGGCGTGTAGTTTTTTCCACATTCAGTCTATGGGAAAAAAAAATGTGGGACCCCCCTATAACTTTGCCCCCCCCGGACCAAACCCCACCAAACTTTGCAAAGAAATTCAGGGTGGGCCATATATATTGGGAGTGTGTGTGTGTGTGTGTGTGTGTGTGTGTGTGTGTGTGTGTGTTTATTTATTTAACATGTTCTGTATTTATTCTGTATTTTGTTCCTCGATAAAATTTACCCCTCTGAATATTTTTAGGTCAAATGACTGGATACCCCTTTCAAGATCTATAAAGCTATAATAAGATGGTGGTATTAGCAAATTAAGTCTTGGGTCCTGATTCACAGAGTGATTTCCATTGTGGTTTTGCCATTACAGAATACTTCTGTGAATAAGTTCCATGGAGTTTTGGTGGTGAAGTAAAAGACGTTAGATTAATAATGAGAAAGTAAAGTAACAAACTCAGTAAATGTGTTTCTTTTGTAGTAATTAAAGCACAGAGTTGTATTCATATTATACACATTTCAATTGCAAGTTCAAGTTCAATTTACTAGATCAGATTTCTCCATTAACAATAAATAAGCATACATTACAGTGAATATTCATATACAACCATAGATTAAAAACAAAAAATCCCCTAAACTCACATCTCAATCACAATAATGAAATCCTCATATTCATTACTCACCCCGCCCCTCCCAAACGGAAAAAGACTACAAAAAAAGTAAGATAATATCAAACTTTTCTTGAATATATTTTTCACAGCGGAACAAGACAACCCTAACAAATTCACACAAGTCATACATGAAATCAGCATTGTTACAGTTCTTAATAAATCGCAGATCTGCCTCACAGTGCCTAATGTTATTCCTAATAAAATAAGGTTTTAACAATTTCTTGTGCAGATCTGTAAAACATTTACAAATCAATAAGAAATTACATAAATCATCCAGAGCAGCCATTTTGCAAAACCAGACATTCGTCGATTCGCCCTCCGCCCATTTAGTATGAGCATATAAGGGCAGCACATTTAAACGGATCATGAAAACAAATCTCTGACTATCAGGTGATATAAAATTACACACCTCTACACATACCACCATATTGCCTCTCAGTGCAGGAAACAAGTTTAGTGAATCCAGAGTAGATGCCACTTTCAGACCCTCCTCCTGGTAGGCAACTAAAGCTCTTTTGTCTAAACAGAGACTTTGGGATATATAACTAGATTGTTGCAGTGTACTCACATCAGCTAACCCCCACTTGCTAAGCAATTTGCATTCTTCAGTATACGATGCATAACCGTGACAGGAACAGGACCTTGCAAATTCGCTTAATGCGTTATGAATGTTCGGGTTTTCAGATTCCACCCGAAAATTGTAATTCAAAAATAGCTGAACCTGATCCTTGCTAGAGTTTCAAATGTTCTCACCGCTCGTTCCAGGCGGAGAGCGCTATTTGGTGTAACCAGTGGAAAGCCTGTTAGTTTTTTTAAAGATTTTACTCCATATGACCTCAAGCTTCGCACATTTAGAATGCTCCAAATTTTGCTTCCATATAACAGCACAGTCCCCACCTTAAGTTTATATTTCTCTAAACACTTATACATGATACAACCTCCAAATTTATGGTAAAATCTTAAAAGTCCCCCCATCCTTATCTGGGCTTTCTTACATAACATATCTAGGTGTTTTGACCAGTTCCCGTTGTTTGCGCATAAAATGCCTAGATAACAAAAAGGATCCACCACCTCAATTTTCATGCCGTTTAAAACCAAGAATGATAAGTTTCTTTCTTCCTCTCCCAAAAAACTTAATTTTGGTTTTATTTGTATTTAGCTTTAAGTTATTGCTTCTAAAATAATGTCATGAATAATTTAAACTTTGCTGCACACCTCCCGGTGTTAGATCAATTAAAACTGTGTCATTCAGCATATAAGATGTAAAATGCATCTTTCCTAAAATAGGTGGGCATATTTTAGACCTCATAGTTATCGGGTTAAAATCATTTAAAAATAGAATACATTTAAACAGAGCTAGAGAATAGCCCTGCTTAACACCTCTATTTGTTATAAAATCCTTTGAAAAACTTCCCCCATCTTTAGCGTGGAATACTGCATGGGTATTCATGTGACATTTTATTATCATTTGCAGTTGTCCTGGAGGGACCTTCATTTCTTCTATCTTTTTCCACATTACCTCCCTGTTAGCTGAGTCAAATGCTTTCTTGAGGTTCAGACAAGAAACAAATAATCGGCCCCCTTCTAATAGTACAACATTATTCAATTAAACCATTTAAAATAAAACAACGATCCATTGTTGAAAAACCTTCCCTGAACCCTGCTTGCGAAGACTGCAGAATATTATTAAAAGAAACCCACTCCATATATCTGCACATAGTTTCAGGCCCCATTTCAAATAGTCTGACCTCAGTCCACCTGGGTCGGCAGATGTTCCAACTGGTAGAGCCTGGAGACAGGTCAATATATCTTCTTTGGATAACACAATCTGCTGAGGTGGTTTTACCACCCATATCAGAGTCAAAAACTATATTAGAAAAATGTGATACCCACTTTTCTGGAAAAAATTAGCCCTATATCATATTTGTAAAAGGGTTCAAATCCCATGGCTACTAACCTTTAAAAGAGCTTGCAGTAGTTTGAGGAGACAGTCTTTCCTAGTGATATTCGCCCGTTTCTATTTGGTGACTTCGACTTTTGTTATTATGTTGGGCTTGAGCATTTTGCTTGTAGTTTTCACTTGATACATTTGTCTTATTTGTTGCTGAACCTGTTACTAGAGAAGCTTGGGAGAGTTGCATTTCTAAAAGACCGAAGCCGAGTAGTTTCAGTGCTTCAAGCGTGTCTTTAGTTGGCTCATGTCGTGGTAGACTCTTCACGTGTAAATATGCTTTGGCTTTTTTTTGCCTATGATAAGGCTCGATTAAGACAAAGTCGGTAGTAGACAGGTGGGTCAAGCTGGGCACTTTGGCCAATGTGGTTAAGACTATTTTTCTGTTCAAAATTAGGAAATTCTTTCCTACTGATAGTTGTTCCATTTTGAAAATCCGGTTTTGTCTCGGGTTATGGGCATGAAGCATTGTATGGTTTGATCTTTTATGATCTTTCAAGTTTGTTTGGGTCGTTGTTTGGGTGTGTTCTTTGTTGATTGACCGAAGGTTGTTTTCACGATGGATCGGCTTAGCGTCTGTAGGTTGTTTGTTGCCAGACACTTCTTCGGGGAGTGGGTCTTGCACCAAGTTTGTTAAGGTCGGTGTGACTGATCTAGGTGATGTCAAGGTCACTTTTATGAAAGCCATTGTGGAAGAGGAGGTAAGAGCATTATTTTATATTAAAGTTGGAGGATGGTTCAAAATAGAATGTGAATCGATGGCTTCCTCCTGGTCCAAGTGCACTGTTAGATTCATTAAGGATGAGTCTACCAGAGAGTGTGAAGTAGATGTATGTGAATTGTCCAACTCAATTATTGTTTGATTCGCCTGCATTGGTGCATCTTTCGGTATGCTCAATACCTCACCTTGAGGTGGCGCTGTTTTAGGTTGTGAAGCGGAACCTGATTTGGTACAACTGAACATTTTTGCGACTTTAGTTGCCACTTTCTTTTTTTTGTTCCTCTCGTTGTTGACGCAAGGTGCAGTTTTTTTACTAGGTTGAGCCACGTTTCCTGTGGGTTCATGGTCTTGTTGGTCACTGCATGTCTTTGTTGGCACAGTTGTAGAAATCGTTTGCATTTCTCGGCTATTTTTCCCGTTGGTGGATTTGTCAGCCTTTACCTGAGTAGTTGAATGTATGCTTAAATAGGGTAATGAAAAAGCTGTACGTGGTGGTCGCAGTCTTATTTGGTCTTCTAGGCGGGTCATTCTTTGTTCCCAAAGGCGTTCTCGCTCGATGTTTGTTTGGTCAAGTGTGGTGATGAAACCTTCCAGGAAGATCACTTTTGAATTTGTCGTGGCTGATATTGCGAACAAGTCTTTCATCGAACCGTTGATTAATTTGTATAGCTTTACAAAAGGGGTCAAGCCCACCGTAATTGCTGACATCATTGCAAACATGTCGGGAGTCTTTCCTTTTGACCCGTGATCTTGATTTGGTGAAAACTTGTCGAAACTTCTATCGCTTACAGGAGTGGAGGTACTTCTGTGGGGGTCCTTTTGTTTTGGTGACAGCGATAAGTCCTGGCCGATTGTGTTCGGTTTATGGCTTTCCTGTGGGAGCCGAGGACTTAAGATGGTTAGATTCGTATTGTTTCTTCGAGGTACTTCATCCGACATAAAGGTACTTGATAGGTTGCGTTTATCTAGTTCCGGATGAATAGTTCCTAATGGTTGTGTAGCAGGCGTCTCAACGGAGGCTAAAGATGAAGCTAGAGCTGCATCTTGTATGGTCACGTTTAAAGGATTCAGATGTGGATGGTCGGGTTTACGCAATGCGTCCAACAACTTTGCTGGAGGAGGTTGTGGGTAGTCTAAAGATAGGTTCACTAAGTTAACGTCCAGTGTTTTTCTTTGCTTGGGGGCAAAGGGAAATTCTGCGATCGCGTCCAGTAGTTCTGCATTCGGGAGCTCAGCCTCAGTCTCATATTTTCTCTTTGTCTGCCTGGCTAGGAAGTCTTTTAGCGCGTGGGACATTAAGGGTTTAGGAAGTGACATTTTCCCAGGCTCACTTTTCTTAGTGGTTGCTCCATGTTTCCTTTGATGGTGGTTTGCGCTCGTTTGTGCGCCATGTTTGCGTGGTTTCTTTTGGTCCAGGGCTTCTTTTTCAATATTGCTAAAGCAATTTGTCTTTGGTGGGCATAAGGCTCGCTTGGCAGTCTTTTCAGGGGGACTGATGGTACTGTCACTTCAGCTGGGAGTGCGGACTGCACCCCTGTTGATGTTGAGGCCGGTAGACGTGCCAACCTCTCTGGTGCTGATGGGCGTGGAGGCGGGTGTGGTAGTTGGACAAAAAGAGCGTCTGTGTTTTCGTCATAGTCAACTGGTTTCAAAGAACTTGGTTTTACATGCAATTCCACTTGAATGGTGTTTTTTCTGTTTAAACATGATGCTGAGTCCTTTTCTTGGTGTACAATTTGTACTGATGGTGTATGAATGCCTCGCTCTTCGTGCGGTTCCAGTAGGGGTGGCTCTGATGAATTATCAGCACTCTGTGGTTTGTCCGGGACCGAGCCGCTGGGGTCAGACCGGCGGCGCCCTTCAGCACCGTCAGGAGCGATCCCACTCGCTGTGGCAGAGGCGGTCCTGTCGGAAGGACTCGTCACCAGGTTGCTTGCTGATGGGCGTGGAGTTTCCGGCACGAGTTTGTGGCCGTCCTCAAGCCGCTCCCCGTGATACACTCAGGTAGGTTCGTGCAGAAATTAGGGTGCAAGATGGACGGGGTAGAAGAGGGAGCCTGATCGAAGACTTCATCAGTCAGGTGATCCGCTCCAAGGTCATGGGCGGGGGGCCCAGCGCTCCCCTCTTCACCGTCTGAAATTGTCCGTGCCGCCGCCGGGAGGAGGGCATCCGACAGGTTTGACGTGGACAGTGAGGAGGAGGATGATGATCGGTGTGTAATATCCCCCTTTCTTGATTTTTGATGGAGTCGAAGGTTTCCTTTTCCTTTTTTGTTCTGCCACTCGAGGCGCTTCAGACGAGTGTACTGACTGCATAGTACATGCCCGAGCGGAGTTGATGGTAGGGCCGATTGTACATGGGTCCCTCTTTGGCGTGCCAGTATGGATAATTCCAGAGTCTCTGGGGTAGCCATAACGGCTGTAACGGCCGCGGACTGCCGTAGACTGCTCTGAACTCAGGCGAGCCAACTCTGCGTGCCGCTTCGCGTTAGGTGAGGGGTTTATCAGCTCCTCCCTCGAAATAACAACTGTGGACAGACTGCGAGCATGGTGGGGACTGCCGTAGACTGCTCTCAACTCCGCTTTATATATCTCCCCTTTATATATCTCCCCTTTTATGTTCCTGCACCTATAATCAAACCATAATGTGCTTGTCACTCCATTCCTAGCACTTCTACAAAAATCATTACACAAATTCAAACATTCCTGGTGTATTCCCTGAGCTAACTCCTCATAGCAAAATAGGCAAAACATTGAAATCTTTAATAATTTCCCTGAATTTAAGCTTTTCTGAGCTCACCCGGCGAGGGCTTACCTGAACAGAATCTTGGCAATTTGCATCATGTATTAAGGGGTGACTAGGATACAGAAACTCTAAACAAAGGGAGAAATGATCGATATGCAGATGATTGCACACCGAGAAATGGGAAGCCCATGGAAATATATAACTGTCCACCATACATTGATCAATGATCATATGTTTTTAGGTTGGTTTCAGGATACCTACTACATGCATAAAAAGGAACTCCAATGGCAGCAGCTTTGCTCTACTTTGCAAACTTTTATATGTGGACATTTGGACATCTTTTTATCTTGCCAGACATCAATCCATACATGTGAGCCATTACATTTTACAAACAACACATTGATGATGTCTTCATTATTTGGGATACAGTAAGGGAGACATTAACCTGTATCATGGTTGGATTAACTCCTTAAACATTAATTTCAAATTTTCTTTGCAGTCATATTCCATATTTATTGACTTAATGGTAAATGAAGATGATTGCTTTTTAGCAGTAGACTTATTCATCAAAGAAACAGGCAGATATACAATCCTACAATATGGGAGTTTTCATCCCCAGACACTGCGCATTAATATCCCTTATGGTCAATTTTTAAAGACCAGGTGCAATTGCACTAATTTAAATGATTGTTTTATCCAATCCTATCTCATATGAGAATAATTGTTCAAGAGGGGATACCACAATAAATTGTTGAGACAGTCTAACAAAAGAGTAAGAAACCAAACTAGATCTACTATTCTGAAAAATGACCCTTAACAAGGTATGGAAGACCGGTAAGTATGTGCCAAATTGCCTCACTTTTAACAACCACCATTCTGAGATTTCTTAATCTATTTGAAGAAATTGCCATGTATTACAACCTGACAATCCAACATTGCCTCATCCTCTGTTTGCCCATACGAAGGGTAAAAATCTAAAGGAATGGCTGTCACACACCGATAGTGTTTATACATTTTGGTTGCAAACCATTGCTTCTATGTGGGATATGGACCCTGTTCTACGACATTTCCCCTGTGGAAGGTGTAGCACTTGCAGATGTTCCTCCCCTTGTACTACACTTAACATAATAAACAGGTCTGGACCCTGAGAGGCCACACCACATGTAATAGCAGTAATGTCATTTACATTGCGGAATGCCTATGCAAACAAATTTGTATAGAGAAAACACTGAAGAGCATGGACCAGATGAACGTAAATGTTGGGCCATTGAAAGAATATAAGGAAATGACAGCCATAGTATTGCCAATAGACTTGCCCAAAGAGATCCATGGTGGATATACCACACATGTAGTCATCAGAGTGGAATGATTAATCAGGAGGAGTGGAATCAGCTCAGATGTGTCTAAAATCACATGATGTCTTCTCTTTTTTTGGGCTTTTGATATGTTAGTTGTTTCTTTAGTCCCTTTTATATGTCTGAGGACTATCTGTCCCATCCAAGATGGCAGGCAGGAAGGAATTCGCAATCATTTGGTGTACTCGATTTTAATCTGAATCGAGTAAAACCCGAATCGTCCAACATTTTAATAGGCGACTGATTGTCATCAGAATGCATTTTCGTTTTGGATGATTTTCATAACTTTAGTAAATGGCCTCGTTTTTAACAGACTCGTATCAAACATGGCAGGCATTTCACTATGGATGCATTGCATGTCAATTGTATTCGACACACATCAAGTCTTTTTAATGGGCACCCACATGGAGCCTTAGGCTTGCATTTGGAGCAATTCTACATGCCACTATCACCGATGTGAAGCTGCACATTATGATGCGGTAAGCGTTGTTGTACAGATTGGTGCCACACAATCCTTAATTTAAGCTCTCTTTACCCTCTAGTGGATTCATTCATTTTGAATTCCGTCTGTTTCATTTCAGATGCCACTTAACGTTTGCTCGCTCATTGAAATACTAACTCTTTGAAGACTCTATCAAGTTCCATTCCATTATTTGCTGCCTGTTGAAGAGGCTGGGGGAAACCCATTGAACAGGTACCCATCCTTTTGGGTTTCATGTGTTCTAGTTTTAACCAAACAGCAACATAAGTTATTTGTTGTGTTATTACAGGAGATGCCGGTGCTTGGAAATTTATATTGAAATAGATGATGGCAGAAGCTCAGGTTTATTCTGAATAGGAGGCAATTAATTATCCTCTTTTAAAACAAGGTAGGAAAGTGTTGTTTGTGGCAAACAACTCACATTGTTAAAGATTGTCTGAACATGAAAAAACTATTTTATGTGATTTTGTATTTTTCCAGCCAGTCAGGAATTTAAAGAGGAATTTCATGAGGCATGAATCCCTAGTTAAGAATACAAAGGGAGGCTGCTAACTGGTTACATATGTCCTGAATAAGACAGATGATATTGTTATATTTACATGTTGTTATGTCGAATTTAGTAACAGGAAAGGTATTACACACATTGTCTGTGGAATAAAATGGGAATGTATGTTGTTGTGTTTACCGTACCACCCTCTAGTTCACCAGTTTCCACTAAGTATGGTCTGCTATTAGACTGTATGCTGTAATATGTGATATAACGTGATTATTTTTTTTTTAATGTAATGAAATGTGATGACTGTGATGTTTTTTTTTACACATGAATAATGTTTACATAGGTAGGGTGATCTGTTTTTGATGTATGAGTTTTTTGTACGATGTTGCTGTACTACTTTTATTGAAGTATGTGTTTTTTAGTTTTGGCTAGTAGGTAGCGCTTTCAGCGCTACCTTTAAACCAAAAGTATAGTCATTATAATAAGAGCTTTTACTTAATAGCTTCGAATAGGGGCTTCGAATGAGGGTCTGAAATGCTTTTCAATGCAGATGACACATGCAAATAGATTTGTGTTGCTTAGCTATGTGTCCACCCATTTAACACCCATCTCCAAGTCAAATTTATATGATTTTCTCCCCATTCCCACCCAACCCCACCAAAACCCACACCTCTTTCGCACTATTCCCCTGCATTTGTATTGTGTGCTGAACTTGGCAGCCATTTTTACTTCCAAAATGGCAGCCACTATATGTTAATGTGTGTAAAAATTGGTTTTATGTTTTGTGCTTGAAAAAAATATATATTTGTTTTCTGATAAATATTTATTTATTTTGTTTTAAAATGCACCAGCTTTTGCATTAGAAATCAGCATTTAAATGTCTTTTCTTCGAGAATGTCAGTGTATTTATCTGTGGGTGTTGGCTAAGTGTTTTCTGCTGCAAGCAGTAACTGATTGGATGTCCAGTGTATTAGTGATGTCACTATGATTTTAGTGGTGGTGGAGACTGTTTCTGGTTGCTCAAAGTAGCGATTTTCTTGTACTTTTGCTAGGAGGTTCGAAGGAAAAGCAAAAGAATGGAACAATGTTTGCATTAAGCTGTGCACAGACTATTGGTGTTTTTTAAAAACACCAAGAATGTGCAAGATGCAATTTTAGCAAATCATACGCCTGCTGAGATCAATGTACGCCCATAATGCAGTTGAGATTAAGCGTCACCTCCACCTTAAAACATGTTTAATTTTTAGCTTGCTTAGCCAAGTGTGCGGGATTGTACAATTTAATTATGCTGTAACTGAAACTGGTACTGCCTCACCTAACAGAGATCGATTAGCGAGATTTATTATGGGAGGAAGACATACCAACATGGCCATTTTGTAAGGTACATGCCCAGCAGTAGATTCAGATGCAGGAGTGTCAGAAAGGGGAATTAGGTGCAGTTGAATCAGTGGGCTACCCCTGTCCCTGCATTGGTACACGAGTCAATGCAATAACAATGTAAGTGCACGTCTCTCCCACAAGTGCATTGTCTTCCTCTGTGCTGACCCACAATGTTTACGAACGTGTTTACGAACGTGTAATGGTTTTGTTCCTATGCGAGCCTTTGTGCTTCCTAGTTCAACTGTCCTCACAGCTTCCCACCGTAAGTAATGATTGTGAGGTACACACTTCTTGGTGTTTGTACATACAATGTTTGCACTTTATTCAATTTGTTTTACATTCATCTCATAAACATAGGTTACTTCACCTAGTGCATGTTTGAATTGTTTCACATTCATAATTAAGATTCAATAAAAGGCGCCTAACGGAGTCCTGATATGCCCAGGGGGGTACCTGAATGTAAAATGCTAGAAATTAGGATGGGAGATCCATAGACAGCTGTCTTGTTTTGAAGCTATTTTATTTTGCCTTCAAAACGATTTTGCACAGATAAATATGAATTAAACCTTTAGAGGACTTTCGATAAGCACGAAAGTATGGACAGACGTTTTTTCTTAAGGGAAATACAGGTGAGTATAGTCCTCTTCAATTATCGAGAGACAATTTCCACAGTGGTGCAAGACTACTATACGAGATCAGCATGGTCAGCCATTTACAAATGATTGGAGATCAATTCTTTATTTTTATCTACATAGCAAATGCTAGAGGGTTAGCATAAATATATACGGTCATATTTAGGGCCATACAGAGTGCAAATAAGAGGTCAATAGCAATGTACTAATATGTTATAAATGATGTTGCAATAGCACCTGATTTCAGACTGACATAAAAATTAGAACAATCAACAAAATAACTAAATTTTATCTTTAGCTAATAGGGCTCGCACAGATATATTCACACTAATATCATATGCGATAATATACATGTTAGAGTTGTCTATAGGAACATCCATAACGGGTCCAATCCAAGATGGCATATGCGTGATGACGCAGCAACGTACAACATACAAGGCAGCATCATTACGCGACTACAAATAGGCAGCCATTTATCATTTTTCGTGGTTACCATGCCGCAAACCTTTTGAATGGGAAACCAATTTGAAAATTCAACTCCAGGTAAGCGCGAGCAATGTGTACAAGCACATTATTTACATATAAGGCTTGTAAATCAAAATTTAGAAATGCATGTTAGAGTTTACCAAACCCATATGCATACATTTGTCTGTATTTCCATAGAAATAGAATTCAACAAAATTACGAGTAATACGACAACACATAACATTGCAAATTGGACATGATAATGAGCAAAATCACTACGTGGGCTTTCAAAATTGAAAATGGCTACTTTGAGAAAAATATGAAGCGCAAATACTAGCCAAAATCGTAAGTATCAGTGACAAAATATACAGCTCGAGTCTGAAATCAAAAGCTAAAGAAACTTCTTTCTCTATGTTTTTCGTCATGTAAGACCAATATCAACTAAGAAGTTCTTTTATTTACTTTCATGTTCTACTTTTTGTCTAGGCCATACTAGATTGGTTCTGTTGTCACCCTCCTGATGAACCACCACATAACAGGTGGAGAAGCATGTGTTGAGGGAACACAAATGATTTGGACTCTATTATTACCTTACAAGACAAACTTAATTTATTTACTGTGCCAACAATTACAAATTAAAAAGAATCTAAACCAGCGCAACAAGTCGGATTCCTTTTCCTTTTTACAAGTAAGCTACAAAGATATTGGACAACCTCAGGATCAGTAGAATCTGACCATGCAGCCTGTACAATCAGCCATGATTCCATGAGTACAACCTTAATGGGAATCTCCATCAGTTGCAATAAGAATGTGTTACTATACTAAACGTAAGATGAGTGGAAAATCTATGTGGGTCAGATTCTCAGCCAGGGAAAGACAAAGACATGGAGTTAATTACACATCATTGTTCTCTTAAATCTCGATTCCAACTCTCCATCTGTTCTTATCCTTCTGGATCTCTCCTCTGACTTTGACATGATCAACCACACCACCCTGACAAATCAGCTCTGCGACACCCACGGCATCACAGGCCTGACACTTGGCTCGTTGACCTCTTTCATCTCCGATCGATCATCCCAGGTTCAACTGGGCCCTTTTCTCTCCTCTATGACACTCTCCACCATCGGCATCCCTCAAGGCAATATCCTCTCGCTGTGGCTCTTCAACATCTACCCTGCCCCTCTGGCCCACCTGATCTCCTCCTTCCCTTTTCACTCCCAGTGTTATGTAGACAACACGCAGCTCTCCTCCAAGCTTCCCTCTACTGTCTCCTCCTCCTCCTCTCTCATCCCTGACTGTCTGACTGCTATTCAGGCATGGTGTGCTGTCAATTACCTTTGCCTTCATACCCCATCTCACTCCTTCCCTCCTACCTTCTAGCTGCCCTCTATGGGTCCCCTCCCCTCACCCCCTTGTGTGGCAAAACACCTTGGTGTCATCTTTGACTCCTCTCTAACCTCCCCGCACATATTAGACCTTGCCAAGAAGGCCCTATATCAGCTACACCTCCTCAGAGCCATTCTCCCTTTCCTCACCTTCCCCCAGAAACTCAATGGCTCCAGAACTCTGGTCCTCTCTACGTTGGGCTTTTGCAACAACCTTTTCCTCAAACTTCCTTGATCGTCCCTTCACCCCTTTAAACTAATTCAGAATCAGGCTGCACCATTCATCCTTGGCCTCTAGCCCACGGACTGCATCTCTCCAGTCCTAAAATCTCCCCACTGGCTCCCAGTTGCTGCTAGGATCAAGTTCAAGACTCTCTGCATCACCCAGAAGGCCTTTGGGGACTTGGGACCCCGCTACAGCCAACTCTCTCTCGATAAAAATACATTTTCGCTAGAGCCCGTTGGTCTTCTAGCTCCAACTATCAGCAAATCAGATGCTTGGGGGTAGAGCTCTCTCCTCCGCATTTGCTTCCCCCTGGAATGGTCTCCTTGCCCCTCATAGGCTTGATCTGTATCACCTTAAGTTCTGGAAGCTCCTCAAGACCCTCCTTCTCTCTTCTTCCTTCCCTCTCGTCCTCCCCTACTAACACCTCCATCTTCCGCAGTGACTGGCTGCCTGGTTCCCTCTGAGTTCTACAGGTCAACAGCCCCCCGCCCCGCCCAGTCCACCCCCCTCCTTGCACTTGGTATGTGCACCCTCATCCCCTGCACCCCATGCAATCCCTGGCATTTGTCCTTCCGCCCTTACCTGAGCAGGTCTATTTAGACCCTTTTGTTATCTTTCTCCCTTGCCCCTCCACCCCCCACTTTTTTGTCTTGTGGTGCTTTGAAACACCATTGTTGTATAGGCTCCTTAAAAATATGCAATAAATGAAATAAAATAAATAATTTACTGCTGCCGAGCAGAACAGATGGAAGCAGGCGATATGTAAATGACAAGGAGCAATGATTATTCGATTTTTTTAGATTCATCTTTCGCGACTAAGAAAAGGATGGGAGCCTTTGATAGACATGCTGCTGTACAAATTACATGATGTTACTCTGAATTCTTAATGTAATGATGAGGCTGCAATATGTTTGAACAATACTGGACCGCGCTTTAATGATATACCGTTTGGTTTTTTTGTATGCACTGTAAACTACTGTATATTTTCAGACCTTGCCGTAGGTAATAGACGAATGAAAAGAGAGATTTCAGGTTTTGGGTGTGCGCGGGGTAGTTTCTTAAGGCGAGACTGAACGCAGCACGTGTGCTTTAAGCTTATCTAAGCAAGACAGTCTCTATTTGTATTTTTGTTTTTTATTAGATCACGAAATATTTAACGTGTTGGATGCAAAGAGTACTCTTCTAGTAACCTTTGAAGACACACCAAGTTAGAGACTACATAGGGCTTGCTTCATAGAGCGTTTTCCAATGGGATTTTCCAATTGAAAATCGCCTTGTGATACATTTGAGGAAAAGTGCTATTTAGTTTGGGCTATTAGGTGCCTTTGTCAAACATTGAACCATTAACAGGTGTTTTGCACATATTACCTTTTTATTATGAGTCTTTAAATCCTGGAAGTAAGTTTTCAAAATCCAGAGGCCTTTTTCTTTTTGCTTTCTGCTGAACTGCATTCTGGTATTTGTAGTCTGCTATGAAAGGTAGGTGGAATAATGCCACAATTGTACATTTTCATGCCTTGCATAGTTCTGTAAGTAGTTATATATTTGTGCGAGTACTTTACTATGGTGTGCATACTTTTCAAGTCATCTTCGTAAAAGAGAGCATTGTTGGCAGGTGAACCTGGAGCTGAGGATCAGAAACGATGAGAGTAAGTGAGTTGTAGCCATTTTTTTCAGGGTGCGGCATTAGAGACTGGAGGGGCTCAATTTCCCTGACTCTGGCCCTGTGCTTGATTTTCAGGCCGCAAGTCGAGGATACATGAGGGTGGACAGCGTCTGCTGACTTTTTTCAGGGGGCGAACGCATCACCGTTTTGGTGCTTTTGAGGCCGGCCATGACCCCAACGTGGTTTCTTGAAGTAGGTATGTTTATGTCAAGAAAAAACATGCACACCTTTGAGTCAGAAAGAAGGTAATACTGAAGGGATATACAAACGATATACTTTGACCACCAAGGTTCTTCGTGGTTTTAAAGAAATTTAACAGCAACAATGTATAATGTGAGGAATATATGCTTTCTTACTTGTACAGAACACTTCTCAAAATGTTTTTAATTAAGTAGGGTAAGCTCCTCCTGATGCTTCTACGCCACTACGCAGGAACTAAAAAGCAGCGTTCTCAAGCTCTTGCACATTGCCTTACTGCCACACAGCACATCAAGAGCTCAGGTGAAAGGGTGCAAGTGCCTCACTTTAACGAGATTATCAAGTAAAGCGAAGGAACATGCTTTAATTGGAAAAAGAATAGGTGAAAATGGTAACATCTCTTCTGGAATCCTGTCACAAACTTTGGTACCACATGAAACCACAAAACGCAGGCAGTGTCAATTAGAGCAGCAGTATTGTTTATATCATTGGACCGTCCTAATAAAACATCTTTATATCCAAAACAAGTTGGCGAGATTCTCCTCATATCCTCACATCTCTGATGTCACACTATCAGCTGCACCTCCTCAGAGGTCTCTACCTTATGTTCTAACTTTCAGTGTTATGCGGATGAAACCCAGCTCTCCTTCAGGCTCCCCTCAGCCACTTCTGCTCCTTCGCTCATACCAAACGACCTGTCCGCAATTCAGGAACGGTGTTCCTCCAATGAGCTCTTCCTTAATGACAGTAAGACTGAGATCCTCCTCATTGGGACAACTGCTCCCTGCTTTCCCCTCTCTCTCTGGCTGCCCACCCTGTGCCCTCTACCTGCTCCTTCCAGTGAGGCTAAGAACCTTGGTGTCATCTTCCACTCTACCCTCTCCTTCTCGCCTCACATTTCTAACATCTCTTAGAAGTCACACTATCAGCTGCACCTCCTCAGAGGTAATCTTCCTTTTCTCACATTTCCCCAGAAGCTCACTGTCTCCAGAGCACTATTACTCTCTATGCATTACAATTGCAACAGCTTCTTTCTAAATCTGCCTGCCTGTACTCTTCACTCTTTACAACTAATCCAGAACAGGACTGCAACACTAGTCCTTGGCCTCAAGCCAAGTGATCATATCTCTCCAGCCCTGAAATCTCTCCACTGGCTCCCTGTGGCTGCAAGGAACACTTTCAGGACCCTCTGCATCATCCACAAGGATTTCTGGGGTCTGGGGACCACACTACATCCAACGTTCTCTTCCTGAGAGTCTTCTTTCTTGAACCTTCCGCTCATCCACCTCCAACTCTCAGGCGGTCAGACGCTTCTCCAAGCAGAGAGTGAGGGGTGGATCTCTGTCCTCGGCTGGGGCCTCCCTCTGGAACAGCCTACATGCCTCTCTCAAACTAGAGCAGCACCACCTCATGTTCTGGAAGCAACTCAAGACCTTCCTTTTCACTTCCGCTTTCTCTCTTCCTTGCTGATGCCCCTGACTGCTGCGCAAAAAGGTTACTTGGCCACCCACTGAAATTACGGGTCCAGGCTCTTGCACAATCAGTTGCCCTTGCATTGCCTCCGGGCCTCCCAACCACTTAGGGACTTCTTCTGAAACCCTACAGTCCCACTTATGATCCACCTCCCTGGCTGTACTTACATGTTCCTTTTCACTCACCCCTGCCCCCTGCCCCTCTGGCACTTCTCCCCATTCGTTCCCCCGCACTTGCACAATCTGAACGACACAAGACCTAGTAAGATCATTGTTTTGTCCTCCTTCTGTCTTCCCTTCTTTGTCTTGTCGCACCTAGAAACACTTGTGTAGAGGCGCGTTATAAATGACTTATCATATCATATCATATCTGCATATGAGAAATATATAAGTTGTTCGAAACTTGAACTTTTCCTCCTTTTATAATTTCTTCCTCTTTCCATTTATTATCGTCTGCTTTCAAAGCAGACATGTGCTTTCTGGTTTCTGAATGTTGATAATGTGCACTGGGCATCTTAAGTTCTAGTTGACTGGTGAGACAGCCACAACTTCCAACTGTTGCCATGCGCATGGCAGTGGTCGCAGACAATCTTCTGGACTGAGTGCTAAAACATAAACATTCCAAGTACACTTCAGCATGCACAGCAATGTATTCAATACGACACTCATGCTACAGCACTACAGAATCATGCGCTGTGCATGGTCCCGGAGGCCATGGTATAACATGCACAGCATGAGAATAAGGTGTGCCTTTAAAGGAAGCATGGCAGCATGATGCAGCTGTGAAAGGATTTTCTCTTCCAGTGCCAGCTGCGCAATGTCTGTTGGATTATGTGAGCACCTGGGATTTCATTGCAATCCCTGGTAATGGGGTGACTACCTAGAGATCCGATGGCACCCCACATCACAATACTGAGGGACTACAATTCTTTGATGTTTCAATCTCCCAAGAAAGATGGTAACACCAGGATCCTTTACCAAAGCCAACATCTGTGATCAAAGAGAGATAATCATTGTTAAGCTGAGTTTTTCCCCTCAGGTGCAATTGTTTGAACAATAAGCATTGACAATGCCAACAGTTTGGGCTTTTGTTGCCAGGCGCAGCCGTTGTGGTATTAATTGACCATTGATGGTAGCAGGTGTAAAATGGTGTGAGTACCCGGGAATCTAATAGCAGTGCCTGGCAAATGCATAATACTTACATACAAGCCAAAACTGTTGGCTTTGTCAATTATTGTTTTGTATGCGTTTTATAATAAATTAATTTCATGTGATTTAATGACATATTTCTACTTTCATTGTTATTTGCCCCATGTTCTTCAGTGAGCGGTGATGTTGCCATCTGAGATACATTTGCAAAATTATATTGAAGTGTATATTGTATGTAATTCCTGTGAGTACCCATTTTGTCGTTTGCTCGAGTAATTAATTATTGACATGCTTTTGCCACGTTGGAATGTACTTCTTGAGAGGTAGTCCCTGGCACATCTCCCGTTTAATTCCACATGTTGGAACACACCCATCAACTGATCCAGCTCCTGCCCCCTTATATCGTAATTATTATTCAGGTAATTCCTGGCTGGTATGTCACATTGTTCCTCCAGCAGAACTCTGTCTTCCCGAGCACTAACCTTTGGGTCCAATTTAGCGTGTAAGTCCCCAGTTAATATGATGTTAGAGTGCACATTCTGCTCCAGAAACTCCACCATACGTTTCTTCCAGTGGTTGTGACCCTGCAAGCAATTTCTAGAGGGCAAATAAACCTTCACCACTAACAAGTCTCGTGTATCCTTAGCTGAATTCAGAGCCAATGCATCAACATTCTCCTTTCCACCCTCAACTGTTTCAATCACAAATGAAAGAGACTTCCTAACCAGGGTTATAACACCACAGCACAAACGCCCCTTCCCCAATATGTCTGCATTTGTGGCAAACTAACTAAATGCTTGGCGGGATCTACCTTCTCAGTCCAAGTCCCTTGCAGGCCTACAAGAACAGCGCAATTGCACTGCGTCGCCATCCCACATTTCAACCAACAACGTGCTGGTGGAGTCAGCTTCCCAGTCCTTGCTGCAAAGAAATTGAATGCTCTCCCTATCTCCATAAGAGAGGAGCGTTCCTTCTCACTTTTCTGCAGCAAAGTTAAAACTTTGTTCCATGAGTATGACCCCTACTTGTCCAGCCCATAAAACAAATTGCACTTAAAATTAGCTTGCTGTTCAAGGGCCATTGCCTGTGTATATATGTATTCAGTTGTATAATATCTGCCTGTGTTATAATATCTGTATTTTTTGCACCATATCTCTGTCCACTTGTACTGCCTGTATGTTCATGCCTATGTAATTGTAAAATCGATTATATTCATGCCTACGTAACCTGTAAGATTAGCACCCAGATGCCTCAGGGCTCGGCTGCGCTATACAAATAAATTAATACAAATACAAATATAATATCATAGCCAGCAATATTGTTTTTTTATTTAAATTTAGCTGAGCAAACTCAACTTTTTCAAAAAACTATTTTAAATTACATACTTGAAATCTGCAAGTTTACACATTTACAAATAACAAGGTCAAGGAACATATAATAGTTTATGAGAGGGAAAAAACAGAAAAAATATTAAATAGTTAAGAAATCGAATGGTTGAATACCACAAAACAAAAACAGTAAAAGCTTAAGAACAATACAAATAATTATAAAGAACAACAGAAAACACCAAAATTGCATTACTAACGTAAAAAATTTTAGATAAATGAACTTAATAAACCAAGACCTGTATTACCATTCGACTGAGAAGGGTGTAAAGAATGACTTTAGCCAAAAGTGCAACAACCACTCCTTCCGCTTAAAATCTATAGTATTCAACAATAACAATCCTCTAAGTCATTGTTCAAACTCTGAATCATTGATCCTGTCCAGATTCAATACATTAAAAAAAATGTAAAATTGCAATTCGAATACTCATTACTTTGGTTTCCAAAATTATTGGCCATCGATTTTCAGGAGACATAAGCCCAAAGTAAGCCAAATGCCGATTGATAGAACTTCTTTGCAGGTCTGTATGAGCAGGGCAGTCCACAATGATGTGTTTCAGCATTTCTTTTACATTTACATCACCACAAAATCTGCAATAGTTCTCATTTAGCAAGAATGTCCCGTGTTGAATATAGATTAAAGTGAAGACGCTGAATCACAGTTCTAAGTCGTGGAGACAGTGCTCTGCACAGATACGCTTCCACTACATTTAGGGGCCGATTCATGGAACAAACGTGCGCCGAAAATCTTCGCGCAAGCATGCGCAAGCATGCGCAAGCATGCGCAAGCGGAAAAAAACAGGCGCACGCGCACACGTGCAATTCATGGAAGTCCCTGCGCGTGTTCACCGCGGGATGTGCGCCAAACCCGTGCATGGCGCACAAGTCACTGCAACATCGCGAAAGGCGTGCGCGACGCGCACAGTGAAAGCGCACAACCTCAGCGCACACACCAGAAAGTGGGCGGGACATGGGGCGTAACGCGCGGAATGGGGAACAACACGCGAAAATAAGGGCGTAACTGGGGATGTACTGCAGGGAAGCAGACGGAACGCCCACACGCACTCGAACCACACGTATTCATGGAATCGAATAGGGCAAAGCCACGCACAGCCAAAGACACGCACAAGCTGAAACACGGCCGTCACACGAAGGCAGGCGGTAGAGTCCCAGCGCATCAAAAAAGTTGCGTGCGGGAAGTTAAATACGCGATTGAGCGGGGTACGTGGATTTCAGGGGTGCGCGAGAAATTCTACACGCGATTGGCCTGGGTACGTGTATTACAGGGGTGCGCGAGAAAATCTACACGCGATTTGCCTGGGTACGTGGATTTCAGGGGTGCGCGAGAAATGCTACACGCGATTGGCCTGGGTACGTGTGTTACAGGGGTGCGCGAGAAAATCTACACGCGATTGGCCTGGGTACGTGGCTTTCAGGGGTGCGCGAGAAAATCTACACGCGATTGGCTGGGTGGCTGGGTACGTGGATTTCAGGGGTGCGCGAGAAATGCTACACGCGATTGGCCTGGGTACGTGTATTCCGGGGGTGCGCGAGAAATTCTACACGCGATTGGCCTGGGTACGTGTATTACAGGGGTGCGCGAGAAATCCTACACGCGATTGGGCCTGTGCGAGTGGGGCAGTGTATTACGTGGGTGTGCGGGAAGTTGAAGAGGTGAATTGCCAGTGTGGGTCCTCCCAGGTCTCCCCTCTACCCCCGTCCACGACCTCTGCAGGCAGCCCACACCACAGGGGACTACCCTGCACCCCTGGTCATGTCCCGCAGGCAGCCCATCCACCATGGGCATGCCCCCCAGCCAAGCCACATGTCCCCTTGCACCCCCACCCCCCAGCACCGTGGGGCACCTGCCAGCAGGCCCCCAACCATGTCCCACTCATGTCCCCTTGCACCCCCACCCCCCAGCACTGTGGGGCACCTGCCAGCAGGCCCCCAACCATGTCCCCTTGCACCCCCACCCCCAGCAGGCCCCCACTCATGTCCCCCTGCACCCCCACCCCCCAGCACTGTGGGGCACCTGCCAGCAGGCCCCCACCCATGTCTCCCACCACCCCCACCCCTCCAGTCACCAGGGGCAGCCTCCACCAGGCCCCCAACCATGTCTCCCACCACCCCCACCCCCCAGCAGGCCCCCACTCATGTCCTTGCACCCCCACCCCCCAGCACTGTGGGGCTCCTGCCAGCAGGCCCCCAACCATGTCCCCTTGCACCCCCACCCCCCAGCAGGCCCCCACTCATGTCCCCCTGCACCCCCACCCCCCAGCACTGTGGGGCACCTGCCAGCAGGCCCCCAACCATGTCCCACTCATGTCCCCTTGTACCCCCACCCCCCAGCAGGCCCCCACTCATGTCCCCTTGCACCCCCACCCCCCAGCACTGTGGGGCTCCTGCCAGCAGGCCCCCAACCATGTCCCCTTGCACCCCCACCCCCCAGCAGGCCCCTACTCATGTCCCCCTGCACCCCCACCCCCCAGCACTGTGGGGCACCTGCCAGCAGGCCCCCAACCATGTCCCTCTCATGTCCCCTTGCACCCCCACCCCCCAGCAGGCCCCCACTCATGTCCCCTTGCACCCCCACCCCCCTACAGGCCCCCACTCATGTCCCCCTGCCCCCAGGTCCTGACGAAACGCAATCATGGCAGTAATGGGCAGCATACCCAGCACAAACACCCAGCCAAGGATTACATCCACCCACATAGTAGATGCAATTACATGATACAACCCCAATGGCAAGTATGTAAATGAAAACATGTCCGTCACACACACATACACAATGGGTGAAAGTGAATGTCAAAACCCATATCATGACATGCATGAAACCAATGAGAAAATACCACAAATGTAAGTAATAAATATATGTATTAAAGATGAAAATGAAGTAAAGAAATAAAACACACAACAATGGGGATGACAAAACAAATGGTCCATGTCCGAGAACTAATAGAAAAAATCAAAAAACAAAGGAATCCAAAAACTAATGTAGTCCAAAGCAAAATAATGGGGGAAAAAATAAGGAAAAACCATTGCCTCATGGTGAACACAAATATAAATCCAACAAATGTTTTCCAAACATCAAACTATGTATAAGAATATCCCAGGGTCCAGGAGCCCAACACCATAAATGAAACCTACTACTACTAACTAATAATAAAAATATATACAGAAAAGTGGCCATTGTCCGAGCGGTCCAAAAAAAACTTAAAAAATAAAGGAAACCTAACACTAACTAACTAAAGAACTATATACAATGACAGCGGGCAAGTCCTGCGGCTCACTCTGTGATGTTGCCGGCCAGGGCATCCTCGAACTCCATGTCGATGTCCCGGAGGCGGGACTCTGTCCTGGCCCCGAGGTTTCGCAGGGACAAAATCCGTGTCCACCTCAAACTCCCTGCGAGCTTCCTCGAGGCACTCAGCCCGCCTCAACGCCCGACGCATGGAGAACTCCGCCCTGACCATGGTGAGCCGCTCCTCTTCCGCCCGCTGCCGCTCCGCACCTATCCGCTGGACCAACTGCTCCCACACGGAAGACACTGCCATCCCAGGGTTCTCCTGCCCTCCGGCCGATGCCTGCCCCTCTGATCTTGATGGCCCCGAGCCATGATGGAATCCACCGATGCCGTCATGCACGTGCCCTGCCAGATGATGCCGGCACATCCTCCACCTGCAGGGGGACAGTTGCTGGTGGGTCCACCCCTGCTGGACCTTCGACTCCCGACTCCCGACTGTGGCAGGGATGGGGTCCCCACCGAGCTGGCTGCGTTGGTCGGGGCAGGTCCACAGGGGGCCCTGGTGGCATCTGGGCCGGAAGACGGCATGGAGCACGACTGGCGCATAGCCTCCACAGAGGAGGAGAGGGTCGCCAGAAGGCCACACACATGTAGGAAACCCCCGACCATGGCGGCTCCCAAATGGTTCACGTACGCACGGTGCTCTTCGTGATGATGTGCATGCTCCTCCCGGGAAGCATGCACCTCATCACGAATGCCAGCCGTGCGCAACGCGACACCAATCAGGACCCTCTCCACACGGCCAGGGGTCCCCTCGTCCGCAGGTAGAGGAGTGTCAGATGACATGGACATCTCCCCTACCTGCGGACGGGCCTGGGATGGGGCATCCCTGCTGGTGCATGGTGGTGCAGTCACAGTGTCAGGGACAGTGACATGCACATGCACCTCCACGGCGACCTGTGCTGCCTCCTGCCCCTGGCCCTGGACTGCACCACTTGCACCAGCGGGGATGCCCCCACCAGGCCCCATGTGTGGCTCAGTAGCGGCCTCCTCCCCCTCTGTGGAAACCACCAACCTGGATGTCTCCACGCCGTCTTCCGCCGGTGCAAACCCCTGTGGGGGCTCACCCACCCCTTCCGCTGCAGCCGTGGTGGCATCCCCGCCGCTCTGCCCCACAGCGCCTTCTCCGCCCTCTTCTTCACTTGCCACTGTGTAGAGAGAGACATAGAACACAAGCATCAGGGTACTGTACAATGGTCCCCTAGACAGGAAGCAACAGCAGATGAGTGGCACTGTCATACATCACTTCCATCATGTCCCTCCACAACACATGGGTCAGTGCAGGCAAAACACATACAGTAACAGGCATGGCGCATGCCATGGACATTGGCATACATGACCAAGGGACTCATGATTCATACAATGTTGGTTTTAAACTCACATGCATCATGGGTCTTGCCATCACATGCACACACCTCACCGTAGTTCCATCCATCTGGCCTCGTACACCACAGACGCAGTGGATACAAGGATGACTAGGCTGCATCAGTGAATCTGAACATTGTCACAGACATGTGTCATGCATCCATGGCAGTTACAAGTCACAGACACGCAGGTCAGACACACACACATGGACACCATACGTGTACATGGGACCAGCACCCATCCCTCACCCCCACCCATGTCCAGGAACAGAGACTGCCATGCTTCCATGTGTCCATTCCGCACAGAGCCCCCCATGTTGCAATAGAACACATGCACCAACCATGTGGTTCACACATCACTGTACTCACATGCCTGACCATGATGTCCCTGCACACACACATACGTACATGGCCTATGTCACACATACAGGCAGGTATCAGACAACCAGCACACTGCAACATGCCCTGTCTCACACAGTAATGCTTGGCCACTTACCGGCCAACTCCAGATGGGTCTGCCTCCGAAGGATCTGGGCATGGAGCGCTGGGTCTACGCGTTCCAGGACCCTCATCTGGATGTCACTCAGGTGTGCCCGGCCCCCCTCCGCGAGGCGCCGGGCCTTATTGAGGGTCCTGGACCTCAAGTCCTCCCAGCGCTTCTTGATGTGCTTGATGTCGCGGGTTGCCACCCCCTCCGCGTTGATGGCAACCACTACATCGTCCCAGATCCTCTCCCGTCCTTCCTTGTTGGCGCGTGGTCTTCCGAAGAGGGCATCATAATGCCCCAGAACATGCTCCACCAGGACACCAACTTCCTTCTCACTGAAGCTGGTGGCCCTCTGCCTCTCTGGCTGGGGGTCGCCACTGGTCTCAGATGGTGCTTGCCCCGACATGGCGACCCCCGAGGCAGGCGTGGGTGGGCAACTGGGTCCTGGGGCTGGGCTGTGGAGCGATGGTATCCCAGTCGGGAGTCTACTGTTCCAGCAGGGGTCGACACAGCAACTGGACCCCTGCAGATGGCTGATGTGCAGGCACCAAATGGCAGGGCACGGTTGCAGCAGGCAGGCAGGCAGCAGAAGATGGCACGTGGGAGGCTGCTCGGGGCACTGGGGGGCAGTGATTCGGCCTTCTGGGCAGGAGCGTGGTCTTCCGTGTGTATTCGCGTGGCCAGCTTGATACGGAGTGATTTGGCACGTGAAAAATCTGCACGTCAGCGTGTAATTCGAGGAAAGGCCCTTAGCGCGTAAGCGCGTCTGCACGCATACGCATTTTCATTGGACCAAAGGCCCTCAGCGCGTGAGCGCGTCTGTGACGTGTCGTGCGAGGGTGTATCCCTCATTGCACGTGATGACAGAACACACGTGGATTTCAACCAATCGCGTGTGAAAGTTCACGGCACCCCGGAACACGTCCGCATGTAATGCGCGTAATCGCGCGTGAAAAACTGCACGTCCGCGTGTAATGCGCGTAATCGCGCGTGAAAAACTGCACGTCCGCGTGTAATGCGCGTAATCGCGCGTGAAAAACTGCACGTCCGCATGTGACGTGACGCGCGCGTGCGTTTCCCTCAGCACGGGTTAAAGGTGAGCGGCCCCAGCAGTTCGCTGTACGTGCCTTCCGTGGAGACCGACGTGTGTTGCTGCTTCCAGTTGTTTCGCGCGCCATCTACTTCACAGCTCTCAAGGACGTATCTCTTCTTTTGGCGGGGGTATTGGCTACGCGTGTTTTTCTGCATCGCGCTAGTCAGACGGTGAGTCGCAAACGCTCCTTTTCCCACTGCGGGTGCCCCTGTGTATTTCACCCATTTTCGATGTCATCGTAGCCTGCGTGTCCCACGCATACGCGTTATTCGTGTTACTGGGTGCCACCGCGTACTGCGGGAGGTCAAATCCACGCACGTAGGCTGCAGGGTTGAGTGCACCGTTTTACTGCAGTTTTGGGGTGCCTGAGCATTGCGTGACCCGTCACCACATCACCGGGGTCACATACAGCCTTGCAGGTGCAGGGGGGCTGTTAACATCTTGCTTCCCACCCCCTTCACCCCAATTGCCCAGGTCAATTGTGCTGTACACCTCCCATTGGCACCACTCCATCTGTGCCAGCACTATTACATCTGTGCCATGGTTGGGAGGCCACCAAAGGTGAGGGGCGCCTCAGCTGGGCGTACTCCTCGTGGCGGGCGTGGTCGGGGACGTGGCCGTGGTGACCAGGGAGTAGGGGGACTCCAGGGTGTCCAGGGCAGCCACAGAGGGGGAAGAGGCAGGGGTGCGCCACTTGAGCACAATGTTGTGCCATGTGTTGGTGCAGCCATGCCACCACCCCCTGTGGTTCCGGGGGATGCAGCTCCTGCATCTGGCACTGGCACCCGTATGACCCAGCAGTCCGTTCCATCGACTGCCACGGGCCCAAGGGTAGCGGTAGCTGCAGGTGCAGCTGTGGACACCGCCACCCAGGCTCAGGGTCTGCCAGCGCAGGCTGCGTTGGCACTTGAAGAGCCCTTGGTAGATCTCCAACAGGCCAGGGGGGAAACCATAGGGGCACGCCGGGCTGCTCAGACCAAGACACGTGTCCCTGGGGCAGTCATGTCATCTGCTGCCCCGAACAGCCGGGTGTTGGCAAGTGCAGGGGCAGATGCACCCAACAGCACCCTGGTTGTGAGTCTGCCAACCAGGACCCTTGCGGTCAATGACCCTGCCACAGCTGATGTTGCTGCGCAGGGTCCATTAGTGGGCACCCAGCTGCCACTGACACAAGTCAGGCCTTTGGTCATCCCTCCACCTGCCACTCCCTCGGCTCAATCCACCAAACCCACTGGCCATACTGGTCAGGGCGGCATTAGCCAGCCAGGGTCTGCGCCACAGTCCAAGAGGAGGAAGGTTGCACCTGCAGCACAGGCTGGGACCCCACACACAGCCACGACCTCCTGCACGTCGAGGAAGAAGCCTTTCTGTAAGCAGGAACTGGACTTCCTCGTGGACTACGTGCGGGGACACAGCCGTGACATGCTAGTGGGTGCCAATAGTCAGACTACGGCTGCCCAACGTGACACCCACTGGAAGCATGTTGCGGAACATGTCAGTTCATTCGGCCATGAGGTGCGCACGGCGCAGGAGTGCAAAAAGCGCTGGAATGACATCAAGCGCAGCACTAAGGCTAAGCGTGCCTCAAATTACAACTTGACTCTGGTGACTGGCGGTGGGCCTGCACCAGAGGAGGAAGAACTCACTCTGCATGAGGCTCTCGTTGCGGAGTTCATACCACCAGAATTGGTTGAAGGTGTGGGAGAGATGCTGGACTTTGATGCCCAGTCCAGTGAGTGTTGATGCGTAGTTGTTGAGGACGTGTGTGTTTCACTTGTGGGATGTGTTGTGCATGATTGCTGCTACATGTGACCTGTACATGGTTCTGATGTGTAAGTAATGCAATGCTACCGTCATGCATGTCTCCTCTGCCTGCATGCAGGACTCCATGTGGGCATGCTCCCTTGCCCCTCCTCTGCCACTCTGCACCCCAGTTCCACCTTTGCACTTGTCTGCTACATTCTTGCCAATGTGTAGTTTCTTGTTCATGTGTCCTGTGTAGATGCTAACTTCCAGCTTAGAAACTACCAGACATATGTCGTGTGGTACAGCCTTAGTACTCGATGCAGGGTATCCCACTTGTACTGTGCATGGGTCAGATGTCCCGCAGGGACATGAGTGCCCATTCATGCTCCATGTGCATTGCACGCATGCCCCTATGTGTCCTTGACTGGATGATCACTGTAATATGAGTCCTTGGTTACATACATTGCCTGCCATATTATCGGCCTCCCCATGTCAACTGTGGCTCAGTCCTCCGTTGCACACATGTTTAGGCTCTGACAATCTGTGTGGCTCACAGGCCTCAGCCTGTTCAATGGCCAATGACTCTGTCCAACTCTTGTCGTGTCTTCTTCACACGTGGCTGGCCTCCGGATCTTCCATCATGTGTCCTGCCCACTGTCCCAGCATCATTTGCAGTGTTGTAATTTGAATCACATTAAGCTGTTGATGCCAGTCAACACTGCTTGTCAATACACAGGTGTATGGGCAGCCTTTTGATACCATGCTAGGCATCCCTGCTTTGGTACTGGGGTGGAGGGGTGCTTGGCTGCTAGACATGGTACACAATGAATACACAATGCACATGATGTCTGAATTTGACATTGCACTGCCTTCACATTTCCTGGCACACACCATGGAGTGCTTGTACATGTAGGTAGTGAGTGGCGTACACATTTCCAGCACTGCATAGACCCACTTCCATGCAAACTGCCACCTTTCAACAGGTCTGATCACAGTGGCTATTCAAAGTAGACCCAGCATGCATGCCAGGTCATATGTTGTGTGTCACATGTCTGCCGGATGCCTTTGCTGTCGGTGTGTGTGTGTGTTGTGTGCTTCTGACATGTGTAGTGACCTTTTCCTCTCTATTTTTCAGGTGATGACGCAATGGATGCAGAGGATGGTGTTGTCATGCCAGACAAAGGGTTGGTAAGACCACATCAACCCGGCACTAGTGGGGGTCGTGGGGTGGTAGGCCACGAAAACCCCCAAGTGCTGCAGTCCATCCTGTCTCTGGCTGCCTATGAGTCCAGCCTTGATGACGACTCTGACGTCCATGTTGAGTTGGATGAGCATCAAGTCCATGTGTCAGGGGTGAGTGATTCTGATGTGGACACTCCTCTGTCTGCGACACCTGCACTGAGAGATCAGACAGTCTTGGTTCCTCCGCCCGTGGTGGATCGGGACGCAGGGTCACCCTCCACACCAGTCACTGATGTGCCTGGGACATCACGTCGACGGGGGCATGTAGTCGTGCAGCCGCAGGCGGTGCCAACACAGCGAGGACCTCCGGTCCTTGGGTCCCGCAGGGGTCAAGCCCGGCAACGCGGTTGCCGCGCGCAACCGCTGTATACTGAGTGAGAGCAAGACATGACTGCCAATTCCGAACGGCAGGGGGCAGCAATGGAGAACATCGCTGACAGCATGGAGCGTGTGGCCCGATCTGTGCTCCCCCCTGCTAGGCAGGTGCTTCTCCAGCAGCAGGCGGCACGGTCCACGGCCCGCTCGCTCAGGCTGGGCATGGCGGCCTCAGACAGGGCACGCCAGGCTGAAATGTCGTCTCTGCGTCAAGCAATTGCTGCTCACGCAGAGGCGCACATGGATGCCCTGAGGGAGGAGTATGCCTCCCTCAGATCCACTCTGGGTGTCCTTATGATGTCCCAGAGGCAGCAGGCAGAGGAGAGGTTTGCACAGCTTGAGCGCACCATCTCGGCTGAGCTACAGGCTTGCCGGGAGGTGCAGCGGTTGTCCAGCCAGGCCTTGCAGGAGGAACTCCGTGTTACACGTGCTACCTTGCAAGAGGAAGCACGTGTATCACGTGAGGTTCTGCATGCAGACCTATGTAACATCGCCACACAGAACCAGGCTCACCTGTCCGGCAGACTTGCTGCCGACGAGGGGCAAGCTGCGGCTAGGCATGGCCAGGCTACTGTGCCACGTCCTCCTTTCCAGGATGAGCCAGACTCGGACGACCATCTATCTCCCACATAGGTCGTGCTGTGCAGGCGTTGAGCCCATGGAGGTATTTTTTTTTGGCTCAGCATCATCGCATGTGGATGTTGAGCAGCACCCTGTACCTCCCCCCTCCTGGGTGCCTCCCCTCCCCCCCGGGTCGTATGTGGCCATTTTTGATTTTTCTTTTAGTTTAGTTAGTTAAGTTTCTGTTTGATAGTTAGTTTAAATAGGTAATGTAGGTTTTCCATAGTTAGTGTAATTAGTTAATAGTTGAGTTAGTTTAAAATTGTGCTTTCATGTGACAGTGCGGTGCCTTGTGGTTTTTGAAGGCATCCACTGTCTGTTCCAGCTGGGCCCTTCATGGTTGTCTTGTGTATGTGTTTGCTGCTTGGGTTCCTTGTCTCACATATGCCACTCCTGCCTCCCTTATCCATGGGCTCGCAAGGATGGTTCGGTGTTACAGAATTTTACACAAGGGCTTTGGACTGTCATATCTGTGGCATGTCTGGTGCTTTGTGACTTGTGTTGACACCCCTAGTGGGGATGATTTAGGTGTAATTGTCCACTGTTCAGCTTTTGCTAGATGGGGTGTGTCATGATTAATGTGGACATTGATTGCTATGCATTGTGTATTATGTCTCATATCTTTCCTGTACACGTGCCTGTTGCAATTCATGCTGTAGATAGTGTTCCACACTTTGGAAGTCAAAGACGGACTGATGGTGTGATTTGTGATGTGACTCTCTGACATGGTCAAGTAATGAGATGCCTGATGAGACACACACAGATCACTTTGATGCATTAATCATTTGTTTCATGCACTTTCTGCAGGGGGATGAGGCACCAGAGCACCTTTGCCAGCAGACATGGCCCATTGGACGACGGAATTCCTGACCCGTTTGTTGGTGCCCACATGCACATGTGTGCACGAGCAGAGCCACAGTGATTGCAGACCCACATCCTAGAACTGCTGACATGTTCCAAGGAACTCCAGGCAAGGTGAGCATCACAGGGGGGCCACGACACAGCAAAGCTTGCACCAGGCGAGTTGCACATGCAGGCTTAGTCACAGCACTGAGGGTGAGCTTAGACGAATATTGGTGTTGAAGCACACAATGCAGCTCAGATGTGTTTGTGGACTGATGGCTGTTGATAGTAGGGTTGTCTGGGACACATGCAGGGGCAGTGGCACATACCCTGCGGTACACCAAGGTTCATTGAGGCACTTGTATCAACCATGTAGCCTTCCGAGACATGGAAAGGGGCAGCTCACAGGGACATACAGCAAGGGACATACTTGGGTGCAGTGCATGTCTATTCCACGTACTTCATGATAAATGCACTGCCAACTTTGTTTTGGTCATGGTGGTACGCAACTTGCTCTGTAGTCATGGCTTGCCATATGGGTCTGTCTGCTTACCCAGGGAACATTGCATGTTGTGTGAATTGTGACACATTGGTGTTCCATTTGCCACGCACCCACCAGCGCCTGACTTACTGCATTGACTGTGTATGACCTGTCACAGGGGTGATGTTATATATGGGTACAAAGCATCGAGCACTGATTGTCTGTTTGTAGAGTAGTTTGTTGCTATGGGGCATGTTTTGTGTTGTGTTTTCGTGTAATTGGCACATACAGGTTGTTGACTGTGTCTCTCTTTGCAGCATTGCAGTGCTCCTGTAACCGGCCCTGAGAGTGCGCAGGCAGGAGGCCAGCACTCAAAACCAGAGCTAAGTGTCTTGTTGTTTTCCTTACAAACTGCCCTGCATAGGCTTGCTGGGGAGTGTACTGATGCACAGATGTATGTGTGGTCCTATTTGGTATGTTTTTTTCCCTAATCACGCGTGATCCTATGAAATTATGAAACCTGTACCCTCTACCCGGTGTTCCTGCTTCCCGTGCCTATCCAAGCAACGTTCCCTGACCCTCTTTCCCCACTGGGGTTGCGGATGCCTGTGTAAGCCCCGAACTTGCAGGCGCCAAAACCCTAGAGGGGGTGGTTGGTTCGTACCACTCCTGAGCCTGGACTACAGAAGGCCATGACAATGATGTCCAAGTTTGTTTGGATTGTGTATGTATTCATGCAGGTTGTACATTTTCGTGCATTCCCTAGTTTCATGTGTCATTCCTCCTCCCCTCACCTGCCACTCATTCCAGTCATCCAGTGTGTCTACACCTGTCCCGACTGCATATCCCTGAACCTCATTCCCCACCATGATCTCAGGGGCATGTGTGAGTTTGACCTTGCAGGCACCCGGGACATGGTGTGGGTGGTTGTTTCATGAGACTCCCGCGCCTGAACAGGGGACCTGTGACAGTACACATCCATTCATGGTGCATCATCCTATGTCATGTACCACACATGTCTCACATCCTGTTGTGACATTGTTCTGCTGTGCTACCTTGGTTGTTGCATCATTGTGGTAGTACTTGGCGTTTGTGAGGTACTGCTACGTCAAGTCATCTACTGGAGGGTGTTTGGGTTCGTTTTCATGCCTTGGATTTTGTGATTTTGGAAATGAGTGTGGATTCTGAGGGCTCAGGCATCTTTTTACACACAAGGTGGGAGATGGACACGAAGGGTAAAGGTGATCCTGTGGCCAGGTGGAAATGAGGGTTGGAGGCTCCATGACCCAGGTGCAGTTGTTCAATGGGTCATGGTCATTTGCGCGGGAGGGGGGGTTGTTGTTGATAGTTGCATTGCCCTGCAGTGTGATGGGAACTCTGACATTGTAATGTTGTTGTCCTATGTACATGTTGTGTTCTGCTGATCAATGCTTGTTCATGTGTTGTGTTTTCCTTTCAGGTGCGAGGGGATAGTTGTGGTTTGACATGCTGGGGTGTACACATGGTGGATGTTCACATGTGATGTGTAGGGAACACTGATGGTCACTTGAGTGCACATGCATATGTGGAGTGCATGTCCCTGCAGAACCACACACTTGCACTCGGATGCACTCCATGTACTCCCACCCATGCATATCCACGTGTACACTGTTTGCCTTCTGGTGCCCACTGTGTCCCGGCAGCACATGTTCTGTGACCGATTATGGTTCCAGTACATGCCTAATTTGATGTTTGATGTAGTCTGTCACTTAGATGTGATGCTCAGGGTGTGCATCACACGCAATGGCTGTTCACTGTGCTGTGCACTGAGCAGTGTGATGCAGGAGTGGGACACTGCACACATGAGCTGCAGTGTTGATTTTGCAATGCATAATGTGCATATAGACAGGCATTCATTGTGATGTTACGTCTACGACTGTTGCAATGCATTTGGAAACGACTTATTTTGTGTGGGACATTTTGTTGGTCTGTCATTTCATCTGATTCCGGGTCAGGCATCATTGTCCGATGCCACTGTACATTTAGGACATGGCAATGTGTACCTTATTGTTACTGCGTCAGTGTATGGGTATTGCTTGCCATGTCATGTTGATGTTTGGGAGGGTTTGACTGACATGACAGTGATGGCCATGGCCTGTTTTGCAGGTGTGTGTGATGCACACCTTGCATGTCCAGGTCATCCGCTTCTCAGAGCAACTAGCTGGGGGTAGGTTTCTCTCCGCAGCAGGGCCCTCCCCCTGGAACAGACTTCCTGCCTGACTTGAACTTGAGGGGAACCATCTCCAGTTCTGGAAGCACCTCAAGACCTTCCTCTTTGCTTCTGCTTACTCTCTGCCTCTCCCTTGCAGAATTCTTCACTGGAACTGCACAGGAGCTGCTACTGGGACACTCTCACCAACCTCGGTCCCTGGCCCAGCCACTGTCCACTTGCACTGCCACCCTGGCAACCCCTGCACTGCAGTACTGTCTCTCTATCCCTACAGCCCTCCCTTCCCAGCACTTGTCTGCACTTACCTTTGCAGTTGCCACCAGGCGACCTATGTATTATTTTTTTGGCCTACTTCCCCTGTACTGGACTCCCCCCCACCCTTCCCCTTGCACTTTTCCCTTCCCCCTACCTCTGCACTTGCACAATCTCAATGACACCTGGCCTAGTAGTACCGTTCTCTGTGTTCCCTTGTTCCCCCCCCCGCCTCATTGCGCCTTGGAATACTTGTGTATGGCCCATGTCATGTCACATGTCATATGTGTGCATTTTGGTTGCACAGGATAGCTTGTGTTTAAGTAGCTAGGGATGCAGACGATGTGGCACTTCCATGGCAACTATCTCAGGGTGGTAGGGTTGTGACAGTTGACTGTCACTTTGTCATCATCGATTGTCACCTGGTATGTGCCAGGCCTGTGTGCACTCCGCAGGGGTGGGAGTTTAGGTGAAAAATGTGGCCACAAGCTGGGTCCGGGCTTCCTCGCCACGTGCCCTGTCCCCTCCCATGGGCAGCGCCTGTGCCTGTGGTTGGGGATGTGGGGGCACCACCATGTCCACCGGGACGCCCTGCCGTGTTGCAACATTGTGCAGGACACATGCTGCCACAATGATCCTGCACACTACTGGTGGTGCATAGAGTAGTTGCCCACCAGAGCGGTCAAGGGAGCGGAAACGTGACTTGAGCACTCCGAATGTGCGCTCCACTATGCCCCTGGTTGCAATATGGGCGGCGTTGTATCTTACCTGGGGTGGTGTGGTGGGGTTCCGGATTGGCGTCATCATGTGGTTGCTCAGAGGGTAGGCACTGTCCCCTGGGGAGGTGATAATAATTGAGATTATTAGGGTTGGGATATTTGTCTGTGTGTGACTTGCATGCATGTGCAAGGGCATTTGTACTGACCTAGGAGCCATGTGTCGCCATGCTGCCCAGCTTCCAGGGCCCGGCTCAGGGCGGACATTCTGTATATGAAACTGTCATGGGTGGAGCCAGGGTAGTTTGCATAGACAGAGGTGATGATTCCCTTTGCATCGCATACCACCTGTACATTGATGGAATGCCAGTGCTTGCGGTTTCGGTAGATGTGCTCAGTGGCCCTAGGTGGACGTAGGGCCACATGGGTGCAATCTATGGCACCGAGCACTTTGGGGAAGTGTGCCACCCTGAAAAAATCCAGGACAACGGCCTGCCTTTCTGCGGGTGTTCTGGGCATGTATATGTGCCTGCGGACTGAGGGGCGCGCTGTCATGATTGCCAGTACCTGATGTAGGCAGCGTGACTGCGTGGCCTGTGAGACCCCCCCCACTATGGCAGTGGTCCGCTGAAACGACCCAGTGGCCAAAAAATGCAAGACATTGAGCAGCTTCTCCAAGGGGCTCAATGCTTGGGAGCAAAGGGTGGGGGATGTGAGGTCATCTTCCCACTCCCTGACCAGGTCTAGGATGATATGGGGTGGAAACCTATACCTGCCGTAGACCTGGTCGTCAGGCATCCCAAAAAGGCTTGTCCGTGGTGCAAAAATGCGTGCCCTGGCTATTCTCCTCCTCCTGCGGTGTCCCACGATCAGTGCAGCAACAAATGGGGCATTCATCGTCGCTGTATATACGCGTTTGTTGTTTGCGCGCACTTTTATGCTGTCCGCGGGACGCCTCCGTGTGGGCGGACTCGTTGACGCCTGTGCACGTCTTTTGCCGTGCACGTGTTTCCCATATTCGGGTGTCATCGCGTGTGATCGGAGGGGAGCGAGCGTACACGCGATTGGCCTGGGTACGTGTGTTTCCGGGTGCGCTGGTAGTTCCACACGCGATTGGCCTGGGTACGTGTGTTTCCGGGTGCGCGGGTAGTTCCACACGCGATTAGCCTGGGTACGTGTGTTTCCGGGTGCGCGGGTAGTTCCACACGCGATTAGCCTGGGTACGTGTTTTTCCGGGTGCGCGGGTAGTTCCACACGCGATTAGCCTGGGTACGTGTGTTTCCGGGTGCGCGGGTAGTTCCACACGCGATTAGCCTGGGTACGTGTGTTCCGGGGTGCCGTGAACTTTCACACGCGATTGGTTGAAATCCACGTGTGTTCTGTCATCACGTGCAATGAGGGATACACCCTCGCACGACACGTCACAGACGCGCTCACGCGCTGAGGGCCTTTGGTCCAATGAAAATGCGTATGCGTGCAGACGCGCTTACGCGCTAAGGGCCTTTCCTCGAATTACACGCTGACGTGCAGATTTTTCACGTGCCAAATCACTCCGTATCAAGCTGGCCACGCGAATACACTCGGAAGACCACGCTCCTGCCCAGAAGGCCGAATCACTGCCCCCCAGTGCCCCGAGCAGCCTCCCACGTGCCATCTGCTGCTGCCTGCCTGCCTGCCTGCCTGCTGCCACCGTGCCCTGCCATTTGGTGCCTGCACATCAGCCATCTGCAGGGGTCCAGTTGCTGTGTCGACCCCTGCTGGAACAGTAGACTCCCGACTGGGATACCATCGCTCCACAGCCCAGCCCCAGGACCCAGTTGCCCACCCACGCCTGCCTCGGGGGTCGCCATGTCGGGGCAAGCACCATCTGAGACCAGTGGCGACCCCCAGCCAGAGAGGCAGAGGGCCACCAGCTTCAGTGAGAAGGAAGTTGGTGTCCTGGTGGAGCATGTCCTGGGGCATTATGATGCCCTCTTCGGAAGACCACGCGCCAACAAGGAAGGACGGGAGAGGATCTGGGACGATGTAGTGGTTGCCATCAACGCGGAGGGGGTGGCAACCCGCGACATCAAGCACATCAAGAAGCGCTGGGAGGACTTGAGGTCCAGGACCCTCAATAAGGCCCGGCGCCTCGCGGAGGGGGGCCGGGCACGCCTGAGTGACATCCAGATGAGGGTCCTGGAACGCGTAGACCCAGCGCTCCACGCCCAGATCCTTCGGAGGCAGACCCATCTGGAGTTGGCCGGTAAGTGGCCAAGCATTACTGTGTGAGACAGGGCATGTTGCAGTGTGCTGGTTGTCTGATACCTGCCTGTATGTGTGACATAGGCCATGTACGTATGTGTGTGTGCAGGGACATCATGGTCAGGCATGTGAGTACAGTGATGTGTGAACCACATGGTTGGTGCATGTGTTCTATTGCAACATGGGGGGCTCTGTGCGGAATGGACACATGGAAGCATGGCAGTCTCTGTTCCTGGACATGGGTGGGGGTGAGGGATGGGTGCTGGTCCCATGTACACGTATGGTGTCCATGTGTGTGTGTCTGACCTGCGTGTCTGTGGGCCTCATTACGACCCTGGCGGTAAGGGGTTTACGCCAGCGTTAGCTGCGCCGACCCCTTACCGCCAATTACGAGGTCCCTTAGCGCCATGGCGCTTTTAACACCTGCTTTTAGCAGGTGTTAAAATCCATGGCGCTAAGGGACCATGGAGTTAATTACGCCACCGTAATTTACGGTGGCGTAATTAACGCCTTCCCCACTCCCATTATGCCCTATGGGGCAAAAATGGGAATGGGGAAGGGTAAATGGGGATTGGGGACTTACCGCCCCGCCGACCTCGGAATGGGGCGGTAAGTCCGCCAACCACCATGGCGTAAACGTAGTTTACGCCATGGTGGTAAAGTCACGGCCCAGGCGGTAACTTACCGCCTGGGTCGTAATGAGGCCCTGTGACTTGTAACTGCCATGGATGCATGACACATGTCTGTGACAATGTTCAGATTCACTGATGCAGCCTAGTCATCCTTGTATCCACTGCGTTTGTGGTGTACGAGGCCAGATGGATGGAACTACGGTGAGGTGTGTGCATGTGATGGCAAGACCCATGATGCATGTGAGTTTAAAACCAACATTGTATGAATCATGAGTCCCTTGGTCATGTATGCCAATGTCCATGGCATGCGCCATGCCTGTTACTGTATGTGTTTTGCCTGCACTGACCCATGTGTTGTGGAGGGACATGATGGAAGTGATGTATGACAGTGCCACTCATCTGCTGTTGCTTCCTGTCTAGGGGACCATTGTACAGTACCCTGATGCTTGTGTTCTATGTCTCCCTCTACACAGTGGCAAGTGAAGAAGAGGTCGGAGAAGGCGCTGTGGGGCAGAGCGGCGGGGATGCCACCACGGCTGCAGCGGAAGGGGTGGGTGAGCCCCCACAGGGGCTTGCACCGGCGGAAGACGGCGTGGAGACATCCAGGTTGGTGGTTTCCACAGAGGGGGAGGAGGCCGCTACTTAGCCACACATGGGGCCTGGTGGGGGCATCCCCGCTGGTGCAAGTGGTGCAGTCCAGGGCCAGGGGCAGGAGGCAGCACAGGTCGCCGTGGAGGTGCCTGTGCATGTCACTGTCCCTGACACTGTGACTGCACCACCATGCACCAGCAGGGATGCCCCATCCCAGGCCCGTCCGCAGGTAGGGGAGATGTCCATGTCATCTGACACTCCTCTACCTGCGGACGAGGGGACCCCTGGCCGTGTGGAGAGGGTCCTGATTGGTGTCGCGTTGCGCACGGCTGGCATTCGTGATGAGGTGCATGCTTCCCGGGAGGAGCATGCACATCATCACGAAGAGCACCGTGCGTACGTGAACCATTTGGGAGCCGCCATGGTCGGGGGTTTCCTACATGTGTGTGGCCTTCTGGCGACCCTCTCCTCCTCTGTGGAGGCTATGCGCCAGTCGTGCTCCATGCCGTCTTCCGGCCCAGATGCCACCAGGGCCCCCTGTGGACCTGCCCCGACCAACGCAGCCAGCTCGGTGGGGACCCCATCCCTGCCACAGTCGGGAGTCGAAGGTCCAGCAGGGGTGGACACACCAGCAACTGTCCCCCTGCAGATGGAGGATGTGCCGGCATCATCTGGCAGGGCACGTGCACGACGGCATCGGTGGATTCCATCAGCCTGGATTCCGTCGTGCTGGCAGAGGCAGTGGCGTCGGAGGCAGCAGCAGGCTCGACGTGGGAGGCATCATGGCTCGGGGCCATCAAGATCAGAGGGGCAGGCATCGGCCGGAGGGCAGGAGAACCCTGGGATGGCAGTGTCTTCCGTGTGGGAGCAGTTGGTCCAGCGGATAGGTGCGGAGCGGCAGCGGGCGGAAGAGGAGCGGCTCACCATGGTCAGGGCGGAGTTCTCCATGCGTCGGGCGTTGAGGCGGGCTGAGTGCCTCGAGGAAGCTCGCATGGAGTTTGAGGTGGACACGGGGTTGTCCCTGCGAGACCTCGGGGCCAGGACAGAGTCCCGCCTCCGGGACATCGACATGGAGTTCGAGGATGCCCTGGCCGGCAACATCACAGAGTGAGCCGCAGGACTTGCCCGCTGCCATTGTATATAGTTCTTTAGTTAGTTAGTGTTAGGTTTCCTTTATTTTTTAAGTTTTTTTTGGACCGCTCGGACAATGGCCACTTTTCTGTATATATTTTTATTATTAGTTAGTAGTAGTAGGTTTCATTTATGGTGTTGGGCTCATGGACCCTGGGATATTCTTGTACATAGTTTGATGTTTGGAAAACATTTGTTGGATTTATATTTGTGTTCACCATGAGGCAATGGTTTGTCCTTATTTTTTCCCCCATTATTTTGCTTTGGACTACATTAGTTTTTGGATTCCTTTGTTTTTTGATTTTTTCTATTAGTTCTCGGACATGGACCATTTGTTTTGTCATCCCCATTGTTGTGTGTTTTATTTCTTTACTTCATTTTCATCTTTAATACATATATTTATTACTTACATTTGTGGTATTTTCTCATTGGTTTCATGCATGTCATGATATGGGTTTTGACATTCACTTGCACCCATTGTGTATGTGTGTGTGACGGACATGTGTTCATTTACATACTTGCCATTGGGGTTGTATCATGTAATTGCATCTACTATGTGGGTGGATGCAATCCTTGGCTGGCTGTTTGTGCTGGGTATGCTGCCCATTACTGCCATGATTGCGTTTCGTCAGGACCTGGGGGCAGGGGGACATGAGTGGGGGCCTGCAGGGGGGTGGGGGTGCAAGGGGACATGAGTGGGGGCCTGCTGGGGGGTGGGGGTGCAAGGGGACATGAGTGGGACATGGTTGGGGGCCTGCTGGCAGGTGCCCCACAGTGCTGGGGGGTGGGGGTGCAGGGGGACATGAGTGGGGGCCTGCTGGGGGGTGCAAGCGGACATGGTTGGGGGCCTGCTGGCAGGAGCCCCACAGTGCTGGGGGGTGGGGGTGCAAGGGGACATGAGTGGGGGCCTGCTGGGGGGTGGGGGTGCAAGGGGACATGAGTGGGACATGGTTGGGGCCTGCTGGCAGGTGTCCCACAGTGCTGGGGGGTGGGGGTGCAGGGGGACATGAGTGGGGGCCTGCTGGGGGGTGGGGGTGCAAGGGGACATGGTTGGGGGCCTGCTGGCAGGAGCCCCACAGTGCTGGGGGGTGGGGGTGCAAGGGGACATGAGTGGGGGCCTGCTGGGGGGTGGGGGTGCAAGGGGACATGAGTGGGACATGGTTGGGGGCCTGCTGGCAGGTGCCCCACAGTGCTGGGGGGTGGGGGTGCAGGGGGACATGAGTGGGGGCCTGCTGGGGGGTGGGGGTGCAAGGGGACATGAGTGGGACATGGTTGGGGGCCTTGTGGAGGCTGCCCCTGGTGACTGGGGGGTGGGGGTGGTGGGAGACAAGGTTGGGGGCCTGGTGGAGGCTGCCCCTGGTGACTGGAGGGGTGGGGGTGGTGGGAGACATGGGTGGGGGCCTTGTGGAGGCTGCCCCTGGTGACTGGGGGGTGGGGGTGGTGTGAGACATGGGTGGGGGCCTTGTGGAGGCTGCCCCTGGTGACTGGGGGGTGGGGGTGGTGTGAGACATGGGTGGGGGCCTTGTGGAGGCTGCCCCTGGTGACTGGGGGGGGGGGTGGTGTGAGACATGGGTGGGGGCCTTGTGGAGGCTGCCCCTGGTGACTGGGGGGTGGGGGTGGTGGGAGACATGGGTGAGGGCCTGGTGGAGGCTGCCCCTGGTGACTGGGGGGTGGGGGTGGTGGGAGACGTGAGTGGGGGCCTGGTGGAGGCTGCCCCTGCACTGCTGGGGGGTGGGGGTGGTGTGAGACATGGGTGGGGGCCTTGTGGAGGCTGCCCCTGGTGACTGGGGGGTGGGGGTGGTGGGAGACGTGAGTGGGGGCCTGGTGGAGGCTGCCCCTGCACTGCTGGGGGGTGGGGGTGGTGGGAGACATGGGTGGGGGCCTTGTGGAGGCTGCCCCTGGTGACTGGAGGGGTGGGGGTGGTGGGCGACATGGGTGGGGGCCTGGTGGAGGCTGCCCCTGGTGACTGGAGGGGTGGGGGTGCAAGGGGACATGAGTGGGACATGGTTGGGGGCCTGCTGGCAGGTGCCCCACAGTGCTGGGGGGTGGGGGTGCAAGGGGACATGAGTGGGGGCCTGCTGGGGGGTGGGGGTGCAAGGGGACATGAGTGGGACATGGTTGGGGGCCTGCTGGCAGGTGCCCCACGGTGCTGGGGGGTGGGGGTGCAAGGGGACATGTGGCTTGGCTGGGGGGCATGCCCATGGTGGATGGGCTGCCTGCGGGACATGACCAGGGGTGCAGGGTAGTCCCCTGTGGTGTGGGCTGCCTGCAGAGGTCGTGGAGGGGGTAGAGGGGAGACCTGGGAGGACCCACACTGGCAATTCACCTCCTCAACTTCCCGCACACCTACGTAATACACTGCCCCACTCGCACAGGCCCAATCGCGTGTAGGATTTCTCGCGCACCCCTGTAATACACGTACCCAGGCCAATCGCGTGTAGATTTTCTCGCGCACCCCTGAAATCCACGTACCCAGGCCAATCGCGTGTAGAATTTCTCGCGCACCCCTGAAATCCACGTACCCAGCCCAATCGCGTGTAGATTTTCTCGCGCACCCCTGAAATCCACGTACCCAGGCCAATCGCGTGTAGAATTTCTCGCGCACCCCTGAAATCCACGTACCCAGGCCAATTGCGTGTAGAATTTCTCGCGCACCCCTGAAATCCACGTACCCAGCCCAATCGCGTGTAGATTTTCTCGCGCACCCCTGAAATCCACGTACCCAGGCCAATTGCGTGTAGAATTTCTCGCGCACCCCTGAAATCCACGTACCCAGCCCAATCGCGTGTAGATTTTCTCGCGCACCCCTGTAATACACGTACCCAGGCCTATCGCGTGTGGGGACACCCGCACACCCCTGAAATACACGCTCCCCGCTCTGCGTTTGCTGCTGCCCTTTGCGCTGGATTGGGGATTTTGATGGCTTTTCCCTGCGCGAGGGGCGTTCTTGGGGGCGTAACTGACGCTGCTGCAGGGTCGCTGCGCCACTCTGCGCCACGGCTGGTTGTGGATGTTGGAATCCATGAATACGCTGTGCGCCTGAATGTGTTTCGGCGCACGCGGCTGGCGCAGACTACCGCACGCGCACACTGTGCGCCAGCCGCGTGCGCCACTTGTGCGCCGAATTCTATGAATTGGCCCCTAAGACTTTTCGGATGAAAACCATGGGACTTAAAATCCTTGTATGTGAGACATTTAGTTCTAGTTTCAATCCAGTCCCACTTGTAAACTTTATCTTTTGCTCTATCCAGATTGTTCACCGAGGTGTCAATTGTCACATCAGCCTTAGCCAACACTTCAAGAACACTTGCTGTCCATGTTCACACAAAAATATGGAAAGAGGAAAGCATATACTTCGAGAGGCATGCTAGAATCGTATCATTTTCAATATTCACTATGTATTTCTGATACAAGGCACATAGACGCCACTGTTACACAGAGAGCAGAGAAGTAAGACCCAGCTTGACGCAGCCACGGCCCGGGAACACATTGTGGAATATGGAGGACACTCCTCCACAATTTCGCCTCCAATTTATTCAGAAAGGATGCCGATATAATATTTTTGGTCTCTAAACCATATAATATGGTAGGCATAACTTTTTGCCGCCAATATGTTACCGCGGGGCAGATGGAACATGTGCCAAATTTAGATAGAATGAGCCGTGTTTGCAGAAGGCTGTGTCAAGCTTGTGTGCAATGATTTTCAACCAAGAGTCAATATAAGGTTGACTCTCAAAAACAAGACCTAAATGTAAGTAGCTTGGAACAATCTCAACCATCACATGTTTAATTGTCCAGTCCATTTTCGATCTTAGGGTAAGCCTAGGTGCATAAATCACAATTTGTGTTTTTAAAAAAAAAATGTATGACTAGTTCATTCTCATCCAAATAGGCGCTTAGAACTGAGAGTAAAGTTTGAAGACCTATGGGGGTTTTTGAAACCAGTACAAGGTAGTCAGCATACCACAACGCTCTGACAACCAAACCATTTAATTTTGGTGAGTCGGAGCAGGCCATTGAGAAGTCAAACATCACATTGTGAATAAAAAAACGAAAGAAGGTGGAAGCAAGGATACATCCCTGCTTCAGCCCTCTAAATGTTGTGATGGCCGCCGACAACAAGCCTGCCAATGTAAGTCTAATCTTTATACTAGTGTCCAAGTGCAGGGCATGAATAATATCACACAAGGTGGAAGGACAACTGGCTTTCAACAATTTAGACATGAGCTTCACTCTCGACACTGAGTCGAATGCTGAATGCAAGTCGATGAAGGCAAAGTGCAGTGGCTTTTCAGTGGTTTGGGCATGTCTTTCAAAGCATTCAAGGTTAGAGGGTTAACTACTGTCCCAAGTCCCGCTACAAAGCCTGTTTGATTAGGGTCTCGATGTTCCAATAACACAATTGGCCGATAGCTATATGGGCCCCACGATCGCCTTTTTAAAAAATCGGCACTATCAAGGAAGTACGCCATGAGTCCAGCAACTGTCTAGACAGAAGTATTTGGTGGAAAACATTATTTAGAATGCAGGCCTATATTTTGGGATTTTCCGTAAAACATAAAATTAGAGAGACTGTCGGGACCCGCCGCACGAGAGGCTGAGGATTTGCATATAAGTTGCCAGCAATATAACAGACCCATTCTGCATCTATAACTTCATCACGAAGACCTGCACATTCCAGGAAATCAATTTAAGTCTTCTTAAACCACATCCTACGGCCTCATTTCAATTGTAAACTTGGTTAAACTGGTGAGGGTTTAAAATGAGCATGCATTAGGGGTGGTCATGTATGTTGCAATGAAAAAACAGGTCCTCTTACAGAGGAAGTGTCTTATTGTAAGAAATCTTTCATGAAAATTGCATTATTATTCCCCTTTCTGCCTTTGAAGTCGGAATATTCAGAATGCGGTCAATAACAGTATTTATTTGCTGCACGCTGAACATTGTTACTGGTTGGGAGGATGTCAATAATGATCTCTATGTCCTAATAATTGTACATGACCTTACTTCTTACTGAGAGTTTGCAGATTCCTCAAGTGGCCCCCGTTCACTTGCAATACCGCATTTAACCTATTTTCTAATATGAAAACAAAAGTACAAATGCCAGAATGCAATGTATGGAATGCACCACTTGCCCTTGACATAATCCAAAAAAAATGAATTATGCTTTATCAAATTGTTGCGCACACATATTTTAAATGTTTTCTGCACCAAGACCTGCACATGCTAAACCTCTCAAATTGTGTAATGCCATGCATGAGTAGCCAATAAATCCCAGAATGTTTGATTTGTAATATGGTGCCTGTTGTGGTTCTGCATTTGAAATGTCAGAAGGATAAGTCCTTGAGATTGCATTATGGCAGTGCTAGCTTTCTCTTAAAGACGACTGTCATTTCTAAAGGATCCCATCAGAGCCAGGTTAATGCTATTGGAATGCAGTAGTGTGAGCTTTTGTGTCATGGATACAGGGCAGAAGCTCTTTAATATTTACCCAACAGTGTCTCATCAGTGTACAATGAATGTGCTGTAGGACTCTAGCTTTGCGAGCCTCTTCTGACAGTGCTATGCCATAGCCAGTGAGCCCAAGCCATGTGGTCTTTGTCCAGAACTGCTCTGGCAGTGTTCTAGGACTCTGGCAGTGAGTATTCCTCCAGGGGCACATTGTCCATGCTGTAAGATCACACACACAGCATTACATTCGTTGTGATATGGGGTTTAGGTAGAATGAGCTTCTTCATCATGGATCTCCAGCAGTCTGCACATCCTCCAGCAGTGCCTGCCAAGGCTACAGGACGCTAGCCGCGTGAGTGTCCTTTGAAAGTACACTGTCACTGTTACATACCTCTCGCAGGGCACAGTCAGGGGTGATATGAAGTATAGCAGGATGAGCTTTCTCCAGCACAGCCCTGTCAGTCCTCAGGAAGATCATTGCCAATACTATAATACTACAGAAGTGCTGCACTAGTGCAGTAGGGTTTGAGTAGGTTGAGCTTTCCCGAGCTGTGCCTTGCCAAGGGCGAGGGACCTCACAATGCGCCTTTCCCTTAGAAGTACACTGTACCACTCTAAAGTTGTGAGCCTACACCACAAGCACATTCCGTGCTATAGGATCTTAGCAGTGTCTTGACAGTCATATTGGACTCTACTGAGGATGTACACATGTTTGGAGCTTCTGATCACTGAAGCACAGTGTTGGAGGAAGCAGTAGGAGCAAAGCACCAACATACTATTATGTTGGTTTAGGAAAAGGAAAAGAGAAGCGGGGGAGTGGTGATACGTGGGGGGTCAAGGGTGCTTTGCGACTAAAATGAGGATCAGAACCCCATTAGTGGTCTGTTGAATTGAGTGCCTCACTCAGTCTAATTCAACCAGTGAGTCGGGGGCTTTTATCTAAATAGGGAGTACATGGTGTGTAAGTAAGAGTGCTGAGGAGTAGACATACCTCTCAACTCACATGCTTTTTGTGGGTGTGACCTGCCATGTGATCAGTTCACTCACCAACCAAGCCGCCTACATGCACATACCCTTCAATGACCTCTCACCCACCAAAAACAAAATTGGTTGTTTTCAACCCGCCCTGGGGACACACAATGTTGAGAGCTATGAGTAGGACAGTGAGTCTATCCCTCCTACTACCTATCTGTAAAGACTGGAGGGTGGGGTCTGTACTTCTGCTCTCTATATGGTACAGGAGTGGCACAGAGGTCCCCAGCCAAGATTCTCTATTACGGTAGCAATGGACGAGCAATCAAGGCCTAGCTTCTCAGTAGGTGATGCAGGCTGGTTCTTAAGTACAGTGTCGTTCCCAAGCCCCCACAAAGGAATGTCCACACACTATTAGTTAAAACACAGTCTTTATATAATTAATATTAAAGGTTATCTACAATGGCAAATATACAGTTCTATGTGGTACCACAATTACTATTAGATCTCATTAAAGTGCATCAACTGTACGGTTAAATGTCACACAAATCAATTTGTAAAGGAAACCAACAATAGATATCGGAGGAAAGCAGTTGTTTAGAATAGGCAGAATATTGGCCCTGTTTCCTAGACACAGCTCTGTGTGGAGATCCCCCCACCTGGGCAACCTGTAAAATAAATATATATCACAAGCCCAGTCCATATATTGTTCACAAGAATCTTTCCAATAGTTCAGCAACCCCAAAGTACCTGGTGTTGTAGAGTTCCTCGTCGGGAAATCGACAGCCCTTCGTGAGTGCACTCCCTTTAAGGCAGGAGCCACGGGTCGTCGAACGTCCGGCGATGAACACAGTGAACTACGGCGGTGAAGTGGCAGCTTCATTCCTAGCGGTGCTCGTCAATGGGGAAGCATAAACGTCCTGCAAGCAAGAGCCGTGCTGGGCTCCTCGATGTCGATATTTCTGGACCGCGAAGAGTTGAAGAACTGTGGCCCAGCAAGGGCGTGGAGTCGTTGGTGTCTCTGTCGTCTTTGGGTGGCGGGAAAGTCACCGGCGGATGCTCCTCGGCACGTGGACGGCCTGGCCTTCTCCGGTGGGATAAGGCGGGAGGCGATGTGGACGAGTGCGTCAGTGAATTGAAAGTTCTTAGGCAACGGGAGCACGACAGCTCCGGTCAGCGATGGCGTTGTTGACAGTTGCGGACAACAGTCCGGATGCTTCTCTTTGGGATTCTGCAGCAGTCCCCATCTCCGGTCGGCGGCCTGTCATAGGTTTGTCTACCAGGGAGCTTTGGCAAAGGTCAGCTGGTGCACGATGGTCCCTCGTAACTTGGGAATATGGCACCTTACCAGGTCCTCTCTGGGTCAGCCCTTTGAGACAAAGCAGCTTTTAGATTGATGAAGAAGGGCAACAGCAATTCTTTTCTTCCAGCAGGGCTTCAAGGTTAAGCTTCTGGTTTACTCCAGTTACTCCTCGTAGTGGACTTCAGCTTCTGAACACTTTCCAGTGGTGAGAGGTCCCCAGATATACTCGTCTGTCTCTCGTCCACACTGCTAGGTCACACTCAGCAGCCAATCATACAGAAGGGCATTCATGCAGTCAGTCAGCCAATCAGGCATACAGTGCATTCAGGCCACACTCCTCCCTCTCAGACACTCACAACAAGGAATGTGTATTGGCACAAGTACCCAGCCATTCAACACTACACACTGCATTCATACCAATTTTGGACAGGGCTGTTTCAGTCATTTTGTCATACACCAGAAACCAGACATACACAACAAGAAGTGCATATTGGTCACACACTCCATTCACCCAGGTCCCACCCACAGGGTGTACCCACAACATACAGTCACTGGGAACTCTCCAGCCAGTCTGGCCTGGACTTCACAACAAGACTATATATGGAACTTCCACCCAACAGCCAGTCAGGGGGAAGGGAGGAGTCAGGACTTCCCAGGACTTTGGGGAAACAAGGTAACAGGCAATAGAAAGCAAGAGGCCACAGGGGCAATCTTTTTCTCATATCAGGAATCAACTGATTACAATGGCAGGGCCTGGATATCCCAAAATGGAGGATACTCGGAGCACCTGTCAAATTCAGCATGGAGCTGCCACCAGCCCATACCCTGTTCTGTGGGCCAAACACAGGTGCCCAAAAACATACACTAGGGGCACAGGGTTGCACCCCCACCCATGTGTGCCATAAGGGTATCCCATGGGTCTGTACGCCAAACCAAAAACAGGAAGAGCTGTACTGCCAAGAGTCCCATATGGACTCCTGGGCAGAGAGCAATACAGAACACAAATGAAAAAGGACTACAGGACAAGGACAGGGACGCCCTGTCCCTCCAATGCATTTCCAGCATCACACTATCTTGCTAGTCTTTTCCTTTCCAGGTACTGCAATGCATCTAAACATGTTCTTGATCAATTTCACAGGTCCCGCAAGGGAAAATCGTCTTAGTAATCAGCAAACAGCAGCACCATGTCTACTAAGCTATGATCCTCCAGACATTTGCTTGGCAGGTTTTAACAAGACGTATGTAGTGGCAAAGAAGCATTTTGCTCTTGTAAATATGTGACTGCAGCGTCATTTTACTGCTTTATACTAAATAATGAATACCGAAAAAGATTCAAAATATTTAGTTCACTAATGTCCTAGGAAAAGTATATTTCTTTATGTATTGGCGTCTAATGAAAGCAAAAGGATTTGCAAATGTGTGTGTATTTTATAAATAGAATCATATATATATTTGAGGAAAACATGCTCACAAAGTTCTGTGCCACATGATGCCATTGCTTTGGCAAATGGAGTTTGTTTTGCACTGTGCTGGATGTACATTCAGCTCCTCCGGTACCATCCAAAACAAGGCACTTTTGTCGCAGCAAATGCACTTGGGGTGGTGGAAATGTGTATCACTGCCGCAAAATAGGCCACTGCCGGCAATTGGAAACCGTAATACATCTGACCACATGTACCCCCACCCCAAATACTTCAAAAGTAGTTTGCTAGTTTGCTCTGGTGTTTTGTCATGCCCACAGAACATTACTGACTTTTCATTTTAATTAATTGAAATTCCTAATGTTCGTGTCTTACCCATTCGTAGGTTGTTCAAAGCATCAGAGACCCCTTATTACACCGCCTACACCGAAATCACACCCTTAAAGCAGCGACACTAACTGCCATATTAGAGTGCACGGACATCATTTGGGGGTAGCTAGCGGTGGCAGTTGCAAACACTGGAAACCCCCATGCAAACTCTAGAACTGCCTCTGCGACCACTGGGAGAGGGCTCGGGTTTTAAAAAGAAATAATTTCTTTTTGAAGTCACTTTGACTTAAAAAAGAAATTATTTCGATTGCGGTTTTCCGTAACAGAAATAATTTCTTTTTGAAGTCAGTCAGAGTGACATCAAAAAGAAATTACTTCATTTTGAAATCCGTGCTCCTCTCCACACACCAGGACATGGATGGTTCAGGCTCCTTTACTATTCGGTCGGATCTTCCATTGGTGTAACCGTTTGTCACTAAATCTGCCGAGACGCGGCCTGGTGTTGCATGGGTTTCAGAGTTGAGTACATGTGAGCTTCATAAAAGGAGAAGGGTAATCTGTTGCGTAATCTGCACTTCTGCTGTTGCAGACAAAAAGGAATCCCTATTGGCAGTAATCCATAGAATGGCCGCAGCAGCCAGAGAAACAGTGTGTTGCCGGTGAGCCGTGGAGTCGTGGACGGCGTGATAATGTCATGAAGAACCAGCATCCCGCTGACTCACGCACAGCTCAAGCGAGCAGAGCGCAATAAAGTCCTGGCTGGGAAAAAGCTCCGCTCGCAAGGACGTGAGACACGTTTTTCCTCGCCCTCCCCTGCGTCTGTGATAGAAGATGAGGGAGGTGGGGGGTGGATTCACGTTCCACAAAGAAAGTAAGTGAGCATGCCGAGGAGGAACTGAGGGGTGGAGTTCAGCGAGAGCGGAGGTGGTGGTGGAGGTTCACTGTCGCCCTATATATGAACTCGAACTGGAGGCAGATAGTGAAGTATCAGAGCCCCGCTTCACTAATCCCCACCCTTCTCACACTATGAAACATCCCGAGAATCATCAGATGAGTATGTTTGTAGCGAGTATAAACACAAGTACAAACACAAGCACAAAGAAATCGCCTGCCCAATTGCCAGCCCAATTAGACTCTTTGCAGGCTCCTCATAAAGGAATCATAATGATGAAAGAGTCTCCAAACCTGCTCATAAGGAGTCTGCAGCATCAGCGATTGAATTGGACCAATGGACCCGAAGGCTTGGATGGGTGGAGACGCAGAGGAGGTGGGCGTGGGTGGAGGGGTGGGGCTTGCTGTGGTTGTCAAGCGGTGAAATCCGACAATAAACAGACTGGAAAGTGACCAAAGTAAATACACAGGAGCAAAATGCATGTCGATGCCGCTGGCCCCCCGCAACCTCGAAAAGAGCACAAAAGGCTGGGGTACTTTAGAGACTGGAGGAAGAGTGACCCCCCCCATCAGATGTCTGAGTGTGCCTCTCTTAATTCGATAGAACCCCTGCGCAAGGCTGATATAAGATCACTGAAACTACTGGCATGGAAGACAGTAGCAAAATCTGGGAAAATCGCAAGCTCAAATGTAAACATGGTAATGGAAACTTCCAAAAAGCCAGAAGAGGGGCACGTAACGCCCATCGAGGGTGGTGGATGCTGTCAGTCTCCCCACCCATCACGAGAGGAGGAAGAGCCTGGCCCTATCACTGGGGTCTGGGATAAGGAGCCCTGTAGTTGGCCGTCCCCATCTTCCCCCAATGACAAAGCAGAGGATGTAGTATGGGTGCCGGCGTCTGCCTGTAACTTACAGCATTTGAATTTGGGAGCTAGTGCCACCAATTCACACCACAATTCGATTGCAATAGCTGATCAAGTGATCAGAGACCTAACAAATCTGAATGCAAAGATGGCGTTGCCGATATTGCCTTCATAGACCAGCCGAACAATATCAACAGATTATGTGGGCAAATCCAGAGAGGTCAATGGGAAAGTGATGAACCTAGGTCCAGTGGGCCTAAGCCAGCCAGCCTGGAGGTTGAATGAGGTTCAAGAAAAAGTGCACCTAAAAAGGTCACAAAACGAAGCAAGTCCAGAGAGCGAGTTCTGTCATTCGCAGAAATGCTCCAAAAGTTCAGTCCCGGAGGAAAAACTAACACAAAAAATCTCTAACTTGAACCTGGAGGGGTTGATATGTTCACTCCAGCTGGTAACGGCATCATCAATGCCCTCTCATAAGTTGGAATCTGAAAGCTCACCCAGTTGCAAGCAGAAAGAGAAAGTTATAAAGCTTCCATCCAGGAAAGAACGCAATGGGACGCCGGCAGTGGTGCAATGATTGAAAAAATGGTGAATGACCTACGCCCGATCTTAATGTCAGCAACCACGACAGCTGAATGACTCATATAAGGACCAAAACAACCTGATCGCCTTATTAAACTCAAAAATGATAAAACTTGAAGGCGATCTGTTAGAATTAGTACTGCAAAATAAAATGATGCGTCGCAGGAATGATCAATCGATATCTGCCTTGAAAGAAGCTCTTAAAAGTAATGCCAAGGACAAACACCTCTTAGCAGAAGTCACAAAACAAGCACTGAAAATTTTAAATAAAGAGCAGGATAGAAGAGCAGAGGCTATCAGAACTCAAGGACTGGGAGACCCAGGTCAGTCTCGTCAACAGTCTTTTCCGAATGACGCCATAACCCCAAAAGAAAGCAAAAGGCGGATGGAACAAATTCAAGAACAAGACCTTGTAAACGCGATGTCTAGTGAAAAAGGTTCTGGACCCTGATCAAAGGCTCGACAAAAGAAACTCGAATACTGCCGGTCAGATAGCACAGTGAGTAGACCGCTTGCTTTGACATCCTTGCAGAAACAGCTGACGCAGGTTCAAATCCCGGCAGGGCCAAACTCAGCCTTTCATCCTTCCGAGGTCGATAAATGAGCACCACACACTGTGGGAAATAAGCAGCGCTCAGATACCTGGGGGTTCTTAGCACTATATAAATGCTCAAACAAACAAACTGACAAAGAGAGAGCTCAGAGTGCTCCTCACAGCTCAACTCCGAGTACAAATGTAGGTGAGCCGGGTCCAGAATCGAGTCGAAACTCAAGTGACGGTGCGGGCGAGCAGCTTGTGTTCCCCTCTACCTCTGCAGACGTAGAGGTACTCTCCATTCCACTGAAGGGCACAATCTCCTCTACAAACCAAACAATACTTCCCAATCAGCGATCACCTAAGAGTGTGGAGCAAGATATGACAGGAAACCCGCTACCAAAGTCACCATCACTCAAAGACAAGAATAATGAACACGAGTGGTATGAGATATTTGAAAAACCGCAGACCTCAAATCAAGATAAGGTGAACAAAAATGTGAACGGAGTTGCATTTAAGCAAGGCAAATGCAAAAGGAAAACAAAAAACATTATTGCTCCGAAGAACAAAAATGCCAAAAATACATTGATTGTTTTTAGAAACATCAAAGCTTTGAATGTCACAATCAACAATTCAGAAACGAACGGGGACGCACTCACAAGAATTAGCTCGGAAGAGCAAAAAAAAACACGCTCACCTAATAAGACTGGATTAACTGCAGAGGCAGATCCGAATAATGGAACGGTCGAGATTAGTGATGAAGAGGGTGACGCAGATGAATTGATGAACCTGTCGACATATAGCACCCCTGATGAGTACAATTCCGGCTCGATAAACGGCAAGGCTGTTGCGAGTCAACAAGATGCAGAGAATGAGCCATCAATAGGGACAAAGAAGCCCTAGACGGATAATCTTAAGGCTAAAAAAGCTCCAAAAAGAGTAATACAAATAATAGCATCACCTGAAAGACCTCGTGAGAGGCTAACAAGTGAAAGACAGGTCAGCGGGCAGGAGGAAAAATCTTTCTACACGATTGAAGAAGAATTAATGCAACGTCTCTGGAAAAACGAGTTGGAGACTCATAAGAACTTTAAAAAATCAGTCCCTGGCACTAAATCAACGATGGCAAAGACCACAAAAGAAGTTGGCGTGCAAGATCACAAGAGAGTCCTTGCGGCATCGGCAGCACAAAGAGTCGATTCGCAACTGACAACTCATGGAGAAAAACAGGAAAGCAAGCAAGAATGCGGTCCCCCGCAAATAAAGAGCATAGGCTCATCCTATAAACTTCTGATCTAAAGACTTGAGGCTAAAAAGATAATCCACCAACAAACAGAAACCTGGTGCTGCAGCTCTTCCACTTCATCCCAGCCCTGCGGGAGGTCAAAAGTGCAGAAATAAATCGAGTAGAACTTCTAGATCATTAAAATAAAAAAATAAAAAGAATTCTAGATGATTTTGGACGATCGAGTGCCCTGTTACACATTGACTCGCTAAAGGTAACACAACAAGTGATGATGTGTGAAAGACTGCTAATGGAGGCCGTATTTCAGATATATGAAGTTGACAATGCACTATCAAACACGAGTGCACCCACGATTATCATGCAAGTTACAAAACCAAGACCAAAGCCTCTCAACATACAAACGAAGGAGAGGCTAAGTGGTGAAGCTGAGAAGAAAAAAATAATGATGGGAGAGCCAACCCTGTGCGAAGAATTCAAAATAAAAAAAATAGAAATTACTGTTGCTAATCCACAGGCAATTCACAGTGGAAATAGTCTGACAAAAAACACCAATCGTAATATGGAAGAGGAAAGACATTGGTCATGGCTAGTGATGGCCCTAAATGATACCTCACAATGCTAATGCTATGACGACAGAAACTAAGTAATATTGGCAACATGAAACACCAGACGATTCGCACATTTGGTAGATCGACCGGCTGAAGCGCTAAGGAAATGCAACATAATATGTTTCCAAGAAACTTGGCTGTCGAAATGCCCTTGCATAGAAGGATTTTAAGTTGCCCTGAACCCCGCTGTGGTACAAAAGAAGGGGTGCCCAATCTCTGGCCAACTGATCCTAGTAAACCGTAAAAGTGGATTCAGTATCCAAATAAGCAGGAATATCTCATCTTATATTCAATATGCAAAACTTGAGACAGACTCCAAGATGAGCCCAGAGAAAACAAATGTTCATATTTTCAATATTTACTGGAACCATCAAGAGCCCAACCAAGGAAATCTAATGGAGGAGTTACTAGACTCGATAGTGTGATGGTGGATACTTCAAACCTGCACATTGTGATATGCGGAGATCTAAATATGAAACTAATTGATACATATCCACACAAAACAGATAAGGGAAAAGCAGTGAAAAAAGAGCCAAATCTGAAGAGGACATGGCTAGAAGAAATGTACGATCGATCATTAAACATGATGAATGGGAACATCAGTGGGGATAGCCCCCCGTCGAAACTTGGGAGAGAGGGAACCAAAGGTCTATATTAGACTACTTCTTTATATCTGAAGTAATGTCATCAGAGATCACAAATCTAAAAATCATAAAGACTCCACAAAGTGATCATAATTTGGTGACTCTGACCTGGAAACAAACAAACCTTCTGCAAATAAATCAATGGAGGCAAGAGCTCAGCCTTGAGCCTGGGTTGAATCGCCTGTGAATGGAGACCAACGACATAACGACCTTAGCTGAAGTGATTAGACCCCAGCCCGCTCTAAGCAATGAACATTTGACAGAATATAAAGATTTTGTGGAAATCTATAGAGTCAAATCAACAGGATCTTGGAAACCACAATATAGGAAATACAAATTTAATGAACAACTGGCTCAAAAGAAAAGAGACATAAGGAAAATTTGTCGCAGAATACGAAGTGACAACAATGGAAACCAAAATCAGAATAAGGTCCTTAAAGAATAAATACAGGAACTGGGTCAAAACACATCAAGCGTCATTGGAGCAAAATGATGCACAAGTCATGCTCAAGGCTCTGGCGCAAAGAAACTCCAGAGGGTTCTGGGCACTGATTAACGAATCGGCAGAAGGCGATGATGAACAACATGGTCAATGAAAGCCAATGGGAAGACCATTATAGCCATTTGTTCAGGAAAAAAAGGACCTCAAAGTGCCCGCAGCTCCCAACGTTACAACCATGGGAATTTATATTAGAATGGAAAGACATCAAGAAATGCATCCAAAAATGCAGCTATTCATGGGTGGCGGCGTCGGACGGCCTTTCCAATCAGATGCTGAAAAAGAACATAGAAGAGTGGACTGAGTTCTGTGACACCCTATTTAAAAATATAATACAGGAAGCCCGAATACCATCTACGTGGAAAGAGGGCATAATAGTACCCATATTCAAAAAAGGGTGCCGAATGGATCCAACAAATTATCGGCCGATAGCCCTGTTAGATGTGGTGGGGAAGATATTTGCAAGCCTGTTATTAGAGAAACTATCTGCCTGGATAAGTACAAATGAAGCAATGGACATAAGACAAACGGGGTTTGTAAAGGGAGTAGGGTGTAGCCTGAATCTACAGTCGGAGTCTGTAGTTGGAGAAGCCATAGAGGGTGAAAGATCTGCACCACCAAAGTGGAACAGCAGACAAATCAGCTGAATCCTATATGCAGACGACCTAGTGTTATTAGACCTCACCCCGATAGGGCTGCAACGAAAACTAAATTCACTACAGTCCTTTACCAAGAAGAGCGGGTTCGAAATCAACAATGCAAAATCAGAGCTCCTGGTTTTGGAAAAATTAAAAGGAAGGTCTGCCAAAAAGGGAAAATTTCGTTGGACTCTAGGTGAGCAGCAGTTAAGGCAAGTTGAGTGCTGTAGGCACTTGGGCATTTACATCAACTCAAGTATAAGTGATGAACCAATGATAAATATAACGCTAAGCAAATTCAAACAACTGACAGCACAAGCAACTGTAATACAAAGAAGATATGGGAAATTCTCATATAAGCCCCTAATAAACTTTTATAAGAGTAAGGTTGTACCATCACTAATCTTCGGTGCGAAAAGCATGTTTGGATTCTCACACAAGATATGGTCGTGGTGTGAGGGCATGTTTTGGAAGCAAATACTGTGAATACCACTAGGCTGCCCAACGGCTCGTGTCCTATATGAAGTAGGTATGCCGACCTTGAATGCCAGAATCATGTGGAACATGCTCACGTTATACGGCAAAATGATTGAAACTTCAGCGCCTCAATTTGAGATATTAGTGGAGCAAGAAACAAAGAGGAATCAGCCTATTCTCCAACAATGGAGACAAACTTGCAGAGAGATCCTACATCACATAGGGGCGGAGGAAAAGATGTTAACAGCGAACCCGAATGCAGTAAAAAAGAAGTTACTGGAAAACGATTGGATCGAAACATCGGAGAAAACAAGGTCTCATAAATGCATGGAAAACATTCTGGCGGAAGCAAAAAGATTCAATAGCATACCAAAACATATGGAAGTGTTTCTGTGCAAATTTCTAATGAGAAACTACCTGAAATTTAGGTTGAACTTATAAGAAACAAGAGAAATCCAAAGACATAGAAGGAGTCTCTCAGTAGGCGACACCAAATGTTGTTTTTGCCAAAAAGAAGATGAAACACTGAAACATTTGGTATTGTTCTGCGTTGCACTGAAAGACCAAAGAATGAAATATTTGGGCCAAGAGATGAGCCTTGGCTTGACACTCAGTGGTGGTCACGTATGCATTGCAGTACCCACAAAAAAGTTGACATTTGTGCTTACACTATTCTTGAAACAGCTAGAAAGCAAGTTGATGGAAATGGACTGATGAATTGTTTGAAGGAAGAACACTATTAGCTTCTATGTCGCAACAGGAAAAGTGCAAAAAAAAAGGAAAAAAGGGGAAAAAAATATATCTTTTTGGCAACATGAATGAAAAGAGATGAGCAAACTGAGTATGTTTTAATATTTAGTTTAAAGGTTTATTTTTTCAAAAGTTTGTACAAACTAAATATAAAATAAAAAATAAAAAAAGAAACAGAGATCCACAGCGGCACCACTAGCAGCCTCCCAGTCTAGGCAGAGGCATAGCCAGGATTATCTAACAAGTGAGGCATGAAGCTAGTGCAATTAGGCCCAATGCAGTGAAAGTGCTGCTGAGTGGGCATTTACAGATGTTGGGTGGGCCTTTCCCACTTTGATGTGGCCCCTAGGGGACCCTCGTGTATAGAAACAAGGCACAATCACCACACACAAACTGATACGCCAGACACGAGGTTGTATTCCCAAAAGCTAGGGTTTATTGCAAATAGTCTCAGTTGGCCAACTGGGTCTCACGTCCCGCGACGTGTGTCTCCAGACCCTGAGGGATGCAAGAGAGTTAATCATTGTACAACAGTTACATATATACAAAGCGAGCATCTTACAATCAGTGGTGACACATTCAATACCGCGCATAATGAATTGGGTTTGATGATTGACAATTGTGACGAGTATGACACTTTCAGACATTCATTTTAGCAACAGTTTGCAATTTCGTGAGCCTGCAGACACAATTCTTTGTTTTAGACAACACATTGCTTCTGTTTTTGCAAGCAAGCTGCGGGCAGGGGAGAGACACATTCCAGGCCTCGCTATCTCCTAGTTTCTATTCATGTGCTAGGGGTCAACTCGCTCTCCAGGGCTCTACAGGGCTCAGGGAAGGGGGGCCGCAAAGAAGAGCATACCTGGCCCTACCCTGTCTACACCTCTGGGTTCAGGTAATGGATGAATAGTCAGTGCCTAACTGCATCCTGAGTCCACACAACTGCCTGTGTCCTGCCGCCCCTCCACTCACAATAGCTTGTGTCACCTGCATAACTACATGTGCTCCATTCTACACACAAAGTGTAGTGCAGTGTTCCTTTCCTAGATACACTCAATATTCTGTGCCCCTCTCCACAAGGCATGTGGGCTGCGCCCATGCCCACCCCCACAAGGTCCCGTGCATAGATCAAATTCTACAACACAATGGACAGCTCCCCTTTCCTTCGTGCACAACAGTCGTTGTGCTCTTCTACACACCTGACTGAGCCTGTGTCAACAAACACAACCTGTCCTTCCCATACATATAATCAAGTGCCTGCAACCACAGCGGTATATACTAACCCTCCCCCCTAATATATACACCTTTTTAATAGTACAGAGAACAATAGCCAACCAACGATGCAGATGTTAATGGCCTATGCCATTTCTTGCTAGAGCCTCTTGTGTGTATTGTCTTTAGCCTAGGGCGTGTTCAGTCTCGCTCTTTGCGTGTCATGTATGCCATCATGCCCCAGCCTCACACATCAGTGAGCAAGCAGATCTCTTGCGCATACCTCTCCTTCAGTCGTCACCTTCCTCCTACAGAAGTTTGGTTTGAGAGCTATTGAGGGAGCTGCGTGCCCACATATCATAAAACAACCAATGTGACATTTGTCAGGAGATGTTTGCTGATCACAATAGATATAACTTCAGCGTGAATCTTGGTGGTTCCCCATGATAACTCCAAATAGTTCATTCTTTTTCATTGGAAAAAATCCAGTATAACTTAATTTTCTGAGCGTGCACTGGAGACTGCGTGATGTGGCCGAGTGCCCAATGCTAGAAAAAAGAGAACAATTGCTGGGGCGTTGTGCAGAAGCAACGGTCTTAGTTGCCTTAGTTAGTTGCGTAACGGTGACAGTTCATAGGCAGGGATTATTCCACTCAGAAAGTGACCCATTCTGTCACACAACATAAGCTCTGAGCCTTCTCAGGATACCTTTAATGGGGCATTGATATTTTTCAGCTGGGATACGATGTGGAACAGTCATCTCACTTCTCAGCAGAATAAAGAAGGCATGCTATGTATAAGTGGCTAGACTGGCATCTTGGTACAGCCAGTCTAGTCATTTCTTACTATGGCATGACATTTGTACAGGGCATCTATAATAAATTAAGCACAATGGGGGTCATTACGACCCTGGCGCTAAGGGGTTAACGGCCCCGTAAAAGGCTGCGGCGCCGTTAACCCCTTAGCGCCTAATTACAAGGTCCCTTTGCGGGACCCGACCTGAACGGCTGGTCTGGACCAGCCATTAAAGTAGGGACCCGCAAAGGGACCTTCGAGCTAATTACGGTATACCGTAATTACTGCCTTGCCCAGTCCAATTGAGCCCTATGGGGATAAAATGGGAATGGGGAAGGGACAATGTTCAATGGGGAATTACTGCCCCGCCAAACTTGGAATGGGGTGGTAATTCCCCATTGAACATAGGCAGACTCGTTACAACACCGGCAGCAACCATGGTGCTAATAGCGCCATGGGTTACCGCCAGTGTTGTAATGAGGGCCAATATGTGTTATTTTACCTGTCTAGCCTGGCATTTTGGTGCAGTATGTCTAGCCTTTACTTACTGTGGCATGGTATATTTGTCCAGGCATCTCTGATAAAGTAAGCATGGTAAGTGTTATTACCTGGTTAGATTGGCATTTTGGTGCAACCCATCTAGGTATGTTTTACTGTGGAATGGCATTTTTTACTGTGCATCATCAAGGTTACACCAAACATGATAAGTGTTATTACGTGTCTAGCCTACATTGTGCAGCCAGTTTTGACATGTTTTCTGATTGTGACATTGCATTTTTAATAGCAAAGCAGTGAGATAGTTCAGCAGCTTGATCGCTCGATGTTGCAATCTATGTGTTGTCTGCAGGTTTGAATCCCAGCAAAGCTGACTCAGCCTTTCATTCTTCCAAGGTTGATAAATGAGTACCAACTTTGGTTCGAATGATAATTGTATATAAATATATGTATAAGTGCTATATAAATAACAAATCATTACAATTAATCCCATTGTTTTTTCCTGTCCCTTCCCCCTCCTTATGCATTTGCTCACTCAAGATTAAATCGTAACTGGTTGTAACAGTGCCTTGTTGCCTCCGGGCTTAGTGCAATTTATAAATAAGAACATAAATAAATAAATAAATAAATAAAAACATCAGCGCGCCTGTGCATTGTTGCGGACTTGCTTCCATTGGATTGTTGGATACTGTAATAGTGCAGCAACTGGCAATGCAGGGGCTATACCTATCATATAATGACAATACCTGCCTGGCAGCTATAACTAGCATAATATGGAAGTAAATATCTATGGCAGTGCCTCAGCCTATGCAGGTTCTATTGGGTCTTAGCCTATCATATACCCCATGAATGGCAAATGAACGCAGCACCCTTGTTAAAATGTGGTTGGTATCTAAAATATTCTTGTCTGCTTTAGTACCTATTCGTTTTTTTAAATATTGTACATTTATGTATTTTCTTGACACTTGCAAGGTACATACGGTGATATCACCATGGTTAAAGTGGAACTGACGCCATACAGGTCAACGGTCCCGTGACATCCCTCCTGTGATATCATCAAGTGTATGTTGCCACTTCTGCTACCCCTATCAGTTTGGTGAATCGACATTGTTGCTATAGTGCATGCAGAAAGTACTAGAAGAGCCCCTTTTCGAAGATCGCCAGTTAATGGCTACCCCTCATTTATGACGCAAACATTTATTATCTAAAATGCATGCAAGACAATGCTCAGAAATCAATATGGTTGCTGGGTAATGCAGCCAATACACCGAAGATAAAACTCAGCAAACTCTGAACCGCAACTGCAATCGATCGCCCAATTACATATTTACATACTCAGTTCATAAAGGCGTAGGAAAACACATGGACCTTTTGAGTTCATATTTGTTTCCAGTTCCCAGAAACAGCAGTGCTATGCGCGGTGATCGATGGGAAGGTAAATATAAACTAATTGTAACCTTTCACAATGTTGTTTCAAATGAAGATGGTTTCCGGTTGTCCTTTATAACTATCAGAAAAGTCCCAACCTCAGCTATCACTAAGTTACTGGGGCGTGAGTCCGGGAAACAAAGGGCACCCCATTGGTTTGCCACTGCAAGGATTCACTCACGTGGGACAAAAGAGTTCTCAACAGGACAAGGGATATGTGTGCCAACTCACGGGAGACTGTAATGCCATAGCTGTTTACACTGTAAAACCAACTAAGCCGTGTGACATTGATCAAACTCCACTCCCAGTTAATTGGATGGATGCACGTGATCTCTGTTGGAGCAGGAACCCTTATATGTTCCAATCCTGCCCTTTTGATTTTTTAAATGGAAATCATATCCACCTTTTACCTAGGAGAGACAACCCTAGATAGATGCAGCTTTTGTAGCCCAGAGATCTGCTACTAAGTACTAGCTGAGGCAAACCGACTATTAATTCGCATTATGTTCACTCACAGGCACAGCTATTGTGCACACGAGCACAGTGGAGGTGCGCGAGAAGGATTCGGCAAGCCGTGTAATGCCTCATAGGCAGGCTACACTCTTCCTTCTAGAAGGGTGGAAGGACCTGTGAGCCTGTGATGTGGGCAGAATTTCCCAGTGCTATACAAAGGCGGGCAAGTGACACGCCTGGTGTGTCTGGAGTTGGGGAGCTGATGAGCCAGGAAAGAGAGGGTTGTTGCCCTGTTATTAAGTTCATGGACACAGTGGTCGAAGTGCATGAAAAGAAGTAGTGGAACTAGGTTCCCTACTGGCCTACCCCGCTCTCCACAAACCTCATTGATGCGCCCCCACCCAGGCACAATACAAACCCCAAAACACATGCACCTGATGTTTAAGGGAACATCCAGTGCAGTGCACTGAAAGTACAAGTTTCACTGTGTTCCTACACCTTTATTTTAAAATGAAACCGTTCCGGAACAGTTTCTTTTTAAAATAAAAGTATAGGAACGGTAAAACCTATTTAAAAGAAGTAGAGGAGCACCTCTCCCGACTGCTACCACCCACTTCAACCACTGCATGGACAAACCATGATTGTCCAGGGATGTAACATTATCAACTAAGGGCAAAGCCCATTCTTTGTTTATGAATTTGGCCATTGTTAACTATTGAAAACCACTAATAGTAAATGGCTCATGAACAGACTATAGGTAACCATGGCCTAAAAAGTAGTCAAAAAGGAGTGTACGCCGGTGCAAGAAGAAACACAATTTTATTCAGGAACCCAGACACAAATGGGAGAGAAAATTCAAACAGAACTTGGAAACAGAACTGCATGAAAAGGTGCTGTCAAAGAAACGCCCTCAAAATGAAAACGTTTATAGGTAGTAAAGTAATTAGCATTCGCTATCGTGTGACATATGAAAATCTCCCCACACAGAAATGATTGGTCTTCGCACTTTGGACCCATATAGAACTCCATATGTTGCGATTGCTCATTGGGTCCATGATCCTTCCCACACCACCCTCAATTACAATAACGTGATGTCACAGTCCACCCCCAATTCCCACAACACAAAATTATATGGTTTAAACATTCGAGATGACCAGCGGACCTTTATTATTCTGCCCTAGTTGCCTCTTCCTAAATCTCATGGGAACAGCTACCCATCATGGGTATTCCTTCATATTATCCCCACCAAAAATATTGCCGTACATATGGTAGTTTGTCTCGCCATAGGCAATATTCTTTGGGGGGATAATTTGTGTGAGCTGGGGTGGTGGGGGTGTCCCCCGCACATTTAAAAATAGTACAGGGTTGCAGGGGTGTCCGCCGCAGGGTCCATGGGTCAATATCGCCGCAAATATATGGTGATATTTTTGAATCGCAATATCTTTGCGGGGAAATGAACACATGGAACCCCCATTATGACACCATCAGGGCCTTGACCCACGGATAGTATATTGAATAATTGTTGTTAAAAGTCTTTTATGTGACTAGCTGCACACGTTTAAAGCAGAAGCAGGAATTTTGGGCTTATTTAAAGCACTTTATTCTACCACTAAGTTTGATCATACTTACCTGTGCCTGTTACGCTCACCTGGCTCCCACAGAGGCGTCGATCTGAACTGGACAGCTGCGGTCTCCACCAATGTGACACGTAGGGCCAAGATGACGGACTGGACTGGCCCACCTAGCTTCGTTTGCTTGGCCCGTAGGAATATTCTTCTGCAAATGGAGAAAGGGAATTAACCACCCGTGGAGTTGAGCGTAAATTCCCCCTACCCCCGCTGTCCTCCCACAGATCACCTTTGATGTCCCCTCTTATAGTCTCACCTGATGGTTTGAAAAAATGAGCTCTCCATCCTGCATTGAGCGCAGGGGCGCGTTGATAACCAGTTGCTTCACTGGCTTGAAGGAATTGGTGAGTTCCAGAACAATATTGACTCCAAAAATATGAAGAGTTCCTCGTGGTAGCTGACGAAGTTCAGGTAAGGATTTGGCTTATCCTACACAGTTCAATAAAATAAGGCCAGAATGTAAGCTGCTTGTTTCCTTATTCAGGTGTGGCGAGAAAATATGAAGTTCGCAGAATTATGCCTCCTGCGGTAAAATTAGGTAGGTCTATTGTGGTGAGACGAGTTCCCCTTATTTGTCCCGTTGTCTCACCTTGTCATCCTTTTGTTCCCCTTAGGGGGCGAGGTGCGGCGAGGATGCAATGGAGACTGCGCCGACCCGTGAATAGGAATAGTACCCCCGGCGGTAATCTAGTAAGTCTATGGGGGTAGTTACTATTGCCACTATTTATTTCCTTGGCTCACCTTTGCTGTTCTTGTGTTCCCCTTAGGTGCCAGAATGCGGCGGGAACATGCAGAAGGATGCAGTGGATCGTGAGGATGCTGCAAAGGCCGGTGAGTTCAGCGGGGCGCTGCAGCAGGCGAGGCAGCACGCGTAAATGCTTCTTTCTTCCAGCTCGAAGGTGCGGTGGATCCGGAATTCAGGTAAGGATCGAAGGTTTGCTCTTATTCTAACCTTTCTCCTTCTGTTCCTCCCTTTTTCTAGGAGCTGCAAATTCGAGGCGGGCGTGGCAGAAGACAGGATGCAGGCTTGCAGACACGGTGAGCGTTATGCTGCTGGATGCAGAATAACGTGAAGCGTGTGCTGCTCTTTGGGCGTGGTTTAAATAACGCCCCAAAGTAGTCCCAGGTAAGTATTCTTCCCCAGCCCCGCCCGAGTAAAAAAATAGTCCCTAGGTAAAATAGTCTCTGCAGCATGGTCTGCACCAGGTAAGCTTGCAGCATGGTCTGCATCAGGCTCTACTCTATGAGCCTGGCACCTATGGCGCCAGGACTGACTCTCCATATGAGCCTGGCACCATAGGTGCCAGGACTGCACCCAAACAGCCCCTAGCAGGGGCTTTTGGGCTTGCTCAAAATAACTTGATGCCTGCTTCCGGGGTTGCTGGACCTGGTCTGGTTCCCCGGGGGTAGGCATCATGACAGTGCCCCAGGATTTATGGATTCGTTTTATTAGACTTTCAATTTCGGAGATATCAGAAAGGCCCCCCTCCCATTTTATAGCGATACTCTATCAGCTGATAAGTGTGTTCCTTCATGCCACTCTCGACTTGCATTTTTATTACAGTACCAGGATCAAACATGGCTGTCCCTTATCCTGAAGCCTTTGGATAACCATGAATACCCATGGAATAACATGAACATGAAGTTGGGCAGAATGTATATGTATCCCTTGTTCATATTGCATTTCAATTGCCAGCAACCAGTGTGTACAAATAAAAACAATAAATGACTGTGCATGACCATGGTTCGAAACATTTTCCACAGAAAAACAGACACTACAGAAAACCAAGGAAAATAGACCTTTTATGACAGATAATATTTTCCTTCCGAGTAACAAGTGTGTCTGCATAGTGTAGGCCCACACCTTCGAAAGGACTCAAGGAATATTAGGCCGAATTAATAATAATGATGTATATTGTGTTGATAAATAGTGCTTCATTCCAGATTCTTCCAGCTTTGAAGTACTCTATTGACAGGTGCTGTTATTACCTCATTTTGAATATTACTTAATTTAATGACCTCAGAGGGGTGAAGTTGACCTTCCTCAAGATTTGAACCTGTGCAGGTTTTCCTCATACCATAGACCCATGCTTTACTCCTGTAGACACCCACCTTTTGCCACCATATTTGTTTACTGTACATTGTATACCAAAAAGGAAGGTCTGAACAGTGTTTGATGGAAAGAACATGTATATGTGCACGGTGATCATTTTACAAAATGTATTAATCCTTATGGAAATAGAAGTGTAAGAACAGAACTTTGTGCATGCACACTGACGGAAGCCCAGGGAACAGAGTGTGCAGTTCTCTATGCTGGTACCAGATGTACCCGCTCTGGCTAGTTTGAGATAAGATTTATGCAAGTCGCTCACATTTCACATTACTTACAATGAAAAATGATTTAAATTAACTAGATTTTTAGGGGTCTGGAGTAAAAGTGGAATAATTGAGATTGATTTCAAATTAAAGGCTGGTGTTTCAAAGTTGAGTTTGTTTGAGGAGCTGCTGAAAAACAGTAAGTAGAATGTTACTGTTAACAGAAATACAGGGTTTCCTCTCAAACATTAACAACCCTCCATTTAATTACCCATGAAAAAAAGATGGCCAAAATAAAAGATCCTCACTCATGGTTCATGGACAAACCATGGTAAAAAATACATTTAACTCCATCATGGCTGACCCGGTACACAAGTGGACAGTTGTGGCTTGTCCTTGTATACCCTTATATATGACCTTGTATATTGGGGTTTTTATGTCCACTATGGCCAGAGACCATACCTAATAACCAGTATTCATGGACAAACCAGGGACACAAATCCCATGGATAAAATGTATGGACCGAACAAGGCTGACCATGTTTATACACAGAATACCCTTTTTTACCCTGATACCATGGATTACCAAAGAAACAGGGGCTTGAATCCTTTAATACTGGTGTGAGAGTGCACCCACTGTAGCAAACACAGTTGTGAGGCTTCCCTTTGAAGGGCCACTTGGGATCCCCTCTTCTGTAGTTGAAAAAAGGGACCCCATTACCATGAGCTGGCAATGTGGAGCCTGGCTCTTTGCCCTGAGGTTAGTCAATCAAGATCTGGACAGAGCATTTTCAGCCTCAAAAATGTGGGGCCCAGACCAGTGTCTCTCGCAACCGGGATTCAACCAACCAGATGTTATTTTATGTTACTTGTCATTTGTATAGCACTTTATGTATCATTGGTATGATCTCAAAGCGCTGGTAGGTTGAACGCCCTCGGGAACCGCAGTTCAAGTCAGTAGAGAGAGAGAGAGAGAGAGAGAGTCGTAAAGTGCGTGGGCGTACCGGGTATGTGTGCAGCTAGTGTGGTTGTTGCATGATAGCTGCTTCTTAGAGGTAGGTGTGGTGCTGAGGGGATCAATTGAATGTTCAGTCAGGAGGGTGGACACCCAGACTGAGTTCTGGCTGAGTTAGGCCTGAGGAGACACCCAAGCTAGCTGGTATGTGCTCAGCTAGCTGTGTTTTATTAGGATGATGGGTAGTTTGATGGGTCATGTTAATATGAGAACAGCAATATTGAATGTGTCATAGTACAGCTGTGTTCTAGTTGAATGGTGGTGTATAGGAGAGTGTAAGCATAATAGTGTGAGATTGTGGTAATCAGTAAAGTGCATGCAACCATTCATATCAACCTACAGCCATATTACACTAGCCAGCGCATTGATCCTCTCTAAGTTGGATTATTGTAACACTTTGTTCCTAGGCTACTCTTCTCGGAACTTAAATTCCAAGTTCTCCAGAACAATGCCCTGAGATCGGCTCTAAACATCCCACGCTCCAGTCACATCTCAGCCTTCAGAAGGAATGTACATTGGTTACCCGTGCATGACAGAATCATATTACTGTCATGATTCAATCCCGTTGTGCCGCCATTTTTCCCTCCAAGATGGAGGAAAGTCCTCACTGGGTCGGTCGAGCTGAATTGCTTCCAATGGACCCAGAAGCTCAGGGAAAGCTCTTCAATCGGCAAGGACAACACTCCCGTGCATTGCTACTCCTTCTACATAACGCTTCGTAAATTCGTCTCCTTCTCTCTGAAATCTAATTAGGTTAATCTGACTTAAACGTTTCCCTACTCTGATGCTTGTGTGCTCGCCTTCTCTTATCTGATTAAGCTGTGCAGACGGTGAGCTGCGAGCACCGATCCTCTTATCACTACACAGAGTCATGCCGGCGCAGAAACTTGCTCTGCAGAAACTTTCACTGCTTCCCACGGTCTTCACCGTGCTCAAGTCTTCCACGGGCTTTCCCATTTCTCGTTTCCCGGTATGCTTGGGTAGTTTCCTATTCAGAAGGGTTAAATTCAGGAAGGATTTCCCTGCATCGTAATCTAAATCTAGCTGTGTGCTTTCCTACCTGCATCCGTAGCTTGGTCATATCCCGCCGCGGGAGCAGGCTTCGTTTCCTGCTATCCGATCTCTCCAGGCAGTTTTCTCACTCCCTGCAGCGAGGTAATCTAGACACATGGACTACGTCCCGTGTCATTCACTCTGCGAGTCAGGCTTCCCTTTATCTACCAATCTTGACACTTTCCTTTGTCTCTCGTAGTCTTCTTGAAGCCTACCGTATTTCTCAGAACAGAAGAGCCTGAAGCTCATGCTTCCTAATGGCACAAAGTTATTCCCTTAATCATAATCTACCCATTCTCTGATTATCTTTCATTCTGTAAACTCTCTCATCCTCTTTTTTCTCTTTTTATTAAATAGCAAGATATGAGGCTGTGACAGATGGGGATCCCCTCGTACCCCACAACTACAACCTTGAGGCATCCTGAACCAAAGCTCACAAAAGAAGGGGACTAGCTAGTTCAACTTTACCACTACACTACAGCTACAGGGTTTTATTTCCCTCAGGGTTTCCCTGGGAGCCTCTTACCTCTCTAACCGTTGAACCTGTTGGAGAGTAAGGGTCCTCCAGGTGAACGTCAAATGTCTCTCTAACACAGCCCCAAAATACTTAAAACATTTTCCAGATCACAGTCGGACAAACCTACCAGATCCAACTAACTAACCAACTCATTATCCCAAAATACAACGTAATAAAATGGCAGGGGGATCCAGCTTTCCAGTGCTAGAGTCCAAAGGCTGGAAGTCTCTCCCTCCAGCCATTACAGCAGAAACCTCATTTTGGTCCTTTAGAGCCAAGACAAAATCCTGGCTTTTCTCCCAGACATTGGAATCTAGTATTACGGATTGGTTCTCACATTGCATATTGTATATATCTGTATAGAGAAACTGCACATTCTGTAATTTTCCTGCATCCTTGTTTATTGTAACTCTGTACATTTGTTCTCCCAAATGCACTGTAAATCTATTGTAATTATGGAATATGCCTGACTTTGCAACTATGTGAATCTGTTATTGTTTGTATTGTGATCTGTAACATGCCATGTATCCAAGTAAAAGCTCCCATATACCCTTAGGTGTGCTGTATAAGTATAAACTAAACTAAACCACAGAAAAGAATAAGTCTCTCACTCAAAAAATTCTCTCCTTGCATTCCTCGGGATAGGCACGTTTGACGCCAGACAGCAGGTTCCACCCTTCACCCCTCGTAATAAAAAGCCCTTGGATAGCTTAAGTAACTGCACAACAGAAATTAACTTGGTGGTACGGGGGCCGGGGGGAGTAGAGGACATGATTTTCCCTACATACAATGTTGGTCAAATGGGAAAAACATTTTCTATGGTGCTTGAAACGTTCACTTCCAGTGTGGCCTTCATTAGCAAAGGCACCTTGCATTGCCTTTGGTGGCGAGTTAAAGTCAAGACAACTAAAAATAAACCTATACATTTTAGCTACACTCAGCTATTTTATAGCATACTTATAGTCTGTATTTGCAGCAAAGCTGTCTCAAATTGTATTTGGCAGGAAGGACATGGAGGCAAACATCGTTCACAAGGGATCCCCCCATTATTCCCTCACTAGTATATTAACTATCTGGGAGCTCATCAAGATTCCTGTGCTTGTTTCTCTTTTTTTAAACAAGACGAGGAGAACTGGGGATACTCGGTATAACATCAGATAGAACGTCACTTGCAATATCACTGCCAGGCAGAGCTCCTAAAAGAAACAAACTCGATTTAGCTTTCTATTCCTCTACTACCATTCAAATTGCACTGTTCTCTGGTCAGACACACCATTTATTCAGGACCAACCCAACCTGTAATGTACAAAAAATATTGAGTTTTCCTGCTGCGTTCTGAGCGGATTGAGGTTAGCATACATAATGTTGGCATAGCCAAGGCGTGGATGAACACAGGAACAAAGAACTATATCGTGGTTAGCTTAAGCGATGAATTGGAAGGATTTCTTGAGGGATTTGAGATGTAGGGAGCATGATTTGTCCACTGCTCCTATTTGGGCATTCATGCCAAAGTCAGCAGCTTTCGCTTAGAAGTGAACAGACAATCAGAGAACCCAAAGAAAGTGATGGAGGGAGGTCTTTCTATTTTAGTAGATGTTTGGGGGTGAGTACAAACGTTTCTATTTAGTCACCATTAAATTTCAAGCTGTTAACATGCATCATGTTGCAATGAAAGTACTGAAACAGCACTGTCGAGGGGAGCGCATCTACCAGTTGTGAGAATAATGGGGGAGGGAAGGGGCACCATAGACAGGCGACAGGGCATCATTGGTCCCTGTGCACAAAGTGCCTCGTGCGCACACACAGCGCGTGTTGCTAGGGGATTGAATGGGGGTGGAAGTGCTCAAGGGCGAAATGGGGGGCGCTCAATATGGAGGCTTGTGCTATTGTATAGGGCATTGCCGCCCTGTTCAAGCTAGGTGTAAATGACAATTGAGTAGACTGCAAGGGTGAGGGCCCAGACCAACTCTGCATGGTGAATCACTTAGAAAATTGTGCGGGCCTCTTACAGCAGTGGGGTAGAGAAAGATAAAAATAAACCGACTGTTCCCAGGAGACAGCAGTCACTGGGAACAGAACCTGTTGATACATGCAAGTACGGCGAGCTGAGCCTTCAGGGGGAGAAATTAAGCTCACCGAAATATGTCTGGGAAGGTCAGTCACGGTAAAGTATGATCAGCAGGGTATCCCTACATATTATCCCCACCAAAAATATCGCCGTATTGGTATGACTCCAATCTGTTTGCCCTTAAACGCAAGTTTAGCAGAAATGGAATTCATCGGGTGGCCGTATGACAAACTAGCGTCCCGCCTCCTTCAAAGGTAATATCGACTCTGCATCTGCTCCAAGAAAAGAGTCTTTGTTCAAGCCTGCATCTCTGTGGCATCAAACAACATGGCCAAACTTTTCAAAGTCTGCAAGGAACTGGCCAATCCTGCAGCAGCCTCTTCTTCTGTCACACCCACCCAGGACCTTTGCTCGGCCCTGGCTGCACACTTCATCACAAAATCCCAAGACATCCATTCCTCCCTTTCCTCCACAGTACAGCATACACCCACACCAGAGCCTCCCTTTGCCCCCTCCACTTTCCCTCTCCTCTTTCTCACCCGTCACACCCCATGAGGTCACTGGACAAGTTCGGTCTATGAGGGCCTCATCCCAATAGGTGGATCCCTGCCCCTCCAAAACATTAAGGACAACATTGACTCCCTCGCCCCAGCCTTGGCTGATCTCTAGAATCTCTCCTTTCCACTGGAGTTTTCCCAACTGCTCTTAAGCACTCCCTTGTTTACCCTCTGCTCAAGAAACCCTCTGCTGACCCCTCCATTCTGGCAAACTATTGCCCAATCTATATCACTCCTTTCCTAGGCAAACTCCTGGAGAATTTGGCTATCTCTCAGCTGACCCACCACACTGAATGTATTGGTTGCTTCCATGACCATCAGTCTGGCTTTAGAGCATCCAGAGGCACAGAAACCGCTCTTCTGAACAACCGTGAAGAACTGCTCTATAATCTTGACACTAACACTTCCTCTGTCCTCATTCTCCTTGATCTCTCCTCTGCCATTGACACAGTAAATCACAACATCCTGATCACACGTCTCGGTGACACCTTCGTAATCACAGGTCAAGCTCTGCCGTGGGTACATTCTCACCGACTGCCCATCCCAGGTGGAACTGGAAGCCTTTCTCTCGACTACCGCTCTCTCAACCTGCGGTGTTCCCCAGGGATCAAAACTATCCCCCTGGTTCTTCAATGTCTACATGGATATATTGGCACGTGTGATTGCCACTTTCACGTCTACCATCCAATGGTATGTGGATGACACACACCTATCTTTCAGGCTATCCTCAGCCGCCTCCTCCTCTTCGCTAATATCTGACTGTCCGTCCGCTATTTAGTCATGGTGTGCTGCAAACGACCTCTGCCTCAATGCCAGTAAGACTGAGATTGTTTGCATAGGGACCCCTGCTCCCGCCTTTCACTTTCATTCTGGCCGGCCTCACTTGGCCCTGGGCCCACACCCACCTGCGAGGCCAAAAATGTTAGGGTCATTTTCGACTCCACTCTCTCCTTCTCCTCTCACATTTCGGATATCACCAAAAACTCTAATTATCAACTACACCTCCTCAGAGGCATTCTTCCTTTTCTCACTTTCCTCCAGCAACTCACTGTCTCCAGAGCCCTGGTTCTCTCCAGGCTGGTCTATTGCAACAGCATCTTCCTCAAATTCCATGCTACTGACCTGCGCCCTCTGCAACTCATTCAGAACAGAACTGCAAGTCTTTTCTTTGGCCTTAAGCCCAGTGACAGCATCTCTCCGGCACTGAAATCCCTTCACTGTCTCCCCACGGCTGCAAGAATAAAGTTGAAGACCCTCTGCATTGTCCACAAGGTTTTCTGGGAACTGGGACTGGCCTACCTGCAAGCTTGCCTACCTAAATATTGTCCCTCACGAGCCCTTCGCTCATCTACCTCCAACCTTCTGCAAGTGAGCCGGTTCTCCAAGCAAAGATTTGGATGGAGATCCTTATCCTCAGCAGGTGCCTCCCTCTGCAACAGCCTCCCTGCCACCCTCTGTCTTGAGTCTGATCTTCTTAAGTTTCGTAAACTCCTTAACACCTTCCTCTTCTCCTTCTCCTTCTCTCTCCCACTACACTGCTAATCTACTTCTTTGCTCTTTCCTTCTCTCCCTCCTCTTCCTTACAACTTGACAACTGGCCACCTGGTGTACCTCAGAGTCTCATAGGTCCCGGGCACCCCCACCACTCTTCTCTACACTTGCCTCAGGGTCCTGCACCCCACCCATCCTCACTGCACTTAGAGTTAACCCTAGAGAGTGGCTGTCTCTTCACTTACCCCAGTCTCCACCGACTGGGTGCACTTCAACCTCCCCCGCCCTTGACCGTCTGTGTACTTGCACGATCCGAATGCACCTTTGCCCGAAGATCGTCTCCCTTGTCTTCAACTCTTAATGTGCACTTGGTAAAACTGCAGAATCGTTGTCAGGCCTATTTGCTGTATCTCAACTGTTAAATGTATTATATTCACTTACTCAGAATTTCAAGGGCTCTGAGCGACTGTTGCTTTTCCCCATGTTCCCAACCTCCCTGAGTGCTTTAAAACACATGCCTGTGTATAGGTACTTTATAAATAAACAATACCAGACCCTACCTTGAACAAACTCCATACATAGTGAGATAATCAAAATGAGAGTTTTTAAAAAATATATAAATGTGATGCTTAATAAACAGGATTTGCACATTCTGACATCTTTGAAATCAGTGACATCAGCTTTGTAAACTACAGATGTTTTGAATAAAATGATATCTGTTTTATGTGAAGCCGAGAACCAAAGATTTCAAATGTTTTCTAACATTCAAATTTCACTTGAATCTGTACACAAAAAATAATTTCCAAAAAGTACACGACTACGATTATGAATATATAATCAGTATCTGAATATCCAGCGATGGATTCTAAAAAGTTCAGAGACCACTGATGGAGTTTATTTTCCTGTATTTAAATCATTTTCAGTCCTCCTACTATTGTGAACTTCTGGCTATGAAAGCAAGGACTACATCTTTGTGGTACATTTATCACACCACACCAGCAGGCAAATGAGGAATCCCAGATAGTCACGTGGGAAGTTTGGGTTTCTTCCATGGTGTCGTAAAAAGTTCATAGCATTTTGGATTGTCTTTCAAGCTGCATAAAGACACAGAACATAAAAACACATATTTGCCTGTTGATTAAAATGACCTGTTTTCCACCTCACTGGAACAAAACAACAGATCCAGATTCATTGGCTAGTTTTGTTACACCAAATTTAGTCCTTTAAAAATAAATTACTCACAGTTAATCCTGCATAACATCTGTCAAATGAATGTAGAATAATGTGCATATTTTAATTGTAAACCTTCCAATTAAGATGTCTGCTGTCACGCCTTGCTTTTAATTCTAAAAACATTGGTTGATGTTGCATTTCATCTCTCATCTTCGATTTGATGAATGGTCTAAAGAAAACAATTCTCTGTTTTTAAAATGTAATTTTTTTTGCATTTTTCTAGAGATGAATGTGATCTATACATTTCATTTGTATGCTAAAGCCCTCAAGTAATTATAAACTTTGCATGCAATTTTTTCCGACCTCCTGGTATGTATAAAAGACAATATGTAATCAAATAGGTACACAGGATCCTATTTATATGTACCACATCTTACTCCACCAATAGGAACATAGATTATATTATAAAAGAAGGATAAGATGGTAAACTTTCTCTACTTCCACCCCTCCTTCTCCCCCAACGATTAGACACCTCTGACAGATTCTCCGGCACTACAGGTCTTGACAACATAGACTGCGTGCAACATTCCAAATTTCAAAAAACATTTTTGTTTAATACAGAATATTTAAATTAAAACATAAGATACTACCCACACCTAACACAGTGTACAAAACTACCACTAAAACCTACTAAATCTAAAAAGCTAAATTTCAAATAAACCACTTACAAATGGACACAGGCGAAATCACATATCACAGTACATAGAAAAAACCTAAATGTGTCACTAAAACTACATATAATCCCAACATGTTTCTGTTCTTTAAAGCCCCTTTCTGGCGAACATTCTTCAGGGGAACCTTTAAAACATCCACTATTCTTCTCAACACCGTGTTGAATGGGTAGTTTCAGGCAACCAGCCTGCAAAGAAGGGAAACAGAGGAAACTAATCAGATCCGCAGGGGAGGGGGTATTACCAAATGTAAAAGTGGAGTTGACTCAGTCAAGAGAACAATTCCACAAAAAGGTTTAGAAATTAAACCAATTAGATTTACCTTAATGTGGTGAATCTTCAACGCACGTCTGTAAATGACAGATAGGCTAATTTTTCTTCATTGAAAAACCAAGATACTTCAAAAGGCGTCTCAATCCGCCGAAAATATCGTCACACCTAGAAAGGACACATCACACTACCAATGAGCCACAGATCACTACAGGACAACAGTCATGAATTGTTCAGGATATATTAAATAAAAATTACCTTCACGCAAGTGAAGCCACCCACAACGTGGGGCAAGGGGAGGAAATCCCTTGTAATGACAACCAAGTCTGCAGATGATTACAAAAGAGGACACAGAACCAATCTGTAATATAAGAAGGGCGGTCACCAACCATCTCAAAGAGCATTAAAATGCACCGATACACCACGGCTCCCAAATGTGTAAAAAAAGGGAAGAAAAGAAACCATTTCAAGCCCAGCCTAGGTCGTGCATTAGAGCTCATGCTTCCAAACAGTAGTGTCATACACCAGCGGACTTCACAGCCATTAAATGTGTAAAAACATGCTGAACGTGACCAAGTAGTGGGAGATAGTACACAACACCTCAACGTTCAGTAAGTAAAAAACTGCCGAAAAGGGATAATAGCCACCAACATCACTAAAAGTAATGTAGCTACTAAAGTTCAAGAACAACATGCTCACCTCTAGATTAGGAGAAACAAACTCCTCGCTAATGACTCGCGGGGTTTGAAAGAAGACCGTGCAGCACCAGCATGTGTTTTCACCAAGTGCAGCAAAACGCTCACCACTTCCAAGTAAACACTAAGAAAGGACTATACTTTTCGATTAAATACTAGCCGGCAAGAAAATACAGCGGCCATCTTTTACATGCAATGTTCCTAGTGAACACTAAGGAAGGACTACACTCTTTAGTTAGGTACTAGCCGGTAAGAAAAAACTAGCAGCCATCTTTGCATCAAACCACCCAACAACAAGGGGAAGCAGTGTTGAGAAGAAAGTGCACTGGGGGGCACAAAACCATTCAAAAGAAATCGACACAGCATTGCAAAAATCAAGCAACAGACATATGCACATTTTTGCAAATATAGATGGCACAAAATAAGGAAAATTCAAAAAAATTCAAAACACAGCCAAAATTGCAAACAATAGTCAGATAGCAGAAAACATTTATGTTTGGCTGACCAGATGCCAATCAATACTCTCATTGAGCCCCAGAACATTACTTTGCAATTTAAAAATAATTTTTTGTTCCAGGTTCAATAATTTCTGGTCTGTCTCGGCTTTCCTATGGCCATGCACCTTTTTCAAAATAAACCACGTAAAGTCATTGCAGCCATGTTTCATATCAAGAAAATGTTTCACTAAAGGAGCTGCAATCACTTGATTTCTGATGCAGCTCCGATGTTCCACCATATGGACTTTACATTGTCTGTTAGTCTTGCCTACATAATATAGGCCAGAGGGGCAAGGCTTCTTTTCCGAGAGGGGGCAACAGACAAAGACAAAGGATGCCTTTTCAGAGAGGGGGCAACAGACAAAGACAAAGGATGCCTTTTTTAGGGCAGGGTCCCAACCGAGGGGATTGGGACAACCAGGTCAGGACACGGAGCCGAACAAGGAATCAGTGGTGATTAACTTGTCCAACTATGTACTTTCAAGTGAAGAAGAGAATACTCTCAACAGGGGCCTCAGCTTTGTTATGAACAAAACCCATGATCCCTTTGAATTTCGTACTGAGTTTTTTGCATTTATGCGTAAAGTACGCCTTAATGAATATTTCAGTGAACACGAGGGTTACAATAGTAATAACTGCAGTGGTCTGCGTAATGTGTCGACCTTCTGTGCACCCAGCTACTCTCACACCGCCGAATCCACGGTATTTGAAAGACAAGTGTTGGCTGAAGTTCTAAAGTTAGAATCCTGTGAGAAATCTCATAATTCGAACTTTAGTAAACCCCAGAGAGATTCTGTTCTAAAACTTGCAAAAGATAAGAATCTCATTATCAGGCAAGCAGATAAAGGGGGAGCTATTGTCTTGATGAATCGCAGTGATTATGTTAAAGAATGTGAGAGACTTCTTTCTGACAGTGTGAGCTATTTGAAACTTACTTGTGACCCTACTGCTCGGCTGATGAAGATCATAAAAGAAAAAGTTACTTTGGCATATGACTTACAGATGATTAGCAAACAAGAATTTGAATTTCTAATAAGGGAACAAGGCAGGGTACCTGTGTTCTATATTTTGCCTAAGGTGCATAAGAGATTGGTAGACCCTCCCGGACGTCCCATAGTCTCTGGGGTCAATTCCATTTTAGAACCATTTTTATCTGCGCCCATTTGTGATGAAAATGCAGAGTTATTTGAGGGATACTACCGATGCCATCAATAAAATAGAGAACATAGATTTTGTTCAAGGCAACTCTTTATTGATAGGTTTGGATATTCAATCCCTCTATACTATGATACCACAAAGGGCGACATTAGAGGTTGTTGAAGAAATTTTGCTGGTCAGAGAGGATGGACACCCTGTGAGCAGTGCCTTTATTTTGTGGTGTACTGAGTTTGCCCTTACCCAAAACTTTTTCCAGTTCCAAGGAACCTTTTTCCAACAGATAGAGGGCACTGCCATGGGTGCGGCCATGGCCTCTAATTTAGCCAACCTCTATGTTGAATATTTTGAAAAAAATTGTGATATACCCAGCCACTAATCCTTATATCCATCAGTTGAGGAAGTGGCTGAGGTATATAGACGATATACTCATTGTATGGGATGGTACGAGAGAAGAAGCTGAGTGCTTTATGACCTGGTTGAACCAACAGAATCTTTTTCTGAAATTTACGGGATCCATATGTGACTTTGAGACTCATTTTCTGGATATTACCATCTTTCATGAGAATGGAGTGTTGAAAGTGAAGCCCTACACAAAGACTACTGACAAGAATTCTCTTCTGCACTTTAACAGCCATCATGCTAAGCATTTGAAAAACAACTTACCTTTTGGGCAGTTTTTAAGGTTAAAAAGGAATAGTAGTAGAAAAGAGGATTTCCGTCTAAGTGCGGACGCACTTACTCAGAAACTGCGAAACAAAGGCTATCCACCTAGAGTGATTAAGACTGCTTCAAAAAGAGCATACAATAATAATCGGGAGGCTCTTTTGGAGAAAAATGTGAAAATAAAGAGAAAGATTGGTACTGTTTTTGTTAATACCTTTTCAAATTTATCGTACAAAATTAAATCTATTGTGATGAAAACTTGGAAAAAGGTATAGAGAGGAAAAGAAGCCTTGCCCCCTTTGGTGGCCTTTAGAAAAAGTCAAAACCTAAGGAACATTTTGATCAGGAATGATGTAACTGAGAAAAGTACACCACTGGTGAGACAAACCAGGTTATGGGGTTTACCGGAAATAAAAGGGCATTTTCCTTGCGGTAAATGTAGTATGTGTGCCCAAACTAAAGAGATTAGATATATACAAATTTTACCTAATCTGAAATGGGTGTGTAATGAAATGACCAACTGTAACGCATCCAATGTTGTGTATTTCATCACATGCCCCTGTGGCCTATATTATGTAGGCAAGACTAACAGACAATGTAAAGTCTGTATGGTGGAACATCGGAGCTGCATCAGAAATCAAATGATTGCAGCTCCTTTAGTGAAACATTTTCTTGATATGAAACATGGCTGCAATGACTTTACGTGGTTTATTTTGAATGTTGGGTGGTTTGATGCAAAGATGGCCGCTAGTTTTTTTCTTACCGGCTAGTACCTAACTGTAGAGTGTAGTCCTTCCTTAGTGTTCACTAGGAAGATTGCATGTAAAAGATGGCCGCTGTATTTTCTTGCCGGCTAGTATTTAATCGAAAAGTATAGTCCTTTCTTAGTGTTTACTAGGAAGTGGTGAGCGTTTTGCTGCACTTGGTGAAAACACATGCTGGTGCTGCACGGTCTTCTTTCAAACCCCGCGAGTCATTAGCGAGGAGTTTGTTTCTCCTAATCTAGAGGTGAGAATGAACTTTAGTAGCTACATTACTTTTAGTGATGTTGGTGGCTATTATCCCTTTTCCGCAGTTTTTTACTTACTGAACGTTGAGGTGTTGTGTACTATCTCCCACTACTTGGTCACGTTCAGCATGTTTTTACACATTTAATGGCTGTGAAGTCCGCTGGTGTATGACACTACTGTTTGGAAGCATGAGCTCTAATGCACGACCTAGGCTGGGCTTGAAATGGTTTATTTTCTTCCCTTTTTTTACACATTTGGGAGCCGTGGTGTATCGGTGCATTTTAATGCTCTTTGAGATGGTTGGTGACCGCCCTTCTTATATTACAGATTGGTTCTGTGCCCTCTTTTGTAATCATCTGCAGACTTGGTTGTCATTACAAGGGATTTCCTCCCCCTGCCCCACGTTGTGGGTGGCTTCACTTGCGTGAAGGTAATTTTTATTTAATATATCCTGAACAATTCATGACTGTTGTCCTGTAGTGATCTGTGGCTCATTGGTAGTGTGATGTGTCCTTTCTAGGTGTGACAATATTTTCGGCGGATTGAGACGCCTTTTGAAGTATCTTGGTTTTTCAATGAAGAAAAAGTAGCCTATCTGTCATTTACAGACGTGCGTTGAAGATTCACCACATTAAGGTAAATCTAATTGGTTTAATTTCTAAACCTTTTTGTGGAATTGTTCTCTTGACTGAGTCAACTCCACTTTTACATTTGGTAATACTCCCTCCCCTGGGGATCTGATTAGTTTCCTCTGTTTCCCTTCTTTGCAGGCTGGTTGCCTGAAACTACCCATTCAACACGGTGTTGAGAAGAATAGTGGATGTTTTAAAGGTTCCCCTGAAGAATGTTCGCCCGAAAGGGGCTTTAAAGAACAGAAACATGTTGGGATTATATGTTGTTTTAGTGACACATTTAGGTTTTTTCTATGTACTGTGATATGTGATTTCGTCTGTGTCCATTTGTAAGTGGTTTATTTGAAATTTAGCTTTTTATATTTTGTAGGTTTTAGTGGTAGTTTTGTACACTGTGTTAGGTGTGGGTAGTATCTTATGTTTTAATTTAAATATTCTGTATTAAACAAAAATGTTTTTTGAAATTTGGAATGTTGCACGCAGTCTATGTTGTCAAGACCTGTAGTGCCGGAGAATCTGTCAGAGGTGTCTAATCGTTGGGGTAGAAGGAGGGGTGGAAGTAGAGAAAGTTTACCATCTTATCTTTCTTTTATAATATATGTATAAAAGACAATACATTATTTTATTTCAAAATCTACAATACTACTCGCACAAATCCTCCACAATACTTGTTTGAAACCAAAATGGGGTGCCTCTTCAGATGCCTCATGTATTAGAATACCATCTTGGAAGCAGATTACATTGGATTCTGCACAAAGGTTTCTTGCTGATCAGCATACAGAAATACTTTCATGAGAAATAATCATTGCTCATCGCATCCTATCACAGGAGTGTCTGTTTATGAGATGTGGATGTTTGCCTGCCATCCTCTGAAATGCAACTCCTATCCCTTATAGTGCAGGTTTCATTTTGCCTTCTTCGTATGACTTGGAAACAATGTTAGGGGCAAGATTACACAATTTCATAGGAAAAGCTGCAAAGTAGATATATTAATGCATGATAACATAATCTAAACCATGGTCATCCAACAAGTGCATCTGTATGCCATCAATTTATGATATATGTGATACTGCGCAGCACGGCTTTAAGTTCCCTCTGGCAGCCTAGGTATCCTTGATGACTTAGACTGGATGGGCCATTTTATCATCCAAGCAATGTTTTGCACTATGCAATCATCATCATTGTCCTCATTGGCTATGGTCATGAAATATTTTACTTTGTGCATGGACGCAAAATGCAAGTTGTTGTTGTACTGTTGCGAGAGGTGCAGGACTAAGGAGACCACAACAAAAGACGTATTGGTTTTGAGAATATTGTGGTGATAAATGGAAAATACTCCAAAATGGCTGGCGCACCAGCGGATCGCCCCCATACAGCATGTTTGTTTAATTACATTGCCTAGCAATCAGTTCCTTTATCGACCAATCGTAGTCCACCGGCAGGCGGATGCCGGCCCCTACGAGTATGGCCCTGTGTAGAAGGCCCCTGTCTGTGCCTGTCAGTGCATGTGTGCGCCCTGATTCTAAGAAAACGTTCTAGCGTCCAGTAACATCGGGAAATCCTGAAGGCTTCTGTTAACACTTACCCGGTACATTGGTAATCACCTCGAATACAGCAAACTTGACAGTCAGAGTAACTGAGAAAGAAACAGTGAGTCTAATTTGGTTCTAATTTTACCTTTTATGATTAATTTTTTGTGGTGCGCTACTGAGAGGACGTGCCAAACACTATCACTCTATCGAAAGGTGCCACATGCATGAGTTACTCTGTTGACCCTGTGCGACTCAAAACACACCCAGATAGGATGTGCTGTTACCTGATCATTGTGCCATAAATTGCCAGTCCTATCGCCATAGTTGCTAGCGGGTGTATATGTTATCTGTTAGCACCAACTACGGCCATTATCAAGGCTGTAAGTATTATTGTATCATTTCTGATAGTCTTGACATCAATTTCATCCATTTTACAAATACTTTTTGTTACCCTAGTCGACCTACTTAAAGAGCTGCATTCAATTACTTGAGCTGTACTCCTACTCCTTTTTGCTTCCTCATCACAAGGTTTTCCCAGTACTGTTGCACTGTCTGCCCAATGCTGATCTGCTACAATGTGTAGCCAGTGTATACAACGCCCGAGGTCTGAGCCTAGGATTTGCACATACTTTTGCCAACAATTGTTGCATTATCTTACTGTTAAGGTTATCAATATATATCTACCTGTTAGGACTTATGTACCCCTGTGTTTGTTAGGTGACCAATAACTACCATTTGGAAAAACTACAGGCCACGTTCTGATACGCCTTTGAAATACAGTGACTGACCTGCTCAGCAATGGTAGTCCCCATCCTCATCGCTGACATTAGTAATGATTGCCCCTCACTCAATGTTACCACACATTAGTACGCGGCGGTGCATGCGTCCACGGGATACACTAATGTGATTGGCTCGTTTCCGAGCCCTACCACATAACAATCGCGTGGACGCACGTGTGTGCCTGCGTTTGTTTCGGCGGGGGGTGTGGAAGACCCTTAGCCAATGAGGAGGCTTGAAACAGGGCAATCCCCGCTCCGAGCCTCCCCAAGGCTGGAGGCTGCATTGGTCCCCCGCTGGAGACTTAGGTACGTTTTTTTTTCCTCCACCCCCTCCCCTGCAAACTATTCCCTTCCCGCCCTCCCAACTCCACTTACTTTCTTTTTTCTTTTTCTCGGGAGCGAACGCACTGGGAACCCTTCTGTTCCCAGCGCATCTGCTCCCAATGGGCGCCATGGAAAGGGAAAACGGACTACATTTTCCATTTCCCGGCGGCCATTTATTTGATTTTTTTTTTCTAAATGCACAAGTTTTTCGGAACAGAAAAAGATGCCATTAGTACCCGGGAGAATTCTAACAGACCAGGGTACTAATGGCTATAAGACCCTCGGCAGTAGGCCAATACTGCCCACGGTAATGCCCCCGGGGCCTTGTTAAGGCCCTCGCTATGTTCGGGCCTGTAACAAGGGACTCCGGGGGCATTACCTGGGGCGGTATTGGCCTGCCACCTCAGGTCTTATTGCCACAGTATTTAACACTCATCATGCATTCCTCACTACCACACCATCATGGTCCATAGCGCCTACCACTTTCCTTCCTACACTCCAGCCTGCTACAACTACTACCAAACTGAAACAAGAATCAATACTAATTACTTCCTGCCCACTCACCCCTATCCAATGGATTTCACTATATGCCCCAAGGCCTACACCTAATAAACCTTGCCCTTTTCACCTAAGAAACAACAGACTAAGGTCACATCTTATAATAACACTGCAGCAACTGACACACTGCCCCAAAAGTATTAAGGCACAGAACTACCTAACAGGCCCTAAAGGAGATGCATACATTCCTACTAGAGTTAGTATTAAGAACAGTAAGCAAAAGTACAAAACTGGATTACTTTATTTTAAATGATCTCTGCAGACCCACCACAGGACATGCCCCTTACTAACCTTGCTAAAGATACTTTGTGCACGATCTCGACTCCTCAACCTATTGCCCAAAATGTAATTCTGATTAAGACGCACCTGCCCCAAAAGCACACAAATACTGATACAAGTAGTAAATGGACAAAAGTTGCACCCAACTCAGCCACCCCTTCAATTAAGGGTGCCCTTATTAACTCCAGATCTCTCCTGGCTGAAGTGCTTGATATCACCGACCTTATTACAATTAATAACCTGGATTTCCTAGCAATTTCAGAAATGCGGCTCCATGCAGCCGCAGGTCCGCTTCTCCCATGATCATTCCTGACAACTATACCATTTGCAGAATGGACAGAGATGACTCTAGAGGTGGAGGAGTTGCCTTAATTGCAAAAAACAGTTAGGATTAAGAGAACTCACCAACCAGTGATTGCCATCGGGAGAACTTATCTACATTAAACTACCACTCACGGCCGCCCTGCACATTGATCATGCACCTCATCTATAGACCTTCAGGACCTACCTCCTTCTTTGAGGAAGATATCACACAGCTCCTCACTTGGAATTCAAAACCAAGTTCCCAAATTATGTTGCTAGTTGACTTCAACTTAGGCTTCAATGATGCCAAAGATGACAATGCACTAACACTAGCTAATACTTTAACAGGACTGGGTTTAACACATATAATAACTACCTCTACACACAATAAAGCCAAAACATTGGACTGGTTAGTAGACATTAACTGCAACACCAAAATTCTTTCTAACATACCACATTCTTTTTTGACTTCCATGTTATATCCTTCACTATTCGTCCAGATTCTTGCCTGAACCTAGCTCCACCAGCACATACAAGAAATAAATGCAACATCGAAACCCTACGTCAGTCCTTAGACAAAATAGCCCCGTTGAAAATGTACAAAGCGAAACCACAGACACACTTAAACACATGGTATACCACCAATCTCAAAACATTGTGCAGTAGAAAAAGACTGCAGAAGGAAATTGAAGAAAAAAAACAACTTGTTCCAACAAAGATATCTTCACCTCTGCCTCAAACCACTATAAAATTGCTATCATCCAAACCAAAAGTACCACTTACAATGAAAGAATTGCTAATGCAAACTCTGGGTCTAAAGAACTATTTACTATCCTCCAAGAATTAGAATCCCCAGTGCCACTGCAAGTATCTTGTACCAAAGACTCTACCTGGTGCAACAACCTCCAGCAACTCCTACTGAATAAAATCACACTGCTTCAAACTAAAATAGAGGGAAAAAATCAGTCTGACACTTGACTCCCAATTCACAGAGCCGAGTGATAATCCATTGAAAAATTGTATACAGTTTGAGTTTGTCCCTGTATCGTTATTTGAAGAAAAGAAAATAATTGCTAGCCTCAAACCATCGAGATTTCAAGGAGACATCTGCCCAGCCACAGTCATTAAAGACGCTGTGAAGAAGCTTGCTCCTTTCATCACAACTGTTTTAAACGCTTCCTTTGAATCCAGTACCATCCCAACTAACTTAAAAGAAGCTTGGGTCCTTCCATTACTGAAAAAAACCTACCCAAGACCCAAATATCCCAACTAATTACAAAATACTGGATAGAGCAGCGTACTTGCAAATTCAAAGTCACCTAGATTTGAACAACCTCCTGGGACTCAGCCAAGCAGGCTTCAGACCAGGTCATGGTACTGAATCTGCACTGATAGACTTAAAAATCCAAATGGATGAGCTAAAAGAATACAGAAAACTAGTGCTCCTCCTACTACTTGACCATTCTGCAGCTTTTGATTTGGTCAACTATAAAGTCCTCGGTGATCACTTAACTACGGCAGCCCATTTCTCCTCTATGCAATTCTTTGGATGGAGTCCTTCCGATCTAATAGGACAAAGAGGGTATTCGCCCCGACTGCATCCACTGAACCAGCCACAGTATTGTGTGGTGTAAGGCAGGGCTCTTGCGTCTCCCACACATTGTATAACATTTTTACTAAACCGCTTTTCGACCACATGGATTGATTGGGTGTGACCCACACAAACTATGGAGACGACACCCAAATCCTCATCCGTGTAATGCTTTATTAGGTAAGTGTTCCTGCAGTACTTTTGATGCAATAATGTTGGCACTTGCTTGTACAGCTATGTTATCTTAAAAACAACAATCACAGCACTTTGCAAAAGAGGTGCTTCACTTTTTCTGCTCTTTTCGGTATCACTACTGTACATTTAATGGAATATACTGACACTTTCTGCAAAGATGCTATCATTTTTCTTTTTTACATTAAGCTTCATAGATGCTATAATCTTGATGTAACAGCACAGGTACGTCTTGGCAGGGATGGTAGACTTTCAATGCAATAGTACTGGCATTTTATTTCGGGGTTGCTATACTTTTGACGAGACAATACAAAGACTAATCAATAGGGCTCAACTACTTTTATTAAAACATTACTAAAATCGCTTTACTGGCATGCTAAACGCCTGTCTCTGCAGGGTTACTCCACTTTAGAGGACTGCACCAGAACTCCACAGTACAACTACTATACTTTTCAAGGCACAGTAACTTCAGCACTTAGAACAATTACGGGATGTTCTTTGATAAAAAATTAAAATAATACTTTATTTTAGGTCTGGCTAGTGAAACCTTTTTCACTCTATTCATCCAAACTCTGCTGCTCAGTAAAGCATATTGCTACAATTCATCAAGGATTACTCAGTGATCACCCATCCTTTCTCATCTGCTAAATCGGGTCACTTACACATCTGCTCTCCCATCTATTTACCCTCTCACAAGACCGGGTGAAGATGTGTCACCGCTCGTGGGAAAACTATTCAATGTGATGTTTGGCGTCTGCTTAACTACAGCTGGGAAAAGCAGTTTGAGGCACTTGTGGGGTGCTTAGATTATAAGAGAGGCATGCAAGAAATAATTGAGGAGGTTAATAGCCTCAGATCATCACTGGAAGGATAGTAACGGGAAGCAGAAAAACTATAAGTCAGCAAGGTGCGAATGCATCAAAACCAGAGTGAAAGAGTTGACAAGAATGCTGCAAGATTCTGCAAGACCTGAGGTTAGAAATGTTCTGAAGGCACCAATAAAGGCAGTTTTAGCATGCACCCTGAAAAGCGCACGTTTAATGTCCTGAATTAAAGAAGAATTTTGCTTGTCATAAGACAGCCAAAATTGGGGCAGCTGCTTGGAGTCTCCCCTGAGGCAGAGGCTCATTTCAACTGAAACAGTGGAAAGGTCCTTAAATCATCTCTGACCACTCATTCATCAATCAACACAACTGCTCACTGAGCCATCCACTCACTCATCAAATCAACCACTTGGAGATTGCATATGAACATTGGAAACAAAGCAACACAATGGGGCTCAATACAAGTAATTGCGGGGCGTGAAACATTTGGTGATAATGGAATTACCAACACTTTTCCTGCACCAGCACTTTTGCCACTCTGCCATATTATGAGTATGGCCCTGGAGTCGGGCATTTACCTCCAGCATAATGCTTGAGGTACATCCACCAACTTCCCGCCGAAAATCGTAAAAATCTGCAGAATTACCATGGTGGAAATTCCACTGGCGGTAATTCCACCAAAAAGGCCCATAGAGTCCAATGGACTCTCAAAAAATGGGGATTAACTCTGACACTTGTAATCCGGCGGACCAAGTGGCAGTAACAGTAATTCCATTGGGCGGTATTCTGGTAGATCTACCACCAGAATGCATGGGCGTAGGACATGGGGGGCAGGGGGGACAAATCCCCCCCACAATTTTAAGTGGGGGGGATGTAATATCATTTATCCCCCCCAGAATATGTGTTTGGTTTGTCATGCAGGGATCTGTTTTTGAAGTGGGGGGAGGGGCTGCTCACTATGTAAGCTGCCCTCTCCCCCCTGGCCCCCAAAGCATGGGGGCAATACCCTGGGGGCAGATAGGTGATCATCTGCCCCCAGGGAAGGGGGTCTAACAAAAAAAAAAAGATTATTTTTTTTAAACGTAGTTTTGGGTGGGGTGGATGCAGGTGGGGCCACTAGCCACCAGGGATTTTTGCAAGGGGGGTGGCCCTCTCCGCCCACTCTAAGTGGATGGGGGCACCTTATGTAGCTCCCCCTGGGGGCACATTTCGGCCCCTAGGAAGGGGTACATGAGATGCCCTCCATCCATTTGGGGTGGGGGGGGGAGAGGCCACTGCAAATATTTGCAGAGCCACCCCCCCAAGCCTGGGGCGGTATGTTTTGACCCCCCAGGGGCAGATGGCCACACACATGTGCCCATCTGCCCCTAGGAAAGGGACAAAACAAAAATTAAAAAAACTATAACTTGTTTTGGGTGGGTGTGGGGGGGCGAGTGAACCACCATGGATGTTTTAGTGAAAAGGGGGTGACCCTCTCCCCTCCCCAAATGGATGGGGGGCATCTCATGTAGTCCTCCCTGGGGGCAGATTGCTAGCACAATCTGCCCCTAGGAAAGAGGCAAACAAAAACAAAAATAAAAAAATGATAACTTGTTTTGGGTGGGTTTGGGGGTCACTAAACCCCCATGGATGTTTTAGTGGAAAGGGGGGTGCCCACGGGTGTCTTCTTTTCGGAAATGCATGGGTTCTCTGTTTTCCTTGGTGGCTTCGACACCCTAGGCCCAAATCTGTAGATTGTCCAGATGAGCAAAATCTGCTTTTGCCGAAAGGCTTGGGGTTATCAGTGGGTTAGCCTTTTCCCTTTTCGCTGAGGTAGGTGCATCCACACATGTGAGGTACCGTTTTCGTCGGGACACCTGTGGGAACGCGGGAAGGTAGGACATCTGTTGTTGGCGGTGTATTTCGGTGGGTGCGCAGAAGGAAATGTCTCTGAAATTTGGTGGAAAAAACCACAATTTTTAGACATTTCACTCTGGCCACCCAATGAAACACGCTGCCAACACCACATGTCCTACCTTCCCAAGTTCCCACAGTACCTCACATGTGTGGGTGCACTTACCTGGGCGCAAAGGGAAAAGGCTAAACCACTGGTAACCCCCAAAGGGTTTGGGGAGACAACCTACAGATTTGGGCCTAGGGCGTCGAAGCCACAAAGGAAAAAAAGAGTATCCCATGCATTTCCGAAAAGAAGACACCCGTGGGAATCCACATAGGTCTGGCTTGCGCGAATCGCCCCAGAATGTATTACCCACAATCCCAGACAAATTGAAAATTGTGTTTTTTCCACCAAATTTCATACTTTGTTAGGGATTGTGGGTCATAAATTATGGGGCGATTCGTACAAGTCAGACCTCTGTGGGTTCCCACGGGTGTCTTCGTTTTGGAAATGCATGGGGTTCCCTGATTTCCTTCGTGGCTTTCAACACCCTAGGCCCAAATCTGTAGGTTGTCCACATGAGCAAAATTCCTGAAAATCTGCTGTGCGAAAAGACTTGGGGTTACCAGTGTTTTAGGCCTTTCCCTTTGCACCCAGCTAGGTGCACCCACACATGTGAGGTATCGTTTTCATCGGGAAACCTATGGGAAAGCTGGAAGGTAGGCCATGTGTTGTTGGCTGTGTGTTTCGGTGGGTGACCAGAGTGAAATGTGCGGAAATAGTGGTTTTTTTTCAGTCATTTTCCTGATTTCCCCCCAAACTATGAAATCTCTCCCTACATAGTTGTTGCCTGACCTTTGCAAATCACCCCTTCCTAAACTTGGAATATTGTCTACTTTTCAGAAATGTATGTATCAAAATATGTTTTTTTGGTTTCCACTCAATCCAATCTGTTCTTGAAAGCCTGGAAAATGGCGAATCCAGCACAGCAAACCATTTGTTCCTAGCTCTTACAAGGAAAACACCACATGCTTCTTTGTGCAACATTTTATTATAATTTCTTGAAAAAAACAAAAGTTCTCCTTTCTGGTTATTTTCTCTCACCCCCCTACAGCAAACTAGGATTCCTGGGTGCCGCTTACATGTGGGGAAAAAAGGGGCCAACTTTGGCTGAGATATCTCTTGTAACAAAGAAGTTACAAGGGATTGAATGGCGACATACCGAAATCACCAAAAAAGGCCTTGGCACTGGGGGGGAAATACCAATGGCAGTTAAGGGGTTAAGACGGTAAAGCCCCAGAGGAGACATCATTTGTAAGGTAGCTCAGTTAGTTAATGCTCCAAATGCAGATTGTGCAAAGGAATATTTAACCCCCGTGTTCAGCACCTGGCCTAATCTTCCGGTGGGATAATAGGCAGGGTGAATGCATTCAGCTTCCGATGCAACACAGCCTTTTCCAGGTCAATTGGTTCAGAAAAAGTGGTGGAAAACACTATTACTGTCGCTTTTTCTAATTGGCCAAATTTTCGTGCATTTTCTGGGTGGAGTTCGGGAGCCGAGTGGACACTCCAGGACCTCCTGTATTTCCCGCTCCACCAGACAAATGCGGCCTTACTGCCAGCATGGATTCTCATGCTGGAAATAAGGAAAGTGATTCCTCTGGGATCTGCTTGGAAATTAAACCTGGTAAAAGCGGGCGAAGTCCAGAGGAAGCCATTGTCAATTCCGCCAGCAATCGCAAATTGCCCAAGGTATTTACACTCTTCCAAAGTGGAAGAGCAATGTGATTTCACCTGCCTTTTACGCTCAAATCTTCTGTTTTGTGGCGGAAAAGTAAAAACGTGACAAAATGGAAGTGGTCCACTTCATGCAGTTTACTTTGCACCTTGATGCTTGGGGGTTTTGCGTGATGCTACACATGTAATAAATAAATAAATACATTTGACATGACCCCAGATAAATGGCAATTTGTGATCAGAATGAGTGAGCATGGCATGTCGCTGGTAAGAGGGTGTCCTGTGCTTCTTGAGTGTGTTGGCAAATGCCCTTAATTGCCATCTCGTGTTAAGCGGTCGACAGAGGTATTTCAAATGGCCAATTTCGCTCTTTGGGTGACATTGTCAAAGTGGGAGAATGTTACCCAGCATGTGCCACTTTCTATGTGGAGTGAATTGCGCCCACCCCAAGGAAGAAGTGTGAAAAACCCACAAGGGCACTGTGCCCTGCTCTTTCTGTGTGTGTCTTCCCCACAGGGCGACAGATGCGACTCAGACATGGGTAAGTCTCAGGGTGCAAACCTGTACCCTAGTTGATGTGGCAAAGGATTACAGACTTCAGATGCTGATAACATTAGTAGCATTGAGTTACATGCCACCTGTCAGGTATGTGTGATAAAGTTACAAAGCAGAGCTGTCAGTAGGCTAAAGCAGGTGGCAATGTCTGCCCACCCTCTAAGGGTACGTACAACCAAAAGTAATAGGCCCCTCCCCCCATCATGGCTGAAGGGGTCAGGCTCCAAACCAGGGCAAGAATGCCCTCCAATCATCCATGCATCCATGCCCACGAGTAGAGTACCCCTCGTGCTCCAGGAACCCTGTTGAGCAACCTCTGTGCTTTCCAGGTGATCCTAACGTTGTTTAAAGCCAGAAGTCTAAAAGGTAATTACTTAATTGCAGCTGGAAATTAGCTCCTGGCGTGATCAAAATGTCTTAACCAAGTGTGACATCATCCCCTTCATTTATAAGCAATATGTGTGTTCTCACGTTTCTTGATCCACTGAATTACTGTTAGAAACAAAGGCAAGAGTTGTGTCTCTTGTGTAGGCATTAGGAAGGCAGTTGCCAGCCTCTGGCATAATATGCCCATGTTCTTCCAATATTGGCTAGCTGTTGCCCTCTTATGGCCAGGTAGAACCATCATGGCAGTGACTGGCAAATACCTTTCCCCAGCCAACAGAAAAGCGGAGATAAAAGGCCAATTCAAGACACAGAACAAATAGAAGTTAAGACAGACTACAGCTGCCTTTGCTGTGTTAGGGGGAATATGTTGAGTGTTCAAGCAAGGAGGTATGTATTAAGCAAGCAAGCAGTGAGACAAGGGAGAGAAAAAGAAAGGCCAGAGGGGCTCTTTGAATAATGTAACAGGGCAGAGGACCCATGCTCTACCGTCCTTGTAACATATGAGAGAATCAAATAGATCAGGCTTTGCAGCAAATGTTAAACGAGAAAGAGTCCAGCTCTGCATTCAGAATAACAAAGGCAAAGAATGGCTAGACTCTGAAGCCAGCATGAGATGGAGTAAGAGGGACAGACTCATCATGAGAGGCTGGCCCGGCTCTCGCAGGGGCGCTAGAGGGGCATCCCACATAGCGTGCTGCCCCTCTGGCCACTCCCCTGAGTTCACATACACCCCACCCACTAGACATCCCCCGGGTCCGACACATCCGGCCGCGGACCTGGGGAGTGCTTATAAGGGGGTAGGCTTGCGATCTGCGATCGCTCATCCTCCTTGTTTGCTGTACCCCCTCAGATACCCCTGAGGACAGTCAAAGCAGCAACATCACACACCTGGTCCCTCTACTCCCTTTACAGGGCTTACTCAGAGGTACAAACAAGATTTCCACTTTCTTTGAAACCCCCATCCTTCCATTCCAAGAGACACACACGTCCCCTTGCCCCACACAAAAATGTAGAAACTTGCAGTTGGTAGAAAAGGCTTCAACTCCTTTAATTGGCAGGAATCCACTTACAGGTGATCTGCCTCTTAACAAGCTGGCATCCTAGCTTTGGCCCACTGGAAGTATTTGTTATTTCCTCTCTCTTACCATGAGCGCATAGTCAAATGAAAAATCCAGAAATGCAACATATATAGACATGTTTTTTCCTGCCGCATTTTTTAATTTTCTTCTGTTTTCTTTTCTTCTTTTCTCTTGTTTTATACAGTGATATTTGTAATTTAATACATACTGCTATTTTAATTCTAATTTTGTGAAAAATCGAGTTCTTTGACTAAAACACAATAAATAAATAAATGAATAAAGCAAAGTCCCCAAGGTGTCCCCTGTCCCCCCCAGATTTTATGTGTCTCCTACGCCCCTGCCAGAATACCACCCAAATCGCAATGAGCCCCAATATATCTAAGCTGACTCATCACATCTCACTGCACACGTGCGGCAGGTGCTGTGCAATTTTTGACGGCTGCCTTTCTTGGAAAAGAAACAAGTTTTACATTTCCACGCCTCCATTTGGTAAAATAAGCACTTGATTTGTGGAAATGTGGAGGCCCAGCATGTGAAATACACTGCTGGAACCCAGTGAGTGGGGAGGTAGCAGTCTGATGTCATTATGAGACGCCAGCGCGACACACAAGAGGACTCTGTGATCGTGTGGCTATGTGTATCGTTTACACACATATATATGCTTGTAGGGATGGATGGGCAACAAAACACGTTAGCAGCTTTTGCCTCATTCAGCACACGAGTCCACTTCATGACTCAGGGGATCTGTGAGATCAGCATCAACGCAAAATGTGATGGACACTCTGCAGGGACGTCATTTCATCAAAATGCCAGGGGTAGCGAAAGTGGCATAACATGACCCTTGACCTCTGATAACATCATTTGACCCCACCCCAAAGTGACATCTCAAGAAGCAATGGAACACAACAGTTTACCCCTTGACAAAACAGGAAGTGGCATCACATAGCATTGTCTCTAAGAACACTATGAAAAATATGGTTACAATGTCACTGTAGCGTGATATACAGTTCATGCAAGAATGGATCACCATATGTATCGGCAGAAAAAAACATGCTATAACTGCAACTTGCGAAAAGCAAAATACATAGTCCGAAATAGATGCTTATTCTACTCTGAATGCTTTTTGGAGGATTTTGTCTGCATTGTGAATTGTAGGTGATTAAGAACAGTCTAAATCAGTGACTCACCCCCTGAAGTTTGCCTGAAATAAACCTTTAATGAGTCTAGCAATTATTGTGTAGAATTCAAGAAGGACGAATTATTTGTTATTGCTATTCTTTCTTATTTAGGGTCACTGCTCAAAGTGTTACACTTGTGGAACCCCTTGTCTTTTTAAGAAGCATGAACAAGGAAGCCAGCCAGTCTACAAGCAAAAAGGAGCTTCAATTTGTTAAAAAAAAGAAAATAATATATTGTTTTTCTTTTTTTAGGCGTAGCAAGGGAGACCTCATGGGTTGGAGGTGCGACCCCTGGCGACCCCTAAATGACGCCTCTGACACTCCGCTCATAGTGTCGGCTTCAAACACTTCTCAGTAAATTGGTGTGCTACATATGACAAATCTTTTAAAAGTTTAGACCACTAGGAGGCAGCAGATAATTAAAAAATCTCTCTGCTGAAAACACCAGAAAGCTATGCAGAAATGGAGTATTGTCTATTCATGGTGAGATTAGAAATCCAAAGAAATAATATAAATATTGCATGCTTGTAGTCTTGCATTTTAAACGAAATAAAATTGACAGTTCAGAACAAATAAATACAACTTTATTTTGTCTTAAAGGGACAGTGCTCCTGTGAATTGAGCATCCCAACCACTATAGTGTGCCTTAAAGTGTGTTATTGAAGTAAAAATGCGCCGGTTGCCGCTTCTGGTTCACACGTTTTAAATAGTGTGCATTTTCACTAACCCGTCACACCCCTGTCTTGCTAGAAGCTCGACCTGTGTTCTAGAGGGGAACAATGTTTTGCAATCATCCTATTGTCATTAGTGGTAGCGGTCATGACATCTTTCACTTTGCTTATAGTAGCAAAACGACTGTCTTAACACAGTCCACGAAAGTTCCAATTAGTGTTAAGACCAGACATTAAAAAAAAAAAAAAAGAAATGGTGATATGGTTTAAAAAATGAACCTTACACAAAGTTATATAATTCTCAAAAATATTCACAGAGTAAAAACAAAAATCGCAGTAAAACCACATAAAATCAGTGACATACAATTGCATTATCACATTAGTACAATCATGACTCACATGTTTAAAAAAGAGAGAGTAAAGGAAAAGATTATGTCACAATGCAACTTGTTGGTGTGGCTGCATTCATTTAAAAATGCATGAACAAATCTATAGAGTGCAATTGTAAGGCAATACTTCCCCATCATAAAATATTCCAGAGGGGAGTGAAACACAATGAAACTACTCAAAATCACTGACATACAGTCCCAATATAGCATTACTAAAACGTGACTCTCCTATTTAAAAAACTATGTCACGATGCAAAACAAGTTGATTTTTTATCTGCAGCAGTGCAAAAAGTGCTTGTAGAAATCTATAAAGTGCTACTGTAAGTGCAATGATCCCCTTTCCATCTTTCTCCACCAAACTAGCATATTCGAATCGTCACACACAAAGACACTAAAATACATTTGTCTTATTGGGCCCATGCAATGTCAATATATTGTAGATGTTTGAGCGTTTCGAGATTGACCGCACTCAAGCACCATCTACAAGAGTTGTCCCCTACATGTCAAGGTGTCAAACCCTTAGCCCCTACCATAGCTAGTTTTATCAACGCATCATTTAAGTCCAACTCAATTCCCACTGCCATCAAAGAAGCATGGATCACACCTCTCCTAAAGAAACCCACCCACCTTAGACCCCACCACTCCCACCAACTACCACCCCATCACTGCAGTAACTTATCTCCTCAAAATCCTGGACTGCACTCGCTATTCACAACTGCAACTACACATTGTAAGCCATAATTTACTGGGTACCTGTAATCAGGTTTTAGGTCCAGACACAGCACAGAATCTGCCATCCTTGACCTTAAGATCCACATTAGGGATAATGGAGAGCTTGCTATCCTCTTACTGTTACAACTCGCTGCAGCTTTCGACGTAGTAGATCATGAAATCCTTTGCAAACACCTCACCTCCACTTTCCACCTAACCCCAGAAGCCACCTTATGGATCCAATCCTTTCTATCTGGCCATTCCACCAGGGTCTTTGCGGGCCCCGATTCTGCTGACCCCACACCTGTCTCCTATGGTGTCTCACAAGGCTCCTGCCTCTCCCCCACCCTCTATAAAATGTATACCAAACCCATCTTTGACCACCTAAACAGCCTCAACATACCATACATCAACTTTGCTGATGACAATCACGTCTTCATCATCATACAGGCCTAGTTTTGAGGCCTAGTTTTACTAGGATTGGAGCCTGGGACCTACACAGAGGCATCACTAAGGGTGGGCTGTAGGGGGCACAGCGCCGGGTCTTTTGGTTGTAGCCGTGGATAGAAGCTCAGGGGCTACAACGAAAAGGTTAGCTAGCCCCGAGTCCTGGCAATGCCGACATTGGTGTAGCCCAGATCTTTTCTAGACCTTGCAACACCCCTGGAATATATTGCCCACAGATCTCTACAGGAAGCAAGTCTATCCACTGATCTACTCTGCCATGGTTCACTAATACGGTGTGGGGTTGCAGGGCCCTTTTCCGAGCGACCCTCCAAACACATGCACAGTTTGGATGGCAGTAAGTGGGGGAAGATTTACATCTGAAAAAACGATATCAAAGTGGGGTATTTGCTGCCTCGGTCCCCATTCTCGGAAAGGACCTCAAACCCTGCCCATATTGGTGGCTCCAAAAGACTGGGGTGGGGATAGGACAGCTGACCCACTCAATTCCGTGCGAGACAGTGGCAGGGGTTGGGCTCCACTTTAAATCAATAATCATTGATAGAGTGAAGTCCAGCCCATCCCCCTGCCAACTAGATGCCACGTCCCTAGCACACTGACTCCACGCACCAGGTCAAGGGCTGGACACAAACTAGTAGCATAGCTGATCCTCGCTCTAGCCATCAACACATGCGCATCCGCAAAACAAACTCGGGCTGTTGCAAGGGAGGAAGCAGCAGTACTGAGAGGGTTAACAGGGACGAGACACAGCAGGAGGAAGAGGAGGGGCCTCAGAAAGGAAGTGGCAGTAGTGTAGAATAAAGTATGGTGAAGACAAGATGTTTCCTGTCGTCCTTGAGTGAATTTATGACGAGGAGAAGATCATAACAACTGGCGATGAGGATAAACAGAGACCGGAAAGCCTCCTTCATAGAGGTGTGCAGAGATGCCATCCTTGACCACCACCCGGCGTCCTTTGGGCAGCAGCCTGTCCTTGATGTGCAAGTGCACCAGCGTCTTTCCCGGCATCCTGTGCCGTCACCCCTGCAGCTGCAGAGCCCGCCAAGGAGTCAGTAGACCTTGCGCGTCTCGCGAGGAAGGAGACAAGTCCGTAGGACACCGCCTACACACCCCTGAAGTGAATGCTGGCACCATTAGCTGCCCTACATTAAGCTCCGCCCACGTCACCTCAAACAAGCAGAAAGAGGAAGTAGGTGCCTGAGTGCCCCGTGCACAAAGGAAAGAATAAAATGAAAAGACAAGAAGTGGAAACACAACAACCCCAGCCCTCACCCACTACAGCAGGAGGAGTGAGGCCAGAGCTCCCAGCAATCAAACAGGTAACAACTGCACAAAGCTAACACAGACTGTGGTGCAGGGTCAAGGCAAAGCAAAGGCCCACTCCCTACGTTTGCACCCAGCAGCACCCCCATGTCACAGGACAGGTGTATCGACGAGCATGCCCCACCAGCGGCAAAAGAGGCCAAACGCTCAGCACACACCGGGCCTCCAAAGTAACAGCAACCATGGTAGACCAGGCTGAGTGTAAAACGACCACTACACACTCCAGGCACTGTTGCATTTCTGAGGAAGCCTGCCCCATTCAGCCTCCAGCCACAGTCGGACAGAGGGCCCAGATGGACAGTGTGGGTTGCTGGTTTCATTAAGGCGCAGGGGGAGGAAAGGTTGCCGGTATTGAAAGATATCTTCACAAATTTAGCGGGACAGAGGTGAATAGCATTGTCACCACCGTCCCGGTTGAAGACAGGGACAAGTACAAAACCCTTGTAGCTGCCTTAGACAAGAAGCTGGTGATACAACCAAATAGATAAAATGAACACTATGTGTTCAATCAATGCCAACAAGCATCTCATGAGATGGTGGAGGAATTCATCACACGGCTTTGCCAAAAGCTGGTCCACTGTCAATTCTCAACTTTTTCGGATGACAAAGCGATCCAGCTCCACGTCATAGAAGGGTTGCCTGTCATCAGTGCTCCACAAACAGATCCTGAAGAAGCCTTTAATGATCAATGAGGTAATAGAGATGCCGAGAGTACATGCGAGGGTGGAGATACAGGCCTCCGCAATTGAGACCCTGAAAAAGAAAACAGATAGAGACAACACAATGGCAGCCTTTACTAGTGGCAGAGACGGGGAATGAAGTGCAATGGACCACCAGACACCGCCAAGAGGGCCACAGAAAGAAGGATACTTGCAACTAAGAACATGGCCACATCGCCAGAGGCTGTGCTACCGCTACAGGCAGCCTTTCCCTCACGCAGGCCCATGTCCAGCGATGACTCAATGGGGCTCCAGGTGCGGGAGAGAAGGACACTTCCAGGTGGTCTGCGGAGAAGGGAGGCCATTCCCGCCGAAACACCAGCAACAGGTGGCACAATTCAATTGGAGGCAGCCTTACAGACCAACCCAGCCAGCCCTACAGTGGAGACAGACCCAGTCCTACCCACGAAAGCCGAGGAGGTTGATGAGAGCAATGGAACAAGGAATGGAATAGAGAAAACCCAGTGAATTATCCACTGACATTGTCAGATGTAGATACTTGCGGTTATCCGGATGATTTCCATACGTGAACCTGGACGAATTCTTATACGGTCAGGACCCAGAATTCCCAGACGAGTTTGTAAACCTGATTCAGGGTGTACAAGACAGCAGTGAAGCACCCAGGGTGCTGGTGATGATGGATGCAATCACACACACATTCCTTATTGACACTGGGGCAACCATCAACATTATGAGGGAACAAGAATTCTTGCTTGCAGGGAACACCCAAGAGCTGATACCGTCCACAGCAATAGTTTTTCAGTGGGGAGCCAGTGTACCACTCCCATCGATAGGACAATTCCGAAAAATGTTCTCTTCCAAAGGGAAGCGGATCGACACCACCACCCACGTTCTTCGGAGCCTAGTCCAAGGAAAATGTCTACTCATTTATCAGACAGCAAAAGCACTCGGCCCGATTGACATTAACTTCAATGAAGACAACATAATAGAATGTACTGGAGATCAGCATGATAATAATAATAATAATAATAATAATAATAATAATAATAATAATAATAATAATAATAATAATTTCGCATTTATAAAGCGCTACGAACCCTCAGGTATCTGAGCGCTGCTTATTATTACCCACGGTGTGTGGTGCACATTTATCGACCTCGGATGGATGAAAGGCTGAGTTTGGCACTGCCGGGATTCGAACCTGCATTAGCAGGCTCTGCACGGATGTCAAAGCGAGCGCGATCGCTTTACTCGCTGTGCCACGTCCATATGCCACCTAACAGGTTCTCGATTAACCAAGGAGACGATCAGAGATACATTTACTGAACTGTTTCAAGGACTGGGCAAATTGAAAGGTACAGTAATTAACCTCCATATGAACAGCCAAATCAAGCGCGTCCTGCAACACCCATGAAGGGTGCAGTCCCACCTACAGGACGCAATGTCATGTGAACTACAACAGCTTTTGGACAACAACATCATCGAACGTACGATGTGGCCCACACCGTGGATATCGCCCCTGGTAGTGGTGTCCAAGGATGGCAATAGACTCTGCCTCTGTGTCGATTTGACAGTGGTGTATAGAGCCATTGAGAGAGAGAGACACCCTAGGCCCCAGATAGAGGACATGATTGTCAGCCTAAAGTGGGCAATGACATTTTCAAAATTAGACTTCAATCAGGGGTACCATTAGTTGGAGCTGTACCCTGATTCCAGAGGGATTACAACATTTGTGTCCTGCAATGGCCTCTTCAGGTACACGCGGTTGAACTTTGGGATCTCCTCAGCCATAGAGATATTCCAGGAGACCATCAGGCCCTTACTCCTCCCTGTCAAAATTATGTTTAATTACACAGACAATATCCTGGTGTATGGCACCATGCAAGAGGAACAAAACTGAGTGCAACTGGGAGGTGCGCGAAATCCTGAAGAAGGCAGGGCTCACCCTAAACTACTACAAATGCAACATCAGCATTGAAATGTTGAGGTTCTACAGCAAAATTTTGTCGGGGGAGGGAATGCAGCCCGACCTAGAAAAGGTGCGCATCATCAGAGATCTACAGGAGCCCACCAATTTGGGAGAATTGAGATCCTTCCTAGGGATGGCGGCGTACTGCGCCCAATATCCACAGAAATATGCCATCACCACCGAGCCATTACGACGGCTCCTACAAAAGAACGAACCGTTCAGATGGTCAAGAGAATGCCAGAAGGCATTTGAACTGATGAAAATGGAACTGGCTGGTGCAACACACCTGGGACACTTCAAACCAAGGTGGTGCAGAGAACTGGTGGTTAATGCCAGCCCAGTTGTCCTGGGAGCCATTCTGGCACAACGTGAAAAGCCGGATGCCTCTAAGAGCTGCGTTGTGACCTATGCAAGCAGATTCCTATCCCAGGCGGAGAGTGCATATTTGCAGCTGGAGAAGGAGAGCCTATCAGCAGTGTGGGCATGTAAATACTTTAACCTATTCGTGATTGGTAAGAAGTTCTCCCTCATGACAGATCACCAGGCCCTCCTGTCACTGTTTGGCAAGCCGAAAACAAAGATGCATCCCAGGATTGAAAAGTGGGGAATCCGCCTCTAGGAATACGACTATACCATTGTCCACTGAGCGGGAGGTGACAGTAATCCAGCCAACTACATCTCAAGGCACCCAACAATGACAGATCTGTCACTAAGGGGGGGCGATGCAGAAAATCTATGCTACGTCACAGAACAGGCCCTACCGTCCACTCTCACCACCAAGGACATAGCCAGAATGACACAGCCGACCCGTCAACCAGGTGGGACAGGGATCTCAGCGCATCGAACAAATGGAGAGACTAAACGAGACTATTGCGCCAATGCATATGTGTTAACAAGCAGGAATTGGAACGCATGGCAAAGGTCAACACGGAACTGCCAGTGTCTGAACAGGGGACACTGTTGAGAGGATGCAGAATAGTTATCCCATCATCCCTCTGCAGAGGATTGGTGCAGCTGGCACACAAAGGGCACCAAGGAGTAGAGGCAACTGAGAATCTACTCTGACAATTGGCGTGGTTCCCACTCATGGACACGATTGTGAAAGACACAGTAAGAAACTCCCTCTCATGTCAGTGCACAGCCAGAAGCAAACGGCTCTTCTGTTGCAACCTACATGCATCCCCGAGGAAGTGTGGAAAGGGGTTGCAATGGATTTCTATGGGCCACTCGAGACAGGGGACTACCTTGTGGTGATAAATGATGAATTCTCCAGATTCCCCATTGTCAATGCACACCATTTATGTCTTTAGCTCAAATCGCTGGGGCCTAGACGAAGTATTCAGCGAGTGGGGCATCCGCACCACAGTCAAATGAACAATGGACCGCTGTGCAGTGGCCACGACTTCCAGAGGTTCACAAGACATCTGGGTTTCAGTCAACAGCAGATAACGCTGCTATTGCCACAAGCCAACGGGATGGCAGAGCGGTTCCCGTCATCTATCAAGAGAACCATCCAAAAAGCGACCAATGAAGGAAAGACAATTCAGTAGGCCCTGTGCCGCATGCTCAGCCACTACCGAAACATGCAACACTTAGTGAGCAGAGCACCACCCGGGGACCTGATGAGAGCGCACCAAGCCAAGACATGCCTACCCCAAGGGGTCCCCATGACCTAGAGGGAGTCGGAAGACAGAGGAGTGCTAGAGGACGAGGTGAGAGCAAGGGATGCAGCGGCAAAAGAGGCAGCAAAGGAAAGAACGGACAAGGAGGGGGCGAATGCCAAGGAGTTTGAAGAAGGAGAAGAGGTGCTGGGAAAACAGCGAATACAGAGGAAGACAGAGGCCTGATATGATAGCACCCCCCTCAGAGTGACTGAGATAAAAGGGACTATGGTGACAGCCGCTGACACCCAGAGTGCCGTCACAAGGAATGCGCCATTCTTCGAACACTTCAAGCCGGACGAAGATACCAGACAACAGACGAAGGCATCCGTAGAAGAAGAAGAGTATAGCGAGGAAAATCTCCCGACTTCAGCTAGGAGGTTCGCAGAGGGGTGAACCAAGCGAACCATCAAGAAGCCCTGCAGGCTTATCGAGGAGGTTTAACATGGACATAAGAGGGGGAAGTATTGAGAGAGAGGAGGCCTCAGTACCGAGAGGGTTAACAGTGATGAGACACAGCAGGAGGAAGAGGAGGGGCCTCAGAAAGGAAGAGGCAGTAGTGTAGAATAAAGAATGGTGAAGACAGGACGTGTCCTCTTTGAGTGAATGTATGATGAGGAGAAGATTATAACAGGGGCCAAGGTGGGATCCTGCAGGGAGACACTGCCAGAGTGGGCGGCATGTGGAAGGATTCCCTAATTCCCAAACTGCAGAATAAGCACACATATGGCCGGGCAGGTGCAAGCACCCCACAAATTAAATTTGCAGTGGTGAGCCACGTGTCTCTCACCCCTGGCATTTTTCAGTTTTACAGTAAATGTACAAGCCTCTCATAGCTATATTCTTGGACCTTTCCACAGAATCCACCACTGGCCATCATTCCACCAAAGAAAGGATGAAAGGCTGAGCACTTGATAAGTTCTCTAACATGACATCTATCCATTTCTGCCAACTTTTCTTTTTTTACCTCAGCGTTAGTGCTGTTGCTTTTTTCTTAGAATAAAGGGGTAGTGCATGCCAGCGACCTTTAGTGCTGTCGGGGGAGGGCTCAGGATTCTTAGGCTGGCTTCATTGTTTATTGTGCCCAGCTAACACTTTGATTATGGGCCTCTGCCACTGCCCCTGGCAAACACACACTCGCTGATGATCCCTATCTGATTCGGTCACAGATAAAATACCCTTCTAAAAGTATGTTGTTTTCCCCTGCCCATGTCTGTGATATTATCAGCACATTTTTACCAGTGTACACATGTGTCTGTCTCCAGATTACAACCCAGGCCAAAGATCTTGGGATCAACACCCCACTACTTGGTACCACAGACAAACAAAACAAGCATTAGAAATGCCAATAGTTTGGGCTTGTACTGTTGTTCTTTGCATTTTGCATTTATAGGTACCAGGGTACATGGAGGAGAGTGCAAAGTTTCAAAGGAGAATGTGAAAAGGAGTGCAGGTGTGAAATAGAATGACAAGGGGAATAGAGCAAGCGAGGAAGCCATTGATAGAGGGTGCCATCCCTAATTAGTAAGAAGAAATATGAGCGAGAAAGGGTGAGAGTGAGAGGGTAACACATGCTAATTAACGTTAGCCATTTATATACACAGAAAAAAAAGTTAGGATCCGTTTCAGCCTAAACAATATGTGTTTCTAACACCAAAATCCAACACCCTTCATTTTACGACCTTGAAAGGTTGAATGCAAGATGAGCCCAGTCAGAATAAAATCTGTGGTCAGGCGTTTACACGGCGCCCAACCCACCAAGCTATGTTGCTAGCTTTTAATAACAAGCTCCTTCTTCGATAAACTGAAGAAGAGTTTCAAAACAGGTTTCAAACACTAAAGGTTTCCCGGACAAGAATCACTAACTTACAAGATGATTTTTAAGAAATGTAATATCACCAGCCTGAAGCTAAATAAGGACAGCATTGAATAAACGCAAGCATTGGCAGGCTCTGATGTTTACTTCAAGCAATGAATTACTGATAGAAGAGTAGAGCACGGTTTGCCAAAGTGAATGAGCTAAGGAGAAAGCATTTTAAAATAAAAAAGGAATGGTAAAAAACGACCGAAGGGATAAAATAAGGAGAAAATATTGGGTTCTTTATTAGTTCAATAATAAAAAAACACATCAGCATAAAAGTAATTTGATTCCTAAACAATATAGCCACAGATAGAATGTAACTTTATCGTGCTTCACTTTAACACGCAGTGATACATTTTACACCTGTGGTAATTGTTGTATTGATGCCATTTGTCAAAGGTTGGGGAAGGACAAGGCGGAGGAAAGAACGAAGAAAAAGTATTTGAAAATGGTATATCACAAAGTTGTTAGATTTACCGTGCACTGAGGGATCTTCCCTCCTTCCTCAGGAAGGAACATGTTATGTAGTCTACAAAACGACCACTAGGCTTATTCACAAGCACACACTATATTTGGTTATATGTGATTTTATTGACGGAAAATTCAATTTGGTTTTTTTATCCCCTTAATCCCCCAGTTTTCGATCCTTATAACACAACCCCATCCTGACCCATTTTAACCACTTACCCCACTACCCTTTATGTATGTATTTAATATTTTCGGTATTTTGGTTTTCGGTGAAATGTATCACTCTGAATTATTTTCAGTAAATTGACTGGGTATCACTTCATATCAATCACAATGTACACTTCACATTGAATGCTGCCACCTATCCATGCCAATGTGTTTTTAATTATATTACTTGCCCACCACTATTGTTGAGAGGCAGTGCATTGCTTCACTGTCCTATTTCCAAATAATTTGAAGAATCTCTCAGATCTCAGTAAATTAAGTCCAGTTCGGGTTTGATTGTACTATGGTGCCCCTACCAACGGTAGCCAGATGGTAATCTATGGAAAGGTAATCTATGGAAAAAGAAGAATGGTCATGACAAGGGCTTGCATTGTGGGTAGTAGAGGCTCTGAAGTTAGCAGAGGAAGAGCACAGCTGGGTCAGTATTTGAGAGCCAGGTTGGATCTCAAGTGGAAAACCAAAGCACGGTTGTGGCATTTTTTGAGTGGGGCAGCAACAATAAAAGTGGAAAATAAACACAAAAGGACAAGAGGAAATGAGGGCACTTGGATGAGGTTCACCCACTGGAAGATAAATCAAAGTATGGGTGAGTTCACCAAACATTTAAAGTGCAAAGGTAAGGCAGTGATATAGGTGTGTGTGTGTGTGAAGAGTGAGTGGCAAAGAGGGAGCTAAAATGAAAGGGTTAATCTTACCCATGAAAAGGTATGTGTTTACCCCTTAAGCACAAGTCACATTGTGTTATGATATATGTATGTTTTAATTAATGTGAATGTGTAAATGTTCTATTTGTACAGAGAACACAATAAAATACAATAAAAATATATTTTTTTAAAAGTCACATTACAGAAACCGGGGATAGCTTGATATGGGGGTATGGCTCAAAGTAGAAGAAACATCAATTCTGACGTCTGAAAATAAAGTTCAAGCTTTATTTTCAGATGCCCACCCCAAAAGGGATGCTTCCCAGCCTCACCCGAGTTCAAGCAAGCAATAAGGGCAGCCAGGCCCATCCACGGAAAGGGGAGGCCCACCCCGACCTTGAATAGATAAGGTGGGCCTCTGACGGCAGAACTGAAAGCAGGAATTTACTAATACACTTAATGCAAATGGGACACATTCAGTGATAAATGACAGTGTCTGCCCCTCTCTCCTATTTCTTGTCAGTGTCTTGAACGCACCTTTCGGCAGACACTACCTTGTGCTCCAGCAACTGTCCCACCTCTCACCCCCTGAGCTCCCTGATGCTCCCTGGTGCCCCCTTGATCCCTGTCCCAGGGCCCTAGCAGCTGTGGCTCCATGGCTAATCCAGTAAAACAGACCCCAACCTCTTACCCAAGTTCATGGATTCAATGGAATGGAGCAAAGGAGGGGTGAAGTAATATGGGGTGTTTCTGGGTTCACCCCACAGGAGAGCTACTAGGCTCGTAGTAAGGCTTGGGAACCTGGTCAGCTCCTTTGAGTGACCACCTGCTGAAGCCTTCCAAAGGGAACACAGAAAAAAGGGGGTGATGACCAGAGACCACCAGCTGATCCCAACAATGATGACTTGTGACGGATGGACGTCGCATGACCGCAGGCTTTCAGAACGCCAGGGAACACATAACGGAGGAGCAAAATCTAGAACATTCAGCCATGTTAAGATCAGGCAGAGGACATTTCTCACAGTCTGTGAGAGGGTGCACTGCGAGAAGGCCCTGAGGTCGCCCTTGCCCTCACTGGCTCGGTGTTGAGTTCTGCAAGCGGATTCCTGGCTGGGGCGGGCGGCTGTAGCATTGAGTCCGTGTCCAGAGTGGGTCTGTCTCTGTCTCTGTGTTGCATTGAAAGTCACACAGACACATGACTAGTGACAGTAGCCTTGATTGGTTGAAAATTGGTTGAAAATACATTAAACAAGCAACTATTGGATTACATCCTCGTAGTACAACAGGAATTAACGCATTGTGCATTGGCAATTTAATGGCACAGCATTTTCATTTGGCATGCCAATCGCAAAGACTGCTTCTTGGAACCCCTTTCTTCTTGTAGAAAGACATGTTCCAATGTTTGAATCAGCTGTTCAGAAATGCACAGCTGGCAGCTGCTGCTACCTGGTCTGGTCACATTTTCTTTAACTGATGCATTCATCTCATCACCGAGCCGTGGCGGGAGTGCCCTCACCAACATGGGTGTAATTTTAAGGGGGACATGTGTGATTGCCCCCCCCCAACTTTTGTGTCACACCATTTTCCCCCTCTTCTGGCAGTGGCCCCTTTCCTTTACATGTCATGCCCCCCCCCAACATTTTCAGCAAAGTTACTGCACTGCTCAACCGCTATGTTATACATAGATTTCCTCATGAATACCTTTTCTGTGATTTCAGCAGCTGTGAGAGAATTGGCAAAATCTCACGAGTATGACTGTGTTGTATGGTGCTCTACATTTATCCTACTACTGTAAGGCTCCTTGTGGAGAGACCTGTTTGTTTCCATTCAAAAAGAAGCAGTAACACCAGAGTGCATTTACCCTGATAGTGAGTCCTGCCTGCAGACTGCGGTAACCATGGTGTCAGTTTACTGGGGATGTGGAATCTCCCCAATAGATCTGAGCCTGTCCTGTGCTGACCCCATCTGCCCTTCAAAGTTTACAGTGGTGGCTGTGGGTGCAATGCTTCATGTAAGCTGCCCTGAAGATGGTGCCTGCAGAGGGAGTTTCCACCAGCACAAGGTCACTCTGCCGGTACCAGGGTGCCTACCTCTGGATATATCACTGGTCAGAGTCCTTCAGAAATAGGTGGCAAATAGAGGGGGCTAGAGGTAGTGGTTGCCTGCATTTTTACCACATATATGTGGTGACAAGCTAAAGCCCGGGGTCTGGAGATTGCAACGGGGTCCCAGGCAGTAGTTGTGCATTCACCCTGCAAGCCTTAGACAATGGATAGTGACAGTTTGTGATCAGAGCAAGTGAGATACAGTAACTACACAGCTGACCTGTGACCCAAGGCCACTTCTGACAGTGCAGCAGTGCATGGGCCAAGAGGGAGGAATGGTCTTCAGCCTGCTACCCAGCACCTAGGTTTGTTTATAATCGTGGCACATCTATTGACTTGCTGTATAATCGCAGGCAAACATCTACCTCACAAAAGCCTATTTTGAAGCTATGCCAAGGACAGGCTATCGGATACCAAATGATCCCGTACACTCCCACTAAGCCCTCAATACCTCAGAGCCTCCAATCTGGGTCTGCAGCTGAATCCTTTAGCATGCGGCCGAAATTCAAGTTGCAAAATACTAGCCAGCTATAGAAAAGTAACTTACCACCTCAATTTTATACATACACAAGGCACACCATTTCTTACTCACCAAGAGTGAAATCTCACTAGCCATTTTCTAGTGGTGAGTGCACATGTTGTGCCCTGCCTTTAGCTTCCAGGGCCATCAATTCACCAAAACTCCAGGGTTAGCGGAAGGGATATCACATGCTAATGACATCATAGAATGTGTTAGTACATGATCTGTTATGCCAATGACTTTACAATAATCAATTTCACATGACGTGGCCCTGATTAACTAGTGTGCTGCCTGGATATTCCACAAATTAAGTCATGACATGCAAAGAGCACACCAAATAGAGGCATCAATTCCCTGCAGAACCTACCTGTGCAGCCTCACAAGGCCAATCATGCTTACCTTCTGCCATTCAAAGACTCACATGCGAGATGTTGTCATCATATTATAAATACAGCATCATAGGCCAACATGCTGCCTACATAGGCCAATCACAGCCTGAAATGCCAAGGTGATGGAGTCTTTTACAAGGTGCAGCATGATATGCCAGGTACCGTCCTCATATATAAGGCACAGCCTCACATGTTAAGTTGTGCTATATGACAATCAAAGCATTTCTTGCCCAACCATCACCATGTGCTACTGGGCTATGGTGCTCCACTAATAGTAACAGATTTAAGACAAATGTTCCACAAGCAAGAATACCACAAAGGGCTTCGTGTGGATGGGGTGTTGGAACAGGCTGCTTTTGAAGTATATGCATTTCTGTTTGCCTTTGGTGTAGCAATGATGCCTTTTTGGGATAAACGTTTCAGCTTTTTTTATACAGGGAAAATCAGAAGGAATTAATACATGAAGAGACTGTGTGTGTGTGTGTGTGTGTGTGTGTGTGTATGTGATGAAAAGTTCCTGCAGGCCTATCTATGCAGACAATGTGGGAGTCTTTCTGCAAGGGAAACCCAGAGAAGGCTAAAACAAAAATGTAATCTAAGTGCTGATTGGAAAAGCACACCACATTACTGACTGAGAAATAACTGCAGCATTTTTGTATGAAACTGACACCCATCAAAAGGTAGTGCACTGTGACAATTCAGACTCACTTTTCAGCAGGAAAACAAACAGCAGATAATTAAAAGTGTATTTTATTAATGACTGAAAGAAACAGCCCTGTACGCAAAGTTGACCCTGAAAACACACTGTATGTCGAGGAATCAAGGCTGATGTTTGAAAACAGAATGTCAGAGTCCATTTCAGCCGAAGACAAATCGTGAGGCTCTGGGCAAACTTCACAAAGCACTCCCCCACTGCAAGCCTGGCTTTTACATCCCCCCAGCTGTTTATAACTGCAATAAAGTTTGGCTGCTTAGAGGTGTTGAAAACAGACTTTCTCTAGACTTGGTGTCTTTTAAAGGGCAGTTCTGATCAGGCCAAATGTTCTAGCTGGTGCATCCCATGTATTTACAACTTCAGGCAACCAACTTCAAAGAGACTAATAAGACACTGGCTGAGAGAGACAAATGGCCTGTAGGGAGGGAAGCTCATATTTGCACATATGAAGATTCTCTTTCTTTGAAAGGACTATTATAACTTCATCCTTTTTCTCAGCAACCATAATTTGTACTTTCTTGATTGGCATGTCATTTTTTAAGTAATACCCAGGCTACTTTGGTGATAACAAAGTCATCCACCTACGACTCAGGGAACTATAATGGCCATCTCAAATGGATTTCTGACTGATCTGAAAATGTTCAAAATTGGAGAGTTGGTGAACTGGTGGAGTGTAAAATTAGGAATATGGATAATAAATGGCATGTTCCTAACTTTTATGCTTTTTGTAAAAAATGGTGGAAAATTGCCCAACGGCTGTGCAACATGGTGCGGACCGTATGGCTGTTGTTTTATTAAATTCCCCCTGGATAGGTGAATCATAAAATATATATATTATGTCAGTCACTAGTAAATCACATTTTTTTGATGCATAACTAGCTTTTGCCAAAAATTTGACATCAGTAAAAAATGGTGATTACAAATGGGAATTGCCATATGTCTGCTCCAGACTCCTAAATCAATCCTTAGAGATGGGCTGGAGTTGGGAGGAGAGAGAAGGGTAACTGTCCAATCCTATTTGCGAGACCTCTTGCAGGATACTTCACAAGATTGAAACTTGATGGTGTGATTGCTGCTATATAAAGTGGTATGCACTATGAGGAAGGGAGAGAGCTGTTCAACATTACCACCAGACAGAGCTGCTAAAATTACCATCAGGCAGAACTGCTTAAATTTACATTCTGAAATCTGCAAGGAAACACCAAAGGAGATTGCTTCTGGGTGGAGCTGTGCATTACTGGGAAAGCCTAAAAAGCTGACTGGGGCCTGTGGCGGAGTGGTGGGGCCATCCTTGAGAGTGGGATGACCAGACCCCTGCCTTATCCTCCAAGACGGACCTGAAATGCAGCTGGTTTTCCTGAACTTTAAACAGGGGCGTTCTATGTAAGTAGAACTGCGCCCTGGAAAACCAAAAGGTGGGGAAGTCTGCCTTAAATCCTTTCCCTTTACAGTGGGTGGGCGGAGGGCAAAACTGTGTAGGTCCTTAGGCTATTTAACAAATAATATTAATTTAATTCATTCCCTTTGGCGGAACACCACGGGGTGATTTTTGTTAAAATTTGAAAGGAACAAAGTTAATTCCCTGTGTGCACTAAAACCTATAGACTATAATTTAATTGGATGATCCTATTTGTCCTTTTGACAATGACTTCTTTAGGAAGAGGGGTGTCTTTGCCCCTAAACTAAATAAATCCCTAAACTGCCAGATTCCCCAACACAGGCCTTTAATTGGGGACCGAGTGGTCTGAAATCAAATATTCTCAAATCATCCCCATTTGTACTGTCCAGCTTCCCCAACAAAGGCCTGTAAGTGGAGGCTGGTCTGAAATCCAAAATGCTTCAATCATCCCAACATAGACCAAATGAGGGGTTGGGAGGTCTGAAAAACCCACTGCTAAATCACCCTGTGCTTATTTTGAGCAAAGGTGTGGCTGAAATCATAATAGGCAAATGCATAGGTACAAATCTGACCCCAACTGCTAGCCTTTTAAGTTCATAGGAAAATCGAAATTACTTAGCATTACATATTTAATTGTTTTCTTTTTGGTTATTGATCAGTTTAATTATTTCTTGAAGTTATATTTGTAGCAAGAAAAGTATTGTAATTTGTGTTTTTCCTAGCCCATTGGTGTGATTCACTTGTGTAACAAGAATTTAATTGCGAGCCACTATGAAGTTGTGTGTAGTTTAGTGTGAATTCTATTACCTATAATTAAAATGAATACAAATGTATTTCCTATACCCGGCCTGGTTCTTGGCTCACGGTGGGCACAGGGCGGCTTGGGAGGATTTGTGTGACTCTATATGAGTATTCATTAAACCCAGCACTAAAACATTAAGCAATTATTGCAGGGCTCCTTGATTGGGGGGTAGGAAGGAACTCCCCAGGTTAAGGGTGTTCTCAATATAATGCCAAACAACAAACATGATTCATTCTCTTGCCTTATATATAGTGCCTGCTAAATTATGGTTTCCATGTTACAGCAATGTAAATAATGCATTTGAATGTTATCCAATGTAAGATAACTCCTTATATTATCGGAAAGATGAAAGGCTAAATCAGCCCCACTGGAATTCAAATCTGTGATAAACTGTAGGATGAAGACAGTTACTAGCAGAAAATGCTCAAATCACTTAGTCATCTCCATCCACTTCAGAAACATTAGAATGCCCAGAGTTGTTTAGATTGCCATAACATTTAGAGGAAGACGGCATGGTTTAAACTGTATGCCTTTGTGGAGCTATAATAGTGAGATTCATAAAGGCAGGTCAAATTCTGTTTGTATTAGTACTTCTTTTGGATTTATACATATTTTAGCGCTCTCTAGCATAAAGCTGGAGACCAACTATGTTGAAGCTTTATAATTTTAAAAATGAAAATTTCGATTTCTGACTACCTCAGTATCTGTTCTTTGCCATGAATTGTGAAAAGTACCATTAACACGCTGATAAACAGTTCTACCTGTTGGTTTAAATAATTTGACCTTGGAACAAGAGATATGACTTAAATTGTGTTTTTAGATCCCAATAAATGTCCAAAAGAGTAGATTCGGGGAGGGGAAATCTTAATTTTAGATGTCTGCATAGAATATTTCATATTGATAACAGTTATACTGTTTGAATTAATCACAAAACAAACCCATATTCCAAAATAGCTGTCATGTAGTACAACAATTGAAATGTGTAAAAGAATAAAGGCAAGTGGTTGGACTGATCCCGTCCCAATTTTTCCTTGGTAAACTGAAGATGCCAATCACAGAAATTAGGCCATCCCTTTGAACAAGGCAATGGGAAATAATTGTCCAATCAAAACTGATTGCCAATAAGCTAGAATATGATAATTTAGACATTTTACAAGGGGCAGCGGGTAAAATACTCATAAGGAGACACACAAGGGAACTCAGGGAGAATTGCCTTGGAAATAAATGAGAAGGATTGATGGAAATCATCTGGGGGAAACTGCTCACCACAGAAAAAGACAGAGGTTGTGGATCTTTGACCAAGAGATGCAGGAGGAGGAAGGGAGACTGGAGAATATCCATGGCTGATGTTGGATTTCTGACCAGATTCCTTTCCTGTACCTGAAAGATGACCTGGCTGTCCTTTCTCTTTCCCCAACCTCAGAGGCGATTATGTAAGTTAAATTGTCCAACCAACTTGTCCAACTAAACCTAGTCTTGTGGGGATCTGCTTGAGTTCATACCTTTCCTTAATTACTGGGTGGGGGCTGTCAGAGACCCTTAGCAATTTTACTAAACAATAAATTAATTTCCATGTAGCGCAATTGCACAGAGTGATTTTGTTGAAGTTCGAAATCAAAAACATTGCTTCCAGTGTGAATAAAGAAACTATAGCCTATACAGTTATTGGGTATGCCTAATCGTTTTGCTAACCCCAAAAAAGGGGTGCATAAAAACAAAATCCCCTACCACTTTCTGATTCCCCTGAACACTGCATTAAGGCAAAGGGGTCCTATATGATTTAACTGAATAACTGTTTTTTTACTAGCACAGAAAAAGGGTCTTCCCAAAGTTCAACAGAATAAAATCCCTGATTTGAAAAGCACACTTTCTACAGAGAGTGGGAACTTTTTCCCTGAGAGAAGGGAGATTTTGCATTGTAGAATGGGGATGAGAAAGGTTTTCTACATAAATATATGAAAGCATTTGTTTTAAAGGTTTGTTGTGTTATAACATTGTGAGTATTCCAAAGTGCACAGGGAGATTAAAATAAAGAGCATCGCACAAATGTCAAATTTCATTTTTGCCAATAGTAAAAAGTGGCATTTTCATTAATTACACTTTGTGAAAAGCAAACCACATACAAAACCTATGGTGTAGTTTCATTATTTGTTATGTTTAAATGAGCTGCATCATTTTGGAGTTCAGGGATTGTTGTGTGTGATAAAATTATTGAAAGGTTCATTTGATCTGTATTCTATTTACTGGAGACTGAAAAGCAAAATTGCACATGTAGTGTGATCTCAGATCTTGTGTTACTGTTTATCCCCAAAAGATTAATTATTTGTATTGAATATTTGTTTTGGTGCCACGGATATTGTGACATGTTGGGTGAAGTAGCATAAATATTAATTTGGCCATAACATTTAATAAAAATAAATTATTTCTATACACCGGCCTGGTTCTTGCTTAACATTGCTAAAGGCAGAGATTCACTGGTTCTAGATGAGTCGCAGACATGGCTCGATAGAACATATAGGTGTTTTATGTGGCACTTTTGATTGGGGTGGAAAATAATTCCCTTTATTAATTGTGATCCAATAAATATATCTCACGTAAATATGTGCTCAGGTCCGGAATCTCGCTTTATGTTTTTAATGCATGACAAGTACATTGTTGACAGGCAATTAATTCTAGTGTAACCACATTGAGGTGGATAGAAGGTTGTGATACAGTATTAAGGAGCCACTGTATGCTGACCCTGAAAATCAGGGGGGTGTACAGAAGTGAGATATTGTGCAGAATGAATGCAAAGTTAGATGGATTTGTATTTGTATTTTGTATGTATTAAGTTTATATAGCGCTTTACTCCAAAGCTCCGCACATTTTAACAACAGTATACATATAACAATAACAAGTTAACAGTAACAGTACAAGCAAATTACAATTTTGAATCAGACCAACAAAACAGCATCTAGAGCAATTAGACAGAAGGGGAGAGGGAGAGTAGTGCAGTAGAACTGGGAGGAAGAGGGAGGGATAGGTAGCAGGAGGGGGAGGAAAACGGAAGGGATAAATGGGTGAGAATGGGTATTTGGTATTGATTGTTGAAATCTAGCAGGAATAAAGTGTGAGGATTTTGCTCCTGTGCAGAGAAATTTTGCTCCTGTGTCCAATGTTGCAAAAAGCCACTTTTTAAATGAGTGCCATTGTACTAGAGATGCCAGGAAACATCTCCAGCCAAGTTATTTATTTGATGAGAATGGTGTGAGAACGAGGCTGGGTAAAGGCAAAGTAGAATGATGCAAGAGATTACCTCAGTAGGAATTGACCTTTGGCAGGATAATGGGATGTCACACAAAGCTTTGGAGGGATTCTACATGACCCAAAATATTTGTGAGGAACAAATTCGAATGGCACAACTTACGGCTCTATAACATTTCCATTTGCAAGAGTGCATTATGCTTGATCAGACTGGAAACCTGAAACAGGCTTAGCAATCACTCCAGAAATTGCAAGACAAAAGTACTGCAAAGTCAGATTTTAGAGCTCAAATCTGAAAATCTCATTGAGCAACTCAAATATGAGCTAAACACATCAACAAGAGAGTGCTGAGTGAGGAATGGAGTTTGCTTCACTGCAAGACACACAAAAAGAGTGTGTGGAAAACATGAGGGTTACCAGACATTTGGTCGAAAAAAATGGTCGGCAGGACAATTGGTCGAAACCATTTGGTCGAAAACCAGATGGTCAAATTTTTTTTGTTGTTGTTATTTTTACTTTTTTTTGTTTTTGGGGGGGTCCTCCCCCCCACCTGGGGGGTATTTGTGTGACTCTATATGAGTATTCATTAAAGCCAGCACTAAAATATTAAGCAATTATTGCAGGGCTCCTTGATTGGGGCGGGTAGGAAGGAACTCCCCAGGTTAAGGGTGGTCTCAATATAACGCGAAACAACAAACATGATTCATTCTCTTGCCTTATATATAGTGCCTGCTAAATTATGGTTTCCATGTAACAGCAATGTAAATAATGCATTTGAATGTTATCCAATGTAAGTTAACTCCTTACATTATCGGAAAGATGAAAGGCTAAATCAGCTCAACTGGAATTCAAATCTGTGATAAACTGTAGGATGAAGACAGTTACTAGCAGAAAATGCTGAACTCACTTAGTCATCTCCATCCACTTCAGAAACATTAGAATGCCCAGAGTTGTTTAGATTGCCATAACATTTAGAGGAAGACGGCATGGTTGAAACTGTATGCCTTTGTGGAGTTATAATAGTGAGATTCATAAAGACAGGTCAAATTATGTTTGTATTAGTACTTCTTTTTGATTTATATATATTTTAGTGCTCTCTAGAATAAAGCTGGAGACCAACTTTGTTGAAGCTTTATAATTTAAAAATGAAAATTTTGATTTCTGACTACCTCAGTATCTGTTCTTTGCCATGAATTGTGAAAAGTGCCATTAACACGCTGATGAACAGTTCTACCTGTTGGTTTAAATAATTTGACCTTGTAACAAGAGATATGACTTAAATTGTGTTTTTAGATCCCAATAAATGTCCAAAAGAGGAGATTCGGGGAGGGGAAATCTTAATTTTAGATGTCTGCATAGAATATTTCATATTGATAACTGTTATACTGTTTGAATTAATCACAAAACAAACCCATATTCCAAAATAGCTGTCATGTAGTACAACAATTGAAATGTGTAAAAAAATAAAGGCAAGTGGTTGGACTGATCCCGTCCCAATTTTTCCTTGGTAAACTGAAGATGCCAATCACAGAAATTAGGCCATCCCTTTGAACAAGGGGATGGGAAATAATTGTCCAATCAAAACCGATTGCCAATAAGCTAGAATATGATAATTTAGACATTTTACAAGGGGCAGGGGGTAAAATACTCATAAGGAGACACACAAGGGAACTCAGGGAGAATTGCCTGGGAAATAAATGAGAAGGATTGATGGAAATCATCTGGGGGAAACTGCTCACCACAGAAAATGACAGAGGTTGTGGATCTTTGACCAAGAGATGCAGGAGGAGGAAGGGAGACTGGAGAATATCCATGGCTGATGTTGGATTTCTGACCAGATTCCTTTCCTGTACCTGAAAGATGACCTGGCTGTCCTTTCCCTTTCCCCAACCTAAGAGGTGATTATGTAAGTTAAATTGTCCAACCAAATTGTCCAACTAAACCTAGTCTTGTGGGGATCTGCTTGAGTTCATACCTTTCCTTAATTACTGGGTGGGGGCTGTCAGAGACCCTTAGCAATTTTACTAAACAATAAATTAATTTCCATGTAGCGCAATTGCACAGAGTGGTTTTGTTGAAGTTCGAAATCAAAAACATTGCTTCCAGTGTGAATAAAGAAACTATAGCCTATACAGTTATTGGGTATGCCTAATCGTTTTGCTAACCCCAAAAAAGGGGTGCATAAAAACAAAATCCCCTACCACTTTCTGATTCCCCTGAACACTGCATTAAGGCAAAGGGGTCCTATATGATTTAACTGAATAACTGTTTTTTTACTAGCACAGAAAAAGGGTCTTCCCAAAGTTCAACAGAATAAAATCCCTGATTTGAAAAGCACACTTTCTACAGAGAGTGGGAACTTTTTCCCTGAGAGAAGGGAGATTTTGCATTGCAGAATGGGGATGAGAAAGGTTTTCTACATAAATATATGAAAGCATTTGTTTTAAAGGTTTGTTGTGTTATAACATTGTGAGTATTCCAAAGTGCACAGGGAGATTAAAATAAAGAGCATCGCACAAATGTCAAATTTCATTTTTGCCAATAGTAAAAAGTGGCATTTTCATTAATTACACTTTGTGAAAAGCAAACCACATACAAAACCTATGGTGTAGTTTCATTATTTGTTATGTTTAAATGAGCTGCATCATTTTGGAGTTCAGGGATTGTTGTGTGTGATAAAATTATTGAAAGGTTCATTTGATCTGTATTCTATTTACTGGAGACTGAAAAGCAAAATTGCACATGTAGTGTGATCTCAGATCTTGTGTTACTGTTTATCCCCAAAAGATTAATTATTTGTATTGAATATTTGTTTTGGTGCCACGGATATTGTGACATGTTGGGTGAAGTAGCATAAATATTAATTTGGCCATAACATTTAATAAAAATAAATTATTTCTATACACCGGCCTGGTTCTTGCTTAACATTGCTAAAGGCAGAGATTCACTGGTTCTAGATGAGTCGCAGACATGGCTCGATAGAACATATAGGTGTTTTATGTGGCACTTTTGATTGGGGTGGAAAATAATTCCCTTTATTAATTGTGATCCAATAAATATATCTCACGTAAATATGTGCTCAGGTCCGGAATCTCGCTTTATGTTTTTAATGCATGACAAGTACATTGTTGACAGGCAATTAATTCTAGTGTAACCACATTGAGGTGGATAGAAGGTTGTGATACAGTATTAAGGAGCCACTGTATGCTGACCCTGAAAATCAGGGGGGTGTACAGAAGTGAGATATTGTGCAGAATGAATGCAAAGTTAGATGGATTTGTATTTGTATTTTGTATGTATTAAGTTTATATAGCGCCTTACTCCAAAGCGCTGCACATTTTAACAACAGTATACATATAACAATAACAAGTTAACAGTAACAGTAGAAGCAAATTACAATTTTGAATCAGACCAACAAAACAGCATCTAGAGCAATTAGACAGAAGGGGAGAGGGAGAGTAGTGCAGTAGAACTGGGAGGAAGAGGGAGGGATAGGTAGCAGGAGGGGGAGGAAAACGGAAGGGATAAATGGGTGGGAATGAGTATTTGGTATTGATTGTTGAAATCTAGCAGGAATAAAGTGTGAGGATTTTGCTCCTGTGCAGAGATATTTTGCGCCTGTGTCCAATGTTGCAAAAAGCCACTTTTCAAATGAGTGCCATTGTACTAGAGATGCCAGGAAACATCTCCAGCCAAGTTATTTATTTGATGAGAATGGTGTGAGAACGAGGCTGGGAACTGGCAAAGTAGAATGATGCAAGAGATTACCTCAGTAGGAATTGACCTTTGGCAGGATAATGGGATGTCACACAAAGCTTTGGAGGGATTCTACATGACCCAAAATATTTGTGAGGAACAAATTCAAATGGCACAATTAACGGCTCTATAATATTTCCATTTGCAAGAGTGCATTATGCTTGATCAGACTGGAAACCTGAAACAGGCTTAGCAATCACTCCAGAAATTGCAAGATAAAGTACTACAAAGTCAGATTTTAGAGCTCAAACCTGAAAATCTCATTGATCAACTCAAATATGAGCTAAACACATCAACAAGAGAGTGCTGAGTGAGGAATAGAGTTTGCTTCACTGCAAGACACACAAAAAGAGTGTGTGGAAAACATGAGGGTTACCAGACATTTGGTTGAAAGAAAATGGTCGACAGGACAATTGGTCGAAACCATTTGGTCGAAAACCAAATGGTCGAATTATTATTATTTTTTTTAATTTTTTTTTTTTTTTTGGGGGGGGGGGTCCTCCCCCAACCCCCTTTTTTTTCTAAAAAACCCTTTTTCCCAAAACGAAAACCTAAAAAATACATATATAAATTTAAAAAAAATTCGACCATTTGGTTTTCGACCAAATTACGTCGACCATTTGTCTTTCGACCAAACGTCTTTCGACCAAATATCCGGACACCAAACAAGAGCAGACTGCAACACAAGGTGAATGATCAAACCACTTACAATTGTGCATTGTTGGATGAGAGTGTGGCCTTTAAACAGTCCATAAATCAGCTTAAACAAGAAAATAGATTATTTATAAAAACAATCGATTCCCAAAATTACTTTGATCAGATGTATCAGGGTTTAAGGATTCTGAATCAACAGAAAATTCAACAGATTAAGGAAAAATACCTTTTGAACTAGGATAACAGTGTCCTATTACAAAAAGTAGGTCAGCTGAAAATGGATGCAGAAAAGGGTCAGTCAGGTTCTCTGGGGAGAAAATATGGGAAGACCCTCTGCCCAGGCCAAATCAAGTGGTAACCAGTCAGGGTATCAGTGAAATGACCCCTATGACTGTGCTACCTATGTACACCCTTGATTTAAAGGGACAAAACTGACCCTGGGGAATGTGTACACTCCCGGTACGTAATTCCCTCCAAACAGTCACCCTCAAAATCTGAACTTCCAAAGCACTACTCATCCTTCGGTTCAGTTCCAGAACAATAGATCCATGAACCAAAGAGAAGGATGAATCAGAACTAAAAATTATGGGGGAAATTTCCAATGCCAAATCTACTCTGCTAGAAGGGACAGTAAACCTCCTTTTAGAGAGCAGCAGAGGTATGAACAGAGACCGCCCTACACCAATAGGAATTTACACAGCTAGAGCAACAAGTCCAACAGTCGACCGACATGGGGCACATGATGAGGGCTCAGTCAAACCCTCAATTTTTCAAAGCACCCCAGACCACCCCAACACCTTGGTCTGATGCCCCAGGAGAGAAATTAAAGAGGGAAAGTCCCGACAAGCAACAACTTCCTGAGGTGGAGGCCATGGTTGAGGGGAGATGCCCAGCCCTTGAGGAAGCTTTCTTTTGTACCAGAAAAGAACCCCTGGAAACCTCTCAGCCCCAAAGTGAATCTTTTACCATTGGGAAGATAGAACCCAAAGAGCAGAGGAAGTAGAAAGGGTCACAGAAAAACTCACTTTGTAGACACACAAAACAAAATAATACCCTTTGAAAGATAAGAATCCCCAGAGGATTTGGTATAGGAAATGTTCTCTTTTAGGAATGTGGGGATCCCTTTCAAAGAAAAATGGGACAAAAGAGACCCTAAATCCAACGGAGTAGGTATAAAAACCGACCCAGATCCATACAATCCTGGACCCCAATTGTGTGAGCCAGATCAGACAAAAGCCACAGAGGTAGACTCCCCACATACAAGTTCCAAGAACTGTCTTTGGGAAAAATGTAGACAGCAAAGAATATGGGGACAAAGAGGATTCCCTGACTACCAAAATTTAAAAATGTCTATTTATTCCTGCAGATTCCTGATCTCTGGCTCCAGAAAATTTCAACATTGAGAAAATGACTGCCAAGCTGTCAAATTACTTACACTTTGTATGTACTTTGGAGGAAAAAGGGGGAATATTTTATGCAACGGTCAAGGTACAGGTTAGTGTGAAGTATTGGCTTAGTGGATACTGGATCCCAAGCTACTCTTCTGTCCAAAAAGGCTTTTGACCAAGTGAATTTAAGAAGGGGGAGAGTGTTATAAATAGCGTCACGAGAACGCAGCGTACCTGTTCGTCCAGTTGGGTTCCTTGGTGATGAGGCCAGGCTGTCAGATGACCCGTGGAGACGTGACTGATGGTGCGGGAAACCAGCCCAACACCAGCCCGAATGGAACCGGATTGGAGGTGAACCGGCTCCCAACGCCACGGGTTGGCTCACCCCTGATTTGCGTGGCGTCAGGACAGTGCAAGCACTGACAGGGGGAGCCTCTGGGTAGAAGGTTCAAGGTCCACAGGAGACAGTGTGATCCCGACGGATGCTGATGAGGATCAGGAGTCCAGAAGCAGAACAGTTCCTCCAGGAGCGACGACTAGGCGCCAAGAGGAGTTGGCTGGCAGGCGAGGAGAGCTACGAGAACCAGAAGGAGCAGTGGGAACTCTGAACCAGATGGAATCAGGAAGGACTGAGCCAGGCAGGCAGGAAAGGAATGACAGGAACGAGAACCAAGGAGGGCCAACGGGAACCCAGAACCAGAATGGAAGCAGGAAGAAGGGGGCGAGGCAGAACAGGTAAGGAGTCAGGAGTGCCCCAGGCAGAACAAGGGCAGGAGGAAGACAACAGGAAAACGGGAAGGCAACACAAGGGGCAGCGAAGACACGATCCGTACAAACCGCGTTGAGACGCGGTTTGGAAAAGGATCAGGGCTCCTTAAATAGGCCCACCAGCACCTGGGAGGCTTGCAACGCAAGCCGTGCTGCCTCCCAGGCATTGGATAACCCACAACAAGGCTTGATCCGCAGATCTCCCCGAATCGAGCATCCTGTGCACCGTGCATGCACGGAGAGCGGACGCCCGCGCATGCGCAGAGCAGTGTGCACAGAAGACCCGGAAGCGCCCGAGACCCAGGACAGCCCCGGACCCCGAAGCCGAAAGCCGGGATACAACCTCCAGGACGGGGAGCGCCATAGCGGGTAAGGAGACCCCAGGACAGGCGGCGTGACACTATGCCCCCTCCCAGAAAGACCCGGGGCCCCAGGTTTCCAGGGAAAACGAAGAAAGAATTCACGGATAAGCCGGGGAGCGTGCACATTACAGCGTGGCTCCCAAGTGCGATCACAAGCAGGATAACCCTTCCAATCGATTAAGGATTGGAGTACACAGATCTCCTGAACCTCAAACTCAGGAACCCCCTGTACCAGAACGGAGGAGGGTTGTGGACCAGAGCGCCTAAAGACATCCTTCACATAGGACTTCAAAAGGGAGACATGAAATACAGGGTGTTTTCTCCAAGTGAGGGGTAGCACTAATCGAAAAGCCACTGAAGACAAACGTTTGGCAATCCTGAAAGGCCCATAGAACCGGGGTGCCAACTTAGTGGGTAAATTGCGAACAGGCAGGTTCTTGGAAGACAACCAAACCAGATCGCCCACCTGGAAATCGGGTTCTGTGGTTCGGTCCTTATCAGCCTGCTCCTTCATGCGCTCTCGTGTCTCTGTAAGGGTACTCCGGGCCAGGTCATGCTGTTTCTGAATATTGAAGACCAATTGATCCGCAGACGGAACAGTGCTGGGCACCACAGGTGAGAAGGGAACCAGCTTGGGATGTTGTCCGGCTGAACAAAAAAATGGACTGATACCGGTGGCAGCATGGGTCGCATTATTATAGGAAACTTCCGCCAGATCCAGGTACCTTAGCCAGTTTGACTGAGTGGCATTGGCATAGCAATGTAAGTATTGCTCCAGGGTTTGATTCGTCCTTTCGGTCTGACCATTGGTGTGCGGGCGATAGCCTGAGCTCAAGGCTCTGTGGATACCTAGATGATTACACAACTGATGCCAGAAAGAAGAAAGAAATTGTGAACCACGATCAGAGATGATCTTCTCTGGGAGTCCATGTAACCGATAAATGTTGTGTAGAAATGCCAAAGCCATCTGGGAGGAAGTTGGGATCTTCATGAAAGGAATGAAGTGTGCGTATTTAGTGAAACAATCCACGACCACCATGACACAAGTGTGACCCTCAGAGGGCGGAAGCTCAACAATGAAGTCCGTGGCGATAGTATGCCAAGGGTAGGGTGGTGTTTCAGTAGGCTTAAGTAGCCCCAAAGGCTTTCTTCTGGGCGTCTTCGTCTGAGCTCAGATTGGACAACTTTCCACATACGATTTTACTTCTTTGGCCCATCCAGGCCACCAGAATTGTCTGGAGATCAACTCTTGAGTAGCCTTGATCCCACGTTGACCAGCTACTTGAGAATCATGAAAGCCATGTAGAATGTCCAAGCGAAGGGCAATCGTCGGTATGTATAACCGGTTCAGAAAGAACAGAAAACCGTCGCGTTCACAGATCTGGGGTTTCTTCAGCAGATTGACACGTTCCGGATCCCTCAAGGTCTCTTGAATGATCCTCTGGAGATGCGGAGTTATGGTCAGTAGAAAGTGTTTGGGAGATATCATAGGCGTGTTCAAACCGACTCCCACTTCTTCCTTCTCCAAGGATCGGGATAAGGCATCAGCCTTCTGGTTCTGGGAGCTAGGAATGTATGTGATATTAAAGTCATAGTGGGAGAAGAAGAAGGCCCATCGGGCTTGGTGAGCGGTGTGACACTGCAATGATCGTAGGAACTTCAAATTTGCGATGGTCAGTACGGACTTCTACAGGGAAACGACCACCAAGCAAATGATGCCTCCACTCTTCGAATGCCGTCTTGATGGCCAAAAGTTCTTTTTCAATGACTGCATAGTTCAGCTCACTGGAGGTGAGTTTCCGTGAGTAATAGGCCACAGGGTGTTCATCACCGGACGTAGGATGCTTTTGCAAGAGGACCGCTCCAGCAGCGAAGTTGGAAGCATCCGCTTCGATGACATAGGGCATCTCATTGTTGGGATGACGCAAAACAGGAGCTGTACTGAACGCTGTTTTTAAGCAATCAAAAGCTGTTGATGCCTCTTGATCCCAAAGGAAAGGCATCTTAACACTGGTCAGACATGTCAATGGGGCCGTGACCTGTGAAAACTGTGGAATAAAACGCCGATAAAAGTTGGCGAACCCCAAGAACCGCTGAAGGGACTTCAGATCATGTGGTTGTTTCCAATTCTGGATAGCCTTCACTTTGCCCGAATCCATGTGTATACCTGCATTGCTGATTACGTATCCCAGGAACTCCATGCTATTCCGATGAAACGAACACTTTTCGGCTTTGGCGTACAGATGATTATGAGACAGTCGCAGAAGTACTTCTCGGACATGCGAGACATGTTCCTTCAGATTGTCCGAGAAGATCAGGATGTCGTCCAGGTAAACCCAGACCGAGATGCCAATCAAGTCACCAAAGACGTTTTCCATAAACCGTTGGAAGACGGCTGGGGCATTACACAACCCGAAGGGCATTACGCTGTATTCATAGTGCCCAAAGGGTGTCTTGAATGCCGTCTTCCACTCGTCGCCCTCTTTGATTCTAACCAGGTGGTAGGCTCCCCAGAGATCCAACTTAGTGAAGACATTGGCAGAACGTAAGGACTCCATGATGTTCCGAATCAAAGGTAATGGGTACCTGTCCTTGAGTGTTATGTCATTCAATTGGAGGCAATCGATGCAGGGCCGCAGGGTCCCCTCTTTCTTTTTGACAAAGAACAGCGGGAAACCGGCAGAGGATTTGGAAGGTACGATGTAACCCTTCTTAGTACAATCATCCAGATAATCCCGGAGCACCTGTCTTTCAGATTGAGTTAGAGAGTATATCTTCCCATGAGGAATCACAGCACCAGGAATCAGGTCTATGGGACAGTCAAATGTCCTGTGAGGAGGAAGAGGTATCTCTCCAGGCTCAGAAAACACTGTACAAAGGTCGGCATAAACATTCGGAATCTGGGACAAGGAACATAAAGCAGATGAGTCCCCTCCCGGGACTAGAGGGATCGAGGCGATTACTAAATCAAAAAATACAACAAATCTCAGACTGTTTATGTGTTTTGAATATATGTGGAATCAACGTTGGGTTAAAAAAATATAAATACACAATAGGTGGCGCAAAGTTAATGATAACTGCAACAACCAAAGAGATACCTAATCGGAAATGTTTGATAAACTAGGAAAATAGGGTGGTCTTGCAAATGTAAATTAAAATAAATGTGGCTCAATGTATGTGTAATATTATCCGGGGAAATAATGTTTAATCAAAAACACTTAACTCTTTTTCCTCCTCTCTCTATAATTATTAACATCGTTCCTTTCTGCCTGGGGATCAGATGCACTGGAGACCTGGGAGAACCCCAGACACCCTGGAAAGGAGCGAAGAAAGAAGAAAAAGAGGGTTCGGTTCCATGACCATACCCCTAGAATGCAACAATAAGAAGGTGGAGACCAGAGCCACCCCACCCTCTCCCATAGGAGAAAGGAAAGCCAAATAACCCATGATGGGCTGTTCTTGACCAAAGGGATGAAGAAACATGGATGACTCTGATGAAGCCAAATCCAAACCTCACTCTTCCCTGCTCTTTCCCAGGAGTGTAACAATGATAAAAGAGCAGGTGGGTGTCAGCCCCAGGATCAAGTTAAATGAAGGGCTGTGTTAGGACCAAAATGTGAATAAATACCTTCTTGTCATGGGAAGGCACACTGGAAGACTGAAAAGCCAGCATCAAAAATGTAAACATTGCCAACGTGCCAAGTGAATTCAAATGTATATACTTCTGCAGTAGAAGCAAGAAACATGTGAAAAATAAAACCAGGCTGCAGAAGGGAATTGGAAATGTACATTGTTGGCTGACAGACGAAAGGCAACATGACACTCACAACCATTGCACATCAAAATGCAGTGTACCTTGAAAATCAAGAGTACAGAATGTTGCTTGCATGCAATCGTCAAAGCTCAAAACCAGAGGACTAATTTCCATGCAGGTGATGGGATGTTTTAAATATAATCTTGTAGACACAGATAGCAAAGAATAAAGGGTAGCTTTGTAAACACATAAACAGTTAACATGAACAGGAGTGAATTTGCACCTTAAGAACAATAAACACATGAAAAAACGAATCTCTAGTGCAGAGTCAGGCGAAATACGTGTCATAATGTAAAATGGAATTTGATGCCATGATGTGAAATATTAAAAGGCCTCATGTTTTAAATCAGTAGCAACATTTGAACACACCAGTTTCGGTTCACTTCCCCCAACAGATATAAAAGGTCATGCTCTGCCTTTCCATGTTTTCTGAAAATCTCTTTTGAAGAGCCAACCTGTGTTGTACTGATGCTTGTATTAGGGTGGAGACATGACATATGGGTAATAAATGGCAGATCTTCATAGGCTTAACTTTGTAAAATACCCAAAATTCAACTAATTGTGTGGTCCTTCTGTGGGCTGACTGGAAGGATTGCCTGCAATCAAGACTGTCACATGATGCTAGATACGCATGTGGCCAGAGAGATAAACTGGATTCAGCATCCAATAAGCCCGGCTATTGACTATGCAAAAATCTTGATCGGCTTCATGGCCGGCAGAATAACACAGGAAGCAGATGGCCAGAGCTCATGTTGAGTGGGGAAATGGAACTTAATGTGGCATCTATGTCAGAATATGGATATATGGTTAGAGTTGTATTAAGAATCATACTTTGTTCATTTTTTTCAGGAACCATTAGTAGCTAAGTAATGGTTCAAGTAGCATTAGAAAAACGGATGTATCAGCCTACCTGTTGGTTTAACTCTTGTGAACTTGGGAACCAGAGATACAACCAAAATTGTGTTTTTAGATCCCCTGAAAATTTCAAAAAGAGGAGAATCAGGGAGGTAATAGGTTAATGAATTAGATGTCTGTATAGAACATTTCATATTGATAAATGTTATCATTTTTGAACTAATCATGAAAAAAACATTTGCACATGCAACATCGTGCTAAGATAAGACGGGTTTCTTCAGAACCGGCATGGGCAGACCATGTTGGTCATCTAAATATTATTTATTTTTATTTATTTATTCGGATTTATTTAAAGCGCACGTCAGCCCGGGGGCATCGTGGCGCTGTTACATGAATACATACATAGTCTGGTTACAATGGAAGGAAGATGGTTACAAAGCAATTTTCATTACAGCAAGCATTTCGTGTCGAACACTTTTCGTATCAGATGCGTGCGAGCTGAAGTGGGTGTAGGGAAGGAGGAGTTAGTTGAATAGCGTGGTTTTGAGGGATTTGCGAAAGAGATACAGCGATGGTTCTGCTCTGAGCGAGTTGGGGAGGGCATTCCAGAGCTTAGGTGCTATGTGAGGGAAGCCAATGCCGCCGGCTTTGGCTCTTTTTACAGTGGGTACTTGGAGTTGGTTGGCGTGATGACTTCTTCTGGGGCGGATGGAGGAGTTCTTGGTTATAGTTTCAGATAGGTAGGGGGGTGCTGTGTGGTTGATGCATTTGTGTGTGAGGGTGAGGATTTTAAAGTTGATCCTTTCCTTGACTGGGAGCCAGTGGACGCGTCTTCTGGCCTGTGAGATATGGTCGGTTTTGGGAATGTGTAGTGCAGCACAGAGGGCATTGTTTTGCACTATTTGGAGCCTGTTTAGGTTTTTTGACGAAGTGCCTGCCAGGAGGGCGTTACAGTAGTCTAATCTGGCTCCTATCGTAGCTCTGGCTATGGAGAGGCAGTTGGGCGTGGTGAGGTAGGGTTTTATGGCGTAGATGAGTTTGGTAGTCAGAGCAGAAGCTGAGGCAATGGCGCTGGTTTGTCTTGTCATTGAGAGTGTCGCGTCAATGTAGACTCCTAAGGTCTTGACGGCAGAGGAGACAGGTATGCTAATACTGTCGATGTTCATGTGCGAATAATCGGGGCTGAGTTTGGTTAGAGTTTCGTTAGGGGCTAGGATGATGATTTCGGTTTTGTCTCCGTTTAGGCAGAGACCATGGATAGCCATCCATGTTTGGATAGTCGAGTAGATTTTGAGGAGGGCTTCTGAGTCAAGGTCGTAGTCTCCAGAGAGGGGGAGGAGGACCTGCGTGTCATCAGCGTAGTTGGTATACGCTATGTTGAGGGAGTCCAGTAAGTCAAAGAGGGGTTTGGTGAATAGGTTGTAGAGGGTCGGTGCGGTGCAGGACCCTTGTGGGACTCCACAATTGATAGTGGTGGGGGGGGCGCTATCCTGGTCAGAGTACACTTTCATGGCCCTGCCTTCGAGGAAGGATGTGATCCACGTGGTAGCCTTGTGAGAGAAGTGTGCAGAATTGGAGAGGTGCGATGTGAGAATGCTGTGGTCGACCAGATCGAATGCTGCTGAAAGGTCGAGTAGGAGGAGGAGGGCAGGTTTGCCTGTGTCCATTATTTTAGTAATTTGATTTTTTAAATCTAGAAGAGCAGATTCAGTCCCATGGCCTTTGCGGAAACCTGACTGTCTTTTTCCTAGGATGGTGTTGGTTTCCAGGTAGTGTTGGATTTGATTGTGTGCGGCTTTGTCTAGGATTTTAAGGAGAAAGGGGACGGTGGTGATGGGGCGATAGTTGTTAGGGGAGGAAGGATCGAGAGAGGGTTTTTTTAGGAGTGGGCGGACCCAGGCTTCTTTTAGGCATTGTGGTACACTTCCAGACACGAAATAGGCATTGATAAAAGCCGTGATGATGGGGGTGAGGTATTCTGCGCACTCTTTGATTACGGAGGGTGGGCAGATATCCCCTTTGCATGTGGAGGGTTTGATTTTTTTAAGGAGGTCCTTGACTTCCGTCTCTGAGACTTCTCTGAAGGCAAAGAGGGGTGTTTGTGAAGGAGAGTTGTAGGTGAGAGGTATGGGCGGGCAGGTGGGGGTGTTGAGAGCTTTGCGTTGGAAGGCTATTTTGTCTTGGAGTAATTTAACTTTGTTGAGGAGAGCAGCCTGGATGCCTGTACACCATGCTTCATCCTTGATGATTTCGTCTGGGCTGGAGGCTGGTGTGGTGAGTTCTTTGAATATGGAGAAAATTTCTCTTGATTTGGAACTGGCATTAGTGATTCTCTGGTTGTAGGATTCGGATTTAGCAAGGAATATGGCTTTTTTGTAGGTCAGAGAGATCTCTTTAAAGTCATTAAGCGAGGATTGGTTAGGTGCTGCTTGCCACCTGGATAGGGCTTTGCGTTTCTTAGTGCGTAGGACGGATAGTTCTTCAGTGAACCAGGAATTGCAGTGTATTGATTTTTTTCCTTTTTTTTCTTCTAGCGGGGCAATGAAATCGATGGCTTGAGTGAGTGTGCTGGAGTAGATGTTGGCTAGAGATGTGGGGTCAAGGGGGAAAGGATGCTTGAGTTGCGGGGTATCAAGGAGAGGGGCGAGGTTGGCAGCAGTGAGTTTTTTGGAGCTTCTTACTTTAGCGGGTGTGGCATGAGTTAAGGTTTATGAGTGGGCGTGGTAGGAATGGTGAATTGGATGAGGTGATGGTCCGTCCATGGAAGGGCTGAGATGGAGGTAATTGCAGATGAGCAGTTGTGATCAGCTAGCCAGTCAATGGATCTGCCTTTGCTGTGAGTGGGTGCAGTAATTTTGTGTTCGAACCCCATGTTAGATAATTCTTTGGCTAAATTTGCGGCTGCTTTGTCCTTCGGGTCAGCTAAGCCAAGATTAATGTCCCCTAGAAGGATGCTTTTGGTGGTGCTTTTGAGGTTGTTGCCTATGTTTTGGAGGAGCTGCTTTTGGTAGTCAAGGGGAGATCCTGGTGGTCTGTAGGTGATAAAGAAGTTTATGGTGCATTAGGTGAAAGGGCTAGTTTGGCAGTGAGGAGATCGGCGTTATTGTCCCATTGTTGATTACACATTCTTATGGAGAGGGTGTCCTTAAAGATGAGGGCCACGCCGCCACCAATTTTTAAGTTTTTACGGTCCTGTTTAAGGATGGTATAGTTTTCAGGGAGAGCGAGGTGAATGGAAGGACTGGAGGCTTCATGGAGCCAGGTTTCGGAAATGGCAAGTATGTCGAGATTGTGGGTGGTGATAAGGTCATTGATTTCAATGGCATGGGCATGGACAGAGCGCGCGTTGATGAGAGCGCATCTTAAATTTGGATGTAGAGTGTGTGTGTTGGTGGTGCTGGGGGTGGGCGGTGTGAATTTGGGTGTGTGAGGCTTGGGCGTGGCACATGCAGCGTGATGAGAGCTAAGGTAGTGAGCGTGGTCAGGGAAGGAAGTCTGGGCGGCTGAAGTATGGGTGCGAGAGCTGAGTCTGTAGTTCCTAAGGAGTGTGGAGTGTGGAGTACTGCGGAGAGTAAGGAGGTGTTTGGTGCGAGTTCTTAGTCTACAGAGCCTGAGGTGGAGTGGGTGGTGTCCGACCGGATCGGTAAGGAAGTTGAGTGTGGGATGGAGTGCATATGGTGGTGTGTTGTGTATGAGATCAGATTGTGGGGTAGGGCAAAGGTGGGCATGTTGGTTTGGGTGCGCATGCAGCATGTTGCAGGTGGCCAAAAAGGAGAGGGATGTGAGAAAGATGGAAAAAGTGGAAGGGATGTATGTAGGCGCATTGGGGTGTGGGCTAGGGGGCTGCATTGGTAAACAAGAGATGTACAGGTAGGTGGGCAAAAACGCTGTAGCTCAGATCACAAAGTAAATCAGGGCAGTTTGGGGCAGTCAGTATCACAAAAAAGCATTTTGACCAAGGGGCACACACTACTGAAATGTGGTCTGTGGGTGACCATAGGGCACAATACAATTCTAAACTGGTCTGTAGGTGACCATGGGGCACAATACAATTCTAAACTGGTCTGTGGGCGACCATAGGGCACAATACAATTCTAAACTGGTCTGTGGGCGACCATGGGGCACAATACAATTCTAAACTGGTCTGTGGGCGACTATAGGGCACAATACAATTCTAAACTGGTCTGTAGGCGACCATGGGGCACAATACAATACTGAAGTGTGGTCTGTGGGCGACCATAGGGCACAATACAATTCTAAACTGGTCTGTAGGCGACCATGGGGCACAACACGACTGAAGAGTGGTCTGTGGGCGACCATAGGGCACAATACAATTCTAAACTGGTCTGTAGGCGACCATGGGGCACAATACAATACTGAAGTGTGGTCTGTGGGCGACCATAGGGCACAATACAATTCTAAACTGGTCTGTAGGCGACCATGGGGCACAATACAATACTGAAGTGTGGTCTGTGGGCGACCATAGGGCACAATACAATTCTAAACTGGTCTGTAGGCGACCATGGGGCACAATACAATACTGAAGTGTGGTCTGTAGGCGACCATGGGGCACAATTCACTTGTGGGTTACCGTGAGGCACAACACCAGGCATAGCATGAACCATATAACTATCAAAAGCACAATATAGGACAATGGGTGTCTGATCCAGGGCATAGCACGTGACAGGGGTAACAGGGGAGCACTACTGTGGCTAGTTATAGCATAGCAGTTTAACAGTAGCAGTACTCACATGGATTAATGTCCAGTATATATACGATCATCCGCGTTCAGTGCATTAAAAAATGTTTTTCCGTAATGCGGAGTTTGCCTTTGAACTTTGCGTGGGTCAGGGGACTATCAGTAACAGTAGCTCCCCGGAGCGAAGAGGGGCAAACAGGGCAAACAGGGCCTTATGTTGGCCTTGAGTGGCCGCCGGCTTCCGCCTGCCGGCGGATGTGTGGGCTTAAAAGCAGCCTACACACCGTTGCTAGGCAACGTGTAATGCTAAGCCTCGCTTTCGGGCCGCATCGCGCCCGACATCTTGTTTTTTGAAAAAATGTCGGCGCGCGTGTTTCTATGGGCGCAGGAGGCGGTAGGGGCTTCTGTGCTGAGGTGCCCAGGGGGAGCAGATGGCCAGATGCAGGGGGGTGCCCAGGGGGGGCAGATGGCAGAAATCTTCTGCGGATCCTGTGAGGGGAACACGCCGCCTCCGTCGAGTCGGGAGGTCTCCGCTGCGATCCTGGACGTCCTGCGGTCCTGGACGGTGGTGGGGGGCTCCTGCCCTCTCCACGTCGATGGGGGTCTGAGGGGGGCAAACAGGGCAGACGGCCTTATGTTGGCCTTGAGTGGCCGCCGGCTTCCGCCTGCCGGCGGATGTGTGGGCTTAAAAGCAGCCTACACACCGTTGCTAGGCAACGTGTAATGCTAAGCCTCGCTTTCGGGCCGCATCGCGCCCGACATCTTGTTTTTTGAAAAAATGTCGGCGCGCGTGTTTCTATGGGCGCAGGAGGCGGTAGGGGCTTCTGTGCTGAGGTGCCCAGGGGGAGCAGATGGCCAGATGCAGGGGGGTGCCCATGGGGGGCAGATGGCAGAAATCTTCTGCGGATCCTGTGAGGGGAACACGCTGCCTCCGTCGAGTCGGGAGGTCTCCGCTGCGATCCTGGACGTCCTGCGGTCCTGGACGGTGGTGGGGGGCTCCTGCCCTCTCCACGTCGATGGGGGTCTGAGGGGGGCAAACAGGGCAGACGGCCTTATGTTGGCCTTGAGTGGCCGCCGGCTTCCGCCTGCCGGCGGATGTGTGGGCTTAAAAGCAGCCTACACACCGTTGCTAGGCAACGTGTAATGCTAAGCCTCGCTTTCGGGCCGCATCGCGCCCGACATCTTGTTTTTTGAAAAAATGTCGGCGCGCGTGTTTCTATGGGCGCAGGAGGCGGTAGGGGCTTCTGTGCTGAGGTGCCCAGGGGGAGCAGATGGCCAGATGCAGGGGGGTGCCCAGGGGGGGCAGATGGCAGAAATCTTCTGCGGATCCTGTGAGGGGAACACGCCGCCTCCGTCGAGTCGGGAGGTCTCCGCTGCGATCCTGGACGTCCTGCGGTCCTGGACGGTGGTGGGGGGCTCCTGCCCTCTCCACGTCGATGGGGGTCTGTTTATTATGATGGGGGGCATATTATTATGCTTAACAATTCCTTTGCAATACCTGCCATGTAGTGATGTTTTAAGTGCAAAACTTGAAATCTGTAAAAAAAATAAATGCAATTTGGTGGACTTATCCCATCCCAATTTGGCTGTGGAAAACTGAAGAGGCCAATTACAGTAAAAAGGTCATCCTCTTGAATAAGGGGATGGGAAATAACTGTCCAATCAAAACTGATGACATATGATAATTTAGACATTTTGGTGGGTTGGTAAAAGATTCATAAGGAGACACACAAGAGAACTCAAGAAGAACTGCCTGGGAAATGAATAAGAAGGATTGATGGAAATCACCTGAGGGGTACTGCTAACCACAACAAGGGACTGAGCCTGGGGCTCTTTGAACAAAGAAGGCAGGAGAAGGAAAGGAGACTTGAGAATATCCATGACTGAGGTTGGATGTTTGATCAGATTCCTGTCCTGTACATGAAAGATGACCTGGCTGTCTTTTCCTTTGTGAGATGAGTATGTAAGTTAACGTGTCCAATCAACTTGTCTAACTAAACCTTTTCTTGTGGGCATCTGCTTGAGGTCATACCTTTCCCTTTATTAGTGGGCGGGGGCTGGCAGTAGACCCTTAGCAATCTTATTAAACAATAATATAATTAATTACCTTATAGCCAAATTACAGAGTCATTTTGTTGAAGTTCAAAATCAACAACATTGCCTTCAGTGTGAATAACAAAATGATAGCCAAAAACTAATTGGGTAGTCCTAATGTTTTGCCAACCACAAAACTCCCTTAAGGAAGGGGTCCATAAATCAAAATTCCCTACTGATTTATGATTCCCCTGAACCCTGCATTAAGGCAGAGGGGTCCCATATGATTTACTGAATAACTGTGTTTTTGTGCTGGGACAGAAAAAGAGTCTTCCCAAAGTCCACAGAACAAACTCCCTGAATTGAAAGGTGCAATTTCTACAGAGTTGTAAAGTGCTCTGTGAGAGAAGGTAGATTTCGCATTGCAGTATGGGGATGAACAAGATATTCTACAAAAATATTTGAAAGTCTTTGTTTTAAAAGTTTGTTGTGCTATAGCATTGTGAGCATTGCACAGTGTGCAGGGAGATTAAAATAAAGAGCGCTGAGCATGTCAAATTTCATTTCTGCCAATAGTTAAAAGTGGCGGACTCTTTCATTCTTCATAGAGACAAACTGCTTTGTGTAAAAGTCCTAATGGATTAAAAACACACAAAAAAAAAAAATTAACCTTTGTGAAAAGTGAGCCTCATGCAAAGTCTATGTATAGTTAAACTATTTGTTATGTTTTAATGAGCTGCATCCTTTTTGCATTAAGGGATTTTTATATGTGATCATTGTTTTGAAATGTTCATTTGACCTGTATTCTATTTACTGGAGACTGAAAAGAAAAAGTACACATGTGGTGTAATCTCAGATCTTGTCTAACTGTTTATCCCCAGAAGGTGGATTATTTGCATGCAATCTTTTTTTTCGTGCCACAGAGAATGTGGCGTGTCGGGTGAAGTAATGTAAGTATTCATCTTTTCATAATAATTAATAAAATGATATTATGTCTATACACCAGCCTGGTTCTTGGCTTAACATTGCTAAAGGGGGAGAGATTCACTGGTTCTAGATGAGTCACAGACAGGGCTCGATAGAACATAGGTGTATTGGTGTGGTGCTTTTGATTGGGGTGGAAAAGAATTTCCTTTATTAATTGTGGTCCCATAAATATATCTCACAATGAAGTGTGAATTTCAAAGATGTCATGTTAAGCTCTATTGTGGGAAATGTACTCATGTATTATTCCAATAGGTGAAATTTGCACTCCTGCATGAGTTGCTTGCGGCAGTGTTTCAACCAACATAAATGTTGAAATGAAGCAACACACATATTAATGGTGCATAACCAAAGTGGTTTATTTCAGGCCAACAGATGTTTATGTAGGACAGCACCATCTATTGAAATAAATCACTGTTTGGCACTTAAGTAAATGGGCTGGTGGTCACTGACATTGAGGCTGAACCAGGTGTGTCAAGGTGAGTTCCCTAAATGACAGCCCTGTCAGCTTCAATGGTCTGCAGTCTTTATTGGGTTTTGCAAGGTGTTTATCTGCTATTTGTGGAAGTGGTGGTCAGGCTCTAGTCTAATGGGATTCAATGATGCTCCCACAAGAGAGGAGATTATTATGAGCATGCCACCAATGTAACACATTTACACTTTTGGGATTTCATTTTCTCTCTTGTGAAAAATGCATCATCTATAGTGACAGCACAGCGGCACCTGGGTTCTACACCCAACCAGGCCTCTCTGCCACGCACTAAAACCACAGATGCAAGGGGCAAAGTAATAAGGTCTGCAAGTTCAAACCATTTCCAATCAGCAGCCGTTTTAAGCTTTTGGGGAACTGAGTATTTTTAGCTTTTGGCTTTTCTATTTCTAGTGATTTTATTTTACTGTAAATTCTATTTTAGCCTTGCGTAGTGAATTATAATTCTGCCACTAGATTCAATATCTAAGTTTGATTTGAGACACTAGTCAGTCTGCATCCTGCATTGCACTTTGCAACTGTGGGTTTTAAAGCAGACACGCCGCTATTGAATCGGAGAGCAGCAAACCACACTTCCCAGAACCCTTGGTAGTTCTCGTGCCATATTTTTTTGCAAATCAGGGACTAGAGCACTGGTGCGAGAACACCAATTGGTCTATGGCGGTCCATGAAGGGCAGTGAACAAAGCACAGTATTTTATCTCACGGTCGTTAGGTCTCTTACTGATATTATGGGTATCGCAGAGGTTCTGGAGGCCATAAATGCCGCCTTAACAAGACTGGATTCCAACAGCCTTTCATTTGTGCTACAAGATAGAACCAGAATACAGGATACGGGAAGCGCCAACACACCCGTATTGGGTTTGGATATGGCAAATGTCAACCCCAGTGATGTCCCACCACCTTCACCCGGGACTTTAATTCCTCCCCCTCCGCATGAGGTTGCTTTCAAGGCCCATGGGCAGGGTGAGTTGGTAGCACGGGAATGAAAAATGAGGGAGTTACTGGGGAAGACACACCCGATTGTAGTGCCTAGCCACACTTACACACATCGCTCAGTCCACCCTCAAAATAATGTTGCTAAACACCAGGTCGCTTATTAAGCATGTGTTGGAGGTAGCCACATACATTGAGGAAGGAAACAGATATTTACGCACTCACAGAAACATGGAGCCACAGGGCAGCTGACCCCTCCTTAGGGTTGGCTGTTCCCACTGGCTACAGCATCATGAGAACAGATAGAAAGGATGGTAGGGGAGGAGGAGTCGCCTTGATTTTTAAATCAGACCTGGTGATATGGGAGACCAAAGACGTGGCATACCAGGCTCGGAACTCATGATGGTAAAAATTGGTATTAGTCCTGAAATCACTCTCAAATTGGTGTTGATCTATGGACCTCCTGGGGCAGCACCTGACTTCACTGACCTGTTTGACAATCATTTAATATCACTTCTCAGACCCAAAACGAATTTTTTAATTCTGGGAGACTTCAATTTTTGGCTTGGTAGTGATGCAGACGCTACAGCTGGAATCATGGAAGCTGCATTTCACACACCAAGAGTCAGTCAGAGCCACCACACATGAAAAAGGGCATACATTGGACTGGGTTTCGTTCCACAAGGTGAATGCATCAGATCTGGAAGTCCTGGCTTGCCCCTAGTCGGACCACTCGTGCATCTATTTTCATATTAAGAACTATTGTTTTGCAAGGAAAATTGGTAATGGCAAGATTCCGAAATTTGCAAGAAATTACAAGAAACTAACAGCCGAAATTCTCAAACCGTGGGTTACGCCCCTTACTTCAGAGATCCTTCAATTGGAAACTTTGCAGGGGATGATGAGCTCCTTTCTCAACTCCTTTGATGCTATCTCAGAAACGTTAGCACCGGTAAAGAAAACATTTTGCCAGGAGGGGCGCAGGCACAATAAATGGTTCTCTGCAGACCTCCAAAAACTCAAGCCAAAAAAATTAAACATTTATATGCGTGGAGGAAGTGTCCGAAAATATCAAGCCTAGAGCGATATAAAAATTCGGTCAGGGTCTATAAAATGGCAATTCTACGAGCCAAAAAAGAAATGCTTAATCATAGAATGGCTAATTCAATTTCAGATAGTAAGGAACTATTTAACATTCTGAGACAACAGGAAGCTCCCAGGGGACCAAGCAAAGAGCCACTACTGAAAAATGAGGCCTGGTGCACCGCCATTCAGGACAAAATGTTGAGTAAACTTGCATTAATTAAAAGTGGCATTGAGGCCAACAAACTCACCCTTAATAAACAATCAGAGACAGTTCACACCCAGAGGGCCTTTATTCTGCAGCCATTCTGCTTTTCGTCAATCACTGAGGATGAGTTGACGAAGGTCATCACGAAACTTAAAGCCACCAGCTGCAAGGGAGACCTGTGCTTCGCCATGATTATTAAAGAGTGTTCAGATATGTTCATACCTGCACTCACCAAATTTGTGAATGCGTCATTTGCTGAAAACCACGTCCCCCAAGGACTTAAGCAGGCTTAGATTACACTGCTTCTAAATAAGCCACATCTCTGCCCAGTTACGCCGACCAACTACAGGCCAATTACTAACACACCGTTCGTTTGTAAGATCTTAGATAGGTTGGCGTATAACCAAATCTCACTTCATCTTAACAGCCATCCCATCCTGAATAAGTTCCAATGGCATCAGGTAATATTATCCCCATATATATGGTCGCCGTAAATAATATCGCCGGGAAAAGGTTGTGGCGATATTATATGGGTGACCATATATATGGGGGCAAAAAATAGAAAAAAAAAGAAAGAAAAAAACAAGTTTGGGGTTGCGAGGGTGTACCCCGCATGTTCCATGCAATAATGTCACCACAAGAAACGGCCATTTTTCGGCGATATTTTTGCATGGCGAGATTTTTGTGGCAACATTATTACATGGAACCGTTCCAATCAGGGTTTAGACAATACCACGTGACCGAGACGGCCCTCCACGACCTGAAGTCTAAGCTACTGGAAAGAACGGATACTGGGCAGGTCTCGTTGCTTATGATTCTCGTCTCTCTGCGGCCTTTGACCTGGTGCATCACTCCATCTTGACCACCAGGTTAAAGGACGTTGCCTTATTTTCGGATCAGGTGGTACAGTGGATCGCATCCTTCCTTAGTGAAAGACAAGGAAGAGTAGCAAGTGGGAAAGCTGAGGCCAAACCTGTATCATTAGCATATGGCTTCCCTCAAGGGGCATGTGTTTCTCCATCCCTGTATAACATCTTTATGGTTCCTTTCTTTGAGCTCCTAGCCCAGGATGGCATCACCTTCACAAATTATGCTGACGACACGCAATGTGTCATATCTTTAACTGGTTCTCATAGCATGGATGACAGTAACATCAATAAAATATATGACCTCATCCACACCTGGATGGTACAAAATGGACTTGCGCTCAATAATGATAGAACCAAAGTCATGGTGGTCCGCACTGAAAATAAGCTAGCTAGGCTAGAACCTATTTTTAACAGTTTCACCATAGCCAATTGCAACTTAGAGATGCAGAAGAAAGTAAAAACACTAGGCATAATATTGGATCAGAACCTAAACATGATATCGCAAGTGAGTAACCTGGTATGCGCATCAGTCTATTACATAAAACTACTTGCACACCTCTGCCCATTTATCATGCAAAACAATGCGGAAATGATAGCGAGAACCATAATAGGGTCAAAAATTCACTACTGCTGCAGCCTCCTTATTGGCACTCCCAAAGCCGAAATCAATTGTCTGCAGGTCATCCAAAATTAAGGTGATTAAGAACTTCAAATGGAGAGACCATGTGGGATGTATTGACCCACTCTCCTATACTATGCGGCCTCACTCTTCTATCTATGGGGCGAGAAACAGTAAAATGGCGGCAAAACCCTTCTGCGCGCCAAAACCTCCAAAACTGTGTTTTTCAACACACAAAAAGATGGCTGCACAACCTGCCACCCATGGTGCATGTGTGGTGGAACAGAGCACACGCTGCATAAAAAGTGCCAGTGGGCTCCATGACAAGTAAACAGAGTGCAGAGGGAGAAGCAGTGCTTTGCAAGTGTAACTTCAAAATGCCTGTACACAACACTTTCCAACTCTCAAAATCTTGCTTGGCGCTAAAATTAATTTAATCTAATGAAGCACTGTGAATTTACAAAGTCCTGAAATGTTAAGAACAAAACACCTTCGCAGCAAAACTGGATTGCCTGTGAATGACAACTCCTGTCAAAAGAAACTGTGTACAGCCACACTGGACTACATGTGAGTGACACCCCCTGCCAAATGGGCTCTCGTGATTGAACTTTAAAGTTGTCTAAAATAAAGGACCGCCGGATTAGCAAATATAAAAGGACTGTTGCTGAAAGGAACACGGATCTCAGTTGTTTTGATCCTACAGGTTAAATCTAGAATATAAATTACATATGTTATGATGCAACAAGTTTTTTTTATGCTGGATTTCAGGTCAAGAAATTAAGAACTATCCTAAGCTGGCTGGGCCTGCAAGGGGTTGACAAACAGGTTTCCACCCAAGGGGAGTGTATTGCTCAGCAGATGCTCACTGGCACATGATAATTCTGGGGTATACCAGACTTGTGTCTGTTGCCAGGGACTGAACAATGGCAGATTCTCCAGGCCAGGAAATGGACATGTGAAGAGGTCATAAACTAGGCTTCCAGAAGGAAATTCCAAAGTGGGGGCTTTCTCCTTGCCTCCAGAAACAGACAAAAGGCTGACCATTTGCTGCTAAAGAATATGTAATGACATTTTTTTAGTGATGTATAACTCGCTATCAGAAGTGGTGAAAAATATAAAATGGGCAGATTTGTTAATCATATTTTAGACCTACATTTGAAAATTTGGAGGAACTGTGTAAAATATTCTTAACAGGAATGGCAATATATGTGGTTTTATGGGAACTGTATTTATGCTAGAAGGGTTCAACTTTGCACACACATTCCTATTGTAAACGTGAATATTTGTGGAAATTTGGAGACATTTTTGAAAATGTTTTCATGGCGAAATTGACAAAATGCTGCAGAAAGGCAAAACAAGGTCTCAAGCTGTGGGATTTTGATGAACAGATACTCCATAAAATATGCAATCCTTGTATGTGATTTTTGCAGAGGTTACAAATGTATAAATATGTATTTAGGACAAAATTCGATTTTGATACTAGTGGTTAGGGGAGGTTCCTAAGTATTATAAAAATCAAACTATAAACCTGTCATCATTTGTCTTTGATCCAATCACCCGGATACAAGGCGGAGATGAGGCTCTGATTCAATCCCATTTCACAGGGGCAGGTTTAGTTAAGCCGGCCATACACCCATTTGGTGATGTCACTTGACAGGATAAATAGGGACATCTGACAACACATAGACACTCTCTTCTGATTCCAGCAAATCACTTTGATCCAGTATTCAACATTCAGCTTTCAACATTCTTTTAGATCCAGAGGCCAACTACCAGGCCTAGCAGTAGCTGAACCATTTTCAGCAAGGCCTCAATCCTCAACTAATCCTCACAACCCAGGGAAGCTCTGTAGTGGGGGAAAGCATCCTGAAATTATCTGGCTTGCTACCATAAATGCTTGCCTGATGATCTCGCCATCCCGCTGATCTGAAATATCCAGAAACAAGAAGGGCAGATCCCGTGCAGTTCCGGCGACCGGCCTAGCTGATACTGTCCTGCCTGATAATTGACCAGAACCTTGATGGGCCAAAAATCTTAAATCCCATCGGATTGTGAGTATTAACAGGACACTAGAGAACTATTGTATACCTTGCCTTATCTTGTTCCACCCTAATCTCTGAACTATCCTTACTTTCATAACCAGTAACAGTGTCAACATTTTTAGTGCTATCCTATCCTGTCTATTTGCTAAAGCGTCATTTTCATAGTCATTTTTATTGGTGTAACACTTATCCATAAATCCCACTTCGAGTGTTTGGATTGGTTCCGCCGGGGAAAGTGCTGGGATCTGTTACTGAAGTCATGAATCAGTCTCAGAGCTTACTTCGTCCCAACTTGGTTGTCTAGTCTGAATGCTCTAGTCTGGAGTAAAAGCATAATCCATATTTTCTGGTTTTAAACTGAAGTTCTTGTCCAAATTCACATCTTTATTTTTGAAAAACACCTCTCACTAAAACTTCTATAACTCCCTCAGTTTTAAAGATAGAAACAAAATGTCAACTCTCACTGATACCTAACATCCTTAGCTATCTCCACAACCAAAACATGTGAAACAGTGTATTTGATCCATTTATATCAAAAATCGCATAGTGAAATGTTGCCGCGAATTTACATTTTGCAAAGGTTTTACACGTGTAAATTGTCTCTAAATTATTTCCCACTTTGCCTTTGAGATTCCAATTGTTTTCTTTTGTTTAAATCATTCCTTTTGATTGCTTGCATCTGTTCAAAGCGGCTCCCATAGAAATGTATAATAGTTTAAGCATTTTTTAACACATTTTTTGCTCAGCCAGTTTCAAAGCCATCCTTACAGTTGAAAAGTCAAATCTGTTTTTTCTCTTTTGTTTAATGGGGGAAAGTGGGAGTGATATTCTGTTTGGTCTGTATTATTCCTGAGTACCTACTCTCTCCTCACATATCTTTAAATTGCCTATTGGTGGGTTGAGGGGTGTTGCAGGGGGAACCTCTAACCAGAGGGCTATCTGTTCCAAAGCAACCCAAAAGTATTATTTTCTTTGCTGCATTCTTTTTGTGTTCATAACCTGATCCCCAGTGCATTAAAGATATTATTAATTGTTCTTGTCACCCCATTGGCGATTGTTGTTACCTATTAAAATATATTGTGATTTTAAATTCTAAATAAATACATAAATATTTACCATTGCAAACTAGACTGATTCGTGGTTGAGTGTGACCGGGGGTGCGGAGGGGGGTATTTTGAGAAGGGTGTGATATGATTGGTATATCACTCAGAATATTGAACTTATAGACAAAAATAAATAAGGATTTAATTTGCGCACTACATGTTAGGCGAGACTTGGGTGTGTGCCTGAATGAAATCCCTTACAACCATGTATCAGAGGGTAGGCGCAGTCTGCATTGGCTGCCAGTAAAGGCAAGAGTCCAACTCAGAATGCTCCTGATTACTCCTAAAGCTCCCTAGGGTTGATGCCAGCCTACCTGAGGGATTGTATCATGGAGAAGCAGAACATGAGAGCTCTTAGATCAAATAACACCTCCCAACTAAAAACACGCTGCTGCAAAACCATGAAAGTACTCAAAGGAGCCTTTAGCATAGCGGCCCCAATTGCATGGAATATGCTCCCATTAGTCTTGAAAGAGACTAAATCGACTGACATCTTTAAGAAGAAACTTTATTATTCTGCTAAACTCCTGGCTATGACCACCCCCTAATGATCTGCACTCTCTGAGCAAGATTCGCTCGCACATCTGTATTTGTTGTTGTGTCCAATTGTTAAATGTTCGCCCTTAAGCCCACAGGTACCTGGATGCATGGTATATGTGAAAGTAAAGTAAAGAGGACTAACATGTTGCAAACGCCTGCAGTGCTGGGTATATTATAATTGCCTTGAATGTGTTTGAGTGTTTGTGTCAGGAAAGTTTCTTTTTGCAACTTTCTTCCATTGACTTCAATGGAGTTCCCATGATATCTGCTTTTTGAGTAGATCTGACTGATTTTTGGGGTGAGTGGGCCTTTTTTTGCCTCAGTCAGCTGCTTCTCTCATTTCAATGTGTGTGCACTGGCTTCCAGTGCCCATTGGCTACGAGTGCATGGAGTTTATCTTCATTTTCCACCTTTGTTTTTACAGTCTAGTCTAGGACAATCCACATTTAGTGGAGTGCTGCAGGGATACTTCTTCTGTAAGTAACATCTGCACTGAACCATTTTTATCTTTTCCCTGGTGCACATCCATGCACCTTTATTTTTTACTGTGCAAATGCCTTTTCAGTAGCATATACTCAAAAAGGCTTTTCTCACTGTCCTAGTCATGTTCCTTCTTTCATCCTCTTTGTGGGCCATCTTCCTTCCTGTCCGGGTCAGAAGTTGATAAATGAAACTGTTCTTAACACCCGCGTACTGAATCTAGATATTTGCAGAGTACATTCATTTGATAAAATCTGTTGTTATCTAAAATGGCAGGTAACCCATGATGCATGTATGTGTTACAGTGACTTTACTCACAGGTGGTGTGTTGATTTTTCTAAATGCCTGTGTTAATAGTGTGAGCCTTTGTTTCCGAGCAGACTTTGCTCTTATTAACTGTACTGCACAGCGAGCCTCACCTCCTGCTGAGTCTAAGCCTCCCTATTCAGCCAGTCTGCCACTGTAGGTTTGGGTCAAAGATTGTAATGTGAAACGGCTTGCACTTTTACATTGGCTTCTCAGGCCCTCTTCAGAGTAGGTTCTAGAAAAAACATTTGACATGTTTTTCTTAAATCATAAGGACATTTTATGTAGATTTGCAAGTTTCGCTTGAGGAAACAATCTAAAAATCATGCAATTTTATCCTGCTACTTCCATCTTTATTGATGGATCCAATGACGTATTCTACTTCGCACCTCATTAGTGTTTAGGGAGATTTGGCTGCATGTTATTCTCTGCACTGCGCAAGGCTGCATTTATCAACCACTTCCGCACTTTGTGTGGCTCATTGTTTAGTTACAAATCACACTATAGCTTTATAGACCTGCAACGAGGGCTGTACCGGGCGTTATGGGCCCTGAAGACCGAGTTAATGAGGGACCATAACGCCCGGTACGGCCCTTGCAGCTGGTCTATAAAGCTATTAGAACACCCTCAGTGTTTCATTAAAGTAGAATAAATGAGGCGTGTTTAATTGAAGTACAAAACATTGCAAAATGGTAAATAAATGTTGCAGACATGTATTTACCATTTTGCAATGTTTTTTACTTCAATTAAACATATCTCATTTTTTTGTTGGAAGGTGATTGGGTAGGAGCAGTATGCTATTAAACAGAAATCAGGTGTGGGTCTGCCTGCCCAGAGTTTCGCTTAAGGTAATTTCAGATTTTTTTTTTCCCCCTACACAAACTTACACTTCCAATTACTGCACACTTAAACACATTCCCAAGCAAACTCTGCATTTCCATTTACTTAGCGTGTAATTAACTTGCATTTCTCTGCTCTGCTTTTCCATTAGCCTTCCCATAGTATGGTGCAGGAAACCAAGCATCGTGAGGAGGTGAGGTCAAGGTTACCCCTGACTTCATTGCGCCCAACAATCGTACCTGCCACGTTTCATTTTAAACAAATATGCCACTCTTCCCTCTCAGCAATTTAACACTTGTTTCTACGCTTTCCTGGCGAAGGGAGTAAAAAGCCTTTCTTCCTCCTTGATTCCAGTGGGCCGGGCTCCATTGCACACGTTGGTCTTGCAACGTGTAATTCGGATGGAAAGTTAACTCTTTCCGTTCCAAAATTAGAAGGAGTCCAATGCAGCAACTTTCCAGGCTTCAGTGAGCGCCGGCAGCGCAGCGGGAGCAGGTAAGCCATTACAGCAGTAATTGCAGGCTGTAATCAATCTGCGGGCTATACCAGTTTGTATAGCCCTCAGATTGACCAATCACAGCCTTCAAACACCCTCTAGGGTGTTCTAATTTGGAATAGTCCCTTCCAGTGGGTTCCAATTTCCACGCCTCTAAATTGAAAATCAGTCCTGCTGCCCTGATGTGGTTATGGTTGAGAAGAAAGATTCTGTCCCTTCCGAGCAGTGTCTCGCCTGTAACCTCGACATCGTTCTCTGTGGGGCTACTTTAACAACATTGAAACTGCAGTGAATTCTAACGATAATCCTATAGCAGGGGTCTGCCACCTTTGGTTTTGGGCTGCAACCGCATGAGCCCTAGCCAGCATAGTCAATGTTGTGGGATCATGGGAGTACTAGTCCAATTAATCTGCAGCGATGCAGGTTGCAGACCTCTGTTCTACAGTAAATCAAGGTGGTGGTTGCTCACGGGTGGACGACGAACCAAAAGAGGCCCTGGAAATAACTTTCAAAGTCAGGGACGTCATTTAGGGGTCGCAGCTGCGACCTCTGAGGTCTCCCTTGCAACCTCTGTGGTCACCTCTAAATGCAAGCCCCTGGGCTGTGGCAAACACCATCTGGCTCTTTACTTCTGGGGTGGCTGGCTTTCTTGTTCAGGACCCTTAGAAAAAGAAAAATAAGAACTGGAGTGCCACAAGTCTAACACTTTCAGCTCAGCACTGACCCTAAATAAGAAAGAATAGGAATACCAAATTATGTGTCTTTCTGGAATTCTATACGATAATTGCTAGACTCATTAAAGGTTTATTTCAGGCACACTTTAGGGGGTGAGTCACTGCTTTAGTTTGTTCTTAAACGCCTCAACTCAGTCTTTCATCCTTCTGAGGTCGATAAATGAGTACCAACACAGGTTGGGTGATATTGGGTGTATATGTTTTCTATATAAAGCGCTTAAGCGTAAGTGCTATATAATAACACATCATTATCATTTGGTCATGGACGTCTGCTTGCATTCACAGTAATTTGATAATATGGGCCTATACACACTGATCTTAACGATACATATGGCGATCCATTCTTGTATGAAATGTACATCACATTATAGTGATATTGTAACCATATTTTTCATAGTGTACAATGCTATGTGATGCCACTTCTGGTTTTGTCAACAGGTGAAAGGTCGTGTTCCATTGCTTCCTGCGATATCACTTTGGGGTGGGGTCAAATGACATCACTTCATGTGATGTCATCAGGGGGTCAAGGGTTGTGTGATGTCACTTCCGCTATCCCTGGCATTTTGGTGCAATGACGTCCCTGTTCAAAGTGGCCCCACATTACACATTTTCAGTAAGTCCAACTCTTTGCCTATGAGAAAATGTGGAAATAAAATAAGTTACCTCATAAAAGAGGCCCAGCGTGCACAGGTCTGGTGGGAAATCTCCAGAGTTCCTTATAGGCCAGTCTACCCAAGCATTGACCTACAATAACTTGGAAAATGTTCTGAATGAGAGTGTGTGTGTGCGCATACGGCAATCTGCTGCCCAATGGACAAAGCAGACACAGCATGCATTACAGAAATCTTTTTTTCCCGATATCCCACAACACTTCGAAATCTCGCATTATCGGAGGTCTCAGACACAATTTTGATGGTGGAGACTACATAAGCCACGCCCATACCCGAGCCCATGCTTAGCATTCCTAATAAGTGGAGCTGCACCTACTTGGCTCCTGAAGCCTTTTACAGCGCCTGGCCTGCAAAGAAAGAAGATTCCTGATGTGCAGGGAAATCAGAAATCTGTAATACTTACCTGAGGTGTGTGCTGGACCGTGGTATTCTGTGGCATCCCCGGGTCCTGGAACTCCAGGGTTCAACACTAGTGCTCAGCCCTACAGAAGAAAGGAAGGCGGTTAGTAATGTGCAGAACGTTACTCCCAGGGTTTTCATGCTACAAGAAGTGTTCACCTACCATTGCTCCAATTCCTGCATTACTGCTATCTCCTCAGAACTTAACCCTGGATTTGTGTGTTTCCGCCCTGCGTAGGAACAAGAAGAGGGGTTAGGCACTGGCTGCCACAGACCTGGAGAAGAAGACATTTAATCGAAATCAGCAGGACTGTTTCCTTGGACCCAGTGAAGCAAATGTCCCAAGTCAGCTTCCAGGTCGCCTCTCTCACACACACACACTACACGCACACACTTAAGATCTTGCCTTGCCTTGCAGGAGCCACCCAACTCTGCAATCATTAGGCGGAAGGGAGGAAGGAGGTCAGCACAACCCTGCACCTCCCTTGCTGACCCCACTAGTGCCTTATAATAACACGCCATTTGGGATCAGTATGGGAGTGTTGGGGACATCCACGGCACCCCCAAAGGATCTGGAGCACATGTGGGCATTGCAGTAATCCATACTTCTTTGAACCTACAAGTAAATGTAGATTAAAAGGTGATGTTTACCTTAACGTATATCTTCAGGTCAGGCCTTTATATCAGCACCGCTTCCCGCAGCACTGCTCGGCATCACCAATCTCAACCGATGCGTGGAAGCAGGGGGCAGGATGAAATGTTGTCCGATTTTTCGTTCGGAGTATTTGTACTCCTTTTTTGTTTGGAGTATTTGTTTAGGGAGTAAAAGTGGTTGGTATCAGGGTGTTGCTAGCTCTGGAAAAGACCCGGGGCTATGCTAAAGCCGGTACTGTCGGGACTGGGCCTAACTAATCTTTTGGTTGTAACCCCTGAGCTTTTATCCAGGCCTACAAGCAAAAGACCCGGGTCTATAGGCCCTGCAGCCCCCATAGCAGCGCCTCAGGTTGGTTTACTACTTGTGTGTAGGGCTGATTGCTTCCATGTTAACTTGCAGACGACCTGAACATATGCTATAGTTAAATAATCAAGATATTGCTGCCAACGCCCTCAGCCAGGGGAGTTGCTAGGTCTGGAAAAGACCCAGGGCTATGCTGATGTCGGAACTGTTGGGACTGGGGGCTAGTTAGTCTTTTGGTTGTAGCTCCTGAGATTCTATCCGGGGCTACAACCAAAAGATCAGGGGCTATAGCCCCCTTAGCCCCACCCCTAGCAACGCCCCTGCCCTCAGCTAGTTCCATTTGAATGTGTTCACCTCCAGGCCTGTGTCATGCAGATACTTTGCCATTTGAGCGATGAAAAAACCTTCTGTGACGACAACAAAGGCGAAGCACAGGCTGCCTTCGTTTAATCAGCTAATGAGCTGCCTGCACCGCACTATGGTTTAAAGAGGACAGGCAGTACTTCTTCCGGCCTTTTATAAAAGTACAGTATTCAATGGGGCATAAAGGGAAAGACAGCAAATTGGCCTCGTCACAATGATACGTGTAAAATGTGTACTGTTCATCAAAGGTGCAACGTGGCGAGGCTCGAAACAGTTATGCCATCATCTATTTTTCCTTCACCCGCTGCTCACCTTATTTTCGCGGGTAAGCGGGGAAAATAATGCGTGTGACATTAAAAAGAGAACAGGGGCACTCGCCAATACACTAAAACGGCCTGCACTGAAAAGGTGAAGACATTCTTTGTAATCCTGAATGCAGGTTTCAGAATGTGCCTTACAGCTTCAAACAGAAAGACATCAAGATAAATCAAAAGGAAAACAATGAAGGAAGGGTTATGATGGAAGTGTCCTTAAAATACTAAAACCTCTTTCCCCCCACTCACGTTTGTCTTCTAATTCAGGGGTCTCAAGAGTGCCAGACATAATTGAGATGACGAAAAATAAAATTGTTATATGTGAACCAAGAGCAATAATATTAAGGAAATTGTAAACAAGGAAGTTGGAAAGACTTTCTGGAACTGGTCTATGCAGACCTTTATTTGTAAAAACATGGTTCTTATTGATGAAACTGATGATCCGTGGTTTGATATGTATTATGATGAATGATATTAGATTCTATTGTATTTTATGGAATATTTTTCTAAAACCTTTTTATGTATTAAAAAATAAAATTGAATAATGATTAATTAAAGTATGCAGTTGTAGTCTCCTCCTCCATACCCAACCTTTCTGTAAGGAACACTAGATTAAGGTTGTTCCTCTTGCTCAGGGCATCATACCTGTCTAATATATTCATTGAGATGATGGGCGCACAATCAAAGTGTTGGTGCTTGTATGACCAGGAGTTGCTCTATAAGGTGCATAGACGTTTGGGCAGGTCCAAAGGTGCTCCTCCCTATGCACCCAGATGTACTAGTATTCATAATTCTTAATCTAATGGCACACCAGCAGTTTACAAGAACACCTGGTGCACCATTTGCTAGCGAGGCTGAACGCCCAGCTGTGGCGCATAGAGAGCCTGTGGGTGAGCTCAGATGCCGGCAGAGAACACAAATGCAATCCTATTAAATGAATAGAAAAATAGCAGGTTATAAACATATAAGCTACATACAAATATATAACATATATTCATAGAAATAGATCATAGAACTATACTTTATCAAAACTACCTCCAATCAAAACACTGATCTCTGACAGGAGGGGTGCTTGCATTTGGTCAATTTCTTCTGAGTTATATTAGTTAAGTACTATTTAAAATGGGGGTAATAATAACACCCATTATTACAGCTCTTAGAAGCTGGAGGAACCTGTCATAAAGCGCTACATAAGACACGTATTTTATTTAAAAACAATTATAACTAGTCTTAAAACAATATAAACATTTGTTTTAGACTATAAGATAAAGGCATATCAAACTACTTCATTCTTTTCAAGCAATAGCAGTCGTGATCTTACCCTGATACCAAGTTGTAATGCTAACATGTCAACACTCTAAGGGTTTCACACCAACCATCACTTGGCCAGGCGTTCACTTGCAGGTTCTTCCGGGAGGGATTTGTGGTGATTCAGCAAAACCTCGGTCATTTGTCTAAAGCAAAGTTCGCAAAGCAATGCAATGCAAAGGCGTTCTGTTGTGGTGTGCAAGTCTCCTTGAGGAAACAAACAGATCCCAATACAAATGACCTCTGTTGCAGCTCCTCAGGTGATGCACAGATCTGTCTTCTAGTTTTCACAGGAGCACATATAGTCAGTCACCTGGTGGAGAGCTACCAGATAAAATAGCTTTCTTTGCCCAGAGGCAGCATCAGAAGTGGGTAGGATCGGAATGGGAAATAAAATTGCCTCGAGCACTAAGGAAAAAGTGGCCCACAGTTGCAAATGGGAATTCACTCCTTTTGTGACCGACTGCTTGAGTAGTACCCAAGGTTTTTGATAAAATATGTTGCAAATTGTGCATTTTAAAGAATATTTATTCAGTAACACTAGTCAAAACTACTAGCCGCATGGTGAAGTAACTCATCAAATTGGCCCACATGGGCCAAAACGTGGCCCACTTTGACCAAAAAAAAAACGTCCCACACAAGCATTTTGGTGTTTTTGGTCCAGGCCTTGCCCTATAGCCCAGTCCGAGCTTGATATATCTTGCAAGTTCACGCTTAAGAAAACATATTGGGAGATATGAAATGTCACCAGGTCTGACAAGACACACCAGGAACTCCAAAAACTTTGAAAGGGCAGTCAACTGACTAGGTGCAACCCTCAAAGACTCATCAATCTTGAAAGCGAGACTAACGAATGGCACATTAAGAGGAGGGCCAGCTTGTCCTGAGCAAGTACACATTAATGAGTTGCATGAGGATCAAGAGAGCTCTTCTATTTAGGGCAGCAAAGGTCAGAAGAAAAGAGAGGATCTGGACTCTTGGTGAATATTCCAGCAGCCGTGTTAATGCCTTAAAGACGCATCCAAGTAGAGAGGGATGTCACTACCTCTTTCATCCGGATGCTGGCATTCCATACTTCGAGAAGATGCTTCCTTAGAGGTTCTTGCTGATGATGGCACAGCAGAATCAACACACTCCTTGTACAGATGTGTGCTCTATAAAGTGGGAATGTTAAAATCTTTCAGGAAAAAGGACCAATGATACATCTACGCTTCATGTGAAGTATTAGATCATCCAGGGACCCCAGACTGGGAGACTCCCATGACAAGCTGTGATGAATTGACTTCTGCTCTGCAGAAGAACAAGGATGAACAGAGACTAAAGAGCCCACTGAGTCCTTACACTTCTACAAACCAAGAGCCAACACAATCATAAAGGTAAACCAGGCTCAGTCAATAGATATACCTCATTCACCTTTTGTGGTACCGTGGGCCCAGGGAAGGCTATACTCATGTGAGGCGTGTGAATGTGGTTCTGTAGCAACCCAAACAGTGAAGTATAACTGCCTAAAATACCAAAATGTCCAATCAAGCTTTTATAAACTAATGTACTTTAATAATACACTTTCAATCAATGAAGTCAAAAACATTATTACCCTTTCATTACAGGTGACATCCGGTTTCTTAGAACACGCTGTACCACTATCTAATTGGTTCTGCATAAAAAATACACTTTTATTTTAATCCAAGCACCATCAAAAATTTAGTACAAAACATTATTTTTTAATTTAAAAAACCTTTTTTTATAAAAATGGCTGTTCCTTTTTGGTTGTTCTTTGACCCCTATCCCCAGGTCAAAAGATGAACACATATAATACACAAGTTTACATTAGAAAAACTCCTTTAGATATGTGTTTTTTCAAACACAAGAGTGGCAACATTTAACATTCACATAAAATAGTTTGTTGTGTTTTCCATTGAACCCAACATGTTTCTGTCAAAGAGACCCTTTTGCATCAGACATTCATCAGGGGATATCCTATTCTTTTATTCTACGTCCAACCACTTGTTTCCATGGCGAGCATTACACTTTTCAAACATTATTAAAAAAACAGATAGAAAAACACTAAGTCACCTCAATTACACTCATACCCGAAAACAAATTCATTTAATCAATTTACAACAATAGCTTAAATCAATTGATGTGTCAGCACCTAAGTAACTGTCAAAAAACGGTACCTGCTTGCATTAGTGATACATGATTCCATTCAATGGGGGGTGGGGGAATTTCCACAGCAATCATTATTCAGACTGGATAATTTCTTTAAAAACACCCATTTAATTGGAACGAGGCTAGGCACTCTATCAAAACACAATATAACCCAAATGTATAGATGTATACCCCAAAAGTATAGATAATGTTTCCAATTCAATAGACACAACACATGTCACCACTTTATTGTGTTAAAAAAACGTATACACTAATGGCATACCAGTATTAAAAGGGCATCCAGTATGACAAACACCTCGTATGTCAACCAGTTCCTGTTAGATTCAATCTTTATTCATTGCCCCAACTCCTGAAACAAAACAAGACCAATGATCCATCACATGGGGTCCTCTGATATCTAAGCAGTTTACATAAACAAAACACACACACACTGTCTCGCAGTGACCATAATATCACTTAAGTGATCCCTTTGGCACAATCCTATAGTCCCAGATTTCTTAAGGAGAGAAAAGAGAGCACTGTACAAATTCAAAACATACTACATATTGTTTTACATGACCTCCACAAGCATTGTACCAAGTATATTAAGTGCGAAATTATTGCCCAAAATCAACAAAACTTCATATTCTCGGAGCACAGACTAGCACGTTAATGCTTACCTAAGTACGGCAAAACACCCAGCGCTCTGAAACTGTAATGCTCTGCTAGGACCTATCTGATTACACTGCATTCGAAATATACAAAAACGCAATGTCGTTAGTCACCCGGGCCGTGCATTAGTCATAGAAACAGGACAGAAGCTTAAACGTAAGCACGGACACAAAGGACAGATCTAATCAGGTGTCGTATCAAAGCTCTCTGATTGTGAAGAGTTTCTCTGCACGCAAAAGGGACTCATCTCAAGAACATAATGTAGTTTTAGATGTACCGAGGTCTAGAAGTAATTAACACATCATTCTCCACATTATTGAACTTGTTTTTAAATGTATACACAATTTTTCACATCATGTTTTTCTATAATGATGGATTCTCGCACATTGCTGTAAATAACAATGACAATCAGCAAAACCACCCATTGTTTTTAATAATGCACACCATGTACAATACTATCTAACTAGAAAGACACTCACAAAAGTCACCCCAGAGAAAAGAACCCAGAATAAGTAAAGATAGTAGAACCAGCACTCTGGGTAATGAATCAGGAGTGAAAGAAGATCAAAAGCAGCAATGTTCTTGAAACAAAGTATGTACTTGTGTGCAAAAAGGGTTCAAAGTGACCTAACCAGTTGCTAGGGCCCAAGAATGGACCAATGAGGCAGTTGGCAGTCAATAGTGCCTTCTTTAAAGTTTGTGACTTTTCGACAGTGCCGAACCATACTTCTTGGCTCTATGCGAAGATTGGGAGAGAGAAAAAGGCAGTAACAGGAGGTCCTGTTGGTTCAAATGTGTTGAACAGCTCATGAAACACGCTCCATGCAGTTCAACTGTGAAAGCTACTGGGATCCCAGCTGTCCTGGCTCTCAGAGGGCTGTGAGAATCAATCTAGGGGTTAAGGGACAAGATGAATCCTTTCCTCATACTCCAAACACGGGGGAGGCTGGCATACAACTGTAGTGGTCCTTCGACACGGTCAGGCCCTGGGTATCACTGTGGCTGGCAGAGAGGCAGTCTTGCTCCAGCAGCAGGTCACTTCTTAGGGTGCTGTGAGTCCCACGCCAGGGACTCAGGGATAAGAGAGATCCTTGTTCGTAGGCTCCCAAATACAGGTAATGCTGGCACACAACTGCAGGGGTCCTCCAACATGGTGAGGTCATGGGTAACACTGTGGCTGGCAGCAAGGCAGGTCATGGTCCAGCAGCAGATCACCCCCAATGGTCCATGGAGATAGTTAGGGGACAACGCTGACCTCTGCCTTGGAACAACTGCCTTCCCCTCACAACTGGCGGACCATAGTAAGGACTGCACTCTAAACAGGGTCCAATGAAATCTTTTCAAGTGATGATCAAAGATGCTTCAAGATGATTCCCATGATGATTCCAAGAAGTAATGGGAGACCCCTTCTTTTATATGCAAAGGTCCCCTTTGTGATTGGACCAAAGCTAGCCTGCTATACGGGTCAAATCCCTCCTCTTGAAATCACTTTGCCTTCATGATGTTGCACCCAAACTGCTTTGCTCCAGATCAAGTGGAGGGTACAGGAAAGAGAAAGAGGCTGAAATAAACAAAATGGTGGAACCTTCAAACAACTCTGTAAACCCCTCTCTGGATATTCTAGCTCTGCCCCTCCCTTTGTCAATGGGTACAAAGACCTTTAGAAATGCAGCACGCTCGTGCGAGGCTACTCCCTATAAATGGGTGTTCTCGTTTGATGCATGGGCCTAGGGCAGCTACCTACTGTGTGGTGGTCCTTAAGCAGCGGGTGCTCCCTGCCCTCACAGCCACATCAAAGAAAAGGCATGGCCATTCAGGTTGCTATCCTGTCAGGCTCAACCTGTCTGGCCTGAATACACATCACCTTGCAAGGCTGAGCTTGGCTCAAAGGAGCTGACACATTTGTGATATCAAATTGGATGTGGCTGCAATAATTATGCGATATCGTCCACCATAATCTAGCTAAGGTATGGTTTATACTTAAAGATTATTCGGCCACCAGGAGGTAGACCCATTATTATACGGTTTTGGAACAGGGTTCCATAGCTTGAATGAAGCCCTGGCACTGCAGAGACTTGGCTGTCATGGCAGCTGTCAAATGGACCCCTGTGACCGCTGAACCTGCTCTGTACCATTGGTGGGCAGGTGCTCCACATCAGGGTAGTGATGCATCAGGACACAGGTACACAGTATGTTTTTGGCATGGCGCTTACGAGAGGGGAATCTGATCAGCAGATTTCTCTTTCAGAGGTGGAATTACCTGCGTTATCTTATTAATTTAATAAAAATCAAAAAAGCCAGGGCTTTCGACACTGTTGCCAGATGGCAATTCATCACACAAGCATTGTGTAATCTTAATGTTAACAGTTTCAAAATCTCCCAAATGAGAGGTGTTAGCCTGCGGCCTAAGCAGGGGGTCATTCCTACCACATCAGCCCTTCCACGCTGGGCTTTTCATAACACTTTTTAATATCAGTATCAACACAGTCTTCAGCACCAAAACAACAGGGCTTGAATAAATCAGTGCACTGCTTTTTAAAGGTGGTACCGACCCTCACCCTTCTGGCAGGGATCCGTCCTCCCATGTTGTAACCACTGATGCCCCTTTCTGTTCACTCTCTGCTCTCTACCACCCCACATCTCCATCTACCTTGCTTTACTTTCTTAAAATGAATCATTTTTACACATTTGATGAGCTTGTTACTGGTTATTGCTAAAAACGATGGCCTGCTACGCTTTGGTGCAGCCGGTGGTTTTAACACCACTCCTACTGGAGACCAAAGTCTTCTCATTCAGGTGCTAAAATGAGCACTGATTCTCAGTAATGGTCTGCGATGCTCTGTAGTGATACCTATCAGTTATGGGGTCAAGTGCAGTTCATGACAAAGTTATTATTTGGATTATTTAATTATTTGATCTCTACTATGAACATCCAATATCTCCCAGAGAATATTTACTGACTAAGTTGCACCTTTTCAGTATGCAGTACTAATAGAATTCATAACTACGGTCATACATATACCGCATTCAGTCTTTAGCATTTTTTCCCAAGTCACAGGAAAACGTGACAAAATGAAGGGATACACAGCTGCGACTTCAACCGTGCCTCGTGGAGCAATTACGCCTTCTGGTGAAGAGGTCAGCATATACGACTTCCCAACGTATTGTTTTGCGTCTCATGCAAGCATTTCTGAACATCACACTTGTATAACTATTGTTCACCCAGAACGACCTTTTGCTGAAAATAAATGGCTGTGTCTCCTTTCAGGGATGCCCAGTGATGAGTCCCCCTGGATGTCGTCAAGTTGTCTGGTTGTTAATTTTAGCTATTAAGTGCCACCTCTAAGCAAACTATTGTCATGGGAATAAGAGCTTGAGCGAGATGTCTTACGAGGATGGACATGTAGCCTCTGCGTAGATGACATGTGAGGAGGGACCCTCAGGCTTTAGCTGTTATTTGGTTATGTGTCCACCTATTTTATGTCAATATACACCCAATCCCTCCCACTCCCGCCCCACACCATGCTCTTTTGCACTTAATATCACCAGTGCCATTGTATTTTTGAAGTCGTCTGCCATTTGTAACTCGAAAATGGCGTGTGCTGCATTTTTATGTTGCTAAAACACTTTCTGCCCACGAAAATATAATTGCTTTGAAGTTATTTGAGAGTAAATGCATACTTTTTAGGACCAAAATATGATGTACATTTCTAGTTGCAGCCTTGAAATGAAATGGTTGCCATTTTAAAGGTGAAAATGCGCATCTGCATGTTTGGCTTGTGTGACTAGTGTTTAGTGAATGGTGAGTGATTTGATTGGATGTGAATGGTGAGTTCGTTTGTGATTGGATGTGAAAAGGGAGCACATTTCTGATTGGATGCTATGTGCATGTATGTCATTGTATGCAGAGCATTTTCGTGTTTTTTCCCTCCTGTTGTCTGGCCACAGTCATCACTGTGACATCTACACACTAGCGACTCAGAGTTGTGCACACACCACAGTGACGCTGCAATCACAGGATATTTACCATCCCTGCCACCGTGCAGTCTCAGGATGGAATACTCACACCCAAGTGACATGTGGTCACGGTGTCAGGGTCCCTCCACCCCAATCACTGTGCGGTCACGGGTGCTCTCATTAGGGTGACCAGATTCAAAAGTGAAAAAAACGGGACGGGGCAACTAACATAAAAGTAGGACTAACCCTTGAAAGTGGCTGTCACTGTACTACACTTCAGTAGAGGATGGAGGAAAAGGGGGTTTAAGTGGTAATGTTCAAATAAACACACATATATGAATTAATTTATCACAAACTAACACTATATTAAGTTGTAAAATGCAGCCTTTTTGTAGGTGTCAGATTGTGCATTCATGCTGTCAGCGATAAAGACGACTACCAAAAACTGGGACCACTGTAGTTTCCAATGGAAACATAATCCTGAGAAAGGGGGAAAGAGCACCAGAAACCGGGACAGTCCCGGCGAAAACTGGGAAGTCTGGTCACCCTAGCTATCATGCGACAGCCACACAGAATGCAGCCCATGTACTCCTAATTGAGACACTGGGCATCCTTCGTCGTGCTCACACCCACTCGCTCTGCAGGCTCTTAAGTAATCAGGCAGCCAGCCCCTGTGTGGTTTCAGGTGCGCTCACATCAAGTTTCTTTGCAACTGGACTAACTCCAGCCACTGTGCAGTCTTGGAGGTCCTCACACGCTCACCTAGTGTTCATTATCAGGTCCGCTGCTGCCACGGGCACTGTGGTATATAAAAAAGAAATATTCACAACGTAATCACTCATTGTCACTCAGATCATAAACTCATGGGTATTTTACACACTTCGCTCGCTGTGCAATTTCAATTTCATTCACGCTCACCCCGCTAGTCAGGAGTGTTGCTAGGTCTGGAAAATATCCGGGGCTATGCTAATGTCGGGACTGTTGGTACTCGGGCTAGCTAGCCTTTTGGTTCTGGCCCCTGAGCTTCTATCCAGGACAATAACCAAAAGACCTGGGGCCACAGCTCCCTTCACACCCCACCCCCACTCCCCAGCAATGCCTCGGCCACTAGGAACACATGTACCCTTGCTCATTGAGTTTTTAGCAGCATTCCCAGGGAGTGAAGTCCCTAGAGCAATGCAGCCCCAGGCACTGAGGAATCTGGCCCAAAAAATAGGGCGAACTATTATCCAAGCCCTCACTGTCTAAAGTCAAAGCTGGATTTCAGCGAATGCGAGGCATGACATATCTGAGACGCAGCATCCTTCAGCTCTGGCTTGGGATACTACTAAGTGAATTTATTCACCCACTGGAATATTATAAGTACACTGGCGTCCAATCCTAGGACACCACAGGCAAATGTGACCTCTCCCTAAAGTGCCTGTGGGATCTAGCTCACAAGATTATTATTATTTTTTAATATTGCATTCCAAGGAAGTGCTCTGAAGTGCAGAGCTGATAAGCAATGGATTCCTGTTCCTTACCTGTGTCTGGGCACCTGACAGCATTTTGCAGACAATGCCTACATTGGACTGCAGGTTATTTAAACCTGCGCATCATGCTCCTGTGCACGCGCGCCAAAGAATTGCTGTGAAGTGCAGAGCAATTAAGCAGTGTATTTCTGTCTTGGCACCCGACTGCTCCCAACAGCGATTTGGGGACCACGCTTATAATGGATTGCAAGTTATTTAAACCTGAACATCGGGCTCCCGCGTGCGCATTCCAAGGAAATGCCGTGATTTGCAGAGCAGTTTAGCAGTTAGGTTGTTGGAAGCTTGATGACTAGTGATGTGAAAAATATCCAGTAAGTGCCACTTTTACTTTTCCTTTGCTCTCCAGCCACTATGTACTCCTTGTGTAGCTTAACAAAACACTCTGACAAATCGTCCAAGCAGGTGCTCCTCTGCTCCCCTGAAAAATCAAGGACCACACTGACACCCTCGCTCCAGCCTTGGCCGATTTCTGCGATCACTCAATTTGCCACTAGAATGTTCCCCTCACCCTTCAAGCACTCCTTGTGAACACACTCTTCAAAAAGCCTTCTGCCCAACCTTGCTGTCTGGCAAACTAATGCCCAATCTCCATCGAACTCCCGGAAAAGCTGGCTATCTCCCAGCTTTTTCTCCACACTGAATCTTTGGTTGTCTCTCTGTGACCATCAGTCTGGTTTGAGAGCAGCCAGAGGCAGGGAAACAGCCGTGAAGATCTGCTCACTAATCTCAATTCTAGCCTTCCTTCTGTCCCTCATCTTCCTTGATCTTTCCTCTTCTTTTGACATGGTCAATCATGCCATCCTGATCAATCATCTCCATGAGAAACTGGGCATCACAGATCAGGCCCTGGCTTGATTAACCTCCTTCCTCCTCCACCAACCCCTCAGGTCCAACTTGGGTCCTTTCTCTCCATCATCTCTCTCTCCACATGTGGTGTTCCCCAGGGCTCTAACCTCTCACCCTGGCTCTTCAATGTCTACTTGGCCCCTTTGGCCCAGCTTATCTCTACCTTTTCCTCTAACTTTCAGTGTTATGCAATAACACTCTGCTCTCCTTCAGGCTCCCCTCAGCTTCCTCTCCTCTCTCTCTCATTCCTGAATGTCTATCCATGATTCAGGAGTGGGGCACCTCCAACGATCTCTGCCTTAATACCAGAAAGACTGAGGTCCTTCTCATTGGGACTCCTGCTCCAGCTTTCCCACTCTCACTCTGGCCACCCTCCTTTTCCTCTTCCTTCGTCTCTCTGTAGGGCTAAGAATATTAGTTTCCTCTTCGACTCCATTTTATTCTTCTCTCCTCATGGACCTTTCCAAGAAGGCCCACTCCGAGCTGCACCTTCTCAGAGGTATCTTTCCCTTTCTCACTTTCCACCAGAAGCTAACTGTCTCCAGAGTCCTGGTTCTCTCTAGGCAGAACTACTGCAACAGCTTCTTTCTCAATCTGCCTTCCTCTACTCTCCGCTCTCTGCAAATAACCCACACCAGGACTGCAAGAATTCTGATTGGCCCCAAGCCCAGGGACTGTATCTCTCCAGTCCTGAAATCTCTCCACTAGCTCCCAGTGGCTGCAAGGATCAAGTTGAAGACCCTCTGCATCGTCCACAAGGATTTCTGGGGTTGGGGCCCACAAGGGGTGTTTCTAGGTTTTGAAAAGTTCTGGGGCTAGGCCAATGTCAGGACTGTTGGGACTCGGGTATTGGCTAGCCTATTGGTTGTAGCTCCTGAGCCTTTTTCCGGGGCTACAACCAAAAGACCTGGGGCTATAGCCACCTCAGCAATGCCCCTCGGGCCCACACTACCTCCAACTCTTTCTTCCTAAACACCTTCCTTCTCAGTCCCTTTGCTCAGCCACCTCCAACTCTCTGAGGGTCAGACACTTCTCCAGGAAGATAGTGGGGAATAGACCTCTCTCCTCTGCAGGTGCCTCCCTATGGAATGGCCTCCCTGCCTCTCTCAAACTTGAGCCAGACCACCTGAAGTTCTGGAAGCAGCTCAAGATCTTGCTTTTCACCTCTGCTGTCTCTCTTTCCCCTGCTGACTGACCTGTTTGCTGCGCTCACTGGTTGCCTGGCTACCTTCACAGTCTCACTGGTACCAGGCTCCCCCACGATCAGTAGACCCTGCAGTGCCTCCGGTGTACCATGCAACTAGGGTCTGTTTCTGGAACCCTTTAGTCCCCTGCCACCTTGCAGTTACCTAGAACCGCGCTTCCCTGCCTGCACTTACTCAGAGCAATGCTTCCCTGATTGCACTTCCGCCTCCCCTGGCACTTCCCCTCTCCCTCATCCCCTGCAGTTTTGCTTTTTGCACTTGTATGATCTGAATGACACAAGGCCTAGTAAGATTGTTTGTTTTGTCCTCCCTGTCTTCCCTCCCTTGTCTTGTTGTGCCTAGAAACACTTGTGTACAGGAGCGTTATAAATAAGTATCATATCATAGCATATCAATTGCCAAACAGATGTTTGAAATGACAAGAGAGTTACTGCTCCCAGTTTCTGCCTGTGAGAATGGCTGTGTTTCTGATTTAGTTGGTAACCAGAAGGTCAGGGAAAATATGTCACCTCGCTCCTCGACTAGTCACATCAGAACACAACCACTATCGGCTGTGCAAGCTCAGAGCATTTCTAATATTCAGGAATCCAACGAGGAAATGGCAAACAGCAATCCAGTGTCCTGTACCTTCCCAATTGTTCCGTTATTACACACTCTACAGCAAGTACTTGTGTCTGTAGTTCCAATTCCTTCAAATATATGAATCCACAAACGGATTTAAGTGCTGTCAAGAGCCCACCCACCAAGTTCCCGAACTTCCCTTTTGTGCAGCCTGAACACAGGTCCAAACTAGGGTGACTGGTCAGCCAATGTTCTGGTATACAAATGATTTCATGCTTCCTCAACGATGTTAACAACTGTGGATTTTTTAAAGAGAGCTCTATGCCCTTTCAAATTCCACGACAGTAGGGTAAAAAGGAGTTTCTCAACTAAAACAATTGGGAACGAAGGGGACCGCTCTTATCAACTAGGAGGGCTCCAGACAGCCATGACCATGAATCTTGCTCCACACCCTTCACTGCGGTCGAAGGTTCAGAGAAGTTAAATGCTCTTCGATCAGATTCCCCATTGTAAATTGTAACAATGATATTGTTTCCTTTCTCTGAACACCTTGACGCTATGAGGTCACTACACCCCTTCATAAGGGAAGGAGTGTACTCGAAAATAGTAAAATCCAACTTTTTCAGGGTATATATTTCTCTGGTTATTACCTCTGCAACAATGTTTGACTCGATATGCAGGGTACCGATACTGGTATGAGATTGATGACACAACTCCACTCTCTCCATATCTTTAGTAAAATTAAATTGCGTGAAAATTCAGAATCTGAGAGAATAAGGTGAGAATGGTAAGTCTATTAAAGAGTAGGCTTGTATCAGATGCTTTCCATAGAAAACCTGTGTGAAGAAATGCTGGCAGATTCAACGCAAAGCTTGTCATCGTTCACACTAAATGGAACCTTCATATGGGGCTAATACAATTTCTAAGTAACAACAACATTGTCACCTTGTCCCTATGCTCCTCTTAATGTGCTTAACAAATTAGATGTTTCATCTTTTGGTGATCTTCCAGTCCCTACTGCTAAAGTGAAAAATGCAGGGGTTGTGGTATCAGCGTCCCTCTCTAGGGAGGCACAGGTCACAGCAGCTTGCAAGTCAGGCCACTTCCATCTCAAAATCTTAAAGAACGTTCTTCTGTTTATTCCTCCTCATCTCCGTCCCCCAGTTGTTGCCGCCCTAGTACTAAGTCACCTGGACTATTGTAATTCCTTATATCTGCCCCAACCTAATGGCTTAGTCCGAACTAAGTCTGGTGAATGCTTAGGATTCAGCCCATCTGCTACCACTTCGTTCTAGTTCTTCACCATGTTACCTGAAGCCATCCATGGATGGTAGTACAAAAATCTAGCTGTATTAGCTTCCAAATTGCTCGAACACTCATTATTTAAGTCTTTAGCAGTTAACAAACCACCTGAGGTTATCTTCTTTGTGACGGCCTTGCTACATGCACTTGGGTGTAAACCGATACGCAAACTCTGAAATGTAACTACGTTTCCCAGTTCCACTGCCAATGCTAAAATCTGATCACATTACTTTTCATTGGTATATTCGGAGGTACAACCTACAACACCGCCACTAAATTCGAGTGGCTAATCACAGAGTCATCCTTGTCAGCTGTGGCTTCTCCCTCAGAGAAACTGTCTATAATCACTTTGAGGGGTGGCTTTTCCTTGACCTCAGTAGCTTCTCGAGAGTTACATTTTAACTTTGCTAAAGGCTCCTAAATCGTTACATTTCCCTAGAATTCTTTGGACGACTTTTTGTTGTTGTTCTGGGTTTTAGTTCTTAGTTTGTTTTCATGCCAGTGGGCTTTTCTACATTGTTCCTGTTCTGTGAAGCATTTCTATGTAAATTCAGTTGGATTTGTGATACAGCCGCCATTTGTAGGGAGGAGAAACATTAAGTTCGTCTACCTGGAGAACCGCACAGTCAGCTAGGGTGTCTGCCGATTTGGGGCGCACTGATACATATTAAACTGCGTGTGTGTCTTATCAGCAGTATTGTGTATCATCTGAATTGTCTGCGAAAGTGCACATATAAGAGAGTGCTGTTGAGACTGATAAGGCAAAATGTATGCTTTTAATTCAGCTTCCTTAGGGGAGTTGTCTAATTTCCTCTGTATTTCCAGAAGAGCCATTGTATGCATTTGCACCTCAGATTTGATACCTTCATAACGGGAGACAAACGATGATGGCACATAGTTTAGAGCAAAGAAGACTTTTGTGCACTAGTATTGTCCTCGGAGTCCTGTGAGAGGCGGTTGTCGAGAGCCATTTAATGCTGGGGGAGAAGTTTGAAAGCGTATGAAGTGACGTGTATGAGGATACATAAGAGCTGCCACCACCCCCCTCTGAGTCTGTATAGAAGCCAGTAATCAACATTTACTGGCAGGAGGGCGTCAGAACAATAGATGAATTTTCGGTGACTTTAAGATCTTCCATCGAAGGTTGGTTGAGTATGAAAGATTCGGGGCATGTAATCATCAGTGGTGATTTGAATTCTTCTTGTCCAGTGTGTGACAATATGCACGCTATTGTCTACTGATTTGTTTGGTGGTCCCTCCAATAAGAAGATTTGGAACAGGGCTAAATGGCTTGCCTGTATGAGTACACTGGGTTTGTTTAAAGTCAATGAGGCCATGAAAGGAGATATTCCAGAAAATCACACCTGGTTCAGAGGGAACACTAGGTCCACTTTGGATTATAATTTTAAGGAAGAGACCCTGTTATGCGTAGAATCTACTTCTTGGAGTAATGACTGCATGCTCCGTTGTTAGTTGGATTTACAGTTTGATGTTTGAAAAAGCACTTATAAGCATAATGTTATTATTAGATTTAACGATTGGATGAATGTTGTATTGGATTTTACCAACTTCGAGTGTAAAATAAGCATGTTCTCTGTCAATAACTTTGAACAAGGTTTGAGTGGCAACAACAAAAGGGTCAATGGCATAGACAAACAGAATTTCAATGCTTATGCGAATAAGAAGAGAGAAGTTAGAGCAGCTGTTAGGTCCATTAAAAGGTTTAATACGGGTATTGAAATGGTAAAGATTGAAATGGCAAAGATCAGCTTAAGATATAAGAACTGGATAAAGAGGCAAAGAGCTTGCTTTCAACAAAAGAATGCTAAGCTGATTCTTGAAAACTAAAAACATAGCTAATTTGGGGAATTTGGTTTATTCAGTGAAGAATGGACATACAGGAATCTAAGTGAATGCGGTCTCTGAGTCAACATGGGTTTCACATTTTGATTCTTTGGCCCTCATTAGGACCCTGGCGCTAAGTGTTTAACGGCACCGTAAAAGGCTGCAGCGCCGTTAAACACTTAGCGCCTTACTACGAGGTCCCTTTGCGGGACTTGAACCTGAACCTGAACGGCTGGTCTAGACCAGCCGTTAAAGTAGGGACCCTGCAAAGGGACTCTCGAGGTAAGTACGGTACCGCAATTTGCGGTACCGTACTTACCGCCTTCCCCAGTCCCATTGAGCCCTATGGGGCAAAAATGGGAATGGGGAAGGGCCAATGTTCAATGGGGAATTACCGCCCCGCGAACCTTGGAATGGGGTGGTAATTCCCCATTGAACATTGGCGGACTCGTTACGATACCGGCACCAACCATGGTGCTAATAGCGCCATGGTTTAGCGCCAATATCGTAATGAGGGCCTTTGTCAGCTGATGTTAAAGTGGTCTCCATTCCAATGAGCCTCTTAGAGGACTGGAAATCTAACCAAATGACAATAAACTTTGAAACAGAGGTGATTCATGCTATCATACTTGGGGCCAGTCAATCGAGGGCTCCAGGCCCAAAAAATGTATCTAATAAGCGGTTCAAGGGAAACCCTCGTGGATATGCAATAATGTTTTCACTTCTTTTTTCTGATATAGGTGAATGCGGTAGACATCCAACTTTGGGGAAAATGTCATATTGTTCCCATACTCCCACCGGAGGCCAGACTCAGAAAAATGTAAATACTTCTGATTCTTGCATGGTTTCTAACCTATGTATGCAAATATCACTGTAATTTCTTTGTGTATTACTTTCCATCCACATGTAAGTATCCGATTATTAATGCCTAAGCTGTCTGTAACCACGCCGTGATACCCCAGGGTCTGGGCGTGTAACAAATGTAAATAATAAATAAAATATACAAGTGAGATCCCCACTCAAACCCCTAAAGTTTCCGTCCCATAAGTATCCTTGATGTGGACAGTAAGATCTATGCATCAGTCTTACTAAAACATCTTGAGATATGGGCTGGGATGTGGCTAGTTTGAGCAAATGTCAAAGTGGGTTTTGGAAATCACATGGGACAAATGTTAATGGTTTTGATTTAGAGTGCTGCCAAGATTTAATTATCTATTTAGCAACAATAGAGCTTACATCCGAGTTCAATTTAATAAGTAGGAATCTTCTATGGCGAAAGTTCTACAAATGGGCGTTCCAATTGGGCTCTTGAAGCTTATTATTCGGTTACAGAAGTCCACTTTTGTGCAAGTTAGGCTGAGCAATAGGGCACCTTGTCCCAATAGATCTCTACTAAGAATTGCTTCAGACAGGGGTGCATTATTGCCCCGTGTCTTTTTAACTTATGGGTATCTGACAGTGGAGAAGTGATAGAGAATGCCACCTTTGTTCTGCCCAAAATGGGACATCTATGGCCCATATGATTGGCATGTGCCGACGACTTTCTGCTGTTGGATTGCATGGCAGCAGCGTTACAGGGCTTGCTGACAGCTTTTGAAGGTTAAGCGATTGCTAACTTTTAAAATAATAAATGCTTGAAAATACTAGACTTGAGTTCCAGGAGAACGAGAGTAAGAGGCCATTAGGTATTAAGGTGGGCTTCCTTGGAGAAAGCCTCTGACCTGATATATTTGGGTTTTTATATATCTAGTGTCTCGAATATTGTGAATATTACTAGTTACTTATGACATCGGACTGACCTCTTGATCTCGCAGATGATCTATATTAAAAACAGGTGCTGTAAATAATCGATTGACCCGCGTATTAATTATTATGTCAGTAAAGCCATTAGCAACCTGACTTACGAGATCAAAATGTACCCAAATTGGGGACTGCAAGTTGTAGAAAAAGTGGAAAGTAGAGTGTGGAGGAAGGTCTTTGGAATATCTAATTATGTACCATCTGCTGCTGTTATTTCTAATCTTGGTCTTAGTTCAATGAAGTCCTTGGCTCAATGGAAAGTATTATCTTTTTATTATACATTGTTGGCTTTCTGCCCAAATTCCTTGTATGCAGAACTGAACACAGTTTTACTGACAGTACAATAAAAAGTATTGACTGACTTTGTCTAGGATGGAATTGGTGAGTGCTCCAAACACGGTGAAGGAAGGTATTCATCAGGCAAACTGGTGCTCCATGACTGACAGGTTTCAAAGCTACAAAAGTCTATGACACCTTTGACGTGAACACAGGTTTTTGGGGTCCCTCATTTCCCCATTGGAGGGTTTTTCCTTGTCCCAGGTTCCGACGTTTCTTTACAAGGTTCGGGTGGAATCAATATAGAACACAGGAGATTTTGATGACGAATAAGGAAATTGGTCCTGACCTTGTTAATAGTCGTTCCTGTGAAGCCATAGGGACATTGGAAAAACCCTTGAGAACTTGCTTTTATAATGTGACAACTTGAAATCTAAACGTTTGATTTTCCATAGCAATTACTTTAAGAAAAGGCAGATTTTGGATCATGATACTTTTTGGAAAACATGTTGAATGGTACACCAGTTTCGCTTGCTTTTGCTGTGGTGAGTTTTATAAATACCTAGGCTTTGAAAGAGGGAGATGTGGCTACAAAGATTGCTGCTATTGTAGTGGTCTTAGGTTGTCATTCTATATTGACATTTTTATAAATTGTCATTATCTTTGTATAGTATGTTTTTCTTTTAACTTTTAACTTTGCATTACACTTTTGTATATCTATTATTGTTGTGCTTGAATGACGTTTTAGCCAATAAACAATTACATAAATATATGTATATATTGGTTTTCTGTGCCTCCCGTAATTTTCTGCTGAGTCCGAATTTAAAGCAATCATTTTTTATCTATTTTTGAAGAATAAAGATGTGTTTTTAAATCTGCTAAGACACTCTAGACATTGGTGCTTTTCTACGAAATCTGTTACTGCATTATCTATTTCACTACTGCTGCCTGTGAGTGTGGCTTTTCATACTGGTGGTCTGAATTGTTGAATCCAAAATACATATTACATGGCCACGGTAGTGGCCATGCAGTTATGGTTAAGTTGCTGTTTCCATAGGAAGAGCACTTTTTGGGCAGCTTATAACTTCGCCCTCCCTGGACGGATCCTCACCAAATCTTGCAAAAAAAGTATTTGGGTCACTCTGAATTTTTCTGCAAAGTTTGGTGAGGATTCATCCAGGGGGGGAAAAGTTATAGGGTGGGTCCCAAAATCTTTTTTTTCCCCATAGAATGAATGGGAAAAAAATGTTGCTCGCGCCTACAGCCAAAACCGCTGGACGGATTTCCACCAAATTTGGACCAGGAGCAGCAGCTTGGTCCCGAAAGCGTGCTTTTGCAAATTTGGTGAAAATCCGTCCAGTAGTTTTTTTTAAAATGACCAAAAAGTAGGTCAAAAAAAATTTATGATATCTGTGTTCGGTTTGCGGACACACTTCCCTGTTCGCTCCGCGGACAGTGTCCTGATTGGCCAATCGTCTTGCGTGATGTTCGCGGACATGCAACGTGTTCACTGATTGGACGGCGTGGAGCGTGAAGCGCGTCAGATTTTTCGGTAGCGCCCGCCATCTTGGATTCGCGGACGTCTGTGGACAGCGCGGTGAAACTTTGTTCAAAATGTGTATTTTGTAGAGTGTGTTGGTGTGTAGGAGTGTTTGGGGAGGGTGGGAGTGTATGAGATAGGATGAAAGTTGTGTTTTTTATGTGTTAGACGTTCTTTTTGTGTTCGATTTGTTTGCAGACATCACGGGTGTTCTGAAATGTTCTAAATAAACTGACTGGGGGGTGTTCTAAGGACTCAATATGTGTCCGTTTTGTTCGCAAGCAAAGTGAAACTGTTCTAAGAACACTCGCGGTGTCCGGGGAGTGTTCGTAGCGGGTGTCCTGAGGACGCTGTCCGTATTGTTCTCTGTCAAGTTGAATGTGTTCTAAGAACACCAGCGGTGCCCTGAAATGTTCGCAAATAAACAAAATGGGGGTGTTCTGAAGACGTTTTTGAGAACACTCCCGGTGTCCTGAAATGTTTGTAGGGGGTGTCCTGAGGACGCTGTCCGTATTGTTCTCTGTCAAATTGAATGTGTTTTAAGAACACCCGCGGTGTCCTGGAATGTTCGCATATAAACAAAATGGGGGTGTTCTGAAGACGCTTCTAAGAACACTTGCGGTGTCCGGGGAGTGTTCATAGGGGGTGTCCTGAGGACGCTGTCCGTATTGTTCTCAGTCAAGTTGAATGTGTCCTAAGAACATTCGCAGTGTCCTGAAATGTTCGCAAATAAACAAGATGGTGGTGTTCTGAAGACGCTTCTAAGAACACTCCCGGTGTCCTGGAATGTTCGTAGGGGGTGTCCTGAGGACGCTGTCCGTATTGTTCTATGTCAAGTTGAATGTGTCTAAGAACATCCGCGGTGTGCTGAAATGTTCGCAAATAAACAAAATTGGGGTGTTCTGAAGACGCTTCTAAGAATACTCGCGGTGTCCGGGGAGTGTTCGTAGGGGGTGCCCTGAGGACGCTGTCCGTATTGTTCTCTGTCAAGTTGAATGTGTCCTAAGAACACTCGCGGTGTCCTGAAATGTTCGCAAATAAACAAAATGGGGGTGTTCTGAAGACGCTTCTAAGAACACTTGCGGTGTCCGGGGAGTGTTCGTAGGGGGTCTCCTGAGGACGCTGTCCGTATTGTTCTTTGTCAAGTTGAATGTGTCCTAAGAACACTTGCGGTGTCCTGAAATGTTCGCAAATAAACAAGATGGTGGTGTTCTGAAGACGCTTCTAAGAACACTCGCGGTGTCCGGGGAGTGTTCGTAGGGGTGTCCTGAGGACGCTGTCCGTATTGTTCTCTGTCAAGTTGAATGTGTCCTAAGAACACTCGCGGTGTCCTGAAATGTTCGCAAATAAACAAGATGGTGGTGTTCTGAAGAAGCTTCTAAGAAAACTCCCGGTGTCCTGGAATGTTCGTAGGGGGTGTCCTTAGGACGCTGTCCCTATTGTTCGCTGGCAAGTTCAAAGTGTTCTAAGAACACTCACATTGTTTGCGGACATTAAAAGTTTCCCATAGATCATAGTTGAAATGTTTGACTCTATGGATGTGATATGCTGCGGTGGTTGTTGCCAGGGCATAGAGTCTTGGGTGCATGGCCATTTGGCCATTTGGCCATGCACCCAAGACTCTATGCCCTGGCAACAACCACCGCAGCATATCACATTCATATTTGCTTATAACTTTGGGTGAAAAACAAATGTATAAGGAACAAAGGTATTAGATACTATGGATGTGATATGCTGCTATGGTTGTCCTTATTATTGTATACTTACTGTTTGGTCTAGTAATGGGAGTCCATGTTTTTCTTCTTCATTTCTGTGATAAAAGAAAATAGCATGTTAGTATTAGTATTTTGTAATGACTTATTACATTGTATAAGCAATATACTTTTATTTTTTTTCGACCCTCATATTTAGTAGAGTACAAATCAGAGTACTGTGCAATTTGCTCAGTTTCTGTATTTGTTGCTAAAATCATTGGGTCTGTGGGAGAAAAAAAAAATCCATGTTGGATTAAAAATAACCCCTTTTTCTGTTATGCTACAGTTTATTTGTTTGTTTGTTTTCAGTGTTCACTTTTTGTTTCTGGCTAATGCTTTATACTTTGCTTTGTTGTATTTTTTTTGGAGCAGTAACAGATTCTTCATTTGTTTTGATATTATAAAATTTTGGAGCAGTTTGATACCAATTGGCGTATTCTAACTGTCTATATTTTTAATATATTTTAGTGGTTTTTATTTATCTATTTGGATATTGTTAAATTTTGGAACCGTTAGATACCAATTGGTGTATTCTAACTGTGTATTTTTGGCCTAATTTAGTGGTATTCATTTATCTGATTAGTTGTTGTAGAATCTTTGAGCTGTTAGATAGCTTTTGGAGTATTCTAACAGTTTATATTATTTTAACACAAATTTATAATTTTGGGACAGTTAGATACCAATTGGCGTATTCTAACTGTGTATTTTTTGGTCTAATTTAGTGGTATTCATTTATCTGATTAGTTGTTGTAGAATCTTTGAGCAGTTAGATAGCTTTTGGAGTATTCTAACAGTTTATATTTTTTAACACAGATTTACTTAAAGTTTTAAATACAGTTTATTTATCAAATTTTGGTTTTAAGAACATCAAATAAGCGTTTGTAAGATTTGCTGGTAATCTCTGCTTTAGAGTAATGGTACTATCATTACATTCAAACCATCCACATTTCTTTTTTATATATGCCTTGTAGTGCCCTGAATTGGTTGTGGCTCCTGCATGGTAGATTATACCTATTGTTGTGAAGGTTTTCTTACCAAGTGATATTTGACTATGTGTGAATCCAGTCAGCTTGCAGTTGTTTTTGGTACCATCTGCATTGTAACGTAGAAGCATTAGTATTACATATTTACTATGTGTTTGTATTACTAACGTGGAGCGATTATCTGAAGTGCAGGTAGAGCATAATCTACCATGGTTTGCATTTTGTACAAGTTGCTGAAATGGAATGGATTCACAATTTGGTATTGATATATATATGATGCGTTCATTGGGAATTTCTTCTTATGTCACATTGTTGCACAGAGTGCATGTATGTTTCCACATGTATGAAATCTGGAAGATTTAATTTATAGGTATGTTTTTGTTTTCCAGTACTAAGAGTAAGTACATTAGAAATTCTTGTGGATCTTCCTGTGAGTTTATAGTGAATTTCACCATTCCAGCACAGTAGTCCAATTGTCGTCTTATTCCAAAAACACTATATGTGTTGTCAGGATTGTTTGCTGCATTTCTGTGAAGTACTAAAATTTGCAAACACAAAGGGTCTGTACTGTGTAAGTAAATGTTGTCAACAATTGGTGGTAATTGAAATATAATATTCATTGCTACATTTGCATAGCAACTTACACCAACTATGTTTGAGAATACAAATGGTCCAGGTAGTTCTGTATCTAACTGCTTTTTTTGGAGTTTGTCTTCCTTCTTTAAAGAAGTACCTGATTTACTTTCTCTAATTGATGCTTTTTTGTGTGTGGTACTTGATGAAGTATTAGTTTCTTTTACTCTCTTTGGAGGATTTGCAGTGATGTCCTGTTGCATTTCTGTTTGATTTAGTTTTCTTTTACAACATTTTAGTTTTTGTGGAACAGAATATGTGTTTAGATGGGGAGTGTATAGTGAGCGAAGTCTATTATATTCTAAAATGCAAGGAATATCAGCGTTTACTTCACTTGCATCAAAGTTGATTAGAAATAGACCGTCAAGTGTACGTAAGCGTGATAGTGCTATGTAGCTCATGCCTTCTTTAAAGACTGTGTTTCCAATATCTATCATTGCTTTGTCTAGGGTAAGACCTTGTGATTTATGAATCGTGACTGCATATGCAAGAGTTAGAGAAAATTGTTCTCTGCGTACATACATATCTTTAAAGAGAAGGAATCTAGCTGTTGAGTGTCCTATCCGTTTTACTTCTGAAAGTTTGTCAAAGAGTATATTGACAAAATGAATTTTGTTGTCACGTGGGTATGTTTGAAAGCCAACAACTGTACCCAGTGCTCCATTAACTAGTCCTCCATTAAGGATAATTTTAACATCTTTTCTAAGCCTGCTGTGTTTGAGATTGATTTTTTTTAAATTATTTAGTCTTGTTGTGGCTTGGTCACACATGGGTAGTGTCATACCATGTACATCTAGTTTGTCTGTGGCGCTAATTTCCATTATTGGTTGCATTTCTTTACTTAACATTATTTCATTGAATTTGAGACAGCTTGCAAGAGTTGGCATTAATGCCATACAATTGACATTTTTGTGGGCTAATTGTTCCATAACATCTGTAGCACATGCATTATCGCCATAAAGTGCATTAATGTGCCGGGTTTTCAATGTTGCTTCTGCTTCTTTAGAAAGTATACCAACTCTCAAACTTTTTAAAATGTTGGCATAAGTTAGATCTGCAGATTGGCGCATGTTTTCTGTTAATTCTCTGTATTGGAAATGTTGCCAAAGGTTGACATTTCCAATGCTGCCAACAGTTTTACGGCAGAGTTTGTGCCCTAATGTTTTAAAAATAGGTTCACCTTTTACTGGTGTTAATTGAAGCAGATCTCCAAAAACAATAATGTGTTTTCCTGCAAAGAGCTCTTCACAGTCTGTTTTGAGTACTTCTTGTAATCTGACGTGAATCAAAGCTAACATCAGGTTGGAGACCATGCTCACTTCATCTATTAGTAGCATTTTCATTTGTTTCAATACTCTGCGTAATTCCATTGCAGCTTCTGCAGAAAGTTTGTAATAGTCTAATTTGTTCTGGTGTTCTACTGGTAATAGTAGTAATCGGTGTAATGTAAAACCACCTATGTTGTAGGCAGCTAAACCTGTGGGGGCAGTGGCAACAGCTCACAGTTCGTTGTTTGTCAATTGTTGTAGGAACTTACTAATGATTTTGATTAGGAATGTTTTGCCGGAACCAGCTTCACCACTGACGTACAGTAGTATAGGTTTATAATTATGGCAGGAACAGTCTTTATTTTCATGTTTTGCACCATGTGCAATTTGTTTTGTTACTTCTTGAAAAATGCTACTTTGCTCATTGTTTAGTTTTGATTGTAGTATAGTTAAGTCTTCCTTATCTTCATACTGACACATGGTGTTTTCTACTTCTATCATAGCTAATTCTGCCTCATTTATTATTAGTGGTTCTCCCAGTGGTTCTTGGCTTCCTGTTACAGAAGGTTGACTACTGTCAGGAGTATCCTTATCTAGTTGGGCTTGGAGTTCTTCTTCATGTTGCTGTTCATTGTGCAACATTGTTTTGTACTGTGTAAAGTTTACATCAGTTATAGTGCTTTCATTAGCTTTGAAAGCATCCTCATATGAGTCATAGTTATCTAGTAACTGTTCTTCTTTTCTCCATGGTTTGAAGAGTTGTAGCAGGGACATGTAATATACTTCTTTATGTTGAGGAGTCTTCAATGACAATTTGATATGATTAATTAAATTTGGTTTCGTGAGTTTAACTAAGCTGCCTTCACAGTCTGTCACTCTATATTTACCTTTTTTTTCATCAGGTTTCATATTATTTTTGTATGTGTTGTTTGGGCTATTTGGTATAGACACATTTTTCCAAAGTATTACTTCTGTTTGGGTAGTATGTGTCCAATAAATTGTTTTTTAAAATGTCTTGGCTGTTGGGATCATGTTTGGCTATTGTTTCTATATCTTCATATGATTTTAGAACTCTTTTTCTAGATTTAGCTGGACCAAGACTTAGCCATACTATATTTTCAGATTTACCATACAATGAAGTACCAGTTAAACGATCAGCTGCTTCATAAGATCCACATTCTCTATGGGTGAGCATTTTTATGCCCAAGCTGTATAATTTCTGAGATACTGTTTTATCTGATGACAGGTCATTCCAGAGGTCTTGGAGCTCTGTCTTTTCTGCTTTAGTTAAGTATGCTTTGACATATCGTGCAACTGCAGTAGAATTGTCTGCAATGTACTGCACATCTATGTTTGCATTCCATAAGTGGGCAATGATTGCATTATAATCATTGATATATTTTTCTTCTTCTTTTCATTTTATGTAATATGTATTTTTAGGTGACTTACCTTTAACACTATGTCTAACTGAAGACATGAGGTTGTTTACTTGACCTGTATTTGTAACTGGTCTAGGGAAACCAAATCGGCATTTGGTGTAGTATTTGCCTTTGTTTTTGTATTTGCGACGACAATATTTTCCACATTTGTGTCTTTGAAATTGTAAAATTTGTGCATTAAGATCACTATTTGTGGCTTCTGATGGAATTTCACAAGTGACTTATTTTTCAATAAACTGTAAAACAATGGCATCACTGTCTTGACCAAATTTAGGAGCATCTTTAATGCATAAAGGCATGTGGATATGTGGTGCTCCTCTGGCTTGGTATTCTTTTCTCCAAAAGAAGTGTTGCACTTCTCCAAGGGGAGGAACAGTTTTATTACAAATAAAATGTAGCATAGCAATGAAGCGATGGTGAAAATATCTTGAAACATTAACAGGATCCAAAGAACAAAGTTCTCCAGGTGTTAGAATATCTATGTTTGTTTTGTTTTTATTTGATATGCGTAGGAAATCATGTAAATCTTCCCATGCATATTCTGCACAACTTAATGTAACAAACCAAGTGGGTGGGCCAAGGTTTCTGATCATACAACGTACTTCTCCATGACGTTGAAACCAGTACTCTTTAGTACCACGCATATTTGCTAATAGATTTGTAATATTTGATTGTAAAACTCATCCTTTTGTTGCACTTTCTTTAATAATTGTGTAGCTGTCATATTTTGAAAGTGTGATCCTGATTTTAATATATGTGCAACTCCGTAACATAAAGTTGCTAGTTCACTTTGAAAGAGTAGGTGGAATATGTATTCCACATTTTTTCTAAATCTGGGATCTTCAGAATACATCTGTAATGAGCGGTATTCTGAAGCTGATATTTGAATAGGTCTATCATCATACCTTCCTCCTTTGGCAGTAGGAAAGAGTAGAGGAAAAGCACCTGCTTCTATACTTATTTCCCATATACTGATTGGCAATCCTTTTGTTTGACGCATTTGGTAAGTTTCCAGTACATCTTGTACGGTGTCATTACAGTTCAAAGGATGAATTGCATAATGGTCTAAAGTATTTGATATTGTAGCAGGATCTAGTAGTTCAAATTGACCAGCTTCTTGTGTTTCTTGAATTATTTCAGTTTTATCTTTCAAGTTTTCTTCAATATTAATTTCTTTGTAATATTCATTATTCTCTTTAAGATATTTGAAGGCTTGTCTAACTTTATATAAATCTACCAGCTGTTGCCATATTTTTTTGTCTTTTGTAGGTACTCCATTTACTAATATAATTAAAGATTGCTGCATTGGACGTTGCACTCCTAGAGTATGCACATTTTATTTTAGATTTAATGGTAAATAAACTACTTTTCCACGAATGCCTTTTACCAATTCAGAGGGAGGTAATTTTGCTGTTTTTGGTTGAAGGCGTATTATTGCTTGAAATGGGTGTACTGTTTGAATTATGATGCTCTCATATAAATTAAGTTGTTGTAGAGGTTTTGGTACTGGGTATAATTCCAAATTATTTGTGATAGAACGTGAAGGAGTTTGGTTGTTGTCAAGTTTTGTAGTGCAATAACTGCAAAGTATAAAGGGCTCAGTTATTTCATATTTGTTTTCTGCTACAAGGTAGAGAGCTAATTCAAACCATTTAGAATCTTCATTGTCTTCTATTTTGTATGATAGGTCCACAGTTTTTGTGTTACTTTTATAAAAAATTCTACGGCAACATACACATACATGGTTTGGTACTTCAGCTGATGTACTTTTAAATTTTAGTATTTCTTTTTTGTATGTGTTTAGCAAAAGGTTGCCATGTGTAGAATTGTTGCTTAATTGGTTTAAAGATATTTCATTCTGTAAATGGCTTTCACTTCCAAAATATTTTTTCTGGATATAGTGAATTTCTTCAAGTAGGTCTTTTGCTGTACCATGTAGAAGGATGTTATTTAACTTTGCTAGTGCTAAAGCAGGACTTTTAGCAAAGTACAGTTTATAGACTAGATTTCTTATAGTTGAATGATGTGTTGATATCCGTTTGATATTATGGAAAGTGGTTTTACAAGTAGGTCCTGTAATGCAGGCCAATGGATGTCCTTGTAGTCCTGTGTACTTGCGCACTGGACAGGTATCTATATTTTGCAGTAATTTAATTTTGATTTTGTCTTTGCTTTTTACATATTTATTGAGGAATTGGCGTAAAGATTTGAAACATTGTTTGGGAATGTTACACATTGACCTGCATGGCCATTTGTACACTAGACATTCGGATTCAGTTGAACGGAGGGGTAATTCTAAGTTTGCAGGGCATATTTTTGTAAGGAGTACTTCTTGTTCCATTATGGTATTATTCACTTTTTCATAACCTCGACCACTGCTATTTATGGCAATTGTATTTGTTTTCTTTTGTTTGTACGCTTCTTCATTAAAATATGGTTCTGTGCTCGTAGTGTGATTCCATTCACCTCCGCAGATACTTAAGAAGTTCTTTCTGTTGACATTTCGCTTATTGAGAAGTCTTTTTTGTAATTTAGTTATTAGTTTTGTTAGTGGTTTCATTTTGTTTAACAGTAAAATAAATAAATTTCTTTTGAGAAGAATTGCACTGTCCATCAATGCTTCTAAGTTTAATTTCCTACGATAGGTTTTAAGCTTGGAACCTGATTTCTCTCCTGTTTTTATAAGATTTTGAAGGACTTTGTGACGGTATATTTTGGCTAAAATACTTTTCTTGGTATGCTTACTTTGCACTATATTAAAATTTGAAGAAGTAGTTTTATCTGTACTGATAGCTGATTTTCTGTTAATTGTTTTTTGGTTTGTTTTACATTTTGATAGAGGAAGCGAAGTTGTTGTACTTGAAACTTCTTGTGTTTCACTAAATGATTGTATTAGCTGTTTTGTTTCAACTTTTTTTACAAATTCTGCTAGAGATGGATGCTTATGTTGGACACCTTTATTTTCATTTGCTCTACTTTTGCGTTGCTTTCTACGGACTTGACATTTGGTAGGCATTCTTTAGGGTCTGTTGAAAAAAATAAAGAAGATATGGGTTGGGGTGTTCTGGAATGTATGTGTGCTGTGTGCATGAGTGTTTGAGTAAGATGATAAAGATGTATGTAATGGTGTGTGATTGTGCATTGGGAACTAAAACTAGTAGGGATAGGTATTCTTGAATTTATGTGTTACTAAACTGGGGTTCAGATGACAAAAAAAAGTAAGCTAGTGGTGTGGAAAAGTACAAATAGTAAATCTAATGTATACAATTAAAACAGTTGTTTGTTCTATAATATGAACATTGTAGTGGTTCAGTTGGGTAATTTGTGTGTCCAAAAATAGAAATTTGTGGCCCAATCTGGCTGTAAATTGCTGTTTAAGACATGGACATTTTTGGACAAAATGGTACAAAATCTCTATTTTTAGAAACCAAAATAGCTCGTATTAATGTTATAGTATATTTGATTAATAATACAAATATTATGGTGATATTTTACTTACTTTTTTTTTAAATTAACAGGTAACTTCTTAGTTTTTCTTTCTTCTTCGAATTCGGCTGCTTCTTTTCAGGAAACTGGTCTTCACTGCAATTGTAAAAGCTTCAAATTAGTAACTTTGTTTGTATATAGCACTGTTTTTAATTTAGATATTGATTTTTTTAATTGAAATCCTCAGTGCCTTCTGTAAAACCATTAAACTAATTTATTTACATAAGATACATTGCATCAGTTCAGTACATATGATATGTTCTTAATGAACAAATTGTATTGAATGACTAACTGTAGCAAAAGAAAATATCTTTACTATGTCTTGTGAAATTTATAACATATTAGTGAATACCACTATTTCTGTAAGTAAACTGTTCTAGGTAATAGCGCCTCAATGTCATGTCTAATTTAAGGTAATTAAGTAAATAAATAAATAAAAACAAAAAATATGAAATTGTATAAGTATTTATATAAAGGTTTAAACATAGATTGTGTTTGCATGCACTTTTGTTTGAATATATGTAGTCTATATATTTCATTTAAAAAATGTTAGTTTAACATGATTTGAGTGTGTGTGTATAAAGAAAGTAAATAGTATAAAGGTTTATAAGTGATAGTTGATTTTAGGAAATTGAAAAAAGTACAGTAAATTAATTTTACAGATTTTACAAGGTAAACGTCTGTTTGAAAATGTGTTCATCTACTATACAGAAAATATGCATACCTGAAGTTTGTGTTCATGCATATGGATATGCATGGAGCTGCAAGTAGAAATCTTGAAGACTTGTACAGTATTTCTGGTAGATGCTGCTTGCCAATGATATGACACTTTTACTCAGAGAGATTCAGAGTACATTTGCAGTGCTGATCTATGATGATGCAGTTAGATGTAGAGGGCTTGAATGTGATTGGTGCATGGTCATGTGATTTTTGAGGTACATCCAATGAGGGAATGGCAGAGAGAGTGTAGTGGAAATGGTAGAAGGGCTGTTCATGTTACGATATGTCCGCGGACATGGCGGTAGTTCGCGGACATCGGGAGTTACATCCAGGGATTTTTGGGTTCAAAAGTCATGCAAATGAGAATAAGCACTGAAAGGGATTGGTCAGGAAAGTTTGGTGGGTGTGTTTTCTCAGATACTCTTTTTGCTGAGAGAACAAAAGATAGCTATGGATGTCTGTTTCAGAAAATAGATTGTTTGGATTTTAGGAGATTCGTGGATACATTGGTTGAAGGTGCATGCAGAAAGCTGTGGAGTGGCTGTAGATCTTGGATTCCCACATGTGGAAGTACACTGGCATGGAGTACGTGGAATGAAGTGGTTGGACTTGCTAACATCCAGACATAATTGTAATTCATTGTGGAGGGAACAGTTTAGGACATGTGACTGGAATTTTTTTGCAATTTGCTATGAAAGAAGGACTTAGGAAGGTTATGGACATGTTTCCTAATTCTCAAGTGCTATTTTTACGGATTGCACAGAGACAAATGTGGCTTCGTTCTTCTTCATTTGGTCCATAAATGGAAAAAGCAAGGCGCAATGTTAATAAGGCTGTTTGTGCCTTTCTAAGAGATTTTGGCATGTCTTCTTTTCACAATGAAAATATTATGTTTTGTAGTAACTACATTTTTCGGAGAGATGGAGTCCATTTTACTTATGCTGGCAATCAGATTTTTCTGAGAAATGTACAAAATGCATTGCAACCTTTTTTGGAATTACAACAATGATTTTGAAGTAGATGTTAAGCATTTGCAATTTTTGACTTACAAACACCACCCAAAGGCTCTTTTCAGAGCCACCACTTCTTTCCAGAGAAAATTACAATGTTTGAGATGGAGTAGCAATCCAATTTTTTTAATGTTCGCGAACTGTCCGCGGACTTCTAAAAAATACAAAGAGCCCTGCATCATTTATTTTCGCTTCTATTTTTTAACTGGGAAAGGCGGCTCTGAAAAGAGCCTTATTTTTTTTTTATTTTTGTAATTTTGTATTTTTTTTGGTTTTTCAGACACGACACACTAGGAGAGGAGGGTAAAGGAGGGTAAAGGGGGGGACACCAACCACAGGGATAAGAAAGGGTGAGCTGAGAGAGGAATATGTAGAGTGTTTTTTTTTTGGGTAGTGAGCAGGTCTTCTCGTGCTCTGAGACGATAGTCTCAAAAGCACTCAGAAGTCTCTCCCCCCTGCAGAGTACTGTGTCACAATACATACATACAACTGTGACCCTCGAAAGGTAAGGGTCATCAGCATTCTGTATGGCCTGTGAGGCAGCTTGAGGAAGACGCTGTTCCACAGAGGTGGTCCTTGTGGTGACAGGATCAGAAACAGAGGATGAAGTAGAGGAAATCAACCTGCTACGTTCTTCGCAAGGTACAACCCTGCGAATAGCCCCAGAGTGAAATGACCTCAGGTGTCTCTTCATAGTAGTGGTCCCAAAGCTGTACTTACCGTGCTTCCCGCGACTGAGTATCATTTTGCACTCATTGCAGGTAACACGGTTCGCACGAGCCTTAGGAACATTACCATGAATGGTAAATAACCGCCACACCCAAGAATCACGCCTAGTGCGGGTAGTAGGGTTTTCCTATACCTCATTCTCATCATCCTCTTCTTCCTCCTCCGCATCCTCACTCCTTTTCCCCTCTTCAGGCCATTGGGGAGGTGGTGGTGGTGGAGGGGTTGGGGGTGGTGCTGAAGCAGGTGCAGCACCAAGTGGCAGTTCAGCAGCCAAGGATGCCATCTCGATGATGGTGTAGTCTGCAGGTGGCAGCAAAAATCACTGTGTTCTGAAGAATAGCCAGATACACAATGGGAATAAGCTCTTGGGCGTGGTCTTTTATAGGGGTGCTTGTGCGCAGTTCGCGGACATGGGCACTGTCCGCGGACAGATCGAACACAAAAAAAGGATCGGAAAGTTTCAAAAGGTATATAGAAACTCAAGATTGCTATGTGGGACTTGTGCTATGGTGAGATTTTATTGAAAAATATTATGGATTAACTGAAAATGTACTTTTAAATTGTTCGGGGACACGAACAGTGTCTGCATTTCAGGACACACGATGAGCGTGGGCGCGGTCATATGATCCGTTTGCGAACTAGTCCGCGAAGGAAGCACCTGTCTGCAGGACACCAAGTGCACAGAGATTGGTTAGCGCATGCGCATTGATGTCCTACGGACACTGTTCGGGTTCTGAAGTAATTAAAAGTGCATCACACGTGAAACGAACATTTCAGGACACCCCGTGTGATCTTAGAACAGTTTAAACTTGCTAGCGAACAGTAAGGACAGATATAGTGTTCTTCAGGACACGTGTAATTTAGTTTATGTACGAACATTTCAGGACACCAATTGTGTTCTTAGAACAGTTTCAATTGGGTAGTGAACACTACGAACAGGTATAGTGTTCTTCAGGACACCTCCATTTTCGTTTACGTACAAACATTTCAGGACACCAATAGCGTTCTTAGAACAGTTTGAACTTGCTAGCGAACAGTACCGGACAGGTATAGTGTTCTTTAGGACACTTTAATTTTTGTTTGTTTACGAACAATTCAGGACACCTCGTGTGTTCTTAGTACAGTTTCATGTTGCTAGCGAACACTACGAACAGTTGTACTGTTGTTCAGGACACATCATTTTCGTTTATTTACGAACATTTCAGGACACCAATTGTGTTCTTAGGACAGTTTTAAGTTGATAGCAAACATTACGGACAGATATAGTGTTCTTTAGAACACTTTAATTTTTGTTTCTTTACGAACATTTCAGGACACCACGTGTGTTCTTAGAACAGTTTCAACTTGCTAGCGAACAGTACGAACAGGTGTGGTGTTCTTCAGAACACCTCCATTTTCGTTTATGTACGAACATTTCAGAACACTCGCACTGTCCGCTGACACTTTTATTGTTTTTTTAAAAAAAACGGAAACTATTCACAATACAATATAAAAATTAAACTTTATTTAACATATATTAATAATTTATGACAGAGAAGGTGAGGCAGAAACAGAAACAAAAACAGGAGAATTTGGGGTTTCAACATGATTGGTATTAGGTGAAGAAGGGATGGAAGTCTCATCAAAATGTTTTGGATTATGGAGAGGGTTTGGGGATAATTGACTGGGATATGGTGAGGAGGGACAAGTACATGTGGGGCAATGGTACGAGGTTTTTGGTTTGAAATGATTTTCTACAAAAGTTTTTAAATTATTAAAATTAGCCAACCATACATCCATTTTTTCTTCTATATTGTGAAGACTGTTATCCATAACAGGGTTTTCTGAAGTTTTTTTCTATTTTGGTATGCTCTGTACAAAAAAATAATATATATGTTAAATGTATATTAAAAATAATAATAAATAAATGGTTTATATTATAAAGTGTTTACCATTAGTTTCACTATCTTGTGACATTTCTTCATGTGGGAAATTGTCCTCTAGCCATTCCAGAGTACTAGACATTTCTGTGAGAGAAAAAAAAAAGATCATATATTTTTTAATCTAATACAGAAAGTTTATAAATATATGAGTAAAATGAAGTACACTTACTATTTCTGGTAAGATAAGTCCTATGTATTCAGTGGGTCTGGTCTTGTTCTCAGTTCTGTTGTGTATGTGAGGTAATTATGTTGGAAGCCAATTTATCTTCTTGTGGTATATTCCATTTCAGAACATATTGTATTTAAATTAATGGTTAGTGTGTTGTGATGTCATCTTTGATGTCCTGGGTGTTAGTCTTAGCAGTGCACGGTGGTGGCGCGAGTTATGGTTGCTTAGCTTACCATAACTGGCGAATTTCAAGGGTTTTTCGGTTTTACTTGGAACCATAACGTCCCTTTAACAAAGTTTTTTCACTGAATTTCATAGGTTTTTAGTAGCACAACTTAACCATAACGTCCCTTTAACAAAGTTTTTTTCACTGAAAATAAATATATTTTTATATATGAGAGAGAGAGAAAGAGAGAGAGAGAGAGAGCGAGAGAGAGAGAGAGAGAGAGAGAAAGAGAGTTCAAACTCCAATTTACTGCACATTTTCCACAACAAAAGGAAAAAAGCCATGTGGTTTATAGGCATTTCAGAACACGAGATCTCAGCTACAGTTGCAACACCCGCTGAGCTACCTTTAACTATATATCTGTATATTTGTTGAGCGCCAATGCCCATAGGCATCAGGGTGCTACTTAGAACAGAACAGAAAAAAAATGAACAAAAGGAGAAAGGAAAAACAGAAGCCTATCTAGGCAAGTAATCTAGTTTTCAGTTTCTTCCTGAAAACAAGATGATTTATTTTTTCCAGAAACAATTAGGCAGTTCATTCCAAGCTTGAGCCATCGGGACGGGGAAAGACCGACCTTTTGCTCTACTTCTCTTGAAGCGTGAGATGGTAAAACAGTCTGCATCAGAGGACCGAAGGTTGCGCGTTGGTTTATATACTTCCAGTTCCTCCTTCAGGTAGGATGGTGCATTTCCGAGCAGACATTTATGGCCCAGTGACAGTATCTTAAACTGGATTTTGGCGGCAACATGGAGCCAGTTAAGTTCTGTACATGCCCCTGACACCGGATCCCTCTGAGCAATATTTGAAACTGCTCGAACCGCATCATTTTGGATTTTTTTAAGCTTACCTAAATAAGTACTTGCTTGCCCCACGCAGTAGGGAATTACAATAGTCTAATCTGGGTAAGACAATGGCGCAAACTCATTTCTCACTGTTTTTCTGAGTTACCAGGGGCAGATCTGTCTCAGAACCCTCAAGTAATAGTTTACATTTTTTACTACATAGTTGACATGGGCATCCACATTTAGTGAAACTTTCATACAGATACGTAACGTTTTTACTTTTTCAATGACAGAAATGCAGCCCCCATCTATGATATGAGTGATATATATGATATGGCATTTATAACGCGCCTATACACAAGTGTTTCAAGGCATGACGAGGCAAGGGAGGGGGAACAGAGGGAAGACAGACAACGGTCCCACTAGGCCATGTGTCATTCAGATCGCGCAAGTGCATATATTAAAGTTCTTGTAAACTGGGCTCAATTTTTTTCTTGCCTGTTTTGATCAATAGACCATAAATTCTGTCTTCGATGCATTTTAAGCATAACCAATTTGAGGTCATCCACTCTTTTATACGATTGCACATTTTGTCCAAATTCTCCTGTTCTACTTCATAATTTCCACTCAGCTCCATAGATAACTGGAAATTGTCAACATAATTTGCAAAAAAGATCCCCAGTTTTTCAATTTTGACACATAGGGGCTTGATATAAAGATTGAACAAAGATGGGGATAAACAAGGCCTCTGTGGGACTGCGCAAAGAATTGGAGCAAGATGTCATGACCACTGTGAGGGGGCACAAGTTGTGCCACAAGCAGGCTCCCACCAGAAACCAGAGGGCCTTAAAACCACTGCAAAAGGGCTCCTGGAGCCAGTCCTGGCGCCTTTGGCACCAGGCTCATATGTAGGAAGGAAGGGCTATTCAAACTAGGTCCCATTTATGTACATGGGCCTTTAAATCCAACATGGAAGCACCCACACAGTCTAGTTCTAAGAACCAAGCCATGCAGTCTAGTGTTTTGGGTGTGGCAGAACTACTTTCCCTGGTACTACTTTACCTGGGCTATATAAACCACACCCTGACTGCAGAACACGCTTCGTGTTATTCTGCAAGCAGCAGCTTGACGCTCACCGTGTCCAGCTCCTGGTCTTCAGCATCTTCCTATAACCCTGCAAGAACAAGAACACAAACAAGATTATTCTGTTTTACCTGAGAAAACACCATCCAGCACTCAGTATCTCAACTGGGCTACAATCTGTGGAAACCAAGAGAAGAAGAAACATCACTCACCTGTGAGTACTAGCTTAAGGACTTCCGGCGAACCGCTACCACAGCTGCTGCTTAAACATCGAGACCTGCAATAACGAGAAAAGGAAAAACAATATTAGAACGCACACGCTTCCAAAACATCGAATTCCATCAGTCTTACCTGAATTCCATCGCGCTACGCCACGCTTCCATCCGGAGCACCACAGCAACATCTGCAAAGGAAAAGAGACATATTCAAGTTCACTTTCAATATTAAACAACCGCACATCGCTGTACTTACCTTAACGGATTCCGGGGGCCTGTTTTTCATCGCGCTCTCATCCAGTCACAGCACCACAGCAGCCTGTTAGAAGAAGAATAAGAAAACACAGGTTAGCTTTAAAAGACAATAAAGGCACTGCGTTTCGTGCTCTCTCTTACCTAGAAACGTGCCTCTCCATCCGGCATGCCAGCTTGAAGACCTTCGCACCGGAAGAGAAGGAGATAAAGACATTAACGAATTCCCACCATAAACAGAACAGACTTACAATTAACAAACCTACCTGCCTACCAGCAGATTCAGGGTCACAGCAGGCCTGAGCCCAAGGAAGGCGTACTGCACCAGTGAAGCAACTCGGTCAGCTCATCAACAAACGTCAAGCGCCCCTGCACAAGAAACTCAGGACGGATAGCTCACCCTACAAATAACTAAGATTCATTATTCAGCACTGGGCAACTACGCATCCAGGGTTCCAGATCTCAGAGCCTTCCAGACGCCCCAGGGGATATCAGGTGAGCGTAACACAAGATCAGATGTCACATCCCCCCAACATACCCTGGATTTAGGGCCACAATGAAAAGACGTCATCCATACTGTGGCTTCCTCTGAGAAGCGACCTGTGTGAATGAATGCCTTTAACTGTCCTTTATGTTCTAAAAGGTCAAAAACTGCTGATAAATCCAATAGTATCAGCAAGCCCGACCCACTCCTTTCCAAGGCAGCTAACGTGTGGCATGAGGAGGAGGGAAGTGGAGGCAATGCCCAGATTACTTATCATTTTGGTGTGGGATTCTAGGGTCTATAAGCCTCAGTAAAACAAATGTTTAACTGGGGTGGTGTGGAAAAGAGAGGTAATCCATCTCCCAGGAGCTGAACATTTTTAATTGGAAGAAGTTTCCCGGCGATGGAGCCTGGGCTTCAAATGTAAGTACTGTGACGAGGAAGGGTAGGACTAGGAGTAATGAGGATTAATATAAGTAATCTAAGCATAACAGCATTTAGTAACTTCTACAATGATTAACATGGATGATGCATATTTGCCAACATGCCCCCTTCTAATGAGAAGTTGCTAGTCCAGTCCTAGTCAACAGAGGATGCCGAGTTTTTCAAAGTGTTGTAATAGCAGAAACTAGTAGAATCGTACTGTGTTAAACTGACACAGGATCCTCACATCTTCAGAATAGTTGCATTTAATTGAAAACATCTCTCCTCTGCTATCACAAGCACTACATTCTCAAAATCATGAATATCGCCTTCTCTCCATTTCTCTCTCTCTTTCACTCTTTCTCTCCCCCTCTCTTTTTCTCCCCGGCTGTATCCTTTACCGTCCTCTCTCTTTCTACCCCTTCTCTCTTTCTTTCCTCATGCCTCTTTTTCTCTTCCCTCTCACTTTTTCTTCCCTCCTCTCTTTTTCTTCCCTCTCCCCGCTCTCTCTTTCCCATCTCCTCTCTCTATCTCTCCCCCCTCCTCTTTCTCTCTCCCTTTCTCTTTTCTCTTTCCTATCCTCTCTTTCTCTTCCCTGTCCTCGCTCTTTCTCTCCACTCTATTTCTCTCCCCCTCTCCTGTCTCTCTCTTTTTCCTTTCTTTTTCTCCCCTCTCGCTCTCTTTCTCTCCCCCTCCTCCCTCTCTCACTTTCTCGACCCTCTCCTCTCTATTTCTTGCCCCTCTCCTCTATCTCCCCTTCTCTCCCTCTATCGCCATACTATCTATCCTTAACGTCGCATCTCAATCTCTGCTATCTCCCACACCCCTCTCTACTAACGACACTCGCACAACAAACACTTTACAACATAAAACTCCAATATCTCAAGCTTGGTATCATTACCACTCACAATACCTTCCTTGGGGTTGTATCCAATACCACCACAGACTTCTCAGCAGTCTGCTCCTCCTTCCTCCTCCTAAATCACCCGAACACCTCGTTGAAATTGCACAGTGCGATAATAAAACAGGCCAGGAGCTTCAATGGTGGCTTTTCCCAGCACTACTTTGTCGATCAGCCCAAGACTGATTATAAAATGGCTTGAAACTTTTGCTTTTATTCATCCTCCCAAAGAACTAGTAGACGTCCATGCTTCTAAAGTCTAGTCGCACCAAAACCAAAGCGTCTGCACCCTAGTACACATTCAAGCTCGTAGACAACAAATGCTCTATCAGATTTCTTGAAAAGCGTTGGCAGTAGGACTGCAGCTAAGAACATCTCTCATTCCTCAAATCCCTGCATACCCAATGCAGACGCATGCTCTCCGAGGCTAAGTCGGGTTACTACACCTCTACCATTGAAGCAGTCTCTAACTAGAGCAAAGCATTATTCAAACTAGTAAGGCACTGCTCCAAGCGCACACCTGTCCCAAATTGGATAAAATCAGAGATCAGAAAGTAATCCTGTCCTAGGAGCTATATGGCCTACCCTGGGGCTAAATACTAAACAAGAGTAAAACTTTATAAAATATACCAATTTAATCATAAACCTTTAAAGTTCACAATCTCTTATTATTCACAAAAACATATGGACCACATTTTCCCTTTACGCAACCTTTGTCAATGCTTGTTTTTCTACATGGACAGAGTCTGTGGGTTTCTCACGTCCTTTTACCTTGATGGAATCCAATGCCCTTTTTGGCTTTAACTTTGTCTTTGTGGGAAACACAAACATTTGCAACGTAACTGGGTCTTTTTAACTAGTTTGTTGGTATTTTTTAAATGTGAGAGCCCACCAACAACTGAAGAGATAAGGTATCACTTAATGTGTTAGGTGAGTATTTACAACATTATTTTTAAACAAAGAATGATTCTATTTTGTGTACATACTATCAACCAATTGTCTCTTAATATATGCTTTGTCTATCACAAATGTCTTTTCTTGAGGTAGTCTTTAAATGATTGTATACACAAAATAAAAAGATTAAATAATTCTTCTAAAAACAAAATATATTACTAATGACAACAGAAAAACAATGCCAATCGTGTGGGCTTGTGTGGGCATGAGAAAGATATTTGCTAGGCATAGCCGTAGTGTTATTAACTACCCATTGTTGGTGGCAGGTGCAAAATGGAACTAGTACCTGAACATTCAATTGCAGTGCCTAGCAAAAGTGTAAAACTAAAGCACAAGCCAAAAATGTTGACTTTACCAATGCTTGTTTTTAACAGGACTTCAGTGAAGGACACGCAGAGTGCTAATAAATCGAGTGGCTGAAGGTAGGCCTAATAAGACAGCAGGTGTCCCTCCTCATGTCCTTCCTCCATAGCTGTACTCCGACTCCAATGCAATAGTTTTAGGTGTCGCAAGCGACACCCAATATCCCAAACTAAAAATCAGTGCATGGTTGAATGTTGTATTCTCTGGAGTTGCAAAGATTCATCACAGGAAACATGAACGCATGTGTGTACGTGCATAACCTGTTACCCGTAGCATGATCACACCGATTTACGTTTCAAAAATAAAGAAAACAAAAACAATCAAGAATCTGACCAATGAACCTGAAACATGACTTTCACATGCTAACAAATTTCTTCAAGCCTCCTACAATGTTTCACAACCACCACTGTTGTGTTTTCCAATACTTCTCTCAGTTTACGAACTGCTGGCCTATGGACAATCCTGTCACTCTAAAGTGTATGTACAGTAGCTTTATTTATTCTGCATTTGTTAAGTGCTTATTCAGTAAGTCAATTCTGTTTCAAAGCTCCCACAGGGCAGCAGGGAGAGAACATGGTATTGAAAAACAACGAATACAGTGGAAGATAAAGACGGACCAACTATGACTTGTGAGTATTCAGAATGTGCATGTGCAGCGAGAAGAGGGGAAGAGGGGGCTGGAGGTAAGTGCTGGAATGTCTGTATTTGTGGGTGAGAGGGAGATTAAGTGCATATTATGGTGAGTGCTATGCAGCCTGGGGTAAAATTGGGTAGAAAATGCAAGCCTATAGGATTGAGGATTGAGACCTGTGGGTGCCGAGGCAAGTGCTGAGAGGTAGGCAGTGGCTGGGCGATTGGGTATGTGAGGCCAGGTCCCAAAGGGCCCTGGCCACCAATCACAGTGACTCTGAGATTAGCAGAGGAGGGACAAAGGGAAGGAGGAGGTGAAGAGGAAACTCTTGAGGAGCTTCCAGAATTTGAGGAGGTCCTGCTCAAGACGGAGAGGGAGGGTGAGGCTGGTGCCAGAGGGCCACAGAGGTCTAGAGGAAGGGTATTTAGTAAGAGAAAGTTACACATTGTGTGGTCCCAGGATCCAAACATCCTTGTGGATGATGCAGGGGGATTTGAATTTAATTAATGCCACAACCAGGAGCCAGTGAACAGATTTTAGGGCAGGAGAGATGTGGTCCCTGTGCTTAATGCCATCCCCTCCAGTAGCTGGAGGGGTTGCAAAGTGGAGAGATCGAGTAGGATGAGGACAGCTGGAGAGTTAGAGTACAGAGATGCGAGCAGTACTTCACGGATGTTCAGAAGTGCAGTTTCCATGCCTCTGCATGCTCGTAATCCAGATTGATGGTCGTGGAGACCACCAACAAGTTCAGTGTGTGAGGTAAGTTATGGAAAGGCCAGTTTCTCCAACAGTTTCCCAAGGAATGGGGTGATAGAAATAGGGTGGTAGTTGGCTGGACAGGTAGGGTCTGCTAAAGGTTTTTTCAGGGGGGTACAAAAGGGAGTGCTTGAGGGAGGATAGGAAAGATCCAGTGGCAAAAGAGTGGTTGCAGAGATCAGCGAGTGCAGGGGAAAGAGAGTCAATGTCGTCCTTGATGGTTCTGGAGGAGCAAGGGCAAACCTGTTTGGAAGAGACCTTCATGGAGCGGACAACTCTGGTGACTTCTTCTGGTGTGACAGGGGAGAAGGAGGAGAGAGTGGAAGAAGGCAGGTGAGAAGCCATAGGAGGCAAGGGGTTGAGGGAGGGGTTGGGCGTGAGGGTAGCAAGGGTGCTCAGGATGTCCAGAGTTTTAGTGGTAAAGTGTGTGGCAAGTGTGTTGCAGAGGGTCTGGGACAGAAGAGGGGGGAGGATACTGTGGAAGGGTTGGCTAGTTCTATGCAAATTTTAAAGAGTTCAGCCATGTTGTTGGATGAACCTGATACCCATGCCTGGATGTGGACCCTTTTCCTTGCACGGATGGAGAGTCTGTATTGCCTTTGAGCAGGCAACAGGCGAGTTTGTCAGACAGTGATCATGAGGTTTGCCACTTCCGTTCCACAGCTCTGCACTTGCATTTCAGGGCTGCAATTTCAGAGTCATAACAGCTGTTATGTTTGGAGGCGGGTTTCAGGCGGATCTTCATGACTGGTGCAAGAAGGTCACAGGAGTGGGTACTGGCCAAATGGAGGTTGCTGAGAGCAGAGTCAGTGGTTGATTCTGGGGTGGGGGAAAGTGGGGATGAAGGAGGATGCGAAGGCAGCAGCTGACACTTGTTTCTTTGGACGGACCTTCGTGAACGAGGTTGTTAGGGCTTTTGGTGGGGCGGTCAAAGGGCAGAGGGGATCCAGGTGTGAGGAGAGAATGGTCTGACCAAGAAAGTGGAGTGACCAGAGCAGAGGGAGAGAGAGGTCAAAATGGATGAAGACATACAGACTATGTCCAGCCAAGTGGGCTGGGCCAGAAGGGAGAATGGAGAGGGATAGTGATGTGCAGAGGTCAAAGAAGAGAGTGTATGATGTGACAGGGGAGTCCAATTGGATGTTGAAATCGACCATGAGGAGAAGATTAGAGGTGGATGAGAGCAGGGAGGAACAGAAATCAGCCCATTCAGAGAGGAAAAGGGTGGTAGTGCCAGGAAGCCTGTAGACAGTAGCAATGGTCAGAGTGGAGGAGGGAGAGATGAGCTGCTTGCAGACCACGCTCTCATAGGAAGAGTAGAGCTGGGTGGGTCTGACGAAAGAAGGAACCCACTCGGGGAAGAGTAAGGTAACCACGCCACCTGCACAGTGAGGTTGTGGCTTGGAGATGATCGTGAAGCCATTAGGGAGAAGGCAGTCTGAGCTGGCATTGAACCATGTCTCGGTAAGAGCAGGAATGTTGAGGGCAGTGTCTTCAAGAAGGAGGCAGATGTCAGAAGAGTGTTTGCTGGCTGAGTGGGCGTTAAGTGTAGCCAGGTGAAGTAGGTCTTCCAGCATTTTAAAGGATTTCTGAGGTGGAGTGCAGGGATGTAGTACACCAGTCGGGAGGAGGGGCAGAGAGAGTGGTAGGAGGGAGAGGCAGGTGAAGGAAGGAAGTTAATGAGGGATGGCAGGTGCCAGTCAAAGAGCAGGAGGTTGGGTAAGGCCCCTGAACCAAGATAGTACCTGTGTGGTAGACATTAATGATACATCAGGATGATGAGAAGCCGTCCAAGAGGACTTCCCACTTGATGCCACCATTAATGGGAGATGATGTGAAAGAAAGTAGAGTGGAGATGAGATGAGGAGTCCAAAGATCTGGAGAAGAGACAGAGAAGAGGATATCACTAAAGACCTGCCTGGAAGTTGCGCTGATGTAGGTTTTTGCAATGGGTAGGCCATGGTTCGAGGACAGGATGTCTTTTGTGTGCTTTTTCCTTCTGGACTTCGTGAGAGAGTGGGGTTAGGTGATAGTGTAGCAGTTAGAGAAGATGGGTGAGATGGTGAGAGCCATAAGGGTGGCGGAGGTTTGTTGAGGAATGAAAGAAAGAGTGGCTGCATGACACCGTTCAAGCTAATCTCACAAGATGGCTTAGAAGTCACAAAAGGCACAAATGCAATCCAAAAAGGAAATTCAAATTTCAAGAAACAGCGGGCCCGAATGAAATGCAAAGAGGGTGCAGAGATGCAATAGGGCACACCCCTAAATTAGAATTTCAAAAGCAGTGGCACAAATGCAATGCAAAGAGGGTGCAGAGATGTAAAGCGCACACACCTAAATTCAAATTTCAAGAAACAGGGGGCACAAATGCAATGCAAAGAGGGCTCAGATTTGTAAAAGTGCACACACCTAAATTCGAAATTCAAAGCAGTGGCACCAATGTAATGCAAAGAGGGCACAGAGATGTGAAAGTACACACCCCTAAATTCAAATTTCAAAACCAGTGGTGCAAATTCAATGCAAAGAAGGCACAGGGATGTAAAAGCACACACACCTTAATTTGTTAATGACAATGTTAATGTCATATAGTTTTGTGACATTATGTTAGTGACAATAGCTTCGGCTTTCAAGGTAGTGCTTTCAGCGCCACCAAATAGCCCAAACTAAAAATGTGTAGTCACTTAGGGTTCTTTCACTCATTTATCTGTTTTTTTCGGAATTGAGATTAGACGAAAATATTTCTGCTGTAGTGGTCTTTGTGGTTCCCTCAATCTTCTTTCTGATATTTCCAATTTGTTTAAAATTGGTATTAACTATGAGACTTAGGGATTCTGGCTGCGAGACCCTTAGTCAGAGGCCTTCCTAGTCAGAGAGACCGTCATTCTGAGAACAGCACATGTGACTGTTGCCTGACTCCGGGACCCTTTTAGCCTGAGCATCTCTGATTAAAGTGGGCAACCATATTGGATGGCCTCTGAATCACAGGCCCTTTCAGCCTGATGAGGTCTTGCTCTGATACACTTCTAATCCAGTTGGCACTTACTCTGTCACACCCCTTGTATGGAGGAACCCATAATTTAAGACTGTATAGTCACCAATGTGAGGCAGTCTGACTCAGAGGGGTTTTTATATTGACACCTACCTCATCTAATATCTTGTTTTCTTGTAATGTGGTGCCTGCCTTGCCTGATAGATACTGGCACCGATATCCTATTCTCAGAGGTTGTGACTCTGGGAACACCCTCTTCTGAGGGACTCAGACACAGACTCAGACTCAGTCAAATGTCGGGTTGTGACTTTCAGCCCTTTCTTATCTGAGTAGTGCCTACACAGTGAACATCCTTATTTGAATGGCTTTCCTTCTGTCACCCCCTGAATTAGAAGGGCGGTCTGAGAGGCCCATACATTCGTAATCTTCAGAACACTGACTCCAGGGCCGTATTAATATGCTCCGACTCCAAGACAGTTGCACTGCGGGTGCTCTGATTTGGAGACTCTCCTTGAATGAAGGCCTTGATCACAGAGACACTGCTATGTTATGTTATGTTATGTTATGCCATGTTATGGTAAGTTGACGTATACTGCGTACCTTACCATGTGCATGGTCTCCAGGTGCTCAACACTGTGTTAGAGCACTGCTGACAGGGAGAGCCTCTAGGCAGAGAAAAATGACCGCCAGCTTCTTCGAGTTTGGGGAGCTTTTACTCAAAAGTAACCCTATTCTAAAGGGTTCTTAATTAGAGATGCTCCTAGCTTGAGTAGGTTTGACTCATAGATGTTTCCAGCCGAGGGGCACTGACGCATAGGCCGTTCTTATCTCATTGGCATTTCAGTGGCAGCTGCTTATTTAGTGCATTGGGTCGCCACGACCAGCCACTCAGAGTGAATAAAAAACAGTTTGCATTGAGCAGTCATTTATTGAAAGTCTCCGACTGAACACAGTACGCGAGGCAGCATTGCTGCAATGTTTATAAAAAATGTTTAGGTACAGGGGTCTTGCTCGGGGCTACACACACACAATTTCCCTGTGATTCCTACACTCACGCAGTTTTTGGCACACAGAATGAAATGAGGAAATATCATAGAATACTTTGAAATTTTGAATTACTACAAAAGAGCTTATGTACACTTTCACAGTGATTGCTAAGAATCCTTTCAAACGTTCTATGCATTGACGGCAGGTCTCTCTGGCATTCGAAAAAGTGTGTGAAAGGATTTTTTGCAAAATAAATATGCGAAAATCTTTGATGGTCCGTAGACGTTTTTAAAATGGAAATCGACTTTAAAAAAAAAAAGTGTGAAATCTTTTACAACTTTGTTCCAGGTTATGTCGGAAAAAGCACTGATAAGAAGAGTCAGTCCACCATATAATATTGACAGTGCCAGATGTGCAAACCACCACATACCCTTTTGGAACCTTCATTCGTCTATTCCGGTAGATAAGAGGACTGCCCATGTGTGTACGTTTCGAAATCTTGCACGCAGAACCAGCGGCTGACCTTCTAATGGTACCACCATTGAATGTATAGAAAACATATGAATTACGGAAGCTGGCCGAGTAACGTTGCAGAGTAAAGCAATACCTTAGACAATGTTTCAGCTTGAATGCATGCGAGCACACCAGCATTGACGGGATTCTCACCATAACATTCCATGGAGCTCTGGAAATCTTATACGTGCTTCTGTCCATTTGTTTAAAACATATATTTCTTATAATAGTACCAAGGAAAACATAAGCCACTCATTTACGTGAGTGTTGAAGGGGGGTTGGGCGAAATGCAGGCAGCTGCCGGGCAACGGGTAGGCAGGCAGGTGCTATTTCATTTGGGAATAACGGGAAGACGTCTACCTTCCGAATTCCTTGTAATGTGTGGCGGAGTGGGTGGCTCGAGAAACAGTCTGAAATACGAGTGTCTGGCGTTACACCAGTTTGTGTAATATTTTGTGCAGTGGCCGTTAAATAAACGAGCAAGACGTGTTTTAGATAAACATGTGGGAGAAGAAAATGAGGCTGAAAAAAGCCAGTAGTAGTACAGTGAAGGCAGTGAGTGCTCACAGGGTAAAGATAATTCAGATGGCAAGGGCAGCCACCAACTCCCCTCCGATCGATGTGCTATAACATTATGCGTGAAGAAAATAGACCAGTAATGTGCTGTCACTTCAGAATGCTTTTCTGCTTTTACTTTAATATGTTCCTTTAAAGAGCAAATTCCGCACTTTAGCGAGCCTGTCAGAAGCATGTGTACAATGCCTACTGTTGTGGGTGGCCTCCGGGGCACTCATTTGTCGCAGTTTATTACACTGCACACGCAAGTCAGGGATCTTCGACCATCCCCTACAAGAAATGTGCTGCACAATAAAAACGCATTTTATTTCTACAATAAGGATCCTTTCTTGAGAAGGCCTCCAACCCGTCTCGCAACCAACCTCCACAAACACCCTGTGTCACAATGGACTAGGAAACAGGCGTGTGTGTAATAATAAGATATTTAATAATGTGTCATTTAATGTAAAATTAAAACCAACAAATTACAACAGCCACCAATGTTGTGGCAACACAAACACGTAATGACTTCTGTAAAACGACCAGGTTAAGATATACTGTCACAAATATTTCCTTTTTAATTACAAAACGGAAGAAGAACAATTCAACACATAACGATAGCACAATGGTTAAGCACTCCCCCTGCGACCCTCAACCCCCAAACATCAATTGGACTTGTTTCCTTTGAATGGAAGGCAGTGGCAGGGAGTAGGAATACAAGGGGAAAATCAGATTTTTGGGATATAGATCCCAGATACAATATGGGTAGCAAGCAAAATTGAGAGAAAGGGGTTTTTAATTATTCATCACAACTGTTATGGGGAAGAATAGAAAGACAGGGAATTTGTTTTCTTATACTTAGAAAGACATTTCTTTTACAGAATACTAGTCAGCACATAAGGGGAAAATCAGTTTTAGGATATTCAACACATGGGCAATGGGAAGGAAAAGGCAAATGGAAATGTGTTTTACCTCACAATGGGGAAAGAGGAACAGAAGGGGAAAATCGCTTTTGGGATGTTGAGCACAATTTCAATGGGAAAGAAAATGCAAATGGTATTTGTTTTTGCTGATGCTTAAAATGACAGGCAGACTCTGGGAAAGGGGGTAGATCACAAGAGAAAAATTGTTTTTTGTTTAGGATGACAGATGCAATGGGAAAATACAGCTGCAGAGGGAAATCCGTATAGCAGGGCAAAATTGAAACACAGGGACACATTTGTTTCTCAGATCACAATGGGATTAATTCTATTGGGCAACGATTTATGACTATACTAGTTCACAATACACTGGGAAAAGATGGTTGGTTTTGAATTCCAACAATAGAAATCCCATGAAATAAATGGTGAAATTAATTGATTTGCTTAGAAAAATACATCAAAAATGTACACAGGCAAATGGCGATTCTTCAATGGGGCAATGACTGAAAGACAGGCAAATAGAGATTTTGAAGGGGGAATTATCTAATTCAATACTACAAGAATACAGAGCCTACACATACTATGGGTTTTTGGGGTTTCATTCTACATACAGGACAGGTCTGGACTGGACATCAGAGAGCATCAGAGCTGGGACAGCCACTGGGGTCAGTTAAGGGTTTCATCTTTCATCCAAGGGGTCCCAAGTCAGCTACTAAGTATCCTGGCTCCTCTCCAAGATTAGGGTTCACTGCTAGTGCTGGGATGTTCCTACAGATTTCGGCAGCAGCCCACCTCAGGGGTTAGTGGCAAGTGTGTCCTGATCTGAGGCGGGGTGACTTATTTATAGGGCAAATGACATCGAAATGTGTCATACTTCCCACGGAAGGGATTGGTGGAATGTCACTAGTCTGTGTGCTGATAGGTCTAGAAAATGTGGGAGTGCTTTGGGACCCCAGGGGAGGAGACCCCTCCATCATCTTACTTCGTCAGGGGGGCTCAGTTTGGTTCGGGACATGGAAATCTCACCACCTTGCAAATACCCTTTCCATCCATCGGCTATTTCACCCCACAAGGGCCAGCCAGACAGTTGCTTTTGGCACACAGCAAGGGACTGATATTATGCATACACGCAGCTGGACAGCTGCAGGCAGAGCAGTTTCTAGCCAACTTGGTACTCAGGGCAGAACACTAGAATAAGTCCCCTCTGCCACAAGCCCCACTACTGACTGGCACAGGTCACTTTCAAACTACACCTCTGTGTCATGTGACAAACCCTTCTCAATATGAATACATAATTGCTAAATTAAGCTGGTTTCATTACATTGCAATTCAAGTACTTTACAGAAGAAATCTAATGTGAAACACAGCTGTTGCTGTCCAAGTAAATGTTTTTCTTTCACCTGCTCTTAGTGAAGACCTTGCCTGAATGCAGTTTCAAACTGTCCGTACTGGCAGACTTTCTGTGTGACCAGCCTCCTGGGGTCTGAGGGCCCATTGACCACTTGTCCTGTGTTGCAGATTTTCTATTCATACTACCTCAATTATATTTAGAAAGGGGCAATACCAGACTAACCATATTAATTATTTTCTGATAAAAGGTTATCGTTAAAAGATGGGCAGTCTGGTACACTCTTCTTGTACTCTTTCAAACTACCTCTATGAGAGTGGAAAAGGGGACAAATGGCACCAATGAGGGTTCCTGTATGCTTTGCATTTCAGGAATGTAAATGTGATCAGAGATCTCTATATTTAATAAACAAGTTTGTGATAAAATGATGGTATGAATAAATCTCTGAATTCATAACATACGCACGACTTGGTGCTCACATCACAGTTTACAACACTCACCCTAACATACTCATTCAAACAACTTACATTTTTGGATGCAACTATCAAATTGCTGCAACATCAGCCACTCAAATGGTTTATAAGGGCACTTTTGCTTCTTGTTTCTGGAGAATTTTAGATGAGAAAAGGCTGAGTCTCAGTGTGAGCATGACAAACCCCCAATACAGAAAATTCTTTAGGCAATTACATAGACAGGACAGGCTAGCGTACAAACAATTAACAGAAAGGATTGTACCTCTTACAAATGTTTGGCTGACCGGTAATAAAGCCTTTTAAACAAAACCAGCTTCTAATGCATGGTAAAGGGGCCACGGTTTCTCAGTCACTACCTCCTCACCATTACGCAGGCCTCAGTGGTTATTTTTGCAAAAATAGAGCCAGCCCTTGCCTTACCTAACAGAGCTAGCATTAGCATCTCTTATTAGTGCTGGACTGCAGCTAGTGAAAATCAGGGTGTGGAAGTGTAGAAAGGTTGTTTGACTTAGTGGATGTACATTTTGAGGCAACTTCTTTGCTTTATGTGTTTAAGTATGGGCACAGTATGGCATACATGTTAGAATCACATACACAACATGTTCCAGTGTCCTATTAATTGGACATTGGACACATCAGACAAAAACAGGCATATGTGTTGTTACATATGGGCGCACCACATAGACGCCATTAACCAACAGGTTGGTGACATGTGCAGCGCATAAATCATTGCTGCACACATATGACTGCATTGATTTGCCATGGACTACTATCTGCTTGGTGACACCCAATGAACTCTGCTTTCCTATTCAAGGTGCCAAGTGACATTGAGGTGCCATCTGATGTGCGCACTAGGCAGTGACTGGCTTGTTTAGAAAATGAAAAGACCTTTGTTGCTGAGGGGATGCATTTAGTCCATGTCCCAAAGCAGCCACTAGAATATGTAAGAAAGAAAAATACAGGTAACCTTCCCAGGGAGTAACCATATGTAACAAAAAATAAAGAGACATGAAAATAAAGAAAAAAGTTGAAAAACCTTTCTGTGTGGCACGTTAATTCTCTATGAAGAATGCATAGGTTTGGTCAGCTAATTGATAGTTGTGCTGGCCTTCTGAATACATTTGCTGCATGTTCAGTTATTAACACTGAAATGTTAAGCACATACTGTGTAAAAACAATGGCTTGTTAAATAAGGCATCACATAAATTGCCCCACTTGAAAGGTTGTCAACACCAAGAATGAGGGGCATAGGGTATGTGACTCCATAGCATCTTACATGCTGCATTTGGAATATGCCTTCCTTTGTTTGCATGTTCTGACTGCATCACAGTGATCCACACATCAGCACAGAGCAGCCAGCCGAACATCACAGAGGAGCACCCACCAGCACAGAGGACTGCTTAATCTTTTCTCCAGCAAGCTCAGAGGCAGCTTTCTGGGTGGGCCCCTTCCTTCGCCCTCCTCCTAAACTATTTAGCTCTGTGCCCCAGGCCATCGCCCGCTCCTCCAGCACCAAGAAACGGGTCTGGCTGCAGGGATCACCCTGCTTTAACACTCTGATCCATGATCACACAGATTTGAAGCACACAAGCAAACGTGCATTCTTATTTATTTTTTCCACCATCACTGCCTCAGGTCTGATTTGGAGCACACTGAAGCCTATGTCACCTTCTTTTCCTTACCTCTGATCCCATAGCATACAGGAGTCACCTTTTACTGTTAATGTCTAGCTCTACTGACAGAGCATTCTGAATTTCCTGTGGTTTTGTAAAAACTCTGTGCACATCAGGCACCTTTCCATGTTTTGCTTCTTGCTCCATACACAGAGCGTGTAGCAAGCCCTTCTTCATTTACTTTCGCTCTGAGCATGGAGCATACTCAAATCCCTGCCGTTGTAACTCAGGCTCATACAGCGCATGCAGGAGTCACCCCTCCTCTCGCCTGGCACTCAGGACAGAGTGCGCCCTGTGACGAATCAACTTCCGGGGCACCAGTTGTCCAGGGATGAATATTGGTTTCTAAACCATCATTCAGCCCCACACCTCTAGTACACCAGACGGGATCTGAACAGATCGGAACACAAGTCAATTATAAACCTCTTGGTGCAATTTTTGGTAACGTGGACAGAGTGGCAGGCTTATCCCCGCAAGGTGGTTGGTCGCTGGTTAGTTGCAACACAGCAAAAATACAATTATTACCCAATGATAAAAGGGATTGTCCAGTCAAGGTTGTAATAAAATATCTACTTTATTATTACTATAACAGACAGTTATAGTACACTACAAAATACAACCCACCCTGTAAAGGAACTCAGAGGACAGACAGTTTCATGAAGGAAAGGGATGCACTCTGGATACTGACAGGAGGGTAGTTGGTAAAGTAATCAGTCTTACTGGTCAAAATTATTTGGTTCAAACACCAAGGGTCTAAGGGTCGTAACTGTCTCTTACTATCTGTCGAAGAAGGACGAAGGGGGCAGAATCACAATGTACCTGGTGCTTAGAAGTTCTTGATGCTCGACAGCATCGAGGCAGTTCTACAGAGCTCAGAAGCTCCTAAAACAGAGTTTGTGACAGGAGACAGCTGTGGGTATCAGGTGGCAGGCAGTTCGGCAAGCGAGGCTGGATGGACGGCTGCAGGCTGGCCTACACGGTGGTGCGGGGTCAAGACTCGGTGTCTCTGTGCTGGTCGGTGTATCAGGAATGCTAGTCTGACAACAATCACCGGTGCAGTCGAATGTGGTTCGAGGTCTCGTCTGTCTCAAAAATTTCCTTAAAAGACGGACGCTGGTTGATGCTTGTGTGGCACTCATCCTAGCATCTTCACAGGGCTTATGGCGTCCTCGCAAGGTGGACGGCCCCAAGCTTAGGAGAGTGGCTGCAGGCAACAACCTTGTTCTTAGTTCAGATTCTCTCCAGCACTTCCCATCTATGAAGCTTGCTGGCAAAACCTAGCGGGGCACGCTGTGTGCTGGCTGGGTACCAGTTCTGGAGCTGCTGGATGGGTCCTCTGTTCCCTGTGAGATGTTTAGGGGAGGGAGCTTGCTTCCCTCTTGAAACTCCTGGCCTTCCTTCACTGGTGGAAGATGTAAACTAGACTGTACCTTCAGCCTGGGTCCAAATGAGTTCTTCTTCTTACTCCTTTTGAAATCGTCGGATGATCTGCTAAGAGAGGGGTTCAATCCTCTTTTAAAGCCAAATGTGCCCCAGTGATTGGTGCAGGCTAAGCCTAGCTTAATGGACCAATCCTGGATCCTCAACAACAATCTTCTGTTATGCATAAGGTCAGGACCAGAGTGCTCTGCAACAGGACAGATAAGGGGTGACAACATATCCCTAAGTCCCACCCATCTCCCTGTCTGTTGTAGTTCAAAGTGTCTCTCTGGTTAACTGAGCCCTCTGCGGCGCTTGATTAAAGTGCAGGTCTCCCTTGAAGTTTGTGCTGGGAGCAGACTTCCTGTCTCCCCCAAATCACATCCTTTGTCCCTCCGAAAGGGGTACGCTCTAAAGGGACACCTGCGGTAACTGATGAACCCAGACAGGCCATTCAATGTCTTTCATACAGAGGTGTGAGAACTAACTTTATGTTGACACATTACATACCAAAGGGGTGTTAACCCGGCCTTCCTGTTGTCTGTCTGGCAACCAAGCCTCTCAACCGGGCTTGCCTTAATTATTCCTCATTAGTATGCACTGCCACTAGCCAGATTAGACAAAGGGAAATCAGATCAATGGGGCCTTTGATATTTAAATTAGGCTGCACATGGCTGGAGGAAGGTGTGCCTTCCCCCTTGTTGAGATGCTTTGATGTACCTGTGGCTGTCACATTCCATATAAATATGACAAGGGAAGATGGAGCCTGTAGGTTGTGTCTTCCCGGAGTACACATGACTATGCGTTTAGCGCGGTGAGCAGATAAAATGGGTGCAGAATGGCCACACATATTTTTGGAGGCTAATCTCCCATCATTCATTTTTATTTATCAAAATATCAAAAAGCCTAGGTGACCACACTCTCCCCGTGCAGATGGTCGAATTCCTCACACGCCCAGTCACACTTTTTTATTTTTTGTAAACTCCGGCCATAGAGCGAGCCTTATTCAGCTCCGGTCACGTAATGTACACTCTTCACTGCCTTGAAGCTCAGGCACACGCCAGACGGAGTGCTCACCATCACAGGTTGGAGCTGCCGCTGACAACAGGGGATTCCACTGAGTGCAGTGCAGACAAGCACAAAATTATCAGACCGCAGCGGCAATTATTGGGAGATAGGACAGCCGATGTCAGCAGAGGGGTGCCGTAACACCCTTCTTTTCCATTGTTGTGGGTGGCCTACAGGGCACCTGGGCCAGCCAGACAGTTGCTGTGGGCACACAGCAGGGGCTGGTATTGCTGCGTTCATGTGGCTGAACAGCTGCAGGGATCACCCTGATTTAACACTCTGATTCTTGATCACACAGATCCAATGCACACAAGGCTGTGATGACACAGCTTCACCTATACAAGAATGAGTCGAACACAGAGTTGCAGGTCACAAAGTCTGCCACCGTACTGCCACACATGCCATCACGAACCTCCCTTTATTGGGAGCATGTCATGACGTAGTCATAACTGGTCATCTTGAAGGGAACACCACCACGCCTATTGCGTGCACTACTTAGAACTGAAAAGGTCACAGAGCCAGCAATGACTAACTGAGCCAATACGAACTCACCCTTTAATCAAGACATGTCAGGCAGTGACTACAAGTGATTTCTTCAGCTCCATTTTCTTGTTAATTGTGTAACAAAACGTTAGGGGAAAAAAGACAAAATAAGTTCTATGTGTACCCATAAAGTAGAACTGAAGAGCTGTCCCAGTGACTGCCTAAAAGGACCTCACTAGCAACGATGGGCACACTTTGAGAAATGCAACCAGCTGCACATTGTCGTGTGTCATGCAGCCCAGAAGAATGTAAGCATATAATACATTGATTGCATTCTTCCGAGCTGTAAAATGTAGGAGATTCAATCAGCATCACAGTGGCACAATGACCATTGGGCAGACTGGGCTTTAGCCCCCTTCTCCAGGGTTGGGCTATGTTTACTTTACTTGACTGACCTACAAAGCCCTGGCATGACAGGGCACATACAATAAATGTGGCCTGCGGCTGCACAGTTAGCCAAGGCCCAGCAATTACTAATGTAAAAGCATATCATTGTTAGCACGTGCATTCGTACGCATACATTTGTAGGCAATGGAAATCTTGATAGGGCAGTTAGCGCTTGCATGTCAGGGGAGTGATCAGGAGGTTAAGGGGGGAACAGCAGGCAGCTTATTCTCACAGCAGGTGTTAAATGTGTGGTGCCAGACGTGAAGGAGATTGCAAACGTTTTGTAACATTGAAGCTGCACCTCCACAGTCTCATTAGAATGAATAAAGACGTCACATGGCCCTACACAAGTATGTTTCCCCTCCCCCAAAGTCTCTGAGGTAAGCCCCTCTGCCAACAAGTAAAGGGTTATCCCCCTCCACCTAAAATGGTTGTCTCAGTGCACCCCAAAATTATTATTTTTCCAGTATTACTGGATATCTATAAAAAGAATTACGCATACCACATAGTACCATCTATTTTCAATACAAGCTGCTGTAAAATACGCCATCACACTTGCACACATAAGAATCATGTGTCATCAGTAGTACCTAAAACCTCATGCTGACTGTCAATGACGCAGCAGTAATTCTCCTTTTATAGACTCAATGATATCACCATAAACTGACTGCCCCTTCCTCTATCACTAACCGCCCTTCGGTTGTCAAAGTCACAGCTAAAGTGAAGCAACTTTAAGACAGCACTGTGTTATGCATTTATGTAATTTTCAAATGTTAAACTAACTGCACAGCAATGCAAAGAAAAAGGGGGCTTTGTAAGACTCTCATACTGACAAGGGTTCTCTTCTTATTTCGATCTTCATACAACTGGAATGACATTCATTGTGAACGAATTGCAGAGGAGAAGGTGCCTGTGTGCTGTGTAGATTTACACTGGGAATGTATTTGTATCTGACACTTTGTCGTGTACTCATTTGTTTGGTTTGCCCAACAATGTCATCAACAACAGGTACTATTGGGCACTCCCAGAACTTTACAAAACTCTTAAATGATATTACATGGCTGTCATTGATAGCCCACAGCATCCATGATTGTTGAATGCCTTTAGAATATGAATGCTTTTAGAATATGAATGCCTTTAGCATCTCTGACGTACACGTGCACATTTAAAGAGGCATTGCTATTAGATGATGATGTTTGATGTCAATCCAATGCTCTTTATCTTTTGATACATCAAACTGTAAAAATACTTAGGACTATACATTACGCATAAAAAATGAATTTGGCAAGACAACACAACGGTGTAAAACATTGCAATATAAAGCAAACGTAATGCTTATGAAAGAACAACACACCTTAAGGACAGAGTTTGTAACATATGTTTTTGGATCACAACTCACATTAGCCCTAGCCCGAATAGACAATGGTCGGGGATCATAGGAAACGTAGTCCATCATATCTGAAGAGAAATTGGATGCTTTTAAGGCTCCAGGCAATTTTTGAGCAGTGCTAAGCACAATTAATTCTAACTGCAGTTAGCATTTCTATGCACTGAAAACGTAGTGTCAAGAACGTGGCATACACGTTTTCATGACCACAACGCAGATAACGTTTACCAGGGCTTTAAACAAAAAGAAGGCTTCATTAGCATCACATGCATTTTCTTTCATTGTGTTTTTGTCAGTTTTGGCAATACTGTTGTAGAACAGAGTGATCTAGGGGTGGAGTGGATGAAAGGAAGGACCCAGGTATGGGATTTGAATTGCGGGGGTATGTATGGGGTCAGTGGGGAGTAGTGGGTGGGGCGGGTAGTTTGAGAAGAAGTGGGTAGGGCAGGGAGAACATAGTTCCACTTCTTTTTAGTTTAAGCTACTTGGTGAAGCTTAGACCACCTATAAGACAACACTATTGTATTAGAGTAAAGATAGGGAGAAATGGCATATAAGGAGGGATACAGAGCTTGTAGAGTTTGGTTGGTTAGTTGCACACCCATTGACTGCCCATGGCCATTCTAATCCCTTTGGCCATTCCCTCCTACTTCCTGCCCCTCCCCACCAAAAACATATCTGCCGAGACACTGGGCCTCATTACACGGAAGGCGGAGGACCAAGGTGCTATTAGCACCTTGGTCCATGCCGGTAAAATACCGGCACCGCCTTGGTGGAAAGGGGAATAACCGCCCCATTCCAAGGTTGGCGGGGCGGTAATTCCCCCTTCCACCACTGCCCTTCCCCATTCCCATTTTTGCCCCATAGGGCAAAATGGGAATGGGGAAGGTGCTAATTATGGCACCGCAATTTTGCGGTGCCATAATTAGCACCAAGGTCCCTTAGCGGGTTGGTTTTTAACGCCTGCAAAAGCAGGCGTTAAAGCACCAACCCGCTAAGGGACCTCGTAGTAAGGCGGTAATGGTTAACGGTCACCGTTACCATTAACGGTGAACGTTAACCATTACCGCCTTCCGCACAATGAGGCCTACTGTGTCCCTTTTACACATCCTAGTTAATCTTGGTTTTACACAACATGCCACCACGTTGGTGGCAACATTCTTGACTGGATAGTGTCTCACAACATGGAGATTCCCAACATATAGTCCAAGACCTGCCCCTGGTCAGATCATATGCTTCTTGCTTTTGATGCTTCTAGTGCTTCAGTGATGGTTAAACCTCCTCCATCCATTACACAAACGATTTCCTTTAGGAATTCCAGGGGAATTACCCATGAGGCGTTTGCCTCTACTGCTCTTCCACTATTTCCCCCTCTGGACGATGACCTCACTCTTGCCGACTTTACGTCAGTCTTCAGGACAGCTGTTAATCAGTCATATGAACTCCTAGCCCCTCTTAAACAGTCACATCAAAAGAAATCTCTTTTTTCTAAATTGTGGATTTCCTCCGGTATTTTCACCACAAGGGTAGAAAAAAGCAGAGCTGAACGCCATAGGCGTAAACATCCTTCTGATGTTTTCTTTAGTATTTACAAGACATCTGTGAAGCTCTTTAAGAATATTTTGCAGAAAGCTAAAGAAGAAAAGAGGAAAAACGTAACACCAGGATTGAGACGGCCACATCCAAGCCAAGGGAACTGTTTAAGGTGCTTTCAGAACTAAAGGGCACTCCTGTGGATATCCTTCCTGAGGCAGACAATGCATGGTGCCACCACATGATTGTTTTGTCAGAAAATTAAACTGCATCAACAAAATGTATTAGACCAACTTAACTTACTTCAACTCCAGGATAAAGATACACCCCTGCATGCTCCCCGATGACTCAGCATCATCCTGTTTCTCCTTTCATGAAGTATCAGAAAGTGAAGTCCAGGAAGTTATACTCAAGCTGAAATCAACGTCATGTAAAGGGGACCACTTCCCTGCACTGCTCCTTCAAGAATTTCAGAATTCCCTAATACCTTGCTGTTAAGTATTTCAATCAGGCGATACACCCCGGTCTGAGCCTAGTATGAAGTGTACAACTGAAATGCCTATTTTGTTTTATATAGGTTCAATATTTGATACACCACTCATATCACACCCCCTTTTCAAATACCCTGTGTCACAATGGAGCAGGAACCAGGCTGGTTGGTAAAGGTAATACTTATTTATTTAGAAATTCAAGAAATCACACACTTTTAATATATGTGGCAGCAATCACCAATAGGGTGGTCTGAACAATCTGAATGTAAGCAATGCACTTAGTTTAACCTTCTATTGACACAACTACAAAACACCAGGGAATAGGAGCACTTTTTGATTTAGGTAAGATAACACTGGAGTTAGAATTTCCCCCTGCAATGTTCCCTCAACCCACAAATAATCACTTCTAAGTGGATAAACAGAATCAGCAGGTAATCAGCAGGTAATCAGGAATGACAAATAAGAAACAGAATAGAAATTCGACTTTGCGGAAAGTGAAAGGAGGGTTGTCCTGCAGGCTGGGGCTTTGTGGGTACCGGTGAAAGAAATTCAACCCGCCATGAGGGACCTTTCCTGAGGTTGTACCTACCTGGTTGGATTCACCCCCCCTTGGGCTCGGGGAGTCCACACATATCCCAGGATGAGTCTGTTACCCTTGTATCAGGGGCTGATGTAATCAGAGGAGTTAGGGGTCCCATTTGTGGGATTATATCCCTGACTACCCCCTGTCTGGGATTGGCCCGAGGGCCTTCTGGTTCTTTGATTGGATGGATTTGGTACATGTATATTTTTAGCCCTCCCCATATCCAGATCTAGAACGGGGGCAACCTTCACCTCTGCCACCTTAGCAGCAGCAGGGGTGTTGGCTGGTTTAGGGGTTTTGTTTGGATTTTTATTATCCGCCGGTTTTTGTACCTCATAAATTCTATGACCCAGTCCAGTGATCTTTTCTCATGAAAGTCCCTCACAAGCTGGGTCATTATATATTTTGGGAGGGCATGAAAGAAGGTGGTGATGAACTCCCGATTATCTGTGCGCACCCTCCTTGTGGTCTGTGCAAAAGCGCGTTTGAGCTCCTGCACAAATTCTTGTGGGGCTTGATCTTCCCCGCACTGCAGATTGTAGGCCGCCTTGCGGGTCTCTTGGGGGTTTCTGTGGGCAGAGAAATTTTATAAGATGGCTGCCCTGTACGTGGACCATCTTGAGTGGTTCTGAACCTCCATTCCCGCAAAGAAGCTGGAGTATTCAGGGGAGAATGTCCATTTCACATACTGTATGCGATTCTGGCTGTCCTTCATATGAAAAGTATCCATCATTTGCTAATATAATTCTAGGTGTTCCCAGACAGAATACTTTGCATTTTCATGATATGGAGTTATAGCACTCCTAATGGCCTTGATCTGCCTAATGGGATCTTTGTTCATGGCTCTCTTATGTTTGTTTGCCTTCTTTATTTTAGTCACCCAAGTCCACTCGTCATCAGAGGTGCTGCTGCTGGAGGTGGCTTCTTGATCCTCTAGACACTCCTCTTTTAGTCCCTGTAATTAGGTGTCTTGCTCTGCCTTCTCTTGCTGTAGGAGGGCCAAAAACTCTTTTAATCTTGTGCCATAATCCCTAGATTTTACCTCCAATTCTTGGCTCCCCCGTAATCTTTGTTCTGCTGATTCTAGATCATGCTGGATTTTCTCTTATAATTCAATTTAGTTCTGTGCCAGAATTGTGTTTTCAGCATGTTTTTCCCATATCACTCCTATGTGGAGGTATAGGTAGGCTGCAATTCTGGCAATTTTGCTTTGCTCCTCTCTTTGATTTTTGGGGCCATGTACAATTCACTAAGAGCTTGGTGTCATGGGCCATTGCCCTGCCATGTGTCTAGGTCCATGGCGGTGACCTGTTCTGTGATTTCCTGTAGTCAGACATGTTCATTCTGTTCTGGCCACTGAAAGTAAGCGTCCCCCACTAAGGCAGTAAACCCCCCTCAACGAGAGGCAATAAAGGACACACCCCAGGAGGGAATGAGAAGGTGAAGTTAAAAGGTTTTTATCTAAATTGATATAGAGCATGCAAAGGACTCTGCAAACTCCGAGAGTGCTCTGTCTGACAATAGCAAAGACAGTCAGTTATATTACAAATATACGTCATGCATGATCTAAGCTATAGGGGCCACATAGTCTTGGGGATTGGATGGTGACGTCTAGCTACTATGTAGTCTATATGCTCGGTGCTCCTTGATTGGAGGAGATCCTCGTGGTGGGATCACAAAGTGCTTGGGTCAGCTGGGCTCGTCGGGGTGGAGCTCCAGGGCACTGGCTGTCAACGGAGATTCACCACTTTGGTTCTAGAAACTTGCCCTTGTGGCCATTCATACACATTCATCACACTCATTTATGCCAGGTTGTTGTGTAAAACTTCTAACACATCAATCTAATACCTGGGTGGGGACACAGGAAAGCAGTATGCAATAGAGGCTTCCTCCATAAATCATTGTAAAGTTGTCATTAACAAAGGGTCCAGTCTCATGGGTCCAGGTGTCTTATGAGGGGGCACGGGTCAAGCTACCTTCATCATTTTATCCTGTTAGCTGCAGTAAATAATGGCTCCGGGCGATGTTTGCACAAGGACGGATAACTGTCTTCGTGGTCTTTTGAATTTGGTGTGAACTGGAATACTATTGGGTCAGAGGGGGCGCCTAGGTGGCACCTCAAAGGCGGCAGGATTTAGGACTGGGTAGCTCGTAATTCACTTAGCCTGGCCATGGCCGTACACAATGGTTGTATGGCGGCCTCTGACATGGGGGAGGTAAATACTTGAAGCGGGTCCAGCAGGAATGTGGGGAGGTGAGGCTGTGCTGCTCGAACACCAGCAAGCCCCGGCGGGCCTTGAGGGCGGAGGGGGAGATGGCCTTGTAACTTTGTGCGAGTCTCTATTCACTGGGCTGCACAAATACTATTAGAGAGGACAGATGTTAAGGCTGGGGGCATTAGGTAAATTGCACATTTCTGCCGTTTACATGAGCTTACATTACTAGGTTCATAACAATGGAGGTTTTTCATTGGCACATACATTACATAACGTTAGTCGGTCTTATGCTTGCAATTCATGAGAGAGGGGAACAAATAACAAACGTGAGGTAGTGTCAGGTTGGGTTATATACTCGGGAGCAAGATAGCAATGTGTTCATCTAACATTTTGATTATATTCGAAACTGGCTCAATGCCCCAGGTGGCTTAGATGTAATACAACATATTTCATCACATCATACACAAGCATTTTATATATTTCTCCGTTACCCTTTTTACAATAGCAGCAAACATTAGTTGGTACAAAGCGGATTTTCCAGTGGTCATACACTGTGCCTCAGAACATGAAGGTGTCTCGGGGTGGGCGGGGTCACCTCGCTTTAATACGAATGACTTTCATTATACGTTTAGCACAATTTAACACACATCCTTTAGCAGCATGGATACGACTAGGAGGCTCGAGAGTTTAGCATATATGGTTAACACTTCATCTGGGAGATGAGGCTGGGGGTCAGGAGCACCACATATCACAAGCGCGGGGGGTTAGGCGCAGGGTCGGGGTATACTTGATAGGGACGACTTTTGTTCTTTCTCAGACCCCAACTGCTAGTCCGGTCACTTCTAGGGCAATGATGTTCTGCGGAAGGTAAATGATACAGTGTTTGTTCTGTTACTTGTTCGCGTCTAGTCGCTTGTGAGAACGGGCCTTCAGTGGATCTGCCATGGGGGGAGGAAGGGGGAAGTGCAGGACTCTCTGTGTGTGGTCAAGTAGGGGCCAAGCTGCAGCGTTTGTACGCAGGCTGTTCTACTGGGACCTGGATTCAGTGTGCTCAAAATGGAGTCATGGTGTGTTACAAAATGGTGTCTACATTATGCTACACTACGGGCCGTGCAGCCTCACGTGTTGATCTGCAGCCGCCCTGTCTCCCGGGCCCAGGTGCATAGGGGGCTGCCGACGAGTCATGAGCCTCATGTAGGTGGGCAATGGGGGGTAGGGGAGTCCTAAAGACCTGTCCTCACATACACCACTCACCCCTGACAAAAAGCTTGTGCAGGGGGTGCTCCCTAGACATACTCATTGCTACTGGAATCGCCAGTTTGGAAATGTCAATTTCTTTAATAATTATTTCAGGGTTGATTTAATTTTACGTTTACACCGGCCTGGTCTTGGAGTATTTGTTATAGGAGGAGCTTGTATAGTGTAGCACAGTATTCCAACCACGCAAAGTATCACTACCATGCAGGTTAGTCTGCTGTGCTAGACTGTCACGGGTGGTAACCAACTCAAAATCCCGGATGAGCCCCCAAATTTGTTAAGTATTTCAATCAGGCGATACACCCTGGTATCAGCTTAGTATGCAGCACACAACTGAAATGCCTATTTTGTTTTATATAGGTTCAATATTTGAGATACACCACTCATATCACACCCCGTTTTCAAATACCCCAGGTCACAATGGACCAGTAACCAGGCTGGTTGGTAAAGGTAATATGTATTTATTTATTTAGAAATTCAAGAAATCACACACTTTTAATATATGGGGCAGCAATCACCAATGGGGTGATCAGAACAATCTGAATGTAAGCAATGCACTTAGTTTAACCTTCTATTGACACCACTACAAAACACCAGGGAATAGGAGCACTTTTTGATTTAGGTAAGATAGCACTGGAGTTAGAATTTCCCCCTGCCAGGTTCCCTCAACCCACAAATAATCACTTCTAAGTGGATAAACAGAATCACCAGATAATCAGGAATGACGAATAAGAAACAGAACAGAACAGAAATCCGACTTTCCCTCCCAAAAAATAGAGAAAACGGATTTTAAACCCTGACAATGCTAAAATGACACTCGGAAATGGATGAATAAATGAATGAATGGGTATAACACTTGAAACAAAAACAATGCTTTACTGGAGCAACACTGGAAATATACTAGTAATCACAAGCAATGGATTGAGCAAAATCATACAATTTGAAATGGAATGGAGGATTGAAAACAGTTTATAATCAAAATGACACATTGTAAAATTAACCCACTTTTGCAAATCCCGCCTAAATTTACCAAAATGTTTTTTGATAAAAACAGGTGAAATAATCGGGATGCAGTTCTTGGGTTGGGGTTATCTTTGGGTGTTAGGTACAATCAGGAAGTGAAATGAAGTCTCTAGCTATTAAACTGAGTGAGTTATGCAAGATCTAGTGAGGTGTGTGTTTGAGAAAATGAAGGTGCGAAAAAGGAAAAGAAATCAATTTTGTCAAGGACAGTTTACTCTACACTAGGGCATTCAGGCTAGACTACCAGATTGAGATACAGTAAGCTCTGGGGTTGATCCGCTGAATCAACCCTAATACCTTAGCACCCGCCCTGGCAGACCCAGTCCGATCACCCAAGGGAGGACTAAGTGCTTAGGATTTCACAACACAAAATTATTAAAGAAATTGGCACTAGCACAAGGAATCAAAGCAGGGTAGCAAGAATAGTTGTGAGAATATTATAAGTTATTGGGGTCAGAATAGGATAGCTTAGAGATGGGAACTAAGGATAAGGCAAGGCACGTTATGCTATGGTTCTATGGTTCCTATTGATACTCACAATCCACTTTTAGTTTGGTTTCTGGACAGTCAGCACTCTGGATCACCACACAGATCTGGTCTAACACAGGACAGCCAGACAAAATCAGCGGGCATGGACTGGATACCGGGTAGCACTTCTGGTTACTGGATAAGATAGGTCATCAGGGTAGCAGAATGGCAGCAGCATGCAGTGGTTGGTGGCAAGCCAATCTGGATTTGGATGCCAAAGTACCACAGTTTCCCTTGGTTATGGGGATTATTTTAGAATTGAGGCCTAGCTGAAGCAAGATCAGTGAGGGTTGGCCTTGTGGTTGGGATCTGGAGTCTAGATGAATAAATGTAAGATGAAGACAGGAACAGGACAGGATGCCGGGCAGGAAATCAGGAATCAGTGTGTCCTGTGTGATGTCAGGGGCCCTTATTTATAATGCCAGGTGACATCATCACAGTATATGACCAGGGCAGGTTTTACTACACACGCCCCTAACAATAGAATTGGGAAAGGGTAGTAATCTCCGCCTTGCTCTCTGCTGGTTGGATTTCTGAGGGGATGATCTCAGGTTTATGAGGAGAAGTTTACAATGACCCAACACTCCCACATTTACTTTACTCAAAATCCGATTTGGCCAAAAACCTACTTTCTTTACTTAATTATACACACAGGTTACATATGATGTGCAGCACAGATTAGTCCAAACCTCCAGTCTGTGCGACCTTGTTTCGCCTTTCTAATACATTTTGGTAATTTTAAACATGAAAGATTTGGCCTAAAATTCCCCAACTTTGTACACAGATGTGAATTATCCCCAGGGATGTATGTACAAAATGTTATGTTTGCAACATGGATGATTTTCTTGTAATGCAACATATACCACCATTTCTGTCCAGAGGGTGTCAAGACATTCTACCAAGTTTTAAAATACATGCCGGAATTCCACTTTTACACTGTGAAAATTCTTCATTTTTCCCAATTTTGGCAGCTGGTATACACGTCTTTTAAAGTTCTTTATAAAATAGTCCTAAGAACAAATGGGAGTCATTGGGCCTCATTACACGGTAGGCGGTAAGGGATTACCGGCACAAGTAAGGGCACCGGTGCCGGTAATCCCTTACTGGCCTACTACGAGGTCCCTTAGCGGGTCCCTCCCCTAACGCCTGGTTTTACCCAATGGGATGGGGAATGGTTCGCGGAATGGGGACTTACCGGGTCCTCCAGGGTAGGAATGACCCGGTAAGTCCCTATTCCGGGAACACGGACCCAGAATGCGGTAATGGGGTAGCCATGGCGCTAATAGCGCCATGGCTACCGCCTACCGTGTAATGAGGCCCATTGTCTGTCATTTTTGTCTTCCCAGCTGACACCAACTGGCATTTCCTTTCAAGCAGGATAGGGGTTGCTTCAGCCTGAGTGAGGTTTTATGGTCTTTGACACCTCTGGCTTCCTTTCCTGGGAAGTGGCATTGTCCTGAATTCCAACAGAGACGAAAGTCTGCTCCACCCAGTAATTATCAGTGGGTTGGCAGGATCTTCTGAGAGAGATAGCCCTTTTGGCAGAAAACATGTTTTTCAACTTGGTAACTCAAGCCACACTGTGTTTAACATCATTCACTTTGACATTAAATCCAGAATTAAATAAGCCTGTTACATCAGATAACACATAGGATATATTCTCCCCAGGAACAACACCCTTTATATTTCTACAGACAAATAAAACATTTATTTACCAGTGTACTGTTTTAAAACACAGGCATTCGTTTTTCCTTACTTTGTAAGAAGGTTATTTTCACACGTGGTGCAAACTTGCATTTCTTTCTTTAATTCGTTTTTGGGCAGCTCACTCAGATTTCCACAATGTCCTTGCAGCTAAAGTAATTTTTCTTTGAATGCATGAGTTTTATCTGAACACTGGTATATGAAGCCGACCAGGCTCAGACAGTTAAAGTTCTCTTGAAGACAGCTGGAGTTTGATAGGTGGAGTTAATGAGTGTGCATTGCCGTGTTAGTGAAAATAAAGATCCTTGTTGATTTCATTCCAAGCTAAGATGACTGGGCCTGTCATTCAGGAACTAGACATGGTTTTGCTAATGCACAATGACTTCTCCTGGGCATGGCCGGGCCTTTTCAATCACAGCAGTTTCATAGTACATGGATGGATTTAGCCGCAAAACAGCATTTTTAAAGGTTGAAAAAGGTGTCATTTTAAAGGGAATTTTGGGGTTTTCAGCAAGGCAATGTTGCCTATTTCACTTAATTCAATGTTAAACGTTGCAGAGCACACTGGCACACTCCAGCGGTGTGTACTCTGTTCCTCCACACCTGAAACGTGTGTGGCAGGGTGATGCAGCCATTTTCTTTGGTGGTTGTAAAAACGCAATTTTGAGATCCTAGCGCGCACAGGAGTTAGCGCAGCCATTTTACTGTTTCTTGCACCAATGCAGCAAGGTGATGGGGTAAAGCTCAGCTGTGTGGGTCAATATATCCCACATTGCGTAACCACTCTTGCTAACTGGTCTTTTGCCAGAGCCTTCGTTCCAGATAGCATTAAGGAGGCATGGATCACACCTCTATTGAAAGAAGAGAATCTTGATGCTGGAGATCCCGGAAATTTTCGGCCAATCACCAACCACCCTTTTTTCTTGAACATTTTAGATAAACTTTACCCTGAATCAATATCAAAGCTTTGTTTAGCAGATAGACTAGTTTAGGCGGGCGTGTGCTCTTCCCCCGCAGGTAACGGTCTCAGATCCTATCTTTGTGCACAAACTGTTTTTGTAACTAAGGACAATGCACAATCTCAAAAGGTGATGTTGACTTGTCGGGTCCTGCAGGGAATCTTGCCTGTCCCCACTTGTGTTCAACATTCATATAAAGCCATTTTGTGATCTCTTATCCTCACTGGGTGTTCCTTTCTGCAAACTGTGCAGACGACACCAAGATTGTGACAGAACTGTCAGGCCTTTATAGCAAAGATCTAACTATAGTAAATGCCATTTTCAATGCCATTCTATCTTGAATGGCCAGAAACTCCCTGACCCTGAACAACAACAAAAATTTACTGCTCATCCTCGGTACACCAACAAAGCTCAACTCAAAGCTCAACAATCAGCTTAATTCATCCCATTGTAGCTACTCTATTGCAGGTAATATTATTAAGGTTTCAAATCTTGAGAAACATTAGGGGTGTACTTTGATTCACATCTTTCATTTAAGCAACATGTTCTACACCTTGAATCTTCCTGCTCTTTCTATATCCATTTGATGTGGCAAATTCTTCCATATCTTTCTAGGCAAATATAAAAAGCCTTCAGGTGATACACAATGGAGCAATTCAGGCCGTCTGCGGCCTTGGCCGACGCATCCATGTTACTGATGACCGTAGAAAACTACACTGGCCACCTGTCAGTCAAAGAATGAGATATAAAGGCATCATGCTAGTCCTTAATTACCTGCCAGGTAAAGCCCCAAATTACCTTTCAGCTAGAATTTCTCAAGTTCCCTTTCGGCAAACTCTTAGTTCCAACAAAGCCATTCTTATACAGAAACCACGAGTTCTGCTGAAGAGGACTGCCAGCACAGGCTTTCATGCCTGGGCCCCGGATCATTGGAATCAGCTCCCCTCTGCTCTCAAGGGTTGTGAGTCAACCGCCCAATTTAAAAAACAACTTAAGACACATCTTATTGATCTGGGTCCGGGCTAGGCTCTTTTCTCCCCTCGGCTGACTCAGATTCCCCTCTGTATTATTGCTTTTTGTTTTCTGTTGTAATTGTCTGGTGGGCTCCTTGAGGCCCACGAGCATATCGCACATTATAAGAATTTAATAGATTGATAGATAGATAGATAGATAGATAGATAGATAGATAGATAGATAGATAGATAGATAGATAGATAGATAGATAGATAGGATAGATATCCTCATGGGGACTCTTTGAGCTTGCTTTAATCAAGCACTTCCATCAAACGTTTCACTCTAAGGGCATGCCAGTATTTTTTCAAAGTGGTCATCTGAAAGTTAATGACATTATGTGGAGCTATAAACTTGCTACTGGTGTAGTAGTAATGTCTTAACCAGGTCTGCCTTCTGCCACTTGATTTCAAAGCACGATGTGTGTCCTTCACTGAAGTCCTGTTAAAAACAAGCATTTATGAAAGCCTACAGTTTTGGCTTGTGCATAAACATTAAGCATTTGCTAGGCACAGCTATTAGATGCCGAGGTACTTGCATCATTTTGCACCTGCTACCATCAATGGCCAGGTAATACCACTATTTCAGTGCCTGGCAAGTGCCTTTTCCATGCCTACACACAAGCCCAAACTTTTGGCATTTCCAGTGCTTATTTTTCACACTTCAACCCCATAGGAGATCTTTGTAGAGTGAAGGTGAAATGCTTGATATAGTATTGGCAAGAAAGCAGAGCTTCCAGGAACCTTGATTTTCATAATGACTGACTTCCTCGGTCAGAGCTTCTGCAGAGCCTTTAAATAAACCAAGTGTGAAAATCCCTCATGCGGAGACCTGCCAATAAAACAATCTCAGCCCTCAATTCTGTAAGCAGCTTCCCTTTTTCAGAGCCTTCATCTGGTAACACAAATCTGGCAAGAATCATGGTTCAGATTTAAAGCATTTCGATAGACACCAAAAAGGTGCCTCTGATGAAATGACCACTGCTGTGCAGAAGTACAAGGACGAGTAGTGGCTATGCTGCCTACTCCACCCTTCACTATTACTAAACTAGGAATGATCCCAATCATAAAGGTGAAATGTGCACAGCCCAAAGGGAATACATCCTTCACTTCTTTTGGTACTCCAGGTCTAGGGCAGGCTATATATACATGAGTGGTGAGAGAAGATAACAGTAGCAAATCAAACAACTTTAGTACTAAGGTCCAAAGTAAAAGAATGTCCACTCAAGTTTCGATAAGAATAAAGACTTTTAATCAAACCACAAAAATTCAAACAACTAGAAAAGCCCACCTCTGTGAAAGTAACGCAGAGAATGCAAACTTTTATGGAGCCAAAAAATTGGTAGAGGAGCAGTGGGGTTTAGGCAATCAATTTATCGAAGTGGGGCTTTAAAGTATTTGTGGTTGCAAAAAGTAGACCAGGGGAACATGGTCCCTTCAAAGAACCTTTAGTCTTGGCACACGCCCATAGGCCTCAGGGCATACAAAAACAAGACAAACGAACAAACAAGACAATCACAAAGAGCTAAAAAAATATGCAGCACCGCAAACATCATTGCAATAAAGCATTGGACAAGATAGAGAACAATAACTAATCCTTCTTATTAAACAAATACGTTTTAAGAGCTCTCTTAAAATCAGGCAAGCAAGTGATAGCTCTTATTGAGGCCGGCAAACCGTTCCAAACACATAGAGCCCAGGCATCAAACAGTGAACCTCCACATTTTTGAAGTTTGAAGCATGGCTGAAGGAAATTATTAGCTCCATTCGAATTGAGTAGTCTCCTACTTGGATCAACCTTTAATCGATCGCAAAGATATTGAGGTGCATTGCCGCACCTACATTTATGGGCCAGGGTGAGAATCTTATGAGCAATTCGCTTTTTAACTGGCAGCCAATGAAGTGCTAAACTAGCATTTAACATGATCTCTCCTGCCAATGCCCCAAATAGCCCTCACTGCACCATTCTGAATGGTCTGAAGCTTTTGCAAATTGGCGGTTGAAGAGCCTGCAACCAGACTATTAAAATAATCCAGTTTGGAATTTACTAAGGCACTAGCCAATAAGGATCTGTTTTTTCAGCTAATTAGGGTCTAATCTGTCGCAACAATTTGAAATCATATGCACAACAAGACCAGAGATGAAGTGCATGCTTCTGCATAGAGAGTTGGGAATCCAGATACACACCCAACGTCTTGACAGAAGAAACAACTGTGATAACACAGTCAGCAATCAAAAAGTGTTTACAACAAAGCTCCAACTCTTTCAGCTGAGGACTGACCAGAATGGAATGATCAACCAGATCAAAAGCTACTGAGAGATGTAGTAACATAAGAATGTCATTTTGACCTTTATCAATAATTCCAGAGATGTTGGCTTTAAGATCTAGCAGAGCCGTTTTGATGCAATATTTGCCTCACTAGTGCTTACCGAGTAGATTGTTTACTTCAATGAACTCCTGAAGTTAAATGTAGTCTATTCGGACCAATATTTTTTACAAAAAAGCAAAGTTTGTAATTGTATGATAATTGCAGAGTCTAGAGGGTCCTTTTTTAGCGATGGTGTAATCCAAGCCTATTTCCAGCACAGAGGTGAAGTAGAGGCTAGAAAGAAGGAGTTCACAATTTTTGTAATCAATGGAGTTAAGGTATCTAAGGATTCCTTAATGATAATTGCAGGGCAAATATCACCCTTTACATGAAGTTGGCTTCATGTTTCTAGAAATATTAAAAACCTCAGCATCAGAAACCTGCCAAAAGAAAGAAATGAGAAAATCATTATTAATGGGGATAGGACCTGGTTTAGCAAGGGAAAATGTAGGTGCCATACATTGTTGTCTATTTTTAATGGCTTGTTGATGATTTTACTCATCAATTCCTTTAGCATATTTTGACACCATGCATCACTTTTTACAATCCCTGACTTCAGTGCCTTTTTTCCTTTTAGTTATTTTAGGATCAAGAAAAGTTCTCTGGAGCTAGATTTTGCATTAGAAATCCTAGACATTGTAATCAGACTGTTTTACAAGGATGGTAGCTTGTTTATAGCGAGCAGCCGAAGCCTTAGAGAATCATTTTCAGAACTCTGGTTGCTGTGCCAATTCCGCTCTCAAGCCACTTAGCCTTCCCACACGTGATGATAACCTCACAAAACCAGGTGTTCTTTTTTTATCCCAGCTTTTATCAATTTTAGCCACTCTGTTGCACAAGGTTTGAATGGTCACAGAGGTTATATGCTGAAATTGAGGCACCAAGTCTTTTACTTCAGAAGCTGGAGCAAGATTATCAAGAATAGGTATAGCAATGGACTTAAAGGCCTCCGTGGTGACATTTTTAAAATTCCTCCTCTTATTATACATTCTAGAATTAACATCAACATGTTGTGGCCTGGTGGGAGGCTCTAGTTGAAAGGACTCAATGTATGGATTTTCCCAAGGACAAGAAGTTACGATAACTGAGGATACCATGGTGTTATATGTGAGAACCCAATCCAAAATATTGCCCTCTTTATGCGTAGATGAATTCACATGTTGAGTTAGACCCATTGCCTTAAGAGAGAGAATTAAGGAGTTACCTTCAGAGTTGAGGTCAATAAGGGCCCAAAGGTTGAAGTCACCCAGAATAATCATGTGTAATTGGAATTGTTTATTGATTTATAAATGCGCACCGGGCCCATAGGCATCTGGGTGCAATAAAGGTTACAAAGTTACTTATGGCAAGGACAACAAGTACGAATATATACAGATGCAATTGGTGGCAGACAAGGACATAAATACAGATAAATGCAAGTACAAATTTTGTGGCAGTGATTTCTCTGGGTGCTGTTTCTTACTTGGGTGTAGTCTGCAGGATGACGTACCGGGATACATGATTGAGAGGTTACAGGTATTGGGAGTGCAACCACTTTTTGGCATTCATCTTGAAGCAGAGGAAGGGAGATATGGCTCTTAATGAATCGGGGATGGAGTTCCATAGTTGCGCAGCCTGGCCTGGAAAGCTGGCACCTCCTGTTTTTTTAGTCTAAAATTGGGAATTCTGAGGTTGTTGGATTGCGCTTTTCTGATAGGTCATTCAGATGTGTGTTTGGTGAATCTTTCACAGAGGTATAGGGGAGGCTTGTTGGACAAACATTTGTGAGTGAGGTTGAGTTATTTGAGCTTAATTCTGTTGTTTATCGAGAGCCAGTTGGTGGTGCATCTCATGTGAGATAAATGCTGTGTTTTGGGAATGCCTAGAGCCGCTCTGAGGGCATTGTTTTGGATGGTCTGGAGTTTGTTTGTGTTGCGTTTACTGGTGCCTAAGTAAAGGGCGTTACAGTAGTCTACTTTGGTGAGGATTAAGGCCCTTGCAATTGTAATACGGCTATCAGAGGACAGAAATGGTTTGCAGGCGTAGATCAGTTTGCACATATAGTTGGTGGCAGAAGCTGTGGCGTTGATTTGTTTGTTGAGGTTGAGAGCCGAGTCTAGGTAGAAACCTAGGGTCTTGACTTCCTTGGAGACTTTGTTCTTGTTTCCGTCGATAAGTACGGAGTTGTATTGGGGAGAGAGTTTGGTCAGCCTATTTGGTGAGCCAACAATGAGAAGCTCAGTTTTTTCATCATTAAGGCATAAGCCATGGGTGGCCATCCAGGTTTGTATAATTAGATAGATTTTGTTAATCGTGGTTACATCTTTGTCATAGTCTCCTAGGATGGGGATGAGAATCTGGGTGTCGTCAGCATAGTTGATGTATGAGACACCCAGATTATCAAGAATATCAAAGAGGGGCTTGGTAAATATATTGTATAGGGTGGGAGAGACGCAAGAGCCCTGTGGTACTCCGCATGTAATAGGTACCGGGTCTGCTGTGGAGGAGGGTGAAAAGACACTCATAGATCTGTTGTCTAGAAATTAGCTTATCCAAGTGGTGACTTCCTTGAAGAAATAAGTGGCTGTTTTAAGGTGATTGCACAAGACATTGTGGTCGACTAGGTCGAATGCGGCTGTCTAACAGGAGGAGAATGGAGACTTCTCCTTTGTCCTTTCGGTCATCGAGTTGGTTCTTCAAGTCAATGTAAGTCGCCATCTTGGATTAAGCCGCCATTTTAGGTTCTCTTGTAATGTGGAAGTCACCCTGAACATCATAATGGAGGCCGAATGACACTCTGAGTAAGATTCTGGCCGAAGTGACCTCCGTACACATGAATAATTAATATGCCTGCAGGCCACTTGTCGGGGTCGCGAACTGAGACCTTGTCCTATTATTGACCTATGTGTAAATGTACAACTATATCTGCGAAACTAATCAAAATGCATATATTATAGGATTGACCTGGCTAGGAACCCATAGGCCCGATCCCTAGAATGGTTAACCCGCGAAGGGGTTGGCCAAGGGCTGGATAAAGAGTATAAAAAGCCCAAGTATTCCAATGTACGGTCTCTCTTACTAATGCATTGAACCTTCGTTGAAGTTCGTTACGTTACTCTGAGAGCCGAATAGCTATCCGTTTGTCAATTGACTTTGGTAACTGTTGTAGCTTTTAAATAAAGCACTTGTATGTTCTTTGTAACCTTTGTTGGTGTGTTTCTTTTTGGGCTTCCCGGCCTCATATTATTTTTCTGTTTCCACAATACTACAACAATGCTAGCAGTTGGCGCCCGAACAGGGACCCTCAAGATTGATGCCGGATCATTGAAGGTTGACGCAGACTATCGAAACGGGAACGGACGGTGTGATACTGCGGGCCCGACCGAACGAGATGCGATACTCGGCAGTGCTGCACGATCCGATCCATTGACGATAGTCGTGTGGTCTGACACGGCATCTTGACGAGGGTCCATTTTTGAGGTGGGCAGATTTGTCGAAACCACCAAACACAAGGTAAAATTCGTTAGGTAAGTTCTTTGGTAAACCGTACGGTCCTCCTTAGGTTTGGTCAGGTGCAGTCGTGACCCGACTCTTAATTTAACCCTGACAATTTGAATTTAGCGTATTGTATCTGCAGACACAATTATTGACTAGGTAACACCAATTTTTTGTGAAATGCCTGGGAAATTGTCTAGCTGCTTTAGGGCTCTGTTCCGCAGCGATCGACAATCTTTGGAATTTAGCCGCCCGGCACCACAGGAGGGGTCGCCGGCATGTACTATGTACTGTAAGTATGGCATTGGAAGTATAGTATTCAATGATATTTGGCACAGACAAACCAGACATGCCTCTGAATTTCAGTGGCCAATCAATGGTAGTTTTGAGATCCCCCGTATTGAATACCTAGAATCGGTCTTGCTAAAAAAGAAGGCCAGACCTGCAGCATTTGATGTTTTACAGAATTGGAAAAAAGAAGCGTTGCAGCAGCTTAAAAGTAGGGATAAACATGCACGCCGTCATAAAACAAATGCCGAAAAAGCATTGTTATATGATAAGGAAAAACATTTGGAGTCAGTCAAAAATATGATTGGGCTTTCTCACTAGGTATCCAGAAAATGTATCCCTCTAAAGATGTTCATGTCTCTGAAGAATTTATTGAAAAATTGTTAAACGAACGCAGGTCTGGTGCCTCTGCGCCACCTCCGTATGATCCTCTCCCGGGTGCTCTGCCCATTCCTGCTGTTGTTCCTGCTGTTACTCCTGTTCCCCCTGTACAACCTATTGTTCCTATTCCTCTAGTTGTTGTTCCTCCACCTATCCCGCCACCCCTTCCTCTTGCGCCGATAGTTGCACCCTTATTGAATTTGCCCACACCTCCGCTCCCGAGTGGTTCTGTATTGACTGAAGTTGATCAAGGTGCGGGGTCAAATATTGTGACTCGTAATACTGTTTCTGCAGACAAGAAACGAGAATTATTTGCATGGGCTAAGCACTGTATGGAGAAAGGTGATCAAGTTAACGTTTTTTCCACATTATCAAATTTGAACAATTTTCCCAAGAAAAATGTTTTTATCGAAGGTTTGGGGACTCATTTATGCGTGATGTGGGGTAGATTACAAAATTCGGATCTCCCGCAAGGGGCGAGGGATCTAAACACTTTAGCGCTTTCGAGGGACACAGAGGAGAAAGTACAAGGTCATGTTGAGAGATTGTTTGAGTATAGGAGGGACTTTGAGAAATTACGAGATGAGGATGAGGAAGACGACAGTATGTATGTACAGAAACGGTTCCTTCCGTGTCGTAGATCGGCACCTGAGGAAGTACGAATTTGTACCAAAGATGCGATTCGATGGATCTCGGATTCATCGATACCGCCAGATGAAGTATATGACACGTATAGTCAGTATACAGTAGAAATGCAGAGGAAGGTGATTCAGGTAATGGTACAGTACCTGCCGGAAGAATGTGTAAGGAAGAAGGTTAGTTGTCCTATAGAGTTATTGGGAATTTGTAAAAGGGCTTTTTCGCCCAACACTTCTTCGACTGCCTTAGCGCTCGACCTGGCTCTGTTGCTTAGTAAGCGGTCGGAGTTACCTATATCTCAGTTGCCTATGAGAGAGGTTCCTCCGACATTTGTCCCAAAGGTTGAGATTCCCGCTAACGCCGGGACTGGTGCACCAGCTGTGGATATCCCTGCACATTATGTATTACAATTTGTTCACGTCCCGTTTTCACGACAGGAAGTGAACACTATTAGACAATCAATTCCCGATATCAGGAAAAACCCGACCGGATTCTACAAAGAGATGGAGTCCGTTTTGCAGTCCTTTGTGTTCACCTTAAGTGACATTGACTTGCTATTCCCTGTACTCCTGCCCGTAGATTTATGGAAGCAGGTTCGAACAATAGACGATGTGCCAGGATTAGGAGATACGTGGGCTAACATGATTAGGATTGATGGGGAAAGACCAGCTGGTAAGAAAACACCTCAGGCAATACTTACTTTGCCTGATAGAATTGTCGCAAAATTGAAAACCATAATTCCTGAGAAAAGAATTATTTGGGACACGCTTACGGCCTGTGTTCAAGGAAAAACTGAAGGTGCCACCAAGTTCTTTAATAGATTCGAACAGCTATTCTCTGATTTCAGTGGACAGGACTGGGGCACAGAGTCTGGGAAAAGGTTGTTTGTGGACAAATTTGTACGTGGGTTGTTGCCCGACATCCAGTCACAGATTATGTCCTCTGAGAGCGCTTGGCAGGCGAAATCCCAATCTGAAGTTTTGCACATGGCTCAGTATTATGAGAACCGTGTGAATAATGAAAAAGAGAAAATAGAGAAGAGGAAAGGAGATTTGAAGACAAAAGTATTGTTACAACAAATTGTTAGAAATCCCAGAGGGGGTACGTCACAGATCAGAGGTCAGTATGTCCCAAAAGGAAACGCTCCTTTGGGTCCTGTGAATGTTAATCAATGTGCCTATTGCCGCCAGGAAGGTCATTGGCGAGCACAGTGCCCCATCCTTCGACAAAGGTCAAACAATGCGTTTGGTAGTATGGGTAGACGACCGAGAGGTCGCCCTGGAGCAGGGGGCCCTGATAGAGGTCAGTTTTCACAAGATCCTCAGCAACCTTTTTCACGGGAAAATCAGACTTCGAGTGTGGACGCAAGAAACATATTTGATCACCCTTCTGCTGCCTACCTTTCTGAAGAGCTTCCTTCCGATAACATTTTGTTTCGTTAGGACTGCCCGAAGCAGGGTTTGGAACCTTCACCTATTCCCGTTAATGAGAAAGGTCCCTACATTGAATTGTTAGTGGGGAATAGGAAACATCAGTTTTTGATAGACACTGGAGCACAGAAGTGCTCCATTGATCATTCCCGGGTTCCAAACATTCCACTGTCAGGGCAAACAAATGTTTCTGTAGGGTTTTCTGGTATACCAATTGTTTGTCCGTTTTCTTTGCCGGTGTCTGTTTCTTTGGGTCCCTTTACGGACCATTGTCCCTTCCTTTTGACTTCAAACTGTGGAGAGAATTTGCTGGGGTTAAATCTGTTGAAGAAATTGAATGCAGTAATTCATTGTTCCTCTGATGGAGTAAGACTGACGGTTTCACCACAGCAACTTCCCAGTTCCCAGTTTCTGACTCGACCATTGCCTCCTGAGTTTAGTGTTGTTCCAGAATGTTTATGGGCGGTTGACGACAATGATGTCGGGGTGCTACAGATTGAGCCCGTTAAAATAGTTTTGAAGCATGGAGTTAAACTACCACGCATTCCGCAATATAAAATATCAGTTGAGGGCGAGCGTGCTTTGAAGTGCATTGTCTCCGATTTTGTGCATCGAGGGGTGATTGAAGAGATTGCAGGTAGTTTATGTAAAGCCCAATTTTGCCTGTATACAAGAAAGGCGACAATGCAATCCCATACCGTTTTATAATTAATCTTCGTGCTATTAACAAAGTTGTCACCCCACAATTTCCAATTGTGCCTGATGTAACAACGATACTAACAATGATCCCTGCTACAGCTACGCACTTTAGTGTTGTGGATTTAAAGAATGCTTTCTTTAGCATTCCTATACACAAGGAGAGTAGATATTTGTTCGCGTTCACCTTGGGAGGACGTTTATTTACATTTACTCGGGCACCTCAAGGGTATACTGAAAGTCCAAGCATTTATAGTAGAGCTTTGAAAGAGCAGCTTGATACCCTTGAATTGCCACCTACTTGTACACTGCTTCAGTATGTCGATGATTTGCTTTTGGCTGCAGATTCTGAAAGTGCTTGTAAAGAAGGCACTGCATTGTTACTTATTCATCTGGCCGAAAACGGTCATAAAGCTTCGCTCAAGAAATGTCAATATTGTTGTCAGGAGGTCCCCAAATTTAGGCTACCTCCTGTCAAAGGAGGGGAGAAGATTGACACCTGAAAGAATAAAACTAATTTCTGGCATGTCTGTTCCAAATACACAGAAGGAAGTCAGGGCCTTAATAGGTATGGCTTCTTACTGTAGGTTGTGGATCCCGAACTTTTCACTAGTGGTAAAACCGATGTTGGCTTTGACGAAGAAGGGCATTTCTCTGCCACTGCCATGGAAATCGGAACATCAACGATCATTTGAGCTTCTCAAAACCGCGTTATGCTCTGCACCCGTTCTGGGTACTCCAAATTATGACAAGGCCTTTGTGTTGTTTGTGCATGAATGTGATGGATGTGCTTTGGCTGTGTTAACACAGGAACACGGAGGGAAGAATAGGCCGTGCGGTTACTACTCCTCCGCCCTTGATCCTGTCGCATGCGCTTTGCCAAGATGTTTGCGAGCTGTCGCTGCTGCTGCAGAGTGAGGGAATGGTCCTAGGCCATGATTTAATTTTGATGGTACCTCACTCTGTAGATGTCCTATTGAATAAAACCCAAACGCAACACCTCACTTCTGCACGGTTGACAAGGTATGAATTAATTCTGTTTGCCCCTCACATTCAAATTAAGAGGTGTTGTGTTCTTAATCCAGCTGAACTTCTACCTTTCCCGCAAAATACTGTTTGCGGTGACGAAGAATTACATGACTGCCTGTATACCACTGAACAGGAAACTAAGGGCAGGAAAGACCTTATAGATACTCCTTTGGACAACGCAGAAGGGGAGCTGTTTTGTGATGGCTCCTGCTTCAAACTTCCAGATGGTACATCTACAGCTGCTTACGCAGTTACTACGTTGAGTACGGTTGTTGAAGCTAAGAGAATTCTGCATAACTCCACGCAGGCCGGAGAGATTATAGCATTGACCTGAGCTTGTGAACTCTCCAAAGGGCGTATAGTAAACATATATACTGATAGCCAGTATGCCTTTGGGATGGCTCACAACTTCGGGAGGCTCTGGTCGGAAAGAGGGTTCCTAACCTCACATGGGACCAAGATTCAGCACGGTCCCCTGATAGCGCAATTGCTCTCGGCACTCTCACTCCCTAGGCAGTTAGCGATCATGAAATGTGCAGCACATCGTAAGGTCATAGATGATGTGGGAAAAGGGAACGCTTTTGCTGACCAGATAGCCAGGCAAACGGCCACAGATCTTAGCGCAGACATGTATGCTCTAAGGGAAACAAAAGATGCCTATGTAATGGATGAGGGTATGGGTCTGTGCGAGATATTCAAACTGATGCCACAATAGAAGAGTCTAAAAGGTGGGCCGAAGGAATGGGGAAACTGGATGATGATGGGTGTTGGGTGGATACATCTGAAGGAAAATGGTTGCTCCCTGATTCATATGTGCTGGCAATGGTTACGATGGCACACGGTCCTACGCATGTGTGTGCTCAGCAGATCACGAAAATGTTAGAACAAATATGGGTGAATGATAAAATTTCGAAGATTGCACAGCACCATGTTCAGAATTGTATGATTTGCTTACAGCACAATGTGGGGAAGGGGACAGTAACTGCAAGGGGAAGCTTTGGGCCCCCTTCTGTTCCCTTCGAGGTCATCCACTTTGATTTTATTGAGATGGAACGGGTCAACAATCTAAAATATGTTCTTGTGATTATTTGTGCTTTTAGTAAATGGGTCGAGGCTTTCCCTGTTAAAGATGCTACTGCCATGACCACTGCAAAGACTATGGTAAAATAATTATTTCCACAATTTGGGCTTCCGAGGGTAATTTGGTCGGAAAATGGTCCCCATTTTGTTGCAGCAGTAATTTTGCAGATATGCACAGCGTTACACATTGAAAAGCGATGTCACTCGGCTAGACACCCTCAAAGTGCTGGGTTGGTAGAGAGACATAACAGTATCTTAAAGAATAAGCTTGCAAAAACATGTGCCGATACCAAATTGAAATGGCCAGATGGCTTACCTATTGTTTTGTTAGCTATGCGCACCACACCTCAAACTAAGACTGGACTTTCTCCATTTGAGGTAGTGATGGGGAGACCTGCTAACATTTGGGGTCTTCCAAAGCCTAAAGCATTGAGGGAGGTAGAAAATGTATTGCTTGTAGACTACTGTAACCAGTTGACTAAAAATCTGTATCTCATTTATCATCAGGTCCAATCAGCTTTACCTGTATGGTTTACGGGCTCAGGACACGATATTCAGCCTGGAAGTTGGGTCCTAGTGAAGGCCTACGAAAGGTCTTCCTGTCTCGCTCCTCGCTGGAGGGGACCCTACCAGGTGCTGTTGGTCACTCAGAGAGCAGTGCGGGTGGCTGGGAAAAAACATTGGATCCACGCGACGCATGTCAAGAAACTTCCTCACCCGACGCCACACGTTACAGAAGAAGCAGAACCCCTCGCTGATGCTACAATCTCTGATCCTGGAGTAGCAAACAGCACTGTGAGTGTGTCGGAGAATTTCTCTGAGGCCGTGGAGCTTGGGGAACAGTCCATTTCGTCTCCGCACTCTTTGGAAAAGTCACTTCCAGAAAACATTGTTTCAAGTTCTGCGGCTTCCGTCGCCTCCGATACGTCGCTTCTGTCAGGAAGTGACGTCGCCTTGTTTCCGGATCAAACAGTTCTGGGTACCACTAGGTACAACCTTCGACGAAGAAAATAGAACTACGGCACGGGTCTCTTCCGTGCATTTGGAAAGAAGAAGTGATTGAAAGTTTTCTCTTGTAAAAGAAAGTTCCTTTCGGACAAAAGGAAAAAAAAGGGATTCTGCTGGCTAGGGTTGGGAAGGACTAAGAAGTCGCGCGACCGTGGTGTCGCCAGCAACGAACATTGGGGTCGTCGATTGAGAAACTACGATGCCTGCCACCTCCACCGCTGCTCCCCGCACTGGACTTGTAAATAAGGGGGTGACCAACTCGGACAACGAACAATGTGCCTGGGCCCCGAAAATGTATTGCTGTGTTGTGTTAATAATAATTGGAATTTGTGTAATTACTGCTGTGGGACTTTGGTACTTCGAAGAAATGTACCTCTAAAACCTCTACTGCCAATTGAGATTGTACCTACTGCTTTGACTCCCTCCACACCTTGTCACCTAGAGACTCCCAGCATAGACGAAAGTATCATAATAACACTTTAATGATAGTAATGAATGCAACGCATGCCATTTTTAATAAGAGTAATTGCTGGATTTGCACCCATTTACCGCAACATGGGAACAAGGGGCTAGGATGGTATATTCACCCTTTACCTTTAACGACTGCTTGCTATGCCTCTCTTAGAGCACTATTCTTTGGCCGTTGGAATGATAGGGTCTCAGGGAACTTTGATGGAACTAATTTAAATGATTTTGAGAAACGTGAATTAACACCCCTGGGATGCTCGATTTTTTTTGCAAATAGAAGTAGACCTAATGTTGCTTCTATTAGGCCATCTGATAAACTATCTCTTCCTTTCCAAACTCTAATTTCCTTTAAAATGGCTCTGATAGGTAATAAGGACACTGTGCCCCCTTCCTACTCTATTAATCATAGCCCCGATTTAGTCCCCTTTTGTGTACAAAGAAATGGCACTCGGCCAATGGGAGATTTTGAAGGTTGTGTAAACATTGTAAATTTGACTGGGGAGAACAGGCCTCTGTATGTAGGGGGGCCTGTTTATTTCGTTTGTGGTAGTTCAGCATTTCCCTGGTTGCCCAAGGATTGGCAGGGAACCTGTTATTTAGGAATCCTGTTACCTGGGGTATTTGTAGCTAGTACATTGGAAGTTTCTAAGGCTCGCACACGATGGGACGAGGATGGGGATACCCCTGGGGAAGTATTGGGAGATATAGCAAAATCAGTTGTGCCATTTTGGGGACAGATAGCAAACTCTGAAAATATTAGGGGACTAGCAAAAGTACTGGAGAGAACCATCAACCGGACCACGGATATACTCTACAATATGACACTAGAACAAAAGGCAATAATATTGGTAGCACTCCAAAATCGGATGGCATTAGATGTCATTCTGGCAGAACGTGGTGGAATATGCAAATTAGTGGGGTCCGCTTGCTGTGTTTTCGTACCGGATTCCTCACCGACAATTTTCAAAGCAATACAGAACTTGCACATCCTTAGTTCTGAGGTGCATGTTCCTGTGGGAGATTGGAATATTAGCGCCTGGTTCTGGGATTCTCTACGATCCTGGGGTTGGAAGGTGCTTTCTGTTATCTTGGTTATTTTGGGAATCCTGCTATTCCTTTGTTGCTGTTTCCAATGTCTACCTAGTATATGTGCAATGCTAGGGGGGTGTTGTGCTCAAGCGGTGAGCACAGTAGGGCACAAAATGTATGCCCCAGATATAGCATCTAAAGAGTTTGTGTTACAAGAGGTTATGATGAACGACCTAATGGCTATAAGCATTACAGATAATGATTCAGGATGTATAGACGACAATGCATGGAGTTATTTACAAAAGTATTAGAAATGATATTAGCACTTGGGATAGGCCAAAAGGAGGGTTTGTCGGAATTGAAACAATATTATGCCTCCTATCGCAGCAATTGTATGTGTATTGGCCTACGCCAAGTTGTCTAAAACATCATATGCGAACAAACTCCGCGGCAAGGTTTTGACCTTAGAGAAAAGTAATGTAAGTCGCCATCTTGGATTAAGCCGCCATTTTAGGTTCTCTTGTAATGTGGAAGTCACCCTGAACATCAAAATGGAGGCCGAATGACACTCTGAGTAAGATTCTGGCTGAAGTGACCTCCGTACACATGAATAATTAATATGCCTGCAGGCCACTTGTCGGGGTCGCGAACTGAGACCTTGTCCTATTATTGACCTATGTGTAAATGTACAACTATATCAGCAAAACTAATCAAAATGCATATATTATAGGATTGACCTGGCTAGGAACCCATAGGCCCGATCCCTAGAATGGTTAACCCGCGAAGGGGTTGGCCAAGGGTTGGATAAAGAGTATAAAAAGCCCAAGTATTCCAATGTACGGTCTCTCTTACTGATGCATCGAACCTTCGTTGAAGTTCGTTACGTTACTCTGAGAGCTGAATAGCTATCCGTTTGTCAATTGACTTTGGTAACTGTTGTAGCTTTTAAATAAAGCACTTGTATGTTCTTTGTAACCTGTGTTGGTGTGTTTCTTTTTGTGCTTCCCGGCCTCATATTATTTTTCTGTTTCCACAATACTAGCAGTGAGGTCATTTTTAATGTTAGCAGCCTTCACCTGGTTATTTTTACACACTTGCTTTATGACATTAACACTGCTCTTCTAAGTTTCAGCATCCTGAGCAATGCATGCGTTTGTGTCATTTACAATGGAGATACTGACTGCCCGACACACAAAATTTAGGACACTAGAGGTTATTGACTATATTTTTGTCTTGGACCTTACTGCAACAGCCCTCTTAGAAACACTGCCCACAATATAGTATTCGATGTGCAGAAGGTCCCTTGTTTTTCCACTACTCAACCAGCTATTGACCATACGCGCATGTCTTTTTTCAATTAAATTTCGACATACTACAAAGGGATTTGTATCAAGAAAGATATCACAATTTTATTTTCATATGAAAATATATATTTATAGCAGCTTCATTTCACTTATAAAAACATGCATATTTCATTGCAGTTTAAGACAAACAGTTTTTTCAATTTTTCCTATTATTTTGTAGATTATTGCTTATACAAATAATTAGCTTTCTAATTCAAAAAGCATTTTCAATAGTACATCTCACAAAGGCAATTCATTTTGGATCTAATGTGTTCTTGCTTTTAATCACACATTGGGATACTCAATCACGTTTTTTTGTTATTGTGGAGTACCATCTATTAGTATCCCCATTATTTAATACTGATGGTTCACCAATCATCCATTCTTTCATTCCTCAAACCAAACATACCCAACATATTTCATTCCTCATTACCAACTAACATACTAACACGAAATTCTTCAGGGGAAGAAAAACACACTAGATAGAAAAAAAAATGTGTATATGAATTGTTCCCGATTCTTGGATTTCAAAGGGCTTTAAAATCTCCTTTCTTATCCCTTTCAGTTATAGCTCTAGGTCAATTTCTGGATGATGTTCTGTGGAAACACAAGGAATACAGAGGGCTCTATTAATCCCCACTCTTTTAATGTAGTATAATTCATACATTTTCTAAAGTTTTAATTACATTTCTAGATGGGTACTGACTGCCCGACCATCTTGCATGTCAGTGGGGTCAGTGGGGTCAGCATGGGGGTTATCACACACATGGTGTGAATCATTGAAACAGTTCTTTTGAGTTTCAACATCGTGATCATTATGCATGCTTGCTTATGCATGCTTCCGTGTTTAGTGCTTGTTATCGGGTCATCGACAAATGTTGCATGGGTCGTTTGAAAGAGATTGTAAGCCATTTCAAAAACCTCCTGAGTGGACATATTAATACAGGGTTATAACTTATCAGCCCTCAGTGCACCCAGCACTGCATCTATAAAATCAAACTGCACCCCCTCATTAATAGGCCTATCACAAGCCCCCATAAATACATTCTCATCCTCCCATGAGTCAATGTTTTCATATTGAGGGAGATCAGGTTCATACTGGTAAATAGATCCTATCTGTGCTGGCGAATGATCGCCCTGGGGTCTGGTGGTGGTATTGGATGGGTTAATAGGGGCATTGACAACAGTATTTGCAATAATTTGATCTTGCAGTGACCTACATTATTTTCTAAATCACAACCACTACCTGTTATACTCACCCGTTTGTTAACAATGAAACTGTGTTTTATCAATGAGTGTGTTACATGCTATCAAAGTGTCATCATCGTAGATTATCACCACTGCTTGGTTTTTGTCATTGATCTGTTGAACAAGCGTGTGTGCCACCCGGCTATTGCAGTCATCCATTGTTGCTGTTGCCTGAGGATCAGGTGCATCGGCATAGACCATAGCAATGCTTTTTGCCATTGTAAAACCCCCCGCCCCACTGCTAGGAGTGTTTTATTTCCTTTACCGAACAAGCGTGTCCCTTTAAACCTTACCCCTACTTCAAGAACATGTTCATTTGTAACATTGTTCTGTACTGGGCTTGGGGCTTTTGTCTTTTGAGAGTGGGCAGTTAAAACAGCTTTTGTATCTACACACCCCAGTTTGTTCTTCAGTTCCAGTTTTACCTGCGGTTGGTCAGTGTTTTTTTAAGCCCAAATGATCAGCCATCCTGTATTACAGCATAGGAATTGCAAGCTGTCCCAATCCCATTCCCACACATCCAGTTGTGGGCTGCGTGTGTAAAAGAACTGTCGATGTAAAACAATTGGGTATTTTGATCTTAGGACACGGACCAGTGCTTGTCATAAAGACATATTGTGGCACTGTAGGGGGCTCGGTTCCAAGCCCCCTTGATGAAGCAAGACTGTGACCTGCAACATTCCCATGATTCAGATCAGTCCCTATTAAGAAGGCCCTCTGATCTGTTGTAGGGACCTAGGTTCCAATGTCCCTTGATGAAACAACGCTGCAACCTGCAGCATCCCCATGATGTGGATCAGTCCCCAATGAAAAGGCCCTGTGATCTGTTGTAAGGGCCCAGATTCCAGTTGCCTTTGATGAAATAACAATGCTGGGACCTGCAGTGTCCCCATGATGCAGAGCTGTCCCCATGGTAAAGGCCTTCTAATCTGTTGTAGGAACCTGAATCCCGTGGCTCTTGATGTGTCCAATATGTTATTCGAATCCGCTTTAGTATTCTCTATAGGTGTAGCCAAGAGGCTTCTTTTAATGGATCTAGGATTGCTATCAATGGGTAGAGTTCCTTTCATGTCAGGCCTAATCTGTGAATCCCCCACTGATGTCCATACAGGCCCGTGAAGGGAATGAAATTAAAGAGAGTTCAAGAGAATTTGAATTTAAAAATGCACTCAGCATGTCAATACACCAGTTGTCTTTAAACTTTTTAAATATCAAGGCTCTTCAAACTGAGTGCTTTCAATTAAAAGCATAAGCCTATATGGCAGTAAAAGCATAACAAAGTTTGAATACCACTGCTATAGACTAAGGCTATAGTTTCATGACAATGCAGCCCTGAATATGAAATCCATTGTAACTTTAAAGAGAGCATAAGAGACTTTGGATTTAAAACACGCTCTGAACATTTCTATAAAACGGTTATCTTTAAAAGACTAATAACATAAGGCAGGGTATCTGGCTATTTCTATGGAATATTCTATCACCCGTGCTTATACTAGAGCTAACCAGTATATATGTAGTGCTCATTTCTTGCTATTATATCCAGTAACGTGGGCAGCTTGCAAGCCTTCTCTGTACACTTGAGCCATTGCTGTGTCGTACCCAGTGATCAAAAGCTCCAAAGGCTTATTATCTCTTCACAGGCTCAAGCTGGCTGCTATCTCCCTATGGTAAATCAGAGAAAGGGACCAGTGGGATAGGGAATGCTATATAGCAAACATTTATCTTTTAATAAATAACAACAAATGTAACTCATTGAATTCCAAATTAATTTATTATCATAGAAACATATAAAATCTCAATTCTAAAAAACAACACAGTACTTTATCACAATTCAACTCACGCACAATCATTCACTCCTACCATCCATTCAGAATCTTAAAACATGTACCAATCATACTTGGTGTGTTGACTCCTTTGTCAACATGCAATTCAATTCACAGTACAAATGTCCTCCGCCTCGATAGCCGATGGTACTATCTGTGTTTATTCAATTCCACAGATTCAAAAAGTCTACATATGTTTCAGTTGACTATTTGGACTGCCATAAATTCATCCTCTCGATTAAGCAACCTTCTTCAGGACCACATATGGGAATAAGATCATTCCCATTTATCCAAGTAGGGTGAGTTACACCACCTAAAAAATACAAATACAATACACCATATTAAAAATATGCATATTGAATTGAATTGTATGTTGACCAAGGAGTCAACACACCAAGTATGAATATATCGAATTACAATAAACAATTTTGGGGGGTCATCACATTTATTGGGGTTCAGTTAAATTTATGTCAAATGCATATATATATATGTACATAAAATAATTGGGAGTCATTTATTGGGATTCCTATGAAATACATAGTGAATTTATATAAATATTTTGGGTGTTATCATTGTATTAGGGTTCGATTAAATGTATATCAAATTTAAATAAAAAATGTTGGGGGTCGTTAAAAACATTGGGGTTCAATCAAATTTATATTGGACTTTTATAAATAAATGAGGGGGTCATCAAATGTATTGTGGTTCAATCAAATTCATATCGAATTCATATAAACATTTTGGCGGTCATTACATTTAATGGGCTTCAATTACATTTATTGGGGTTCAGGTAGATCTATATAACATAAGTCACTGGAATTCTCATCAAATTTATATGAAATTAATGTAACATTTATATCATCTTTTGTGGGGTTCATCACATTTATTGGGGTTCAAGGAATAAGTCTTGCAGCCATATTCTGCATTAGCAGAAAGGGGTGTAGACTCAAAGGGGGAGGTTAAGGAAGAGGCTGTTGCAGTGGTCCAGCCTATAGAGGACCAGGGCTCTAGAGATGTTGAGCTTCTGTGGGAAGGTTAGGAATGGTAGAATGCCTATAAGGAGGTAAATGTGAAAGTGGGCTTTCTTTACAAGCTCCAAAATGTAAGGCGTAAAGGAGAGAGATGACTTAAAGATGACCCAAGGTTTTTGGCCTCACAGAATGGTGAGAGTAGAGGGCTGAAAGAGGGCGGCCAGAGGGTAGGAGAAAAACAGGGCACAAGTGTCACAATAATAAAGATCTCCATCTTGCTGGCATTGAGACAGAGATTGTTAGCCGCACACAATGCCTCGATGGCAGTCAAGCAATCAGGGAGAAAAAACGAGGAGAAGAAATTACTTGAGGGATGTTTAAGGAAAGCTGTGCGTCATTAACAGAACACTGGAAATGAGGAAAGAAGAAGGACATCAGGTGAGCCAGAGGAATAAAATATTGAAGAACCAATTTCATAGGATAGAACCCTAAGGTACTCTGCAGGTGGACAATGAGATGGTGGAATAGAAAAGGCTGGGAAGGGCATTGTTGTATTCACGGCAGAAGCCAGTTAATATTTCTTTTACTGACAAAGGGATAGTATGATCCACTCCTAGAATACATTACATGAATGTGGGCAAATTCATATTGGCATTCACTGGGCAAATGGCTCTGGGAGGCGTTCCAATAGAGCCAGAGGTTTTTCTTTATGAGGTAAGCATTCTGCTGACATGGCTACCTGGCTTAGTGGGAAGAACTATGAGAATAGTTGATGAATGTTTGTTTAGACCACAGATACCCATGGACGAAGAGGGGGGGACAGACCATCCCAATATAATTAGATACAGCCATAGTACGAGATGAAATGGCGATGCTCGAAGGAAAGGATGACGAGTGTAGACCATGTAGAACAGTGATAGCTATTGAAGAAAGGAGTAGGTTGACTGACATCACTGATGATGACATGTTTAGAGATGACCCAGCAGATGATGAAGTAGTGTTCTTTATGAGCATCACCTATTGGATTACAATAGAGAAAATGGAGATCCCACTGTAAAGGGCGATAATGCTGCGTCGCCGAGCGTGTTTTAATGAAGACTTGGAGAAAGTGCAAAGTGCCTTATGGACTGAAGGCCCTTATGACATCTGTTAATGCCTGTAGTAATTACCTGTTTTAGACAATTGAAAATAAAACAGTTGGAGGAGAGTTTTTGCCAACTTCCTGAGTTGTTCTTAATATTTGGTGTATGAGTTATTCTGCATCCCCATCCTTGTATGTCGTGTTACTGATTTAAAGGGCCGCCCGTGGGTTCAACACTTTCACTTATAAAAACCTATTACATGTGTTAAAGGGACTTTATGGTTAAGATGCACCCCACCCTTGAGACTCCTCCTCACCAGCAGTTAGCCAGTGTCCTCCCACCTTGGAATTCCTTGGTCCTTCCCTACTAAGCTCCCATGAGTACTTGCCCAGTCGTACTGCCCTTTCTATTTATGTATTTTTACAAAGGTAGCGGGCGCCCCTCTCTCGCAAGAACAGACATGATAACCTGTTCAGTGGTTATTAACCACTTGAGAGTTCGCAGCCACTGCTTTTACTCACTGTGCCTTTCACAGATGGGAAATATCCATTTGCATATCAGTCTTTGTGGGCGGGACAAAGACTGATATGCAAATGGATATTTCCCATCTGTGAAGGTACAGTGAGTAAAAAGCAATGGCTGCGAACTCTCAATGTGGTTAATAACCACTGAACAGGTTATCATGTCTTGTTCTTTCGAGAGAGGGGCGCCTGCTACCCTTTTTTGTATTTATGAAAGGAACTTGGGGTTGGTCACCCTAGGTTACCTGGGGGCAACCAGACGTGGACTCCCTGCTCACTGTGCTTAGAGAGGCTCAGCTTCACCTCACTGATGATGCCCAACAAGGCTGAAACACGTGTATGGGGTTGCTGATGGTACTCTTGTTCAGAGAGGAATTGCCATAGCATTTCGGTGCTGGACTGCCCTTGTGGGCGGGACAAAGACTGATATGCAAATGGATATTTCCCATCTGTGAAGGTACAGTGAGTAAAAAGCAATGGCTGCGAACTCTCAATGTGGTTAATAACCACTGAACAGGTTATCATGCCTTGTTCTTTCGAGAGAGGGGCGCCTGCTACCCTTTTTTGTTTCTATTTATGTACTTTTCTTACTGCATAATATGTGCATTTATAAGAGCACTGTGTATATTTTGTTCTGTATAAGTAAGGGCAATGCAGATGCAAAATATTTGTAGAACATTGTAAGTGTTTGTGTGTGGAAGGTTAATATGTCGATAGGGTTATAAGTAGAGTTTTTGGAAGTGATTGGTGGATGGATGTATGACTGGTTGAAAGCAGGCAATGAGGGAGTGTTACAAATATAAAGGTAAAAAGGATATGATATGATAGGTTATTTATAACACGCTTAATACCGAGAGGTTTCTAAGCGCAGAGCTGGGCATCGAACCTGTGTTGCTCCATGTCATTTTGCTTCCCAGGTGAGCACGTTGCCGCTGAGCTATCCTCCCGAGACAGATGGTGTGCACTTGCCATCTGGGTCTTTCTATGATGCATGGTCTGGAAAGGGGACCACAGAGACTGTGTATAGTTATAAATGTGCATAGATTATGGTCCTTATTGTATCCTAAAGAAAAATATTTGGGACAGAAAATTGTTTCTGTCCTTTAATGTTTTTCTCTAGTATACAATTGTCCATTATTTCCATTAACATGTGAAGTGGATGGAGTATATAAGATTATTTGTTTTAGTTCATTTATATAACTCTGAAAAACCTTTTTTGGGGTCTTTTTTGATTTTGTATTCTTTTTTTATGCAGGAGAGGCCAGGAAGTAAAGTGGGGGAGGGAAATGAGGGAAGGGGAACCAGTGAAAGATACCTGGTGGCAGGTGGACTGGGAAAGATATTGTTTGTACCTTAAATCTGAGGTAAGGGGCAGTGTTCCTCATGGTCCTTGATTTCAGCCTCGATAGTACGTCGAAACTGCCCCCTCCGCAGAGTGGGGTGTTGCAGTATATACAGAGTACTGTTTTCTTGGAAAGGTATGGATCAACAGCCTCTTTTATGGCTTGCAAGGTAGATGGTGGGATCTTCTGCCCGACAAGAGTAGCCTGTGTGGTGGCAGTATTGGTTGAGGAAGATGAGGTAGAGGAAGACAGTCTATTGCTTCCTGAAAAAGGAACAGTCTTTCTCAGAGCATCCGGTGGTTGGATTTGGTGTGGCGTCACATGGAGGTGGTCCCGTACGAGTACTGCCCAAGTTGTCCGCGACTGAGTATGTTGCACTCAGTGCATTTAACATTTGTAGCCTTAGCCTTCGGTACATCCCCAACGGTGGTAATGAACCGCCACACCCATGATTCTGTCTTGGTGCTGGAGGTAGGCATTTCCTCTATCTCATCTTCCTGGTCCTCTTGATTGTTTTCTGCATCATTGCGCTTTTTCCATTGTGGAGGCCCTGTCGGTGGTGGTGGCTCCTGAGGAGGAGGGATGGCCATGGCTGATGCCATTTTTTGAAGTTAAATAGCAGTCATTACTGACATTTGGGATCTCATTGTTGATGTCCTGGTTATTAGTCTTAGCAGTGCACGGTGGTGGCATGAGTTATGGTTGCTTATCTTACCATAACTGGCTAATTTCTGGGGGTTTACTTTTAACCATAATGTCCCTTTAACAAAGTTTATTTACAGAATTCCATAGGTTTTTATTAGTGCATTCCGTTAACAATGTTTTTCAATGAATATATATATAAATATATTATTTGTTTGAGAAAAAAACCTTAGTTGCAGGGACATTAAGATGAGAACTTAATACACAAAAAACTCTGAAATTCAGCTAAAACCACCCTAACTTTGCACCCCCTGTTGCACATCCTTTGACCACAATGAGGACATCACAGATGGCATCCCTGATGACATCACTGGTGACATCACAAATCACTTTACAACACTAACCGGTCATGAGCAGAGGCCATGACCTTTATCTGTGCCCACTGTACATTTTAACACATTAATGAGCCATTAGCCATAGCCTTCAGCCATGCCTCCTGTTTATTTTAACACAATAAGGGGCCACAAGCCATGGCTTCTGGCCATGGCCAGTGGCCATGACCTTCGGCTGTGCCCACTGAATATTTTAAAACTCTAATGAACCACTAGACATGGCGTTTGGCTATTGCCAGTAGGGGCATTAAGGGGCAGTAGTCATGGCCTTCACCCATGGCCAGTGGCCACGGCCTTTGGCCGTGCTTACTGTATATTTTAAACACTAAAGGACCCCTAGCCATGTTCTTCAGCAATGGTCATTGGAAATGGCCTTCGGCCGTGTCCACTGTATATTTTACAACACTAACTGGGCAGTAGCCATGGCCTTTACCCATCACCAGCGGTCATGGCCTTTATCCGTGCACAGTGTATATTTTACCACATTAAAGGAACACTATCTATGGCTCTTAGCCATGGCCAGTGGCACAGCCTTCAGCCATGGCCATTGTATATTGCACAACAATAACTATTCACTAACCATAGCCAAGGCAAAGGCCCCGGCTAAGTCCATGACCTAAATTGTTATTTAGTTAATCAAAACTTTTATTAGGTAAGTCATAAATAATGTTATGTCTGATGTCATCATAGATGGCATAGGTGATGCCATGAGTGATGTCACCAGTGATGTCATCAGGGATGTCATCTGTGATGTCATCATTTTGGTCAAAAGCTTCAACAGTAGGCACAAAGTTAAGGTTGCTTTAGCTGAATTTAAGTTTTTTTTTGCATTAAGTTGTCACCTTAAAGTCCCTACAACTATGTTTTTCCTTGAATTTCAAAGATTCTTTTCTACAATGTATTGCTCACCTTAACAGCTCCTTGCAACTTGATGTTTTTTTTCATTGAATTTCAAGGGTTTTATTAATCCATAGATTTTTTCTGTATCTCTGTCCATGGCCTTCAGAGTTAAGTTCTCACCTTATCGTCCCTGCAACTACATTTCTTTCCTACAATATATATATATATATATATATATATATGTAGCCCCTAGCATATGACATAAGGATATTTCAAGTCACCAAGGAGTTTTGTGACCAAATAGAGAAATAGAGGAATGAGGCCAAAGGCCTATAGGGTCACAGAACTTGCAATATCCTTTTTTAAATATGGTAGGGGGTATTTTAATCCTTATAACACATGGCCACATTGTCATCCCTTGGGATCTTGCTTAATGTAAGTGATATTTCAGTCGCTGATACATATAATCAACGTAGAATCTGGACTAAAAAAATCATAATATATATAATATGTTGCATTAAAACGTTTTAAACAGTGTAATAAAAAGCACGTAAACGTTTTGGATTGGGCTTTCTAATAAGTAATAACATGCCCTTCTTGCTCTCATGTGTTAAACTGCAGCAGTGCACGAAATAAGCATACTAACATGAACATATCCTTATCAGTTAATGGCTGGCAAGTTGCAGAGAATAGCTATTTTACAAGAAAGGATTGTGAAAGCAATGCTGTAATTTAGTGCAACAGGGACAGCTGGAAGTCTGCCCTTTGCTTGCTCAAGGATCAGGCATTGTGTGGGCCCAACCAAAGTATAGTAACTGATTACAGAGCGGTAGTGATGTCATTTTCTTATTACAGAACAGTAGTGATGACAAAACAAGGCTGTAATAAGAACACTATTTACATGGGTTTATACAGGTATTGCAGTCTGCCGTGCATTAGTAGACGATTGGATTCATGTTTTAAAAGGCTGTGGTGCTGAAGTCCAATAAAAATACATAAGTCAAATGTTCATATAGGTAACTTACTACAGCCTCGCTGTGCTCCCATTAAAGTTATAGAAAAACAGTAACTTGTTTGAGACCTGTAATGTCTCTCCCAAAGCAAGAGGACAAGAAAAGTCCTAATTCAATGAACGTCCTACTCACCCAGCCTCACGATCATAAAATTGCCCGTAAATGTTTTTGATAACCATCCTTTATATTAGAATAGTTTAGTGTACTTCATTTATAGAATTAACCCAATTTTAGAGAACAAAATGAGACTTATAAAAGTATTGTCACATATTTGAATTATTCCTGATACAGAGAACTTGGTCACAATGGGTTTTGCACTCATCACGGTGCTGCCTCCTCTGGACTTGTAAGAGCCTGATTCTGAGTGGCACCGGCCAGAAAACAGCCAGTATGTTTTAATGCTGCCTATTTCAGATGCTCATAATTATGAGCACTACACCGCATTTGATAATACCAGATACAGAGAGGAGCAAATTAACCCAAGCAAAAATAGGTCAAATACTGCACGTATTAAACGCCGGATGCGGACAATGCGAAATAACGACTCATAGGGCCTCATTAGGACCCTGGCGGCCCCGTAATGATTTATGGGCTGCCCTATTACGAGACAGGCGTCCTCAGCGGGTCCCGCAAGCAGTCCAGGATGCTAACAACGGGCCTGTCCTTAACGGGCCCTTTGTTTGCATCCTCCCCATTCCCATTGAGCCCTATAGGGGCTCAAGTGGGAATGGGGATACACTTTTACCAGGTCCCAGAAAAGGACAATTACCGGGTGCACCGAGGTCGGCATGACCCGGTTATTGCCCTTTTCTGGGACCCGGTATAAAATCATTACCGGCTGCAGCCGTGCCCTTAATAAGGGCACAGCTACCGCCATGGTCGTAATGAGGCCCATAGTTTGGAAAACGCCACAATAATGCTAGAGTTAGCAACATCAGTAACATCCTTAAAAAAGGCGGCTGTAAGGACTGCCAAGTGAGCTCAAATTGCAATGGCGCAGACGGGGCTAGAAAATGCTTGTGTGGAAGGTTGCGAGAGCAGTGCCAGTGGTTCAGATTAATTCAAGACCTTCCACCCATCACCTTTTCTGTTATAGTCTCCCTATGTGAGAGAGGGTATGCCCAGATGTGGGTCCCTTGCTCACTGCGCGATAGGGAACCAAGCTGCACCTCACTGATGAGGCCCAACAAGGCTGAAACATGTCTGGGGTTGATTGTGTTTCTGTGCAGAGGGGACCTGGGCTAGCAGTTCGGACTGGGCTGCTCCCATTGGTGGCAGTACCTGAATGATTTGCATATGGCTGGACCTCTTCTGCAATGGCACCGACGGGTAAAAACGGTGGTGTGGAAGGTTGCCCAGAGCAGTGCCAGTGGTTCAGATTAATTCAAAACCTTCCACCCATCACTTTTTCTGGTTATAAACAGGTGCAGATCATCAACCCCAACAGAAAAGCAAAGGCCCACGCAAACATCCTACAACTCATAGATCCCCAAACAGCCAGGCAGAGACCAGTCACTCCACATGAGAGAATTTTATATCCTTTTTAAGGGCAATAGATAACATATCCAGTGCCAGAGGGCCCTATGGGTAGTAAGAGGAGGAAAATCCAATGTCCACCCATCACCAGGGTAACACCATCTCCATGGCACTAAAAGAGATCCAAATGATCATGCTGTATCACCTGGACATCATGTTTATAATGGGGTTAATAGAGGGGTGTGCCTCATAAAGTCCCATGAATATCTGCACAGCCATACCACATCTAGTGAAGGTACATTTCTCTGCCGCTGGCCCATTCCATAACTCGTTTGGCATGGTGCCCAAAACTGAGTCAGCAAGTCACATAGCAAGTCGCAGCCCACATTTTCAATTTGCTGGCCCAGGTATTAGATGCCCTCCTTTAACATGCCCCTGATCAAATCACACTAACTCATGAATGCCAATTAAGTGTTGCTATGCTTCAAGCAGCTGCCACCAGAAATGTCCTTAGTAACCTTGGCACACCCTCTGTGACTCTTGTCCTACTGGCCGCCACACTTGTAATTTGGCACATTAAGTGCGTTTGGTCCAATAGCAAAGTTATGATGACTTGCACTGTGGGAGTCACCACTACCACAAACAATTCCTGAAACAATGCCTATTTTACACATTGGCACAAAGAAATTCAAGATTTTCCACACTAGCACTTGCCAGAATGAGTATTGCGTAGGGAGCTGTATTCCTCTATATTCACTCTGTTTGCTTAAGTGTTACATTTGGTTTTATCTCTATGTATGTTTCTACTTTTAATAAGTCATCTTTTTATGCAGTATGTAGACAGGGATGACTATAGCTCAGTGCATTAACTGCATGACACTACAAAATGGGTTCAGGGCACTGAAGAATACGAGGTCGAGGCCATTCTGGATTCCAAATTGATTCGGGGTACCTGCCATTATCTGATGGACTGGAAGGGTTATGGTCCTGCGGATCGCACCTGGTAGCCCGAATCCCATTTACATGCTCCAGAACTGTTGACCCAATTTTTGGCCTCCCGTGCCCGGGATCTCCCTTTGGGGAAGGATACTGTCAGGAATACACCACGTTCTCACTCTCATGTGCACAGCACACCTTTGAAAGACATGTACTCACTAATTTCCTCCAATCATGTGTTGCAGTCTCATAAAGCTTCGAGTTCACAGCATGACAATCCGTCACGTAAAGCTAAAACCCCTATGTGCTGCGTTTCATTCCGGGAACGCTGGGGTTTGTCATGGAAATGTTGGCGGCCTATCCATAGACTCCCATTGGTTCGTGCACGGCGAGACGTCTTGCGTCAAGTCAGCTGATGCCTTAAAGACTCTGCCTCGGATACAGCATGCTGCTTCTAAATCTCGTTTCTAGTGGCTTCTTCATTGTTACTCACCTTGTTCTTGTTTTCCTCGAACCCCTTTTTGCATTTGGACTGCCTTCCTCTGTATCCCTGGCTCTTCTACAAACAATGGTATTTCGACCTGCAACGCTCAAAGGACTTATTTGCTTGCTGCTTTGTCATTTTGCATCTGGATAACGACCTTGGATTTTCCATTAGGATTGCTTTCGCCTTACCCTCAAACTGTTACTTTGTATCCCAGACATTTTTCATGGACTACTTTTGAACTTGCTTGGATTTAGGACTTGGTGCAGGCGTCCTCGTTTCGTCGGGTGTTAGGTGGATTCAGGACTCTAACAGGCATCCTTGTTCCATCGGGAATAGTCTGTTGCAGGACTTGTTCTTGGACTTCCACCTCTGCTGCACAGAATAAAGACACTGGAACTGTCTCCAGGAGATATCGCTCCATTAAACAACGGTAAGATTGGTACTGAGCTCTAGTATATTTTCTTCTGCCCGATATTGATTCTTAGCTTACTATTTTGGTTATATGTCCAGGGGTACATCTCTCATTACCTGACAATATCCTTGGCAGACATCATTAATGCTTCGTTAGTGAGTATTACTACTGTCAGTATCTTTGATATACTCTGGTGTGTATTCTTGGTGAACCGGTGTTCTTTTCTTTACAGCCAGTGGTGTACAAGGGCGTAGTCATTTTCGGGCAATGCTCACCTTAATCTGTCCTTTCGTACTCTTGAGGGGTATATTGTCAGAAAGACCCAATAACTTCACGACGTGTCAAAGACTGCTGCTCTGTTCTGTTTGTAGACGATATGTCTAACAAGAAGATAGATAAGTGGCTGTGAGAGGCAAGGAGGGGATTTTTGGCTAGATTTTTACTGAGTTTGTGGATTGTCTTTGTCTGGCTGAAGTTTACAACTGGGCTGGAATTTAACAAACTCTGACTTCCAGCAAGGCATGAGTTTTCATACTTTTTTAGCTGAAATTTTACAGAGATCTGGGGCTTACCAGAAAAATAGCTCCAAGGGCCTTGAAGTGGAATGAGCAATGAGCTTTTGCCACCTCTGTTTGCATCGAGAGAGAAAACTGGCCCATCTCATTCGATGTGCTGCTCCGAGCACAATCGAGAGACTGAGACCTTGAAAACCTCTGAGGGATGACTGCGTGCTGGTGATACCTGTGGGTAGCTGGCAGGGTGAAAGAGTTCAGAGCAGAACAGTGTCCTGGAATCTTGTCAGACAGAAGGTGGGACTGCTGTCGCATGGAGCCCAGACCAAACGGGCTGATTTCTCCAGTGTCACAAGTGAAGTAGAGTGAGTATTAAAAGGGTCAGCATTAGCTGAGACTCTCTTTCAGGGTAATCTGACAAGGTGTCAAACTGTCCCAAAAGGCATAACTTGCTTTATTTCTAAGGTACCCAGGGACAAAGGTAGTTGTTTGAAACTAGTTGTGGGGGTTGTTCTGCTGTGTAGGAGAGTCCATAATATCTAATCCTATACTAACCCAACCTTAGCTAAGGGCATGTGTCTTTGGAGCAGTACAATGCCCATAATGTAACAAAAACTGTGGCAACAGAGAAGTGTCAGGGATATACCTAACAGTGCCATAAAGCTGCTGTCTATAAATGGATCAAGGACTGCTCCACAATCTCCATTATTCCTGACCTCATCTGCAAATCATGATTAGTATCATCGGTGGCCTTCATTCTTTGGCTTTACAGACGTATTATGTTGGTCAGCCCATCATTGGAGGCATAGTGTCAAACATTGTGTGGGTCGCTTTTGTCCTAAGGCCTGTCATCGCCTTCCTACCTGGCATTGTCTGCCTGCTTGTTCCCTCGGTCCTCCTTGACCTTGAGATGCATGAGGATTGCCTCATATTGTGCTTAGTTACTTTTGTTCATCCATGATAACAATCTTGCCCCTTGCAGTGGCCCCAAATGGCAATATAAGCACATGCAATAAGACTGTCTTTTCCTGCTTCCCTTTGTCCACACTGAGCAAAGATGCAGATGCCCTGCAAGTGCAGCCACTGCACTTTTACTGGTTGCTGCCCTGATGGTAACAGGTGGTTGGGAGCAATCAGGATCAGTGGCAGTCTCTTTGTTTGGAATAGATGTGACATGTGGTAATTCACAGCACAAGAAATGGCAGAACAGATACATACAGTGATATGTTTTTCATGACTGACAGTAGTCAGCTGTCTTGTGGGCAAGATACCTCCTATGTCACCCCCTATGGAAGCAAGACTAGTGTTTGCTACCATGGCAGACAGCACGTTCACATGACCATTCTTGGAAGTGGCTGTTGATGTGGTTGACGGGTGCATTTAAGTCAGTAATAGGTAGTACATCTTACAGCTACCTTATTGCCTAGGACAAATTGGCATTGACACTGCCTTTCTCAGTTGTCTCTGAACAGAAATCTGAAATATGATTTGACAGTATTGGAGTGCTGAGGTACTCCCATGTAGGTAGTGTGCTTGCCTTACACTGGTGTCTCTCTTTTTGACAATGCTATCTTGCTTGCAGAAAATTAGCCAACTCATTGCTTGGCATGCATGCAATTGTCCTGCATGCTCTTTTCTTGCTCATTCATGACAAATATAGTTTGTGGTGACTCTGTTTACACATGAGTTGGTGGCTACATGTGGCTTACACATAAACATGTCCTCACCTGATTTTCACTATTGACCCATCACATTAGTATTTAGGAGAGTTTAATCATTTGTTATTCACCAGCACCAACCTGTGATCTGGATCGAACGTTGGGATCACAGGCCTCTGTCATGCTAGCAAAGTCACATTGAAGGTCTTCTCCTCCAATGGGTGCATGGCGGGGTCAAAAATGTTCTTCTCAAGTGGACATTTATTACTGCCTGTGGTATGATAAGATGCTCAGGACCCAGCACTTGAGATCGCCCAACCTTTCTTGTGCTCCTTGGTGTTTTTTTTGGTTGAGTGGACTCTGCCACCGCCTGTCTTGCACTAAGTCGCAGAGCTTGGTCCACTTGTTGGGAAGGGTTTTGGAAAGCAGGTGGGCCATCAGCCAGGGCATTACCTTTGCCACATCCTCAGTGAACACAGCTCCCACTATAACGAAATGTATACTTCCTCTTGCACATGTAACCACCTTTTCTGCTTCTAGTGTCACTTAGATTTTGCTCACAACTAATTTTGCTTGAGCACTTCTGTACTCTGATTTGGCATGTAGTAGGAATCAATAATGGTCACCACATGGTTATTCTCTGCTCATGTGCGCTATTTGTGCATCTGATTATGATGTTTCTGCATACAGTGACATACTTCCTATAACACTGCATGCAGTGTCATGGATTTATCCCATGAGGTAATTACTTTACCCACATAACATGCACTGTGTTAAAGCTGTAATCAGACACTGCTTCAGATTAATGAATGCAGTAAATATACTGCATCAGATAATGCCAATAGATTACCTGGCAATTCGTAATGCGGCCCTTAGTATTTATCTTGACCAAACTGCATTCTGGCGTTGACTCAGTGACCATGGTATCATTTTTAGCACTGGATAGAGAGCTTTGCGCTCTACCAGAGCTCTTGCATTGTGATATTAAGAGGGACTCTGGTTACATGCGCGTGCTCTGTGATGCATAACAAGTGCATCCTGCTAAAAATGTTGTTCCAGTGGAGGTAATTGTGTATTAGTGAATGAAGCTGGCCGAATGAGGGATGCTATTAAAAATATCATGCTTGCTACATTGGTGTACCTTTCTTATTTTTTGGTACATTGTTTGCCGATAAATATGGCAGTAACTCCTCCATATGGAATTGCCATAATGCCACTTTGTTTTACAGAATTACCGCCATATTATGAGCCCAGGGCCGTGTAGCAATCCACCTGGTGATAATTGTCAGTTCCGTATGGAGTAATTACTGCTACATGTGATGCTACTAGTGCCTTTTTTATAGATAACATCTCTAAAATAGAACTTCAAATTCCCTCGGCTGAAACAACTGTCTCTCGCTTTCCCCCAGTCTTGAATCATGCTAGCCTATCTCAGAATAGTGATTGCTTTAGTTTTGATTCCATCACAGATGAAATGGTCGCCTTAGTTTTGAAGAAGCTTAAATCTTCCTCCCCTCTGAAAACAATTCCCCTCAATCTGGCTGAATCCCTTCCATCCAATTTCATTCAATTTCTTTTGTTTACTTAGGCAATATGGCTCTCTTTTAGGAGTGGTCTTATTCCAGAACCTTTAAAACATGCATTGGTTACACCTCTGCTAAATTAAAAGTCGTATCTTGACCCTTCTGAGTCTTCCAGCTCTTAGCCTGTCTCTCTTTTGCTGATGATGACCAAATTTATGGAATTGATTGTTACCCCATAGCTTTCACATTTTCTAGAGTCTAATTCCCATCTTTATTATGTTCCAGGCAGGTTTTAGACCTCTAAGAATAAGAGAATCTGTGATCATTTCTGTCTTGGAGAAATGGCTATCCTTTGAGACCACGGTGAAGTTGGCATCCTTATTTTACTCAACCTCTCTTTGGCTTTCAATACTATTGATCATGCCATTCTTCTTGGGCATCTTGAAGCAGCTGATTTCATGGATCTCCTCGGTTACCAGACATTTGGTCGGAAAAAAAAGTCGACAGGACAAATGGTCGACACCATTTGGTCGAAAGCCAAATGGTCGAATTTTTTTTGTTGTTGATTTTTCACAATTCTTTTTTTTTTCTGCGGGGGAGTCCCCCCAACCCCTTTTTTTCTAAAAAACCCTTTTTTTACCTAAACGAAAACCTAAAAAATATATTAAAAAAAAAAAAAAAATCGACCATCTGGCTTTCGACCAAATGGTGTCGACCATTTGTCCTGTCGACCTTTTTCTTTCGACCAAATGACTGGACACCATCTCCTCTTGCCTGGTTCTCATCTTAACTGTCAGATTGCTCCCAAACTATCTAACTATTTTCATTTAAATCATAATCTATGCTCACAACTTGTGGAGTCCCCCATGGGTCCTCCCTCTCACCCATTCTTTACAGTGTTTGTGTCACCCTCTTGCGGATTTGAGCCTGTCTCATGGTGTACGGTTTTATACCTATGCCGATGAAAATTAATTGCTTTTCCACCTCAGTGCTCCCGACTGCGACCCGCCAGGAAAATTAAGATCATGCCTGGCTGAAATTGAATGAGGCTAAATGGAGAAAAGACAGAGATTCTGATGGTGGGTACCCAGGCTGATAACAATCTCTGGAACTCTCATTTTCTGGCCTGATTCTAAAGAAGACCCTGGCCTTACAATCGGTAAGAAAGAATTTCAACCACTCGATAGCTGATGAGGAGAAAAGAGCTCTGCTAGATAGTCTATTTTCAAGTATGGTTTGATCTACTAAATTGAAAGAAGCAGATATTTTATTTATTTATTTATTTATTCATTACATAAGTATAGCGCACAGCAGCCCTTGGGCATCGAGGCCCAATAGATCCAGCAGCACAACCATGGCTGTTTTTCCCTTCTCAAAGATCCTAAATATGTTGGTTTTCAAATCAAGTACAGTTGATTTGGTGTTATGAGCACGTCTGAACCCGGATTGTTTCTGTCCTATGATACCATGCTCAGAAAGAAACTCCTCAATGTGTGAATGGGCCGCTTGTCAAGTAATTTAAGTAAATAGAGAACATTGGTAATAGGCTTGTAATTACCTGGCATGCTAGGATCCAAGGAAGGCTTTTTAATCAAGGGAGATATCCATGCCTGTTTGATGTCAATCGGTATGCATTTTTGCCTAAATGAGTCGTTCACAAATTTAGTAATCAGAGGGACTAACTGCGGGGCATATGAATTGACTGTGATAGTAGGACAGAATTCCCCTTTGCAATTTGTGGGCTTGAGCTTCCTTAAGACCTCTACTAACTCATGCTGAGTTATTGAATGAAACTTAAATTTGGAACAGGTCAAATTAATGTTTGGGGGCACTATATTATTTCGACCTCTGTCTCCTGCACCACCTTTAGCAGTGATGAGCATGTTAGCATGTTGAATGGTCATGTACCACTTGGAATATTTGATCACCTACGAGGGAAGGGGACAGGGATCCTCCTGCTATTTGAGGATTCATAAAAGCTCCTTAGAGTTGGAGGCTGTGCCTTCAATTCTGTGTTCATAAAAACATTGTTTTGCTTCAGATATGGCTGTTTTATGTGCCTTAACCACATGTAAATAGGTGATATTATCCTAAAGGGATTTCGTTTTTTTCCTTTGATTCAAGGCTTTCTTCTTGTTTTTCTTTCGATTATGGATGTCAACTGAATACCACTTTATATTTTTTCAGCAGGAGTGATTTCACCGGAGCCACACTGTCAATAGCCTTTTCCATTGTATTTCAGTATGTAACTGCCAACTCTATTGCAGAGTTCAGGTTAGGCAGGTCATCAATGGTAGATTAAATAAATGGCAACAAAAGCAGAAGGAGTACGCTGCAAAGGTTTCTGTATGAGAGTTGGGATCTAACTCAAACATAGCCCAAATGACTTCACATTCTGATACAGTAATGTTCTCCACCATGCACATTTGTAGAGCCCTGTCATGATCAGTGTGACTCCCCTGTCTTTGGTGTTCATGTGATCCGCTCTCAGTATGTTTAAACCTGCAGGGACTGCAGGTGAGAGGGCTGGTCCTGTGGCATCATGCAACCATGACTCCATAATGGCACATATTTCAATGTTATGAGTATTGATATAGTCAGCTACCTCAGTAGAGTGTCTAATAAGTTACCTTTTATTTAGTACCATGGATTTAAGCTCTTTGTTATGTCCTGATGTAGTGAATTTACGGTTGTTATATTGTAGCCAAGTCATCACAATGTGTATTAGGGTTGGGGTCAGGTAAAAGAGGAACAGTGATGTTATCAGACACCAGTGTGTCTTGAGTAGTTGCCACACAACCTAAGACTGTGGGCACATCTATCCTATACAGTTGTCTAACAATGTTTGTAGAGGGGTTGCCGTCATCTCCCAGCTGGTCATAACCGACTCTACATTAGTGTGTCTAGGTGACTCAACAACATTATCATTCAACATGCGATGAATCGAAGTGAGTGGAATGTCAGAGTGATCAGGTAGTAACACAACCTTAAAATGGACAGGTTGTTGCAGACATACAAGATGCATTACATTTAGCAGGGTTGACAGTTGAGTTATGTGAACCCACCTGTTCATGTGGTAGGCTAGTAGCAGGTAGTACCAAAGTCTGTCTGTTCCAACACAGTATCTGATCCAATGGCAAGAGACCCATTTCTTGGTATTTCTGCAAAATGTCAGCTGCTCTGCTACTTCAGAGCCGGACAGTAGAAGCGGGCAGAGCCATCAGCAAAGTAGAAGAGTGGGACGGCGAAATGCCACAATTCAATCACGAACCGGCGAAAACCATCCTCTTCGAACGCACCGGCACTAACATGCCACTGATGTGAAGAAGGTCGGTGAAGTCAGGCATTGTAGTTCACGAAAACTATGCTGACACAATCAGGCTTGTACAATCTAATGCAAGTCACCCTGAAAGCTCTGGAGTATTTTCAAAAAATTATGCTGGCAATCAGAGCACAATTAATGTTGTTAGAGCACAATTTTCTGCAGAATGCTGATTTTCAAATCGTGACAGACATTCACAATTACAGTGTACTATGCGCCACAATGCACAGCAATGTCATGCACACATACAAAAAACAGCCCTGATGGTGTGGAGACCTCTTTAAGTGCAGCGAAAACCTGCCTCTTTGAACGGCGGGGATTTGATTGTTTTGGTAAGCACATGCAAATTAGACATTCATGATCCTGCAAACACTTCTGAATTGGTGAATTCAGATAGCTGGCTGGAGCCTTTCTCCTTTGATCACTCCTCACGTAGACTGGCTAGTGGCTAATGATACTTTCAGACCAAAAATCATAAGTGATTCCTTCTGTGATGTAAGGTGGCTTGTTCTTATATTTTTCAGTCAATTGTGTCTTGACTGAGAACCTCAAGGATGAAAGGGCAAAGACTGCCAATGAACATGAAATGAAAAGCCATGAATTTGAGAAACTCCCGCCCAGAAGATTCAAAATGGTAGGAACATGCCACTTTAAATAACTATCTGAAATGTTGTCGTGCTCTGAGTGGACTTAGATTAATATGATGATGGGTACAACAAAACCGTGATTAATTAAATGCTCGACCAAAATGTTGGTTACATTTCAGCTTTGGTGGCCAGCACTTTGTAATGTAATATGGTCTTCAATAGCTCACCTGTGCCATTCTAGCTGCCTTTTCGCATGTGACCCTGAAAGAAGAGAAGGGTTGTTAATGCACTAGAAGGAGAGGCAGATGTACCCTGTACCCTGTCTGCAGCACCTGCACTCTAGTGGTATAGAGAAGGTTCAGGGATCACAGGTGCTCTCTTGACAGCTGCAGTGCCAGCCAAGTCTCTGCATTGCAAGAGCTGCATTTAAGATATGCACCTCTGTTCCCAAAATGTCACAACTATGGCATTTACTATCCTAGTGGCAGTTGTAAACTTTAAATATAAGCCATAACCGATAGTGGCTAACATTTCTTATAGTTATGTGGAAGAGTAGACCAAAAGCGACTACCCCTTCCTCTCTGGTGATGGACAGGTGAACATGTCACTCAGGGCCGGTGCCCGCCCTCCTGCCCAACATGTTAAAAGTGAGAAGCATTACTCATTGAGGCAGTCATACCGCTCTTATCTCAGGCAGGTGCATTAGTCAATGGATATAAAGTAAATTTAAAGTGGCAAGAATAATTTAAAGGGGACACATGTACACATCCAATAGACATGAAGCAAATTACATTCTTCATGCAGCTACATGAACAATAAGTTAAAATAATGCACTCAGACATGAACAATATTACACTGCACTCATTCATGTAGGAAAACAGATATATAAAGAAATGCATACATTTGCGCACAAACTTGAATAACATATGGATACAATGTATTAACATAGAAATGCGACAGCACAAGGTATCCATCTCATTTAAAATGGACACCATAGCATGCATTAAAAATGAGTCAGGCAGGGTTGAGAAATTAGGATAAGGGAGGGTCTGCTCAAGCAGAGCCAGGTGCATGATCTTGGCAGCATTAAATAGTAGAATAGACAGTTCTTTTAGCTGTGTTTCTCAAGAGATTGTGTATACATGAAATTGGCAGAAAGTGAGAAATAGATAAGGTAGACAAATGAGTCAATGAGGATGAGAGAGCAAGCCTTGGCAGAGTTCGCTAAAGCCCACATCTGTAACGCTCACCTGGTATCCACGGGGACGTCACTCAGCCTGTTCTGACCTCTTACGACCTCGAACCCTTCCCTGGAGGCTATTCGACTGGAGACTGGGCCTGAAACACAGGATTGGTAGAGTTTAACTCCCTATTAACTCTGTGTGCTTGAACCCCTTCTTCCCCGGGGTCCAACCCTTCCCTTTGATCCACAGCTCAACTTGTTTTCTTGGATAGTGTGCTCTCCATCCTGCTTTCAGCCCAGGGGCGCGTTGATTGATGCAGGCTCGTTGCTGTCTAGTTACTTCACTGGCAAGAGTCTGACAGGTAAGTATAATGAGTCTTTTGAACAGTTCTCTAACTTCGTTCCCTTCCTTCCTTAGATGATGGCCGGCGTCCGGGGATGGTGGTGTGCTGCTGAGATGAGTAGCGCTGAAGGTGAGTGAGAGGGCGATGCGCGATGCACCCCTTTCGTATTTGCATTGAACTGAGTTCATTTTCTGTGTCTTTTAGGTGCTGCGACATTTTCAGCGTGGATGCCAGTTATGAAGAACAAATGCGGTGGGTAAGCGCGGTATGCAGTGCCTCTAGATGTTTCCACGCTAGCCTGTAGTGTCTTTTCCCTCTTGCAGATGGATGAGAAGGTCCAGAGGCAGAGTTCCCCCAGAGCAGCTAGGATTCATGTAAGCGTTTGAAGCTCGTACAGTATTTAAAAATAAGCGAAGATTTGCTGAATGCTTACTAATGCCCTTTTTCTGTTCTTTTCCCTTTTCCTTAGGAAGCGGCATGCCGGGATCGGAATGACACCGCCGAAGATGCCCGCAGAACAGAAGGAGTGATGAATGATGGGCAGAAGCGCCGCAAGGTAAGGCTGTTCCTAACGGTGTTCTTGTTCTTGCAGGAGCTGAGCGCAGAAGAAAGATGCAGGCCTACTGGAGACCGATCCGAACACGGTGAGTGTCACGCTGCAGGTGCAGAAAACGCAAAGCATGTTTCTCAGCCTGGGTGTAGCTTAAATAGTCTCTGGGTATCCCAGGTGTCTCTGGGCTGAGCCACACCCACAAGACTAGACCACACATGCAGTTCTGGGAACCAAAATATGTGGGGAATCCATCTTGTCCCCATCAATGCACTACAAGTCCAATCCCCAAAGTTATCCTATGGGAGTGAGTGAGTCTGGTGCCACAAGCGCCAAGTCTGACTCCAAGTGGGTCTTTGTAGGGATGGAGAGGCCTTAGAGGGCCATGTAGGTGATCGTGGCCGGGAACCAGCCTGACATCTTGGAGGGCTGGGGACATGAGGGGCAGGATCATGACAACATCATCTCAAAACCGCTTCCATCCAGCCTTTGAGTTGCAAAACATGTCCTGTGTTCACTAAAAATGAGAATAACAAGTAGCATAGTATGAGGTAATTGGAAGAGGAAATAATGATGTATTTCAGAAAGCATGTGTAGCCAATAAGGGAGGGCAATGTATTTTATTCATAGAACTTAGACCAATTAGATTGTAGTATTTATGTGAGAACAGGACAGGTGAGTCATGTATTTTTGGTTCTAAATATATGTTAGAAATAAAAGAACTTTGAGAATTTCTTTTGTCGGCTAAAGCACCCCAGCTGTCAGGAGAAACGCTCCCGGCCGCTGATAATGAGCTGGCATGGGAAGCAGGAATCAAAGGGCACACCGTAACCAAATGGTCTAGTCTCATACCACAGTGTTACATACCAAAAGGTCCTTTGATGCTATTGACAAGGAAAGAGGGCAGAGTTAATGTAGACAGGACATCTTCTCAACCAATTTTCAAAGTTTTCACTCTTTAACTCCATTCCTTCCTGTACTTTCCACTTCTTTTAACAAAAAGTATTTAGGCTCTTATTTCAAAAGGTAAATTCCACTTGTTCCAAGGAAAAGGATTAGACCCAGGGCCAGTCTTTGTGTGAGGGGGTGCGGGCGGCTGCCTGATGTGTCAGCCTCTAGGGAGCACTGCACCAGCAGACCGAGAGCCCATATCTATTAAAACTGTTTGTCACTCGTGGTGTATACATGTAAATTTTTACAAAAAAAGCACCAGACCCGATATGAATGTTATTAGTACATTTGTTCGTTTTTATTTGGCTGAATGCTACATTTGACCAAATTTTGGTTGTACCCTTCGACTGAATAAAAATGTACTAATTGGCTAATACATTCCAAATATGTGGAGCGACGGTTGCATGGGTGTCCCCCGCTTCATCGATATTGGAGGCGCGGGACCAACAACAAAAGAAAAAAGAAAAAGAGATGCTGTGGCGTCAGATCTGACCCCAGTTTGAGAGACAGATCTGACGACGCAGGGCTGCAGTTAACTAGGCAGCGAGTGAACAGGTAAGTAGGGAAGGGTGTTTGGGGCTCGGGGATTGGTGTGAGTGTGTTTGATTTGAATTGATCACATGCAGGCTGTTTTTTTTCTATTATTTTGCCGCAATCAGTTCTCAGTCGGTCAAACACACCTAAACCGTATGAATAAGAACAAATGAACAATCTCTCTGCATTCCAATTTTGTGCTCTCCTGCAAAGCCAGGCACCGCGCACCACCTTGATTTTTTATTGATGCTACTAAGTAAGCAGCATCAGGGCACCACATAGCAACATTTGTTACTTTCACTTCCCCGGGTGGCACTAGCCAAACTCAAGGCCTGACCGCACGTGCCCTTCTTCAGTGCATACGCAGCACTGACACAGCGGGTTGATGGACTGGGCAGCCTGCCCTGCTATGACCCTGTGTTAGTTGCCAGAGGAGGAATCAGGATCAAGGCAGCAGGACGTATGAAGGTGCCTAGCCTGGAGGAAACCAGTCCCAGAGCTTATAAACCACATTATGCCGGGCCGGCTGCCACTGTGCCATGATTGGCATAACAGAGTTGTTCATTGTCTTTCTTGTGATCTACGTAGACAAACTAACCCAAGAATACGTTGAAAAACACCACCTGCTAGACCAAGCTCAAATCGGCTTCAGACCCACAAGAGGTACAGAAACAGCACTACTATCGATCTGGGATGACCTAAAAACAAACGCAGACTCCAACACAACATCAGCCCTTATTCTGCATGACCTCTCTGCACCCTTCGACACAGTTAGCCATGACACCCTAACCAAAAGACTAGAAGACATAGGTATAACCGACACAGCGCTACGCTGGACTAAATCATTCCTAACAGACAGAACATAAACCGTTTGGATTAAACCCTTCAAATCCACCCCACGAGTTAACGGCTGTGGAGTGCCACAAGGATCCACAACATCAGCTCTTATTCTGCTCGACCTTTCCGCAGCCTTCGACACAGTTAGCCATGACACCCTAACCAAAAGACTAGAAGACATAGGTATAACCGACACAGCGCTACGCTGGACTAAATCATTCCTAACAGACAGAATAGAAACCGTTTGGATTAAACCTTTCAAATCCACCCCACGAGTTAACGACTGTGGAGTGTCACAAGGATCCTCACTATCACCACTGTACTTCAACATCTACCAAACCCCAGTTATCAGAATCTTCAAGAAACACAACATCACATGCTACAACTAAGCAGATGATACTCAAATCATCTACAAAATCAAAGACACCCAAGCTGATCATTCAAACCTAACCGACTGTCTAAAAGAAATCTTCAACTGGATGAACACCAACAACCTGAAAATCAACCCAGGAAAAACAGAAATCATGATCATATCCAAAGACCAAGAGAAGGAAACAGCCATCCCGTGGTCAACGAAAATGTAAGTAAAAAGGTAGTAAAAAATCTGGGAGTCCTGATGGATAACACCCTAACCTTAGAGCCGCAAATAAACACAACAGTCAAGAAATGCTTCTTCCTCCTCCACACAGCAAGAAAAATACTACCTTTCCTCTCTTTCACACACAAAACACTCACTATCGTCGGCCTCATCATGTCAAGTATCAACTATGCAAACAGCCTCTACCTAGGAATACCAGAATACCTACTGAAGAAGCTACAACGAATCCAAAACACAGCAGCCAGACTACTCCTCAAACTATCCAGAAGAGACCACATCACCCATGCCCTAAAAACACTACACTGGCTCCCTGTAAAACAGTGTATCACCTTCAAAACAATGTGCATAACGCACAGGGCAATCTGCGGACAAGGAGCATAATTCCTACAAAAGAAAATAACAAACTACAAGCCAACGAGACCCCTCAGGTCAACCAACGAAATCCGCCTGGAACTAAAACCTTACATCAAGAAAAAACTCTGAGGCACCGCCTTCTACCACTTAGCCGCAAAAACCTGGAACAACATCCCAAAAGAAAAAAGGAACACCAAAGATCACCTTAAATTCAGAAAATTACTAAAAACCTGGCTCTTCAAAACCAGAGACTAAAACCGAAACAACAGTAAGACAAACGACTAAACGGGAAAGGACATTGACAAGCCCTCAGAACCGACTGAGAAGCACTCAGGGCACCGGGAGGGGTGATGCCAGACAGAGTGGTGCACATGCGAGACCCATGGAGATGGAGGCAACAACCCCAGCCAAACCTTACCATCCCCTACCGCCCTATAGCTACAACTAGGTACCACTGGGTTGTGGAACTGGCGAGCTACCACCAATAACCACACTAACTGAGATATGGACACTGGCAGGTGCACTAGCCATGTGGGTGGGGGTGAGGAACATGCAAGGCTGTTGACGGAACGGGCGGAAGAGGCAGCAAGATGTTCAAGTGGCCTCGAATACAAAACGAGCACAAACCTCCAAAGCCACATGGTGCCCAAGCACCCCATCGAGCGAGATTACGCAAGCCCAACTCATCAACTCAGGTTCGAGGTGCCAACTAACCAATACCACTAACAATTTCTTCCTCTACATACACCTCTCAAACTCCAAACCAAACAAACCTCCAGCACAACAAACCGCACAAACTTCACAACACCGCAACAATAAAACAATAAACACACATAGAGTCGCATATCAGTACACAACGACTACCGGCCGCATACACCCCAGGCCCAGCCGACGGACCCACCGGGCTGAGGCTGCCAACAGTACATCACTGCTCTCTTGCACTTTTCCAGCCGCCACCCACTAACTCACCTGCCCTTCCCTCTTTCAGAGCTGCCACAGCGCCAGGGGACCACTCCGGTGGTGATAGTGCGCCGCACAAATGTCCTTTAACATTAACATTAACATTAACGTTATAATTGGTAAGTACTCTGTATGTATCCTTACTGTTACCTTTCCCATGCTGATAATAAAATACTGCATCAGCCACCATCAACCACTAGAGCATGGTTAGCTGCAAGCCTGCAATTTCTCACAATGCGCAAGTGTTCTCTTCATATCTGACACCTTCAATATCGAAATACATTGGTGGACAAACTTCCACCCTCAATTTTCTTGGATAGGTGAAAAAATCAATGTTTACAAAAGTATAATATCTTGGGTTCAGCATTGCTTATGTAACGTGGGTGCCGTTTGAACACCCTCCTCCTGCAGAGAAGGAAACAAACAGCCTTTTCCAAAGGGTAGAATGGGAAAGGGATTAATTTCCAGCAGCTGTAAGCAAGATTCTAATAATTTATTTTGCAAACCTCCAACTGCTGTTAGTCTATAAACACTGTTCAGGTGAATCTCTGAACGTAAACCAGCATTATTAGCAACCCCCAAAGTGCAGATATTGGAGCATAAATCTTCGATCTTTCTTTTTGACTGAACAAGTTGGGACTTCTATGCAGATGCCTTTGGAAAGAGGGGTTTATTGCTGGTCGTTTTATGTGATATTTTTTTGCACCCAATTTTGCTGTCATTACAAGAAAGTGATGTTTTTGGCAGCCTCCTCGTGGTTGTGTTGGTAAGGGCAACTGGAACAGCAACGCTAATGAACGCTGCAGTCTCATCTACTCGCATGGGTTGGGGCTTTCTGTGCTGCCTGATCCACAGGCCTTCTGTGTCTATGCAAAGGTTAATTCATTGGCTGTTTAATCTGTAATGGGAATGCCCATTTACTTATTGCCATTGACATACTGCAGCAGACAGCCTCTTTTGTTCTCTTGTGGACTACACGCCCGCAGCTGATTGATCTGTGCGGTGGAGTGTATTCATATTAGGGTTCTGAGTCTGCCCCGTGTCATGAGTGCAGCTTTGAGACTAAGGGCAGACTTGCTTTATACACTTCTATAAAAGAATACTATCTAGCTAGAATCACATTCCGAAACACAAAAATTAGAGCAAATCTTCCTTAATAATTGGTATTTCAAATTGGGCCACGGCAAATGGGGCTAGACGCATGATCTTGCACTTATTCCACAATAAGTGAATGAGCAACGGAGGCTAACATGTACAATTTCACCTACTGCTACATGTTGCTTCATTCTTAGAATCTATACGTTGAGGCTTGAATTGCATTGCACAACCCCCACGTCTCATTGGGCACTCAGCTAACACAAAATGTGCATTTAAAAACCTCATGGCGCGTTGAAATTCATCACATGCTGTAAAGGAGAAAATGAATAACAAGAAAACCATGTAATGGCAGAGTGTCAAGAAATGCTAGGATTGCTTAACAGGAATCTTCATTAATCCTAGTCCTGCTCTTCCTCATCCAGTACTTACTTGGCTTGTGTATTTTTAAAGCATTCTGAAATGCATCCTGGCTTTTTAATGGAACAATTGTGAATTTGAAGGGCCAAAAAGAAAAATTATATCTCAGTAAAATGCCTTAAAAAACCTGCAGGCCCCTCACAGAACCAAGTCTGATGCCACTGCTGGACAGATCAAAGTCAAAGAGGTCACAATATTTCGGATGGGGAGGGGCAGGTATTGGTTGAGAATGAATATAGGTGCTAGCATAGCTATGGACTGTCACTGGGGGTGTAGACATATAGGGGCCGATTCATGGAACAAACGTGCGCCGAAAATCTTCGCGCAAGCAGGCGCAAGCAGGCGCAAGCGGAAAAAAACAGGCGCACGCACACGCGTGCGATTCATGGAAGTCCCTGCGCGTGTACACCTCGGATGTGCGCCAAACCCGTGCATGGCGCACAAGTCACTGCAACATCCCGAAAGGTGTGCGCAACGCGCACAGTGAAAGCGCACAACCTCGGTGCATACACCAGAAAGTGGGCGGGACACGGGGCGTAACGCGCGGAATGGGGAACAATGCGCGAAAATAAGGGCGTAACTGGGGATGTACTGCAGGGAAGCAGACGGAACGCCCACACGCACTCGAACCACACGTATTCATGGAATCGAATAGGGCAAAGCCACGCACAGCCAAAGACACGCACAAGCTGAAACTTGTCCGCCACACGAAGACAGGCGGTAGAGTCCCAGCGCATCACAAAAGTGGCAACATACAGCAATAGGGCCTGTGCGAGCGGGGTATGTGTATTTCGGGGGCGCGCGGGAAGTTACACACGCGATTGAGCGGGGTACGTGTATTTCGGGGGCGCGGTGGAAGTTACACACGCGATTGAGCGGGGTACGTGTATTTCGGGGGTGCGCGGGAAGTCACACACGAGATTGAGTGGGGTACATGTATTTCGGGGGCACGCGGGAAGTCACACACGCGATTGAGCGGGGTACGTGTATTACAGGGGTGCGCGGGAAGTCACACACGCGATTGAGCGGGGTACGTGTATTTCGGGGGCGCACGGGAAGTTACACACGCGATTGAGTGGGGTACGTGTATTTCGGGGGTGCGCGGGAAGTCACACACGCGATTGAGCGGGGTACGTGTATTCCAGGGGTGCGCAGGAAGTTCCACACGCGATCTCATCAGGGTACGTGTATTACAGGGGTGCGCCGGGAGCAGCACACGTGAATTGCACGTGTGGGTCCTCCCAGGTGTTCCCTCTACACCCTCCACGGCCCCTGCAGGTGACTCACACCACAGGGGCCTACCCAACACCTGCAGGCACCCCATCCACCATGGCCATGCCCACCAGCCAACCCACATGTCAACTTGCACTACTGCCCATCAACGCATGTCCCCCTGCACCCCCAGCCACCAGGGGCACCCACCACCAGGCCCCCACCCATGTCCAACTCATGTTCCCCACCACCCCCACCCCCCAGCAGTGCAGGGGCACCCACCACCAGGCCCCCGCCCATGTCTCCCAGCACCCCCACCCCCCCAGTCACCGGGGACAGCCTCCACCAGGCCCCCACCCATGTCTCACACCACCCCCACCCCCCAGCAGTGCAGGGGCAGTCTCCACCAGGCCCCCACCCATGTCTCCCACCACCCCCACCCCCCAGCACTGTGGGGCACCTGCCAGCAGGCCCCCACCCATGTCCAACTCATGTTCCCCACCACCCCCACCCCACAGCACTGTAGGGCACCTGCCAGCAGGCCCCCACCCATGTGCAACTCATGTTCCCCAGCCAACATGTCATCGCAATCTAGATCCCTGGTCCCTATGGTCAGCCTCCAAATGCAAAACACCCACCCCAGTATTGCATCCACCCACTCATAATTTGAAACAAATTCCAAAACAAACACATTTCCCTCACATACACCCAATGGGTGTCAGTGAATCTCAAAACACATATCATGAACAGCATGAAACCAATGAGATACCACACATTGAAGTTCACCAAAAAAAAATATGTATTAAAGGAAACATAAATAGAATAAAAAATGAAGAAACAGAAACATGAATGTACAAAAATGAAAAGAAGCATTAAAACAAAACCAAAAATAAAATTCCAAAGTAATGTTGTCCAAAGTCAATGTCCACAAAACAAAATCCAATGGGAAATAAAAAAGAAAGCCATTGCTCCATGGTTAAAAAGTGAACAAAAAATACAATCCAACTGTGAACTATGTACATGGGAACAAGCCAGGGTCCATTATCCCAACAAAATAAAGGAAACCTATCTAACTACACTAACTAATAAAATAAACTATATACAAAAATGTGGCCCATGTCCGAAAGGTCCAAATAAAATAAAAACAAAAATGAAACCTAACACTACCTACATAACTATGTACAAGGGCAGCGGGCTAGTTTCACCGCTCACTTGTGGATGTCCCGGGCCAGGGCATCATCGAACTCCTCCTCAATGTCCCGGAGGCGATCCTCCTCCATGGCCCCGAGGGTCCTCAGGGCCGTCGACGTCTCCACCTCCAAACCCCTGCGGATTGCCTCGAGGCACTCGGCCCGCCTCAGGGCCCTCCGCATGGAGTTCTCCGCCCTGACCATTGTGAGCCATGCCTCTTCCGCCCGCTGCCGCTCTGCATCTATGCCGTGGCCCAACCGCTGCCACAAGGAAAAAACTCTCTCTGTCCTGGGTCTTCCTGCCCTCCGGCCGATGCCTGCCCCTCCGATGTTGAAGGCCCCGAGCCTTCATGGCTCCCACCGCGTTGCTGCTGCTGCTGTGCCTCTGCCCGTGCACTGCCTCCTGCTGCCTGCACATCCTCCGCCGGCTGGGGTGCACTCGTAGATGTGGCCACCCCTCCTGGACGTCCGACTCCTGACTGTGGCAGGGATGCCTCCTCCACCAGCCTGGCCGCACCGTCAGAGGCAGCTCCACAGGGCACCCAGGTGACTGATGGGTGGGAAGATGGCACAGAGGACGACTGGCGTGTAGGGGGTCCAGTTGAGGAGGGGGTCGGAGCAAGCCCCATCAGACGGAGGAATCCGGCCTGGGTGACCTGTCCCAGCAGGCTGACATGGTCAACGAGCCATTCCAGATGACGTGCAGTCTCTTCATGAAAAGACTGCAGGTCACCTCGCATGGCCCGTTGACGCAACGCCACACCAGCCAGGACAGGCTCAACCCGGACCTGGATAGCCACGTCCGCAGGCAGAGGAAGGTCAGTTGACGTGAGCCCATCCCCTGCCTGAAAACGGGTCTGGATGTAGGCATCCCTGCTGGTGCAAGATGATGCAGGGACAGGATCAGGGACAGGATTGTGGGGTCCCAGCTGCCCCTTCTGCTGCTGAGGAGTCCAACTCCAACCTCCGCCTCTTGGACCTCCCCCCGGCAGCTGCCGCCTGGGACGCGGCACCGGACTCCTCACTCCCCGACGAGATGTCAACATGGGAGGGGAGCCGGGCCTTGCGTCTCCGGCTGGCGGTGGGATCCCCGCCGCTGTGCTCCACAGCACCTTCTCCGCCCTCTTCATCAGTTGACGCTGCAGATAGGGAGAAACAAAACACAGGCATCAGGGCACTGTACAATGGACACATACACACATGACAGTTGTACATGAGTGGCATTGGCAAACCTCAGACATGTCATCACAATCCCCAACACACATGTCATTACAACTCACACACATGAGCAATACCACAGCCATATCGCAACTGCCACCACCATCCATACACATACAACAGCATGAGCAGCCAAAGGTGAGCCAGACATCACATGCAACACAGGAAGTGCACCACACATGTACACACACCACCACACTTGCATGCATGTGTACACCTCTCCCAAGTTTCGCAGTGTTCAGACGGGCATCCATGTCACATCTGCCAATCAGGCTTCCACATACCGCTGTCACATGCATCCATGTTGCATCACTGTTGCACTCTTGTCAAATACACACACATGCACATGTACACAGTGCTGATACATGCAGCCAAAAACAACATACATGCTTGACATCACGGACATGTCTACTTGCATACACATTCATCCAAACATGTGTGCCCACACAACTGCATTTGGCATGCAAGCCTACACACACAAGCACCATCCATGTCTCACACATTACAGCCCTCGCATGTGTCAGCCCCACGGCCCTGTACACCCCCACCCATACTCGACCCCATACAAACAGATGTGCAACCTGCACACTACTGAATAATCACCACACGCACTGCTCACAATCAGGATACATGTACACTCACCGCTCGACTCCAGACGGGTCTGCTTCTCAAGGTCCTGGACGTGGAGCGCTGGGGATATGCGTTCCAGGACCCTCATCTGTTCTTCCGACAAGTGGCCCCGGTGCCCCTTGGCATCCGCTGCCTTCAAGAGGCGCCGGGCCTTGTTCAGGGTCCTGGACCTGAAGTCCTCCCAGCGCTTCTTAACATGTTGTAAGTCGCGGACTGCCACCCCCTCCGCGTTGATGGCAGTCACAATGTCAGTCCAGATCCGAGTCCGTCCTTCCTTGTCGGTGCGGGAACCTCCGAAGAGGGCATCATAATGCCCCAGGACTTGCTCCACCAGGACACCAACTTTGGTGGCACTGAAGCTGGTGCCCCTCTGCCTCTCTGGCCGGGGGTTGTCAGTGGTCCCAGATGGTGTTTGCCCCAACATGACAACCCCAGAGGCAGGAGTGGGTGGGCAACTGGGTCCTGGGGCTGGGCTGTGGAGCGATGGAATCCCAGTCGGGAGTCTTCGGTTCCAGCAGGGGTGGTCACTGCAACAGCACCCCTGGCTGATGTGCAGGCAGCAAATGGCAGGGCACGTGGGCAGCAGCCAGTCAGGCAGCAGCAGATGGCAGGTGGGAGCGTGCTCGGGGCTCTGGGGGGCAGTAGTTCGGCCTTCTGGGCAGGATCGTGGTCTTCCGTGTGCTTACGCGTGGCCAGCTTGATACGGAGTGATTTGGCACGTGAAAAATCTGCACGTCAGTGTGTAATTCGAGGAAAGGCCCTTAGCGCGTAAGTGCGTCTGCACGCATACGCATTTTCATTGGACAGAAGGCCCCTCAAGCACAAGCGCCCCTGTGACGTGACGCGTACAGACGTGCATGGGCATTTCAGCGCGCGTGAAAAACTGCACGTCCGCGTGTAATACGAGGAAAGGCCCTTAGCGCGTATGCATGGCAGCACGCATATGCGATTTCATTGGACCAAAGGCCCTTAGCGCGTGAGCGCATCTGTGATGTGACGCGCGCAGGTGTTTCCCTCATTGCATGTGATGACAGAACACACGTGGATTTCCACCAATCGCGTGTGAAAGTTCCCGGCACCCCGGAACACACGTACCCAGGCTAATCGCGTGTGGAACTTCCCGCGTACCCCGAAACACACGTACCCAGGCCAGTTGCGTGTATGCTCACTCCCCTCCGATCACACGCGATGACACTCAGACCGTATCCGAATACGGGAAACCCGCGCACGGCAAAAGACGTGCACAGGCGTCAACGCGTCCGCCCACACGAAGGCAGGCGGAGCCGTCCCCGCGCACAGCATAAAAGTGCGCGCAAACAACAAACGGGTATATACAGCTACGATGAATTCCCCATTTGCCGCTGCACTGATCGTGGGACACCGCAGGAGGAGGAGAATAGCCAGGGCACGCATTTTCGCACCACGGACAAGCCTTTTTGGGATGCCTGACGACCAGGTCTATGGCAGGTATAGGTTTCCACCCCATATCATCCTAGACCTGGTCAGGGAGTGGGAAGATGACCTCACATCCCCCACCCTCTGCTCCCAAGCATTGAGCCCCTTGGAGAAGCTTCTCAATGTCCCGCCACTGAGTCATTTCAGCGGACCACTGCCATAGTGGGGGGGGTCTCACAGGCCACGCAGTCACGCTGCCTACACCAGGTACTGGCAATCATGACAGCGCGCCCCTCAGTCCGCAGGCACATATACATGCCCAGAACACCCGCAGAAAGGCAGGCTGTTGTCCTGGATTTTTTCAGGGTGGCACACTTCCCCAAAGTGCTTGGTGCCATAGATTGCACCCATGTGGCCCTACGTCCACCTAGGGCCATTGAGCACATCTACCGAAACCGCAAGCACTGGCATTCCATCAATGTACAGGTGGTATGTGATGCAAAGGGAATCATCACCTCTGTCTATGCAAACTACCCTGGCTCCACCCATGACAGTTTCATATACAGAATGTCCGCCCTGAGCCGGGCCCTGGAAGCTGGGCAGCATGGCGACACATGGCTCCTAGGTCAGTACAAATGCCCTTGCACATGCATGCAAGTCACACACAGACAAATATCCAAACCCTAATAATCTCAACTATTATCACCTCCCCAGGGGACAGTGCCTACCCTCTGAGCAACCACATGATGACGCCAATCCGGAACCCCACCACACCACCCCAGGTAAGATACAACGCCGCCCATATTGCAACCAGGGGCATAGTGGAGCGCACATTCGGAGTGTTCAAGTCACGTTTCCCCTCCCTTGACCGCTCTGGTGGGCAACTACTCTATTCACCACCAGTAGTGTGCAGGATCATTGTGGCAGCATGTGTCCTGCACAATGTTGCAACACGACAGGGCGTCCCGGTGGACATGGTGGTGCCCCCACATCCCCAACCACAGGCACAGGCGCTGCCCATGGGAGGGGACAGGGCACGTGGCGAGGATGCCCGGACCCAGCTTGTGGCCACATTTCTCACCTAAACTCCCACCCCTGCGGAGTGCACACAGGCCTGGCACATACCAGGTGACAATCGATGATGACAAAGAGACAGTCAACTGTCTCAACCCTACCACCCTGAGATAGTTGCCATGGAAGTGCCACATCGTCTGCATCCCTAGCTACTTAAACACAAGCTATCCTGTGTGACCAAAAGGCACAAATATGACATATGACATGATATGGGCCATAAACAAGTATTCCAAGGCGCAATGAGGCAGGGAGGGGGGAACAAGGGAACACAGAGAACGGTACTACTAGGCCAGGTGTCATTGAGATCGTGCAAGTGCAGGGGTAGGGGGAATGGGAAAAGTGCAAGGGGAAGGGTGGGGGGGGAGTCCAGTACAGGGGAAGTAGCCCAGAAAAATAATACATAGATCGCCTGGTCTCAACTACAAAGGTAAGTGCAGACAAGTGCTGGGAAGGGAGGGCTGTAGGGATAGAGAGACAGTACTGCAGTGCAGGGGTTGCCAGGGAGGCAGTGGAAGTGGAGAGTGGCTGGGCCAGGGACCAAGGTCGGTGAGAGTGGCCCAGTTGCAGCTCCTGTGCAGTTCCAGTGGAGAATTCTGCAAGGGAGAGGCAGACAGTAAGCAGAAGCAAAGAGGAAGGTCTTGAGGTGCTTCCAGAACTGGAGATGGTTCCCATCAAGTTCAAGTCAGGCCGGAAGTCTGTTCCAGGGGGAGGGCCCTGCTATGGAGAGAAATCTACCCCCAGCTAGTTGCTCTGAGAAGCGGATGACCCGGACATGCAAGGTGTGCATCACACACACCTGCAAAACAGGCCATGGCCATCACTGTCATGTCACTCAAACCCTCCCAAACATCGACATGACATGGCAAGCAATACCCATACACCAATGCAGTAACGATAAGGTACACATTGCCATGTCCTAAATGTACAGTGGCATCAGACACTGCTGCCTGACCCGGAATCAGATGAAATGACAGACCAACAAAATCTCCCACCCAAAATAAGTCATTACCAAATGCATTACAACAGTCGTAGACGTAACATCACAATGAATGCCTGTCTACATGCACATTATGCATTGCAAAATCAACACTGCAGCTCATGTGTGCAGTGTCCTACTCCTGCATCACACTGCTCAGCGCACAGCACAGTGAACAGCCATTGTGTGTGGTGCACACCCTGAGCATCACATCTAAGTGACAGACCACGTCAAACATCAAATTAGGCATGTACTGGATCCATGATCGGTCACAGAACATGTGCTGCCGGGACACAGTGGGCACCAGAAGGCAAACAGTGTACACGTCGATATGCAAGGGTGGGAGTACATGTAGTGCATCAGAGTGCAAGTGTGTGGTTCTGCAAGGACATGCACTCCACATATGCATGTGCACTCAAGTGACCATCAGTGTTCCCTACACATCACATGTGAACATCCACCATGTGTACACCCCAGCATGTCAAACCACAACTATCCCCTCGCACCTGAAAGGAAAACACAACACATGAACAGGCATTGATCAGCAGAACACAACATGTACATAGGATACCACCATTACTATGTCAGAGTTCCCATCACACGGCAGGGCAAGGCAACTATCAACAAACCCCCCCCCTCACAAATGACCATGACCCACTGAACAACTGCACCTGGGTCATGGAGCCTCCAAACCTCAATTCCACCTGGCCACAGGATCACCTTTACCCTTCGTCACCATCTCCCACCTTGTGTGTAAAAAGATGCCTGAACCCTCAGAATCCACACTCATTTCCAAAATCACAAAATCCAAGGCATAAAAACGAACCCGAACACCCTCCAGTAGATGACTTGACGTAGCAGTACCTCACAAAGGCCAAGTACTACCACAATGATGCAACAACCAAGGTAGCACAGCAAAACAATGTCACAACAGGATGTGAGACATGTGTGGTAAATGACACAGGATGATGCACCATGAATGGATGTGTACTGTCACAGGTCCCGTGTACAGGCACGGGAGTGTCACGAAACAACCACCCCCACCATGTCCCGGGTGCCTGCAAGGTCAAACTCAAACAGGCTCCTGAGACCCTGGTGGGGTATGAGGTTCAGGGATATGCAGTCGGGACAGGTGTTGACACACTGGATGACTGGAATGAGGGGCAGGAGAGGGGAGGAGGAATGACACATGAAACTAGGGAATGCACGAAAATGTACAACCTGCATGAACACATACACAATCCAAACAAACTTGGACATCATTGTCATGGCCTTCTGTAGTCCAGGCTCAGGAGTGGTATGAACCAACCACCCCCTCTAGGGTTTTGGCGCCTGCAAGTTCGGGGCTTACACAGGCATCCGCAACCCCAGAGGGGAAAGAGGGTCAGGGAACATTGCTTGGATAGGCACGGGAAGCAGGAACACCGGGTAGAGGGTACAGGTTTCAAAATTGCATAGGATCACGGGTGATTAGGGAGAAAAAAACATACCAATTGAACCACACATACATCCATGCATCAGTACACTCCCCAGCAAGCCTATGCAGAGCAGTTCGTAAGAAAAACAACAAGACACTTAGCTCTGGCTTTGAGTGCTGGCCTCCTGCCTGCGCACTCTCAGGTCCAGTTACAGGAGCACTGCAATGCTGCAAAGAGAGCCACAGTCAACAACCTGTACGTGCCAATTACACAAAAACACAACACCAAACATGCCCCATAGCAACAAACTAATCTACAAACAGACAATCTGTGGTTGATGCTTCGTACCCATATATAACTTCACCCCTGTGACGGGTCATACAGAGTCAATGCAGTAAGGCAGTCGCTGGTGGGTGCGTGGCAAATGGAACACCAATGTGTCACAATTCACACAACATGCAATGTTCCCTGGGTAAGCAGACAGACACATATAGCAAGCCATGACTACAGAGCAAGTTGCGTACCACCATGACCGAAACAAAGTTGGCAGTGCATTTATCATGAAGTACGTGGAAAAGACATGCACTGCACCCGAGTATGTCCCTTGCTGTATGTCCCTGTGAGCTGCCCCTTTCCATGTCTCGGAAGGCTACATGGTTGATACAAGTGCCTCAATGGACCTTGGTGTACCGGAGGGTATGTGCCACTGCCCCTGCATGTGTCCCAGACAACCCTACTATCAACAGCCATCAGTCCACAAACACATCTGAGCTGCATTGTGTGCTTCAACACCAATATTCGTCTAAGCTCACCCTCAGTGCTGTGACTAAGCCTGCATGTGCAACTCGCCTGGTGCAAGCTTTGCTGTGTCGTGGCCCCCCTGTGATGCTCACCTTGCCTGGAGTTCCTTGGAACATGTCAGCAGTTCTAGGATGTGGGTCTGCAATCACTGTGCCTCTGCTTGTGCACACATGTGCATGTGGGCACCAACAAACGGGTCCAGAATTAGGTCGCCCAATGGGCCATGTCTGCTGGCAAAGGTGCTCTGGAGGCTCATCCCCCTGCAGAAAGGGCATGAAACACATGATTAATGCTCCAAAGTCATCTGTGTGTGTCTCATCAGGCATCTCATTACTTGACCATGTCAGAGAGTCACATCACAAATCACACCATCAGTTCGTCTTTCACCTCCAAAGTGTGGAACACTATCTACAGCATGAATTGCAACAAGCAAATGTACAGGAAAGATATGAACCATACTACACAATGCATAGTAATCAATGTCCACATTAATCATGACACAGCCCATCTAGCAAAAGCTGAACAGTGGACAATGACACCTAAATCATCCCCACTAGGGGTGTCAACACAAGTCACACAGCATCAGACATGCCACAGATATGACAGTCCAAAGCCCTTGTGTAAAATGCTGTAACACCGAACCATCCTTGTGAGCCCATTGATAAGGGAGGCAGGAGTGGCATATGTGAGTCAAGGACCCCAAGCAGCAAACACATACACAAGACAACCATGAAGGGCCCAGCTGGAACAGACAGTGGATGCCTTCAAAAGCCACAAAGCACCGCCCGTCACATGAAAGCACAATAGACTAGCAATTTTAAACTAACTCAACTATTAACTAATTACACTAACTATGTAAAACCTACATTACCTATTTAAACTAACTATCAAACAGAAACTTAACTAACTAAACTAAAAGAAAAAGAAAAAATGGCCACATACGACCCGGGGGGGAGGGTAGGCACCCAGGAGGGGGGAGGTACAGGGTGCTGCTCAACATCCACATGCGATGATGCTGAGCCAAAAAAAAAATCCTCCATGGGCTCAACGCCTGCACAGCACGACCTATGTGGGAGATAGATGGTCGTCCGAGTCTGGCTCATCCTGGAAAGGAGGACGTGGCACAGTAGCCTGGCCACGCCTAGCTGCAGCTTGCCCCTCGTCGGCAGCAAGTCTGCCGGACGGGTGAGCCTGGTTCTGTGTGGCGATGTGACGTAGGTCTGCATGCAGATACTCACGTGATACACGTGCTTCCTCTTGCAAGGTAGCACGTGTAACACGGAGTTCCTCCTGCAAGGCCTGGCTGGACAACCGCTGCACCTCCCGGCAAGCCTGTAGCTCAGCCGAGATGGTACGCTCAAGCTGTGCAAACCTCTCCTCTGCCTGCTGCCTCTGGGACATCATAAGGACACCCAGAGTGGATCTGAGGGAAGCATACTCCTCCCTCAGGGCATCCATGTGCGCCTCTGCGTGAGCAGCAATTGCTTGACGCAAAGACATTTCAGCCTGGCGTGCCCTGTCTGAGGCCCCCATGCCCAGCCTGAGCGAGCGGGCCGTGGACCGTGCCGCCTGCTGCTGGAGAAGCACCTGCCTAGCAGTGGGGAGCACAGATCGGGCCACACGCTCCATGCTCTCAGCGATGTTCTCCATTGCTGCCCCCTGCCGTTCGGAATTGGCAGTCATGTCTTGCTCCCACTCAGTATACAGCGGTTGCGCGCGGCGACCGCGTTGCCGGGCTTGACCCCTGAGGGACCCAAGGAGCAGGGGTCCTCGCTGTGTTGGCACCGCCTGCGGCTGCACGACTACATGCCCCCGTCGACGTGATGTCCCAGGCACATCAGTGACTGGTGTGGAGGGTGACCCTGCGTCCCGATCCACCACGGGCGGAGGAACCAAGACTGTCTGATCCCTCAGTGCAGGTGTCGCAGACAGAGGAGTGTCCACATCAGAATCACTCACCCCTGACACATGGACTTGATGCTCATCCAACTCAACATGGACGTCAGAGTCGTAATCAAGGCTGGACTCATAGGCAGCCAGAGACAAGATGGACTGCAGCACTTGGGGGTTTTCGTGGCCTACCACCCCACGACCCCCACTAGTGCCGGGTTGATGTGGTGTTACCAACCCTGTGTCTGGCATGACAACACCATCCTCCGCCTCCATTGCGTCATCACCTGAAAAATAGAGAGAAAAAGGTCAATACACATGTCAGAAGCACACGACACACACACACATCGACAGCAAAGGCATCCGGCAGACATGTGACACACAACATATGACCTGGCATGCATGCTGGGTCTACTTTGAATAGCTTCTGTGATCAGACCTGTTGAAAGGTGGCAGTTTCCATGGAAGTGGGTCTATGCAGTGCAGAAAATGTGTACGTCACTCACTACCTACATGTACAAGCACTACATGGTGTGTGCCAGGAAATGTGAAGGTAGTGCAATGTCAAATTCAGACATCACGTGCATTGTGCATTCAATGTGTACCATGTCTAGAAGCCAAGCACCCCTCCACCCCAGTACCAAAGCAGGGATGCCTAGCATGGTATCAAAAGGCTGACCATACACCTGTGTATTGACAGGCAGAGTTGAGTAGCATCAACAGCGTAATGTGATTCAAATTACAACACTGCAAATGATGCTGGGACAGTGGGCAGGACACATGATGGAAACTCCGGAGGCCGCCCACGTGTTAAGAAGACACAACAAGAGTTGGACAGAGTCATTGGCCATTGAACAGGCTGAGGCCTGTGAGCCACACAGATTGTCAGAGCCTAAAAATGTGTGCAACGCAGGACTGAGTCACAGTTGACATGGGAAGGCTGATGAGATGGCAGGCAATGTATGTAACCAAGGACTTATATTACAGTGATCATCCAGTCAAGGACACATAGGGGCATGCGTGCAATGCACATGGAGCATGAATGGGCACTCATGTCCCTGCGGGACACCTGACCCATGCACAGTACAAGTGAGATACCCTGCATCGAGTACTAAGGCTGTACCACACGGCATATGTCTGGCAGATTCTACGCTGGAAGTTAGCATCTACACAGGACACATGAACAAGAAAGTACACATTGGCAAGATTGAAGCAGACCAGTGTAAAGGTGGAACTGGGGTGCAGAGTGGCGGAGGAGGGGCAAGGAAGCATGCCTACATGGAGACCCGCATGCAGGCAGAGGAGACATGCATGAAGGTAGCATTGCATTACTTACACATCAGAACCATGTACACGTCACATGTAGCAGCAATCATGCACAACACATCCCACAAGTGAAACACACACGTCCTCAACAAACACGCATCAACACTCACTAGACTGGGCATCAAAGTCCAGCATCTCTCCCACTCCTTCGACCAATTCAGGTGGTATGAACTCCGCAACGAGAGCCTCATGCGGAGTGAGTTCTTCCTCCTCTGGTGCAGGCCCACCGCCAGTCACCAGAGTCAAGTTGTAATTTGAGGCACGCTTGGCCTTAGTGCTGCGCTTGATGTCATTCCAACGCTTTTTGCACTCCTGCGCCGTGCGCACCTCATGGACAAATGAACTGACATGTTCCGCAACATGCTTCCAGTGGGTGTCACGTTGGGCAGCCGTAGTCTGACTATTGGCACCCACTAGCATGTCATGGCTGTGGCCCCGCACGTAGTCCACGAGGAAGTCCAGTTCCTGCTTACAGAAAGGCTTCTTCCTCGACGTGCAGGAGGTCGTGGCTGTGTGTGGGGTCCCAACCTGTGCTGCAGGTGCAACCTTCCTCCTCTTGGACTGTGGCGCAGACCCTGGCTGGCTAATGCCGCCCTGACCAGTATGGCCAGTGGGTTCGGTGGATTGAGCCAAGGGAGTGGAAGGTGGAGGGATGACCAAAGGCCTGACTTGTGTCAGTGGCAGCTGGGTGCCCACTAATGGACCCTGCGCAGCAACATCAGCTGTGGCAGGGTCATTGACCGCAACGGTCCTGGTTGGCAGACTCACAACCGGGGTGCTGTTGGGTGCATCTGCCCCTGCACTTGCCAACACCCGGCTATTCGGGGCAGCAGATGACATGACTGCCCCAGGGACACGTGTCTTGGTCTGAGCAGCCCGGCCAACCCCTATGGTTTCCCCCCTGGCCTGTTGGAGATCTACCAAGGGCTCTTCAAGTGCCAACGCAGCCTGCGCTGGCAGACCCTGAGCCTGGGTGGCGGTGTCCACAGCTGCACCTGCAGCTACCACTACCCTTGGGCCCGTGGCAGTCGATGGAACGGACTGCCGGGTCATATGGGTGCCAGTGCCAGATGCAGGAGCTGCATCCCTCGGAACCACAGGGGGTGGTGGCATGGCTGCACCGACACATGGCACAACATTGTGCTCAAGCGGCGCACCCCTGCCTCTTCCCCCTCTGTGGCTGCCCTGGACACCCTGGAGTCCCCCTACTCCCTGGTCACCACGGCCACGTCTCCGACCACGCCCGCCACGAGGAGTATGCCCAGCTGAGGCGCCCCTCACCTTTGGTGGCCTCCCAACCATGGCACAGATGTAGTAGTGCTGGCACAGATGGAGTGGTGCCAATGGGAGGTGTACACCACAATTGACCTGGGCAATTGGGGTGAAGGGGGTGGGAAGCAAGATGTTAACAGCCCCCCTGCACCTGCAAGGCTGTATGTGACCCCGGTGATGTGGTGACGGGTCACGCAACGCTCAGGCACCCCAAAACTGCAGTAAAACCGTGCACGCAACCCTGCAGCCTACGTGCGTGGATTCAACCTCCCGCAGTACGCGGTGGCACCCAGTAACACGAATAACGCGTACTCGTGGGACACGCAGGCTACTATGACATCGAAAATGGGTGCCATATACAGGGGCACCCGCAGTGGGAAAAAGAGCATGTGCGACACACCGTCTGACTAGCACGATGCAGAAAAACACGCGTAGCCAATACCCCCGCCAAAAGAAGTGATACGTCCTTGATAGCTGTGAAGTTGTGATGGCGCGCGAAAAAACAGGAAGCAGCAACACAAGTCGGTCTCCACGAAAGGCACGTACAGCGAACTTCTGGGCCCGCTCACCTTTAACCCGTGCTGAGGGAAACGCACGCGCGCGTCACATCACTTACGCGCATGAGCCCTTTCCTCGTATTACATGCGGACGTGCAGTTTTTCACGCGCGCTTACGCGCATGGGCTCTTTCCTTGTATTACACGCGGACGTGCAGTTTTCCACGCACGCTTACGCGCATGGGCCCTTTCCTCGTATTACACGCGGACGTGCAGTTTCCACGCGCATTTATGCGCATGGGCCCTTTCCTCGTATTACACGCGGACGTGCAGTTTTTCACGCGCGCTGAAATGCCCATGCACGTCTGTACGCGTCACGTCACAGGGGCGCTTGCGCTTGAGGGGCCTTCTGTCCAATGAAAATGTGTATGCGTGCAGACGTGCTTACGCGCTAAGGGCCTTTCCTCGAATTACATGCTGACGTGCAGATTTTTCACGTGCCAAATCACTCCGTATCAAGCTGGCCACGCGTAAGCACACGGAAGACTACGCTCCTGCCCAGAAGGCCGAACTACTGCCCCCCAGACCCCGAGCACGCTCCCACCTGCCATCTGCTGCTGCCTGACGGCCTGCTGCCCACGTGCCCTGCCATTTGCTGCCTGCACATCAGCCAGGGGTGCTGTTGCTGTGACCACCCCTGCTGGAACCGAAGACTCCTGACTGGGATTCCATCGCTCCACAGCCCAGCCCCAGGACCCAGTTGCCCACCCACTCCTGCCTCTGGGGTTGTCATGTCGGGGCAAACACCATCTGGGACCACTGATAACCCCGGCCAGAGAGGCAGAGGGGCACCAGCTTCAGTGCCACCGAAGTTGGTGTCCTGGTGGAGCAAGTCCTGGGGCAGTATGATGCCCTCTTCGGAAGTTCCCACGCCGACAAGGAAGGACGGACTCGGATCTGGACTGACATCGTGACTGCCATCAACGCGGAGGGGGTGGCAGTCCGCGACTTACAACATGTCAAGAAGCGCTGGGAGGACTTCAGGTCCAGGACCCTGAACAAGGCCCGGCGCCTCTTGAAGGCAGCGGATGCCAAGGGGCACCGGGGCCACTTGTCAGAAGAACAGATGAGGGTCCTGGAACGCATATCCCCAGCGCTCCACGTCCAGGTCCTTGAGAAGCAGACCCGTCTGGAGTCGAGCGGTGAGTGTACATGCATCCTGATTGTGAGCAGTGCGTGTGGTGATTATTCAGTAGTGTGCAGGTTGCACATCTGTTTGTATGGGGTCGAGTATGGGTGGGGGTGTACAGGGCAGTGGGGCTGACACATGCGAGGGCTGTAATGTGTGAGACATGGATGGTGCTTGTGTGTGTAGGCTTGCATGCCAAATGCAGTTGTGTGGGCACACATGTTTGGATGAATGTGTATGTAAGTAGACATGTCCGTGATGTCACGCATGTATGTTGTTTTTGGCTGCATGTATCAGCACTGTGTACATGTGCATGTGTGTGTATTTGACAAGGGTGCAACAGTGATGCAACATGGATGCATGTGACAGCGGTATGTGGAAGCCTGATTGGCAGATGTGACATGGATGCCCATCTGAACACTGCGACACTTGGCAGAGGTGTACACATGCATGCAAGTGTGGTGGTGTGTGTACATGTGTGGTGCACTTCCTGTGTTGCATGTGATGTCTGGCTCACCTTTGGCTGCTCATGCTGTTGTATGTGTATGGATGGTGGTGGCAGTTGCGATATGGCTGTGGTATGGCTCATGTGTGCGAGTTGTAATGACATGTGTGTTGGGGATTGTGATGACATGTCTGAGGTTTGCCAATGCCACTCATGTACAACTGTCATGTGTGTATGTGTCCATTGTACAGTGCCCTGATGCCTGTGTTTTGTTTTTCCCTGTCTGCAGCGTCAACTGATGAAGAGGGCGGAGAAGGTGCTGTGGAGCACAGCGGCGGGGATCCCACCGCCAGCCGGAGACGCAAGGCCCGGCTCCCCTCCCATGTTGTCATCTCGTCGGGGAGTGAGAAGTCCGGTGCCGCGTCCCAGGCCACAGCTGCCGGTGGGAGGTCCAAGAGGCGGAGGTTGAGGTTGGACTCCTCGGCAGCAGAAGGGGCAGCTGGGACCCCACAGGGCCCAACAGGGGAAGATGGCACGGAGCCATCCAGGTTGGTGGGGGGTTTGGTGGAGGAGGAGGCCGTGCAAGCACCAGAGACGGGGTCTGGAGGTGGGGATCCCAATGGTGCTTTTGGTGCAGTGCAGGACCAGGGACAGGAGGCAGCACAGGCTGCCGCGGAGGTGCCTGTGTGCAATCCTGTCCCTGCATCATCTTGCACCAGCAGGGATGCCTACGTCCAGACCCGCTTTCAGGCAGGGGATGAGCTCACGTCAACTGGCCTTCCTCTGCCTGCGGTCGTGGCTATCCAGGTCCGGGTTGGGCCTGTCCTGGCTGGTGTGGCGTTGCGTCAACGGGCCATGCGAGGTGACCTGCAGTCTTTTCATGAAGAAACTGCACGTCATCTGGAATGGCTCGTTGACCACGTCAGCCTGCTGGGACCCCCTCCTCAACTGGACCCCCTATGCGCCAGTCGTCCTCTGTGCCATCTTCCCACCCATCAGTCACCTGGGTGCCCTGTGGAGCTGCCTCTGACGGTGTGGCCAGGCTGGTGTAGGAGGCATCCCTGCCACAGTCGGGAGTCGGACGTCCAGCAGGTGTGGCCACATCTACGAGTGCACCCCAGCCGGCGGAGGATGTGCAGGCAGCAGGAGGCAGTGCACGGGCAGATGCACAGCAGCAGCAGCAACGTGGTGGGAGCCATGAAGGCTCGGGGCCTTCAACATCGGAGGGGCAGGCATCGGCCGGAGGGCAGGAGGACCCAGGACAGAGAGTGTCTTCCGTGTGGCAGCAGTTGGGCCACGCCATAGATGCGGAGCAGCAGCGGGCGGAAGAGGCGTGGCTCACAATGGTCAGGGCGGAGAACTCCGTGCGGAGGGCCCTGAGGCGGCCCGAGTGCCTCGAGGCAATCCGCAGGGGTTTGGAGGTGGAGACGTCGACGGCCCTGAGGACCCTCGGGGCCATGGAGGAGGACCGCCTCCGGGACATTGAGGAGGAGTTCGATGATGCCCTGGCCCGGGACATCCACAAGTGAGCGGTGAAACTAGCCCGCTGTCCTTGTACATAGTTATGTAGGTAGTGTTAGGTTTCATTTTTGTTTTTATTTTATTTGGACCTTTCGGACATTGGCCACATTTTTGTATATAGTTTATTTTATTAGTTAGTGTAGTTAGATAGGTTTCCTTTATTTTGTTGGGATAATGGACCCTGGCTTGTTCCCATGTACATAGTTCACAGTTGGATTGTATTTTTTTTTCACTTTTTAACCATGGAGCAATGGCTTTCTTTTTTATTTCCCATTGGATTTTGTTTTGTGGACATTGACTTTGGACAACATTACTTTGGAATTTCATTTTTGGTTTTGCTTTTTTTAACGGACATGCTTCTTTTCATTTTTGTACATTCACGTTTCTGTTTCTTCATTTTTTATTCTATTTATGTTTCCTTTAATACATATTTTTTTTGGTGAACTTCAATGTGTGGTATCTCATTGGTTTCATGCATTTCATGATATGTGTTTTGAGATTCACTGACACCCATTGGGTGTATGTGAGGGAAATGTGTTTGTTTCGGAACTTGCAATTGGTGTTCTGTGATGTAATTGCAAATTATGAGTGGGTGGATGCAATACTGGGGTGGGTGTTTTGCATTTGGAGGCTGACCATAGGGACCAGGGATCTAGATTGTGATGACATGTTGGCTGGGGAACATGAGTTGCACATGGGTGGGGGCCTGCTTGCAGGTGCCCCACAGTGCTGGGGGGTGGGGGTGGTGGGAGACATGGGTGGGGGCCTGGTGGTGGGTGCCCTTGCACTGCTGGGGGGTGGGGGTGGTGGGGAATATGAGTTGGACATGGGTGGGGGCCTGCTGGCAGGTGCCCCACAGTGCTGGGGGGTGGGGGTGGTGGGGAACATGAGTTGGACATGGGTGGGGGCCTGCTGGCAGGTGCCCCACAGTGCTGGGGGGTGGGGGTGGAGGGGAACATGAGTTGGACATGGGTGGGGGCCTGCTGGCAGGTGCCCCACAGTGCTGGGGGGTGGGGGTGGTGGGAGACATGGGTGGGGGCCTGGTGGAGGCTGCCCCTGCACTGCTGGGGGTGAGGGGGTGGGAGACATGGGTGGGGGCCTGGTGGTGGCTGCCCCTGGTGGCTGGGGGGTGGGGGTGGTGTGAGACATCGGTGGTGCCTGCTGGCAGGTGCCCCACAGTGCTGGGGGGTGGGGGTGGTGGGAGACATGGGTGGGGGCCTGGTGGAGGCTGCCCCTGCACTGCTGGGGGGGTGGGGGTGGTGGGAGACATGGGTGGGGGCCTGGTGGAGGCTGCCCCTGGTGGCTGTGGGGTGGGGGTGGTGGGAGACATGGGTGGGGCCTGCTGGCAGGTGCCCCACAGTGCTGGGGGGTGGGGGTGGTGGGAGACATGGGTGGGGGCCTGGTGGTGGGTGCCCTTGCACTGCTGGGGGGTGGGGGTGGTGGGGAATATGAGTTGGACATGGGTGGGGGCCTGCTGGCAGGTGCCCCACAGTGCTGGGGGGTGGGGGTGGTGGGGAACATGAGTTGGACATGGGTGGGGGCCTGCTGGCAGGTGCCCCACAGTGCTGGGGGGTGGGGGTGGAGGGGAACATGAGTTGGACATGGGTGGGGGCCTGCTGGCAGGTGCCCCACAGTGCTGGGGGGTGGGGGTGGTGGGAGACATGGGTGGGGGCCTGGTGGAGGCTGCCCCTGCACTGCTGGGGTGAGGGGGTGGGAGACATGGGTGGGGGCCTGGTGGTGGCTGCCCCTGGTGGCTGGGGGGTGGGGGTGGTGTGAGACATCGGTGGTGCCTGCTGGCAGGTGCCCCACAGTGCTGGGGGGTGGGGGTGGTGGGAGACATGGGTGGGGGCCTGGTGGAGGCTGCCCCTGCACTGCTGGGGGGGTGGGGGTGGTGGGAGACATGGGTGGGGGCCTGGTGGAGGCTGCCCCTGGTGGCTGTGGGGTGGGGGTGGTGGGAGACATGGGTGGGGCCTGCTGGCAGGTGCCCCACAGTGCTGGGGGGTGGGGGTGGTGGGAGACATGGGTGGGGGCCTGGTGGAGGCGGCACCTGCACTGCTGGGGGGTGGGGGTGGTGGGAGACATGGGTGGGGGCCTGGTGGAGGCTGCCCCTGCACTGCTGGGGGGTGTGGGTGGTGGGAGACATTGGTGGGGGCCTGGTGGAGGCTGCCCCTGGTGGCTGGGGGGTGGGGGTGGTGGGAGACATGGGTGGGGGCCTGGTGGAGGCTGCCCCTGCACTGCTGGGGGGTGGGGGGGTGGGAGACATGGGTGTGGGCCTGGTGGAGGCTGCCCCTGGGAAGTGGGGCGTGGGGGTGGTGGGAGACATGGGTGGGGGCCTGGTGGAGCTGCCCCTGGTGGCTGGGGGGTGGGGGTGGTGGGAGACATGGGTGGGGCCTGCTGGCAGGTGCCCCACAGTGCTGGGGGGTGGGGGTGGTGGGGAACATGAGTTGGACATGGGTGGGGGCCTGCTGGCAAGTGCCCCACAGTGCTGGGGGGTGGGGGTGGTGGGAGACATGGGTGGGGGCCTGGTGGAGGCTGCCCCTGCACTGCTGGGTGGTGGGGGTGGTGTGAGACATGGGTGGGGGCCTGGTGGAGGCTGCCCCTGGTGACTGGGGGGGTGGGGGTGCTGGGAGACATGGGTGGGGGCCTGGTGGTGGGTGCCCCTGCACTGCTGGGGGGTGGGGGTGGTGGGGAACATGAGTTGGACATGGGTGGGGGCCTGCTGGCAGGTGCCCCACAGTGCTGGGGGGTGGGGGTGGTGGGAGACATGGGTGGGGGCCTGGTGGAGGCTGCCCCTGGTGACTGGGGGGTGGGGGTGGTGGGAGACATGGGTGGGGGCCTGGTGGAGGCTGCCCCAGGTGGCTGGGGGGTGGGGGTGGTGGGGAACATGAGTTGGACATGGGTGGGGGCCTGCTGGCAGGTGCCCCACAGTGCTGGGTGGTGGGGAACATGAGTTGGACATGGGTGGGGGCCTGCTGGCAGGTGTCCCACAGTGCTGGGGGGTGGGGGTGGTGGGAGACATGGGTGGGGGCCTGGTGGAGGCTGCCCCTGTTGACTGGGGGGGTGGGGGTGGTGGGAGACATGGGTGGGGGCCTGCTGGCAGGTGCCCCACAGTGCTGGGCGGTGGGGGTGGTGGGAGACATGGGTGGGGGCCTGGTGGAGGTTGCCCCTGGTGGCTGGGGGGTGGGGGTGGTGGCGAACATGAGTTGGACATGGGTGGGGGCCTGCTGGCAGGTGCCCCACAGTGCTGGGGGGTGGGGGTGGTGGGGACCATGAGTTGGACATGGGTGGGGGCCTGCTGGCAGGTGCCCCACAGTGCTGGGGGGTGGGGGTGGTGGGAGACATGGGTGGGGGCCTGGTGGGGCTGCCCCTGGTGACTGGGGGGGTGGGGGTGGTGGGAGACATGGGTGGGGGCCTGGTGGAGGCTGCCCCTGGTGGCTGGGGGGTGGGGGTGCTGGGAGACATGGGTGGGGGCCTGGTGGAGGCTGCCCCTGCACTGCTGGGGGGTGGGGGTGGTGGGGAACATGAGTTGGACATGGGTGGGGGCCTGCTGGCAGGTGCCCCACAGTGCTGGGGGGTGGGGGTGGTGGGGAACATGAGTTGGACATGGGTGTGGGCCTGCTGGCAGGTGCCCCACAGTGCTGGGGGTGGGGGTGGTGGGAGACATGAGTTGGACATGGGTGGGGGCCTGGTGGAGGCTGCCCCTGCACTGCTGGGGGGTGGGGGTGGTGGGAGACATGGGTGGGGGCCTGGTGGAGGCTGCCCCTGCACTGCTGGGGGATGGGGGTGGTGGGAGACATGGGTGGGGGCCTGGTGGAGGCTGCCCCTGGTGGCTGGGGGGTGGGGGTGCTGGGAGACATGGGTGGGGGCCTGGTGGAGGCTGCCCCTGCACTGCTGGGGGGTGGGGGTGGTGGGGAACATGCGTTGGACATGGGTGGGGACTGCTGGCAGGTGCCCCACAGTCCTGGGGGGTGGGGGTGGTGGGAGACATGGGTGGGGGCCTGGTGGAGGCTGCCCATGGTGACTGGGGGGGTGGGCGTGCTGGGAGACATGGGTGGGGGCCTGGTGGAGGCTGCCCCTGGTGGCTGGGAGGTGGGGGTGCTGGGAGACATGGGTGGGGGCCTGGTGGTGGGTGCCCCTGCACTGCTGGGGGGGTGGGGGTGGTGGGAGACATGGGTGGGGGCCTGGTGGAGGCTGCCCCTGGTGACTGGGGGGTGGGGGTGGTGGGAGACATGGGTGGGGGCCTGGTGGAGGCTGCCCCTGGTGACTGGGAGGGTGGTGGGAGACATGGGTGGGGGCCTGGTGGAGGCTGCCCCTGGTGACTGGGGGATGGGGGTGGTGGGAGACATGGGTGGGGGTCTGGTGGAGGCTGCCCCTGGTGGCTGGGGGGTGGGGGTGCTGGGAGACATGGGTGGGGGCATGGTGGTTGCTGCCCCTGCACTGCTGGTGGGTGGGGGTGGTGGGGAACATGCGTTGGACATGGGTGGGGGCCTGCTGGCAGGTGCCCCACAGTGCTGGGGGGTGAGGGTGGTGGGGAACATGAGTTGGACATGGGTGGGGGCCTACTGGCAGGTGCCCCACAGTGCTGGGGGCTGGGGGTGGTAGGGAACATGAGTTGGACATGGGTGGGGGCCTCCTGGCAGGTGCCCCACGGTGCTGGGGGGTGGGGGTGGTGGGGAACATGAGTTGGACATGGGTGGGGGCCTGCTGGCAGGTGCCCCACAGTGCTGGGTGGTGGGGGTGCTGGGAGACATGGGTGGGGGCCTGGTGGAGGCTGCCCTTGGTGGCTGGGGGGTGGGGGTGCTGGGAGACATGGGTGGGGGCCTGGTGGTGGGTGCCCCTGCACTGCTGGGGGGTGGGGTGGTGGGAGACATGGGTGGGGCCTGGTGGAGGCTGCCCCTGGTGACTGGAGGGGTGGGGGTGGTGGGAGACATGGGTGGGGGCCTGGTGGAGGTTGCCCCTGGTGGCTGGGGGGTGGGGGTGGTGTGAGACATGGGTGGGGACCTGGTGGAGGCTGCCCCTGCACTGCTGGGGGGTGGGGGTGGTGGGGAACATGGGTGGGGGCCTGGTGGTGGGTGCCCCTGCACTGCTGAGGGGTGGGGGTGGTGGGAGACATGGGTGGGGGCCTGGTGGAGGCTGGCCCTGGTGACTGGGGGGTGGGGGTGGTGGGAGACATGGGTGGGGGCCTGGTGGAGGCTGCCCCAGGTGGCTGGGGGGTGGGGGTGGTGGGGAACATGAGTTGGACATGGGTGGGGGCCTGCTGGCAGGTGCCCCACAGTGCTGGGGGGTGGGGGTGGTGGGAGACATGGGTGGGGGCCTGGTGGAGGCTGGCCCTGGTGACTGGGGGGTGGGGGTGGTGGGAGACATGGGTGGGGGCCTGGTGGAGGCTGCCCCAGGTGGCTGGGGGGTGGGGGTGGTGGGGAACATGAGTTGGACATGGGTGGGGGCCTGCTGGCAGGTGCCCCACAGTGCTGGGGGGTGGGGGTGGTGGGAGACATGGGTGGGGGCCTGGTGGAGGCTGCCCCTGGTGACTGGGGGGGTGGGGGTGGTGGGAGACATGGGTGGGGGCCTGCTGGCAGGTGCCCCACAGTGCTGGGCGGTGGGGGTGGTGGGAGACATGGGTGGGGGCCTGGTGGAGGCTGCCCCTGGTGGCTGGGGGGTGGGGGTGGTGGCGAACATGAGTTGGACATGGGTGGGGGCCTGCTGGCAGGTGCCCCACAGTGCTGGGGGGTGGGGGTGGTGGGGACCATGAGTTGGACATGGGTGGGGGCCTGCTGGCAGGTGCCCCACAGTGCTGGGGGGTGGGGGTGGTGGGAGACATGGGTGGGGGCCTGGTGGAGGCTGCCCCTGGTGACTGGGGGGTGGGGGTGGTGGGAGACATGGGTGGGGGCCTGGTGGAGGCTGCCCCTGGTGGCTGGGGGGTGGGGGTGCTGGGAGACATGGGTGGGGGCCTGGTGGAGGCTGCCCCTGCACTGCTGGGGGGTGGGGGTGGTGGGGAACATGAGTTGGACATGGGTGGGGGCCTGCTGGCAGGTGCCCCACAGTGCTGGGGGGTGGGGGTGGTGGGGAACATGAGTTGGACATGGGTGTGGGCCTGCTGGCAGGTGCCCCACAGTGCTGGGGGTGGGGGTGGTGGGAGACATGAGTTGGACATGGGTGGGGGCCTGGTGGAGGCTGCCCCTGCACTGCTGGGGGGTGGGGGTGGTGGGAGACATGGGTGGGGGCCTGGTGGAGGCTGCCCCTGCACTGCTGGGGGGTGGGGGTGGTGGGAGACATGGGTGGGGGCCTGGTGGAGGCTGCCCCTGGTGGCTGGGGGGTGGGGGTGCTGGGAGACATGGGTGGGGGCCTGGTGGTGGGTGCCCCTGCACTGCTGGGGGGGTGGGATGGTGGGAGACATGGGTGGGGGCCTGGTGGAGGCTGCCCCCGGTGACTGGGGGGGTGGGGGTGGTCGGAGACATGGGTGGGGGCCTGGTGGAGGCTGCCCCTGGTGGCTGGGGGGTGGGGGTGGTGTCAGACATGGGTGGGGGCCTGGTGGAGGCTGCCCCTGCACTGCTGGGGGGTGGGGGTGGTGGGGAACATGCGTTGGACATGGGTGGGGACTGCTGGCAGGTGCCCCACAGTGCTGGGGGTTGGGGGTGGTGGGAGACATGGGTGGGGGCCTGGTGGAGGCTGCCCCTGGTGACTGGGGGGGTGGGCGTGCTGGGAGACATGGGTGGGGGCCTGGTGGAGGCTGCCCCTGGTGGCTGGGAGGTGGGGGTGCTGGGAGACATGGGTGGGGGCCTGGTGGTGGGTGCCCCTGCACTGCTGGGGGGGTGGGGGTGGTGGGAGACATGGGTGGGGGCCTGGTGGAGGCTGCCCCTGGTGACTGGGAGGGTGGTGGGGGACATGGGTGGGGGCCTGGTGGAGGCTGCTTCTGGTGACTGGGGGGTGGGGGTGGTGGGAGACATGGGTGGGGGTCTGGTGGAGGCTGCCCCTGGTGGCTGGGGGGTGGGGGTGCTGGGAGACATGGGTGGGGGCATGGTGGTTGCTGCCCCTGCACTGCTGGTGGGTGGGGGTGGTGGGGAACATGCGTTGGACATGGGTGGGGGCCTGCTGGCAGGTGCCCCACAGTGCTGGGGGGTGGGGGTGGTGGGGAACATGAGTTGGACATGGGTGGGGGCCTACTGGCAGGTGCCCCACAGTGCTGGGGGCTGGGGGTGGTAGGGAACATGAGTTGGACATGGGTGGGGGCCTCCTGGCAGGTGCCCCACTGTGCTGGGGGGTGGGGGTGGTGGGGAACATGAGTTGGACATGGGTGGGGGCCTGCTGGCAGGTGCCCCACAGTGCTGGGTGGTGGGGGTGCTGGGAGACATGGGTGGGGGCCTGGTGGTGGGTGCCCCTGCACTGCTGGGGGGTGGGGTGGTGGGAGACATGGGTGGGGCCTGGTGGAGGCTGCCCCTGGTGACTGGAGGGGTGGGGGTGGTGGGAGACATGGGTGGGGGCCTGGTGGAGGTTGCCCCTGGTGGCTGGGGGGTGGGGGTGGTGTGAGACATGGGTGGGGACCTGGTGGAGGCTGCCCCTGCACTGCTGGGGGGTGGGGGTGGTGGGAGACATGGGTGGGGCCTGGTGGAGGCTGCCCCTGGTGACTGGAGGGGTGGGGGTGGTGGGAGACATGGGTGGGGGCCTGGTGGAGGTTGCCCCTGGTGGCTGGGGGGTGGGGTGGTGTGAGACATGGGTGGGGACCTGGTGGAGGCTGCCCCTGCACTGCTGGGGGGTGGGGGTGGTGGGGAACATGGGTGGGGGCCTGGTGGTGGGTGCCCCTGCACTGCTGAGGGGTGGGGGTGGTGGGAGACATGGGTGGGGGCCTGGTGGAGGCTGGCCCTGGTGACTGGGGGGTGGGGGTGGTGGGAGACATGGGTGGGGGCCTGGTGGAGGCTGCCCCTGGTGGCTGGGGGGTAGGGGTGGTGGGAGACATGGGTGGGGGCCTGGTGTGGGTGCCCCTGCACTGCTGGGGGGTGGGGGTGGTGGGGAACATGAGTTGGACATGGGTGGGGCCTGCTGGCAGGTGCCCCACAGTGCTGGGGGGTGGGGGTGGTGGGGAACATGAGTTGGACATGGGTGGGGGCCTGCTGGCAGGTGCCCCACAGTGCTGGGGGATGGGGGTGGTGGGAGACATGGGTGGGGGCCTGGTGGAGGCTGCCCCTGGTGGCTGGGGGGTGGGGGTGGTGTGAGACATGGGTGGGGGCCAGGTGGAGGCTGCCCCTGCACTGCTGGGGGGTGGGGGTGGTGGGAGACATGGGTGGGGGCCTGGTGGAGGCTGCCCCTGCACTGCTGGGGGGTGGTGGGAGACATGGGTGGGGGCCTGGTGGAGGCTGCCCCTGGTGGCTGGGGGGTGGGGTGGTATGAGACATGGGTGGGGGCCTGGTGGAGGCTGCCCCTGCACTGCTGGGGGGTGGGGGTGGTGGGGAACATGGGTGGGGGCCTGGTGGTGGGTGCCCCTGCACTGCTGAGGGGTGGGGGTGGTGGGAGACATGGGTGGGGCCTGGTGGAGGCTGCCCCAGGTGACTGGGGGGTGGGGGTGGTGGGAGACATGGGTGGGGGCCTGGTGGAGGCTGCCCCTGGTGGGTGCTGCGAGACATGGGTGGGGGCCTGGTGGTGGCTGCCCCTGCACTGCTGGGGGATGGGGGTGGTGGGGAACATGCTTTGGACATGGGTGGTGCCTGCTGGCAGGTGCCCCACAGTGCTGGGGGGTGGGGGTGGTGGGAGACATGGGTGGGGGCCTGGTGGAGGCTGCCCCTGCACTGCTGGGGGTGGGGGTGGTGGCCGACATGGGTGGGAGCCTGGTGGTGGGTGCCCCTGCACTGCTGGGGGGTGGGGGTGGTGGGAGACATGGGTGGGGCCTGATGGAGGCTGCCCCTGGTGGCTGGGGGGTGGGGGTGCTGGGAGACATGGGTGGGGGCCTGGTGGTGGGTGCCCCTGCACTGCTGGGCGGTGGGGGTGGTGGGAGACATGGGTGGGGGCCTGGTGGAGGCTGCCCCTGGTGACTGGGGGGTGGGGGTGGTGTGAGACATGGGTGGGGGCCTGGTGGAGGCTGCCCCTGCACTGCTGGGGGGTGGGGGGGGTGGGGAACATGCGTTGGACATGGGTGGGGGCCTGCTGGCAGGTGCCCCACAGTGCTGGGGGGTGGGGGTGGTAGGGAACATGAGTTGGACATGGGTGTGGCCCTGCTGGCAGGTGCCCCACAGTGCTGGGGGGTGGGGGTGGTGGGAGACATGAGTTGGACATGGGTGGGGGCCTGGTGGTGGGTGCCCCTGGTGGCTGGGGGGTGGGGGTGGTGGGAGACATGGGTGGGGGCCTGGTGGTGGGTGCCCCTGCACTGCTGGGGGGTGGGGGTGCTGGGAGACATGGGTGGAGCCTGGTGGAGGGTGCCCCTGGTGACTGGGGGTGCAGGGGGACATGCGTTGGTGGTCAGTAGTGCAAGTTGACATGTGGGTTGGCTGGGGGTCATGGCCATGGTGGATGGTTTGCCTGCAGGACATGTGCAGGGTTGGCCCCTGTGGTGTGAGCCACCTGCAGGGGCCGTGGAGGGTGTAGAGGGAACACCTGGGAGGACCCACACGTGCAATTCACGTGTGGTGCTCCCCGCGCACCCCTGTAATACACGTACCCTGATGGAATCGCGTGTGGAACTTCCCGCGCACCACTGGTATACACATACCCTGCTCGCACTGGCCCAATCGCGTGTGGAAATTCCCGCCCACCCCTGAGATACGCGTACCCTGCGGAAATCACGTGTGGCACTTCCCGCGCACCCCTGAGATACGCGTACACCCAATCGCGTGTGGAAATTCCCATGCACCCCTGAAATACACGTACCCTGCTGAAATCGCGTGTGGCACTTCCTGCGCACCCCTGAGATACGCATACCCTGATCGCACGGGCCCAATCGCGTGTGGAAATTCCCGCGCACCCCTGAGATACGCGTACCCTACGGGAATCGCGTGTGGAACTTCCCGCGCACCCCTGAAATACGCGTACCCTGCTCGCACGGGTCCAATCGAGTGAGGTACTTCCCACGCACCCCAGTGATACACGTAGCCCGCTTGCCGTGCTGGTACAGGGTTAGCGCAGCCCTTTGCGTTGGATTGGGTATATAGATGGTTTTTCCCTGTGCGAGAGGCGTTCTTGGGGGCGTAACTGGCGCTGCTGCAGGGTCGCTGCACCACTGTGCGCCACGGCTGATTTTGGTGGCTGGAATCCATGAATACGCTGTGCGTGGAAATGGATTTTAGCGCACGCGGCTGGAGCAGGGATTCGCACGTGTACACAGTGTGCCGGCCGCGTGCGCCACTTGTGCGCTGAATTCTATGAATTACCCCCATAATTACAACACAGACAAGTTGAACGTCCCTCCCCAAATCTCCTCTATTTCCAATTTTCAAATACCATGGCAACAATTCTATCTTATATGTACACATACAGTGCCACTGAATAGTTGCAAATGACTGGGTAATCGTTTCCTGTATGGAATGGGCATGTTGAAAATCGATGCATATGGAAGTGCCTTGGAATATCCAAGCATTAGACATATACTCATGAAACTTTCATTTGCGCTATTTTGCATAAATATCATCAGACTCATTTCAATATTTCTAACCAGCAAGTATCTTCAATCCATATGTGGCATGTTGAGCCATTCCTGATGCTTTGGCCAACACTACATTGAATACTGAGACTTGTTATATATTGGGGATACTGAAACTGCAAGTCTTAGATTACACAGTGGACTGAAAAGCTAGCCCACTCTCATAGTGTCACATATGACACAGGAGTTATGCATATGATTCTCTGGCAATATACTTTTGCCGTGCAAGGCCTGAAGAGAGCAAAGCATTTTGCACATAAAGAATTGTGTGCCACTCTCTGAGGGAGGTGGCTGGCCAACCCCTCTCACCGGGTGCATGGATCCCGGTGCCGTACCCGTGCTAGGCTAACACTGGGTTGTGCAGCCTGGCATGGTGGCATACTCCTCAGTGTCTTCTACTTCCACCCCCCATGTCACTTCTGCAGGCCCTGCCTGGCCTGGCGTAGGTCCGAGTGGTAGCCTGTGACACTTCTCAATCGCTACCTCTAGGTATAGGGAATGATCCTCTCCCTTCTCGGCTCTCGCCTTCTTAATACTGACTGCGGCGGTTATGCATACAATGACAGTGTATGTGTGCATTGCATAACAGTACTTTTTAATGGAAATGTCCACGTTCAACACATGTAATTCTAAGCATAACATTTCTTTGGTTGTCATTTTTAGGGTTCGGGGGAACGGCAACAATACTTCTCACCTGGGCTGCAATCTGGTGTAAGACTGGCTCTAATTAGAACCCTAAAAAAGTGTTGCTTTAGTCCAATCACTGTAGAAGAAGAACTAGCAATAATTCTAGTTCAAGGTATGCACTTGTCTTGCTCTCAAAAAAGAGCTGCTGTTGATTGTCTAATCAATTTGTGCTTATAGTTCAAATATTAGAATATGTCAAGTTGATCCAGTCCGCATAGCAATGACCACCCCAACAAGAGCTCATATCACTAATACCAGGAGAGAACTGCACTGGTTACCAGTGCAGCAAAGTATTAACTACAAAATGGGCTCACTTATACATTGCTCCCTCTATGGAAAAGCCCTGGAGTACCTCAAAACTATGATGGTGCCCTACTAGCCTGTCAGAGATCTGCGATCCTCTGCCCTCACCTTGTTTCAGGGAATCAGAATTAAAAGAGCCAGAGGCCTAGGCAGATCTTTCGGAGCCTTGGCTCCATCTTTCTGGAACTCCCTCCCGCTGTCCATCAGAGGGGTTTCAGACTGGAACCTTTCCAGAAATACATTTAAGACGTACCTCTTCTGTTAAACTTATTACCGCCTTTGACCTTAGACCAATTCATTTAGGACACTAGTTGCTTGTGTCCTGTTGTTATGTTTGTCTACGCTGTGTTCATATAAGCGGCCTGATGCCTGCAGGTTTTTGGTGTTATAGAAGTAAATAAATAAATAGACCATCCAGGTAACTATTGGGTAATTTCTCTTTTTGACAGTGCAGGCAAAATATATGCCAAAGTTATTCTCAGCCATTTGCAAGCGTGGGCCGATGAAAATGGGATAATCAGTGATCTACAGGTCGGATTCAGGAGATGGAAGAGCACTACAGATCAAAATTTACATTTATCCCTCCTCATCCAGAAGTATACTGCTCTGAAAATGGTCAAAGTATATGCAGTATTCGGGGATCTTGAAACTGCTTTTGACTGGGTGGCCCGGGAATCCCTGTGGGAGGTTTTGGATATGAGGAAATTGCCTGCAAATATGCTTTCTGTGATACAGTCTCCCTACTCTAACAATTCTGTGGTGTTCCGGTTTGGGCTTGCTGAGTAAACAACCAACCACGTTAATATAATATATAAGACCAGGATGTGTGCTTGTCCCGCTCCTTTTCTGTATATATATTGAAGAGATAATTAGTGTGCTACTTTTACAGTGTCATGACGCACCAAAGATTACTGACCTTATCACAGCCAACCGCCTGGACTTCCTGGCCATAACAGAAACTTGGCTCCACCAGGCAGCAGGCCCAGCACTCGCATTAGCCCTGCCTGAGGGATATACTATCATCAGGGCTGGCAAAGGAGGAGGAGTGGTCTTAATCTCAAAAATTCATCTGGGCCTCCAAGCTACCTCCTTTACCAGCCTTCCATCAGTAGAACCCCTGTCAGTTAAAATTGCACTCTCACCCACTCAAACTATACTTATGCATCTCATCTACCGCCCCCTGGCCCGACTTCCTCCTTTGATGAAGACATTACTAACCTTCTCTCCACCAACACCAAACTTGGTTCCCAAAACATCCTCCTGGGAGACCAATTGCGTGTCATCGGCATAGTTTGTAAAAAAGACCCCTAATTCCTTTAACAGTGTGCAGAGGGCGCGCATGTAATGATTGAAAAGGAGAGGCGATATTGATGTTCCTCGGGGGATACCATATTTTATAGGGGAAAATGGGGAAGTGGCTGCGCCCCATTCTATATTGGGTGCACGATTAGACAGCAATTACTTAATCCAGTTAACCGCCTTCCATGAGCAACCCCACTGCTGTCGTAAGCACTCCAACAGTCGCTCAGGATCGACAAGATTGAATGCCTTCGATAGATCCAAAAGGATTAGCATCCCTGCTTTCCCACTATCAACGATGTCTAGCATGTGAGTCTAGAGGTCCAGGAGTGTGGTCTCGGTACTATAGGCCGGGCGGAAATCAGACTGTCTGTTGTGTAGGTTGTTATTATTTTCTATGAATGTCTGCAATTGGGATGTGGTGGCCTAGTCCAATGTTTATAGGAGGAACTGACTATCAGTTATTGGCCTAAGATTGCTTGGGTTGGTGTGGTCCAGATTTAGTTTCTTGGGAATTGGCCTAATAGTGACTTTCTTAATGTCTAGTGGAACTTGTTGGTCTCGGAAGGAGGCATTAACAAACTGTGTTAAGAAAGGTTCAAAGTCTCTGTGTTCTAATATATGTTTGGATGGTAAGAGATTTACAGGCCGATTCATGGAATTAATGTGCGCTGAAAATTTCTGTGCAAGTATGCGAAAGCGTGCGAATCGCAGCGCAAGTGTGAAAATCGCCGCGAAACCCACGCACAGCGATTCATGAAAGTCCGTGCGCGTGTAAATCCATGGATGTGCGCTAAAATCCTGTGTGGCGCACGCTGGCGCACAAGGCTTCAAACAGCGTGCGCTACGCGCGCAGTGAAAGCGCACATAGCACAGCGCACACAACAAAAGTAGGAGTAACACGGGGCGTAACACGCAGAATGGGGAACAATGCGTGAAAATGTGGGCGTCACGGGGGAAGTACAGGAGGCAAATGCACGGAACGCCCACACACGCGCCTACAACACGTATTCATGGAATCGAACGGAGCTAATGCATGCACCAAAAAAGACGCGCTAATCCGGAAACACGTACGCCAGCAGGAAGCAGGCGTACGTGGACCCACGCAGCAGAAAAGTGCACGCAAACAACAAACAAGCTCAGACACTAAGATGAATATACCGTTCCTTGCAGAAGTGGTTGTGGGATACCGCAGGAGGAGGAGGAGGATAGTCAGGCCCAGAATTTTTACACCCAGAAAAGCCTTTTTGGGATGCCTGATGACCAGGTGTATGGGAGATACAGGTTTCCACCTCACTTAATACTCGACCTGGTGAGTGAGTGGGAGGATGACCTCACATCACCCACCCTGTGCTCTCAAGCACTGCGCCCCCTGGAAAAGGTGATTAATGTACTGCACTTCTTGGCCACTGGATCATTTCAGCGGACAAGTGCTATAGTGGGGGGGTGTCACAGGCCACACAGTCACGCTGCCTACACCAGGTGTTGGCCATCATGACTGCACGCCCATCAGTCCACAGGCACATTCACCTGCCCAGAACACCTGCAGAAAGGCAGGCTGCCGTCCAGGATTTCTACGGGGTGGCACAATTCCCCAAAGTGCTAGGTGCCATTGATTGCACCCATGTGGCTCTACGTCCCCCCAGGGCAACGGAGCACATCTATAGAAACCGCAAGCACTGGCATTCCATCAACATGCAGGTAGTATGTGATGCCAATGGAATCATCACCTCAGTATATGCCAACTATCCAGGGTCCACCCATGACAGTTTCATTTACAGAATGTCAACCCTAAACCGGGACCTAGAAGCTGGGCGGCATGGCGAAACATGGCTGCTTGGTGAGCATAAATGCCACTGCACATGCATGCATGTCAGATACTGAGTAATGTCACAACCTCAGTAAAGATACCCATCACCGCCTCCCCAGGGGACAGTGCCTACCCTCTGAGCACCCACATGATGACGCCAATTCGGAACCCCATCACACCACCCGAGGTAAGATACAACACAGCCCATATTGCAACCCGGGGCATAGTGGAGCGCACATTCAGAGTGCTCAAGTCACGCTTTTGCTCCCTTGACCGCTCTGGTGGGCAGCTGCTAAACGCTCCCCCAGTAGTATGCAGGATCATAGTGGCAGCATGTGTCCTGCACAACGTTGCAACATGCCGGGGCCTGCGGGTGGACATGGTGGTGCCCCCGCATCCCCAACCACATGCACGACCGCTGTGCATGGGAGGGGAAAGTGCACGTGGTGAGGCAGCCCGTACGCAGCTGGTGGTCAAATAATTCACCTAAAATCACACCCCTGTGGAGTACACACAGCCCTGGCACATACCAGCTGACAATCAATGACGATGACATAAGGGACAGTCAACTGTCACAACCATACCAGCCTGAGATTGGTCACCTGGAAGTGTTACATTGTGTGCATCCCTACCTACCGAAACACCACCAATGCTGTGTCATTATAAGACATACATCTATGCTGCTAAATTGATTACCCCCTTGCAAAATGCAACAGGAAAACAGCGCCATGCCACCCAACATCTCCCCAGCTCCGCCACCCAACACACCATGGCATGTCATGCAATGTGAAAGCAAACAAAGCAATGCACAAGCCCTGACACAAGTGTCACAAAGTGCACTGTCCCAAATGGAAACTGCCCATAGACAATATGCTCCCAGTAATCAATAACAAACAGCACACATGAACAAATACTTACCACTGACACAATACAGCAACACACCATGAAACATTGCAAATAAATGACAGTACTAAGTCAAAGTAGTGGTAGTCTTACAACCTGAATAAGCCAGCACATCGACCCCTTCCAACTGTAGAGTGTTGCTGCCACGCAAATGTGTCAGTGTACTGCATACAACATGAACTCCATCTGCAAAGGAGACGGCCTTGTGAAGACATGAGGAAGGAACCTGCAAATTGAAAAGACATGAATGCACAAGCACAATTTCAATACACCATGCAGTGTACAATACAACAACAATACCCACTGGGGATGTCCACACAGTATTGACTACAGACTGCCCACACAGCTCATGGGAGCCCAATGTCACTGTGTAAGTCACTTTCACTTGGTCAACCCTTTGCAAGCCCATGGAAACGGCAAGCAAGGGGGGTGTGTGTGTCACGAACCCAAGCATCTAACCCAAACTCAGGACAAGCCTGCATGTGCCCAGCCGGAATACAGTGGATGCCCACGGGAGCCACACAAGGCAACACACTGTAAAAAAAAAAAAATCAAAAATGGCCATGTGGGGGCAAGTGGGGGGGAGGCCACCCAGGACGTTCGAGGACAGGGTGCACACCAACACCCACCTGCGTGGATGTTGCAAAAAAAAATACCTCCATGGGCTCATGGCCTGCAAGGCTATGCCATTGAGGGAGAACTGCTGTCGCTCTCTTCACCCTCTGCTGCTTCATCAGGAGGTGGTGGCACTATGGGAGGCAGCCCACGCAACGCCCTGGTATGGTCCTCCATGGCAGGAAGCATGCAGGTCTGCAAGGTCTGATTCTGGAGGATTAAAGTACGGAGATCCCCATGCAGCACCTCACGGGTTGCCTGCACTTCTGCACGCATGGCCTCGTGTGATGCCCGGATCTCCTCACGTGTTGCCTGCAGCTCAGCTGAGATCAAACGTGTGAGCTGCTCCAGCTGCTGTTCTGCCCTAACATTTCGGGAAGCCTCAAGTTCAAGCAGACTCTGCCTGAGGTTATGGAGTTCTACCCTCAGGTATTCCCTGTGGCCCTGTGACTCTATTGATATGGATTTGGGCAGAGTCTCCAGTGCCGCCCGTCGATCCCTGTTGGACGCCAACATGTCTTCCCAGTGTGATTGGCAAATGGGGTCTATTGCCTGCTGTTGTTGCTCCATCTGACTTTCAGGGGGATAATGGAAGTGGCCACCCTCTCCTTTGCCTGAGCCATCATTTCTACTGATGCTGCCTGTTGGGTTGCCATACCATACATGGAGTTTTCCCATACAGTATTGACCGCGTCGGCGGGCACCACACCTGTTCGGGGCAAGGCGATCTGTACCTTGCTGTGCTGGCACTGCCTGAGGCTAAAGGACTGCATTCCCCCTCTGATCTGCTGGTCCAGGAACAGGATCATATGCTGTGGAGTGTGACCCTGCATCCGTAACCACCAAAGGCGGACCTACCAACACTGACATCCCCATAGAGGGTTCTACCCCTGGTGCAGGTGGGTTGGACAGAACAGAATCCCTGCCAGAAGCACTGACCTGCGACAGCACATAAGTCTCATAATCCGACTCAGCACCTGAATAGAGGTCTGGGGAGCTGCACCCAGTGACACCCCTCGAAAGTATGGTCTGCAGTACCAAAGTGTTTTCACCCACCACCACACCTAGTCCCCCACTGGTGCTTGGTCGTGGCTGAGAATACTCCTTGGTCTGCACCATCTCCTGAACCTCACCAGCATCAAGTGTGTCGTCACCTGCAAAAACATGAAATACAAGAAATGGAAACAGGCATGATCACCATAGCACACACATAGGCCTGACAAGACAGATATCCTGTACATGGTTTACACATGTCCCACATGACTATAACCCTGGAATGCATGCACTGTCAATGAGTTTGAAGGGGAGTCAAAAAGGCAGACAATGAGGACACCAAGATGCAAAAGCAACACATTTGCAGCATGTTGTGTAGCACTGGCATCACACATCAGCCTATGAGTCGCATGTCCAATACACATACATGACACATGCCAGCACACAGATGTCATGTAGCATAGCCATGGTCAATTAGACAACTACAGCGATATGTCAGTGAATGAGTACTGTCACACATCCATGTCACATGGACATGATGAGAAGATTAATGCAGAATAATGTTGTAAAATATGCATGTGCCACACACTGCAACACATCCAGTGTAGAATAATACAGTGATTGTATGCAGATGTACACATCAATGGTTGGTCACTTCAACATGACAGGAAACAACTATCATGTTCCACATGCAAACAGGCCCTAAATATAAATTTCAGCATGCCAATACTCTCTCGCCCTGAATGGTCTAATCATTCACATAACCAGGTATCTAATGTGGCACAATGTGGGGTGTAAACAATGACAGAAGCATGTCACATATGTGGCATTAGGGATGAAAAAAGCATATGAAAAATGGGATGATCTAAACAATCAGCCTGAATGAACACAGAAACAATCAGAACAATGTTGTTGCAAGATGATAGTTCAAGGGCAACAGCAGTAATGTGGGGCTAATTGGCTACTGTGGGCAGAAGGGATACTGTCATACCCAAATCAAAGGCACGTGAATGTATTGGAGGAAGCACATGGGTGACCCATAAGACTCAGGAGTACACACCCTCACCTGGCACTCAATCAGAACCCGTCACCCAAACAACATACACATGGATTACACACACATGCATGGGCACTCACCGGACAATGCGTCGTAATCAGCTAGGTCTCCCACGCCTTGGATCTGTTCCTCTGTGACGAAGGTCCCAGCAACAGACTCATGTTCAGTGAGTTTGTTGTCCTCTGGTAGAGACCCACCACCAGTCACCAGAGTAGCGGCATGATTTGAGGCCAGCTTTTTCTTTGCTCTGCGTTTCAGGTCATTCCACCGCTTGTAGCAATCATCAGCTGTGCGCCTCACAAATCCAAGGGCACTTATGCGGTCTGCGATGGTCTGCCAGTGTGTCCTACGTTGTCCAGGTGTGGTCTTGCACCCTGCAGTCACCACCATTTTGCGGCTATGTGCCGACACATAGGCCACAAGCGCATCAAGTTCAGCGTCATTAAAGCTAGGCTTCCTTGACGTGCCGGAGTGTGTAGCCGTGTCTGGGGTCTCAGCCTGTAGTGCCAGAGCACCCTTCTTCCTCTTTTTCAAAGGTGGAGCGGAGCCTGAGTGGCTTACGCCGCTCTGGTCAGTAAGGGCAGAAGCGCCAGTAGACTGGGTACTAGGAGTGTGCGAATGCACAATGACCATAGGTCTTGGTGCAGGCATTGGCTGAAGTGTGATGTTGGCAGGGGCAACGTCGGTTTGATGGACCTGGACCGACACTGTCCCGGAGACTCAGAGCTGGGGTGCATAGAGCTGCAGCTGCCCCTTCAGCCTCCCCACCCTGCCTACTTGGGGCAGCAGATGACATTGCTGCCCCAGATCCACGTGGCCTGGTGACACCAACTTGCACCACCACACGTGGCTTAGACTTGCTGACCGTGAAGTCAGCTTGGGAGTCATCCTGTGCCGGTTCAGGTGCCACAATAGACTGGTCCAACAAGGGCTGAGCTGGGATGGTGTCAGCTACGTTTCCCACAACCATGGGGGGGCATGGGTGTCCCTGATTGGTCCTCCAAACATGGGGGTCTAGGGGCACCCTGCAAATCCTGGCCACGTCCCCTACCGCACCCACCACACCCACCTTTTGGAGGTCGGACACCTTTGCCTCCATTACCGCTTGGTCGACACCCAACCATGGCACTGATGTTGTTGTGCGTATGGGAGTAGCAGTAAACGATTGTCCTGGGCAATTGAGGGTGAAAGGGGGTAGGGTACTAGATGGAAATCATACCCTAGTGCTCTAGCAAGGCTGTCTGTGACCCCTGGGGGAAGATGACGGGTCACACAACGCACAAGCACCCCGAAAACAAAAAATAAAGTGCACGCAACACCTCGTATACCACGTGCGTGGAAAAATGAACCCGCACTACGCTGTGGCACCCAGGAACACAAAAATAAGCGTACGCGTGTTACACGCAGCCTACAATGACCTCTGAAGGGGTACGCGACACATGGGGCAAGCACAGTTGGTACATACGTGCGCAACTCACATCTGCCTGGAAAAAGAACGTGAAAAAGACAGCAACACCCCCGCCAAAAGAAGAATTGTACGCTGTCTGAGGTACAGGACAAAAGAAGAAGTGAACGCTGTTTGAGGAAACAGGCCCTACAAAAAAAATGAAAGCTGTCAGAGGTAACGCTGTGAAGTAATCGCGTGTGAACCGTCAAGAAGTACAGAATTCACCCACTCGCTCTCCACGAAAAGCACATACAAGGAAATGGGTCCTACACGTAACTTTTAAAGCACAACGTCACAACGTCACTTACGCGTGTACGTGCTAAGACCCTTTCCTCCAATTACATGAACTGACACTCGGACGTGCAGTTTTTGGACGTGTACGATGAACATGCACCCGTGTTGAGGGAAATGCCCGCGCGTGTCACGTCAAATACGCGTAGGCCCTTTCATCGGATTACACGCATTCACACGCAGACGTGCAGTTTTTTCACACGCCATGAGCCACTATGCCCACGTCACGAGGGAAACGCCCGTGCGTGTAACGTCACAGATGTGCTTACGCGCTAAGGGCCTTTCCTTGAATTACATGCAGACCTGCAAGATTTTCACGTGCCAAATCACTCCGTATCAAGCTGGCCACGCAACAACACACGGAAGACCATGCTCCTGCCCAAAAGGCCGAATTACTGTCCCCCAGAGCCCCGAGCATGCTCCCACCTCCATCTGCTGCTGCCTGCCTGCCTGCTGCCCACGTGCCCTGCTATTTGCTGCCTGCACACCATCCATCTGCAGGGATGCAGTTGTTGTGACCAACCCTGCTGGAACTGAAGACTCCCGACTGGGATACCATGGCTCCACAGCCCAGCCCCAGGACCCACTTGCCCACTCACACCTGCCAGAGAGGCAGAGGGCCACCAGCTTCAGTGCCAGGGAAGTTGGTGTCCTGGTGGAGCAAGCCCTGGGGCAGTATGATGTCCTCTTTGGAAGTTCTCGCGCCGACTATGAAGGATGGACCAGGATCTGGATGGACATTGTGACTGCCATCAACGAGGAGGGGGTGGCAATCCGCGACATCAAACATGTTAAGAAGCGCAGGGAGGACTTCTGGTCCAGGACCCTCGACAAGGCCCGGCACCTCTTGAAGGCAGCGGATGCCAAGGGGCGCTGGAGCCACCTGTCCAACCACCAAATGAGGGTCCTGGAACGCATATGCCCAGCGCTCCATGTCCAGGTCCTTGAGAGGCAGACCCGTCTGGAGTTGAGCGGTAAGTGTACATGCATACTGATTGGACGCTGTGCGTGTCTTGGTGTGCCAGTAGTGTGCAGGTTGCACATGTGTTTTTGAAGGGCCATGTATGGATGTGTATGTACAGGGGCGTGAAGCTGACACATGCAAGTCCTCTCATGTGTGAGACACATGGATGGTGTATGTGTGGGTAAGCATGCAGGCCAAATGCAGATGTGGGAGCACACATGTTTCAATTACTGTGTATGTACGTTGGCATGGTTGTGGTGTCATAGATGGATGTTGGTTCCAGCTGCATGTATCTGCACTGTGTACATGTGTATGTGTGTGTATTTGACAAGTGTGCAACTGTGATGCAACATGGATGCATGTGGCACTGACATGTAGAAGGCTGAATGCCAGATGTGACATGGATGGCGATCTCATCACTCTGACAGTTGGTGGACATGCACACATGCATGTAAGTGTGTTGGTGTGTGTGGATGTGTTGTGTACTCCCCGTGTTTAATGTGACGTCAGGCTTACCTTCGGATGCTGATGCTGTTGTATGTGTATGGATGGTGCTGCCTGGTGCAATATTTCTGTGGAATTGCTCATGTGTGTGAGTAGAAATGACATGTGTGTTAGGGAGTGTGATGCCATGTCTGAAGTTTGACACTGCCACTCATGTACAACTGTCATGTGTGTATCAGTCCATTGTACAGTGCCCTGATGCCTGTGTTCTATCTCTCCCTGTCTGCAGCGTCAACTGATGAAGAGGGCGGAGAGGGTGCTGTGGAGCAAAGCGGCAGGGATCGCACCACCACCCGGAGACGCAAGGCCCGGCTCCCCTCCCAGATTGTTATCTCTTCGGGGAGTGAGGAATCTGTTGCCGCGTCCCAGGCAGCAGCTGCTGAGGACAGGTCCAAGAGGCGGAGGTTGGAGATGGACTCCTAGGCAGCAGAAGGGGCAGCTGAGACCCGACAGGGTCCGACGGAAGAAGATGGCATGGAGTCATCCAGGTTGGTGGGGGTTTGGAGGAGGAGGAAGCCGTGGAAGGGACACACATGGGGTCTTGAGGTGGGGATTCCACTGGTGACAGGCCGCCGCAGAGGTGCCTGTGTGTAATCCTGTCCCTGATCCTGTGACTGCATCATCCGGCACCAGCAGGGATGCCTAAGGCCAGACCCGTTTTCAGGGAGGGGATGGGTGCACAACAACTGGCCTTCCACTCCCTGCGGACGTGGCTATCTGGGACCATGTTGAGCCTGTCCTGGCTGGGATAGCATTGCATCAACGGGGCATGCAAGTTGACCTGCAGTGTTTTCGTGAAGACACTGCACGTCATCTCGGATGCCTTTTGACAGCGTTGACCTACTGGGACGGGTCACCAGTGCTGGATTCATCCATGTGCTGGACCTTCTTGCGACCCCCTCCTCACCTGAACCCCCTATGCGCCAGTCGTCCTCCATGCCATCTTCCCACCCATGTATCACCTGGGTACCCTGTGGAGCTGCCTCTGACCCAGCGGCCAGGCTGGTGGAGGACACATCCCTGCCACAGTCGGGAGTCGGACATCCAGCAGGGGTGGCCACCACGACAACTGTACCCCAGCCAGAGGAGGACGTGCAGGCAGCAAGAGCCAGGGCACAGGCACAGCAGCAGCAGCAACATGGTGGGAGCAATGATGGCTCGGGCCTTCAACATCGGAGGGGCAGGCATCGGCCAGAGGGCAGGAGGACCCAGGATTGCAAGTGTCTTCCGTGTGGCAGCGGTTGGGCCACACCATAGATGCGGAGCGGCAGCGGGCAGAAGAGGCACGGCTCACAATGGTCAGGGCGGAGAACTCCATGCGGAGGGCACTGAGGCGGGCCAAGTGCCTCGAGGCCATTTGCAGGGAGTTGGAGGCCAACATGTCATTATCCCTGCGAACCCTCTGGGCCATGGAAGAGGACCGCCTCCAGGACATTGAGCGGGAGTTCGATGATGCCCTGGAATGGGACATCCAAAGGTGAGCAGTCGGACTAGCCCGCTGCCATTGTAAATAGTTAGTTAGTTAGTTAGTGTTAGGTTTCATTTTGGTTTTCATTTTTTTTGGGGCGCTTGGACAATACCCCACATTTTTGTATATAGTTCTTCATTAGTTAGTGTATTTTTGTAGGTTTCATTTGGACAGTTGGGCTCATGGACCCAGGATTTGGATTTGTCGGCATTTTCTTTTTTGATTTTTCCATAGAGCAATGGATTTTACTTTTTCATTTCTGTTTGGATTTGCTTTGTTGGAAGGAGACTTTGGAGACATTTGTTTTCCTTATGTCCATTGTTTGGTATTTGATTTTCTTTCACCACATTTTTTGTTCAATACATTTGTTCCCGTACTTCAATGTGTGGTGTTCTCTCATTGGTTTCATGCATGTCACGATGTGGGTTTTCACATTCACTGGCACCCATTGTGTGTGTGTGACGGACATGTGTTGATGTACATACATGCCATTTGGGTTGTTTCTTGTAATGTGCATTTCAATGTGGGGTGTATGTTATGCTTGCTTGGTTATTTGGGCAGGGGTGGCGTGCCGTGGGATTTTGGTGGCCATGAGGGCCATGATTGTGGGTCATGTTGACATGTTGGGGGGGACATGAGTGGGGGCCTACTGGCAGGTACCCCTCACTGCTGGGAGGTGGGGGTGCAGGGGGACATGAGTGGGTGCCTGCTGGCAGGTGGCCCTCACTGCTGGGGGGTGTGGGTGCAGGGGGACATGAGTGGGGGAATGCTGACAGGTGGCCCTCACTGCTGGGGGGTGGGAGTGCTGGGGGACATGAGTGAGTGCCTGCTGGCAGGTGCCCCTCACTGCTGGGGGTTGGGGGTGCAGGGAGACATGAGTGGGACATGAGTGGGGGCCTGCTGGCAGGTGTCCCTCACTGCTGGGGGTGGGGGTGCAGGGGGACATGAGTGGGGGCCTGCTAGCAGGTGCCCCTCACTGCTGGGGGGGTGGGAATGCTGGGGGACATGAGTGGGACATGAGTGGGGGCCTGCTGGCAGGTGTCCCTCACTGCTGGGGGGTGGGGGTGCAGGGGGACATGAGTGGGGGCCTGCTAGCAGGTGCCCCTCACTGCTGAGGGTTGGGGGTGCAGGGGGACATGAGTTGGACATGAGTGGGGGCCTGCTGGCAGGTGGCCCTCACTGCTGGGGGTTGGGGGTGCAGGGGGACATGAGTGGGGGCCTGCTGGCAGGTGCCCCTCACTGATGGGCGGTGGGGGTGCAGGGGGACATGAGTGGGAGATGAGTGGGGGCCTGCTGGCAGGTGCCCCTCACTGCTGGGGGTGGGGGCACAGGGGGACATGAGTGGGGGCCTGCTGGCAGGTGCCCCTCACTGTTGGGGAGTGTGGGTGCAGGGGGACATGAGTTGGTGATCATATTGCAAGGTGACATGTGGCTTGGCTAGGGGGCATGCCCATGATGGACATGACCAGGGATGCAAGGTAGTCCCCTATGGTGTGGGCTGCCTGCAGGGGCCGTGGAGGGAGTAGAGGGGACACCTGGGAGGACCCACACTGCCAATTCACGTATAGGACTCCCCGCGCACCACACTGGATACACGTACCCAGCTCTGACAGCAAAATCGCGTGTGGAACTTCACGCGCACCCCCGAAATACACATACCCCACTCGCACAGGGCCAATCGCGTGTGAAACTTCCCGCGAACCCCAGTAATACACGTACCCCGCTCACACTGGGCCAATCACGCGTGACACTTCCCGCAAACCCCAGTAATACACGTACCCCGCTCGCACAGGGCCAATCGCGTGTGAAACTTCCCGCGAACCCCAGTAATACACGTACCCCGCTCGCACAGGGCCAATCGCGTGTCACACTTCCCGCGAACCCCAGTAATACACGTACCCCACTCGCACAGGGCCAATCGCATGTGAAACTTCCCGCGAACCCCAGTAATACATGTATCCCGCTTCCACAGGGCCAATCGCATGTGACACTTCCCGCGAACCCCAGTAATACACGTACCCCCCTCGCACAGGGCCAATCGTGTGTGAAACTTCCCGCGAACCCCAGTAATACACATACCCCACTCGTACAGGGACAATCGCGTGTGAGACTACCCGCGCAGCGGGGTACATGTATTCGGAGGGGTGCGCGGGGAGTTTTACAGGTGTTTTCGAGGTTGTGAGCCTGTGCTCCATGAACGTGATTTGTGCACTGTACATGGAGCACAGGGAGGGTTTGGGCCATAACTGACGCTGCTGCAGGGTCGATGCGCTACTCTGCGCCACAGCTGGTTTTAGATGTTAAAATCCATGAATATGCTGTGCACGGAAATGATTTTTAGCGCACGCGGCTGGCGCAGAAAGTCACACGCGCACACTGTGAGCCAGCCGCGTGCGCCACTTGTGCGCTGAATTCTATTAATTACCCCCTTTATGGACAAGCGGTGGGGTTCATGGAAGCCAACAGCAAATTAATTTCTATTGATGAAATGGAAAAGAACGAGAAACCAGGGTATGAAAAAGAAGAAGAATCCTCTGTCTCGTTATCCTCTGTCCAATTATTGCAGAGCCCTGGTATGATAGTGGTGCTCTGGGTTGCTAGGATTTTCCCTTCAAAGGCTGGTGATATTGGAGCACAATCTTGGTCTGTGATTGATATAGGGAGGTCAGAGGTTTTGGGGTTTTCTAATGATTTTAAAATGCTGAAAAGTTCCCTTGTAGAATTGCTCAATCTGTGTGTTATAGACATTTTTCTTGGTGTCCACTATTAATGTTCTGTAAGATTTGTCTAGTTTTTTCCATTCTTGTCGAGTGGCATCTGAGGGGTGTTTAGTCCAAATTAGTTCTACCGCCCTTTTTTTCCTTTTCATCTCATCTAGTTGTGGTGTGAACCAGCTTTGGTGCCTGAGATTTTCTCTGACTGTTTTTGTTTGAAAAGGGGCTACATTATCAAGCATTTTTGTGAATGTGTTATTGAAAATATTCATCATAAACTCAACCTGGTCAGTCGGCAAAGAGTTAGCCATAATGGCTTGGCTTCAAGTCCTTTCATGATGTCAGTGGAACTCACCTTCTTAAAATTACGACCTCTGACAGATTTCTCCCTTCTTGAAAATTGGCACAATCACAGCTTGCTGCCACAAAGTGAGTGGGGTGGGGGGGTGGTCAGTTTTAGAGCACTTGCTGCATTGAACAATTCACAAAGAAGCAGGGATCACATATCCAGTTCAGCTTTGTATAAGTCAATTGGGATCCTTTTCCGGTCCAGGAGCCGTTCCCCCCCTTAAGTGATTTAACAGCTACACATATCTCTTACAACCCTATCTGGAAGTGCTTCTCCCTCCAATGTTTCAGGAAATAAAGGCCTTCTATGGATAACATCAAGGGGGGTTGGCACATACATACATGGCAGAGAAGTGATCATAGCACAAATTGGAAGTGGTATTGCAATGCATACTGATGTCCCCTTTAAACTTAGCACAACTAAAGGTTTCCAAAAGACAGTGCTATCACCCCTTTCATAAGCAGATAATAAGCTGTCCCATTTACTTCCAACAAAGCTATCTTTCTTCTCACCAGTTATCGTCTTATATCTGGCTTTGCTTTGTCGTAATAAGATATTAAATGCTACTGATACCTGAGCCAGTTTGCGACAAAGTTGCTGCTTTGCTGCTCTACAGTTTTCGTCGTACCAACTTTTTTTAAGGTATGTCGCTTTCTCATTGATTTGGTGTGCGTCAAAAAAGGTAGAAAACTCTCAATCATACTAACATATTCACTCAATATCTCAGAATCGCTGAGCCACCCTTCACAGATTGTTTCCCAAATGTCTAAGAGTAACCGCATACATTGCGGGAGGGAATTTGTTTCCAATAACTTGGCCCACTTGATTGATTTTTGTGAATGTCCTACACTAGTTCATGCATGTGCAGGATTAGAGTCACCGGTGGGTTTAAAGCCCCCCTTTCCAAACTTGAATGTTATCCCCAGGGGTTTATGGTCGCTAGCAGATTTCTCTATAACTTAAAAATTGGTGATCCTCGCCCAGTCCCTTGCCGAAACCAAAATGTAGTCAATGTTAGAGCTGCAATTAGAACCAAAAAAGGATTTAGCAGCTGTTGGTCATTAACAAATTGCCCATTGCAGGCTCTAAGTTCCAGACCAAACAAGACTTGTGCCCTATCTATTGCTAGTCGGTGCATCTTCTTGGAAAAAGTGGCCTAAAGGGGGACATTTCCCAGGCCTGATCTTGATCTTCACATAACCCCTCAAGCTCTCTGAGCGACTCAAATAGGTGGTTAAGGTCACAGCTGCTATTATATGACTATCAGCTGAGTTTAAATCTTTCCCTGGTCAATTTACTCCCGGATTTTTATTACAGGATGCAATTGGGATGCTACATTTGGCCTATTATATATGTTGAAGAGAAGAATACATTCTTTCGCAAACTTATGTGTGACCAAGTGCTGCAGGTCATCAAGGCCTGTTGACTGTTCCACAACTTGCCAATTCAGCCCTGAATCTATCCATATTGACATACCACCACACGGTCTACCCTTAGCTCCCTTTCAAACTGGTATTTGGAATGTTTGGTAACCTTGAATATCACAACTCCAGTTGCCCAGGTCTCTTGAAAAAGTAACATCTGATGTTCTCCGATGCAATCGCACCAGGCTGGAAGCTCCAAATGCTTCAAGATCCCTGCTATCCTCCATGAGATCAATGTAAATGCCCCAGGGTTACATTCATTGCTCTCATCATGTGCCAGTCAATCAACTCCCTCCAGGATGTTTCCCAAATTACTCCCACTTACATTGCCCGAAATTCCTGAATTGCGAATGTGGGCAATTACATTAGCTGTACTCACAGTTCCCATCCCTCACCCTCTGAGCTCAGGATCACAATTCGCTGTCGGGAGCCGGCCTCCAATAAATATATTGGAACCATGAGGTGTATATGCCTGGAAATCTATTGCCAAAAGTCCTGCAGTTAATTCCCTTGATTTAAAAAAGATCTGGATACAGCCTTCACCACAATCTGGGTTTCTGATTCTCGTGCATCTCACAACATCCTCCCTAATACTAGACGTGCACCCTTTGAGTGTTCTCATCCAATAAATACACTTATTTATCAAGGGTTTTCAAGGGCTGCAGGAGTCAGTCTAGGCATTTCAGTCATAACCACAGATAGCAGTTTACCAGGGATAACCTGCTGAGCAGAATGTGCTTTTGCTGACAATCTACTGCAGAGGCATCTGCTTCTTATATACTGGCTGTCCATTGGTTAAATTTGGCGGATTATTAAACTCATGCCATCCTACAGATAGGTGTTGACCAGGGCGGTAAAGGGCACCCCGTGATATTAAAATGTCTTGTGGGGAAGGATTTGATGTTACCTTCTTTACATTGCTGGCAGTACTGACAGAGCCACTCCATGGGGTGTCTAATGATTACTTATCTTGCATACCCCCCACCATGCGTTATGCTCCCTGCATCCCACTTGTTATTTATAGTTGTGCATAATCTAGACTCTGCCTGACTCTTCCAATGGTAACCACACCGGCAGCGCACAACACACACATTTCAAAAAAGCACTATGTGAAATACTTGTTCCCATGTTTAATTTATTTCTCTTTATCTTAATCAGCATCTTATGCTAATTTAATGCACACAATCCAGAAAAGCTTAACAAAAACGCCATATATATGGAAGGGTGTTGCATTTGCAAAACCAATGTTACTGAAACTGGGATGATTCATGAATCCAAAGTGCTTGGTTGCAGTGAACAAAACAGATGCTGCAATTTACAAATATCAGTGCAAATCGCACAAAGTGCTAACGCTTGTTAATTGCAAGGACACGTGCAAACCTTCCTTCCAGCTCATCCACACATGTATAAAGAGTTTGTCTGCTCATATAAGACGCAAACTGATGGCACACGTGAGGCATTTAGATTCCTTTCCCCTACTAGTTTCCCTGCTATTTGTTAAGAGGGGACTTTCTCTCCATACACCAAACATGGGAGAGGACTCTCCCAGCAAGGCAGGGCTGAAGCAGGGGTAATCACAATAGGAAGGTTTGACACATAGCTGAAGTTGCCCACGCCCTTCGACCTCGAAGAAAGCACTTGCCTGTTGTGTAGTTGCTCAATCGTGCCAAATCTCAAGCCACATCCACTTACTTCGCCTCCTTCCCACCGCACTCGAGGATAGAAGGCTCCATGGCTTTTTCTATGTCTCTCGCTCTTCAATGCACTGCTCTGTAGCTCTCTGTCCTCTGTCACACATTTCCTGTTGGGACAGACTGGCCTATCATTTTGTTAGAGAGATCTCCCAATAAGCAGGTTCTTCTACCAAGAGACCCACGTAGATTAGGAAATGGCGGCTGCCTCTTGTGCTGCCTGACATATATCTGGCATATCAACAGCCCTTGCTGATTTATATCAGCAGACTGTTCATCTGAGAGGCCTCTGATGTGGGGGCATGTCACTCTACCTGGCAGAGAAATGACTACCACGACCTGCTATGAATTCAATTTTCTCCATAGGCATGTTCCAGAGGTACAAACCATACTCAACTCTCACGTATCCTCGCCACTACTCAATACACAAACATACTCATCTTAGTTTTACATTTAATGAGAAATGCTTCCAGACAAGGTTTAATTCCATTCCCTTTTGCAATCTCCATCCATATTTTCCTCTCTAACTTGTAATATTGCAATAAAATGAGAAGACAAAATAGAGCCCAATAGCAAGAATAATCCCACACGTCATCAGTATATATACACTCATCTAGCTATCAATATTTATCAACTCGTACATTCATTTGTCCACCCACCTGGTCATATTAACCCACTCATACATCTAACAGTCCTGCTCACCTTTTTTTACTAACCCATATTTTCCCATGAATCCATCTACACACACACATGCAGCCATATTCACCATCATATCCACCCATACAAAGATCTTGTCCGACACATCCATACAGCCATATCCATCGACTCATCTCTATATTCACCCATACAGCAATATTCACCCATTCATCCATCAAACTACCCATTCAACCATAAACGCCCACTCATCCTTCCACCTATATACATATATTCAACAACTCAACCATGCATGGAGTATCCATGCACACATTTTCACTCACGCAAACACCCATCACTCATACAGCCATATTAATTCACTCAACTGTTCACTCACACTTAGCAAAAAAAGCCGTACCCACTGGCTTTGTCAATGCTTGTTTCCTCTATCAGGTAGCTACTTATTCTGTACTTTTAACACGTGTTATGCATTTGAACTATTTTCATATTTAACTTCTTTGACATCAGCATTGACATGGCTCGAAAATCGACCACATTTGACATGATTTAACTTTTTCTTTATGGACAACAGAGGAAATGAATACCATCTAGTCGCATTGTCTCATTAACGTCTTCAGTATTTATCGGCAGAAGAGGTCAAATAGAGTCTGAATAGTTGTATTTTTTTCATTTCATGAAGCGAGTTGTGCCTTGCCATAAGGTTTTTTAATCGAGGCACCCTCTCTTAGAAGCAAGGGTGGACTGGCCAATATGGAACTCTGGGGATTTCCTGGTAGGTCTCTGCAAGCTCGGCCTCTTGTGCGTGGTATTTCCAAATTTTCCCATAGGAAAATGATTGGACTTGTTGAAAATGTGTTATATAGGGCCAATTTGAAAATTACTCCCAGGGCTTCTTTTGGTTCCCAGTCCACCCCTGATTAGAAGCACTAGGGTGTGACTCTTTCTTGTCTGAAGTTAAAATACATTGACGTGAAAAACGCTGTGCTATATTATCTATTCGCTTAATGCAAGGTCTATAACAATTTGAAGACCACCACCAACTCCCATGCCTTCAAAGACACTGGGGTTTCACAAGCCTGGTACTGTAGGACTGGGGGTGTGATTGCCTGCGCTTCAGCAGTGCCGATCTTAATCCAGAGGCCAGTAATTAGCTCTTTCGACTTCTGTCTAGGTCAGGCCAATTCTCAGATAACCTCATGTTTTGTAACCGCTGGAATATTCATAAAACGGCAACAGTTAATGAAGAGTGAAATTGAAGTCTTAATAAATCAACTGGATTCCTTGTAAATTGACACCACGTTCATATCAGCATAACCACTTCCTCGTCCGAAAATTACAAAAGATGAATTCCTTTTTCATCATAAGTAATGTAAGCTTGCCAAACAGGAAGTTCCTCACTAATAAAGAACGACAACAAGCAACTTGGGAGAACCCTTTAGCCTTCCCATATGTGCATAAAACCGCAGCAGCTGCTAAATGTCTTTTTCCGACTCAAGCCCAAGACAGCTGCTTCCACATTCAATAGTTTTTGTTAAAAAGCAGAAGGATTAGAGTACTGACCGTTACCATGTGTAAGCCAGTGGTGGAAGCAGCTTTAGGTGCCAGGGGAGGCAGGGCGGGTGGGTGCTTCTAAGGTGGCACCTTCACTCTAAATGATTCAGAGTCACTTTGGTGGTCGCTTTGGATTATTTTCAGTAGTGATGCATTAATATCCCCACAAAATTAGTGTGAGCAACCTAGCATAGTGAGGGAGCTTGAACCATCCTAGTCAGGATCAGGGGGTCCTTAGCTGAGAACTCTTTTAAAACAAGGTATTGAATGGAGCATTTTAGAGGACAAAATCAGTGCTAAATTGGCTCAAAAGACATACAACTTTCAATTATTTCTGTAGGCTAACACATTAAAAAAGTAAAATAGATGCCTGGTCACCATTAGCACACATGAGCATTTTACATCAAATTTTAATGATGTCTGCGCCCACAATATAAGCAACCTTTGCCACTATAAAACACCTATTTATGATTGATGTGCCTAAAACATATGCCTAGATTGCCACAAAGAAACACTTCCATGAGGCCATGCACACAATATATGTCAATATTATCACTGATGTCATTGCCTTTCATCTCTAAGAAATTCCATTTGGTTCTACCAAATATATCCTAGTATAGACCCTGTCAACTATTTTCATACTGGCTTTGCCTGATAAATGCATGCATTGCCACGATAAGAACACAGGACAAAATATGCCAGTATTAGCACTGTAAAGCATTCTGATTGTGCCCAATAAACCCATATTCTGCAACAGAAAATGCAAACTGTCATGCTTCAGCACCCTAAATGTGCCACTTCAGCCATCTATCTATATATATATTATTCAGTGAAAAAACATTAAAAGAATCTTATGGTTAAGTTGTGCTAATAAAAACCTATCAAATTCAGTGAAAAAACGTTGTTAAAGGGACGTTATGGTTCAGTTGCCCTGATAAAAACCTATCAAATTCATTGTAAAAACTTTGTTAAAGGGACGTTATAGTTACTTTGAACCTGGGCGCATGCACATCTCATCCCCTGGGTCCTACGAACACTGCGCCTGTACGGAGCTCTCCGCTGCACGTGTGTCACACTTTTAATTGGTTTGGGCACCCCAAACCTGTCCACAGGACACTTATGCGCATGCCCAAAACAGATCCTGCACAATAGGTGTCCTATGGACAGCTGTCCCATTCAAGAATGTTCGCAACATCATGTGACTGCACCCACGCTGAGTGTAGGCCCTTACTAGCGAACAGGGTCCGGGACCCCGAACACCAAAAAAGTACTTTTTGGGCCATTCTAAGGTGTTTTACTGTGAAACTTCACACTTGCATACATCCCAGACCATGCCCTTTGCCATCTAGAGACTTTTTGGAACTTTCCGAGCCCAGGTTGGGGTTCTAGGTGTCAGCGGAGTGCGCGACTGTCCGCGAAGAGCTCCCCAGCTTATAAAAGGCCAACTCCCCAGTGCTGCTCCTCATTCTGTTTTTGGATTTCCAGTACAAAGCACTTGGTGTCATTGGCATTGCTACTGATGGATTGCTGCTGCATTGCTACTGCTGGATTATTGCTCAGAGCACTTGGCTGTAATTGGCATTGCTGTTGCTAAATTTCCAGGACTACTGCTGCTGGTTGTTGTTTAGCATATTGCTGTGTTCCTGCTGTTTTGCCGATTGCTCAATTCCTGGTTCCAGGCTACTTTTACTTGGATAATGGCATCCATGTCTACCTCTGCTGCTGCCGCTGCCTCAGCACCAACAACACCACCACCTCCCCAAGAGCCTGGAGAAGAGAACAGGCGTGACGATGCAGAGGAGGAAGAAGAGGACGAAGTGAGTCTTCGGTGTGGAGGCTCTTTACCACCATTGGAGATAAACCCAAGGCTAATGTGGCCAAGGTTCACTGCAAAGAGTGCAATACTCAGTTGCGGAAAACCTGGACTGTACAGTTATGGCACTACCTCATGCGGCGACACCTGAGATCCAGCCACAAAGCAGGGATGGTTATCCCCTTTGAACAGGGTAGTAGGTTTAATTCCAATACAGCATCCGCGACATCTGCTCCTGTCACCATAAGGGACACTCCTGTGGGGCAGCGTATCCCTCCAACATCCTCGTAGGCCATACGCAATGCAGTAGATCCTTACCTTTCAAAGGTCACTGCTTTGTGTGTGTACTGCGACACAGTACTTTGCAGGGGTGTGCAGTTCCAGGGGCGTTTCGAGGCTGCGGTCCAGGCCCACGAAGGAAAGTGCCCCCTACCTCCATGAGGCACACCCAACATCATTCTCACTCCATCAGCCCTTTCTTATCCCTATCGTTGGTGCCCCTTCCATACCCTCCCTAACCATCCCTCCCTTGAGTGTCATGTTTAACAATTCAAAAAGAAATTCACAAAACACAAAAAACAAAAAACAAACAGCTCTTTTTACAGCCACATTTCACGGTTTTAAAATAGAAGTGCCAGAGAAATGGTGAAGGCCCCCACGCAGTCCGCAAAGTCTACAGACAGCGTGGTAGTCTGCAGAAACCCAGACCATGCAGGGGGTGGCAGCATGTAAACCATTGCATTCTATTCTGGGACAAAATTGGTGGCTTTAAAAAGAGACTTTTTTAAATGTTTTGTTCTTGGAAGTTTTGAAGTGGCAACACTTACTGCACACATGCTTGCTATACCTGCAAGAATGGCTGCAAAGAATTTTGGATATTGTGCAAAAAAAGGAGATTGCTAGCATCAGTAAGATGGACGCCATCTCTGCGGAAAATGCTGGTGCTACAAAATGTAATGTTTTCATTGTAGAAGGAAGAGATACCAACATCTTGCAGAAATGTGCAAACTGCCTTGGTGACATTGCACCTTGCTTTCTACATTTGCGGACCAAAAGATGAAGAGAGCAGCCACATCTGTCTCTGGGCAATGCGTGAAAAAATTATTTGAGAGTTTGGAAACATGTCTATGACTTTCCCAAGTGCCTCATTCATCGCAAACTGCAGAGAGATTTCAGTAACATGGCCTAAACTGTTCCCTCCACAATGAACAATAATAATGACTGGATGATGCTGCGTCACCAAAGTGGCACAAAGGGGAAGCAAATCCAGCCACTTCATGCCACACACTCCATACCAGTGCACAACAACATGAGGGATTCCAGGATATGCAGCCACTCCACAGTGCTCTGCATACACCTGCAACCAATGTATCCATGAGTCCCGCAAAATCTACACACTCTGCCTCCTGAAAGACACAGCCATAGCAATCTGCACTCCTCTCAGCAAACAGACAAACCATCTGCCACAGTCTCTCCTTGTATATCACACCCAAGAAACCGTATTGACCTGTTCCCTGGCCTCCACAGTCCCATTTCTATACCTGCCATCTTGAAAAGTCCCGGATGTGGCATGTGCAATCCGGTTTATAGTGAAAAAACCGAATTACAAAATCTCGAAAAAAAAAATCTCGAGTCCAAAATCTCGAAAAAAAAAATCTCGAATTTTTTTTTTAATACGTTTTTATTTCGAAATGGGGGGGTTCCCCCCCAACCCCCCTTTTTTCTTTTTTTTTTTTATTTTACCCTTTTCTTATACTTACCTGAACCCACAAATACATATAAATAAATAAATAAATAATTTGAGATTTTTTTTTTTCAAGATTTTGGTTTCGATATTTTTGTGATTCGATATTTTGTTTTCGGTTTTTTGACCGACCACCGTGCAATCCACAAACTACCGCAGAGTTCGCCGATAAATCAGCCAATTCAAGGGGGTGGGGAGAGAAATTTAACCCAGGGCTGAAGATTTCCTCTATTGTGGTGGCTTTCTGTTTTTAGGTGCTACTGAACAAACACCTTCTGTTTTCAATTTTTTGGGGGGATTTCTCTTCTTTTCCTCCTTGCTGCCTTACATCAACCTCTGCAAAGCATCCCTTAGATTCCCCCCAAAAAAAACAAGCATTTCCAAGAATGGACAACGAAACGCCATCTGCAGTAAAATAGTGCACACTAAGAGAGGCAATGTTGTCATTTCTGAAAACAGACATCTCAGCATGTCGCAAAACTATACCCATGCCTCTATTAACAAGACAGCTTCCAACATTTTGCTCGTGATTGAATTGGGGTTGTTCCATTGCGCTCTTGGTAGTATTTCAGAAAAAAAAACCTTTGTAGTTGGGAAAAGTAGCATTAGTTCTTCCACCAACAACTTCAATACAGGAAGCAAACTTGGGGCTCTCCTCCACAGGGCACCACCAAACCATCAGGACTACCAAAAGTAGTCATGTTTCAGCAAAGAGCAAGCAGTGCCTGCGAATTGTGGCCAGGCACACTGCACCATAAAGCCTTCAGGCCTGGAAAACCAAGATCTGCAGAAACTGCTCTTGCCTTTGCATACCTCTCTAGATCACATGCAAAGGAATCTCCCACTATCCATACAATAACTCCAGCCATCTTCACTACACAACCAACACAGCAATGAAAAAAAGAATTACACTCCCTTCCTGTTAGCAGACCCTAAACTCCTGATTAGCTACTCCCCACAATCCTATTTCTATGACAGGCATGCTGAGAAGCCCCGGATGAGGCACGTGCGATCCACGAACTACCGCAGTGTTCGCGGACCCCGTAATACAGGGGCAGCCCTTCTTGCCTTTCCACTTCACACTTTGCAGCACTCTCTCATTGGATACTGGTAAGCAGTCCCACAATGGTTCACCAATCACATCCAAGATCTCTACATCTAATTCTATAACTCAGTACAGCACTGCAGATATACTGTTCAACACTCAGAGCACAGGTCTCCTATTCCCAAGCACCCTCATCCAAAAGTACTGTAAAACTCTCCAAGATGTTTACTTCCAGATTCGTCCACATCTACATCCATCAACACAAACAACAGGTATGCATTGTTGTGTAATGCACACAGAAAAATTCATGTATATTATCAAAGCATTGCAAGTACATAGATTCCATGCATATGAACAGGGTGCCTTCCACTTGCCCTGCATAACCTACTCAATAATCATACTGTCATTTGTACCATCTCCTCAAATTAACTGACAGTTACTTACAATGCTGTTTGCTTTCACAGTTTTCTTGAACTGCCCACTAGCATAACAACTACACACCACATATTTCATTTTCAGCACCACTGCCTGTGATTTTTTTTAATATAAAACCACATTGGAAACATTTGCACAACACATTCAAATGCCAGATCCTTTTGTAAAATGCCCAGAATGCACACAAAAAGGGAAAATGCATGTATGTTACGAAAGCATGGCAAGTACATGCAATGCACAATTGAAACAATGCACCATTGGGAGGAAAGCAAATAAATGCATGTGTACATTGGAAACAATGTTATCTGTAAATTTGGAAAAAATAAATGAAACAACAGAAAAGAATGTCTGCACTCATGTAGCAAGCATCCATGTGTAAGAAAGTTAACATAATTCCACACACTGTAACATTCTCCTTTCCAATCCCTACATTGTTCTGCCCTTTTTCTCACTATACTATGACTTCCACTAATCCATCTCCGAAACAAATAGTGCAAAAACATCTCAGACACTTCAGAAATGCAGCCCCATATCCCACAGTTATCACTGTAGCACTGGGCCCCATACCAGCAATGCTAATACTCCTAAATCCCCACTCGTATGCAGTACTCTACAATTGCACGGACACACACACTAACTTCTTGCCAACAAATCCTCCTAGAATCTAAAACAATTGTACTCCTATTGCTATTACTGTACCATTAACACACATATCCACTAACTTCCTTCTTTTCCAAATGCAGTAAAGAACCACCTCCTAAAAGCCAGTGACGTCTCTGCTGAAAGATAAAACCCAGAAGAAACTGACTCTTCACATCCAGAAAAGTAAGTGTGGAACTGTTGTAGTGTTCTGCATTTTACTCAGACAGTCAGTGTTATTGTATTGTAGCCTAGACAATTCTATCCAGCCCGTGAGCACTTGCTTCACCCTTACTCATTGCACCTTGCCGGGTCCACTGTTTCTATTGTCATAAGAACACCTGTATTTTAATACCCACTAGTTTTATAAAAACATTGCAATGTCCTTATTTCTTCAAGCACATTACACTGCCATATACACTGAAGAAAACATTTCCCACAGGAAGACACACACATACCAGTACAACCTTCCCAACCAAAAGTAACAGCCCTTTGCACAATCGCACTACTCTACGTATACCTACCCTCATATTAAGACACTCAGGCACAGTACACACAAATACATTGTACATCTTCCAAACCCACACTTTCCTTTTTTCTCCAACAGACACAAGACAATGCCTACCAAAAGCAACTACATAGAAAACAATGCAGAAATATAGCAAATACAACTCAAACCATGTCAAATGGCCATCCACCTCTAGCATACTTTGTACAAAAAGTTCAAACAAAACAGCTAATAAAGGCACTGAGCAAATCGGAACCAGGTAGCAGGAAAAAAAGTGTGACTTTTCTTCCAAAATATAAAACTAAAACTAAATGTATTAAGAAGAATGCAACTACCAGTATTGCTAACACTACATCAACAAACATTAACATAGCCACAAGTAAGCATTCCCAAAAATGTATTTTACTAAATATTTTCCACCATAGAATCCTTCAGAACCTTATAAAAACAGGGGAAATATCACGCTCACCCGTTCAAACTTACTGCAGAAAATGGATCCTGGAAGCTCTCATAGGCAGTGAAATGCTCCTCAAAAGGAAATTATTTATACTACTTTTAAACAGAATGAAACCACTAACAAAAATAATTAGTAAACTACAAAAAGTACTTCGCAACATACACAATATCAACATAGATACCTTTGCAAACGTCTGTGCAGGTTAGTGGATTCACACAAACAGCACAGAGCCATATTTAATGAAAAGGCATACAAACAAGAGCAAACAAACCCAATTGCCATAAATATCAGTGACCGAGGGGATGAAAAGATAGACAGTACCATTATGGCAGAAGAAACGCTGATTGCAAGAACATCCCCAACAAACTTACAATCAACTCTCCATTCCACCGAACCAATCCGTCCCATCTACAAATGGCTGTGCATCTCAAAGTGTAATGTTCAAAAACATTCCTTCAAATCTTTGCGGCAGTTCCTCAATCAGTATGTGAAAGCCAAAGACAAATTAAAAATTAAAATATTACAAACCATGGACTCCTGTCCAGCGCGCAAATACACAGGACTACGAGGACATTAATTTGCCTGCATTTCCAGGCTTGCTTGCAAAACCACCTTCCACCACATCAAAATGTTAGCAACACACCATTCTACTATAAAAAATCTTGTTCAGAGACTGCACTATGCAAAATGTCCTGCTATAACACTGGAACAATTAAATCACATTCTCCTACATGGTACAGCCAAAGAACTGCTGGAAAAAATAGACCACATCCAAAGTAAATATTTTGTAAGTGAATAGGACTTATAAAATCCAGTAACTTTAGAAGAGAGTAGCGACAACTTTGCAGATGCCAACCTTCTATTACACACATACAAAAAAGAAATAGCAAAGTTTAAAAACACATCTGCTGAAGTAACAAAACAAGTATCTATGTGTTGTCGCAGAACTTTTTATACAAAGAGCATCAAAACTGTAGATACAATGTACAAAATAGAAGACAATGAGGAACCCCAATGGTTCCAATTAGCTCTCTATCTTACAACAGAAAACAAATACAAAATTACTAACCCCTCAATACTTTGCACATACTGCACTGTAAAACTTGACAATAACCAACTGGCTTCATGTGCTTTCAGTAATAACAGCGTAATCTGTATGAGAGCATTGTAATACAAACAGTGCACCCATTTCAAGAGATAATACGCCTTCAACTGAAAACAACCAAGATGCCTCCTTCTGAATTACTGAAAGGCATTTGTGACAAAGTAGATTATTTGCCATTACATCTTAAAGAAAATGTGGACACTCTGGGAGTGCAACAGCAACAGATCAATCTTTGAATATTCTAGTGAATGGTTTACCTACAAAAGACAAAAGAATTTGGCAGCAACTAGTAGACTTAAACAAAGTAGAGAAGCTCTGCATTATCTTAAAGAGAACAACGAATACCACAAAGAAATAAACATTGAGGAAAACCTGAGAGAAACCACTGAAATAATTCAGGATTCCTCATCAACTGGCCAATTTGAACTTCTAGATTCTACTACAGCCTCCAATATTTTAGACCAGTATACAATTCACCCACTGCTCTCCAAAGACACCAGAGACGATGCACTAGAAACATATCAAATGCGGCAAACCAAAGTATCTCCAATCAGCATATGGGAAAAAAGTGTAGAAGCACAAGCTTTTCCTCTACTCTTTCCTACTAGAATAGCTGGGTGGTATGATGAAAGATGCACACAAATAACAACATCAGAATACCACTCTTGAAATGTATTTTGAAGACCCCAGATTCAGACAAAACATTGAATACATATTCCACCTCCTCTTTGAAAGTGAACTAGCAACTCTATGTTACGGAGTTTCACACACATTGAAAACAAGTTCACATTTTTTAAACATGTCTGCTACTCAGCTACTTCAAAAGGTGCAAGAGAAAGATTAGGTTTTACAGTCAAGTATTACAAATCTCTTGGCAAGCATGCATGATACGAAGGAATACTAGTTCCGACATCACGCAGATGTACAGTTTATGCTACGCAACTTTGTCACACCCACATGGTTGGTCACTTTAAGTTGTGCAGAGTATACATGGGAAGACTTGCACTAATTCCTATGCATAGCAAATGAAAACAAAGCAGGAATAGACATGAAAACACCAGGAGAACTCTGCTCTCTTGACCCTGTAAATGCCTCAAGGTACTTCCATCACTGCTTTATTGCCATGCAGCACTTCAACTGTAATAAAACAATTTCTCCCCTTGGAGAAGTGCAACACTTCTTTTAGAGAAAAGAATATCAATCCAGAGGTGCACCACACACCCACATGCTTTTGTGGATTAAAGATGCTCCTAAATTTGGTCACGACAGTGATGCCACTGTTTTACAGTTCATTCACAAATATGTCACTTGCAAAATCCCTTTAGAAAGCACATATAGTGACCAACATGCACACATTTTGCGGTTTCAAAGAAACAAGTGAGGCAAGTACTGTCAGTGCAAATATAAAAACATATCCACTTTGGCATAAAAATGCTCTCTTATAGAGAATGTGGCTGCTATGAAGCAGCAGAACGTTTAACCGGCACAGCCTTGGATGGGAAATCAGAAAACTTAGTCTGGCTAAGCCTTGGTCCTGCTTCATCGGGAAAAAGAGTTCTCTAATAATACTAAGACATAGAAACAATAGCCAAAATTATCCCAACCGCCAGGACATTTTGAAAAACTATTTATTGGAGAGATACTACCCGAACAGGAGTACTGCTTTGGAAACCATGTGCCTATACCATATAGCCCAAAACTTCTCATACAAAAATAATATTAAACTAGATAAGAAAAAAGGTAAATACATTGTCAAAGGTTGTGAGGGCGGCCTGGTTAAACTTACCAAACGCAGCCTGATTAAGCATATGAAGCTATCATTTAAAACTCCTCAACATTTACTACATGTCCATACTGCAACATTTTAAGACATGGAAACAAGAAGAAGATTTATTGGACACTCATGCCTCCTATCAAGATGCTTTCAATGCAAGTGAAAGCACTATAACAGATATAACCTTTAAACAGTACACAAACATGTTGGACAATGAACGCCAACAAGAATACAAATTTCAAGCACAACTAAATGTAGACACTCCTGAGAGCAGTAAACCTTCTCTTACAGCAAGCTAAGAACCACTTGGAGAGCCACTCATAGTAAATGAGGCAGTATTAGCCAGGACTGAAGTAGAAAACACCATGTGTCAGTATGAGGAATCTGAAGAAAACTGTACTCTACTGAAATCACAATTCAATAATGAGCAGCGTAGCATTTTCCTAGAAGTAACTAAAGACATTGAACATGGTTTGCAGCACAAAACTAAAATGTGTACCCGTCAAAATGATAAACCTGTACTTATCATGAATCACCGCTTTCACCCCCTATGGACTTCGTGGTCCAAAATGCACTGCAACATCGGGTCAATAATCCTTCCAACATGGCCGCCTGCACAGGAACGCTGCTCTCTAGCGTTTATGCTTGACGCGCTGCCTTCTAGAAAATAGGCACACCCCTGCGGCTCTGTGCGTCTCAACGCTACTGCTCTGTGTTGTTAGCAATTGTTATCATTACTTCTCCTTTTTGTCAGTGCCCTTTCCAGTTTCTTCTGTCCTTCCCTTCCAGGCTGCCCCCTTCGACTGCTCTTGCATTCACTTGGTTCTTTCCTCCTTCCATCCCGGACCACGCTCTGTGATTCCGTGCTAGTGGGTTTCCCCCCGCACGCTGCAAACTCTGAATCTCTGCTCCCATTCTTTTCCTGGATTCCACCAGTCACGTGCTTCCTTCCTGGATCCTGAACTCTACCCTGCGTCCTTAGGCAGACAGCGAACCTCACTCTGGACCCAGACCCTGAGGATACGTGCCCTTACCTGTATAAGTCCAGAACAGCCAGGAAGAAGGAACGATCTCCCAAGAAGACTCCGACCAGAGATAAACAGGTGTGAGAAAGGGCTGAGTGTGACAGTACTCCTGTATGTAAGTGGTCAAGCTGGTTCAGGCAAAATATTCTTAACAAAAATCATCAGCAATTTCCTCCAACAATTGACAAACAACAAGCTTTAAGCTGTTGTAAGTGCCCCCACAGGTCTAGCTGCCTACAACATAGATGGTGTTACTTTACACTGATTGCTACACCTTCCAGTAGAACACCAAAACAAATTAGACTACTACAAACTTTCAGCAGGAGCTGCTAAGGAGCTATGCAGAGTTTTTAATCAAATTAAAATACTCCTAATAGATGAGACAAGCATTGTCTCCTACCTAATTTTGGCTTTGACTCAGATTAGAAGAAGTCCTCAAAACAGACTATGAAGAGCTCTTTGGAGGAAAACACATTATTGATTTTGGAGATCTTCTTCAATTAACACCAGTGAAAGGTGAACCTATTTTTAAAACTTTAGGACACAAACTGTGCCATACCACACTTGGCAGCATAGGAAATGTAAATCTCTGGCAACATTTCCAATACAGAGCTCTAGCTGAAAACATGCGTCAGTCTGCAGACCTCACCTATGCTAACATTTTGAAAAGAATTCAGATTGGTGTGCTTTTTAAGGACGCACAGTATATCTTAAGTAGCAGACACATCCATGAGCTATACAACATAACACATCTGCTACTGATGAACAATTAGCACACCATAATGTAAAATGTATGTCCTTAATGCCAACCCTAGCAAGGTGTACACAATTCAATGAAACAATGTAAAAATAAATGCAACCAACAGTGCAAATTTACTCCACAGACAAACTAGACGTGCATGGTATGACAGTACCAATGTGTGAACAAGCCACAGCACGATTAAAATAAATTAGAAAACTCTATCTCCAACACAGCTGGTTTGGAGAAAATGTTAACATTGTGTTTAAACTGTAGAGTAATGCTAAAGCGTAACCTTGACTTGGAGCAAGGTTTAGTGAATGGAGCACTTTGTACAGTTGTTGGCTTCCAGACATACCCACGTGACAACAGCATTCAGTTTGTCAACATCCACTTTGACAAACTTTCAGTCGTTTAAAGGATAGGATGCTCAACAGCCCGATTCCTGCTTTTCAAAGGCATGAATGTACGCAGAGAACAGTTTTCTCTGTCTTTAGCATACGCCGTCACTATTCACAAATCACAAGGTCTAACCCTAGATCAAGCATTGATTGACTTTGGCAGCACAGTCTTTAAAGAAGGCATGAGTTGCATAGCATTGTCACGCCTACATACACTTGAAGGACTATTTCTAGTCAATGTTGATCCAAGCAGAGTCAAGGCTGACATTCCTTGCATCGTAGAGTACAACAGACTACATGCACTCTACACACCCCATCTCAAAATTTACCCTGTTCCTCAAAAAGGCAAACTTTGCTAAAGGAAATGAGTGCAAACACAACTTACACGTGATCTACCAATAGTACCACCAAAGAAATTGAATACAGCTGGTACTCCATCAATTATCACAACCACAGAAAAATACACTGAACGACAAATGCATACCCAACTGCACAAGCAAAGAGAACTACCTCTTCAAAAAAAAAAAACATGTGGACTTCCATCAAATGACTCAGACACAGAACTGTCTGGTCCATTCACATTTTCCAACACAACTAGTGTAAATTGCTTTGAAAATGTAGCAATCAATGTTCTATTCCAATTGCCACCAATTGTTGAAAACATTTGCTTAAATGGCACAGACCAGCTGTGTTTGAAAATGCTACTCCTTCATAGGAATGCAACAAACAATCCTGACAACGCTTACAGTGTCTCAGGAATAAGGCAGGAATTGGACTACTGTGCGGGAATGGTGATATTCACTATAAACTCACAGGAAGATCCACTAGAATTTTTCTAATGTCCTTACTGCATGTACTGGAAAGCAAAAAAAACCTATAAATGAAATCTTCCAGATTTCATACATGTGGAAACATAAATGCACTCTCTGCAGCCATGTGGGGCAGGGACAAGTCCCTATTGAGCGCTTTGGGTATGTATCTATACTTCACCATGAATCCTTTCCATTTCAACAGCTGATACACAATGCAAACCATGGCATATTATGTACTACTTCCAATTCAGACAATCTTTCCACCTTACAGATACAATCACGTAGCCAATACGTAATATTAATGCTTTTACGGTACAATGCAGATGGTACCAAAAACAACTGCAAGTATCACATGGCAAGAAAACCTTCACAACAGTAGGCATAATCTACCACATGGGCACCACAATCACAACAGGTCACAATACTGTATATATTAAAAATAAATGTGGGTGGTTTGAATGCAATGATACTTCCATTACTCTGAAGCAGAGTTTACCAGCAAATCTTGCAAAATGCCTACTTAATATTCTTGAAACCAAAATGTACTGACAGATCTACAAAAGTAGCATAGTCTACTGCCCAATAGCCACCAACAGATATGTAATTGCAAACGAAAAATAACCTTCTGCCTTGGAACAATTTAGCACAATTTAGCATACACCAACTGATCCATGAGGACATCAGTTGTGCCACACTTTTTTTCCCCAGTGACCCAATGATTATAGTCAGAGAAACAACAACTGTGGAAAGGACACACTAACATTGTTTCACACATAGTACTTAAAAAGAAAAGTATTGAGTATGAGGGTCTACAAACTGTCCTCAATGACCTGTGAAATGACCAACTGCTAGAATAAGGCAACAGCTGTCTACAAATGTCCATACCACTGCAATCAATACACGACTGCATGTAACTACACCGATAATACTGCAAAGGCACTTCACAATAGTGAAAAGTGGAAATCCGCCAACAAGAATGAATGCGCTTGAAGACACACCCTGCAATACTGATAAACTGTAAACAGTTATAATACACCAACGGGTATCTAACTACAACTATAATACTGCAATATTACTTCCCATTACTACACAATTTGAAATCCACCAGCAAAAATGAAAGTTCTTCTGAGGAAACCCTTCAACACGTATTAAGTATAAACAACCAGAATACACCAACTGGTATCTTACTGCACCCGCAGTACTACAATATTACTTCCAGCGGGCAAACCAGAGTCAACCTTCAGCAATCACAGTGCTACAAACCTACCCTCAACAACTTTCAAACTACCAACAGTTGGAATACGCCAACAGGTATCTAACTGCCCCCACAATCCTGCAATATTAGCTTGCTATACTACAGTACTTAGAAAACCCCAACATCAATCAAATGCATAAACAGATACTGCTAAAAAGAGGAAACAGGTAAACAGTTAGAATACCCCAACTGGTATCTAACTGCAACCATAGTACTACGACTTCCAAAAGGAACATCATACACCATTTCAATTCCTCCTACTTCAACAATGCTTATAACAGCAACACCACATATGCACCTTAAACATTCCTGTAAGTAGTGCACATGTCAATGAAACAGAGTTTGCCACATAACAACCAATGAATGTAGACATTTTTCTTTTTTAAATCCTGCATGGATTCTTTTTCCCACAGTCCCAATGATTATGCAAACAAACGTAGGAACTGAGCACATTGCACAGTACACTTGTTTAAAGCATAGTATTTGTAAAGTACTAATTATGAGGGTCCACAATGTACATAAATGTCTGAAATGGAATGCAATACCTCATTATTGCACTTCCCCATACCACAATATTCAAATCTGCAATTGTCACTTCAACAGTATTCTACACTGAGTTAAAAAAAGGTATTCAGTGCCTCAACAATATATACAGTGATTATCCGATTATTGGTATCATGTAGCTTTGTAATCTGCTAATTGCATTTCTATACACATATTTGGGCAATCCATATGGCAGTGTCATATTCTTGAGTACATGGCCGTATTTTGTTGCAGTGGTTGTGGCCAGGCCCTAGACTCTTGGGTGTATGGCCTACGGGCTACGGCCTCCGGCCATGCTCTCACAAGTCTAATAGCTGGCCACAAACACCACACCATAATACAACCTATAGAAACATCCTCATATCAACTGGATTCCACCCCCCTACCCTAATGAAGCTTGCCTGCAGTCACCAGACCAGCTGCTCGCCTGAGGACCTAACCGTTCACAAACTATTACAATACTTCCACCCACTGCACAGACTCTCATACACCCACGAATCTCAACACAGCCAACTGCCACACACTCTGTCCACTTCTGTGCACATACTATTACAGTATTTGCATCCAGTGTGCAGACTTTTGGGTGCACACCCAAGTGACTAGTAGCTGGTCACAATCACCACAGCATAATACAGACATGCACCCAGCAATCTGCACACTGGCCACAACCCACACACATAAAACAACCGCCAGAGGCCCTATACACTTCTCTACACATACTATTGCAGTACTTCAACCAGTGGGCAGACTCCTGGGTGCCATGGAAAATCTGTTTTTTTGTTGTTCCTCATACAATTCCACAGCGTGCCACCAATCTACACAAACATTTTCAAAGTTACCTGTTAGGATACTCCGGGTGTCACTGGCTAGATAACATGTAGACACCCCACCCTGTTTAGTTTAGTTTAGTTTATTTATGTGTAATGCGCACCCAACCCTGAGGTAACTGGGTGTTTGTGCTTATGACATAGTTGCAGATACAGACATGAGAAACAGAAAGCAGTGCTAGCCCACCGATGGTTGCAGGTTTAGTGGGCTAGCATGTCAAAACCAATAAGTGCTAAGAGTAGTCGCAAGTGGTTACAGATTGGTCGGCTGTACAGGAAGCAGATACATTAAAGGCATGGTCAAGTAAAAAATGTTATTTAAAAAATAGATAGGCAACATAAAAAAAAATACTAGCATTCTCTTTTTTAAAACTTCCTATGTAAAATTTTGAGCTATTCAAGCTCAAAATTCGCAAAAGCAAGCACATGGGCGCATCCATTTTGTGAAATGGATGCCCTCCTGTGCTGGCTTTTGCTTTTGCGGCACTAATGAAGGAAAAGCCAGCCAGCTGTAGTAAGCAAAAGCTACCCCTGGGTGGCTTTCCCTTCATTAGTGCTGTACGCGGAGGATGGGGACCGGAGACCAGAGCAGGAAAGCTGCAGCTGAATCTCGGTAAGTGCTATTTATTTAAAAAAAAAAATAAGCACTGGCTGCGTTTTTTTTTCTAAGTTTTCCGGGCTGGAGGAGCGCGGAAAACTTAGAAATCAAACCGCAGCTTTAAAAACGTTGTATTTATGTTTCCTCCAGCCCGGAAATCCTAGAAAAAAAACCGCAGCTAGTGCTTATTGTGCGGGGTGCGTAAAGTTTTGTTGGTGGCGGTTAAACAAGTGTTGAAGGTCTGGAAGACACGAAAAAAGCCGACAGTGGAGGAGTGGATTTTGGATGTTAGAGCTTTATCAAGATTTGAAAAAACTATGTTTAGTAAACAAAACAAGGCAGAACTTTATGATGAAATGTGGGATAGTTTTAATGACCTTTATGGATAATGCTAGGTTGAATTATAGAGTGGTATACATATAGGGGGGGGGGAATTGTGTTGTTTATGTGGTTGTTTTGTGTAGTCTTGTTTGTCTGTTATTTGTTTGATATATCTGGTTTGGTTTTAAGTTAATTTTACATTTTGATATGGTGGGATATGGGGTTATGGTATGAAATTCTGCTGTATTGCTTCCTGCTATTGTATATTTTGCAGTTCAATGACTTATGATGATGATACTGCTTGTTGAATATTGTTGAAAATGAGAAATAAAGAGTTGAAAAAAAAAAAGAATATCTCTAGACGGCTGTCATCCAAATGTGATGAATATATATACCCATACATTTTGACAGTATAGTATTGTCTGTGCAAAGCGTTGCCATCTGCATCACAAAATCCACAAAAAACAGCTATTAATAATTCTGCTAATGCTTCTTTAATGCAACAAATGCATTGATGTTAAAATCGGGCCAATAATAATTATTGGTCCAAACTTACCTCAGATCATGTTCCTAAATGGTTGGTCTGGTAAGCTGTGAAGAGTGAATTCGTCATTTCTTTTAACTATAAAACACAAAACAAATGCCACTAGTATGTAAACCATGACTGACACATCAATGGGAAAAAAAGGAATATTTAAATATATGTAACATTGAGTGAACCACTCAGGGCCCACTTACTTCTGTGGTTTAGTGACTGTCACCCAACAAAACGATGTTAAATATTTGGTACAGCAATTTAATCTGATTCATACTTATAGTGTCTTCTCCAACCCAATGTGGTTCTGAAAAGATATATGCCCAACCTCTTAAGTCTATCCAGTAAGGCAAATGGCCATAGGTTCACGCTCCAAGTACAAAGTTAAATGGTCGTACTAACGAATCCTGAGGAATTACACTTACTTGAAATCAATCACAATTAGCCTGTACTCGAACGTGTCAATCCTTCCAGTCTGTAGGGAAAACAGACAAATTGTCTCACTCAGATTGGAGAATGCTTCTTCATGCCACCATCTATGTCGGGGCTCTAGTGTAAACATGTTTGCGCCAAGGGTGACATTCGCCATTTCTCTCAAGCGTACTGAGAATTACTAGACCAATTCACTGTTCTGTTCTGATGTCTTAATTCTTAAATGGTCACCTAATGTTCCTTTCTCGTCACCCGAATGAGGCATCAAACTCACCTCTATATCCCTCTACAGTTTCACAGCCAAATCCCCTCATGGTCTTAATCCACAACTAGTGACTGAGTACATAGCTGTCCCGACATATGGCGCGCAAACGTTAATCACATGGGATCATACATGAAGTCTATACTCAGGTGAATGAGATGCGGGCGGCCATCTGAACCTAGTACAATGCCATATATTAACTTCTGTGTCAAACAAAACAAAGCCTCATTATGTCAGGCAGAATGCAGCAAAAATGATTTATGGATCCTATTGGACCACCATGATGAGTTAGAAGTATGTTCATAGGGAATTATAGTATCATCAGTGTACCTGGTGCCAATCAATAGTGTCATTTAACCCAAGTATATGACTACTGGTAAGAAAAATCATGCGCATCTCCAGTCTTGATATCATTATACGGATAGATTTTCAACAGGATTGTCAATTCCTCGCAGTTGTGGTCTGCTGTTAGAAAATGGCCCCCCTTGGGGGCTGTCAATACACAATTCCTAATGCAGCTTTTATATTCCGTAATCCGAGTTGTCACATTCACTCAGTTTTCCCTATGTACATTTTCTTACAAGGACACCATATGGCATAGATCACCCAACTGCTATTACAGTTGGTGAAATAACGTTGTTTCCAAGGTTTTCAATGGCCTAAGTCCACCTCAAAAGTTCTTATGGTTTGTGTACATCATTTACCACAAGGGCTATTTCCCGGGACATCCGCCACATCACTGTTAGTGTCCACTGAGTGTCTGAATCATAATAAACATCATTCTTTGAGGCCATTTCTTTTACATGTTTACACCTTTTGAAAGTGCATCTTGGTTCCTTCAATGTGTTATCACCTTTGGCTAGAATTTGCCAATCAATTCTTCAAAATCATCCTTTGTATTTGGTAAGAAGTTATGTCATTATTAACCTCTCTTTCTTTATTGTATTCCAGTAAGTCTTCCCTATTGTTGTTTGAGGCTCATTTCCATGCTTTCCTGACTATTTTCCTAGGGTACCCTCTTGCTTTCAAATTGCAACTCAGATTGGTAGCCTCTTTTTCAAATTAATCTTTATTAGTACTCTTCCTTATAAGGCATGGGAATTGTCCCACTGGTAGGTATTCTCTTGTGTGCTTTGGATAGAAGCTATTGAAACAAAGTAACAAGTTCTTGTCAATTTCTTTATGGAAGGGTTTAACTTTAAGTACACCTTTCAACATACATATTGGCCAGTGTCGGTGCTACCTCTGAGCCCATTGCTGTCCTGTGTACTTGGTGGAAAAAAGAATTGTTAAATAAACAATAATGTTCAGTTGAAGCTATCCTAGTACACCAAAGCATGAATGAATTAGGTGTACAGCCCTTTTCCCTTCTGGCCACAAGTAATTCTTCCACCACTTCCAAAGTGGCTTCCTTAGGTATCTTAGTGTACAGTGAGACAATGGGCCTCACTCATTATGACCCTGGCGGTAAGCTTACTGGAACCGTTGTCACCATACCACCATATTACGAGTTGTGCTTGCGGGTCTCACTCTGCTCTCCAGCTCCGACCTTGCGGGCAGTGCAGCACCCGCAAGCACAACTCGTCGATGCACCAGCACCGTTATGAACGGTGCCGGTGCATCCGAGCTCCCCATTTCCATTTCCATAGGCCGAGTTGGGATGGGGAGTCCCTTATTTCTGGCACCCACAATTGGGCAATTACCGGGTCCACCGAACTCGCCATGACCCGGTAATTGCCCATTCACGGGTGCCGTAAATCACGGGTTTGGCGGCAGCCGTGCCTTTGATACAGGCACGGCTACCGCCAAAGCCATTATGAGGCCCAATGTCTAAGCCCACTAGCGGCTCAGTTTGGGTGTCAAAAGAAAGGCCCTCAACTAGGTGAATTACACCTGTAGTATCTTGTAAGAAAGAAGGCATCTCTTTAATATAGAGTTTCAGAATCAGGCCTGCAAATTTAGCCAGGAGTTCAAGCATGGAACCTGTACCTGAAACAATCGGTCATCCAGGTGGCTCAATCAACGTTTTTGTGTACTTTAGGTAAGGTATAGAACTTTAGTGTATTTGGGTCCACGATTAGCAGAAACTCTGCTTCTTGTTTAGACAACCGTTTACGGACAAAAGCTTTTTCCACCATCAGTCCCATCGCTTGTTGTAATCTCTTGGTGGGGTTGATTGCTAGTATCTCATAAAAGGAGGTATCAATAAGTTGGTGATAACTTTCGTTAATGTATGTTTTACGGTTGTGTAGGACAATTGCGCCACCATTGTCAGCTTTCCTTAATATGATCCTTAATATGATGATGTTATTGTTTTTTAATGATTGTATAGCCAATCTCTCCCTTTTGGATAGATATCCGAAAGTGGTCATTTGGCTTCTTGTTATTCTCCAATGCTGTAATTTTGGCTTTGATCCTTTTCTCATATACTAATGATTTTGGGCTATAGTTCGTAGTCGGTGGACAAAAAGTAGAAGGTCTTCTCAGACCGCTCAAGTTATCACTCTGAGCATACAGATTGTTAGAAAAGTATTGTTACAAATTAATCTTGCTTAACAATTGTTGTACCTCCATTTTGGTCCTAAAGCTATCGCATTTAGCAGTTGCAACAAATCCAAACCCTTTTTCTAATGCTGAGACTTCATCACATGTAGGGGTGTAGGCTGACAATTTAATTAGTAGTGTGTCTGACTCATTTTCTGTCCTGGTTCGTATTCCCAAGTTGTTTGGTCCCTGTCTAAATAATGCTGTTGATTTGAGCCCCTAACTCTCTGCCCCTGATGTTGTTGGTAAGGCCTCCGCCTGTTGCTAAGCCTCCCACAACCTCTAGATTGTCCTCTGTCCATGTCTCTTTGGGTAGTGTTATCTGTTGTTGTATCTTCATTAGAACTATTGGAGCTAAATGACATATTGGCAAATCTTACTTGCTTACCTCTGATGTTGGTTGTGTCAATATAGTTCTCTTTGGTGTACCGAAATGCCTTTTCATTCGTGAAGTTGGATAGATCTTTCTTAAGTCATCTTATCCTGTCTTTAGTTATAGCTTATTTAAATTCATTCACCTCCTTGATTATCTCATCCAACCTCTTTTTAAAGGTATCCAATGGAACTAGCTTCTTAATTTCATCTTCAAGGGAGATTATCTCCTGATAATCTAATGCTAGTTTGCCCGTCATTTCCTTAGACGTGTCTGTTATCAGAATAAGCCAATCTCTGATGCATTTGTTTGCAATGTAGCTACATTGTACGACAAAGTTCTTATTGTCCAAAAAGAGATGTGGCTCCTTTTTAACAACTATGTCTTGTGGCAAGGTACCATTCCTTAAATACTCAGTTCATCCCAATTGCTTAATTAGATAACTGGGAATTATCACCATCTACTGCAAATAGCGAGGTTCTTGCTAAAAGTTCAGTAAAGTATTGATCATCATAGCTTTTAGTTTTCTCCGCTGCCATACTCACTAACAATTCAGCCAAAGTTTATTCAGTCATGTACCCAATTCAGGAACAGGGCATGTGCTTGGGAAAAAGCTACAAATTCAATGTCCCATGACAGATAGTCGTGCTTAAGGTTTAGAAACAAAAAAAGGGGTGGGACAACGGGATAAAAGCTACAAGATAATTCCTGCAAAATAATAATACCACTCAAATACAACAGACCTTGCGCCTATCTGTGAATATAAGTATTTGTGATGCAACAAGTAGCAACCCATCAGCAAGGATACAAAATACAATTATCCAAATTATAATGTCGAAAATATATTTAATTTATTAACATACTCGAATGCATCCTAAAAACGTGCTCAACAAATTTCAGTAAGTAGAAAGTGCAATACATAAAGTGACAAGTGCTTCTTAAAACACATCACAAACACATTTGCGATCAAATTATTCTATCAAGCAATACATGCATTGAGTCAAACAACAACAGTACATAGACAAGACTGTGCCACAAAAATAAATGAAATTACATATACAGAACTACACAAAAGGTAATGCTCAAAGTTGGCAAATGTTACACACAAGCTCTCTCACACGCCTAACTAATACTGGCACATTCTTACCCAATAGGTATATCAATTGAAAAAATCCAACATGTTTCATTCTTTCTTTGCTTTTTCTTCACCTCAGGACGCAGTGGTCGAATTGCCCGTGCAGAGCACCTCGGCAACCGGATAGCCACTACCCCTGTACTGCGACCAAAAGGTGGTGCTTTGTGACGGAGCACTCTGCGGCTGGTCTCTTCCCTGGTGGTGCACCGGAATTCACTTTTCTTCGACAACGAGAACACCTCTACTCTTGGCAAAGACCCGACGTGCATCCACCACCAGGAACAACTGCCCCCGCCGGAGCTGCCCTCCACAACAAGGTACCGTGTCCGCCTGGCTTCCCTTTCGATCGGTTCGAGTGAGGTGTCTTAATCCTCTCCTTTCCGTTGGGTCGCCTCCAAGCTTTCTCACGTATTGTTCTGAACTGGTTCAATCTGCCGATAACAATTTGCTACAAAGACTCGAACGCATTTCCACTAGAGACTTTTTGGGACATATCGCCTTGCCTCTCTCCGAGTGGGCCTGGCCTCTGAACTTTATGATCTATTGTGGTTCTTGCCTTCTTGCCTTGCATTTTTCCCTTGAAGTATTGAACTGTGTTGATTTCATAACCTGCTTATTTTTCTCTCCCGTCCTAACTAATATTAGAGTGCCATCTAGGTTGAGGCATACACCTCTGTCTGTAAATAAGTGGTGCCGGTAGAACCTAGACTTGTCGAAATATTGCTAGGGGGATTGATCGTTTCTTCTTCGTAGAGTAATTGTGTTTGATTTGTTTGCCGTGATAGTGCCATAGTGTTTTTGATAGATGTTTCGTTATAAATAAATACCTTAATATCTTTACACTGATCCTCGTTGCGTGTTTGCTTGTCTTACTGTGAAGAATTGCCCTATTTTGTATACTCCACATACTGCTTAACTCTTCTTGAGAGAAGTCTGACTGCTCAGCCACAGCTACCAACAGTGAATCTGTGTGGTACAGACTGCTACCAAGTGGGTTTACTGCCAAACACCTGTAGTCCTAAATCTTTTGAAGTGGTCCCAGAGGGAACTGCACAGGTTTCCGCCTAACAGTATGCATGTGTGAATGAGCGGGTATGTGCTGTGCAAATGTTATTTGAATGTGTGAATATGTGTTTGAATGAGCGAGTATGTGCTGTACAAATGCTGTTTGAATGTTTGAACATGTGTTTGATTAAATGAGTAAATGCTGTTTGAATATGCGTTTGAATGAGCAAATAAGTGCTGTTTGAAAGCGCAACTGTGTCTTTGAATCAGCGAGTAAGCTATGCGTAAATGCGGTTTGAATGCATGAATATGTGTTTGAATGGCCGAGTATATGTTGTGTGAAGGCTGTTTGAATGCATGAATATGTGTTTGAATAAGTGAGTAAATGCTGTGTGAATGTCGTTTGAATGTGAGAATGTGTGTTTGAATGAGCAAGTAAATGATGTGTGAATGAGTTAATGAATGTGGGTGAGCTTGCGTTGAATTTGTGGCAGCCTCTGGGAGGCTGATTTGGGCAGGGTGGAGAGGTGTGGGAGGGGAGATTTCTTTTTGGGCATCTTTGATATTGGATCATAAATGCCCAGTAAAACATGCCATGCCACAGTAAGAAATGGCTAGACTTACTGAACCAAAAGTCTATCTAGGCACAAAATAACTCTCATCATGCTTTCATTAAACGCATGAATACGCATGCATGATAAGCATTATTTTTACGTGTCTAGAATGGCATTTTAATGCAATCTGTCCAGTCATTTCTTAATGTGGCATGACATTTTTTACTGGGCATGTATGATATGATAAAGCAGGAATGATTAGTGGTATTAAATGACTAGACTGACTTTTTGGTGCAGCTATGACATGGCATTGTTTACAGATCATGTATGATGAAGTGAACATGATAAGTGGTATTATGTGTCTGGTCTAGCCTGCATTGGAGCAGCCAGTTGAAACATATTTGCGTACTGTGGCATGGCATTTTAAATTGCAAAGACAACAGGGCTATGTTCTTATGTGTGGGTAGTTGCATATATTAGTAGAGACCATCTAGACATGTTTTCTTATGTTATCATTACAGGCATTCTGCATAACATTTCAACCCTACAAAACTGATTGCAAACTGTCTGGCTGCTTAACCAATTTTCCACAGAGGTGCAATATAATGCACCATGTTAACCTATTATTAAAAACAAATCTGGGTAGAACCCCCTCTCTGCCTGGACCGTTTTTGATTAGTTCAGTCTCACTCACTAGGCTCAGTCACTCTTGCTAATATGTGGCATTTACTTACATCCCACTGATTAAAAAATGTACCAGCTAACACCAGAAGTGTGAAAACAAACATAAAGTGGGTTCATAGAACACGTTTTATTTTTAGAAATCATGCTGTGAAGTTTGGTTTCTATAATGTGCCATGTTAGCTAAGGCAAAACTGAAGAGTAGTATTTATCGGTATAAGCCAGACAGATTGGATGCTCCAGATGAAGAGCTGATCATTTAGAGTCAACGTGTTTATTTTATTTTTCTGAGGCCTATCATTTTGTGCAAACAGGCTCCACGTTTTGAAGTTACTGTGGCCTAGATTTCCCATAGCCCAGTCAAAAATGGCATGCCACAATATGAAATGGGTAGACTTACAACAGCAAAATGCCAGTCTAGCCATGTAATAACACTTATCATGCTTGCTTTAAAAGCATGATAAGGAATCATGATACGTGTTATTACGTGGCTAGAATGCATTTTGATGAAATCAGTATAGCCATTTCTTTCTGTATCACTACATTCTTACTAGGCATAGATGCCCAGTAAAACATATCCTGCCACAGTAAAAATGGTTAGACTTACTAAACCAAAAAGTCAGTTTAGGCACATAATAAAAGGCATGATAAAGCAAGCATGAAAAGTGTGCATGGCTACACTGGCAATTTGATGAAATCACAGACCGTGTGCATCAGACAGAGGTTCATCCATACCCCAGACCCTCCATGCCACCCACAATAGACAATGGGCCCAGTGGCTACTTTAGGTGGCTTTTAGGATCTGGTGTATGGATGTACAGTGTCCCCTACACCCAAATGATGGACCGTGGACCATTACATGAGGTGCAGTCATGGACAATGGCTGCAATCCTATTTTTGCAGCACATACTCAATTTAAGGCGTCGAGGCGCTATTGCATGAGATTGTAAGGAGGCTTGGTTCAGGGTTACATTGAACGGCCAGCACCACAGTAAGAATTTCTTAGTTACAATTCAGGTGGTTCAAGCAGAAGGCATAGCTCATAATTGCAGTGTACTTTAAGCCAGACAGTGAATAAGGTAGAATACATACATAGGTGGTTACATCTTTAGAATGCAATACAGTACATGAAGGTTTCATAATAGATAATGATAACGTACATCCTAAATAAGGCCAGACGTATGGAAGCAGCACCGGGAATGCTATGTCATAGAAATAGCCTAGTTTTTATCGCTTTGTGGAAGGCTATTGTGTATTGGTTACATTACAGAAACCTTCCACAATCCGAATATAACACAAAAAATAACTATATACATGATAAAACAGTTCATTATAGATATACACAGAAGTAAAAGAGAAGTACAAAATTAATTTAAGAATTCATGTAAAATGAATACACACCAAATCAGCAGAAGAAAACCTGAATATTGGTCCAAGTTTGACTACCATTCATTCAAGCTTAGATCTTTGGCAAGCGATGGAATATCCCCTAGAAGACAAAAAAATCTCTGTTAAAAAGGCTAAGAGAGCAATAGAATGTGACGGATGTAAGATGCTCATGACTCGCAGCCGCATGTTTTCAGAGAATACAGCAGCAGTTAAATGGACACATTTACTGAAATAAAACAATCTTCTACATTATAAAAAATCACATTTTAAAGCCAGATGATGCAAAGATTCGATTTCAGTAGATTTACACAATCAACAATATCAATTATTAAAACTAGTCCTATAATAATAATAATAATAATAATTTCAGGGGCGGCTCGTCTATTCAGGGGCGGCTCGTCTATTCAGGGGCGGCTCGTCTATAATGGGCGAGGGGGAGTCGACCCACCGGTTCTTGGCCCCCTCTCACCCATTATGGAGGAGCCAGTCCAGTAAAATATGAGCACTCCCTCAGCTGTGTTTTTGAGCTGAGGGAGGGCTCGTAGCTGTGAAGAAGCGATTGCAGTCCCAATTCCAACCGAATTGCTCCGACCTGAATAAATGGATTTTGCCGATTTTGCCGTTATATTGACCCAGACATGTTTTATGGACGGCGTTCACAACCATAAGGACAACTGGAGTCACTTTGGCCTTGAAGAATTGAATCACAGGTAGAACTGACTAGAAACAAAACTGTCTCTGTATAACGCTCATGTGTGCAATGAAGACATCACATTTTCCATCTAAGCTTCCCTTCTGCAAGGACAAATGTTATTTAGGGGCAAAAGGAAATCCTAAATGAAATAATCTATCTACTTGTGGAATAGTTTAGTCTGAATAGACCAAGTGAAAGATTTAGATTTTGTTGCCGGACTAAAACACACAATGTGGGATTTGTCTGGATTAATCAAGAGCTTATTTTCACTGACAAACCCATACATTGCTGCAAGCCTTCTCTGTGGGACAGACGTGAATGATTAGTTATTAATTCATTGATTGAAGAAGCATGCTCTTAGGGGCTTACCCCCTGTATGTGGCGTGTGTGGATTTGAGTCTCAAGTTCCTCATGGTGGATAGGACAAGGCACTGGAAGAAATTGCAAAAGTTAAATTGTCTGAGCCAACTCCTGGACATCCTGGTACACATCCACAGGGATACGCAGATCAAAGTAAGACTACTTTTTAGGGGTGAATTAACATAACCTATACAGACTGGCAGAGGGTTAAGGCAGTGGTGCGTGTTGGCCCCCTTCCTTTTTAACTTATATATCTCACATCTGGGTTCATTTCTGGAACCAGCCTCATTCGTATCACCAAGATTGTCTTACAAATGCTGCTTTTGGTTGGGCTATGCAGACAATGCATTGTTGATGGATAGAACATCCCCAAACAAGAACACATCTTAGATATCAAGGGAAAGGTACAGTGGCTCCCAATATGAGAACGGATTATCTTTAAAACATTTTCTATCACACACAAATGTCTCTCTGAATCTGCACCCTTTACCTGCCACAGAAAATTGGGAACGCCCAATCCACAAGACCTGCCAGATCTGCCTATCCCCACAGATTCTGGAGGATAGCTCAGGGGCAATGCGCTCGCCTAGGAAGCAAGATGGCGCAGAGCAACACAAGTTCAGTCCCCCCAGGTCTGTGATTAGAAACCTCTGGGTATGAAGAGCATTCTAAATAACCAATTACAATTACTCACCATGCACACATTTAAACGGGCTCGAGCCTTCTGGCCATGGCAGCCACGCTATGGAACTCTCTTCCGCCTACCCTAAGAGCTGAACAATCGTGTTGGACATTGCGTAAACTGCTGAAAACATGGCTATTTGCTTAGGCATTGTCACATCGTCTGCACCCCTCACACCAAGTTGTTAACACAAGTATGTAACCATGTAATGCAACAGCGCCTTGATGCTCAAAGGTTTAGTGTTCTTTATAAATGTAAAAATAAATTAAATAAATAAATCAGTCTTGGCATTCAATATTCTGCCATGAACATTTTTACTGGGCATTTATGATAAATCAGGCATGAAAAGTGTTATAAAATGACTAGACTGGCTTTTTTTATTGCAGCCAGTTTAGCTATAATATCTTACTATTGCATGGCATTTTTTAGGGATCATCTATGATGAAGCGAACATGATAGGTGTTACTATGTGTATTGACAAGCCTGCATTGGGGCAGCCAATTGAAACATGTTTTCCTACTGTGGCATGACATTTTTAATTGCAAAGCCAACAGGAGTTTTCTTATGGTATCACTACTGCCATTATGTGCTGTATGAGTGTGTTCTTATATGGCAATGCTGGCATAAATAGGTGCAGTCAGCATGGACATTTATGTGCAAATGCGGTGTGAAAATATTTTTTATACTGGCATATATTGTGGGGGAAGTTATCATACCATACGAAACTGATTGCAAACTGTCTGGCTTTTTATTTGGTTCAGGCTCTTGTGGCAAGTATTTATGCCCAATCAATTAATCAAATTCATGACCGCCACTGGTAGTGTGAAAACAAACATAAAGTGGGTTCTTAGAATCTGCTTTGTTTTTGGGAATCCCACATGAAGAGCTACTTATTTAGAGTCGACTTGTTTGTTTTATTTGACTGAGACCTGTCATTCTGTGCATAAATACTCCACGTTTTGAAGTTACTGAGGCCTAGATTGTCTCATATACAAGTAAAATAGTTAGTATTATATTATATTTTTATGTATAGCAGTTCATGTCTGACTTCTGATACCTCCTGCCTTTAAGCCTTGTAAAAATAGGTATTATTAGTATGAAATTGAATGTCCTTAGTTTATCAACCTTAGAAGGATGAAGGACTCGTTTAGCCCTGCTGAAATATGAACATGGAAAGTGCAGGGTGGCACTTGTCAGAAATTAACTTTTAACATGCTTAGTTATCCAATTGTGGCACATAATACTGTTGAATCAATTGTGCAGTTAAAAACATATATTACCTTTTGGAGAGGGTGATGGGTAGATATCCTGGCCTCCAGTCCTTTTTAAAAGAAAATATAAGATTACTATTATCAGGTATTCTAGTGGGACATGGCATCATTACAGTACTTGGAAGCAGAAATAATAAAAGTCTTTAGTTTAGTTTACATATGTTAATAAGACACGTAACCACCAGAGCCAATGTATTACCAAATGCTGTGGTATTCACATTTAAGAAGAAATAGATGGTAAGATAGCTCAGCGGGTGCAGTGCGCACTGCTGGTATTTATGTGTGTTTTGCAGGTTACAGGTGTGAATCGTAGCAAAGTCTATTCATCTGCATATGCACTCATCATAAAGCTCAGGAATGTATGGTGAACGACCTTTACGGTCTACGCCATGCAAGAGTAAAACATTGGGGGTCAGCCTCTTGGTCCTCCTGATGATGTACAGAACGAAACATGTTGAGGTTTCATGGGTCCCCTTTCCGTTTGTCTGTTATGAACGTTTGGATTAAAAAATGTGATTGATAGATATTGGGCCTCATTAGTAGTCAGGCGGTAACCGTGCCGGTAAATCAGGCAGGCTACCGCAGGACCCGCAAACAGTTACCGGCACCTGGCTTGCAGATATTCCACTATATCTTGGAAGTGTATTGGGTGCAAAATGGGGCACTGGTAAATCTAGTTATATGTGAGCTTGGTGGCATTATGGACATTTTCGTCTGTGTCATCTGGACATAGTGGTGTTTTCTGACTCTGGATCATGGAAACTGGCAAGTTGTAGCCCTACGGTAGGGGTAACTGGGCCGTTTGGTGAACTGCTAAGATTTGTTAATTGAGACATAATGGGAATTGGTATGAGTGCAGAGTGAGGAAGTGTGGAAACTGACAACATACCTTTCCTGGACATTGTGGAAACTGGACAAGAAGTGAAGAACGCACTACTGCATTCTTCCGATTTCTAGATTAATTTACCTGATTCTGCAATTTCTCAGCTGATATCTTGGACTCTTGTTTCCTGTCCTCAAATTCTCATATGATGAGAGACATAACAAAACAGGCTACAAGGTAAGCTAGCACATAGGGGTTATACTTTCAGAATGGCAGTGCTTTCTCAAGCCTTATCCTCTTGTATAGTATAAACAAACCATCATTTATGTGAGAACGGTTGAATTTGTTTAGAGCAGTCATTCATTTACACTATATTTGCACACGGGCAATGCAGCCCAACCACGCAGACATAATGGATGTTAAAGAATCCATTATACATCCTGCAGTGTGTGCTGTGGCATGCATCCTGACCTCAGCACCTGGGAAGAATGCAGCTTTTACAGCTAGAGGATGTGCCGACCTTCTTTGCTTCTAACCCAACGATACAGATCTCAATAGCAGGCTCACTTATTAGCTCCAAAACTGGAGCACAAGAAGAACCTCTTATTTTAAAACAAAGGATTTTAAACACTATGGGCCTCATTACGGGTCGGGTGGTCCCGGAAATAACAGTGGCGGTAAACCGGACCGCCCGATCTCGAGTCCTGCAGGCGGGAGGTGGCGTTCCCACCAGGACTGACCTGGCAGGTTTAACACCACCCGCCTGCAGGCGGACATGGAAACACCAGCACCATCACGAGATGGTGCCGGTGTTTCCACTTCCCCATTCCCATTGAGTCCTATAGGACTCAATGGGAATGGGGATTTACCAAATTCCGCCTCCGGAATTCCTGGGACACCAGGGTCGTAATGCCCTGGTAATTCCAGGAGTCACAGAGGTGTAATGGTAATACGAGTCCGGCGGTAACTGAGCCGGAAAAACCGGCTGGTTGCCAACGGACTCATAATGAGGCCCAATATCGATGAGAGTTATGGGGCTGCCTTTGCATGGACAATGGATAATTTTTGATAACTTAGGAACTTGTGCCTGGGGCTGCAAGTGTGCCTAAGTAGCTGCAAAAGTGCTTCAAGTGTACACAAAATAATTAGTGGTATTCTGTATTAGGTCAGTTATCTCACTTGTGGCCGAACCAATCAGAAGTGTATTATTTCATGAAAGGCCGGTGCTACAACCTTTAAACACCATGATGAGAGATTCACTCTGAATTCACTCTGAAGATCTTTGGAGATACCCTGCCTCGCTGTCTGGAAGCGCCATCTCGCATCATGTGCCCATACAAGACCAACACAAATTGATTCCAGGGTGTGTGTGGTCCTATGCCAGTTCTGTTTGGAAGCAACTGCACATCCAAACCCACGGAGGATGAAAGTGGATAGATTTAGGCAAGAGTACCACTCACAGAGCTCCTGAAGAGGAGCAACAGGGGAGCTCTCTGAAGTTGAGTCTCGTTAAATTTTCATTGAAGGTCAAAGCCCAATGTATGGGAAAAGGATTCTACAGGAGATGATGTGCATTCATTGTTCTCATTTCTGAACCTGAAATGAATGCTGTTCTTCATCCCCAAAAAGAGAAGAGTTCCGCCCCAGTGTACCGCTGGCAGACAGGCTGCTTTTTGCCAAATCCCACCCATACTTTTTCATTGACTCACTGAGGCTCTCTGGTGGACACGTAGCCATGTTGCAGAGTATTCTTTGATGTGTCATACCCCTGTAGCGTTTGCCTTTAATGCAATTGTACTGTTTTTGACGCTTTTTGATTTTTCTTAATTCACTTTCGAATTCACCCTAAGAGTCGTACATCATGACGGGACATCACACTACACTAGTATGGAATTCTGAACTTTAGCTCGCGTCGCATCTAGATAGAAATGTGATTCTTAGCATGCACCACACTTAGAATTATGAACCTAGCTTGCGTCGAATCTAGATAGAAATGTGACTGTTAGCATGTATCGCACCTAGGTGGAATCTCACAATTGCAAGGACAGCAATGCCAACTAACCAACCAACTAACAATTTTATCCCTCTGCATACACCTCTCAAACTATAACCAAACACAACCACAAGCCTAAAACGCAGCAATCTGCACAAACTTCACAAAAATGCAACAACAAAACAAATCACACATAGACTTGCACAACAGCACACGATGACTACGGACCATGAAAAACCCCACGCCCAGCCAACGGACCCACCGGCTGAGGCTGCCAACAGCACATCACTGCTCTCTTGCACTTTTCCAGCTTATTCCCACTAACCCACCCCCTCTCCTCCCCTTTTTCAGAGCCGCCAGAGCGCCAGGGGACCACTTCGGTGGTGATAGTGCGCGGTACAAATGTCCTTTAACATTAACATTAACATAACAAATGGATTCCTTTGCTACTCTGGCTTTTTTAGTGTCGTTTGAGTAATAAATGTTCACATTTATTTAGGGCCCTGTGTCAGGACCTTAGCCGCTCCCTCTTTTCACACTATTGCACCTGGATTATTTGAAAACTACACCCTCCCACCTCCACCTGCCACCAGCATCTTTGGAACAGTTCAGATTTGAGGTAGGCAAAGGGAAGTTCCAGGATCTCCAGAGAACCCACTATTCCAGTTACACATTGCCCATGTCAACTATGCTCTTGGCCTGCCACCCTTTGTAAATGGCTGGATTGGATATTTTGACACTGGATCTAGAGTGTAATATCCTGCTACCACTCCCCGCATCAATTTTTTATTATTCTAGTCAATTCTGCTCAAGGTTATGTGTGCAAAACTGGCATTGCATGAACAAAGTAACACGCTGATATTAAGTAAATATTTGTGAATATTATATTTTGGCTTTTAAACTGCTACTGCTTTGATTTTGTTTTGCTGAGGCTATAAGTCACTAATAGCATAGATCTATTAGGCAATAACTGTACTCTACTATGTAATTATGGGGGTTCATGTTTAGACTTTGTTAAATAATTGTCTAATATAGGGTACAGATTTCAGCTAATAAAGTTGATCCCCAAGAGATTGCCAGAGGCAGCCGCTGCCTTGAACTGAATATTCATGTTAAGTGTCTGGCACGAGTACAGAGTCTGGAACTGCCTTAAAAGAGCATATCACACAAGACCCACCATGCAACATATCATTCAATGGTCTGTAAAGGAACATGTTAATTAGCAGACAGTACCTGAGAGCAACGCTTATACATGGTGCTTTATTTATTGGGTTTATCGGCCACGTCGTTCACACGTCTCAACACAATTTTGCCCCATTGTATCTTCCATACTGGTCCTTCACAGCCTTTTGACATTCTGTTTACCATTTCAGCATAAAATGGCTCCTTGCTATTCAATGAGGTGGAAGCACTTGCACCTTTAAGCTTGGGACCTGGCCACAGGTGTGCTGCAAATAGGAGGAGAGTGCGACATAAGCATTATTTCAAGCACATAGGCATTCCGGTGTCTGTCACTCTTTGTAGCAGTGGTTGCTGTGGGGTGGAAATTCTGCCTGGTGCCCCCATGATAGACGGCGATCATAGGTCAATCCTGGTGTGATCCTCAACAATTGGGCAAATGCCTCATCAACTCGAGTTTTGTATTGAACACGCTTCGGCCAGAGACCTTTGGTGCATCAGAAATGCAAACATCAGTGCTTAACATCATAAAACAAATAAAACAAACATGTAAACAATATTCCATTGGACCAGGGAGCATTGGAGAAAAGTATATAATACATTGAATGCATTACTCTTTGACTGTGATCTAGAAAAGAATTTGGATGTGTAGATCAGACCTCCAAAATTAAACATTAAGATTGCATTAACCTAATGTATGATGACCTGAGTACCTTGAGACTACCCTTGTCTCAACAGGATTTGGGCAACTGCAGTTAGTCCATGAAAATGTTTATGTTGTAATCAGATGTCACATTTGTCAAGCCTTCACAGATACACAGAAAAAAAGGTAAGATTGCATGCCACAACAATTCAAACTGTTACTGGAGGGACACTCATTTGTATCCTGTGACGAACATTCAGATCCTATGTTCGCATGAGGCTGTGCCAGTCTTTATGATTCAACCAAGCTAGAATGTTATTTCTCAAAGCCTCTTTTAGTTTGCTCCTTGCTGGTGGTACAACGTTGTTACATCACCAGTATATTTTATGATGAGTTTTTTGCCAAAAACTTTTCTCACCTTAGCTATATAACTGTAGTTGTGAAAGATCCATTCTGCAATATATAAAAAGTGTCAATTTTCTTTGTCATATGTCAATGGCTGGAGTAGGAGCATGCACTGATTACATTCACACTAACTCCCACACCACAGGTTTTTACTGGTTTCACTCATCAGGAAGTGACATCACGTAGCATTAAGGGCATGTCTTAGGTTCTAAGATCTTTGCCACCAAACATAAATAAAATAACAAATATATTCCCAGAGCTATATCTTCCTTTAATACAACGATGATGCGTTATTCTGGACTACCAGACATGCAGGGGTATGCTAAGAAACACATAGGCTACCACAAAAATCATCTCCCACAGTTGTTGCTGGTCGACCAGGCAATATTGGTTAAAGGATTTGCATTATTACAATATTGCAATATTCATTACTCAGAAATGTCTTTAAATATGTTGGTAGAATATTAGATTTTTTGGCTGAAAATGTCCCTTAATAAAGATCTTATATGTTTTGCATTCCTCCCAATTTCTATTCCAAGCTGTCGGCCAGCAGTTATCTTTTGTTCTTGTGGGATTTGACCATAGAAGCGTTAGATCAATGCCAGCTTTCTGCATTTGAGTTGTACAATATTGTTCCCATGTTGTTTATGGCATTGAGTTTTTTGTTTCTAAAAGCTTTGCTATGACAGGTATCAATGTATCTTGTTTTTTGTCTTTGTTGGTGCATTTACCGTACAATGATAACGCATTCCATATAACTGATGCTTCCAATGAGGCCCAGCTCGTAGCGTATTATTTGTATCCGAAGATTTTGCAGCATTGGTAATAACGTGTTCTAAAATCGTCCTTCGATGAAGTCCCATTTTGGGTAACTTTCCGGAGGTTTGGTGTGGGCTCCATACATCACTGCTGCAATCACTTTTTCTTTTTAACATTTTATCAGTGGTAGATATGAATAAGAACCATATTTTGTATGTATCATGTTTGCCTGTGATATTTGTGACTGTATCTTTGCCTGCACCGTGATTTTGTATTACACATCTGATTCATGATTATTTATATTGATGCCCAGATATTTGTATTCATTAGTTATTTCTACTATTTCTTTGTGACTACGCTATGTGAATAGTTGCTGTTTTCCTACGAGTGCTCTTGCTTGTAGCTTAATGACATTTGATTTAGCTATGTTGATTTTTAGTTTGTTCTGTTCCGCAAAACGGCTTAGTGCCTTTGTAGGCCTATTGGATTTCTATCAAACAGCACCAAGTCATCCGCATATAATAAATGGGATCTTGTTGATCAAGTTTAGGTGAAAACTCTCTTACGGCATAAATATGGTTCTTAAATTCCCTGATGTAGTAATTAAAAATGGTGGCAGCTAGGACACATCCTTGCTTTAATCCATGGGTTATATGAATGTACTTGGTTAGGAGACCCTCTTGTGTCAGCTTCAACTGGACTGTTGTTTCTGTATAGAGTTGTTGTATTGCTTCCATGATGCGTTTTGGACAGTCATCCTCTATACGGTTTTTCCCATAATAGATCTCTGGATACGGAGTAGAAGGCTAGCCGGAAATCAATAAATGCTATATATAAGGGTTCTTTAGTGAAACATATTTGATTTGTTAAAGCCGTTATTATTAAGAAATGTATTGAAGTTCCGAGGCCTCGTACAAAACCCGACTGATATGAGTCCACTAACTTCTTTTCAGTTAGACAGGTTTTTAGATCTTTTAGATTGAGGTGAGCAAATATTTTCCCTGTGGTGTCTAACAGTGCAATTGGCCTGAAGTTGACATGCAAACTTCTATTTCCTTTTTTGTAAATTGGTATTATGATCAAATGTTTCCAACTCTTCCGGATTATACCTGTGCCTTTTATTTCTTTGAAAATGTCATTTATGATCGCGCCCCATTGATCTGGATGTTTCTTCAGGGTTGCATTGCTAAGGCCTCCCGGCCCTGGGGCACGTGAGTTGTTCAGTTTCATGATTAATTTCAGAATATCTATCTGATCGAAGTTGAAATGGGTGAAAAACAGTTTTATCTGTCATCAGGTTATATTTTGTTGCTGTCATTTGCACGGAGGCTTCTGATATGTACTCTTCCCATGTGACTTCTGATGTAGGATTTAGAAGTGGACGTGCCGGTGTGTCTTGCTTCATTTAGCAATTTGCATATCTGTTGGCTTGATTTGGAGGCCAGAGCTGATATCAATTGCGCATTATTTTGCTGTTATTTTGTTACTGTATGATTTTTTGTGAAATGTTTGTATTTTGTACGAAAGGAAGCTTTACAGGAAGTGGACAATAGTAGAAATATAGGAAACAAGCACTGGCAATGCCAAAGTTTGGGCTTTTGTGTAGGCATGGGACAGGCTCTACCTTAGTAGTATTAACCGCCCATTGATGGTAGCAGCTGCAAAATGGTGTGAGTACCTCGGCATCTCACAAAAAACAACCTCCCTCATCAAACTCTAATACAATGCTATATGGAAAAATGCACTTTCTGTCATATATTTTGAATTTTAATATCTTTTGTATTTGATCCAATTGTGCAAACTTAATACAACAGCAGTAGCATGTTTATAGAAGGCTAATACATATACATATATATATAAAAACAGCAGTTTTAAAACAAAAACTTTCAATGTTTCACATTAAAAACGAGAGACACAACACTAATTCCATTATACACAAATACACTCGAAAAACATATAGGGCCTAATTCACCGAAGCATTTTGTAATGGTAAAGCCCCAATGGAAAAAGTTCTGTAAATTAGGCCCATAATGTGCAAAACCTGGCCCTGATGTGCAAATACAGCATATTAAAGTGCAAAGAGGCAAACAGTACAAATCAAATATCAATAGGTTGTACTGGAAATCAACCAAACACCATTACTTCATACAGTGTGTCACATTGATTTTCAAACCACACGCACATCAATCAGTTTACATTTAGTATAAAAGTTAATCATGGGCTCAACTCAGCTCAAAAAAGATTAAATCCTATTTAAACAATATGGGCTCAACTCAGCTTTAAAGATTCAAGTATTTGAGGGTTCGACTCTGCTCGAATGCAGCTCTTTGGTAACCCTGAATGGTAGGATACTGTGACAGTATCCTGGAATTCAGTATTACTGGTGGCTAAGAAAATGATACAGAAGGGACATACAAACGCGATTCATTATATAAATGGGCAGATCATTTTATCCACAAAGATGGCCCGCGCCTTTCTGAGGGATGCACGGCCGTACAAATAATGAGCTGGTCAGCCCCTGTGCATAGCCATTAGTGTCTGGAGGGAGCTGCCAATAGTAATGTATGGCAGGGTCCCAGCAGCCAGCTGGGTGCTACGAGGAGCGTGTCATTAGGAAATGCTAAGGAAAGACATGGAAGTGGGACATCAGCACTTAGTCCATCTTCTGGTCCATTGAAAAGAAAATGCATGACAGGGTCAGCAATAATCCTGCTATGCATTGCACGTCGCCCTGTGCCTCTTCCAAGTGGACGCTGGGAAATTTGGCACTTTTTTGCACATTTCAAAAGAGCATTCCATTTGTGCATTTGGGCTGCCTTTTGAAATGAATGTGCATGGTGGCAGAAAAACGTGTATCTATGTTGTTTTACAGTCATAGTAAAACATAGCTCCCCTTTTAATGTGTGTATTTTCTCCCTCTGTGTGTGCTAAGCTCTTCTCCTATTCCTAAGAGCAACACTATTAGGCGTTATTATTACATAACGTAATAGCATTTAATAATTTGACTTTTGAGGGATGAAGGGAGATGAGTCGTGCACAACGGAATCCAGACACCAGGCAGACAGGATACACGAGCCTTTCCGCAGCAATCCTTCAATAAATGGCTCCTTTTTCAAAGCAAGCAACATATTTCTCTGTTGTGAAAGCGCACTCCTTTGCAGAAGACGCGAATGATGCTTTGTACCATGGCATTAGGACTACACCAAGGAACGTCTTGTGTGCTGCCATTAGTCAAAATTAAACACTTAACTGCTCCCAAAAGCGGCGCCATCTCACCAAATAGCTTTTCCTGGCAAAGTCTCGAAATAGCGGCTTTAAGAAATTAAGTAACACAAGGGTGCTTAGATAAAAAATAAAATAAATAAACATGAACATGGTTGCAGGTTCGAAACAGCAATTGCACTGAGAAAACTAGTAAAATGCTAGAGAACATATAGGTCTGTGGTCGAAGTAGGCAGAGAAATGTGCGGCTATGTTGGTACGGCACTCTTTCTTGGTCTCTTGTTTGCAAAGAATGCATCACTGTCCCTTGGCAGGCAGCCCTGACGAAGGAGGCGTTCAGCCAGGGAGCACTCTGCATGTCAGCTGAGGCTTTTGGGAGGCTAAAATGAAATGATTTCCTTAACCACAACCCCCTCTTTAGTCCATAGTATTCCTCTGTGGCGGCCATACACATTCCACTTAGACATGGATGGCTACCAGGGTCTTGGCCACCCTCGCATAACTTTAATGGCTGAAATGCCCACACGCATAATAGCACCTCCCAAACGCTCCCAAATGTTTTGGGACTGCGGACCCTCTGAAGGAGTTTAACCAAAAGCGTGTTGTGACCATAATTATGGTAATAGGCGCTATAGCAAATAACAAAATGAATGATTGAATTAAATGATACCCTTCTCCTATTCATGTACTTGTTTCACACTGTATTTTCTGAAAGCTTCCCAAAACAGTAAGGTGGGGTATTGGCATGATGGGAAAGCAAGCAAGATAGTACAGTCCATCAATGCACCATCTGCCTGGCCACTTAGGCAACATACATATCACTTTCCCAAACATTGTTAGCGTGGTTTTCCAAAAGCATATGAGATGAATCACCCATCTACAAGTGAGTAAATTCAAGCAAGCAACAGCATGCAACAGTGATTATGGGTTGTACCAAATTAAATGCCCATGCCGGCTTCCTTATTCAGAGAAACGGCCAGAGCTGTCAATGCGAGACTAAGGGCCCGATTTATAGAAAAAGTGCAAAGACTCCACAAAGTGCTCAGCACGTTTGCGCACAACTGCACACGAAAGTCACTTTGCGCGTTTCACGTATTCACGGATTTCAAAGGGCAAACTAGACTAACTCTTGACGCTGTTTTACCTTCTTGTTTTATATTGTGCTTTTAAAGAATACTTTTAGATCAGGCTGTTTTAAAAATCGTGCTCATCGTTGATACTAGAATCTTATTGCCTAGTGGAAGTTGACTGCCATCAGGCTTTTAGAACTTTACATGTTTCTGCGTTGAAGCTTGTGACGTGCTAGGACTGTGCGTGTCCAGTTTCCTTTCTCAGTATAAGTCTGAGTTGAGGAACTCTGCTTCACCTGCTATGAGTCAATTTTCAACGTGAGTAAGTTCTATAGTTAGCACTCAGGACGATACACCACAATCTTTCTTAAAGTCTTTGTCGCTGGGTGATTCCGATGTTTTAGATATTAATAAGCCTACACAAATGCTAGTTTCAGTCTCATGTCTTTGGCTGTCACCAGTTCTGTTTTGATCGATGACATAGGGCCTTATTACAACTGTTTCGGTAGGCAACAATGGCGCCGCTAGTGCTACCGGCGACGTTGTTGCCATGCCGCAACATTACGAGTTTGCTTGCGGGTGCCGCTCTGGATGCCTGGTCAGACCAGGCGTGCAGAGCGGCAGCCGCGAGCAGACCTGGTAGCATCGGTACCATTATGAAAGATACCGCTGCTACCATCCTCCCCATTCCCATTGAGCCCTATGGGTGCTCAAATAGGAATGGGGACGTACCGGCTCTGCGTCCCGCGAAAGGGAATTACCGGGCCCTCCAACGTTGGAATGGCCCGGTAAGTCCCCTTTTGCAGGATCCAGAGCCGGACCCAAATTTGGGGGTAGCCATGCCCTCCAAACTCGTAATGAAGCCGATAGTTATGTTTGTTTTTGCACCAACTCCTAAGCCCTTTCACTTCTTTGCTAAGTGATGAGGTGAATGCAGATTCCTCTGCTGCCTCTGCTGTGCACAATAATCTGTATCTACTTTTGAAAGTAAAATTAGTGTAGCCCTCCTTAACACTCGCTCCATTGTTAAACATGCCACGGAGGTGGCAGGTTTTATACTTGAGCCCAAACTTGATTTTTTTCTGTCTTACATAGACTTGGCTAACTTCTGTTCCCAACCATGCTGCTCTTCTGGCCACCCCAGTCAGTTATAAGATTGCCACAGTGGACAGGAAAGAAGTTTGTGGGGAGGAGGGTGTCGCTGTCATATATCAAGAGACCTTCAAGATACACATGCCTAACACTCCCTATATTGATAACTGTGATTCGTTATTGTTGAAACTTTGGATTGATCACAACACAACTGTCATTTTTTTTTAACATCTATCGCCCTCCCACTAAATCTTCTTTATTCAAAGAACAACTGCTTGCGTCAATTGTCGATATGATATGATATGGCATTTATAATGCACCTATACACAAGTGTATCGATATATTTAAGGCCTCATTATTTTCCTTGCTTCTTAGTTATTTCAACCTTTGGGAGCAAGATGATTCGGATTAATTTGCAAAATCGTTATTAAGAGCTCTCCAAACTCTCGGCTTTTCCCAGCTTGTCACTTCACCCAGACATAGGGATGGGCACTCTTTACTGTATCCTTTCTCATAATCTTATTACTTCTTCCCCTATTTTTGAGTCCTGTCCCTGTGTCCCTGGTCACATCATTTTTACATCTGTTTTGAACTTGATATCCCAAGCAAATATAGACAAACACCGAAATTTTCTGGGCCACAAATTCTCACTCATATCTTAAAGAAAGACTCCCCCACAGCCTTTTCAGCACTGGTCACTAACTTAGTGAAGCCGCCTCTTACATGTCAAAATACTTCCTTGCTGGTTCAGCACTTTCTAGACATTACATCCTCTGCTATTGATACTCTAGCTCCCCTTACTCTGAAAAAGATCTGAAGGTCCATGCAAACTATGGTTTCCAGACGAACTAGTTGAAGCCAGGAAGCTGAAGAGGTTACTAGAAAGACTCTGGAGGGAATCTCCTACTGCTGAAACTCTCATTAATTATTCTGCTGGTGCATTAGAATATAAACGAGCTATTTTTATGGCAAAAACATTATATTTCTATAGAAGGGTTGCAAATGCTGAATCTAATAAGAAAGAACTCTTCACAATCCTTAAGGAACTAGAGGGAAAAACGGACTCTGGAAGATCTATCCAGGCTAGTAATGCCTGGTGTGATGAACTAAAATCAGGCTTCTTCTCCAAGAAAGATGAACATTAAGCTAGTATCAAAGGCCAACGTAACTCCCAGTTGGTGGAGGAAATATTTACTCCTCTGACTTCTTCTAGGGTGATGATCACACCAAAAGTTCCTTCTGTGTTTTCTTTAGTGTCACCTTCTGAGGATGCCTTTGTAACTATTGTTCGGGGGATGAAATCTACATTGTGTGCCTCTGACTTTTGGCCGGCTTCCATTATTAAAGAGTCTATTAATACCCTGCCACCATTATTAACCAATATTGTTTGCTCATCTTTTCTTACCTCCCATGTTCCATCTAGTCTTAAGGAGGTTTGGATAACGCCTACTTTAGAGAAACCTTTTCTGGACACCGCTATTTTAAATTATTACCATTCAATAACCAATGTCTCCTTTTTGCTAAATATTCTGGATAAGGTCGCTTACATACAGTTACAGGAACATACTGAAAAATGTGATCCCTGACGGGCCTGTCAATCTGGCTTCCATGCCATGCATGGCACTGGACCTCCGTGCAAGCCTCTATGAGATTGTAGATATGGGCAGCCTTGCAGTACTGTTGGATCTGTCTGCCGCCTTTGATCTAGTGGACCACTTGCTTTTACTTGATAGGATGAGAAATAGAATAATTTGTTCCGATCTTGCGATAACGTGGTTTCCTACTTTCCTTGGTCCTAGATCAGCTAAGGTTACCAATGGGAATTTTAAGACCTCTCCTGGCTCCCTTATTTGTGACATTCCCCAGGGTGCCTGCTTGTTTCCTACTCTTTTCAATGTGTATGCAGGTGTTGTGTTCACTCATTATGCTGATGACACCCAGCTTGTCTTAGAGCTATCGGGGGATTATAATTCTGATTCAGCGTATGTGAATAACATTTAGGCGGAGTGGCGGTGAGTGGCAGTCCTGCAGTCTGCTACCCCCATTCCAGTGTTTCCAGTGTTTCTTCAGTGTCTACCTTTGCTGGGAGGAGTGTTTCCAGCCAACCCTTCAAAACCTCATTGACTCCGCGGAGCGGAGCGGACACGGAGTGGCGGTGAGTGGCAGTCCTGCAGTCTGCTACCCCCATTCCAGTGTTTCCAGTGTTTCTTCAGTGTCTACCTTTGCTGGGAGGAGTGTTTCCAGCCAACCCTTCAAAACCTCATTGACTCCGCGGAGCGGACGCGGAGTGGCGGTGAGTGGCAGTCCTGCAGTCATGCCAGGCAAACTGGCAACGACTGCTAAGATCGCCACTCTACCAGCCGGCCACGTCGACCAGGAAGAAGAAACGGGCCGTTGTTTAAGAAGTTCAAGAAAGAACTCTGCACCAGAAAGCACAAACACCTCTTCTGAACACATCCAACTTCCCGGTCTTCTCAATCCTGTGATCATGCCGCACCGACCAACAAAGGGTGCCTCACCTACCATTCTACCCTTGCTCGGCTGCGAAAAGAGAAAACCCGGACCACCCAGCAACCCTCATCTGCATCATATCCCTCAACCTCCCCATGGAGCTGAATCTCCTACCTTGGACGGCCGCAGCGACGTGCCTCGATTGTCCTCCGCAGCTCTTGTGGCTCCCGTCTGCTCGCAGGCTCCTCCAGCCAGAACCGAAGCTCCGCTGCCCCCCGGAGGGGGGACAGCGTTGAGACCTCCGGTCGGGCTGTTTGGCGTATGCGTAGGCGCGCTGCAACTCAGCAGACCTGCGTCCCCGAGGGGGGTGGAGGTCGCGCCTACCCTCTTAGCGAGGCCGGGCCCCGACGAGAAAGAAGTGGGCTGCCAGATCGCCCACAGGGCTTGGGGGACGCAAGAGGCAGCGCATACACCAGAGTCAGCGGAGACTGAAACCACTCCAGCCGCACCTACAGCCCCGCCCCCTACCGTAATAACGGCAGTTGCACAGGTCCATCAAAGTGCTAAACGCACCGTCAGCTCAGTGGACGAACTACAGTCCCCAATCGACGTTGATTCCTCGACTCAACCACCTAATGTCCTAGAAGTGAACCTAACTTCGACAAATTTGAGAAAAAGATTACGGACTGCAGGAGACTTCCTTATTAAACAAAAAAAAACCCACGTTAAAAAAGACCAAAAGAAGACACCAACCCCACTGCCCAAACAAGGAGAAAATGTAAATCAGGGCAAAGCGAACAAGAAAACCTGCGTGGGTAAAAAAAATTCAAAAAGGGCGATAAAGAAACCACAATCGCCTTTGAAGCTATTATCAGACTTCTTCCGCAAACATTCCAAGGAAATTCAAGATAAATGTCAAGAACTAACAGATGCGGAAATGTTGGAAGCTGTAAACGAAAACACCCCCCTCGAAAACAGCGTAGGCTGGTGCCTCCGCTAAGAAACCTCTCACCGCCCCCACTAAGAAGGGCGGGCTACCTCTCCCATAACATAAACAAAGACAACTGGCAATTTGCAGACAAACCTACACCATCAATCTCTTCGACAAAACCTGCCTTACAGCCTAGGGAACAAGTACCCGTCCAAGATGAAGCTGCTATCACTCTTTCAGCCTCTTTGCCGACAAGGATTACAGCTGTCAGGACAGAAGCGTTGGCTTCAGCCCAGGAGAACCCAGAAATGTCGACTGTCATAGAGCACGAACTGGTGTCGCGGGCCCTGACTCAGTCAGACAACGACCTTCAAACGACGACGCCGAGCGCCGCTACGAAAAGCCAAAGTTTAGCCTGTGTAGGTAGAAGCCTGCTAATTAGACCAAACTCTCCTCAAGAGGCGATACCAACGCATGCTCAAGACACCTTAACAGATACCTATGCCAGCGAAAAAGATCTAGTGGCAACGCCTCCTTTCGTGGGGTGGGACGAGCCTAAATCAGCAAGCAAACAAGTCTCAGGAAGCAACCGGAGCAACAAGTTACCCTCAATGTCCAAACCTAACCCACAGTTTGAGAGAACCCTGGATTCCCTTTACTCAAACCTTAATAACTATAATAACCAAAGAAGACATTCATTAGACCACCCCTCTAGAACGTCCACCACGGGGCATACCCCAATTCGCTTATCGTCCCTCCCACGAAATAGACTTTCTTCTCAAAGCACAACAACCCCAAAAGACCCTTTACCAAAAAAGCTAGACATGTGCACCCTGATGTCACCTTTAACGATCACCCTTGCTCCATTCACCAAACTTTACGAAACAATCGGAGACACCTTGAAAGACCAGATCTCAATTCAAGCGTCCATGTCAACCAAATTGACCTTCCTAGAAGGATACATAATGGCTCTTGATACGAAACAAAAACACACTGAATGTCGTCGGCGTCAGCAACCTGTTTCATCTGGCACAACTGTAAATTGTCCTGAGAGTGTGGATTCCTCGTGGCAAGCAGAGATACCACGCGAATCCAAGGGGACCCAAACAACATCATTTATTGACTTAACAACATCGGTTCCTGCACTAACAGCAACAGAAAAGAACGTAAAAGAGCCATTAGAGGCCATCTCAAAATCCAGAATAATCACAACCGTCGCATCAATATTTCAACATCAAGCCGCCCCAAAGGGCAAACTCCTGCCCCTTCTAAAAATTCCAGCAACCCATCCTACCCAATTGTCTGCAGCAAAAGAAAAGCAAAGAGTAATATCGGAAGAAAGTGACCCTATTAACCTTTCACCAAGAGGGGTCGAGGCCTTCCTAAATAACAAGGACTTGATGAACATTTCACAACATCTAACGGACTCGACAACACCTCAGTCATTGAACGACAAACTCACGCCAGAAACAGTCAAACGATTAGCTCAACTACAAACAGGATCCAACGCCGAAGAGTCAGGGCCTGAGTCTCCATTTCTCACCCTTGAAAATCGTAGAAGGAGAGCCACCAGGAATCATGAGGACTTGCGGAAACCTGAACCCCATCGATCGAATCATAATTCAAAGAAAAGACCAACTCACCAAACACATGGAGTAAGAACGCGAGAAAACCGCTCTCACAACTTGAAAGGACGCAACGAAGAAACTCAACGCCTCAGATCTGACGTCCGACGATCAAGCGACCGCTTGCAAAGAACTACTAATAGATCCACTGCAAGCCGAAAAACCCTCTTAGACCACCTCCGCAAAAGACCTCAAATTAGATGCATCCTAAAACTAGAGCAAATTTCAGGCAACCGGGATAATGTAACTTTAAACAGAGGAACAGTTCTTGACCTGTTTATTTATATCCCGAAACTGTGTGCGGTGAAGTCAGCTGATCTCCAGACAGTGGACCCAAGCCATATCAATCTTAAGGCGATTTCTCACCTCTACATCTCATCCTCAACTACAAACAAAATACTAAGATCAGCCGCAGAAGACTTGTTAGCGATGGGCTATAATCTAACTGAATCTTCAAGAAAAATAAAAATACTCAAACCCTCAGATTCAGAAGAGCGCTCTAACCCTTCAAAGGGAAATACGGATAGGAAACAAGCCTCTCAAAAACAACACTGCTCCACAAAGAGATCCCGAGTTATTCAAACGCGGAAAGAGCCCGAAAACCCGACTTACAAGAAAGACCCGACGTCATCTATAAAACCATCTGATCAACACTTATTATCTCGTGATCAACCCCAAAATACTCCACCCTCTCCAGCACCACAAAGAGATAAGCGGGAACAACGCCAAATGAGAAGCCCACAGAAAATACAAAGGATGGTTGAAAACGAGACTTACTCCAACGTGGTAAAATCTCTTCCAGCGTCCACACTTGAGACAATGTGGTCATGGCTGCCAAAGGCTCTGAAGCCTAAACGCCAAAAATAGCCACTCAAGTACAAGACCTACTGTGACACGAACGAAGATCAACAAACTCCGAAGCACGAACAAATGAAGGTTTGCTCATGGAACACCAGAATACGATATTATTTGTCTCCAAGAGACCTGGCTTCTTCAACCCCCGATTATCGATGGCTACGAGACAAACATAGTTGCAGCCAAAAAAGGCTCAACAGGAAGGCCGACTGCCGGCCTACTCGTGGCAATCCGAAGTGGCCGTGGCCTAACAAACATCAAAAAATTAAAAGAGACCCACTACATGTTAATGGTGAAGCTAAACTGGTCACCTGCTACGGAGACTAACACACTCCAGACAAAGTCAATGATTATCATCACCATATACTGGAACCCGGCCACAATAAATACCCAAAAATTCATCAAGGTACTGGAACGAGAAATTGACTGGATTTATCTAAACCAGCAAGTAGACCACATACTCATATGCGGGGATCTCAACATCAGTTGTCAAAACCTTGCTGACCCTCCTACTTCAAAATCCAAAGGACCACCAACAGACGAAAGGGTATCCAAATGGTTGAACTTAATGGACTCCAGAGCATTCTTCAACCTTGACCACGTCTTCTACGACCCAAAAAGATGTCCAACCTGGGAGAGAGCAAACTCTAAATCAACAATTGACCACATCTTCGTCTCTCGGCCATTATTAAATCTAGTAACATCATTCAACGTCATAAGAACAGAAGAGAGTGACCACAACCTCTTAGAAACCACCTGGTCTTCGGCCCCGCTTAAAAACATCTCAATGCCAACCAATATAGAACCAACAACACAAGGCACAAGACTGAGAATGAACGAAAGCGCAATAAGCACCTTGACGGTAACCTATAAAGATCTAACTACACGCAATCAGCCTTCGTTGGTCGACTATACTCCATTGTTGACTATATTCAGATTCCCAAGTGGAAAGAATAACCACACTAGACCCCAACAGAAGCAAACTTTCGATAAACTAATCTCAGAAAAGAAGAGGGAGCTAAGAAGAGCAAAAAGACAAGCATGGAAAATTAATCCCCAATCAGCACAAACTGTCATTACAACAGCAATCAAAGCCTACAAACATTGGCTGAAAGGCCATCGCCACAACCTCTATCAACAGGACGCAGAAAACATTCTCACGGCGATAAACGGCAACCACTCGAGAGACTTCTGGACTCTCATCCATTCAGCTACACCTGGAGCCCTCCCTTGCCAACTTAACGGAATCGCCGCTGCAGTTTGGGAGACCTATTTTGAAACCCTATTCCAACAACCAGCCACCACTCAGGATTTAGCGAGCGCCACTGACTCCCCATGGATCAAGTTAGATGACCCTGAAGACATCCAAATTCAAATAAGAAAATTAAAACCATCTCGTGCCCCTGGACCGAACGGCATAACAAACTTTGATTTGAAATCACATCCGGAAGCGTGGTCCTCACTCCTGAGCATAATCTTCAGCCGCTGCTCGACTTCTAAATCTATTCCACCATCATGGACCTGCGCGAACATTGTTCCGATTTATAAAAAAGGAAACAGGGCTGATCCAGCAAACTTTCGCCCCATAGCCCTTTTGGATCCAATAGGCAAACTTTTTGGTTCCCTTCTCTTGCAACACTTCACCAGGTGGGCAAACAACGCCCCTTGTCAAGACAACCTTCAAACCGGCTTCAAGAAGAACTTAGGCATGAACGCCAACATCCTAATATTGAATACACTGAAAAATAAGATCCTGGAAGGCAAACCCAACCTATACATCACGTTTGTGGACCTAACCCAGGCGTTCGACAAAGTGGATCGTGCAAGACTATGGCAGAAACTAACTCAATGGGAATGCCCTCCCGAGCTCCTGAATCCAATCAAGGCTCTGTACTCCAATACGTCAATGAGAGTCCAGTTAAATCAACAAGGGACCCTATCTGGGGTGATAAAAACAGCCAGAGGGGTAAAACAAGGCTGCCCGCTGGCACCTGCCCTATTTTGGACCTATCTAGGTGATTTTCAAGACTCAGAAAAACTAATCCACTCATTTCCACCTAAGTTAGGAGGAGCTCAGATCAGTCGCCTGCTGTACGCAGACGATCTGATCCTATTGGATCACACCCCAATAGGTCTCCAACGACAACTGAATAACCTGCAAAGATACATGGCCGAAAACAACTTGGAGATCAACGAGTCAAAAACAAAAACGATGGTGCTCCAAAAAACATCTAAATCGAAGGAAAAGATTCTCCTACATTTGGGTCCGACCCAAATCGAAATCGTGACTAACTTTAAATACCTGGGTGTCACGTTAGACAGCTCCTTAAAAGAAAAAGCTATGCAAGAAGTTCTCATCGCGAAAGCTAAGAAGCTATCCATATAGGGGAAGGCTATAGACATCAAATTTGGACGTTATTCGCTAATCCCATTGAGAGACTTTTATAAAAAAAAAGGTAATACCATCGCTAACCTACGGGACGGACGCTATGCCAAACCTCCCACCAGAGCTTTGGCCTAAATTGGAAGCCTCTTTTTGGAGAAGAATTCTTGGCCTCCCAAAATCGACCCCGATCGCCTCGATCAGTTAAACAGTATCCTATTATATAGGAAATGTATCATGCCAGAATCCCCGTACGCCTACCATCTGATAAACCAAGAACTGGAATTGAAATCATGCGAAACACTCCAGAACTGGGAATCCAAGATGCTCAACCTTTTATACTCAGTGGATAGCTGCAAGGATGAACTGATAACCAATCCAGTCAAAACCTCTAAAACAATCAAAGAGTGGGATTGGATAAAAATCCTAGAAACAGCAAATAAATACAAATTGACCAGCCACCTCCCACCATTCTTTAACAAACTGGACACTTTGCAAACATACCTCAAATTTTTCCCAAGTAGATCAGCTCGACTCTACTTTTTGAAAATTCGACTGAACCTCTTGAGAACAAACGAAATTTTGGCTATTAGAGGCTTAACACCAACAAACACATGCCGCTGTTGCAAATCCACCACAGAAAGAGAAACAATCTGCCACCTCCTCCTGAACTGCCCAGAGACACGCGACATCCGCTTCACCTACTTGAAGAACAACATCTCTGACTTTTCTTCACTAGACGAGGAAAATTGCTGGAATAAGCTGATCGCTGGCGACAAACCAGGCTGGGCCCTGGCGACTGTAAACATTATGCAATATATCATCAACGTGAAGCTTCCACTCCACATTCCGAACACTCTCCCCATCATGACTAACTAATCTAAAAGGATCTCATGAGATACACATAACCTGATCCTTCACGTCCCCGACGGAAGAAAACTCGTTAATCTGCTATCTTCCTTGTTTGGCCTTCGGACTAGAAGAAAAATTCAATTCAATCCACTGCTTTGTTAAAAAATCAGAAGTGATTAAATAAACAAAAAAAAAAAATAAATAACATTTATGCCATTCAGAATCGGATGCTTGGCATTAAAAAATAGAAAAACAGAGCTCTTTATTGTTGGCTCTAGACAAACAGTTGCCAAACTTGGTAATCAATATAGTAATTTCACTATAGCTGGCTGCCCCATTCCTATCAGTACCGCTGTGAAAACCTTGGGAGTTATTTTAGACTCAGGGCTAACCACGAAGCAGCATATCACACAGGTTAAAACATCTTGCATATATACAAATAAATTGCTCAAGCAAATCAAACCTTACTTGTCTCATGAAAGCCTTTCCTCTATAGCAACAGACCTTGTTAACTCGCAACGTGACTTTTGTAACAGCCTTTTGGCTGGAACATCAAAAAGGCAACATCAAGACCCTTCAAACGGCACTGAATAGAGCTGTCAAGGCGGTGTAAACCTTGGTCCTCGTGAATAGGTAACTCAGCACAGAAGACTCCTTCCATGGTTAACTATACGTGTATGACTAACAGGGCCCCTGTCTATCTTATAAATCGATTACAGAGGGCCCCTGTTAGTTGAACTCTTTGATCCAATGACTGCTTAAAACTCCATGAAGCAAGGTTCAAGCTGAAAAATATAGGTGGTTGGAGCTTTTCTGTTTATGCTCCCACTCTATGGAATACCATTCCTAAAACAATTCGTAACTTCTCTTCTCTGACCACCTCCAAGAAGGCCATTAACACCTATTTTTTTAATTCGAATGATCCGATTGATGGACTCTCATCATCTCTGTTATGTGTATCGGACATCGTTTCTGCATTTCTACTTTCCACTGCGCACTGAGGCCCTCTGGCATGTTGCGCACTATAAACGTTATTTAACATAACATGACAAAGTACCCCGACAAACAAAGAAAACAGAACTGTAGCAGACATGCCCACGGAACGCCCCCACACAAGCAAACACCATTACCAAAGACCAACCTTTGTGCATACCTGCATGTCCACCTTTGACCCACCATCCAGCACCCCGGCGAAACTGCACGCAGTCCCCCATAAGTCAAGGCTGAACCCCAGCAAAGCTGCATGCAGACCCCAATAAATGACGGTTGCACCCCTGTGAAACTGAACATACTGCTCTGTAAGTAACGGCTGCACCCCTGCAAATTGCACGCTGCCCTCTATAAGCAATGGCTGCACCCCACCGAAACTACATGTGGTACCCCGTAAGTAATGGCTGCACCCCTGCAAAACTACACACGGTTCTCCCGTAAGTAACGGCTGCACCCCAGAGAAACTGCACGCGGCCCCTTGTAAGTTACGGCTGCACCTCTCCGAAATTGTGCAAGGTCACCCGTAAGTAATGTCTGCACACCTGTGAAACTGCACGCTGTACCCCGTAAGTAACGGCTGCACCCTTGGGAAATGGCAGGCTGTACCCCGTAAATCACAGCTGCACCCCAGCGAAACTGCGCACCATCCCCCCTACTCCTAAGGCAGCCACGCTGCAGTCATATACCTCTAAGTCATAGCGGCCCCTCAAGTCCTGAGACTACCCACCAGCCTCTGCCACTACCCACAGGCAGCCCCACAAGTCCTGACACTACCCACCAGCCCCCCACATCTCTGCCACTACCCCCAGGCAACCCACTCAAGGCCTGACACCGCCCACCAGGCCCACACACCTATGTCACTACTAGGGGCAGCAGCAGGTGAATGGTGGAACCTGATATTTCCTGTCTGAACCTTCTTAAAGCCACTCTGTAATGTGTGAGCATCTGGGTTTGTGAGCAACTGCGCCTGTCAAACACGTTGGTTTCGGCTACCACCAAGTGGCCAGGACCTTGAACATCTCTGCACTGTATAATGGCTGTACTTTCAGTGTCTTTCTTCAACTCTATCCGCAGTCTTCTCCTTCTCAAAGGGGCCATGTTGACTATGCAGACTTAGTGACAAGTCCTTGACAACCACAAAGGTAGAGAAGGGGTAGTCTAGGGTATCCTACCCATGTCAGCCCCAGGCACAGTATCACTAGGGCAAGGCAGGGTACTTCTTCACACATCCTTTGTGATTGCTCCAAAGAAATGACCACGTCAGGTCCACAATGTCTCCAGAATATTGCCATGCAAGCTTAAACATACAGATGCCAGACTTACCACAGTTAAGAACACTGTCCATTGTCTGTTTTAATGTAGGCCCCTCAAAATTGCCATTCCAGTTTCACTTTATCTGCAGACAATTGGCCTGGGTACCCATTGGAAATTAATGTAGCTAAAAGAAGTATCTTAGAAGTATTTATTTGTAATTTGATAAATATAGAGGTGGTGAGTTAGACTAATCTTTCGGTAGAAATGTGTGTTTCATTATTCTGTGCTCATTGAAATGTGTATGTTTCTTACAAATTAAATGGATAATCAATATCTTCAGATTAATCAGCATTACCTTTCTTTTCATAATGCACAAAATTAAATGTTATGAGTGTCTGTTCAATAGGAAAACAATTCTCTGGCAATCACGAGCTGCTACCAACTAGTCTATATTTAGCATGCAGATTTCTATGAAGTGTGAGAACAATGTGCTATTTTGTTCCAGAGACTTGCCTCACAATTAAGAACGTGCGTTCACAAATGACAAGGTTTTAAGTAGTTATATGTCATGTAATGTTGTCTTTTGTGGGAATAACAAACGGTCGTAATGTTCTATTTCCCTTCATTTCTTGTGTCTATATTGTCTGTTATGCATATCCGAGCGGTCCCACAAAAGTCAGAGAAACGTTATTTTTTGTTTTGCTTGTTTCCATGCAGAGTGGAGAATTGCAAAGTGGGTATTGTCTAAATAAATTCTGCTGGGATTTGGGTGATCCATCTTCCTCGCCACTTATTACTACTGCAGACCTGATGAAATTCTTTACCCTGAAGAGTGCTTCCCCGACATTCATATGAGATACTCTGTGTCACAGATATGAGGCGATGGACACACATAATGAGACATGGAGAAAAAATGTGTCACCTCTTAGCCTATGATTGAAACTGAAAAATGTTTGTCCTGAAGAAGGCAGTATTAAATGACAGATAACTGATGAAACAAATGTCGATGAAATGTTTATATAGTGAAGAAAGCCTTTGGGAAAAGAACTAGAGAATGAATAGTGTCCTTATACTCCACAGTGGTCTTGGTTGATAAACACAGACATAGCCAGGGCAGGAAAATATCGACTTGATATGTGTGCATTATAAGAATAACATAACTGTGGGTGTATTTTAAAGCATTGAAAGTCTAGATAATATTGAAGATGACTGAGTAACATGAATATATCACTGAGACCATATTCAATAGGCCTGCCTTATTGGGAAAGTTAAAGAATATAAAAACTGTATATGGTGTGTGATTGTCAACAAAATGTGCTTCGAAAACCGCTTGTAATCGACTGATGAATTCAGCTTTAAAAAATGATGGGAGTCTTACTGAACAACTGAGTGTTATGAGTAGATGAGAGAAGCGTACAATAAAGCAGATGGGCAGTAAAAATGTATAACGAAATTCTCAGATTTTTAAAAAAATATAAAGATACTCCCTTCTGCTAAGTTAAGTTCTATTGATCCATCTCCCATAATATCGAAGAATACAGTGTATCCCAATATAGGATGCAGATGCCATCACCCACTATGCCAAAAAACACGCCACCTGTGAAGAGGGTGTATGGTGGAGAGCTGTCAGTCAGGTACTCTACTGCCACATGTCCAATAGTGAAACAAGCAAACACACATTTGCCCACACACACATACTCTCTCTCTCAAATACACACCCACGCATTCCAGCACACACATGTGCAAGTGTAAACATGCACAAACACACACACACACACCTGATTCACAAAGATTAGGTTTGGGGCAAATGTGGAGATTCCTGTGAGTTTTACACTTTCTACCTCATCTCTTGTTCACAAAGCCTAAAACTGAAGCAGATATTTGAGATAGCTTGAGATGCTGACATGCAAATATGATTCAAAGATCTTTGCTCAAGGGTTTGTCATCAATACTCCAGGAATCTTCGGAAATTGTCCCTTTTTAGATTTTGTGACTCAGTATCAGCCTACAGGCATCTCATCATTTGCCTCAATGCAAATATGTGTGGATCAAGCCCACTAGTGTTTGCATATCTTGCTCCAAGGCTTTGGGGTCCAGGTGCATCTTCTTCTATTGGGTTCTGCTTCTGTAGTGATCTACACAGGAGGCAAGATCCAGATATAGTGTGGCAGGTCAAAGATATAATTCAGACAACTGGACATCTTTGTGCAACACTTCAAGGTTTAATAAGGTAAAAGAAAACCCCTCAATTAACCCTATTGCTACTGTCTTTAGAGATTCCCTATCTAACAATTTAACGAAAAGGTGCTCGTCAGGACATTGTACTCAAATTAGATGCTCCTCTTGTTTTTCTCTGGCCTTACTTTCGTTCACAGTCTCCACAAACCATTAAAGCAAAAAGGGGAAACTCCTGTGCCCCTCCACACAATTCCAGGTAAATATTACAAGTTCCTTCCCTGTGTGTAGACATTTTTGGCTATATGATTCAATTGCTGGATGACATAATGTTTGGTGGTCCTTATGGGCCTGTAGATTCGGTTTCAAGTGACTGATTATAGTGCGCAAGGTGCTGCCTGTGGTTTTGATTAGCTTGCCGGTTTATACCTTGGACTCTCAGACGTGTGTCTCCTTTGGAAGGACTACATTTTTCAAACACACCCTTCTCCTTCACTCTTTGGAAATCCCCATCTAGGATATCAAATTTTGGTTCACACTTTGTCAACTTTGTGAGTGATTCATATTTATCCTAGTTTCTAGTAGTCCCTTTTGTATCAAGGAATCTTGTATTACTTCTTTGGAACTAAGTCTCTATTCTTCTATCATCTTGTAGGGTCTTCCATAAGTCTTCCGGAATGCCTCCTTCCCTCCCCTGGATCTCCGGTGCATAATTCAAACCAACCTTTATGGTTTTCTGCCCTCCGCCAAGGACTTCGCATAGCAGTTGAAAGTGGCCCCTTGGCCATCAGCCATGTTTTTTCCAGCGAAAGACTTCACCTTTTGCACACACCCCTCTCTTTTCTCCTCCTTCACTTCTCTGGTATCCCATTTCCGGGTATCGACTTCTGGTTCATCCCCTTGCTGTCTTTCATCTATTTTCTGGTATCTAGTAATCAATTTCTCTGAATGGGATTCTTGTATCCCTTTGGTTATAAAGCTCTGTTTTTTGCTAGGCCCGCAGCGCCCGGATGGTATTTGAGGAGTGCTGGTATTCTGAGTCTCGCGTGGAGTGCTGTGGAGCTTAACCGCCCTCCTCCCTCTCAGTTCCACATACCACATACATGGTATTCTAGTTGCTCCATCTGCAGCGGAACCTTCCTGCGGTTGATACTGCTTCCTTTCTCCCTCTTATGGGTGCCTTCTCTCCAGCACACCAGTCTTCCATGTCGGTCCCAGTTTGTTCTCTTTCCAGCACAGACCTTGAAGCTATGGTCCTCCGGCACTCCTGGGCTTGGCAGCGTCGTGCAGGCTCTCTGCCCACCATGTAGACTTTGTGGTCCTGCCTCCAGGTTATATCTACTCTGCGCTGTAGCAGTGACATCTACTCTTTGCTACTTCTTTCTGGCTGGCTGGATTCGTGTCAGCTCCTCTCTTCCTCCAGGCCAGGGTCTTGTCCCTTATATGCCTGTCTCTGAAATGGGAGACACAGTTCTATTGTCCTGGGTCTTCATTTTTAAGTAAGGTTTAGCAGCCAAGCATGTGCAAGCACCTCATTACATGAATATTATCATGGAAATGTAATAGCAAGCTAAAATGTGTTTCTGGCTGCTCTGAAAATGTCCCGAATTTAAGAATCTGCGGTCTGGTGGGGGGTAAAAGAATATGTTTGGAGACTACATTGCATGTTTATAACTATTATGCTTTGTGTATAAACATCAACAAATTGCCACACACCCATGCAACATGGTACAAACCCAGCTGTCATTTTATTAAATCCACCATGATTAGCTGAAGTGGAATATATATATATATATATATATATATATATATATATATATATATATATATATATATATATATATATATATAAAATCCTTAATATGTAGAGTACCACATGGCTCCATTTTGTCCCCACTACCTTTTAATGTTTTATCAAAGCTCCTATGTGACTTGCTCACTATACTGTGTGTCCAGTTTACTAATTATGCCGATGATACACAGTTGGTTTCTGAGCTGTCAGGAACTTATAAGGATGATGCCCAAATAGTAAACGATGTGTTTGAGCCATTCGAAAATGAATGGCAGCAAATTCCCTAGCTTTAAACGAAGAGAAAGCAGAGATACTGATAATAGGCACACGACAAAATTTTAAAAAGCTGGATGATCAGTATACAAGCTTTAGGCTAAATGGTAACAATATTAGAGTATCAGACCATGTGAAAACCCTTGAAGTCTTTTTTGATGGTTAGTTATCGTTTAAAAGGCATATTTCATACTTGAAATCTACATGTGCTCTTTTGGCAAATTTGTCCATATTTGGCGAAACAGAAAAGAGCTATGATTGATGGTGCAATCATAAATGCAAAATTGGACTACTACAACCGTCTCTTGATAGGTACATCCAAAACAAACGTAAAGAAGCTGCAAATAATCCAAAATTGAGCTATTAGGGCTGCCTATGGTTTGAGTCAGCGCTCTAAGATTTCGTCTGCCAGGAGAAAGCTGCACTAGCTCCCTGTTGAGCAGCGAATTTAATTTAAAGGTGCAGTATTGGTGTTTAAATGCCTATTAAGAAGTGCACCAAGTTATCTTGTCAACAAGATAAAAAGAGCCCCTGTAAGAAGAACCCTTTGTCCTAATGGAAATCAAATGCTGCATCAGCCACGATAGACACTTAAAAAAATTGGCAGAGCCAGCGTTAATTTTTGGGCTCCTACAATTTGGAATCCTCTCCCTCTTGATCTCGAGAACTGTGCATCCTCACTCCTTTTAAAAAACAGCTGAAGACACTGCTGTTTGATGGAGGGATGGTGTAGCTATTTAGTTCCTATTTTACCCTAGACTATCAGATCTCTACTGCAGTCTCTGTTTTATATGTTTGTCCATGTCTATGTGAGTGCCTTGAAGCCTACGGGTGAATGGCGCTATATAAGAAAAAATATAGATAGATAGATAGATAGATAGATAGATAGATAGATAGATAGATAGATAGATAGATAGATAGATAGATAGATAGATAGATAGATATAAACAGCATGGTGGTTAATAGTACATTATGAAGTGTTGCCAGGTAGCTAATTTCTGGCTTAGGTTGACATAAGAAAAAAAGGGGAATTTCTAATGGGAGTTGCAATATTTCTGTTCTAGACTCCTGAACCAATACTTACACAGGGGCTGGACCTGGGGGTTAGAGAGAAATATGAAGGATCAATCAAAGGTGCAAGATTTCTTGCAGGACAATGCCCAATATTGAAATCAGAAAAGGGAGAGAGCTGCTAAATATTACCAAGGGGAGAGCTGATACAATTGCCAACAGAAAGAGCTGCAAAGAGATGACCATGAGGGACAGCTATTCATTTGCTGAAGTTTCATCGGGGTGGAAATCTTGCTGGGGAGACAAGAAAAGCAGAGGCTGTGATTCTTCAAAAGAGCCTGAGAAAGAGAAGTGCTGTGGGATCCAATTGACTGAAGTGCTTGCTAGAATCCTGTTTTCCCTACAAGTGAAGCTGCTCAGTCCCTGAGTGCCAAGCCCATAAATTTCCAAAAGTAGATTGTCCAACAAAACATCAGTAGGGGGATTTATTTAATTAACCCATTCCATTTCATTGGTGGGTTCTTTTCCATTAGTGGGTGGGGTGCAAACTGTGTAGATCCATGGGGGTAATTCATAGAATTCAGCGCACAAGTGGCGCACGCGGCTGGCGCACAGTGTGCGCGTGCGAATCCCTGCGCCAGCCTTGTGCGCTAAAATCCATTTCCGCGCACAGCGTATTCATGGATTCCAGCCACCAAAACTAGCCGTGGCGCACAGTGGCGCAGCGACCCTGCAGTAGCGCCAGTTACGCCCCCAAGAACGCCTCTCGCGCAGGGAAAAGCCATCAATATACCCAATCCAGCGCAAAGGGCTGCGCTAACCCTGTACCAGCACGGCAAGCGGGCTACGTGTATCACTGGGGTACGCGGGAAGTACCTCACGCGATTGGCCCCATGCGAGCAGGGTACGCGTATTTCAGGGGTGCGCGGGAAGTTCCACACGCGATTTCCGCAGGGTACGCATATCTCAGGGGTGCGCGGCAAGTGCCACACGCGATTTCAGCAGGGTACGTGTATTTTGGGGTGCGGGGCAAGTTTCACACGCGATTTCAGCAGGGTACGTGTATTTCAGGGGTGTGCGGGAATTTCCACACGCGATTGGGCCCGTGCGAGCAGGGTACGCGTATCTCAGGGGTGCGTGGGAAGTGCCACACGCGATTGCAGCAGGGTACGTGTATTTCAAGGGTGCGCGGGAATTTCCACAGGCGATTTCATCATGGTACGTGTATTTTGGGGTGCGGGGGAAGTTTCACACGCGACATCAGCAGGGCACGTGTATTTCAGGGGTGCGCGGGAAGTTCCACACGCGATTTCATCAGGGTACGTGTATTTCGTGGTGCGGGGGAAGTTTCACACGCGACATCAGCAGGGTACGTGTATTCCAGGGGTGCGCGGGAAGTTCCACACGCGATTCCATCAGGGTACTTGTATTTCAGGGGTGCGCGGGAAGTTCCACACGCGATTGGGCCCGTGCGAGCAGGGTACGCGCATTTCAGGGGTGCGCGGGAAGTTCCACACGCGATCCCATCAGGGTACGTGTATTACAGGGGTGCGCGGGGAGCACCACACGTGAATTGCACGTGTGGGTCCTCCCAGGTGTTCCCTCTACACCCTCCACGGCCCCTGCAGGTGGCTCACACCACAGGGGCCTACCCTGCACATGTCCTGCAGGCACACCATCCACCATGGCCATGACCCCCAGCCAACCCACATGTCAACTTGCACTACTGCCCACCAACGCATGTCCCCCTGCACCCCCAGCCACCAGGGGCACCCTCCACCAGGCCCCCACCCATGTCTCCCACCACCCCCACCCCCCAGCAGTGCAGGGGCACCCTCCACCAGGCCCCCACAAATGTTTCCCACCACCCCCACCCCCCAGCACTGTGGGGCACCCTCCACCAGGCCCTCACCCATGTCTCCCACCACCCCCAACCCACAGCACTGTGGGGCACCTGCCAGCAGGCCCCCACCCATGTCGCCCACCACCCCCACCCCCCAGCAGTGCAGGGGCACCCTCCACCAGGCCCCCACCCATGTCTCCCACCACCCCCCAGCCACCAGGGGCACCTGCCAGCAGGCCCCCACCCATGTCTCCCACCACCCCCACCCCCCAGCAGTGCAGGGGCACCCTCCACCAGGCCCCCACCCATGTCTCCCACCCCCCCACCCCCCAGCACTGTGGGGCACCCTCCACCAAGCCCCCACCCATGTCTCCCACCACCGCCACCCCCAGCACTGTGGGGCACCTGCCAGCAGGCCCCCACCCATGTCTCCCACCACCCCCACCCCCAGCACTGTGGGGCACCTGCCAGCAGGCCCCCACCCATGTCTCCCACCACCCCCACCCCCCAGCAGTGCAGGGGCACCCTCCACCAGGCCCCCACCCATGTCTCCCACCACCCCCACCCCCCAGCACTGTGGGGCACCTGCCAGCAGGGCCCCACCCATGTGCAACTCATGTGCCCCACCACCCCCACCCCCCAGCACTGTGGGGCACCTGCCAGCAGGCCCCCACCCATGTCCAACTCAAGTCTCCCACCACCCCCACCCCCCAGCACTGTGGGGGACCCTCCACTAGGCCCCCACCCATGTCTCCCACCACCCCCACCCCCCAGCACTGTGGGGCACCTGCCAGCAGGCCCCCACCCATGTGCAACTCATGTCTCCCACCCCCCCCACTCCCCAGCACTGTGGGGCACCTGCCAGCAGGCCCCCACCCATGTCCAACTCATGTCTCCCACCACCCCCACCCCCCAGCACTGTGGGGCACCTGCCAGCAGGCCCCCACCCATGTCCAACTCATGTCTCCCACCACCCCCACCCCCCATAACTGTGGGGCACCCTCCACCAGGCCCCCACCCATGTCTCCCACCCCCCCTACCCCTCAGCACTGTGGGGCACCTGCCAGCAGGCCCCCACCCATGTCTCCCACCACCCCCACCCCCCAGCAGTGCAGGTGCACCCTCCACCAGGCCCCCACCCATGTCTCCTACCCCCCACCCCCAGCACAGTGGGGCACCTGCCAGCAGGCCCCCACCCATGTCTCCCACCACCCCCACCCCCCAGCAGTGCAGGGGCACCCTCCACTAGGCCCCCACCCATGTCTCCCACCCCCCCACCCCCAGCACTGTGGGGCACCTGCCAGCAGGCCCCCACCCATGTCTCCCATCACCCCCACCCCCCAGCAGTGCAGGGGCACCCTCCACCGGGCCCCCACCCATGTCTCCCACCACCCCCACCCCCCAGCACTGTGGGGCACCCTCCACCAGGCCCCCACCCATGACTCCCACCCTCCCCACCCCCCAGCACTGTGGGGCACCCTCCACCAGGCCCCCACCCATGTCTCCCAGCACCCCCACGCCCCAGCCACCAGGGGCACCCTCCACCAGGCCCCCACTCATGTCTCCCACCACCCCCACCCCCCAGCACTGTGGGGCACCTGCCAGCAGGCCCCCAGCCATGTCCAACTCATGTCTCCCGCCCCCCAGCAGTGCAGGGGCACCCTCCACCAGGCCCCCACCCATGTCTCCCACCACCCCCACCCCCAGCACTGTGGGGCACCTGCCAGCAGGCCCCCACCCATGACTCCCACCACCCCCACCCCCCAGCAGTGCAGGGGCACCCACCACCAGGCCCCCACCCATGTCTCCCAGCACCCCCACCCCCCAGCCACCAGGGGCAGCCTCCACCAGGCCCCCACCCATGTCTCCCACCACCCCCACCCCCCAGCCACCAGGGGCACCTGCCAGCAGGCCCCCACCCATATGCAACTCATGTCTCCCATGTTAGGCGGAAACCTGTGCAGTTCCCTCTGGGACCACTGCAAAAGATTTAGGACTACAGGCGTTTGGCGGTGAACCCACTTGGTAGCAGTCTGTACCACACAGATTCACTTGGTAGCTGTGGCTGAGCAGTCAGACTTCCCTCAAGAAGAGTTGAGCAGTATGTGGAGTATACAAAATAGGGCAATTCTTCACAGCAAGACAAGCAAACACGCAACGAGGCTTAGTGTCAAGATATTAAGGTATTTATTTATAACAGAACATCTATGAAAAATACTATCGCACTATCACGGCAAACAAATCAAACACAATTACTCTACGAAGTAGAAAACGATCAATCCCCCTAGCAATATGTCGACAACTCTAGGTTCTACCGGCACCACTTATTTTCAGACAGAGGTGTATACCTCAACCTAGATGACACTCGAACATTAGTTAGGACGGGAGAGAAAAAGATAGGCAGGTTACGAAATCAACACAGTTCGATCCTACGCGGATAAAATGCAAGGCAAGAAGGCAAGAATCACAATAGGTCATAAAGTTCAGAGGCCAGGCCCACTCGGTGAGAGGCAAGGCGCAATGTCCCAAAAGTCTCTAGCGAAGATGCATTCAAGTCTTATAGCAAATTGTTATCGGCAGGTTGAACCAATTCAGAACAAAGAATGAGAAAAGCTTGGAGGCAACCCAACGGAAAGGAGAGGATTAAGACACCTCACTCAACCCGATCGAAAGGGAAGCCAGGCGGACACGGTACCTTGTTGTGGAGGGCAGCTCCGGCGGGGGCAGTTGTTCCTGGTGGTGGATGCACGTCGGGTCTTTGCCAAGAGTAGAGATGATCTTGTCGTCGAAGAAAAGTGAAGTCCGGTGCACCACCAGGGAAGAGACCAGCCGCGGAGTGCTCCGTCACAAGGCACCACCTTTTGGTCGCGGTTTCAGGGGTAGTGGCTATCCGGTTGCCGGGGTGCGCTGCACGGGCAATTCGACCACTGCGTCCTGAGGCGAATAAAAAGCAAAGGGGACTGGTTGTTCCCACCAGTCAGGGGAAGAGACTCTCCGGCAGGGAGATCTCCTCTGTCGTCGGGAAGTGGTGAGTCAGTTCCGCAGGGCTCCACTGGAGGTGTCGTCGTGCAGGTCGGCTCAGCGTTACCCTCGTCGGATTCTTAGGTCCTGTGGCGACTTCTGAAGATCCAGTCCCAAAAGCCCTGCTTTTATGCAGAAAACCCCCATTCATTCAGCCTAGCTGTCAATCAACACATGCTAAGTGGTGAGCGGGAAGGCTCACCACTTGGGCCAATCACTCCAGAGTGCGACCGGAGTTGGCAAGGCAACTCGGTCCAGGGTGCCTAAACCCCCTCCCACACCCCTGTGGTAACCCAGACAGAATGGCACCACTTTGGAGGGTCTCTGTCCAGAGGCCCGCCAAAAGTGGAACAAAGGGCTCAACCCTTGTTTTAGGAGTCACAGAGATGAACACAGACGCCATTTTACAAACCGAGTTCTGGCAGAAAATACCATCCGATAAACTTATTTAAGATAAGTAGACCGGTGGTACGTTAGAGATTAACGAGAAAAAGTATTAATCTCCAACAATGGGACGAATCCCATAGGGTTATGTCCGGGGTCGAACATAACAAGTAGTTTCCACTGCCACCAGCCAAAACTCGACGAGGGGGGACGGGACAGTGCCCCCTCGAGTAACAGGTCCAGGAGTAATCAAATTACCCCTACTAGTACGTCCACAATAAGATGGTTTGTACTAGTCCTGTTAGTAAATTTAGGTCTAGTAAAGCCAATGGTGACTTTACATGCCCGGGGAGACAGTAGTCAGTCCCCGGGTATGGAGTCTATGGCGGAGGTCCGCTAGGACGCCCCAGTGTTACGGCACGTAGGGTGCGGTGCAACACACATAGCAAAACATATGAGACCCTATGGAGTAAAAGACCCCATAGCCCATCAAACACATTGACATTTGAAGGAATTACACACATACATGTCCAAGAGTGGGAGAAAAGAGTCTCACTCTTGGCAGGATGGAAAAAAACAAACTCCCGAAATCCAGCAAAGCTGCTGGGGGACTCACTAGGTTAGGAAATTCAGCCTAAACAGAGAATTCTCCCTAACATCCCACCACCCCCAGCCCCCAGCACTGTGGGGCACCTGCCAGCAGGCCCCCACCCATGGCTCCCACCACCCCCACCCCCCAGCAGTGCAGGGGCACCCACCACCAGGCCCCCACCCATGTCTCCCACCACCCCCACCCCCCAGCCAGCAGGGGCACCCTCCACCAGGCCCCCACCCATGTCTCCCACCACCCCTACCCCCCAGCACTGTGGGGCACCTGCCAGCAGGCCCCCACCCATGTGCAACTCATGTCTCCCACCACCCCCACCCCCCAGCACTGTGGGGCACCTGCCAGCATGCCCCCACCCATGTCCAACTCATGTCTCCCACCACCCCCACCCCCCAGCACTGTGGGGCACCTGCCAGCAGGCCCCCACTCATGTGCAACTCATGTTCCCCAGCCAACATGTCATCACAATCTAGATCCCTGGTCCCTATGGTCAGCCTCCAAATGCAAAACACCCACGCGAGTATTGCATCCACCCACTCATAAATTGCAATTACATCACAGAACACCAATTGCAAGTTCCGAAACAAACACATCTCCCTCACATACACCCAATGGGTGTCAGTGAATATCAAAACCCATATCATGAAATGCATGAAACCAATGAGATACCACACATTGAAGTTCACGAAAAAAAATATGTATTAAAGGAAACATAAATAGAATCAAAAATAAAGAAACAGAAATGTGAATGTACAAAAATTAAAAGAAGCATGTCCGTGAAAAAAAGCAAAACCAAAAATAAAATTCCAAAGTAATGGTGTCCAAAGTCAATGTCCACAAAACAAAATCCAATGGGAAATAAAAAAAGAAAGCCATTGCTCCATGGTTAAAATGTGAAAAAAAAATACAATCCAACAGTGAACTATGTACATGGGAACAAGCCAGAGTCCATTATCCCAACAAAAGAAAGGAAACCTATCTAACTACACTAACTAATAAAATAAACGATATACAAAAATGTGGCCATTGTCCGAAAGTTCCAAATAAAATCAAAACAAAAATGAAACCTAACACTACCTACATAACTATGTACAAGGGCAGCGGGCTAGTTTGACGGCTCACTTGTGGATGTCCCGGGCCAGGGCATCATCGAACTCCTGCTCAATGTCCCGGAGGCGGTCCTCCTCCATGGCCCCGAGGGTCCGCAGGGCCGTCGACGTGTCCACCTCCAAACCCCTGTGGATTGCCTCGAGGCACTCGGCCCGCCTCTTGGCCCTCCGCATGGAGTTCTCCGCCCTGACCATTGTGAGCCGTGCCTCTTCTGCCAGCTGCCGCTCCGCATCTATGGCGTGGCCCAACCGCTGCCACACGGAATACACTCTCTGTCCTGGGTCCTCCTGCCCTCCGGCCGATGCTTGCCCCTCCGATGTTGAAGGCCCCGAGCCTTCATGGCTCCCACCACGTTGCTGCTGCTGCTGTGCCTCTGCCCTGCACTGCCTCCTGCTGCCTGCACATCCTCCGCCAGCTGGGGTGCAGTCGTAGATGTGGCCACCCCTGCTGGACGTCCGACTCCCGACTGTGGCACGGATGCCTCCTCCACCAGCCTGGCCGCACCGTCAGAGGCAGCTCCACAGGGCACCCAGGTGACTGATGGGTGGGAAGATGGCACGGAGGACGACTGGCGCGTAGGGGGTCCAGTTGAGGAGGGGGTCGTAGCAAGCCCCATCATACAGAGGAATCCGGCCTGGGTGACCTGTCCGAGCAGGCTGACATGGTCAACGAGCCATTCGAGATGACGTGCAGTCTCCTCATGAAAAGACTGCAGGTCACCTCGCATGGCCCGTTGACGCAACGCCACACCAGTTAGGACAGGCTCAACCGGGACCCGGATAGCCACGCCCGCAGGCAGAGGAAGGCCAGTTGACGTGAGCTCATCCCCTGCCTGAAAACGGGTCTGGACGTAGGCATCCCTGCTGGTGCAAGTTGATGCAGGGACAGGATCAGGGACAGGATTGCACACAGGCACCTCCGCGGCGGCCTGTACTGCCTCCTGTCCCTGGTCCTGCACTGCACCACTAGCACCAGTGGGATCCCCACCTCCAGACCCCGTCTCTGGTGCTTGCACGGCCTCCTCCTCCACCAAACCCCCCACCAACCTAGATGACTCCGTGCCATCTTCCCCTGTTGGGCCCTGTGGGGTCCCAGCTGCCCCTTCTGCTGCCGAGGAGTCCAACTCCAACCTCCGCCTCTTGGACCTCCCCCCGGCAGCTGCGGCCTGGGACGCAGCACCGGACTCCTCACTCCCCGACGAGATGACAACATGGGAGGGGAGCCGGGCCTTGCGTCTCCGGCTGGCGGTGGGATCCCCGCCGCTGTGCTCCACAGCACCTTCTCCGCCCTCTTCATCAGTTGACGCTGCAGACAGGGAGAAACAAAACACAGGCATTAGGGCACTGTACAATGGACACATACACACATGACAGTTGTACATGAGTGGCATTGGCAAACCTCAGACATGTCATCACAATCCCCAACACACATGTCATTTCAACTCGCACACATGAGCCATACCACAGCCATATCGCAACTGCCAGCACCATCCATACACATACAACAGCATGAGCAGGCAAAGGTGAGCCAGACATCACATGCAACACAGGAAGTGCACCACACATGTACACACACCACCACACTTGCATGCATGTGTGCACCTCTGCCAAGTGTCGCACTGTTCAGACGGGCATCCATGTCACATCTGCCAATCAGGCTTCCACATACCGTTGTCACATGCATCCATGTTGCATCACTGTTGCACCCTTGTCAAATACACACACAGGCACATGTACACAGTGCTGATGCATGCAGCTGAAAACAACATACATGCGTGACATCACGGACATGTCTACTTACATACACATTCATCCAAACATGTGTGCCCACACAACTGCATTTGGCATGCAAGCCTACACACACAAGCACCATCCATGTCTCACACATTCCAGCCCTCGCATGTGTTAGCCCCACGGCCCTGTACACCCCCACCCACACTCAACCCCATACAAACAGATGTGCAACCTGCACACTACTGAAAAATCACCACACGCACTGCTCACAATCAGGATGCATGTACACTTACCGCTCGACTCCAGACGGGTCTGCCTCTCAAGGACCTGGACGTGGAGCGCTGGGGATATGCGTTCCAGGACCCTCATCTGTTCTTCCGACAAGTGGCCCCAGCGCCCCTTGGCATCCGCTGCCTTCAAGAGGCGCCGGGCCTTGTTCAGGGTCCTGGACCTGAAGTCCTCCCAGCGCTTCCTGACATGTTGTAAGTCGCGGACTGCCACCCCCTCCGCGTTGATGGCAGTCACGATGTCAGTCCAGATCCGAGTCTGTCCTTCCTTGTCGGCGCGGGAACTTCCGAAGAGGGCATCATACTGCCCCAGGACTTGCTCCACCAGGACACCAACTTCGGTGGCACTGAAGCTGGTGCCCCTCTGCCTCTCTGGCCGGGGGTTGTCAGTGGTCTCAGATGGTGTTTGCCCCGACATGACAACCCCAGAGGCAGGAGTGGGTGGGCAACTGGGTCCTGGGGCTGGGCTGTGGAGCGATGGAATCCCAGTCGGGAGTCTTCGGTTCCAGCAGGGGTGGTCACAGCAACAGCACCCCTGGCTGATGTGCAGGCAGCAAATGGCAGGGCACGTGGGCAGCAGGCAGTCAGGCAGCAGCAGATGGCAGGTGGGAGAGTGCTTGGGGCTCTGGGGGGCAGTAGTTCAGCCTTCGGGCAGGAGAGTGGTCTTCAGTGTGCTTACGCGTGGCCAGCTTGATACGGAGTGATTTGGCACGTGAAAAATCTGCACGTCCGCGTGTAATTCGAGGAAAGGCCCTTAGCGCATAAGCGCGTCTGCACGCATACGCATTTTCATTGGACAGAAGGCCCCTCAAGCGCAAGCGCCCCTGTGACGTGACGCGTACAGACGTGTATGGGCATTTCAGCGCGCGTGAAAAACTGCACGTCCGCGTGTAATACAAGGAAAGGGCCCATGCGCGTAAGCGCACATGGAAAACTGCACGTCCGCTTGTAATACGAGGAAAGGGCCCATGCGCGTAAGTGACGTGATGTGCGCGTGCGTTTCCCTCAGCACGGGTTAAAGGTGAGCGTGCCCAGCAGTTCGCTGTACGTGCCTTTCGTGGAGACCGACGTGTGTTGCTGCTTCCTGTTGTTTCGCGTGCCATCACAACTTCACAGCCATCAAGGAAGTATCTCTTCTTTTGGCGGGGGTATTGGCTACACGTGTTTTTCTGCATCGCGCTAGTCAGACGGTGAGTCGCACACACTCTTTTTCCCACTGCGGGTGCCCCTGTGTATCGCACCCATTTTCGATGTCATAGTAGCCTGCGTGTCCCACGCGTACGCGTTATTCGTGTTACTGGGTGCCACCGCGTACTGCGGGAGGTTGAATCCACGCACGTAGGCTGCAGGGTTGTGTGCACGGTTTTACTGCAGTTTTGGGGTGCCTGAGCGTTGCGTGACCCGTCACCACATCACCGGGGTCACATACAGCCTTGCAGGTGCAGGGGGGCTGTTAACATCTTGCTTCCCACCCCTTCACCCCAATTGCCCAGGTCAATTGTGGTGTACACCTCCCAATGGCACCACTCCATCTGTGCCAGCACTACTACATCTGTGCCATGGTTGGGAGGGCACCAAAGGTGAGGGGCGCCTCAGCTGGGCGTCCTCCTCGTGGCGGGCATGGTCGGGGACGTGGCCGTGGTGACCAGGGAGTAGGGGGACTCCAGGGTGTCCAGGGCAGCCACAGAGGGGGAAGAGGCAGGGGTGCGCCACTTGAGCACAATGTTGTGCCATGTGTCGGTGCAGCCATGCCACCACCCCCTGTGGTTCCGGGGGATGCAGCTCCTGCATCTGGCACTGGCACCCGTACGACCCGGCAGTCCGTTCCATCGACTGCCACGGGCCCAAGGGTAGTGGTAGCTGCAGGTGCAGCTGTGGACACCGCCACCCAGGCTCAGGGTCTGCCAGCGCAGGCTGCGTTGGCACTTGAAGAGCCCTTGGTAGATCTCCAACAGGCCAGGGGGGAAACCATAGGGGCACGCCGGGCTGCTCAGACCAAGACACGTGTCCCTGGGGCAGTCATGTCATCTGCTGCCCCGAACAGCCGGGTGTTGGCAAGTGCAGGGGCAGATGCACCCAACAGCACCCCGGTTGTGAGTCTGCCAACCAGGACCGTTGCGGTCAATGACCCTGCCACAGCTGATGTTGCTGCGCAGGGTCCATTAGTGGGCACCCAGCTGCCACTGACACAAGTCAGGCCTTTGGTCATCCCTCCACCTGCCACTCCCTTGGCTCAATCCACCGAACCCACTGGCCATACTGGTCAGGGCGGCATTAGCCAGCCAGGGTCTGCGCCACAGTCCAAGAGGAGGAAGGTTGCACCTGCAGCACAGGCTGGGACCCCACACACAGCCACGACCTCCTGCACGTCGAGGAAGAAGCCTTTCTGTAAGCAGGAACTGGACTTCCTCGTGGACTACGTGCGGGGCCACAGCCGTGACATGCTAGTGAGTGCCAATAGTCAGACTACGGCTGCCCAACGTGACACCCACTGGAAGCATGTTGCGGAACATGTCAGTTCATTCGGCCATGAGGTGCGCACGGCGCAGGAGTGCAAAAAGCGTTGGAATGACATCAAGCGCAGCACTAAGGCTAAGCGTGCCTCAAATTACAACTTGACTCTGGTGACTGGCGGTGGGCCTGCACCAGAGGAGGAAGAACTCACTCCGCATGAGGCTCTCGTTGCGGAGTTCATACCACCTGAATTGGTCGAAGGAGTGGGAGAGATGCTGGACTTTGATGCCCAGTCCAGTGAGTGTTGATGCGTGTTTGTTGAGGACGTGTGTGTTTCACTTGTGGGATGTGTTGTGCATGATTGCTGCTACATGTGACGTGTACATGGTTCTGATGTGTAAGTAATGCAATGCTTCCGTCATGCATGTCTCCTCTGCCTGCATGCGGGACTCCATGTGGGCATGCTCCCTTGCCCCTCCTCCGCCACTCTGCACCCCAGTTCCACCTTTGCACTGGTCTGCTTCAATCTTGCCAATGTGTAGTTTCTTGTTCATGTGTCCTGTGTAGATGCTAACTTCCAGCGTAGAAACTGCCAGACATATGCCGTGTGGTACAGCCTTAGTACTCGATGCAGGGTATCTCACTTGTACTGTGCATGGGTCAGATGTCCCGCAGGGACATGAGTGCCCATTCATGCTCCATGTGCATTGCACGCAGGCCCCTATGTGTCCTTGACTGGATGATCACTGTAATATGAGTCCTTGGTTACATACATTGCCTGCCATCTCATCGGCCTCCCCATGTCAACTGTGGCTCAGTCCTGCGTTGCACACATGTTTAGGCTCTGACAATCTGTGTGGCTCACAGGCCTCAGCCTGTTCAATGGCCAATGACTCTGTCCAACTCTTGTTGTGTCCTCTTCACACGTGGGCGGCCTTCGGAGTTTTCATCATGTGTCCTGCCCACTGTCCCAGCATCATTTGCAGTGTTGTAATTTGAATCACATTAAGCTGTTGATGCCAGTCAACACTGCCTGTCAATACACAGGTGTATTGTCAGCCTTTTGATACCATGCTAGGCATCCCTACTTTGGTACTGGGGTGGAGGGGTGCTTGGCTTCTAGACATGGTACACATTGAATGCACAATGCACGTGATGTGTGAATTTGACATTGCACTGCCTTCACATTTCCTGGCATACACCATGGAGTGCTTGTACATGTAGTTTGTGAGTGGCGTACACATTTTCTGCACTGCATAGACCCACTTCCATGGAAACTGCCACCTTTCAACAGGTCTGATTACAGAAGCTATTCAAAGTAGACCCAGCATGCATGCCAGGTCATATGTTGTGTGTCACATGTCTGCCGGATGCCTTTGCTGTCGGTGTGTGTGTGTGTCGTGTGCTTCTGACATGTGAAGTGACCTTTTTTCTCTCTATTTTTCAGCTGATGACACAATGGAGGCTAAGGATGGTGTTGTCATGCCAGACACAGGGTTGGTAACACCACATCAACCCGGCACTAATGGGGGTCGTGGGGTGGTAGGCCACGAAAACCCCCAAGTGCTGCAGTCCATCTTGTCTCTGGCTGCATATGAGTCCAGCCTTGAAGACGACTCTGACGTCCATGTTGAGTTGGATGAGCATCAGGTCCATGTGTCAGGGGTGAGTGATTCTGATGTGGACACTCCTCTGTCTGCGACACCTGCACTGAGGGATCAGACAGTCTTGGTTCCTCCGCCCGTGGTGGATCGGGACGCAGGGTCACCCTCCACACCAGTCACTGATGTGCCTGGGACATCACGTCGACGAGGGCATGTAGTCGTGCAGCCGCAGGCGGTGCCAACACAGCGAGGACCCCCGGTCCTTGGGTCCCGTAGGGGTCAAGCCCGGCAACGCGGTCGCCGTGCGCAACCGCTGTATACTGAGTGGGAGCAAGACATGACTGCCAATTCCGAACGGCAGGGGGCAGCAATGGAGAACATCGCTGAGAGCATGGGGCATGTGGCCCGATCTGTGCTCCCCCTGTTAGGCAGGTGCTTCTCCAGCAGCAGGCGGCCCGGTCCACGGCCCGCTCGCTCAGGCTGGGCATGGCGGCATCAGACAGGGCACGCCAGGCTGAAATGTCGTCTCTGCGTCAAGCAATTGCTGCTCACGCAGAGGCGCACATGGATGCCCTGAGGGAGGAGTATGCTTCCCTCAGATCCACTCTGGGTGTCCTTATGATGTCCCAAAGGCAGCAGGCAGAGGAGAGGTTTGCACAGCTTGAGCGTACCATCTCGGCTGAGCTACAGGCTTGCCGGGAGGTGCAGCGGTTGTCCAGCCAGGCCTTGCAGGAGGAACTCTGTGTTACACGTGCTACCTTGCAAGAGGAAGCACGTGTATCACGTGAGGTTCTGCATGCAGACTTATGTCACATCGCCACACAGAACCAGGCTCACCCGTCCGGCAGACTTGCTGCCGAAGAGGGGCAAGCTGCGGCTAGGCGTGGCCAGGCTACTGTGCCACATCCTCCTTTCCAGGATGAGCCAGACTCGGACGACCAACTATCTCCCACATAGGTCGGGCTGTGCAGGCGTTGAGCCCATGGAGGTTTTTTTTTGGCTCAGCATCATCGCATGTGGATGTTGAGCAGCACCCTGTACCTCCCCCCTCCTGGGTGCCTCCCCTCCCCCCCGGGTCGTATGTGGCCATTTTTGATTTTTATTTTAGTTTAGTTAGTTAAGTTTCTGTTTGATAGTTAGTTTAAATAGGTAATGTAGGTTTTCCATTGTTAGTGCAATTAGTTAATAGTTGATTTAGTTAAAAATTGCTAGTCTATTGTGCTTTCATGTGACGGTGCGGTGCTTTGTGGCTTTTGAAGGCATCCACTGTCTGTTCCAGCTGGGCCCTTCATGGTTGTCTTGTGTATGTGTTTGCTGCTTGGGGTCCTTGACTCACAAATGCCACTCCTGCCTCCCTTATCCATGGGCTCGCAAGGATGGTTCGGTGTTACAGAATATTACACAAGGGCTTTGGACTGTCATATCTGTGGCATGTCTGGTGCTGTGTGACTTGTGTTGACACCCCTAGTGGGGATGATTTTGGTGTCATTGTCCACTGTTCGGCTTTTGCTAGATGGGGTGTGTCATGAATAATGTGTACATTGATTGCTATGCATTGTGTAGTATGTTTCATATCTTTCCTGTACACGTGCTTGTTGCAATTCATGCTGTAGATAGTGTACCACACTTTGGATGTGAAAGACGGACTGATGGTGTGATTTGTGATGTGACTCTCTGACATGGTCAAGTAATGAGATGCCTGATGAGACACACACAGATGACTTTGAAGCATTAATCATGTGTTTCATGCCCTTTCTGCAGGGGGATGAGCCTCCAGAGCACCTTTGCCAGCAGACATGGCCCATTGGACGACGGAAATCTGGACCCGTTTGTTGGTGCCCACATGCACATGTGTGCACAAGCAGAGGCACAGTGATTGCAGGCCCACATCCTAGAACTGCTGACATGTTCCAAGGAACTCCAGGCAAGGTGAGCATCACAGGGGGGCCACGACACAGCAAAGCTTGCACCAGGCGAGTTGCCCATGCAGGCTTAGTCACAGCACTGAGGGTGAGCTTAGACGAATATTGGTGTTGAAGCACACAATGCAGCTCAGATGTGTTTGTGGACTGATGGCTGTTGATAGTAGGGTTATCTGGGACACATGCAGGGGCAGTGGCACATACCCTCCGGTACACCAAGGTCCATTGAGGCACTTGTATCAACCATGTAGCCTTCCGAGATATGGAAAGGGGCAGCTCACATGGACATACAGCAAGGGACATACTCGGGTGCAGTGCATTTCATTTCCATGTACTTTATGATAAATGCACTGCCAACTTTGTTTCGGTCATGGTGGTACGCAACTTGCACTGAAGTCATGGCTTGCTATATGGGTCTGTCTGCTTACCCAGGGAACATTGCATGTTGTGTGAATTGTGACACATTGGTGTTCCATTTGCCACGCACCCACCGGCGGCTGACTTACTGCATTGACTGTGTATGACCCGTCACAGGGGTACTGATATATATGGGTACGAAGCATCTACACCAGATTGTCTGTTTGTAGAGTACTTTGTTGCTATGGGGCATGTTTGGTGGTGTGTTTTTGTGTAATTGGCACGTACTGGTTGTTGACTGTGGCTCTCTTTGCAGCATTGCAGTGCTCCTGTAACCAGACCTGAGAGTGCGCAGGCAGGAGGCCAGCACTCAAAACCAGAGATAAGTGTCTTGTTGTTTTTCTTTCAAACTGCTCTGCATAGGCTTGCTGGGGGGGTGCACTAATGCATGGATGTATGTGTGATTCAATTTGGTATGTTTTTTTCCCCCTAATCACCCGGAATCCTATGCAATTTTGAACCCTGTACCCTCTACCCGGTGTTCCTGCTTCCCGTACCTATCCAAGCAACGTTCTGTAACCCTCTTTCCCCGCTGGGGTTGCGGATGCCTGTGTAAGCCCCGAACTTGCAGGCGCCAAAACCCTAGAGGGGGTGGTTGGTTTGTACCACTCCTAAGCCTGGACTACAGAAGGCCATAACAATGATGTCCAAGTTTGTTTGGATTGTGTATGTGTTCATGCAGGTAGTACATTTTCGTTCATTCCCTACTTTCATGTGTCGTTGCTCCTCCCCTCTCCTGCCACTCATTCCAGTTATCCAGTGTGCCAACACCTGTCCCGACTGCATATCCCTGAACCTCCTTCCCCACCAGGGTCTCAGGGGCCTGTGTGAGTTTGACCTTGCAGGCACCCGGGACACGGTGGGGGTGGTTGTTTCGTGACACTCCCGCGCCTGTACACGGGACCTGTGACAATACACATCTGTTCATGATGCATCATCCTATGTTATGTACCACACATGGTTCACATCCTGTTGTGACATTGTTTTACTGTGCTACCTTGGTTGTTGCATCATTGTGGTAGTACTTGGCCTTTGTGAGGTACTGCTACGTCAAGTCATCTACTGGAGGGTGTTCGGGTTCATTTTTATGCCTTGGATTTTGTGATTTTGGAAATGAGTGTGGATTCTGAGAGTTCAGGCATCTTTTTACACACAAGGTGGGAGATGGTGACGAAGGGTAAAGGTGATCCTGTGGCCAGGTGGAATTGAGGGTTGGAGGCTCCATGACCCAGGTGCAGTTGTTCAGTGGGTCATGGTCATTTGTGAGGGGGGGGGGGTTGTTGTTGATAGTTGCCTTGCCCTGCAGTGTGATGGGAACTCTGACATTGTAATGGTGGTATCCTATGTACATGTTGTGTTCTGCTGATCAATGCCTGTTCATGTGTTGTGTTTTCCTTTCAGGTGCGAGGGGATAGTTGTGGTTTGACATGCTGGGGTGTACACATGGTGAATGTTCACATGTGATGTGTAGGGAACACAGATGGTCACTTGAGTGCACATGCATATGTGGAGTGCATGTCCTTGCAGAACCACACACTTGCACTCTGATGCACTACATGTACTCCCACCCTTGCACATCCACGTGTACACTGTTTGCCTTCTGGTGCCCACTGTGTCCCTGCAGCACATGTTCTGTGACCGATTATGGATCCAGTAGATGCCTAATTTGATGTTTGATGTGGTCTGTCACTTAGATGTGATGCTCAGGGTGTGCATCACACACAATGGCTGTTCACTGTGCTGTGCGCTGAGCAGTGTGTTGCAGGAGTAGGACACTGCACACATGAGCTGCAGTGTTGATTTTGCAATGCATAATGTGCATGTAGACAGGCATTCATTGTTAGGTTACGTCTACGACTGTTGTAATGCATTTGGAAATGACTTATTTTGGGTGGGAGATTTTGTTGGTCTGTCATTTCATCTGATTCCGGGTCAGGCATCATTGTCTGATGCCACTGTACATTTAGGACATGGCAATGTGTACCTTATCGTTACTGTGTTGGTGTATGGGTATTGCTTGCCATGTCATGTTGATGTTTGGGAGGGTTTGAGTGACATGACAGTGATGGCCATGGCCTGTTTTGCAGGTGTGTGTGATGCACACCTTGCATGTCAGGGTCATCCGCTTCTCAGAGCAACTAGCTGGGGGTAGATTTCTCTCCGCAGCAGGGCCCTCCCCCTGGAACAGACTTCCTGCCTGACTTGAACTTGAGGGGAACCATCTCCAGTTCTGAAAGCACCTCAAGACCTTCCTCTTTGCTTCTGCTTACTCTCTGCCTCTCCCTTGCAGAATTCTTCACTGGAACTACACAGGAGCTGCAACTGGGCCACTCTCACCGACCTCGGTCCCCGGCCCAGCCACTCTCCACTTGCACTGCCTCCCTGGCAACCCCTGCACTGCAGTACTGTCTCTCTATCCCTTCCCAGCACTTGTCTGCACTTACCTTTGCAGTTGCCACCAGCCGACCTATGTATTATTTTTTTGGGCTACTTCCCCTGTACTGGACTCCCCCCCACCCTTCCCCTTGCACTTTCCCTTCCCCCTACCCCTGCACTTGCACGATCTCAATGACACCTGGCCTAGTAGTACCGTTGTCTGTCTTCCCTTGTTCCCCCCTCCCTGCCTCATTGCGCCTTGAAATACTTGTGTATGGGCCATATCATGTCATATGTCATATGTGTGCCTTTTGGTCACACAGGATAGCTTGTGTTTAAGTAGCTAGGGATGCAGACGATGTGGCACTTCCATGGCAAGTATCTCAGGGTGGTAGGGTTGTGACAGTTGACTGTCTCTTTGTCATCATCGATTGTCACCTGGTATGTGCCAGGCCTGTGTGCACTCCGCAGGGGTGGGAGTTTAGGAGAAAAATGTGGCCACAAACTGGTTCCGGGCTTCCTTGCCACGTGCCCTGTCCCCTCCCATGGGCAGCGCCTGTGCCTGTGGTTGGGGATGTGGGGGCACCACCATGTCCACCGGGACGCCCTGCCGTGCGGCAACATTGTGCAGGACACATGCTGCCACAATGATCCTGCACACTACTGGTGGTGCATAGAGTAGTTGCCCACCAGAGCGGTCAAGGGAGCGGAAACGTGACTTGAGCACTCCGAATGTGCGCTCCACTATGCCCCTGGTTGCAATATGGGCGGCGTTGTATCTTACCTGGGGTGGTGTGGTGGGGTTCCGGATTGGCGTCATCATGTGGTTGCTCAGAGGGTAGGCACTGTCCCCCTAATAGTTGAGATTATTAGGGTTTGGATATTTGTCTGTGTGTGACTTGCATGCATGTGCAAGGGCATTTGTACTGATCTAGGAGCCATGTGTCACCATGCTGCCCAGCTTCCAGGGCCCGGCTCAGGGCGGACATTCTGTATATGAAACTGTCATGGGTGGAGCCAGGGTAGTTTGCATAGACAGATGTGATGATTCCCTTTGCATCACATACCACCTGTACATTGATGGAATGCCAGTGCTTGCGGTTTGGTAGATGTGCTCAGTGGCCCTAGGTGGACGTAGGGCCCCATGGGTGCAATCTATGGCACCGAGCACTTTGGGGAAGTGTGCCACCCTGAAAAAATCCAAGACAACGGCCTGCCTTTCTGCGGGTGTTCTGGGCATGTATATGTGCCTGCGGACTGAGGGGCGCGCTGTCATGATTGCCAGTACCTGGTGTAGGCAGCGTGACTGCGTGGCCTGTGAGACCCCCCCCACTATGGCAGTGGTCCGCTGAAATGACCCAGTGGCCCAAAAATGCAGGACATTGAGCAGCTCCTCCAAGGGGCTCAATGCTTGGGAGCAAAGGGTGGGGGATGTGAGGTCATCTTCCCACTCCCTGACCAGGTCTAGGATGATATGGGGTGGAAACCTATACCTGCCGTAGACCTGGTCGTCAGGCATCCCAAAAAGGCTTGTCTGTGGTGCGAAAATGCGTGCCCTGGCTATTCTCCTCCTCCTGCGGTGTCCCACAATGAGTGCAGCGACAAATGGGGCATTCATCGTAGCTGTATATACGCGTTTGTTGTTTGCGCGCCCTTTTATGCTGTGCGCGGGGACGCCTCTGCCTGCCTTCGTGTGGGCGGACGCGTTGACACCTGTGCACGTCTTTTGCCGTGCGCGGGTTTCCCGTATTCGGATACGTGGTAAGACTGTACGTCCGAGTGTCATCGCGTGTGATCGGAGGGGAGTGAGCGTACACGCGATTGGCCTGGGTACGTGTGTTTCGGGGTGCGCGGGAAGTTCCACACGTGATTAGCCTGGGTACGTGTGTTCCGGGGTGCGCGGGAACTTTCACACGCGATTGGTGGAAATCCACGTGTGTTCTGTCATCACGTGCAATGAGGGAAACACCCGCGCGCGTCACGTCACAGATGCGCTCACGCGCTAAGGGACTTTGGTCCAATGAAATCGCATATGCGTGCTGCCATGCATACGCGCTAAGAGCCTTTCCTCGAATTACACGCTGACGTGCAGATTTTTCACGTGCCAAATCACTCCGTATCAAGCTGGCCACGCGTAAGCACACGGAAGACCACGCTCCTGCCCAGAAGGCCGAACTACTGCCCCCCAGAGCCCCGAGCACGCTCCCAGCTGCCATCTGCTGCTGCCTGACTGCCTGCTGCCCACGTGCCTTGCCATTTGCTGCCTGCACATCAGCCAGGGGTGCTGTTGCTGTGACCACCCCTGCTGGAACCGAAGACTCCCGACTGGGATTCCATCGCTCCACAGCCCAGCCCCAGGACCCAGTTGCCCACCCACTCCTGTCTCTGGGGTTGTCATGTCGGGGCAAACACCATCTGAGACCACTGACAACCCCCGGCCAGAGAGGCAGAGGGGCACCAGCTTCAGTGCCACCGAAGTTGGTGTCCTGGTGGAGCAAGTCCTGGGGAAGTATGATGCCCTCTTCGGAAGTTCCCGCACCGACAAGGAAGGACGGACTCGGATCTGGACTGACATCGTGACTGCCATCAACGCGGAGGGGGTGGCAGTCCGCGACTTACAACATGTCAAGAAGCGCTGGGAGGACTTCAGGTCCAGGACCCTGAACAAGGCCCGGCGCCTCTTGAAGGCAGCGGATGCCAAGGGGCGCCAGGGCCACTTGTCGGAAGAACAGATGAGGGTCCTGGACTGCATATCCCCAGGGCTCCACGTCCAGGTCCTTGAGAGGCAGACCCGTCTGGAGTCGAGCGGTAAGTGTACATACATCCTGATTGTGAGCAGTGCGTGTGGTGATTTTTCAGTAGTGTGCAGGTTGCACATCTGTTTGTATGGGGTCGAGTATAGGTGGGGGTGTACAGGGCCGTGGGGCTAACACATGCGAGGGCTGGAATGTGTGAGACATGGATGGTGCTTGTGTGTGTAGGCTTGCATGCCAAATGCAGTTGTGTGGGCACACATGTTTGGATGAATGTGTATGTAAGTAGACATGTCCGTGATGTCACGCACATATGTTGTTTTTGGCTGCATGTATCAGCACTGTGTACATGTGCATGTGTGTGTATTTGACAAGGGTGCAACAGTGATGCAACATGGATGCATGTGACAGCGGTATGTGGAAGCCTGATTGGCAGATGTGACATGGATGCCCGTCTGAACACTGCGACACTTGGCAGGGGTGTACACATGCATGCAAGTGTGGTGGTGTGTGTACATGTGTGGTGCACTTCCTGTGTTGCATGTGATGTCTGGCTCACCTTTGCCTGCTCATGCTGTTGTATGTGTATGGATGGTGCTGGCAGTTGCGATATGGCTGTGGTATGGCTCATGTGTGCGAGTTGAAATGACATGTGTGTTGGGGATTGTGATGACATGTCTGAGGTTTGCCAATGCCACTCATGTACAACTGTCAGGTGTGTATGTGTCCATTGTACAGTGCCCTGATGCCTGTGTTTTGTTTCTCCCTGTCTGCAGCGTCAACTGATGAAGAGGGCGGAGAAGGTGCTGTGGAGCACAGCGGCGGGGATCCCACCGCCAGCCTGAGACGCAAGGCCCGGCTCCCCTCCCATGTTGTCATCTCGTCGGGGAGTGAGGAGTCCGGTGCTGCGTCCCAGGCTGCAGCTGCCGGGGGGAGGTCCAAGAGGCGGAGGTTGGAGTTGGACTCCTCGGCAGCAGAAGAGGCAGCTGGGACCCCACAGGGCCCAACAGGAGAAGATGGCACAGAGTCATCCAGGTTGATGGGGGGTTTGGTGGAGGAGGAGGCCGTGCAAGCACCAGAGACGGGGTCTGGAGGTGGGGATCCCACTGGTGCTAGTGGTGCAGTGCAGGACCAGGGACAGGAGGCAGCACAGGCCGCCGCGGAAGTGCCTGTGTGCAATCCTGTCGCTGATCCTGTCCCTGCATCATCTTGCACCAGCAGGGATGCCTACGTCCAGACCCGTTTTCAGGCAGGGGATGAACTCACGTCAACTGGCCTTCCTCTGCCTGCGGACGTGGCTATCCGGGTCCGGGTTGAGCCTGTCCTGACTGGTGTGGCGTTGCGTCAATGGGCCATGCGAGGTGACCTGCAGTCTTTTCATGAGGAGACTGCACGTCATCTCGAATGGCTCGTTGACCACGTCAGCCTGCTGGGACAGGTCACCCAGGCCGGATTCCTCCATATGATGGGGCTTGCTACGACCCCCTCCTCAACTGGACCCCCTATGCGCCAGTCGTCCTCCGTGCCATCTTCCCACCCATCAGTCACCTGGGTGCCCTGTGGAGCTGCCTCTGACGGTGCGGCCAGGCTGGTGTAGGAGGCATCCCTGCCACAGTCGGGAGTCGGACGTCCAGCAGGGGTGGCCACATCAACGACTGCACCCCAGCCGGCAGAGGATGTGCAGGCAGCAGGAGGCAGTGCACGGGCAGAGGCACAGCAGCAGCAGCAACGTGGTGGGAGCCATGAAGGCTCGGGGCCTTCAACATCGGAGGGGCAGGCATCGGCCGGAGGGCAGGAGGACCCAGGACAGAGAGTGTCTTCCGTGTGGCTGCGGTTGGGCCACGCCATAGATGCGGAGCGGCAGCGGGCGGAAGAGGCACGGCTCACAATGGTCAGGGCGGAGAACTCCATGCGGAGGGCCCTGAGGCGGGCCGAGTGCCTCGAGGCAATCCACAGGGGTTTGGAGGTGGACACGTCGACGGCCCTGCGGACCCTCGGGGCCATGGAGGAGGACCGCCTCCGGGACATTGAGCAGGAGTTCGATGATGCCCTGGCCCGGGACATCCACAAGTGAGCCGTCAAACTAGCCCGCTGCCCTTGTACATAGTTATGTAGGTAGTGTTAGGTTTCATTTTTGTTTTGATTTTATTTGGACCTTTCCGACATTTGCCACATTTTTGTATATAGTTTATTTTATTAGTTAGTGTAGTTAGATAGGTTTCCTTTCTTTTGTTGGGATAATGGACCCTGGCTTGTTCCCATGTACATAGTTCACTGTTGGATTGTATTTTTTTTCACATTTTAACCATGGAGCAATGGCTTTCTTTTTCATTTCCCATTGGATTTTGTTTTGTGGACAGTGACTTTGGACACCATTACTTTGGAATTTTATTTTTGGTTTTGCTTTTTTTCACGGACATGCTTCTTTTAATTTTTGTACATTCACATTTCTGTTTCTTTATTTTTGATTCTATTTATGTTTCCTTTAATACATATTTTTTTTGGTGAACTTCAATGTGTGGTATCTCATTGGTTTCATGCATTTCATGATATGGGTTTTCAGATTCACTGACACCCATTGGGTGTATGTGAGGGAAATGTGTTTGTTTCGGAACTTGCAATTGGTGTTCTGTGATGTAATTGCAAATTATGAGTGGGTGGATGCAATACTCGGGTGGGTGTTTTGCATTTGGAGGCTGACCATAGGGACCAGGGATCTAGATTGTGATGACATGTTGGCTGGGGAACATGAGTTGCACATGGGTGGGGGCCTGCTGGCAGGTGCCCCACAGTGCTGGGGGGTGGGGGTGGTGAGGAACATGAGTTGGACATGGGTGGGGTCCTGCTGGCAGGTGCCCCACAGTGCTGGGGGGTGGGGGTGGTGGGGAACATGAGTTGGACATGGGTGGGGGCCTGCTGGCAGGTGCCCCACAGTGCTGGGGGGTGGGAGTGGTGGGAGACATGGGTGGGGGCCTGGTGGAGGGTGCCCCTGCACTGCTGGGGGGTGGGGGTGGTGGGAGACATGGGTGGGGTCCTGGTGGAGAGTGCCCCTGCACTGCTGGGGGGGTGGGGTTGGTGGGAGAGATGGGTGGGGGCCTGCTGGCAGGTGCCCCACAGTGCTGGGGATGGGGGTGGTGGGAGACATGGGTGGGGGCCTGTTGGAGGGTGCCCCTGCACTGGGGGGTGGGGGTGGTGGGAGACATGGGTGGGGGCCTGGTGGAGGCTGTCCCTGCACTGCTGGTGGGTGGGTGTGGTGGGAGACATGGGTGGGGGCCTGGTGGAGGCTGTCCCTGGTGGCTGGGGGGTGGGGGTACTGGGAGACATGGGTGGGGGCCTGGTGGAGGCTGCCCCTGCACTGCTGGGGGGTGGGGGTGGTGGGAGACATGGGTGGGGGCCTGGTGGAGGCTGCCTCTGGTGGCTGGGGAGTGGGGGTGCTGGGAGACATGGGTGGGGGCCTGGTGGAGGCTGCCCCTGCACTGCTGGGGGATGGTGGTGGTGGGAGACATGGGTGGGGGCCTGGTGGAGGGTGCCCCTGCAATGCTGGGGGGTGGGGGTGGTGGGAGACATGGGTGGGGGCCTGCTGGCAGGTACCCCACAGTGCTGGGGGGTGGGGGTGGTGTGGAACATGAGTTGGACATGGGTGTGGGCCTGCTGGCAGATGCCCCACAGTGCTGGGGGGTGGGGGTGGTGGGAGACATGGGTGGGGGCTTGGTGGAGGCTGCCCCTGGTGGCTGGGGGGTGGGGGTTCTGGGAGACATGGGTGGGGGCCTGGTGGGGGCTGCCCCTGGTGGCTGGGGGGTGGGGTGTTGGGAGACATGGGTGGGGGCCTGGTGGTGGGTGCCCCTGCACTGCTGAGGGGTGGGGGTGGTGGGAGACATGGGTGGGGGCCTGCTGGCAGGTGCCCCACAGTGCTGGGGGGTGGGGGTGGTGGGGAACATGAGTTGGACATGGGTGGGGGCCTGATGGCAGGTGCCCCACAGTGCTGGGGGTGGGGTGGTGGGAGACATGGGTGGGGGCCTGGTGGAGGCTGCCCCTGGTGGCTGGGGGTGGGGGTGGTGAGGAACATGAGTTGGACAAGGGCGGGGGACTGCTGGCAGGTGCCCCACAGTGCTGGGGGGTGGGGTTGGTGGGAGACATGGGTGGGGGCCTGGTGGAGGCTGCCCCTGGTGGCTGGGGGGTGGGAGTGGTGGGAGACATGAGTTGGACATGGGTGGGGGCCTGCTGGCAGGTGCCACACAGTGCTGGGGGGTGGGAGTGGTGGGAGACATGGGTGGGGGCCTGGTGGAGGGTGCCCCTGCACTGCTGGGGGGTGGGGGTGGTGGGAGACATGGGTGGGGGCCTGGTGGAGGGTGCCCCTGCACTGCTGGGGGTGGGGGTGGTGGGAGACATGTGTGGGGGCCTGGTGGAGGGTGCCCCTGCACTGCTGGGGGGTGGGGGTGGTGGGAGACATGGGTGGGGGCCTGGTGGAGGCTGTCCCTGCACTGCTGGGGGGGGGATGGGGGTGGTGGGAGACAAGGGTGGGGGCCTGGTGGAGGCTGCCCCTGCACTGCTGGGGGGTGGGGTGGTGGGAGACATTGGTGGGGGCCTGGTGGAGGCTGCCCCTGGTGGCTGGGGGGTGGGGGTGCTGGGAGACATGGGTGGGGGCCTGGTGGAGGCTGCCCCTGCACTGCTGGGGGGTGGGGGTGGTGGGAGACATGGGTGGGGGCCTGGTGGAGGGTGCCCCTGCACTGCTGGGGGGTGGGGGTGGTGGGAGACATGGGTGGGGGCCTGCTGGCAGGTGCCCCACAGTGCTGGGGGGTGGGGGTGGTGGGGAACATGAGTTGGACATGGGTGTGGGCCTGCTGGCTGGTGCCCCACAGTGCTGGGGGGTGGTGGGAGACATGGGTGGGGGCCTGGTGGAGGCTGCCCCTGGTGGCCGGGGGGTGGGGGTGCTGGGAGACATGGGTGGGGGCCTGGTGGAGGCTGCCCCTGGTGGCTGGGGGGGTGGGGGTGCTGGGAGACATGGGTGGGGTCCTGGTGGTGGGTGCCCCTGCACTGCTGGGGGGTGGGGGTGGTGGGAGACATGGGTGGGGGCCTGCTGGCAGGTGCCCCACAGTGCTGGGGGGTGGCGGTGGTGGGGAACATGAGTTGGACATGGGTGTGGGCCTGCTGGCAGGTGCCCCACAGTGCTGGGGGTGGTGGTGGTGGGAGACATGGGTGGGGGCCTGGTGGAGGCTGCCCCTGGTGGCTGGGGGGTGGGGGTGCTGGGAGACATGGGTGGGGGCCTGGTGGAGGCTGCCCCTGCACTGCTGGGGGGTGGGGGTGGTGGGAGACATGGGTGGGGGCCTGGTGGAGGCTGCCCATGGTGGCTGGGGGATGGGGGTGCTGGGAGACATGGGTGGGGGCCTGGTGGAGGCTGCCCCTGCACTGCTGGGGGTGGGGGTGGTGGGAGACATGGGTGGGGGCCTGCTGGCAGGTGCCCCACAGTGCTGGGGGGTGGGGGTGGTGGGAGACATGGGTGGGGGCCTGGTGGAGTGTGACCCTGCACTGCTGGGGGGTGGGGGGGGGTGGGAGACATGGGTGGGGGCCTGGTGGAGGCTGCCCCTGCACTGCTGGGGGGTGGGGGTGGTGGGAGACATGGGTGGGGGCCTGGTGGAGGCTGCCCCTGCACTGCTGGGGGGTGGGGGTGGTGGGAGACATGGGTGGGGGCCTGGTGGAGGCTGCCCCTGGTGGCTGGGGGGTAGGGGTGCTGGGAGACATGGGTGGGGGCCTGGTGGAGGCTGCCCCTGGTGGCTGGGGGTGCTGGGAGACATGGGTGGGGGCCTGCTGGCAGGCGCCCCACAGTGCTGGGGGGTGGGGGTGGTGGGAGACATGGGTGGGGGCCTGGTGGAGGGTGCCCCTGCACTGCTGGGGGTGGGGGGGTGGTAGACATGGGTGGAGGCCTGGTGGAGGCTGCCCCTGCACTGCTGGGGGGGTGGGGGTGGTGGGAGACATGGGTGGGGGCCTAGTGGGGGCTGCCCCTGGTGGCTGCGGGGTGGGGGTGGTGGGAGACATGGGTGGGGGCCTGGTGGAGGCTACCCCTCCACTGCTGGGGGGTGGAGGTGGTGGCGACATGGGTGGGGGCCTGGTGGAGGCTGCCCCTGGTGGCTGGGGGGTGGGGGTGTTGGGAGACATGGGTGGGGGCCTGGTGGAGGGTGCCCCTGGTGGCTGGGGTGCAGGGGACATGCGTTGGTGGGCAGTAGTGCAAGTTGACATGTGGGTTGGCTGGGGGGCATGGCCATGGTGGATGGGGTGCCTGCAGGACATGTGCAGGGTAGGCCCCTGTGGTGTGAGCCACCTGCAGGGGCCGTGGAGGGTGTAGAGGGAACACCTGGGAGGACCCACACGTTCAATTCACGTGTGGTGCTCCCCGCGCACCCCTGTAATACACGTACCCTGATGAGATCGCGTGTGGAACTTCCCGCGCACCCCTGGAATACACGTACCCTGATGGAATTGCGTGTGGAACTTCCCGCGCACCCCTGGAATACACGTACCCTGCTGATGTGGTGTGTGATACTTCCCCCGCACCCTGTAATACACGTACTCTGATGAGATTGCGTGTGTAACTTCCCGCAAACCCCCGAAATACACGTACCCTGATGAGATCGCGTGTGTAACTTCCCGCGCACCCCCGAAATACACGTACCCTGATGTGATCGCGTGTGTAACTTCCCGCAAACCCCCGAAATATACGTACCCTGATGAGATCGCGTGTGTAACTTCCCGCGCACCCCCGAAATAAACGTACCCTGATTTGATCGCGTGTGTAACTTCCCGCGCACCCCCGAAATACACGTACCCCGCTCAATCGCGTGTGTAACTTCCCACGCACCCCCGAAATACACGTACCCCGCTCAATCGCGTGTGCAACTTCCCGTGCACCCCCGAAATACACGTACCCCGCTCAATCGCGTGTGTAAATTCCCGCGCACCCCCGAAATACACGTATGCCGCTCAATCGCTTGTGTAACTTCCCGCGCACCCCCGAAATACACGTACCCCGCTCAATCGCATGTGTAACTTCCCGCACACCCCCGAAATACACGTACCCCGCTCAATCGCGTGTGTAACTTCCCGCCCACCCCCGAAGTACACGTACCGCGCTCAATCGCATGTGTAACTTCCCGCGCACCCCCGAAATACACATACCCCGCTCAATCGCGTGTGTAACTTCCTGCGCACCCCCGAAATACACGTACCCCGCTCAATCGCGTGTGTAACTTCCCGCGCACCCCCGAAATACACGTACCCCGCTCAATCGCGTGTGTAACTTCCCGCGCATCCCCGAAGTACACGTACCCCACTCAATCACGTGTGTTACTTCCCGTGCACCCCCGCAATACACGTGCCCCGCTCGCACAGGCCCAATTGCTGTATGTTGCCACTTTTGTGATGCGCTGGGACTCTACCGCCTGCCTTCGTGTGGCGGACGTGTTTCAGCTTGTGCGTGTCTTTGGCTGTGCGTGGCTTTGCCCTATTCGATTCCATGAATACGTGTGGTTCGAGTGCGTGTGGGCGTTCCGTCTGCTTCCCTGCAGTACATCCCCAGTTACGCCCTTAATTTTCGCCCGTTGTTACCCATTCCGCGCGTTACGCCCCGTGTCCCGCCCACTTTCTGGTGTATGCGCCGAGGTTGTGCGCTTTCACTGTGCGCGTCGCGCATGCCTTTCGGGATGTTGCAGTGACTTGTGCGCCATGCACGGGTTTGGCGCACATCCCGAGGTAAACAGGCGCAGGGACTTCCATGTATCGCACGCGTGCGCGTGCGCCTGTTTTTTTGCGCTTGCGCCTGCTTGCGCCTGCTTGCGCAAAGATTTTCGGCACACGTTTGTTCCATGAATCTAGTCTGTTTGACCAAATATTAATTTAATTAATTACCCTTTGGAAAAACACCACTGGGTGATATTTGTTAACATTTCTTTGTTTGTTTGTTTGTTTATTTATAGGGCGCCAGAAAACCCTTGGGTAGCTGGGCACGCAGAATAACAAGAAAACTTAGAACTTGGTTACAGGTTGCAGATTACAGGTTGTTGGTATCATATGTTATATACAGTAATTACATTATATACATTCTTTATATTTACATGTAGAAATAGAGGGTAACATATTATAAACGGTAAATACATTATGTACATTTTACATGTGAGAGTGAATGAGTACATATGGCATCAGAACACAATGCACATGATCTCAGGTTTCAATGGTCATTGCGTCGGAGCCAGGTGCGGGTATGGTGTCTGAAGCTATTGTAGGGCTGGTCCATTCTTAGTTCAACTGGTAGGGCGTTCCAGTACTGAGCTGCTTGCACAGGGAAGCTATTGCCTTGTGTTTTATTTAGTCGGAATCTTGGGGTTTGGAGGCAGAAAGAGTTGGCTGTTCTGGTTGGTCGTGCAGAGGTTTTTCTTATTATTCTGTCCCTGAGGTAAGGGGGGCAGCATTGTTCAGGCATTTGAATGTTGGTGTGACAATTTTTAAGGTGATCCTATCGCTAATTTTTAGCCAGTTGTAGTTTCTACGCGCATTTGAGATGTGCTCTCTGACTGGGAGGTTCAAGGCCGTTCTGAGCGCGTTGTTTTGCAGGTTTTGGAGTTTATTGATGATGTATTTGTTAGCGCCTGCATAAAGTGCATTGCAGTAATCCAATTTTGAGAGGATCAGTGCATTGGCTAGGATAATGCAGCTAGCTGGTGAAAGGAAGGGTCTGCATGCTTTGATGAGTTTACCCGTATAGGCAGTGGATGAGGACAGGGAGTTCACTTGTTTCCTTAAGGACAAGATAGAGTCCAAGTAGAAACCAAGGGTCTTCACCTCTTTGGCGACGGGGATTATATTGCCGTCGATATTGAAGGAGCTGTCGTTGGAATCGAGTTTTTTAAAGTTGTTAGGTGAGCCTAGAATAAGGATCTCTGTTTTTTTGTCATTCAGGCAGAGACCATGGGTTGCCATCCATGCCTGAATGAGGGTATACATTTTGTTTACTAAAGCTGTATCCCTAACGAAATTGCCCGAAAGGGGGATGAGGATCTGGGTGTCGTCTGCATAATTTGTGTAGGTGACACCCAGTCTGTCCAATTTGTCGAATAGAGGTTTAGTAAAGATATTGTACATTGTTGGTGAGACAGAAGAGCCCTGTGGGACTCCACATGTTGTCTAGATAGGGTCTGCAGAGTCTAAGGTGGAGAAGACTCGCATACTTCTATTGTCGAGAAAGGATTGAACCCAAGCTATAGCTTCACTTGAGAAGTGGGCGGCTGATGCTAGGTGTTTGCAGAGTACTGCGTGGTCCACTAGGTCAAAGGCCGCCGACAGATCAAGGAGGAGTAGCATAGCTGTGTTTCCTTTGTCGTTGAGCTTGTCAATTTGGGCTTTGAGATCTATAAGTGCGGTCTCAGTGCCGTGCTGAGGTCTGAAGCCCGATTGACGAGTGCCAAGGAGTTGGTTAGTCTCCAGGTATTTTGGGATTTGGAGATAGGCCACTCTGTCAATTATTTTCAGGAGGAAAGGGACAGTGGTGATGGGCCTATAGTTGGTGGGGACGGAGGGGTCCAGGGTTTATTTTTTAGCAATGGGAGGACCCAGGGCTCTTTTAAGCTGCTTGGGACTGTGCTAGATGAGAAGGAGGCGTTGATGAGTTTAGTGACGAAGGGGGCAAGGTCTCTGGTGGCATTCTTAATTATCTGGGCCGGGCAGTAATCGCCTTTGCAATTTAAAGGTTTTAGTGAGGCAATGATTTTTTCAGTTTCAAGAGTGGAAACCTGCGAATATGAAAGGTGTTAAGCTAGGTTTGGGCATGGGTGTGGGCGTGCTGGGAGTTTCGCTGAGAGGGAGCAAGGCTTTTTTATGGTAATTTTAGATTGTAATGTTTTCACTTTATTGCAAGGGCGTTTTGGATATTGGATTTGGAGATGATGGCTAAGCCGCCACCTCTGGCGTTCTAGCGGCCTAGTCTTAGTAGTTGGTACTCCTTGGGTATTGCAAGGGAGAGGGCTGGACCTGCTGCCTCATGTAGCCAGGTTTCTGTGACTGCTAGGAGGTCGAGGTTATCTAATGTAAGGAGATCAGCTATTTCGGTGGCGTGGGCCATGACTGATCTAGCATTGATCAGTGCTCCTGTGATGGAAGTTGTTTTAGGAAGACAGTTGGTGTCAGAGGTAACTAGGACGGGTTCTTTCGTTATGGTGCTAGCAGATAGTTGTGGTTTAGGATGCGTTAAGTTCCTAGTCTGGTTTTTGGGAATGGTGCGACGGTTCAAATAGGCGTTGCTAGGTTCCTGTGGTTCGTAGAGGGTGGAAAGTCTAGCGCGAAGCCTAGAGTTTCTATGGATAGTAGGTCAGGGTACAAATTTAACTTGGTCCATAGTTACCAGTATTAATTGTAAAAACAGCAGTGGGGTGTATGTTAATAGAGTCGTGCTAATATGCATTCTGCTGATGTAGAGGGTGTTATACAATATACTATGACGTATAGGTGGGTAGGCTGGGAACACGAGAGCCCAGGGGTGACACAGTAGGCGTTGGTAGCTGTTGAGCTATTGGCGGGTACAGTGCACACTACATTAGATGTTCATCTGGTATTGAAGGCAATTCAGACAGCAATGTACTAGTGGGCTGAGTGCGACTATCATATCGCAATGTAGTGGCAGGCTAGATGCAGCTAAAAACACAATATAGTGGAAGGCTAAAGCAACTAAAAAACACAATATAGTGACAGGCTAGATGCAACTATCAAGGTGCAGTGTAGTGACAGGCTAAAGCAACTAAAAAACACAATATAGTGGCAGGCTATATGCAACTATCAAGGTGCAGTGTAGTGACAGGCTAAAGCAACTAAAAAACACAATTTAGTGACAGGCTGTCATGATGCCTTACCCCGGGCTTCAGGACCAAGGCCCTCAGCTCCGGATAAGGCATCCAGACATTTGTTTAAACCTCAGCAGCCCCGGCTAGGGGCTGTCTGGGTTCAGTCCTGGCGCCTTAGGCACCAGGCTCATCATAGAAATCAGTCCTGGCGCCCTAGGCGCCAGGCTCATAGACTTTACTTACCTGATGCAGACCATGCTGCAAAAGAGTCCAAGCCTACATGAGGCCTGGATGGGACTATTTTGTTACAGGGACTATTTTTTTACTCGGGCGTGGCTCTAGGGAACTTTTTACCTGGAACTACATTGGAGGCTATTTAAACCACACCCGAACAGCAGCACATGCTTCGCGTTATTCTGCATTCTATTCTACGTCTATACATAGTGAATACACTGCAGGCAGTGCCACCAATATATATATACAGAATCTGAATAATCGATGTTGCAACTTTAGTAAGCCAGGACCTGTGAAAGAGAAGGGCTGAAAGTGTGGCACAGCAGAGAAAATGGATGCGAATCGAGGGAGGATCGAGAAGGCTGTCTGGCCCAGTGTCAAAGGTTGGGGCAGCCAGAACTGGGTATCTATTCAAGAAGATACAAAGAACAAGAGAAGCGAGGCAAGCTCTTGTTAAGGTGCAATGGAAAGACACTATGAGTGCCAAGTTTGATTAATTTACTATCATTAAATACGAGAAAGAGCTCAAACATGGTCTTCTGTCACATGGGGTAGATGGAAATAGAACATGGGCAAGCAGTACCGAGACTTGAAGATAAGAACGTGCTCGCACTCCCTTCTATTCTCAGGAGCAGTGATACTTTGCAAGGCCAAGTTCAAAGACAATTCAAATGGCAGACAGCATGAGTGATGATGAATGGTGGGCTAATTGGACGGGGAGGCATGGTCAACTCTACCCACCAACTCCTGGGTTACCAGCTTGCATGCTGCTAGTGAGTCAAATATTCCAGAAGGGTACAAGTGTGCCAACCAATTATAGGGGACCATGTATTGCAGAGCCCTATAGTTTGAGAGACAATGGTGTGCCGTGTATCTAACAAATATTGAGGATGGCTTGAACAAGGGGTGGGTTTAAGTTGACCTCCTGACTAAAGAGATCCAATCACAATCCAATCCCCTACAGAAAGTATACTTAGATGTTCCCCGTAGACCAACCACAATCCTAAATAAGTTGTCTTAGTTTGCCACATGGTATAACATCACGTATGATGGGTTTTCGCTATAAAAGTGTTATTTTTTTTGTGATGCATTGAGAATATGCTGTAAAATATCCATTGATGTCCACTGTTCTCCCTGTTTTAGACAATTGAGAATAAAACAGATTACCTTTGCGCACTTCCTCAGTCGGTCTTGTTATTGGTGTAAGTTATTCTGCATCCCCATCCATCGAATGAGGGCTACCTCATTTAAAAGGGCCTAACGCTTCACGTGGTAGCAGAGGTTGGTTCATCATTAAGTAGAACTTCAGTATTTCGGACGATCGAGTGCCCTTCGCCATATAGCCAGAAGATTGCAGGGTTTCCTGTGGAGAGCAGCCAATATAGAATTCTTGCAAGAAAAATCGATAGACGTGGGATGGGTCCCTCTTTCACGAAATCCCTCATGGTTTCCACAGACGCTTCATGGACAGGAGGCCAAAGTGGTCGATTGAAGAGGGGAACCAATACCTAAGGCTTTGAGCTGAATGAGCGAATGGTGAGTAAACTAAGGGGGATGGCAAATTGTGGGGATGGGATTGTGGTAGTTTAGGAAGGTAACAGGGTTAATTATAGAAGATACAAAGATTGGCACACAGATCACGTAATTCATGGGAACCTGGGTTCCAAGAGAGTTAAGGGGGAGATGTGCTATGTCTGTGCCATGATTTGGGAAGGAAGGAGCAGAGGTGATGCCAATAAATCTACAAGGACACAGAGCTATCTGTGTGTGCCACAGTGTCTGGTATAAGGAGAAGGCCCATTGTATTATCCAAGCAGTGTTGACCTCGCTATTCAGACTTTGGTCAGGCTCCGACAAGGGGGTGCACATCACGTGATGGTCAGAAATATTTACTTGTTACAGATATATATTACGGTAACAATGTACCTGGTAGTCAATCAACTCCTAAGTTTCACAATGATGATGTAGTAGGTCACGTGTTGTGGGGAATGTGTTTTAGATAATCTGTGACCAATAGAGTAATAGACTATAGGAGATAATTGGAAATGTATTTAGGTGTTATCCAATGCAGAGTGTAGGATCATGTTGTACATTTTATTATGCATAGATCTGTTAATCTGCGGATTTCCACCATAAAAGCTGGAACTTCTTTGGGTGGAGTGAGCTCCAGGTTGGTTCAGTTCTATGGGACTCTCTGATACTTTTTGCATGAAATACAACTTTGTTTTCCTTGCAAACGGTGCATCGAATATTTGGCCTACTTGGAAATGTTTTTTTTCTGTTAGGGGTTTGGGTCATTCGCCTACAAATTTGGTGACCCAATGTGATCCTATATTCTCTGTGAGGTTGGGGGTCCCCGAGCCGCGCATCCTGGGTCACGGGACCCATCTGCAGTGATCTTTCCCATGTGCATGACTTGAGGAGGTTTGCAGGTGTTGTGTTGCCAGCATGGCTGCAGTTCCTTGGTGCAGGGCACTGCAACGAGCTGTGCAGGAAAATTGACGGGGGCCCTGCATCAGAGGTGCTCGGGAGAAGGCATAGATGTAAGTTTACCACTGCAGGAGAACACAACAGGGGTGCAATGAAGAGTGAAGTTGAGTGTTTGTGAGTGTGTGGAGAGAGTAGACCACGTTGTGATATATTTGTTTTGCAATAGTGGCCAGAGGGGTCTCCTCTGATGAGTGGAACAAGGACGTTCTAAGCAGTGTAAAAGAGAAGAGAGGAAACAGGGATCCCTCATGCAAGAGGGAAGGCGGCACTGCAAATAGAGCTGTTGTCCATTATATAGAGGGCCAGGGATCCCTCCACCCGGCAAAAGGGGGCATGAGTATGGGAAATTCCATCATCTCGAGGCAAAGAGACAAAGTAAGGGTCTAAACCATTGTGTAAATAAGGATATCTTCTGGCTAGTAGTTGTGGTTTAATGTGTATATAGAATTGTTGGGATGTAGGGCTATGGTTGCCCAGTTATATGAATAAGGGTGTGTGGTGGTGGGTGTGTATGAGTGAGTGGAAAGATATAAGTGGGGTGCGGTTTGGTTTGAGGTGACATTGGGACAGGACACAGAGAACTTATGTGGAATTGGGAGGGTAGCAGTAGAATGGTGCTGCTGATCAGCTATTTGAGAAATACGTATTTTTGGTAAGGAGAGAAGGGGGAAGATGCATGAGTACCCCACCCGAATACATGTGTTCTGTGCTTCCGTTCTACCATGAAAAGATCCTCAAATATCATTATGAATGGGTCACAGATACAAAAGGTGGAATGTACAAGCCATGGCCCAAAGTGGGTTCAAATAACAGGGATGTGTTGGGTCATATGTGTACGTATCTGCCTGTGAAGTATAAAGAGAGAATTTTGAAACATAGACAGGGTATCCTCGAATTTTGAAGAATGTTCGAGAATTTAGAAGATGCCCCAAAGGAATCAAAGTAACAAAAGGTGGTCATACCTACACCTAGTATTATCCACACAGCCCGCCTCCATATGGGTGTTTCCGCTTACAACCTGCAGCAGGTTATACCAAGCCCCAGTATGTCTCCCAAACCACACCAAGGCTATTAGCTCCCACTGCTAGTGTGAATGCCACACATGCTCAGTGGCTAATATGAGACACATTGATTTTGATTTGATTTGATTTTGATTCATTTCTTATGCGCACCAAGCAAGCAATTGCATTTGGGCGCAGATGTTAACTATATGTTATATGTTTAGCTGTGGAGGCTTAGGTTCACCCTGGTTACTTAAGTTCATTTGAATAGGAATGTTTTTAATTCCTTTCTGAACGTTGCCAGTGTAGTGCATGAACGAATGCCAAAAGGCAGCTGATTCCACAGCTTGGGGCCGAACACGGAGAACCTCCTGTCTCCTTTAGAGGTGTATTTTGTCCGAGGGACGCATAGCAGGAGTTTGTCTCCTGAACTGAGGTCTCTGGTAGGGTAATACTGGTGGATTCTCATGTTCAGGTATCTGGGTGCGAGTTTGTGGTAACATTTATAAACCAGACACGCCACCTTGAATTTAATACGGTCCTCCACCATCAGCCAATGGAATGCTTTCCGAAATGTAGAAACGTGATCTCTTTTGCCCAGGTGGGCAGTTAACCTCACTGCCGCATTCTGGGCCTTTTGTAGTCTTGACATTTGTTTCATTGGAATCCCTGTCATGAGACTGTTACAATGGTCAAGATGGGCATTTACCAAGGCTCCCACCACCACTGGCTGATCTTGGGGTGTTAAAAAAGGAAGTATGTTCCTAAGCAAGCACAGGGTGTAATAAACTGCTTTTATTTTTGATTAGGGCAAAATCCTGATTGGTGTTCGTCCAAGATGTCTCTATTGTCGACGAACTGCTGGAATTGGTTACAAACAATTTTTTCAAGAATTTTAGTAGGCCAGTATAGAATAGCCACAGGATGGTCATTTTTTAGTATCATGGGGTCCAACTTGGGCTTTTTTAATAGCGGTTTTACCACCGCTCGCTAAAGTGAGCAAGGAACATAGCCCTCTGATAGGGATTTATTTACAGAAATTGTTAAAAAAGGGGAGAAGTTGGCTGCTAAATGAATAGCGGTACATGCTGGTATAGGAAAAGCCAAGTCCTTAGTGGGTTTTAACTTGAGTATGAAAGCTTCTATATCTTCCTTCTCAATAGGTTGGAAGCGAAGGTTCTCCTTGGTTTCCTTGCTTTCTACTACTTCTCCCTCTTCTCCAGATTCTCCCCATTCTTCCGCAGTTATCAATTCAGTGATGCTTTTCTGAATGTCAATGATTTTTTTTTCAAAAAAATCATTGAACTTATTTGCCTGTTCCTTAGAGTCGGCAGTTGGTACTGCCATGCATTCTGGGTTCCTGAATCTTGCCACTACATTGAACAGGGCTTTTGCCTGATTACCTGCTAGCTTAATTTCTTCTTGAAGGAAGTTTTTTTTGGCCACAAAAAGGGCATTTTTATAATCTTTTATTCGGGCTCTCGCCTTCACTGCGTCTTCAACTACTTTAGAGGATCTCCAGAGTTTATTCCATACATTGGTTATGGAAGCAGAAAACAGGGAGCAGAGAGAATCAGAAGGGGAGCTCCACCGGACAGAAGCAGAGCTGGTACGAGGATCGCAAGAGAAGGAGGAGGGATTGAAACCGACGATAGATGCAGATGAATGGAGAGCAGGTGACATTCTCTTTTGAATTAATAGTAAAGTGATCAGGGATGTGCAGGTAGCTGCAAGCAAAGATTACCTCAATATTAGGGGTCATCCTGAGGATCCATCGTTTGTTTTCGGCATAGATTATGACTCAACTCAAATGGCTAGAGACACAGAGGTGGTCAAGGAGAAAGACGAGTGGGCGTCAGAAGGGAAGAATGTGGAGGATGAGATACCATCAGTACCAATACTGAGGGTAGAGAGCCTATGGGAGCCAAGGCTTAGAGCACAATCAGGTCAGATGCCTTAGCAAAAGGCAAGAGAGGAGGGAGACCTGCACAGGCTAAACAGGCATGAGCACAGGTTCCGTTACTACACAAAGGACATGGGAGGATACAATGCATGCCCTGGCCAGGCATGGACAGAAACAATTTAATGAAGGCATTGCCTTCACTCACAGCAGGGGCAGCAAAATCTCTATATGCATTAGAAAAACAGACATTGGGGATTACTTTGGACATAAACATGTATACACTGTGCTGCTTGGAGAACAGGCAGATGCCATCTGAAGGAAGGTGGGGTATTCACGGGTACAGATAAATAATGACAATCATGAATGAGAAAAGTTTAATGACTCCTGAATAAGAGTTTGGAATGTGTTATGCTTAGCATACCCAGACACACCAGATATTAATGCAATTATGAGCCGTATCATGAAGTTAGATAAAGATTGCGCATTGCATATAAACCAGATTCAGGAAATGTGGCAGACTGAGACAGGGGAGCCCTGGGACAAGAATATAGCAATATTTTATCATATGTTTACGGAAGGAAATTCCCATGAATATACAAAAGGATTTGTATAAGGTAGTAGGGATACAAACAAAGGGGTGGGCTGAGATTCAAGCAATCATAGTGCATCATTGTAGGAGAAAGCAGGAACAGGAAAAGGAAATAGCAGAGCAGGCACGGAATGCTGAGGCGACGTTAGTGCAATAGAAGTTGGTGAAGTTAAGTGTGGAAGGGGCACTGATTACAAGTTCCCCTGAGGGGCAGCAGGAGATATAAAGGATTTTCCCAAAGATCTGGGGTAGATTTCAGTAAGCCAATTCAGAGGCCATTAGGGTCGGCAGCACGGGACTGATTCAACTGCTCATTTATAATGGTGATGTCCAGTATTGAGGCTTTACAGACCCATGTAGCTAGGGGAGTAACAACTGGGATATGGTCCGGCAAGGCAGATCCTACAGATAATTTAATATCTTCAGCCCAATCTGATTCAGGAACTCAATAATACTTTCCATATGCTTATATTGTCGTCAGATTTAGCAAGGGTGGCCAACTTCAACCACTGTTTTTTTTTCGTATCGACCTTGTGATTTTTCACCCAGATTTGGTATGCTTTTTTCGTCCGTTTTATTTCTAAGTTCGCATTGACAAATATAGAACAGCCGTCTGCAAAGGTTATGTAAGAATTAATAGTAACCCTTAAAATAATTTTGCCGCTGAAGTAGCAGGATCGAAATCTATGCACTTAGTGACTATTTTGATATCAACTTTCAAAACGTCCTTTGTAGTGCTGAGATTTCTGTATACGTTCAGCTATCGTGGCCACCAGTGCTGAAAATGTTGCAGCAATAGGGGACTGGGAAGGGGATGAAAACAAATAAGTAGAAACAAATTGTGTAATAAGCTTATCGATCCATATTTACCTTTGCTTAACTTATGAGTGTTCCAATCAATACGATTACCTACTTCATTAGTATAGATATCACCATTCAAGTCATACTGTGACGGTTGGGACACAAAGCGCAGGAGATGAAATAACACACACAAAGGAAGATTATCGCTTTCTTGTCTTGGTACAACATCCATGTCCTCCACCACAGATAGGCCAATTTCATTGGCAAACACATAGTCAATCATGGAACTACCCTTCCCACAGATAAGAGTTGGAGCAATCATAACGTCTCGAGCACAAAGGCCATTAAGACATACAGCACCACATGATTTAAACAAGGAGTTCCATATACGAGCTTGAGGTTTAATAGATCTCTGTCACACAGGTGAGGAAGATCTCAGCAACTTGAAAGAGTTTTCTTTAATATCAATCTCAGCATTAAAATCACCTAGAACAATATAAGGCAGTTGTTCCCTATTTTTGTCGAGCATCTCTTTGACGGTAATTCAGTTTTTCCGGTTGAGTTTACAGTTTCCCGGTACATAGACATTAATGAGTATAAAGGAGAGATCAGCATGAGATATATGTATCCCCAAGACATAGTCAGTTGAACAAGAAAGTTCAGCAATCTGCCATGGTTGGCAAACAGAGATGATAAGGCTGCCTTAAGGATGACCCAGGGGTCCTTTAGAGGCCGGCTTCTGGAGCGAAGTTCTACCATCTAGCTCAACAGTCTCGGTTAACCGTATTTCCTGAAGTGCAAGAATTGGAAACAGACTACAGACCATAATCCCTCTGATTCAAAAAGTGTGCAAAGCCCCTAGTGTTCCATGAACAAAAAAAAACTCTGTCACCCCCACGAGGATCAAAAGCTAGATTTAAAAGCGACAGCGAGCCATCGCCAATATCCTTTGCAAGGTTCTGCTCCACTAGGATTTGTTATACCACTACTCACATCTGTATTAACTTGCACAATAGATAAATTAGGTACAGATTTAATAGCATGGATTGGTGGAGCATAACCTTCCGGACACGACGATATAACCACAACTTTGGTTCCTGAAACATCCTTGGTAGATTTGGGATCAATGTAGCCCAACTGTGGATTCATGTGCTTGAATGTTGTGTTTATTAGGAGATATATATATTATTTTACATGTGTAGCCCAATCTATATATTACGCAGTTTCATGATTCATTACATAGATGAGCGTAGCATCCAAACTGAACCAAATGTTTGATATACTCACGGAGATATCTTCAATTTGATCCATGATTTTCATATATAATCTGATCAAATCAACAGTGATGCCGCCAGCGCATGTAATATACTATATTAGCACGTTTTAAAGGTGGGGTATGATGTTTAGTAAAAACTGGTTGAATTTGGAGTGCTTTAACTGAAACAGTAGTAGAAGAAAGTCAAAGGCAATTACAGGTGCAGCTCTTGATGTAAGAGAGGCATCAGGAATCAATTTAGCCCAGTGATCTGATAGGCTAGATTGTTCCATCTTATCTTGAGGAGGTGAGCTGCTAGTCAGAGGGGAAGGGACATAGGTGAAGGGAATGCAGGGGGTACTAAGGGAAGGGGGAGTGGACAGGTCACCCCTTCAAGGAGAGGTTGATGCACTATATTACCATTTCATGGAAAACTTGGGATTACAGACACCGGTGAAGCTGTCATCAATGCTGAGACAGAGTTCAGGTTACCAATAGAGGGCTCGTCGTAGGGGGTAATCAATGTGTCCACATTGGCAGGAGCCACACATGCACTAGTTTTATATTTAGTGCACCTAGTATACATGAATGCTTGGGACACAGACTTGGTTTTCTTTTTTGCCGTAGCTCTTTTAGAGGAAAAGGAAGGTCCAGTTAAAGAGGTAGTTGCATGAGGGCTATGAGATTTGATAGGCACATAGCCATGCATAGGGGTAGTGGGAATGTATCCGGATAGCACAGTGTTACTGCTTTGATCTTTAACAGATTTCCGGCTTCTATTGATGCTTTTGTGAAGAAGAAATGATTGCAGATCCAATTTATTTTCCATATTCTCACATCTGAAAATCAAGGTGGTAAATCAATTCTTAAGAGCTAAAAACATGTCATCAGAGGACATACTAGTAGAGCTCATGTCATTAGTGTCCAATTGAGGTTTGGGATCTGCTAGAGCTATGATTACCTCACTAGCCAAATTTGAAAATGCACATGTTTCAGTTGATACACTGACCACACTAGTAGCTACATGGTAAGCTTTCACATCACTATTAGAAGATAGAAGTGGAGGGAGCCTAGTGTCAAACAGGGTCTGTGGATCAATATTTAAAGGATCTGCTTGATGAGAGGTATTCATCTGGTCATCAATATATTTTAACTTCCCTACTCAAAAAACACAAGCATTACATGTGTGTATCACAAACATCCCTAAAAACGAAAGTCTGTTCAATGAGTTCTGCTTCAAGGCTTTATTTCCATAAGGGTGTGAGACAGCCCTGGCTCACTTACAACCTTTTTACAGAAAATATAAGTATTTCAAAAATGTCAATCAAACATCACTCTACTACTTATACAAAGCAAACTATCTTGTTCCAGGAAAAGCAAAGCCACACATGTTCTTAATTTATTCCATCCATGTTCATACATGCATCAACTCTGGCCCTACTCATTCCCCCTCATTTTGATCACATTTTCATGAATTTGTATTTATTTTTCAGTTTCAATGAAAATACACATAAGCACATTTGTAATATTGCTAAGCTTCCCATAATTTTGCTAGTGTTTTATAAAAGCATTGTCACTTTTACAAAAAAAACAGTATATCCCTCTTTCTTTATGCAAAACTGATTCATAGCCGCTTTAACTAGCAGGGCTATCTCATGTTTTCGAATGCAAAACAGCTCTGTTTTTCTGAAACTATTAATCACTTCCTGGCTCAGTGTCAGCCCTTATCTTATCTTTGAAAAGGAGCCTTGGTTTACTTCAAAGGCGCGGTGGTTTGAAAACATAAATCTCACTCTGTATAATGTGCCTGGTTTCTATCAACCATTCACATATTATGCTTTTTTAAATGAATATATTTCTATCTTCTGTTCACTTCTTAGAGCATGCCATGTACAAACTGTCTGCATTTGTTCAAACAAAAAATGAAATCCCTGTTGTTTTAGCTCACAACCCTGCTTTAAGGAATGCTTTCTACTGCACACTTTCCTAGTCAGAAAAAAAAGCTCGAAGAATCTCCCACTTCTGTCTTATCTCTTCTTTCGTTCATGTTTTCTGCTAATCGGACCTATATCGTTCAAAGCTTTCCAATCTGTCAAGAGATTTATCTTTGTACTTATTTTATTTTTATTGTATTTAACTTGATTTCACTCCCTTATTTAAAAAGTGTAAAGGAGAGTCACAATTGACTGCCTATTTTCACCAGATCCTTAAATAAAGCCTCAATTTTTTAAACTTAAATCATCACTTTTAATATTTTAAAACAACACATATGGTCGAGCACCATCAATCGCTGCTCAAGCCTCTAGTTTCAATGGCCAATCTATTCTCTTTATTGGCACCAATCACTTTGCTATGCTCAATCACTGTTGCTCCTCAACTTTTTCAATTTTTTCCCGAACTCTATTGCTCTACGGTATTTTTACTTGACAAACAACATTCAGACTAATAAAACATTACATATTATTAACACTGTAATCACCTTTTCTCTTACCTTTATTCCATACCCTATACAGGGTTTGAGAAGTCACCTTACGTAATCCTGATTATGCGTTATATGTTTCTGCTTGACCCCCATATCTCCTTCTAAACTGCCTAGAGTCAGTACTCCTAGGCGCTACCTTTTCTCTTCACAATATTTCCTATTACTCAAAATGTATTACAATCCTGTCCCCTTATTCAGTACACAAACTTGTATATTCATTTTCTCCTACCTCTGTCTTTCACAATAGTTACCATAATCCGCAGATGCCAGACGTGCTATGCTGACGGTCATGAAGATATACCCCTGGCAGAAATGAGACCATACTGCAGTTTGTCACTCACCTTATCATCTTTTTCAGGCATCTCCCTATCTCCCTTGTCAGCCAGGGCATCACCATGAAGCCTAGGTCCTTGTCCCTGAATCTTATGAAAAGACCTTATGGCCCCTCATTTGGGCGCCACGTGAACCGGGGGTTCCATCAAGCATCTGGCATCTATGAACAATTCTCATTGATCAGACAGAAGTATAGAAAAGCAGACGCCTGGGATTTCCTCAACAGTCTTTATTAGCTGTAGTTATAAGACTCTCTCTGGGCACCCTCAAAGACAAATTGCCTTTCCCCTGCTTTTATAGTCTGGTGTACACCGAGCCCACATTACATATTTGGCATCCACAATTTTCTCTGATGCACAAAACTGACAAGCTTATTTTAGAATTAGCTAAACACAACTATGACAGTTCTCAAACTTCTGCCAAGAACACCTTAATCACATCAGTGTCTACTCTTTCTCTGATTTTCGAGGTCCTACCAAGTTGGTTAGGGTACAACAAAAACAACAGCCTAATTACCTCTCTCTCAATTCACCTTGATAGCAAGGTAGAAGGAAGTTAGGGTATCTAAACTAGTTGATGCAGCCTAGGTTGTATACGAGAGAACTGCCACATCATTGAACATCATTAAAAAGTAGATTTATTCAAAAACAATTCCTAAAACCAAGATGTTGGTCCTGTGTGCTTTCCACAAGGCACTGTTTACACCAAAAGCAGTAAAAAATAGAGAAAACAAGATAATACAAATATACACTTTCTCAGAAAACCAATGAAATCAGTGGCTGTGATTAGTATGTGACATAGATTGGCTCAAAAAATAGTATTCATTATTTTTCAGGGGAGTTTTGCAAGGAAGATTATTGATAGTTTGTGTCTTAAGGATGTTTACATATGTTTCAGCTAAAATATTGCATGGACACCATTCCTGGTGTCTTGCTCTTTCGAATTCAGCCCTCTTCAGGACGATGTGTTTCTTTTTTAAAGTGATTCAATGTTCACTCTATCCCCAATCATACAGTTTTTTTCCGAAAGTTGTAAAAATAAATGACAAAGTGCAGAACTGTGTATTATTAAGAAAGTTTAAAAAACGTAGTGGCATGTCTCATATATTATACATTTTTTTCCCCTTTTTGTACATCCCACTGACCTTGTCGGTATCTAGTGGTTGGACTGGAAACTTATTTTGCAAAAGATGGAGGAATTCCTTCTTATGTGGTTTTTGCCTTCCACTCCTTTTGAGTTGGACCTAGTTGCAAGTGGGATAGATTTTCCTCTTAATATTTGTCGTATGGTTCCTTTTGGCATACAATGTTATCTAAAAAGACCATACAGGTACACATGTCATTTATCTAATCATGTTTGGTTTTTTCAAAAAACAGCAGTATTTTTTTAATTTTTATACACTGGAGTGATTCAGGGTCTTTGTGTGTCATGAGTTGTCTTGCAGATCAATTACCTTATAGTTGTATTCTGATCCCACGGGTCTTTGTTATAACTGCCCAGAGAGAGACATAAGCAGAAATATGTTCTATTATAGCATTGTTGTTATTTTAAATATGTGCTTAATCATGTGTTTCATTTTGCAGCTGCTCCGCGCTATATTGGATTTTGCCTTATAGCACTTACATTGCACGGAGTCCTTGTGAGTTTCGTTTTTTTCCGCGGAGTTGCTGGAATGTTGTAATCCTCTCAGTTACATGCGTAGGCTGACAGTACACAGCATCCTTGTGTTCTTTCTTTGCTGCTTCCCGTCACGGTATGGTTGGCCTATCGTACTCCTCTTACTTCCTTGTTTGTTCTATTTCCGGGAGTAGTGTGAGTCAACTTTGAACTTCAGTGTCCGGCATCTTGAGAAAGGCTGCACAGTGCTTCTCCTTCTTTGTGGTTTTGTCCGTCATCTTGGGTGGATGAAAATCATGTTGCTGACACGTATCACGTGTTTCTCCTATTGTTTTTGTTTATATTTTTGTTATACTTTGCGGGAATCCCGCACTGTGTGGGTTTACTATTAACCACTCATAGGTCGAAGGCGAGGCAATGTTATATGTCCCTATCTGATGAACTAATGGTTGAGTGCATATACTGTTTGAATTTCCCATTCGGAATATTGCATTCTGGGTGCAGTAGATAATTTTGTTTATATAGTGTTGCTTTTAATTTACAGATGCCTGGGCGGTATCTTTGATGTTTTTTTTCTTTTGTTCTTGTCGAGGTGAAAGTAGTTATCTTGATGAAAAAATCTTTTTAGGGGGGTGATGGTCATTCATTTATAAGAAAATTCCCCATTCGATTGCCGTGTTTAGGCCGTTTTTTACGGTATCTAAATTGTAAATCCATTTTTGCTCGCATTTACGCAATGCCAGGTCTCTGTCGCCACCTCTTTACGAAATCTGCACTGTTTGGATGAAAAACCAAAATATTTCATTTGGTTTATGTTTCAGGCGTGCATAATGTGCCACAAGTGGTTTGTTTGGAACTCAGTTTCTGATGCTTGACCTATGTTCGCCAATTCTTAGTTTGATTTGTCTTTTTGTTTTCCCCACATACAACAAATGGCAAGGGCATTCAATTGCGTATACAACCAATTGTGAGGAGCAGTTGGTACATGTTTTTAATTGCCAATTTGTGCCTTTCAAATTGATGGTTTTAAGGTTTTTCGTGAGTCAGCACACAGAGCATTTGCCACATTTAAAATGCCCTATTACTGGTGGTAGTTCCCAAAGTATTCTTTGTGGGTCTCAGATGTGTGTTTCTTGTGGATATGTATGGACCAGCGAATCCTTAAGGTTTCTCTGCCTCTTGAAGGCAAACCTAGGTAAAGATGGGTTGAAATTATCAGTTGCAATTATGTGCCAATCTTTTCTAACCAGCTTTCAGAGTCTGTGGCTGATAGGACTAAAAGTTGTGACACATGTGACACATACAACCTAGGCTGCATCAACTAGTTTAGATACCCTAACTTCCTTCTACCTTGCTATCAAGGTGAACTGAGAGAGAGGCTGTTGTACTATATGTCTGATCCCTATGCAGCCTAATCCCCCTTAAACAAAACATTTGGATATACCCATTAGATTACTCATAAGAGGACTACCCAGTTGTTGTGTACATAAAACCATTTGTCATTCATTCAAAAACAATTCCTAAAACCAAGATGTTGGTCCTGTGTGCTTTCCACAAAGCACAGTTTACGCCAAAAGCAGTAAAAAACTGAGAAAAAAAGATAATACAAATATACACTTTCTAAGAAAACCAATGAAATCAGTGACTGTTATTAGTATGTGACATAGATTGAGTCAAAAAATAGTATTCATTATTTTTCAGGGGAGTTTTGCAAGGAATATTATTGATAGTCCATGTTCAAAGTCACACAAGATTTTTGTGTCTTAAGGATGTCTACATATGTTTCGGCTAAGATATTGCATGGACACCATACCTGGTGTCTTGCTCTTTCGAATTCAGCCCTCTTCAGGACAATGTGTTTCTTTTTTAAAGTGATTCAATGTTCACTACAGGTTTTTCAGAAAGCTGTAAAAATAAATGACAAAGTGCAGAACTGTGTATTATTAAGAAAGTTTACAAAACGTGGTGGCATGTCTCATATATTATAAGGTTTTTTTTCCCCTTTTTGTGCATCCCACTGACCTTGTCGGTATCTAGTGGTTTGACTAGAAACTTATTTTGCAAAAGATGGAGGAATTCCTTGTTATGTGGTTTTTGCCTTCCACTCCTTTTGAGTTGGACTTAGTTGCAAGTGGGATACATTTTCCTCTTAATATTTGTCATATGGTTCCCTTTGGCATACAATGTTATCTAAAAAGACCATACAGGTATGCATGTCACTTATCTATTCATGTTTGTTTTTTTCAAAAAACGGCAGTTTAAAAAAGAAAAATTGATACACTGACCTGAGTGATTGAGTTGTCTTGCAGATCAAATGCCTTATAGTTGTATTCTGATCCCACGGGTCTTTGTTATAACTGCGCAGAGAGAGAAATAAGCAGAAATATGTTCTATTATAGCATTGTTGTCATTTTAAATATGTGCTTAATCATGCGTTTCATTTTGCAGCTGCTAAGGACCAAATCACATGGCCAACTCATGTTGGCATACTTAAAGGCGCAATCATTCCAGAATGATTACAAGTGAGGAACATTCCTCAGGTCTTTATTGACAAAGCAAAATTCAAAGGCAAATTCAGTGGAGTCGGCAATAAATGCTTGCGCGATTGGCTTATTCTGATAATTGACATTGCCAAAGAAGAAGCCAAAGAACAACAAGCCGAGATAAATATACTGGAAGACAAAATAAAATCTGACCTAGTAATATCAGATATCAAACCAAAATTGGAAAAAATTGATGAAGAAATTAATAAGTTCAAAAAATTAACCATCGACAAAAAAATCTGGAAACTAAAAAAAGATATCGATATGTACAAAGAAACCAAAACATACCCATATCTAGTGGAATCTTACTATGATAACCAAAACAAGGCAGGTTCACAAAGGGGAAGAAATGGCTACCAGAAAAAACAATATGTAACCTTCTCCAATACCACCAATAGTACCACGAGTAGTGATTCGGATAACAGCACCACCGTTAGCACCTCACGTGGAGGCAAGAATCAGAAACAGCAGTTTTTTCAAGGGAGGGGCAGAGGAGGCCGCAATCAAGCTCAACGACCCCCTTTCGAATGCAGACACGGAATTGGAATGGCCCAGTCCAGAACTGGTGATACCAATCTTTAACCTTTCAACTCATGTGTTCTCAGAAGGGGTACCTTCAATACTTAGCCGAGGACTGAGCTTCGTACCTGTGACAAAAGCAGGACATTTTAAGACAGAAATCGAACTTCAAAAAATGTTTAGAACTATTTGCTTGAAATATTTTTTCCACCAGCCCATAGAGAATTCCAAAGAAAATGAAAAAAGTACTACAGGACTAAAATGACCCTCTACTTTTTGTCCCACTACAGCCATGGTAAGCCATGCGATCCTAAAATTTGAAAACAAAATCATTGAAGAAACGCAGAAATTATTGTCCTCCAAAAATGCTTCTAAAGATAATCTCTCTAAAGATGAACGCCAAGCTTTGAAAAATCTATAAAAAAATTACATGTTCGTCATAAAACCTGCTGATAAAGGGGGGTATCGTTCTGTGGGATAAAGAGGCATATAATAAAGAAGTCACTACACAATTGACCAACAACAAGTTCTATTGGGAACTCTATGGAGACCCTACACCAAGACTAAAGGAAGAAATATCAAGTCTTATGACTCATGCATGTTTAGAAGGGTGGATCGATCAAGACGAAAAACTATTCTTGTCTAAAACCAATCCCACGATACCAGCATTCTATCTACTGCCATAAATATACAAGAACAATACGACTCCTCCAGGCAGGCCTATAGCCTCCGCAATTGACTCAGTATTAGAACCTCTGTCCATATACAGTGACTGGTTCCTGAGAACCTTTGTTCTCCAAATTAAATCATATATAAAGGACACAACACAAGTATGATCACAATTGTTGAAACCATCCATACGCAACCTGACAATATCTTGGTAACTCTTGATGTAGTATCTTTATAAACCAGTATCCCCCAATCAGAATGTCTACAGGTCTTGGAATATTACCTAAACCAATGAAATATTAGCAAGACAACAGTACCAACAGCCTTCATTCCGGAATGTGCAAGACTGGCATTGACGGAGAACTATTTCCTATATGAGGGTCATTTTTACAACCAGAAACCCGGGGCCAGCATGGGTGTTACTTTTGCCCCAGATATTGCCAACTTATATATGGACCATGTTGAAAGAAATTCCGTCTATCACAGGAACAACCCATACCAGGCCAATATTAGAACATGGCACTGGTATATAGATGACTGTTTTCTGGTCTGGCAGGGCTCAGTACTACACCTCTCAGAATTCCATAAATGGTTCAATGCACAAATTGACAACATAACCTTTCCCATGAACTATAACATCAAGACTATGGGCCTCATTACAACTTTGGAGGAAGCCATGGCGCAATTAGCGCCATGGCTGCCTCCAAAATCGTGCCCGGGTCCGACCTGGTGGAGTGGGTATTTACCGGGACATTCTACCCTTGGCGAACCCAGTAAGTCCCCATTCCAAATGCCATTCCCCATTCTCATTTGAGCCCACATAGGGCTCAATGGGAATGGGGAAGGTGCGAATTATGGGCCTGCTAATGGCAGGCCCGTAATTAGAGCCCTGGTCCGCCAACAGGACCCGTAAGGGACGTGTGGTCCGACCACACATCCCTTGCAGTTCCCGCTAAGTGACCTCAGAATTGGGTGATAAGGGATTACTGGCACCGGTCTCCTTACCGGTGCCCGATATCGATTACTGCCTACCTCGGAATGAGGCCCTGTGCCTTTTTTGGATTTACAAATAGTAAAGCAAGAAGATAGACAACTAATCACTCAACTTTTCAGGAAACCAACAGACAAAACTATGCTCCTGGAGTACCAAAGTTACCATCCGGCAAACCTTAAAAGTAACCTTCCTATAGGTCAATTTTTAAGAGCATGACGCAACGGTACCTTGCTGGAGGATTACAAAATACATGGGGAAAATCTGGAACAACTCCTACAAGCAAGAGGGTACCCAACAAAAAAAAATTAACATAGCCTACAGAAGAGCAAAAAACGCCAACAGAGACACATGCCTCAATCCAACAAATAAAACAACGGCTGACAAGATCACATGTGTCACGACTTTTAGTCCCATCAGCCACGGACGCCGAAAGCTGGTTAGAAACAATTGGCACATAATTGCAACTGATGATTTCAACCCATCTTTATCTAGGTTTGCGTTCAAGAGGCAGAGAAACCTTACGGATTCGCTAGTCCATACATATCCACAAGAAACACACATCAGAGACCCACAAAGAACACTTTGGGAACTACCACCAGTAATAGGGCATTTTAAATAGGGCAAATGCTCTGTGTGCTCACTCACGAAGAACCTTAAAACCATCAACTTGAAAGGCAGAAATTGGCAATTAAAAACATTTACCAACTGCTCCTCACAATGGGTTGTATACGCAATTAAATGCCCTTGCCATTTGTTGTATGTGGGGAAAACAAAAAGACAAATCAAACAAAGAATTGGCGAACATAGGTCAAGCATCAAAAACTCAATTCCAAAGAAACCACTTGTGGCACATTATGCACACCTAAAACATAAACCAAATGAAATATTTTTGTTTATCATCCAAACAGTGCAGATTTCCAAAAGAGGTGGCGACAGAGACCTGGCATTGCGTATATGCAAGCAAAAATGGATTTACAATTTAGATACTGTAAAAAAAAGGCCTAAACACGGCAGTCAAATGGGGAATTTTCTTTTAAATGAATGACCATCATCCCCCCCTAAAAAGATTTTTTCATCAAGATAACTACTTTCACCTCGACAAGAACAAAAGAAAAAAACATCAAAGATACCGGCCAGGCATCTGTAAATTAAAAGCAACACTATATAAACAAAATAAACTACTGCACCCAGAATACAATATTCCGAATGGGAAACTTATACAGTATATGCACCCAACCATTAGTTCATCAGATAGGGACATATAACATTCCCTCGCCTTCGACCTATGAGGGGTTAATAGTAAACCCACACAGTGCGGTATTCCCGCAAAGTATAACAAAAATGTAAACAAAAACAATAGGAGAAACACGTGATACGTGTCAGCAACATGATTTTCATCCACCCAAGATGGCAGACAAAACCACAAAGAACGAGAAGCACTGTACAGCCTTTCTCAAGATGCCGGACACTGAAGTTCAGAGTTGACTCACACTACTACTGGAAATAGGACAAACAAGGAAGCAAGAGGAGTACGATAGGCGAACCATACCGTGACGGGAAGCAGAAAATAAAGAACACAAGGACAATGTGTACTGTCAGCCTACGCATGTAAGTGAGAGGATTACAACATTCCAGTGACACCGCGGAAGAAAACGAAACTCACAAGGACTCCGTGCAATGTAAGTGCTATAAGGCAAAATCCAATATAGCGCGGGGCAGTTGCAAAATGAAATGCATGATTAAGCACATATTTAAAATAACAACAATGCTATAATAGAACATATTTCTGCTTATGTCTCTCTCTGGGCAGTTATAACAAAGACCCGTGGGATCAGAGTACAACTATAAGGCATTTGATCTGCAAGACATCTCATGACACACAAAGACCCTGAATCACTCAGGTCAGTGCATAACATTTTTTAAAAACTGCTGTTTTTTGAAAAAACCAACCATGAATAGATAAATGACATGTATACCTGTATGGTCTTTTTAGATAACCTTGTATGCCAAAAGGAACCATATGACAAATATTAAGAGGAAAATGTAAAAGGAGTGGAAGGCAAAAAAAACACATAAGAAGGAATTCCTCCATCTTTTGCAAAATAAGTTTGCAGTTCAACCACTAGATACCGACAAGGTTAGTGAGATGTACAAAAAGGGGGAAAAAAACTTATAATATATGAGACATGCCACCACATTTTTAAAACATTCTTAATAATACCCGTTCTGCACTTTGTCAATTATTTTTACAACTTTCTGAAAAACATGTATGATTGGGGATAGAGTGAACATTGAATCATTTAAAAAAAAGAAACACATCGTCCTGAAGAGGGCTGAATTTGAAAGAGCAAGACACCAGGGATGGTGTCCATGCAATATCTTAGCCAAAACATATGTAGACATCCTTAAGACACAAATATCTTGTGTAACTTTGAACATGGACTATCAATAATGTTCCTTGCAAAACTTCCCTGAAAAATAATGAATACTGTTTTTTGAGCCAATCTATGTCACATACTAATCACAGTCACTGATTGCGTTGCTTTTCTTAGAAAGTGTATATTTGTATTATAGTTTTTTTTCTCTGTTTTTTACTGCTTTTGGTGTACACTGTGTCTTGTGGAAAGCTCACAGGACCAAAATCTTGGTTTTTGAAATTGTTTTTGAATAAATCTTTGTTTTAATGATGTTCAATGATGTGGCAGTTCTCTCATATATAACCTAGGGTGCATCAAATAGTTTAGACACCCTAACATCCTTCTACCTTGCTATCAAGGTGAACTGAGAGAGAGGCTGTTGTACTATATGTCTGATCCCTATGCAGCCTAATCCCCCTTAAACAAAACATTTGGATATACCCATTAGATTACTCATAAGAGGACTACCCAGTTGTTGTGTACATAAAACCATTTGTCATATCTGAGACATACCCTCATTAAGATTAAAAATTAGAGGGTCCAGTATCAGTACCTAATCAAATGGAAGCTGTAAACATGGTATCATTCACGGATGAAAACTATCAAAAACTGATCCACCAACCTTCGGTTATGATTGCCGAAGAGAACACCCCGATAAATAACACAACGGGAAGTGACTTCGAAACCTTGATGCAAAAAAAGAAGAAACTAATTAGGACCAAACCACATGGCCAACTCATGTTGGCATACTTAAATCTTTGTTTTAATGATGTTCATTGATGTGGCAGTTCTCTTGTATATAACCTAGGGTGCATCAAATAGTTTAGACACCCTAACATCCTTCTACCTTGCTATCAGGCTGAACTGAGAGAGAGGTAATTAGGCTGTTGTTGTTTTTGTTGTACTATATATCTGGTCCCTATACAGCCTAATCCCCCTTAAACAAAAAATTGGGATATACCCATTAGATTACTCAAATTGGTTAGGGATTTATAATGTGGAGAAATAGATATGGTCTATTATATGGTACCTCGATAATACAGCTGGTCTCTCAGAATGGTCTGCATGACACACATATGTGCCCTTTTCATTAAGAACATAGATAAATGTATCCAAGTTTCCCTTGTTTCATTTGGTTTCATCATAATCTTGTCTGCTTTTCCTGCCAAGTTTCAATTTTAACCTCGCAAACCTTAATACTTCACTACAAGATGCTCCCAAAGACTATCTCCAATGTATCAGCCTCTGTTGCTTGTCTGAAAACTCTTGGCATGAGTCATAGTTTTTCACACCTGAATTATCCATTTTGAAATATATTTTTGTCTGACACTGTATTCATTCTCCAGGGAGCTATTGTGTATTTGTTTAAGCATCTCACACTTTGTATCCCTTATTCATAATATATCTTTATACACTCATGCTATGTATCTAGTAGTTAAAGTATCCTTCATTTCCTTGGTCAGGTCATCCTGACCCAAATATGCGCAGTGCCATGTGAACTATTTACCTTAAATAAAGGCACTATAATCCTGATTTCTGCAATAATAGAACCATTTGATCTCCCCCTATACAACTTAGTTCACCTTTCGGTAGTGAGACGAACACTCATGCTGGACTCTTTAAAGAAGGTTTGTGAACAGGTTCAGATTACAGCACGCTGCATGTATGCTCTCTCGCCCCATAAGGGATGTACAATATTGTTATAAGACAGATACAAATTATCACACATTTATGCTTCAGCAAAATTATGCATAGCATAAGACAGTGAAAAACAAAGTATGTAACCTTTTCTAAAACAATTACAATGATAGGGTTAAAATGAAAGGCACAGTAAGTACCTTCAGCTTCAGCAAAAGCAATGAAGATTGTCTTTCACTGAGTGCTCAAGGCAAATATTTGTCCCAGGTGTTCACTACCTGGCACCAAGACCTTTGAGGGTGAATCCAGTGATTCTGTAAAAGCTTCATCATTTGGCCCACAATGAGACACAAAAGCGGGACAGTGCACAGGCACAATTCATAGCTCTGCCTATATGGGCCTTCTGTAGATACATGCAGTTCTCAAGGCTATGGAAGTGGTGTGACTCGATGCAGCTCCTCAGACATGGTGAGAGCTGTGATCCGCAAAGGTGGCTTTGAGGAATGCTGGTTTTGAGGAATGCTGGGAGACATCTTTATCCACAACTGTCCTATTGGATATAAAGCCATCCCTGAAATGTGGTTGTGCTCTGCCAGATAAAAGCTGGGGAGTTGTAATGCTTGAGAGTTACCTCTGTTATATATTAAACTGGTATGACTATCTGACGTACAGTGAGTATACGGCTGGCAGGGTATGCTGCAATGGGAGGGCAGAGTGCTTTAAGTGTGCAATGTTAAATTTGCATTACAAACGTAATGGGCTTCTACTTACAGTTATGGCTACAAAATAATTACATTCATGGATTTCCAAACCATGTCAAGTGGTTGCGTGTTTCCCCCTAGGACAGTGTGATTATGCTTACTGCCAGAGTGATGGAACGCTGGGGTTTAAACAGGAGAAGGCAAGCACTGGGGGAGGGGGAAGGAAGGGGAAGCCAGGTGGAACAGTTCTGTTCTGCTAGCCTTCACGCAGCCTTGTCAGGCCCTTCAGCAAGGGACTGTGTCAAGGTTAATTTCTTACTCGAGTTCAGTCTCACCTGTTCTGCGTAGCCAGCTTGTCACAGGAATCACTTGCACCGCAGCAGAGCAGGTCACAGGTGCTGACAGTGCAACAACTTATCCTGATCCATCATCATGTTGGTGTCATCAGGGTATCATGTCCTGATTACTTACGGTAACCCCATTACTCTGAGTCCTTCTGTTTCCCCCTCCCAGTCTGTAACATCTGAGGTCTCTGTCTCATGGGACAGGAACTCAAATCTTTCTTTGCCACCAAAACATATCCCCTGATTGGGGTGACCTGGCCCCTCCCCTGAGGTCAGGAGGGAATAAAGGCCAAACCCACCAACATCACTTCCTGTTGAATAACATGCAGTGGAAAGTTTCAGTTGCCCCCAATTTGGACACTGAAAGTGTCATAATGCAACATAATGGAAACCTTATGTCTTCACTATATTTAGTGGGGTAGATTGGCATTGTGCAAAATGGCCCTATGGGCCTCATTCCTAGTTTGGTGGTAATTCTGCAGTCAATCTACTGAATTACCCCCAGAATCAGTTAGCATTACTGCCACTTGATCCCATGGGTTTACCATGGGATTACAAATGGTGGTAGGGTCAGAAGTGGAAATGGAGAAAATGTGGAGGGGGATCCCACAAGGGGTGGGGTGGAGTTTGGCGGAGGGGCAAAGTTCCGAGAGGCAGAGTTTAGAGGGGGCAGAGATGGCAGTTGGCCTCTGATCAAAGGAAATGTTCAACATAATAGTTTGAAAATGGCGCAATTTCTTTCATGTTGCTTCTTTTCCAAAGTCCACATTGTACATCAAATCCACTTTAAACAACTTCTGTGGCAGTGGTGCACCCAAAATATGTTACCAGCATGCACATTGGCACAATCAGGGAAAAATTACCATAAACTCCCACCAGCATCAGACAGCTTTGTTCCACCCGCACTCAACAAATGGGTGTGTAATGGTTTATTGAAAAGCCACCCTCAGCAATGGAAGTTACCTTCCCTCCCCACCCAAGTGGTTATGAAACAAATTGTTTAACAGATTCTTTTTTAGCCCTATCTAAGACACATATCATGCCCCTTGGATCCCTCTCCCCTGAGCTAACAATGCACCAAGAACCAGGCCGGTGTACGGGAAATATATTGGCATTTATTTAAATTAAAAGTAATAGAAATTAGCGTGAAAATGTCAAACACCACTTTATCCGTGGCATAACACAATCAACTTCTCTCAGCATACACAAATCACAAAAGTGAGTTAAAAATAACACAATTGCAATTCTTCACTTTCTGCAAATTTCACTTCACGAAATAATTACACTGATCAATAAGAAAGGCACTTATCATGTAATTTTCAGCGATTTTGATTTTCTTACAGACTTAAAAGGCTAGCAGTAGGAGTTCAAGATTGGTCATTATGATTTTGGCCAAATTCTTGGTTTAAAATAAACACAGGGTGATTTATCGGATTGTTTTTCAGACCCCCCCCCTTGCTTTGGTCTATGTTGGGAAATCAGACAGACGAACTGGAATGCTTAGGGGAATTTGGGATTTCAGACCTCCTTACTAAAAGGCCTGTGTTGGGGATGATGGATAAAAAGATTGGACTGATTTAAGAACAAAGACACCCCTCTTCCTTAAAGAACACTGGGTCATCTGGACAACAAGGATTACCCAATTCATGTATAGGCTATAGTTTTCAGCACACACTGCGAAGTGAGCTTTGCTAATTTTGAATTTTAACATAATTCACCCTGTATTGTTCTGCCAAACGGAGAATTAATTAAATTAATATTGTTGATTAAATAGGCTAAGGATCTACACAGTTTTGCCCCCTACCCACTATAAAGGGAAGGGATTTAAGGCAAGCAGCCCCCACCATTTGGCTTCCCAGGGCTCAGTTCTACTTACATAGTAAGCCTCTCTTTAAGGTTCATGAAAGCTAGCTGCATCTCAGGACACTCTGGAAAGATAGGGCAGGGGTCTGGTAACTCCACTCTCAAACATGGCATCCCGCCCTCCACCATGGGTCCCAGTCAGCTTTGAGGCCTTCATAATAATAGACAGCTTCACCCAGATGCACTCTCAGCAATCTCCTCTGGTGTCTCCTTACAGCTGTCAGATGGTAAGTTTCAGCAGCCTTCTTGATGTTCTGCCTCTTGTCTGTCTTTTCCGTGTGTTTCCCCTTATATATCAGCAATTACACCACCCATTTTACAATCTTGGGGAAGTACCCTGCAATAGTTCCTGCCACTAGGATTGGACAGTTACCCTTCTCTCTCCTCCCAAACCCAGCCTCCAAGTCAGGATTGGTTTAGGGGTATGGTGCAACAAATGACAATTCCCATTTGTAATTGCCCTTTGGTCTCCTTTCGACTTTTTTGGCAAGTTATGTATCACAACTCCATAATTTTACTGGTGACTGCCATACTAAACATAGTTTCTGATTCAGCTAATCATGGAGAATTAGATAAGCTGACCACCAAATCCATACCATGTAGTACAGCCATTTGGCACCTTTCTGCCATTTCCATAAAAAGCACAACAGTTATGAATATGTAAGTTGTTAAGCATATTTCTTATTGCACTTTCCACCCGCTCACCAACTCTCCTATTTGGAACATGTTCAGATGAGCCAGAAACCTAGTTTAACTGGCCATTACAGTTTCCAGAGTCACAAGTAGATGAATTTGATGTCCCCAAAATCGCCTGGAAATAACATAAAAATTGAACAAAAATGAAATCAATCCGCCTTCTGGTTGCTGAGAAAAAGTCTTTAATGATAGTAGTACTTTTTAATTAATTGTCAATCTTCATGTGGGAAAAATGGCCCTCCTCTAGCCTTCCGGCCATTTGTTTTAACTGGGTCAGCCTGTGCCCAGAGTTCCTTCTTATCAGTCTCCTTTGTGTTGGAAGTTTGCCCTTTGAAGTGGGTGTCCCCATTTTCACACATATTAGACAGAGTCCAGCCAAGGGTAACTTGTCTTGAAGTCATTGCTTTCAGAATCAGCAGATCTGGAGAACACTGAATTTTAACACAATTAGCAGGACATTTTATTGCAATTGGTAATTAGATGGAAGATGTGACATCCAGGCTCGGAGTGGGAGATTTACTTGTGAAGTTTTGCCCACAGCCAGCAAAAGGGTCTGCCTGGGGCTGACATTTTCCATGAAGACAAATTGGCTCTTCAAATGTCAGTGGAGTTTTGTAGGTGAAACATAATATTGCTTTTGGTCAACCTGCACATTATGTTTTGTTTTTCTGACATGTTTCTGTGAGCAGTGATACTTTTTTCATTTTTTAAAACTGCTTTTATTTGTGCACAGCTGTGCAGACCGTTTTTGTTTTCAATGTTTCAAAATCCTGTTTTCCATGTGACAGGGATCTTGGATTCCTCCTACTTTTGTAAATTAAATGCTGCTTATCCATTGGTGATGTCAGGTCGGCCCCTTTCCATGTGGCTCTTTAATTTTGCTTTAAAAACATAAACAAAGGCCAGGCCGTTTTTGTTTCAGTGTTTAAAATCTTGCTATTCATGTGAAAGGGACTTGTGTGGGTCAGCCTTTGATTCGCAATGGATACATCAAGTTTGCCTGGGAAGAGGTGTGCTCCCGTTGACTGGGGTGGTCTATGCAACTCCTCTGTGAAATGTAGACTGTGTACCAGCTTCACTCAAAAGCAAAACAAATATATATAAAAGTTCAATTAAAACCTCAAACAAATAGGTATAAATAGCCTTTTCCATCAGACTATGTAAAGTCTAACTTCCACTACTGTAAAAGGTTGATATTCAGAATATGTTCACTTAACAAAACATTACCTTCACATTTACACCACTGACAAAATCAATATTGCTGTAGGGGACAGAATCATGGGAATCATATGCAGTAAATAAAATGTGCACTGTGTCTGCCGAGAAAATGGCATGCATAGGGCAGATGATCTCCGAGCCCCCACCTTCGCAGGCTCGGTAATGTAATCTGCTCTGTTTGCACAGAGTGCGCTCTTACAGAAAAGGTTAGCTACATACCTAGCACAGTGATTGTGTCATTTGTTTTTAACAATCGTGCGTTTTGGTTTGTTAAATGGGCTATGTTGGCTGAGTCTGGCTGGATCCCGAGATCCTGCTACACATCTGATGCTGGATCTTGGACCTGGCGAGAGCCGGCCCATTGTCCAGCGCTGGGAAGGGTGGTTAGATTCCCCTTTCCAAAAAGCTAGAGGTAAATCCACCACTTTACCTCCCACATTCAGCAGGTTTTGGCTCCAGGATTGGGAAATTGATGAGAAAGAGTCAGTGTAATGGGATTAATCAAGACATTACATCCTCATCCTTCTTCCCAGTGTGTAAAATCTGAGGATATGCCCAGCAACAATCTTGGGGAATTTTACACTATAGAAAAGTGCTCACAACGGTCTAGTTCAACACAAACATATTTTAATGAACACCATTTGTCATTAACATAAGACAACACAGCTGAACCAAAGGATTGTCTAGAAGACCAAAATACAGTTTACAATGAGAGATGAACATCTCTGGGGAAGCTCAATTTGCTGCCCTACAAATATCCCCCAAAGGAACATCTTTCAAACCTGCCCAGGATGGCCAACATAACAATCGTGGACCTACCCTGCTTGTCCTCAAGGGGGGTGGGAGATTAAAGGCCTAATAAGGCATGCTAATGGCAGTCCTCACCCATCTACTCAAGGTAGCCATAGAGGACTGTCTCACCACCCACCCCAGGAAGTGACAAACAGTTTTCACTTTGCATGGAACTTGCTGTTTTAGCCAGGTACAAGTTCACAGCCGTGCCCACATCCAAGGCGTGCACCAGTGAAAGCTCATCACCAGCCTCACCTGAGAACTCACTAAGCGTAAGGAGGATTAAATACTCATGGAAATGTAAATCTGAAATAACCATGGGCCGAAAAAAAGGGATTGGAGGTTGTGTCCCTCTTGGACGAATCTCAGGTAAGGTTCTGAGATCACCAGAGCCCCCAACTCCCCCAATGTATGGGCAAGTTCCATAGCCACCAGGAACAGACACTTGAAGGACTAGAGACTGATGGGAGGCACCTCCAAGGACTCAAAGGTAGGCAAAGGAAGCACCCTTAGAACCAGGGGAAGGACCCAAGTATGAAACGGAGAAAGAAACCTAAAACGGGAGCTCTCAAGCCCCGGAGCTATTGTGGTGTCTAGGTGTGTGATATCATGCATCTGAGGGTTCTATGGTGCCTTGTTGTGTGGAATACTGTGTAAGTTGAATGTATGCATTCTTGAGTGGACAGTTAGTGAGTGACTAGGGGAGTGTCAAGTCCAGCCTGAGTGGCATTCCTGGTTTACCTACACTATACCCACATTATACCTACATGACCCATTGTCTACATGTGAACTGTGCACTACTGATGGAGGCAATAAAGAAGACCTGATTGCAAGATACCTGGTGACTCCAGTCTCGCCTTCTAACTTAACAGGAGCCTTCGTTTGGCCCTGTTTAGGCTTGGGATCAGAAAGGACAGCATCCGCTTTAGCTTGTTTGACCAGCTCAATAATCTGTGATCCAAAGATATTTTGGTCCAAAAAGGGCGGTCACATCTGGATGGCCTTATGGAATGCCTCTTCATTCCACCGTCAGAGACAGTATGCTCTTCTAGAAGACTTGACACACCCAACTACCGTCGAAACAATCTTCATTATGTCTGAGGAGCTATCTGAGACTAACATAATCTCCTTCTATAAGATCTCAAAAGGGTACCTACAGTCCTGCCTCATCTTCCAGAGAAATAGTGCCTTGAAATCCTTCAGGAGGGATTGGAAGACATTTCCAGAATAGGCTCCCACCCTAAGAGCAGAGTTGGCGGTCCCATGAGTTCTCATAAGGCAGTTTTCATCCACATATTCACAGGGTCAGCGGTTGCAGCATCTTTGGTAGCTACAAAGGTATGCCCAGTGAAGGACGGCAGAATGGAATCAACCTTGAGCCGATCTGTAAATTCCTGGCTGAACACCTGTAGAGGGTAAAGTTTGGAGCACCAATGCCCAGGGCATTCATGCCTCCTCGGTCTACTTCCAGTCTCTATGGATGATGTCCCAGATACTCTGCAGATCTGGTAGACCGGATTTAGGGACCAAGACACAATGGCTATAGGAGTCAGGAACACCTTCAGGGGTAGGGAATGCCCTTATATCGCATAGGTTCAGATTATGAAGAAGGCGAGTTTCCTCAGAAAATGGCCCTCCCATAAGTCTCCTGTCATTATGCAGACCCAGGGTATTAGAAGGGATTCCAGCAGAGGTAGTCCCAGAGGGGCAGCTGGTAGAGGGGTTACAGAAGGAGCGGGTGCAGGAATCAGAAGGAGCCTGCCATCAATTGCCATGTTTATGGTCTTTGTGATCATAGGTCTATTGCACGTAGAGAAGGAGACAATGCTGGCTCTTAAGAAGGGAGTCCAGTCCTTTGTGGCTCTAAAGGTGTTGTGGGGGTTCCTTTAAGAAGGGGTCCTGGAATTTTAGTCTGCGCAAGGCCCCCCCGCCCCGGCAAACTCCCTTGACTGAGAATGAGAGCAGGCTCTGTGCCTACTCCTGGTCCATTCTTTGTTCAGATATCTGCCACAGTGCACACAATTGCAAGAAAAACAATCACACACACACTGCTTACCTTAAAATACCTGCCACCGGTAGTGGTGATGCCCCTTCGCTACCCTTTTATCCAGCAACGGGGAACTGGCATCTGCCAATCGAGGGTGGGCATGGTGGTCGCATCACAACAGAGGTGGGATCTATGAATGATCCTGCAATAGCAGGGTGTCTAATTGGGCCCACTTAGGGACGGCCGTCCTACCTCCTGTGCCTAAACCCAGCACAATGCGGGCGCAGGGGGACAAGTCTCACTCTGAACCGAAGTAACGAAACAAAACATCATATGAAATTCACCCTGTCTCCATGGATAAGTGAGATATGCCAAGTCTCCCGCAACACACGGGATACTCCAGCAGAGGGAGACAAACTCCAACACTCGCACACACCTAAAATAATTAAAACCCATAAGCAATTGAATAGAGAAATTCCTTTCTCCTGCTTTCTGAAGCAAAATCTCCCTACCACCTGGTCGGGAGACTTGGCAGGTCTGACAAGGAAAAAACTAGGCTGTGACGTGTATTTGGGTGGCCCTTATCCTCAGGTGAGGGGCAAGGATCCAAACAATCAGGTGAGTTCCTGTCCCATGAGGCGGAATCCTCAGATGTTAAGGACTGGGAAGAGGAAGACGGACGAGGAGGCAATTGTGCTTAAGGCTGGAGCTCTTCTCCCTGGTGGGAGGGGGCAAGAAGCTTAACAATCCACTGCTTGGCGAGTGCAGAGTCTTGTGTTATCCACACTCGGGGGAAGCCGTTGGTGCACATGACACCTCAAGCAGATATGCTACTGTGCTGACTATTAGGCTGGGACGCTTGCTGCCTCATGGCATGTTTGCTCTTGGGCCAGCTGTGAGTAGACGACAGCATGCAACACAACAAACTATGTATGGTATGCTGGTCAGTGTCTTTCATGGGTCATGTTGCTACTTTTTGGCAGACTGCAGCTGCCTCATATTAGTTTTAAGTGGCTCAAAGCAGAGCCATCTGAACTATTATTCTCTCATTGAGATGTCCATGTTACCTACAGCCTCTCTAAGGGAGCCACCAGTGGGGATTCACTACAAATGCAAACACTTCTCGGTTGAAGGGAGCAAAATAAAGAAAGCCCTTAGTGGAAATCATATTTCATAGTTTATCAGACTCTTGGAGGTGGGAGCCATTTTAACTGTGGTGGGAGAGTGGGGTACATTTACCAGCCCCAGCGGAAATTCCCTTCATCACAAAACCGCATTTCAGCATTCACCCAAAAACGGCTGTGCTTTTGTCTGCTTTGCACACGTGCAACGAGATTTGAACACAGCCACCCCAAGAATAGCTGCATTTTGTTTTCCTTTACGTGAATCCAGAGAAAATAACTTAATTTCAGAATGGCTCTACATTGCTGTTCTGTCATTGAAAGACTCAAGGCTGCACAAGAAAATGAACTGCATTTAAATTGAAATACGCACTTGTACCTCCTTTCATTTTAATCAACACAAAGGTTTGCTCTATGAAACACATCCCTGTATTTCATTTGATTGCCATAAAATAAGGCAATCCCTCCCAGAACGACATTGTTTCATTAAGAAAGTCCATGAAGAGCAAAGAATTCTGTTTCAGCCCACACGGCTAGGATTTACTTTTGAAATGAACCAGCACACGCAAATTACTGCAAAAGAAAACTCTAGCATGGCTCTCTCTCTTGCCTGGTGTCAATTACCAAGAAGCTCTTTTCAGCACATCTCTGTGTCCAGAAACTGACCATATTTTTAAATGCCTTTCAGGAAGTTAATGCAAAGGAAACTGTGTGTGGCAGAAACCGCATTTTGTGAAATGAACATGAGAAAAAAAGGACAGGTGTAAATCTGCTTTTGCAAAGCAGGAAAATGACACTTTGAAAACTAAATGTGAAATAATTCCATGGCTCGCACAGAAACACAATTGTATATGTTGGTAGAGGGGCTGCAAATCCATGTATAGTATGCTCTTTTTCCACAAAAAGACCAATCAGTCTGGCTGAGGCCCAGGAATTTCCTGTCAAACCAGTTTGGTATCAAGGCTCATTTTGGACCTACTAGTGAACTGATGCTGCAAGGGAATGTGCCCTGTTCTTATGGGACTGACAGTGTGATAATTACACGTTCTACCAGACTGCCAGGCAGAGAAGCTCCCAAGGACAAAGGAAGGGGGTGCAGCCCTGTGTTTTGCCTCAGAGGTGTGATTTCCTCTACATTCATTCCCAGCACCAACTGGATGGCTTAAAACGGGAGTCATGGAAACCCTTTGGTCAGACTGAACCATGGGGAGACAGTTTGGCTGGGGGAGTGGAATGACCTCCCACACAAGGGACTGATCTGGCACATTGATTTAAAAAACTTTTGTACATCAAGACATTTCCCCATTACCCTAAATAAGCAAGAATTCAATATTAGGCTAGTATTTTGAGGGATTTTTGGACAAGCACAATGAGTGAAACAAACAAAGTTCCTATTGTCAAATAGGAACTCCCGTCCCCTGCACACCAATTGGTATTGGAAATCACAATTCCAAACAATATTTGAATAGCTTAAATAATTCAAATCAGTTTTGCCTTTAGGTAACCAATTTTTGTTATGACAATTGTTTTCAAAAACATTCAAGGATACATACAATCAAGAATGTTTTTAATCAAGAATCAAAATAGGAGTTCAATTCACTCAATAGTATCAAATTATGTTAATCATGAGCTCTACGCGTTTTGAGAGTGAACCTCTCTTCTTCAGGAGCAATACATCATATTTTTCACAGAATAATTTCAATGAGAATGCTTTAAACAAAAAGAATTTGAAGTTTCTTTTGACAAAGGAATTTTTGACAAAAATATTTCAGCAATTCAATGGCTGCCTATTTTACATTTCATCTAGACATGATTGCATTTTTCAACTAAATTGTCTTGTGTGTCTTCAAAAAGATCATTTGACTGTGGGGTAATGGAAACATCATCTCGTGGCACAATTCTTTGAGAATCTGTGGATAATATTAATAGATAATATTAGTATTGTGTAACTCAGTGGGAGTTCTACTGTTAGTCAGGTAAGATGTTGTAAGTACCTGTATGATGATGCAGCATGTAACAAGGGAATTCAGATATGCAGACGCTTGGTCGTGCAAAATCTTGTCCTATAAAGGTAGATAAATTCGATATATATGTTTCTTTTGTTTACTAAGTGTTAAGCTCAACATATTATCACCATTTATGTGAATCGACTGTTCTATACACGCAACTATTCGTGAGTGTGTTTTATCTGGTACAGTCAACGTTCTTCTCGTGTCTGTATCTTTTCTTTCATTGGACTTAACATCACGTTGTCCAAGTTTCGAAAATCACTTATCTTTTTGTATTCGATTTTCTAAAGAATGACAATATGTGTCAGTCGATGATAATTTATAGATGTTATTCACTATCTTGTTAATATAAATTATCACTGACTGACACATATTGTCATTCTTTAGAAAATTGAATACAAAAAGATAAGTAATTTTCGAAACTTGGACAACGTGATGTTAAATCCAATGAAAGAACAGATACAGACACGAGAAGAACGTTGACTGTACCAGATAAAACACACTCGTGAATAGGTGAGCGTTTTTTGGCTCCGATTATTTTGTAAAATTAACAAAATTACCTCTTACCCAAAGGTGTTCAGTCTCTCTCTCATATGTTCTTGGACAAGCACAACGAGACCATGTGCATCTTTCTGGCATGTGGTGAACGGAAATGGCAGGAGAAATGCATTTTTGGGGAAGCATAAATGGCACAGACATTAAACTTGGGGACAATATGCCAAATACTAGTATGCATCTGTGTAGCCATTTGCACAATTTTAGATATTATATTTCTCCTGAAAACAGTGAAATTGTGCAAAAGGATGATACATCATCACACAGAAGTGGTGTTCAAACTGGGCAATTCCTTGTAAAATATGGGATCTGCATATCTGCTTTTTATGATGCTGACTAGTGTAAATATGAAGTTTTGTTCCATGACTCGTTTTTTAAAAAATTAGGCTTGTGGGACAAAGGGAGTTATAAAATGCACACACATACAATTAGGTCACTTCCCCTGAATGAATGAGCCTGGAGGGAGGAGGGGACATAGCCTGGCCTATCCCATTCGTGGGGTAAGTCCAGAGTACTCCCCTCCAGATTGTAAAATTCTATTTCACTCTGGCTATATAAGGGGGAGACAGGGAGACACACAGGACATTCAATATTCAACATTCAAGATTCCAAGACTCCAAAACCAGATCCAGAGGCAGCTGAGTCCATCAAGGCAAGACCATCTAGATCCAGGAAGAACCACCCATCCAGACCTAGACATACTCAATAATCCATGGAGAAAAGCAGAGAGGCAGCTGATCCTGTTCAGGAGAATCCAGTGTCCAGACCCTTTGCCCAGCTGACCCATCCCGCTGTCCCAGTGACCAGATATCTTGACCCTGCTGCCCAGTGACCAGATCCTTGTCCCCGATGACCAGAGAACTTGCTGGCTGTCCAAATTACCAAAGTCAAGCGTACCTTATAAGTTTCACATCACCCAGTACCCAGAAACTGCATATCCCGCTCTTTTACCTTGCATTCTGTTCAAATCCTATTAAAATCGTATTAAAATCCTACTCATATACTGAATTGCCAGTATCCTCTGTTCACCCTTTCCTTAGAAGAATCTGTGTTAGTCCATATCTGTTAGCATATTTCTGTTCTAATTCTTGCAGTTATCTGTGTAAGTCCCTAGTATTATTTGAAATAATTAATTAATTCCCCTATAAGAAGGTACGTAGTGCAAGCTGGTTAAATTTAAATTAACCCCCTTACGTGCAGTGTCTTTCCTTAAGAAGATTGTCATTAAAATATAGTATCAGTAGAACCGGTAATTGTGCAGCCAAAACCGAATTTGCCCGTGTATTTTGATTTTCATTAAAATCTGACTTGCATTTCCCATAGAAAAACCTACACTGTCATCCTATAAGGAGTCATCCCTTCCCCTCAGTATCCTATCTGTTATGTGCCTTTGGTCCTCCTCCCAAAAACCCATTTCCGATTTTGACTGCTAAACCCATTTTCTTATCTGTTTGTCAGTTTAAAGCCTGTGAGAAATAAGAAATTGCAATCCTGACGCGTGCGTTTTTCTGTTCATTGTTTTCCTCCCAAAATTTTCTCACCTGTGTTCACGTTGCTTTAGTGCATTGCTCAGTAGCCTGTAAGTTTCCTGGTCTCTTTAGTGCAGCCACACAAATTTGTGTTCTAGCAATCCTACCGCAAGTGTAAACTGATCTATAAGTAACCAGTGAAATTTGAGTATGCCATTTTCCTCATTTTGACGGTTTTCATTATTCGTTTCTGGCCTCCCATTCTGGGGAGGTGGGTTAAATTTAAAATAATATTTCCCTCTTCTTTCTGACTCCTTGCCGTTACTTTCCATCCACACAGAATTTAGTCAGCAGGTGTTTGGGGGAAGTGTTGTAGGGGAGGCATAACCTATGTGCCATCTGTGATTGTGAAGAAAAGTGATTTTTGTTTCCATTTCTATTAAAGGTGTATGTATATTGTGTTATAAGTTGAATTAACTGTCTTATAAGGTTTTGCATTTGTATTGCCACACTGTGGTGGCTGCTGCCCTAAATTTTGTTTTGCTCTGATTTTTCATTGAATTCTAAAAATAAATAAATGTTTCATTGTTACACATCAGCCTGGTTCATGGTCCATAGCGACATGGGGTATTTGTTAAGGTGTGTGTGAGACGGGTTGGGTGCCTTCTCAAGAAAGAACCTAGGGTTCAAACAAAAATAACAAGGTGTTTTTTATTGTGCGCATTCTTCAGTGTCAGTGGAAGAAGTCCCTGGCTGGAGTGTGCCGTGTCATAATATCTGTTACAGTTTGGGTGCTGTGCCGTGATTGAAGTAAGTGTTTCCACCTGTGGCAGCTTAAAACAGCAGGGTAACTCAATTAAGGTAGTGATACTTTTTGGCTGGTTAGAAAACTGTGACTGTAAAAGCGCCATCCCAAAACATATCCCCTATATATCAGGCCTGTGTGTAAAAATAAAGTAGACTTAACCCTAAACTAGACAAAAAAGCAGAGTACAGATTTGTCCTTGCATAGATTATTAAATAAAGGGAGAACACTCTTCATAATGAAGACCGTAGAGATTAAAATAGCTAAGCTACACCTTCTGTCCAAACTATTCATTAGAGGGGATTGGGCGGAGCAGGAGCAGGAAGCCTGGCTATCCAGCATGATGCAACAGGTCACCTCCATGGACATAGATGTGTGGCAAGACAGTGGCCTGTTACATCAAGCCTTGACTGAGTTGTGTATGACTCCGAATATTAAAGAGGAGCAGCTTAGAATGGTCTGACTCACTGCCTACATATACCTCCACATGGTGGTTATGGATGAAAAATATTGAGAAGGTATAACCATTGCGTAAAACCAGTCTGAGCTCTTAAACCAAATCCAGAGTAAATTAAAACAGGTAGAAGAAAAATTGCAAAAGAGCCAAAATACTGAGGTAGAATTTGAAAACCACATCAAACAGTTACAATAGGAGTTGGCTGTACAACAACGAAACAATTTAGAGCAAGAGGCCCAATTAGCTACATTACAAGAGGAGTGTTAGGAAAGGGTTAACTCTGTAAAAGAGAATCAACAAAAATTACACGTGGTATACAATAGAGCCTGCTCAGGGCAGATAACCACTTTACAAAATCAGATCCAGCAATTCTAAGAGGAATGCAATTAAATAATTATGAAGGAACTTCATTCCCAAACAGAATTTGACCAAGAGTGCCTGAAGTTAGGCGCTATAAAAAAACAAAGAGATGAAGTGGCTGAACAGGTTGACACCCTGTATCAGGAAAAAGATGCCCTATACCAGGAAGTGTGCAAGTTTAAAACAGACCTACAGAAAAGAGTCTGACCTCCAGGAACTGAATGAACTAAAGTAGAATATGAAAACTTAATGGGGCACATAAGACAAGTAGAAGGTGATGTAGAAGAGACCACCCAGGCCTAAAATATGCAGAATCAGGAGATGTATCTCCTGCAACAAAAATTGTCTCAGTATTCCCAGGCAATGCAAGAAGCACAAAAAGACAATGAGGACCTCTGTAATGAGAACAGGGGACTCTAGAGCCAGGTAGCAGCCTAAGGGAAGGTAATGGAGGGAAGTCAATCCCTGATAGTTAGTCCCGGAGCAAGTGCGAGAGAGTGTTTTCTCGTGTTGAAACTCTGCTGGAGTCTGTTTACCTTGCCTATTCTGCTGTGGAGGAGGAGCTACCATCCACCAAAACGCTCATAATACTGCCATTGGAGCGAGCAACAGAGCAAGTGCGAGAGAGTGTGTAATTGTGTTGAAACTCTGCTGGAGTCTGTTTACCTTGCCTATTCTGCTGTGGTGGAGGAACTACCAACGACCAAAAGCTCATAAAACTGCCATTGGAGCGAGCAGCAGAACGAGTGCGAGAGAGTGTGCTCTTGTGTTCCCGTGGTTCGGTGGTCTGGTGGTTGCGTGAGCATGAACTGCGGGGGACTTCGGGAGGACATCTCCGCAATAGCTACGGTCACAGCATTACCTCAGGTATTCTAAAGAAGCATGTTTATCACCAGACATTTACTCAAGATTGTTTCTATTATTGTACCGAGACTGTGAAACATTAAAGTGGTGTGTATCTGGGCACTGTGAAGCCACGGCAAGCGCTGTGAGCTGAGTGACACTTGAGCATCAAATATTAAGTTTTGCCCATGATGTGTGGCGGCAGCGAGTAAGAACTGCGTGTAATTGCATCCACGATTGTATTGATAGGAATTGACTAGGACCTAATACAGTGACAACTGCTGGACTGTTGTGGCAATTGCGAGGGAGACTGTGGAGACTAGACCTCTTTGATCCCAATAAGCGTTGTCCCCGACCTAACTAATAACAATTACGATTTGTCACTCCTGCAATTTGAATATCACTACACTACAATACCACACGAAACAGTGTTTATTTATCTGTGTGGCTGATATTACTGCAGAAACCACTAAATAGTGGGTGGATATGCCACCAAAGGGTAAAGCCAGTATGCCTAGTCACAACCTTAGGAAGGGCAAAAAAGTAAGGGACAATGCATCACCAAAAGTGAATAAGGAAGTGCTCACCCAATTGACACCACAATGCCCAATCAAAATAACAACACCCCATTGGAAACCACGAATTACGAGGATATTGACAATAATTCTTTATTAGATCTATGCCTCTCCATTCAAAGAACAATGGCAGCATCTGAAAGAGAAGAGTCAAATGGCAATAAAGATCAGATGGTGGTGGAAGCACAGGTACTGAAAGCTGCAAACTATACAAAGACCACTCCCAGAGATGCATTGCTATTAAATCCCATCAACAGTTATTTTACGACCAACCCGGGAATTCATCCTTTAACTCCCATTAACAATGGATCACTGGCACCAACTACTGGGTGACTATCTGAGTCACCTAATCTCCTAATTGAGATCAAAGATTCAAGGCCTATTGAAGAATTAAGGTCGAATGAGACACAATGTTCTTATCTAGGAGCAACCGCAGAACTACAGTCCTCTATGACCTCTATGCAGTTTACCCTAAAAATATTGCTGAAACTATGTGGAAGAATCCATATATAAATACTGTACTAGAGCTAGGACTCCCAGATCCTAGGACCCCCTATATCCCCGGTGATCACTCTGAACCAGCATCTGCAAAAGAGCAAGAGGAGATTATTGCGCAGGAAGAAATCAGCCTGGACCCAGAAATAAACTCAGTAATACTACTTTAAAAAAAACAGAGACGTAAAGCAAAAAGAGCAGCAACTAAGGTAAAACAAAGAAACGCCCAGCAAATGGTCCCGGGACCCTGACCAGCTGGATTCTACCTGAAAAGCTGAATGAGACGCCAGTAATGAGCAGCAATGACACAGACGCGTCACTTAATACTACGCACAAAGACATCGAGGGCAACAAGTATTCCACCCCCCGTAGAAGAAATACACCAAGGTGCCAGGTGGCTGCGTCATCAGAGGTTGACAGGGCCATACCACAGAGGAAAACCAAGGCTCAAGAAAGTGCAAAATGCATCATAAAAAATATGAACCAAAAGAAGAGGGATAAATGGCTAATAAGATCAGAGGTTATATTAAAGTTACATCTTATACCACAGTTGCGAGTGATCCTGTCTGAAGACTTTTTATTTGTCGAGCCAAATCAGAAGTCGAAATCCCAATATAACAGCATTACACTGTTGAGTCTTGGCTATGGCGCAACTGATACGGGACTATAAAAATAGATTGCTGCAAGTTTATTTAGAAGTCGACGTGGACCAAGAAGCAGACGACATTAACCTTTCCAAGAGAGTCACCAATCAACCTAAAAACAATAGCAAACCTATGTTACCTGGAGGGAAGAAGGTGCAAATGAGCGACATTCAAGAAACTCTAAAATGGTTAGCTGGTTCTCTCCCGCTAGTGTTACAAAAACCATAACATTGTTCGTTAATATCGTGGAACACTCTGGGCTTTAAGCACTTACTAACCAATGAAGGATCGCTGCCTGTCATCGTCAATCATACCTTCATACTTCTTCAGGAGACCTGGCTAACCTCACCCATTGCAATCGATGGGTATATTCTTTACCACTCACCTGCTAATAAGGGGACGCGGGGACGCCCTTTTGGTGGCCTAATAACTGGTGTTGCAAACTCACTGGTTAGTAGGAAGCTTATAACCACCTCTGAAGACTTTGTGAGTGCTGTGGAGATTAAGTTTCTGGGTGATTTGGAGGACGATAATCTGCTATTAGTGAACATCTATAACACCCCCAGGGCCAGGTATAGAGAATTGATACAGGAATCGCTACATGACCTTTTAGGAGAATGGTTGCAGGATACAAACAATCACTCTGTTATTGTGTTACAGGATTTGAACTGTCATATTAAAGGGCAAAGTGGTACGGCAAACAACCCGTTACTGCACCCTCATTGTATTATGGATCATGACATTGATGATATGGAGGGTGACTGTTGGCAGAGCTTCTTTGATGGGTTGGAGCTTAAGATTATTAATGGCCAGACCTTAGGCGACAGGCCTGGTAAGAGCACCTGGAGCAATGGCTCTACCTGGAGCACACTTGATTATATATTCATTAGTGGTAATGTCGCCTCAAGGATCACAGATACGAGAATGTCTAAAAATCCCCACAGCGACCACCAGCCACTGATGATGAACTTAGGTCCAATCAATCAATTTCCTAGGATCATAAATACAGGTGAGCTACTGGTGAACCAGGCAGCTTACCAGATACAATGGTTAGATCGGAACGTTGGTAAGGCTCTGAATGCAATCAGTGACTAGAACAAGAGTAATGCAGAGATATTTAATTCAATGACACTTTGAAGGGTGGATCACTGTATTTGTGGGTAAATATGCCACTACCTGTGTCCCTTTAGTCATAAAGGATCAGATTAAGAAATTACAGATGCTAAGCGCAAACTGAGAAGGGGAATTCATAAAATAAGAGCGAAATTTTGCTCTCTGATCTTAATCCATAGTAACATCAGGGTTCTTAAAAACACATATAGACAATGGATCAAAATGTGGAAGAGAAAGAAAAAGCTGGAACAATAGCAGAATACGGTCCACACTCTTTGCACCAAAAACACCCGGAATATATGGGCACTCTTGGGGGATGTCTGGGGAAACCGAAAGAAACCCCTGATTAACCCAATTGGTGCAACAGAGTGGACTAAGTTTCTGGAAGATCGGAATGGGCCAGATACTGCTCAGAAGGGGGATAGTACTGAGGGAGTTCGGCCCATCTGACCGTTTGTAGTCTCTTATGATGAATTTCTAGTTAATATCAGTAAATTGAAATCCTCTAGGGCCCAGGGGCCTAATGGGCTTTCTAACAGGGGAATTACCGCCCTATTCCAAGGTTGGCGGGGCGGTAATTCCCCCTTCCCCCATTGCCCTTCCCCATTCCCATTTTTGCCCCATAGGGCCCTATGGGAATGGGGAAGGTGCTAATTATGGTGCCGCAAATTGCGGTACCGTAATTAGCACCCTGGTCCCTTTGCGGGTTGGTTTTAAAAGAAGGCGTTAAAGTCTCCAACCCGCAAAGGGACCTCGTAGTAAGGCGGTAAGGGTTAACGGTCACCGGTACCATTAACGGTGACCGTTAACCCTTACCGCCACCCGTGTAATGAGGCCCGTAGTGCTAAGCTACAAATGTCACTCTTCAGAGTCTGGAACAATGCTGATATAAAAAATTATGAATTCGGAGTTAACACTCGACTGAAGAAATGATAATAATAATTAATAATAATCCTGCAAATAAGTGGTGGTTAATGTTTATACGTTACAAATGAAATGCCACTCATTGGGTTGACTAATTATGGAGACTACCACTAGACATGTAGTTCTCAAATTATTATAATGATGTTCCTCTAAGTTCCTCTATGCTCCTCTAAGTTGTTCCTCAATTGTCTTGCGGCTCTACTACGTCCATTCATTATGTCTACCATTTTCTTTATTATCTTAATATCTTAACACTGAACTATTTATTATTTATTATATTTCTTCTTTTTAATATTGATATTTTTAATTTGAAGGTGATTGTGTGTTTATGTCTACATATTATATATTGAAAGCTAAATTGAGAAAATTGTGATTAATTGTATTTTTCTTATGTGTAAAGTTTTAATATAAAACTATATCACATGAAAACATAATAAATAAATAAACAATCCCTGATAGCAGAGCAAAAGGCTCAGGCCTTTGCCTACTATCAAGTGGTAGGGGCTGAGAAGGAGAAACTTGGGAAGTTAGAGAAAGAGTGTGCTAGGTTGAACCAAAACTTGAGGGACCCGGATAAGTAGAGAGTGGCATGGCAACCCCTTATCACAGTGTGATGCACTCTGTACTCAAGCCCATTTACCACTTTGTATACCCAAGACACGGCTCACTTCATGTCTACAGGTTCACATGAGCCAGACACCACGATGCGACCAGACTTAAATACGCCTAGCATTATTGAGCTGGCAGATCAGCGTCCATCAGCGACTGATGGCAGGAGTCCATGTTGAGATTAAAAAATGTCATGGCTGATGGATCTGACCAGGAAAGCTCCTATGAGGAGAAAATCAGGGAGCTAGACCTGCAGAAACATCACCTACAAAAGAACCACTTAATTCGCATTTCAGAGAAAAGGGAGTCTGAATTGAGGCCCCAAAAGAGTATTCTGGAAACCTCCACTCAATCAGGGAAGTGGGGGTGGGGGGTTCTCCACCAACCCTGGAAGCAGGGAGGAGTCAGAAGACTACTCTCCTGTGTGAAAGAGGGAGTCCAAGTGGAGTGACCCAGAGAGTCCAAGACATAACAAGAGAGATAAGGCTAGGCCCCATCTTTCTGGGAGAAACTCACAAGCTCTAAGAATTAGGGAGCGCCTAGAGGATAACGAGGGGACCTCAAATAGCAGCAGATCTGAGTCTGACAGCGAATGGACTAAGATGCTGCAGCAAAAGAAGGCTAATAAACAAAAGAGAGCTCTGTTGAAAGACCCCATTAAACAAATTAAAGCTATTAGGAGCTTCATGACTTTGTACTACACAAATGCCAAATATTCTCTCTGGGAGCATCTGGAGCTATATGAACAGATGATGACCTCTTTTGACATTAAAAATAACCAGAATTCCATAGAATTTACAAAGGTCCAGACCCATTCACAATGGTCCACCTACAAGACGGCCATCTTGAAGCAATTCTTCACACACAGAAACCTGCAGGAGGCCCGCAAGGCGGCCAACAATCTGCAGTGTGGAGAGGATCAGGCCCCAAGAGAATTTGTTCAGGAGTTAAAGCAGGCATTTGCGCAAACTACTAGTCGGGTGCGCATGAATAGTAGGGAATTTATAAATACCTATTTTATGCACTCACAAAATATATCATGATACAGCTGGTAAGAGATTTCCATGATGACAGGACCCTGGACTGGGTAATAGAGCAAGATCTACGAGGTCCAAAAAGCCTGTAGAAAACAAAAATCCAACAAAAAACCCAAAACCAACCAACACCCCTACTTCTGCAAAGGTGGCAGAGGTGAAGGTTGCCTGCATTTTGGACCTATAAATGGGGGGGGCCTAAAAATACACCTTCCCAAAACCAACTGTATCAGAGGCAAAGGAGACCCTCTGATCAATCACGAACAGGTGGGAGTCAGGTAGGGTACCCCGCAAATGTGCCCCCTAACTCTGCCAATTACATCAGCCCTAGGTACAAGAGCAACAGACCCATCTTGGGGTTCGTGTGGACTCCCCCGGCCCAAGGGGGGATCCAATCAGGTGAGTACGGCCCCAGGGAACTTCCCTCCTAACTACACTCAGGAGAGCAGTAATTGCCCAAATTCTGGTTTAGGTTTTTTCCCCCGGTACCCTCAAAACCCCAACATCCAGGACAACCCTCCTTACTCTCCCCACTTTCAGGAGTCCAGACCACCAAATCCGGGAGAGGGGAGGCCAAGAGTGTAGGGTTACCAGGGAAACCACTGGTACACATGTTACTCCGGGAGAAGGAATAGTTACCCTTCCCGAGAGCAACCCAGAGTTGATTCCAGACCCCCATACCAGCCAGAGTGGGTGTCCCAACTGGAGCTCCAGGTCCAGAACCTAACTCAAAATCTAAGTCGCATGTTGAGGGCTCAACAGAACCCTCAGATGAACATGGCGGCTCAGAATAACTCAAACTAAGGGTCTGGCAACAGAACAATGAGAGGGAGAGAACCCTGATAACCGGCCAGTTCCAAAGGAGGAGGCACGGGAGGAAGGGGGATGCAAAGCCCTAGAGGAAGCTTCCTTCCTCAGCCGTGAAAATCCCCTGGACACCTCGGAACTGGAACTAAAATCTCCTGCCCCCGGAAATCTGCAACCCAGCGAACAGAGGGTGGGTAGGAGAAACAAAGAGACCAAAAAGGCCCATTTTGTGGAGGAAGTCAGTGTCCTCCAGTTTGAAGGCAAGAATCCTTGGAGGATTCTGGGAAAAAAGTCTTCTCCTTCAAGGACAGGGGAATTCCTCCCAAAGAAAAATGTGTCCCAAGAGATCACAACCCAGACTGGGTAGGTGTGGGGAGTGATTCAGAACCGCCCCTCCCTGAACCCCAGAATTGTCATCTGGAGAACATAACGATAATGAGGGATCGACCCGCAAACCGGTTCTAGTGACTGTCTCCAGGGAAAGGGGGATAGCACAGAGCTAAAGGAAAAAGGGGATACCCAAATTCTGACAAAGAATACTGTCCAAAATCCCACAGTGTCGGAGTCCAAAATAAAGAAACTAACCACCCAGCTTGCCCAAAATGCCCATTTCCTTTGCCCCTTGGAGGAGAAAGAAGGTAGGTTTTATGCCCCCATCCGAGTGCAAGGGCAATGTGAATGTTTAGCACTGGTGGACACTGGATCCCAAGCCACTCTTCTGTCCAAAAGGGCATTTGGGCAGATAAATTCAGGAAGGTGGGAGAGACACCAGATCCCTCTCACCCCTCTTCCTGGACAACTCCAGAACTTCAACACAAATAAAATTCCCATCGAGAGGACTGCAGATCTGGAAATTAAAATTGGGCAACACAAGGTGAAGCACCCGGTAATAGTCGTGACTCCAGAGGGAACCCCTGTCTATTAGGAAATGGCCTCCTTCGGAGGTTGTCTCCCCTGATAGACTGTGTGAACAAGGTCCTCTGGACTCAGACTAACCGGACAATAAAATTAAAACAAAGCATCAACTATGTCAGTTTAAATGGCACATGCCACATGGTTGAACAAAAATCTGATAAAACGGAGTTCCATTTTAAAAACAATCAAATGCCTGACATTACTGTAATTGCTGTAGGACAACGAAATGGTGATGGGAACACCTCTCCATTCCTGAAAATATGTCACAGTCAGTAAACCAGGGACACACATGCAACATTGCACCCGTGCTGCCTTGGGGGGACTATCCTGAGGTGCTGCTCCAGTCATCCTTGGAAAACAAGGAAAGGCCTCTTGGACCTTGTCTTGGCGCCTTTGGCGCCAGGCTCATCAAAGGGTAAAGGTGGTGAATGTTGGACCATAAACAAGACACTGGATAAAGCAACATGGAGGGCACAGGGCCACAGACTCTTGTTCATCTGTGTGACCGTGCAGACTAGTGTTTGCGTGTGGCTAAAGCTCCAAGGCGTGGCTGGTTATATAAACCACGGCCCTGCACAGAAACGTGCTTCACATTATCCTGCCTACCAACAGCGTAACGCTCACCATCGCCTACAGCCTGCAACAACATAAGAAAGCATTAGTACTGGGCATAACCCATGTTGCCGCCCTGCAATCCGAGCAACTTACCTGAAGACTCTCCACTTTCCGCCTGCCAAGAATCCAAGCTACAGCTCCTCCCAGTAATCACAGCAATAAAGCGGGTGTGCACACATAGCTACCAATCAGCTGGGGACACCAAAATCGCTGCGCAGGACACTTCCACTAGAGCCAACTCAGTGCTTGTGTTTCCGGAATAACACCGACCCCTGCAACACAAGAAAGGAAAGTTAAATACACAAGAAAGGAACATTAAACAATGAACATTAACAAACCACAACCTGGCATGAGGTCGAACGCCCAGGAAAAGGACGTAGTGCTAGAACACTAAAACAGGCACAGAAAAGGACATTGACACGAGAAGGAAAGCATTGAAATGAGGCAAGTAAGGCCTAGGAAGTCGCTGCCACAGCAGGCCGGGGCTAGACTCTCCATCCACACTGCTGCATGAACCAGTGAAGCAACTAGGTTCAGTTCACACAGGAGCACAGAGACCGAGCCCCTGCTGAAAGCAAGCAGGACGGAGAGCTTGCCTACAAAAGCTCATAAGGTGAGCAAAGGGAATAATTGACCATGAAACTTAGGGAACATAAGACTCCAGGTGGGAGAGGGGAAAACTAAATACCCTTGGCAGCCCCAATTTATCGTGACTTCCATATCGCAGTAGCAGATCCTCCCTCTGGAACAGCTCGGAGATACCAGAGCTGTCGGCTAGCAAGAAGCAGACCCCCACCAAGCAGACGCCCATGACCACAGCACCCGACGCCCCTGCGGAGACAAAGTGAGCGTAACAAAATCAATCTTCCTTCCAGTTTCAAGTGGCATCCACACTGGAAGGAAATAACTTGAAATGTTATACCAATCCCCAATCTGAAAATCCAAGCCCTGTATTCAAAAGTGATGAAAAACCAGCTTAAAGCCTGGCTGATATTCAGACCAGGGTTGAACAGCTGTTCCTCCCTATTCATTTAAATGAAGAGAGGGAGCCTGTTCTCGCCAAAGTTTGCCTGATTAATGGAAAAAGCTTCATCAGTGAAGCGTTGTTCAGGAAACTCCCAAAAGATCTGACCATTCCCACATTTAAATTAGTTGATGATTGTGAAATGGGCCTGGAAATTCCCAAGTCCAAACATCTCCTGTCTAGCAGCTGTATGTTAGAAAATGTCCATAGGTGATAAAAGCATAGAGCATCATTTTTGGGTCATGCAAGATGTCCCTTCTGCATTCTATTTAGGCAGTGACATTCTCAATCAGTTCACAATTAATTTAGACCTCATAAATTACTGGGTCTGATCCCGACTGGAGGGCAACCCTATGGGCTTTGATCATTCTGAAAAGGCATTTCGGTCAGCTCAATTGCTACCGTATGCAGTTGAAATTCAAATTGGAGAGGAGGTCACCATCCCAGGACGGACCCGACAATTCCCACTTTGCCTAAAACTGAAAAAAGGACAGAAATTCCAAAACCCAGACACGTGTGTACACCTGAATCACCATTTCCAACAGCAGGGGATGAGGTTAAACCCAACACCATAAGTTAACTTAGAACACAACACCCTTCCTATATTGGTGGATAACAGCGACCCTAGGAGTATCAATCTGCATGCAGGCACCATTATTGGAATGGCTGTTGATTACCAGCATTTTTCCATGGACTTAGGGAATGAAATCATAGGACCAATCCCCAATGACTGCTATGACTGTGACAATGACATACCACCAGAAAGGATCTTCACCCGGCAAAGGGGGAATATCCTGGTGTACTCTTCCTGCCCTTATGGGGGGGAGAGGTGACCTGTGACATCAGGAAGGATGAGGTGATATTCCAGGTCCAAAATGACAGCCTCTCCCACCTGAAACAATCTGTCCAGATCAACACCCTCACCAGATATCTCTCCACACAGCTGGAGGAGTCCACTAAGATCACGAAACCCGAGGGCTTCCCAGGCTTCAGACAGATGGCTGAAAAATTGGACAACCTATGCCTGTGAGACCGAGTAACAAAAGCAAAAGTTGAAACAGATGTTTTTATATTTTCAAGATATCATTGCTGTGGACTCGTATGACTGTGGTCGCACCGAGATACAGTCTACCTCAATACCCACGGACCCTGGAATGACTCCCGTATTTGTGAAGCAATATCGCTTGCCTCTCGCATCTATGGAGTCCCTTACAGAAATTATAAAAAACCTAGAGTCCCGTGGGATAATTCGTCCAGTCCACAGTACCTTTAATGATCCTGTACTGGTGATTTTAAAACAAAATGGCCAATGGAGACTTTGCGCAGACCTTAGGGAGCTGAATAAATGGGTTCACATGTCCAGATGGCCTCTTCCCTACATTGACCAAAGACTGGCCCAGATCCAGGGGTGAAATGTGTATACCGCCATTGACCTGACCAATGGATACTGGACAGTACCCGTCAGTAGGGAGGACCAGTACAAGCTGGCCTTCACCTTCGGGGAACAGCAGTACACAGGGACCTGGACTCCCTTCGGATACATAAACTCTGGCAATGAATTCAAGATCTTCCTACACAACGCCATGCCGACTTGGATGAAAGGGGTAACCTGGCCTATGTGGATGATGTCCTGATTAAAAGCTCAACTGTGGAGGAACACATAGTGGAAATCTGCTATGTTCTGACCCAGTTGAGGGTTGCCGGAGCAAAACTGTCCTTCCAGAAGGCTGTGTGTAAACTTCTTGGGACATGAAATCACCCCTAAGGGTCTCTGTTCCAAGGCAAAGAAAGTGGAAGCACTACTAGAAATAAAAGACCCCACAACTCTGTGTGAACAAAGGAGCCTTCCTGGACTGACTTATTATAGTAGTAAGTTCATTGAGGATTATGCAGAGGTTACGAGACCCCTGGTCCATTTGTTAAAGGGTGGGGTCAAGTGGGAGAGGGGTCCACAACAAGACTCACTCTGTCAAAAACAAGTTATTCTTGGAGACGGGGTTCTCGAATACATGCTGAACAGTAGTATTGTATCAAAAGCATGACATGGTCAATAAAGTCATATCTTATGCAAGCAAGACTTTATCTTCTGTAGAGGAAAAATTCAATGATTGTGAAAAGGCACCCCTGGCAATGGTGTGATCATTGAAAAATTACCGCCCGTTCATCCAGGGGGAGCACATCACTGTGGAGACTCTACACCAGCCTTTGCAATACTTCCAAAGTGACAGAATGCAGGCCGGAAATGTAAGTAATCCCAGAATTACTTCCTGGATTCTGTCCATGCAAGGCTTTCCTCTGGAGGTCAGATATGGCCAAAACAAGAAGAGTCCCCTCTCGCAAGGTTTGGCGGACTTGCTTGATTGTGCCCGAGAAAACTGTCTCGAGGACAAAAGTCTCAAAACCCAAGACAACATGGAGGCATACCTAAATTCCCTGCACAAGGTCTACGAAGAAGACACGTGCAAAGGGGTGCCCACAGTCTATGTGGACGGGTGCTCCTACCATGTTGACAACAACGTGGAAAAGGAACTGGTGGCCGCGTTGGAAATGCCTGGGTGAATGATGCCCCGGAGCCCTCCGCTGGATACAAGATCGGTCCCGCAGTAGTCACGTGGCGGAGTTGATGGCAGTTCACCAGGCCATCCTCACTGCCAAGCAACACCGACTCCACAAACTAGTCATAATCACTGATTCAGAATATGTCCAGAACGGGTTTGTGGAGCACCTGATCAATTGGAAAACCAGAGGCATGCTGTGTGCAAATAATAAACCACTCAAGCATGCCAAACTCATACAACATATTGATGATCTGGTCACCTCTAATGGGATGACCATCTATTGAAAACATATTAAGGGTCATTCCAGAAAAGAGCAACCAGACAATACTGAAAACGACCCGGCTGCTCAGTTTGCCAAAACCAGAGCCATCCAAAGGGATCTCGTTGAGATCGAGTCCCTGGTGGGGGAAATCCAGGTCACTGCTGTCAATGGTCTCAGACACTTGCTCACAATGAACTCTCAACTGACCAGTGGAGTAAGGAGACCCCAGATGCTGATTTAATTATGGCGCAAAAAGAGGATCCAATTATTGGGAGATTTTACCAACACATTGAGGATCCCGTGAACTTTCCTCTGACGGAAACCGATTACATTGGGAAAGAGGATCTCAGGGTGTTGATGAAGTTTCCCAAAATGTTCCATCCAAGACGTTTTGATGGTAAGGAGATCCATTTCTGGATGTGACCAGCGGGTGGTACCTGTCTCATTCTGAAGCCTGATGCTAAGCCACGCCCATGACGCAGCCACAGCCAGTCATTGGGAGTTTCACACTACTTTAGAAATCTTGCGGGGGGGTTATATACTGGCCATACATGGGGCAGGACCGCGAACAATATTTGAACGGGTGTCTTATGTGTGAACAATTTCACCCAAGTTCACTTACACACCGAGCTCCACTCCAGAAGAGGGGGATGACACTGCATTGGTCAGATGTGCAAGTAGACTTCATCGGGCCTGTGATTCGCTCCTCTAGGGGGAACAAGTACATGTTAACAGTAACATGCTTGTTAACCAAATCGGTGGAATGTCTCCCGGCCCCAAATTGCAAGGCAAAAACAGCAGCTGCCCTGATGATCAACCACATCTTTTCGCGTTTTGGCCTTGCCCAAAGGATTGAGTCAGACCGAGGAAGTCACTTCACCAGCAAAGTGATGACAAAGATGTGGGAGATATTTGGGGTAAAAAGGAAACTTCATATTGCATACTGCCATCCTCTAGTGGGGGAGTTGTGAGGTCCAATAAAACCATTGTGAGCATTCTTAGGAGGTTTGTGGCATATTCTGGGACAAGTTGGGACATCTGATTAGCGCTTGTCCTGATGGTCATCAGATCTACACCATCTTCTGTGACCAAACTGTCTCCATTTGAGCTAATGACTGGACGAAAAATTGTGCTACCTCAGCATTTGCTCTGTAGATCAGAAGGGCAAACACTTATTAACACCTCCACAACACATGAATATGTTGAGAATCTAAGAAAACACCTTCTGCATGCTTTTGCGTACACTCAGCGGTATCTGGAGAAATCGTCAGAGGGGATGAAAACCCACTACGACTATAAAACAACTGCAAAAGAATATCAAGTAGGAGACAGGGTCTACTTGTATAATTTTCAGAGGAACCAGACAAAGGAGAGAAAATTCCTCCCCTCCTGGCACAGTCCCTTTGAAATTGTAGTCAAAATTTCACCTGTTGCCTACAGGATTCAAAACCCCAAGGGAGAGCTGTCAAAAGAGAAATGGGTCCACATCAATCAGTTCAAAAGTTGTCACCCCAGACACACTTTGCAGCTGATTGATGAGCCAAAGGAATGTCAAACAGAGGAACCATCGGAAGAATGAGAAAAAAGGAAGAGAAAAAGCAGAAGGAAGTAGTTAGGTGCATAGGTGTATCTATATAACAGGGAGTATTTTTCTTGATTGCTATTGTAAAAATGAAAAAAAGGGTGTTGTAAAAGTCAAATTGTGTTATTGCTCTGTGGACTAATTTGCTTGATGTTATTGCCCAAATGTAAGGAAAAGACCACAGAAAATGGTAACTTTAAGCATTGTTCCGCTGTTGTAAATCTTCCAGGAATGCTGTCATTTAAATATCCTAAAACCTGTTTTATCTATCTCCTATTAGATAATTAAACTCCATTACCTCCTAGCCTGGTGATGATCTCCCCAGGGACCTGGAAGGGAAGGAAGGAAACGGGGTGCTTCTCCATACCCTCCAACCGAAACACAGAAGGAAATCCTGGTGTGCCGCTCCCCTATGAAAGAGTACTGGGTCAAATGAAGCCCACTCTGCCCTACTCTCCCTCAACAAAAAGTCACGGCAGAGCAGGGGGGACATGTCAGGTACATTTACCAGCCCCAACAGAAATTCCCTTCATCCCAAAACCGCATTTCAGCATTCACCCAAAAACGGCTGTGCGTTTGTCTGCTTTGCACACCTGCAGCGAGATTTGAACAAAGCCACCCCAAGAATGGCTGCATTTTGTTTTCCTTCACGTGAATCCGGGAAAAATAACTTAAATTCAGAATGGCTCTACATTGCTGTTCTGTCATTTAAAGACTCAAGGCTGTACAAGAAATGACTTGCTTTCAAGATGAAATATGCACTTTTGCCTCTTTTCATTTTAAAAATCAAAAGGTTTTGCTCTATAAAACACATCCCTGCATGTGTATTTCATTTGATTGCCATAAAATAAGGCAATTGCTTCCAGAACGGCATTGTTTCATTAAGAAAGTCCATGAAGAGCAAAGAATTCTGTTTCAGCCCGCACAGCTAGGATTTACTTTTGAAATGAACCAGCACATGCAAATTACTGCAAAAGAAAACTCTAGCATGGCTCTCTCTCTTGCCTCGTGTCAATTACCAAGAAACTCTTTTCAGCACATCTCTGTGTCCAGAAACTGGCCATATTGTTAAATGCCTTTCAGGAAGTTAATGCAAAGGAAACTGTGTGTGGCAGAAACCGCATTTTGTGAAATTAACCTGAGAAAAAAAGAACAGGTGTAAATCTGCTTTTGCAAAGCAGGAAAATGACACTTTGAAAACTAAATGTGAAATAATTCCATGGCTCGCACAGAAACACAATTGTATATTTTGGTAGAGGGGCTGCAAATCCATGTATAGTATGCTCTTTTTCCACAAAAAGACCAATCAGTCTGTCTGAGGCCCAGGAATTTCGTGTCAAACAAGTTTATTATCAAGGCTCATTTTGGACCTACTAATGAACTGATGCTGCAAGGGCATGTGCTCTGTTCTTATGGGACTGACAGTGTGATAACTACAGGTTCTACCAGACTGCCAGGCAGAACTGCTCCCAAGGACAAAGGAAGGGGGTGAAGCCCTGTGTTTTGCTTCGGAGGTGTGATTTCCTCTACATTCATTCCCAGCCACCACTGGATGGCTTCAAAGGGGAGTTAGGGAACCCTTTGGTCAGGCTGAACCATGGGGAGACAGTTTGGCTGGAAGAGTGGAAGAACTGCCCACACAAGGGACTGATCTGGCCCATTGATTTTAAAAACTGTTGCACATCAAGACATTTTGCCCAGCACCCTAAATAAGCTAGAATTCAATATTAGGCTAGTATTTTGTGGGGTTTTGGACAAGCCCAGTGAGACCATGTGCATCTTTCTGGCATGTGGTGAACGGGAATGACAGGAAAAATGCATTTCTGGGTGAAGCATAAATGACACAGACATTAAACTTGGGAAAAATATGCCAAATACTAGCATGCGTCTGTGTAGCCATTTGCAGAATTTTAGATATTATGTTTCTCCTGAAAACGGCGGAATTGTGCCAAAGGACGATGCATCATCACACAGAAGTGACGTTTGAACTGGCCAATTCCTTGTGAAATATGGGATCTGCATATCTGCTTTTTTAGATGCAGAGTAGTGTAAATATGAAGTTTTGTTCCATAACACATTTTTGTAAAAAATAGGCTTGTGAGAAAACGGGAGTCATAAAATGCACACACATAAAATGAGGTCACTTCCCCTGAATGAATCAGCCTAGAGGGAGGAGGAGACATCCGTAGCCTGGCCTATCCCATTTGAGGAGTAAGTCCAGAGTACTTCCCTCCAGATTGTAAAGTTCTATGATGTCACTCTGGCTATTTAAAGGGAGACAGGGAGACACAAGGGATATTCAATATTCAACATTCAATATTCCAAGACTCCAAAACCAGATCCAGAGGCAGCTGAGTCCATCCAGGCAGGACCATCTAGATCCAGGCAGAACCACCCATCCAGACCTAGACATACCCAATAATCCAGGGAGAAAAGAGGAGAGGCAGCTGATCCCCTTTAGGAGAATTCAGTGACCAGACCCTTTGCCCAGATGAGCCATCCCGCTGTCCACAGTGACCAGACCTTGCCCAGCTGTTCCCATTCCGGAGAGCCCAGCTGTCCCAGTAACCAGATCCTCGGCCCTGCTATCCAGAGTCCTTGCTTGCTGTCCAAATTACCAAACTCAAGCATACCTTGTAAGTATCACATCACCCAGTACCCATAAACTGCATATCCTGCTCTTTTACTTTGCATCCTGTTCAAATACGATTAAAATCCTATTAAAATCCTACTCATATCCGAAATTGCCAGTATCCTCTGTTCACCCTTTCCTTAGAAGAAGCTGTATTAGTCCATATCTCTTAGCATATGTCTGTTCTAATTTTTTCAGTTATCTGTGTAAGTCCCTAGTATCATTTGAAATAATTCATTCCCCTAGAAGGAGGTACGTAGTGCAAGCTGGTTAAAATTTGAAATTAACCCCCTTCCACCCAGTGTCTTACCTTACGAATATAGTCATTAAAATATAGCATCAGTAGAATATAGCATCAGTAGAACCTGTGATTGTGCAACCAAAACCGAATTTGCCTGTGTATTTTGCTTTTCTCTAAAATCTGACTTGCATTTCCCATAGAAAAACCTACACTGTCATCCTATAAGGAGTCATCCCTTCCCCTCAGTATCCTATCTGTTCTGTGCCTTTGGTCCTCCTCACAAAAACCCATTTCCGATTTTGACTGCTAAACCCATTTTCTAATCTGTTTGTCAGTTTAAAGCCTGTGAGAAATAAGAAATTGCAATCCTGACGCGTGCGTTTTTCTGTTCATTGTTTTCCTCCCAAAATCTTCTCACCTGTGTTCACGTTGCTTTAGTGCATTGCTCAGTAGCCTGTAAGTTTCCTGGTCTCTTTAGTGCAGCCACACAAATTTGTGTTCTAGCCATCCTACCGCAAGTGTAAACTGATCTATAAGTAACCAGTGAAATTTGAGTATGCCATTTTCCTCATTTTGACGGTTTTCATTATTCGTTTCTGGCCTCCCATTCTGGGGAGGTGGGTTGAATTTAAAATAATTTTTCCCTCTTCTTTCTGACTCCTTGCCGCTTCTTCCCTCCACACAGAATTTAGTCAGCAGGTGTTTGGGGGAAGTGTTGTAAGGGAGTGCATAACCTATGTGCCATCTGTGACTGTGAAGAAAAGTGATTTTTGTTTCCATTTCTATTAAAGGTGTATGTATATTGTGTTATAAGTTGAATTAACTGTCTTATAAGGTTTTGCATTTGTATTGCCACACCATGGTGACTGATGCCGTAAACTTTGTTTTGCTCTGATTTTGCATTGAATTCTAAAAATAAATTAATATTTAATTGTTACACACCGGCCTGGTTCATGGTCCATTGTGACACATGGTATTTGTTAAGGTGGTTGTGAGAATAGTTGGGTGCCTTTTCAAGAAAGAATCCAGGGTTCAAATAAAAATAAAAAGGTGTTTTTTATTGTGCGCCACCTTCAGTGTCAGTGGAAGAAGTCCCTGGCTCGAGTGTGCTGTGTCATAATTTAGCAATATGATCCAAGCGGTGGGGGCATTACCGACTCAGGTAATGCCCCGGGGCCCATAGTTATGGACCTGAGCAAAGCGAGGGCCTTAACAAAGTCCCCGGGGCATTACCTGAGTCGGTTATGGCCCCGCAGCGAGGGTCATATTGCTTTTAGTACCCCGGCTCACAAGATCCGCGTGACCGGAGCACTAAAAGCATTTTTTTCTGTCCCGAAATGCTGCAGCGTTTCGGGATAGAAAAACAAAAAACGACCAAGGGCATGGCCGTCTGGAAAGGGAAAATGGAGTCCGTTTTCCCTTTCCATGGTGGCCATTGGGAGCGGACGCGTTGGGAACAGAAGTGTTTCCAGCACGTCTGCTCCCGAAAAAAAGGAGAAGAAGGTAAGTGGGGTTGGGAGGGCAGAAGGGAGAGAGGGCGGGAAAAAAAAAGAAAAAAAACCAACCTGCTGGGGACGGTGGAAGCCTCCAGCCATGTGGAGGCGTGGAGCGGGGATGGCCACGCTCCGAGTCTCCACGTGGCTGGAGGCTGCCATCGTCCCCCACTGGGGACAAAGGAGCAAGAAGGTAAGTGGGGTGGGGAGGGCAGGAAGGAGGGAGGAAAGGGAAGGGGAAAAAAACCTTACCTGAGTCCCCAGAGGGGGGCGAAGGCAGCCTCTCGGCTATGGGGAGGCTCGGAGCGGGGATGGCCCCGCTTCAAGCCTCCTCATTGGCTGAGGGGCTGCCACGCCCCCCACAGTGGACAAGAGGCTGGAATCCCGGCCGAGAAACGAGGGATTCTTGGCCAGGTAATGACCTGGCTACAGCCAATCAGAATGTGTGTTGCATTCTGCTTGACTCAAACTGGGCACTAAAATCTATTACAGGGGAGTGAGCAACAGGCAGAGGTGGTGCGATGACCAGGGCGTGATGGTAGAGGGGAAGGGGTAGGGAGGAGGCATATTGAATGTGAAACCCCTCATTAAGGACTGAACATGGCCGGGCAGGGAGCAGGATGGAGACATTTCAAAGGGAGTTTATGGGATGAAACACCCCGAGGGCATCAGAATCCCATTGGTTGGAGGATGCTCCAAAGCAGCCAAAAAAGGCAGTCCTTTTTGGAGCACCCTTTAACTGGCGGGATAATATATAGAAACTGTGTAATGGCACAGTTGATGATTTATCTATTCAAGAGATTCCCCAAGGATTGACCTCATCACTTCAAGTGGAGGCACATTCAATTACCCCCAATACAATGTTGCTCAATATCAGATACTCTTAGTGTGGGGATCAATGGAACCCCAGTAGCCTATCTCCTGGATGCCAGGCAGTGTGTGCCAACTATCACTGACTGTGATCCAGTAACAGGCGTCACAGGGATGGCAACAAGCAGTGGTAAGCACCAGTCGTGGTTTTAGGCGACAGGGATTTCTTGACCACAGGGATAGCATCCAAAGTTGCTGCTTCACCAAAGGCCATTCTCGTGGCAACAGGTAGACCAAGAGAAGTTCTCATGATGCTACAAACAGTCACTGCGTCACAAATAACAGGTGTAGGTGCTGCTCTGCAAGGTATACCTTTGGACAGAGGAAAGGCTGAAAGAATATACTCTAGAACAGCTCTTTGAAGGGGGCACACTAGGCAAACACGTTGCTTCGAAAGCAAGCACATCACATGGACAGGTCAGGATCACAAAGCTTTCCCCTACGCAGGACCCCATCTGGTGACTCTAAGAACTGCTCTGGACTCTTCGAAGTATGAAAACTGCATAGTCTCATCGCGGATAGATGAGCATGGGTAGAAGACTATTCCTCTAGAACGACCCTTACATATATCACGTTCTCGCTGTTCCTTTGGAATCAAGCCGCACTTTACCGAGTATGCCCACCAATGTCCGTAGCATGCCTGAGGTAGCTTGTATGCCTGTTCATAGGGAACATTGCCTTAGAGTGCTGGGTGGTCTGCTGCCATTGGTGGCAGGGCCAACAATGATTTGCTCTTGGTCAGGCTCCGCCTGTAATGGCACACACAGGATACAAACAAATGATGAACTGAAACCTTCCAAGAGCAATGGCAGTAGTTATGATTAATTTGAAGCTTCCCATGCATCACTTGTTGGTGTCTGTTGTGAGTCTACTTCAGTGGGACAGGTCATGCCCAGGCGTGGTTCCCTTGCTCCCTGTGCCTAGGGACTCAAGCTGCACCTCCCCGATGATGCCCAACATATTGTTTGCAGCCAGTCTGCACCATTACAGGCTGTGGCCAGGCCCGTACAAATAAGCATTGGTCTTGTCTATTGTGAGTCCCTATCCATCAAAGGGGATATGCCCAGATGCCAGTCCCATACTTGAAGCACCCAGGGAATCAAGCTGGGCCACACTGATGGTGGGCAACAAGACTGGAGCATGTCTGACCATTCTTAGATGTCTGTGCAGAGTGGATGTGGCATTGCATGTGAGATTAGTCTGCTCCCATGTGTGACAGAGCCAAGACTGATTTGCATATGGGTAGTCTCCTGTAACAGATAGGCTAAACAAATAATTACATGATTTCTGATGAGAACAATGACAGTGGTTATGGTTAATTCAAAGCTTTGAAGTCATTACTTGGTGTTGATTTTGATTCTCATTTAGTGGGACAAGGTATGCCCAAACATTGGTTCCATGCTCTCTATAGTTAAGAAATCAAGCTGCACCTAAGCGATGATACCCAACAACGTCAAAATATTGATTTTAGCCTGTCTGCACCCTTACAGAGGGTATCCAAAAATATGCAAACCTGCCCTGGACCTGTGTATTGTGAGTCTCTTTAAGTGGGTTGCCATATGCCCCGAAGTGAGGCCCTTGTCTGCAGCACCTAGGCAATAAAGCTGCACATCATTGTTGATGCCCAACAAGGCTGACTGACACATGTCTCGGGATGTGAGAATTCTGTGCAGTGAGAATGTGGACTAAAGGTTCTGACAGGTCTGATATGATATGATAGATTATTTATAACGTGCTCCAGCACGTTGCTGCTTACCTATCCTCTGCTCTAATTGGTAGCAGGGCCAAGATTGATTTGCATATGGCTGGCTCCTGTAATGGTGAGATGACACAATGCACACCCTAACTAGTGTGGTTCTAAATATTATCTGGTTTGGAAAACATTATAATTATAACTTAATGTGATTCAAGATGCGGGGGAGAAAACATTGAGCCTGGCACATGGATCAACTAACAACATGAGAAAAAAAAAGCCTTTTTAGAACCCGTTTTTTGTTTTCTGGCTCCTGTAATGGCACAGGTGGGCTTAAAAAAACTAGAAATTGAGCAATGCCGATGGTTATGGTTAATTCCAAGTTTTCCATTCACCACTTGTTGGTGCCTATGGACATTTCTCAATATCCCATTGGTGATTCTGAAAGTCAGCCGGGCTGGGGAATAATATGTTGCATGTGAAAATGCTCTTGATATGTGACTGCATTACTCCCAGCCCAGTCAGCCCGAAGACCCCTCGTCACACACTAGACTGACACGATTGTGAACCCCCTTTCACCGGAGGTGAGGTCAGCTCAGCAATTTCAGTAAGATTTCGTTTTCCTATTAGCCTTTACTTGATTGTGCCAGTGCTTGATTTGTAAACAAAATCAGTGCTAGGGCCCACATTTTTTCTAGCACTCCCGTGACACTGCGGGTGGGCGGTTCCCCGCCACTGCTGCCACCACCCATAGCTGCTCCCCACAGTGCCGACGTGATTGTGGTTACACTGCAGCTTGCACCTGTTCATTATGGTTGATGGATGCCCTGGCTATCACCACTTCATAATTAAAGTGAGTCTGTGAGGCTCAGCCCTGGCAAACACCCCCACAAATTAAGCACTGGATCGCGCAACCTTAAATAGCTGTTTCTACTTTTTCCCTGTGTGTGTTCATCGTGGGCAGATGTCCCTTTGCGCGAGGGTGATAAAAAGGCGTTTGCTCAAGAAACAGGGGACATGTGGAAGAAATTAACTAAACTTAAACGTATAACAGTGAATGCTGCTTCTCAGAGTTGCCCACGGCCTTCTACCAGCAGCGATTGTTTTGTATTAACGGCCCTCAGTTCAACACGTTCGCCTTCACTCTCAAGAGAGACTACTGAGCTGCTGACCCACTGAGAAGAGGATGCGAACGCCGACTGCCAATTTACGACAGATTGAAGTTTAAGTGGGAGCACACACTGTCTGTGCTTGTGATGCCCTCTGGATCTGCAACTGTGCCGCCACAATCACATTCTCATGAGGGGCAGGGGGTTATATCGCTGGTCCTTCTATGTCACTGCCCCCCCCTTCCCTACAGGCCTGTCAGGGGTTCCCAACTTTCTCGAAAGCTCTGGCAGACAGTTGAGGTGGTGTATCGCGGGCCGCCTCCTCCTCTTGCGCAACCTCACTGTTTGCAGAGCCCTCAGGGATGAGGATGGGCTTCAGTCCAGGCGCTGCGAATGAATAGCTGGTGAGGAGCACCTGAGAGACTCGCTGAGGACGCTCCGACCGCGCTCGAGGCTGCAAATCACAATAGCCGCGAGTCGGCGTCTGCGTGCACCGGCAGAGGGGCGCCAGTGCCAAGCAACCCAGCAACGAGCACCCGGGAGAGAAGTGGCTGGGTTATTCAAATCAGAGGAGGGTGGCAACCCTGGGCACAAGAGCCACGTAAACCAACGAACGCAAGCCCCGCGGAAAAGAGCCAGTATTGGACCATTCAATAAATAGCACTGGGGAGAAGTGTCAGTACTGTGTAATTCAGCTGAAAGACAACCTGTGGAGGGAGAGCCAGTACCTTACAGCTCGCCCTATAGCAGCGCTGCCGAGAAGTGCCTGTGCTTCAAATCAACAGAGCAAGCGCGTAGAAGGGGCAGCATTGTGCAAACCAACGATACAAGCTCGACGGAAAAGTGCCAGTACTATGCGATTTCAGTGCTAGCAAGCCTCTTGAAGAATTCCGGTATCGCTCAATTCAGCGGATAGCAAGGATGCCCAGGAGTGCCGGTACTATGCAAACCGGATGGTAGCAGCGTTGCGTTGGAGAGTCAGTACTGTCACATTCAACAGAAAGCGTCCTGCGTCTAAGTACCAGTACTGTGACATTCAACATAACGCGTCCTGCGTCTAAGTACCAGTACTGTGACATTCAGCAGTTTTGATAAGAAGTGGCGGAATTGTATACTGCAACAGATAGCAGCCCTGGGAACAAGTGCCAGTACTGTGCTATTCTCATATGTCAGGCGTAACCAGCTGTGCCAATAAAGACCCGTGTACAGGGTCGCATCCGGGAGCAGAAGAGCTACAGCTGCGTCACTCGATGCCGAGGGGTGCTGCAGAAAAGCGCTTGTATTGTTTTCATTCAATGGGAAGCAGCAGCTATGGGGAGAAGTGCCTGTGATATGATATTGAACCGGAAGCAGCGGGAAGTGCCGGCAGTGTGATACTAAGTGCAACCCGCCAATAAGCGCAATTTCGCCCGCAGCTAGAAGCCCTGCGGAAAGTGCATGCTCTCTGCTATGAAGTGTTATCGAAGAGCCAGTACTGATATCGCAACGAATTCCAGCCCCCTGAAGAAGTGCAGCTACTAAGCCATTAGTGCTGTATGAGGATTAGGAAAAGTGCCAACGTTTCATCATTGGAAGTGTTGCAGTCCCGCCGAGAAGGGCAGTGCTAAACCCATCAGCTGCTGCAAGCCCAGCAGGAAGTGCTTGCACTCGCCCCACAAAGGCTGAAGGTAAGTGCCGATTTAAAGTGACGCCGTCTGGGCCAGTAAGGGCGCCATGACAAGTGAGGGAGAAGCAAGGGGAGGAAGGGGTGCTCTATCTGAAGGACAGCAGAACCTGAGGGTGTGTCCACTCTAGTCTTTACCGAGTCAAACAGGCAGATGCTAAGTATCCTAACTAGGGCTGGGCGAAATCCATTCCACCTGCCGCGTAACAGAAATGTGTAAGAGTTCGATCTGTTTCGCTGCAACTTGCCGTTCCACCGCACCGCCCCAGCGTATCGAAAAGAGCGGCACCAAGTATCTCATGCTGTGCCCCGAACTGAAACGAGCCGTACAAAGTTTCTTGTGCCGCTGCACAAACGTAGCATGCATTGAAAAGAGTGGCCCAAAGTTTCTTGTGCTACTATGCAAACCTAGTGCAAATTTAAAAAAAGAGTTTTTCATACCCCTGTGCAAACCTAGTACGAAATGAACTTCAACCTTTGCAAAGTTTCTCATGCTGCAGTGCGAGCCTAGCATGAATCGAAAAGAGCGGCACAACATTTCTCTTGCTGCACTGCGAGCCTAGCATGAATCGAAAAGAGCGGCACAACATTTCTCTTGCTGCACTGCGAGCCTAGCATGAATCGAAAAGAGCGGCACAACATTTCTCTTGCTGCACTGCGAGCCTAGCATGAATCGAAAAGAGCGGCACAACATTTCTCTTGCTGCACTGCGAGCCTAGCATGAATCGAAAAGAGCGGCACAACATTTCTCTTGCTGCAGTGCGAGCCTAGCATGAATCGAAAAGAGCGGCACAACATTTCTCTTGCTGCAGTGCGAGCCTAGCATGAATCGAAAAGAGCGGCACAACATTTCTCTTGCTGCACTGCGAGCCTAGCATGAATCGAAAAGAGCGGCACAACATTTCTCTTGCTGCACTGCGAGCCTAGCATGAATCGAAAAGAGCGGCACAACATTTCTCTTGCTGCACTGCGAGCCTAGCATGAATCGAAAAGAGCGGCACAACATTTCTCTTGCTGCAGTGCGAGCCTAGCATGAATCGAAAAGAGCGGCACAACATTTCTCTTGCTGCAGTGCGAGCCTAGCATGAATCGAAAAGAGCGGCATGAATTTTCTCGTGCCACTGAGCGAACCTGCCATGCATCGAACAAAAAGTTGTGTAAAGTGTCTCCTGCTGCTGCGTGAACCTAGCACGGTTAAAAAATAAATCCCTGCAAAGTTTCTCGTACCACTAGTATGGATCGAAAATAAGCCTGCACAAAGTTTCTTGCATTGCTGCATGAAAATAGCATGGGTCATGGAAAACTGTTTGAAGTTTCTCATGCTACTGCACAAAACTAGCAAGGATCGAAAAACAACCGCACAGAGTTTCTTATATCGCGGACCTAGCACGGATCGAAGAAAGAACCGCACAAAGTTTCTCGTGTCATTGCGCGAACCTACCATGAAATGAAAAACAGCACATTTCTCGTGGCACTGCATGAAACCAGCACGGTTTGTAAAAAAAAAGGCCTGTGGGAAGTTTCTCGTCACAGTACACAAAACTAACATGGGAACAAAATACCACGCTCCATGTGAAACTGCACAAAACCAGGCGAAATTGCAGTGGCAGCGGAACCGTAATGCTGATTTCGCGGAATGTGCGGAAGCGGATTCCAGAGAAGATTCTGCATTTTTCGCTCCATGAAAGAAAATTTAGCTTATCCCTAATCCTGACACCTAACACCCCAGCAACAGCAAGATCCCTGGTCCTCAAAGTTACCAGACTTCCACCCCTGCAACCTTCACCCTCCTCCTCCTCACTCCAACTCCAGCCCCTCTCCTGAGTGAAGAAGCCCAAAGAAGGAGGGATTTGTGCAGTAGGGTGGCATGATCCGCAATCAGATCCCCGTGGCTATCAACTGATTTTAGTATTATACAGTCAGGGCCGTCACAAGGCGGGCAGGGGCCACCAACTGCCCCCGGCCTCTAGCTCACAGAGGCCCAGCTGGAGCCCTATCGTCCCCACCTTGCCATTGCACGCCATCCTAGACCAGGTCATGCAATTTATCACGGGCAAGCAGGATCACACAAAAAATAACGAGCAGGGATCCAAGTGTCAAAAAAAGTAGTGGAACTAAGTTCCCATCTGCCCCTCCCCCTTTGCCGCCCCACTCCTTTCACCTCCCGTCCACTGCGCTCTGGGCAGATCCCATACTCACCCACACCACCCTCAATTCAAACACCACACCTGGGTCCTGCCTTTCCTCCAACCCATCAAGCTGTGTTGTACAACAATATTATCAAGACTAAAAAACACAGTGAAAGAAATGCATTTAAATGACCACCATTAGTGTCAGTCATTTTTCCACACAGCATGCAGTTAAATGCACCCTCCCCTTTCCAATCACCCACCATTCGCACCTATGATGGAGATGCCCAGGAGTATAGCCACACAGCCCCTCCCATCAAATGCACAGACCTCTGTGTATGCAGAAATCCATGTGTAATTGCAGAAGACAAAGGAAGATCACAGGCGAGCAGGCATGTTTGTCTGGGAATGGGCAGTCTATTCACATAAACAGGCTCCAGCCAGCACCGGTGAGGTAGTGCAGTGAGGTGTGGCACTGGATTGTTACCGCAGGTCCCTCATTCGAATCCCCAATAGCGGAGATGCACACAAAAAGTGCCTGTCTCGAAAGGTGCTGCAGGTGACTTAAGTAAGAGAAAGATAGCAGGTGTCCCTGAAATGTAAGGGGGTGCCTGTACCCTTTAGTTCCCGCCCAACTGTACTCGGATAAGGAGAGTGCATTAATCAGCTCCTACCCCATGAGTACACATTACTATGGTGCCTTGCTGGTGTCCAATCGCACCCCTTGTCAGCCTCCAGCAGTGATATGGCAGTGTGCCGGCTGGATGCAAAGGGAGCAAGACTGCTGCTCCCATGCGGCCCCTTTCTGGCTTCTGTTCTGACACCTGGACACGCTGCAGTTTGCACGACATGCTTCCTGCATGATCTCTGGCCACGTCTTCAGGGGAAGCTGCCACGAGAAAGTATAGACAGACAGACAGACAGGCAGGCAGGCAGGCAGACAGACAGACAGACAGACAGACAGACAGACAGACAGACAGACAGACAGATAGATAGATCGTTCTCATGTGGCTCATGGACACCAGAAGGGTTGGGGGCAGAAGTGCCCTGGAGTTATTGGGAAGCATTTGTATACAAACATGCACAACATTGTGTTGTTTCAGTCTAGTCGAGACAGCACTACTGACATAAAGCTACTGCGGATTCCTTTCTTGCAAGTTTCTTTTCTGCCTGTCCATTCACAGTCATTACCTGAGAAGGACAGGAGCGTGTGAGTCTTTCATCAAGTTGTTATATATTAAGACATAATTCTTACAAAAGGCACTTCATTAAAGAGCTTAAAATGCTCGTATACAACACATTGCAGTGTGCATATCCACGTGTGTTTTCGAACCCACTAGATTCTAAATGTGTTCTGTTTGTCAACAACTGGGACATCCCTTGCATCTGAACGGGCAATACATCCAATATTAAAAGGGGCGATGGTGCGACCATGAGTTCTTTGTAAGGTCACACAGCATGGTGTTGCAATATCCCTACAACTTACAGGTGAAGTTATTGCGGCCCATACATCTCAGTCTTGCAGCGTCACTACTCACCTTTGATAGGACGATGGCATCACTTCAAATAGTAATAGTTTATTCCAGATGGGTTGTGATGTCATGATGCCTGATGGGATAGCCAGAAGAGCATTCCAGCTGCCAATAAAACGCTTTATCAAGGTAGTCACCAGCTTTCCAGAGTCCTTTCATCTCTCCTATCTTGATGTTCTGTGACAAATCGTAATCATTAGTTTATAAGGAGACATTCATGATACAATGTGTATTAGTGTGATTTTTCAATCGAACACATTTTATATAACAACTAGAAGATGTAATGCATCAAAGCCCGAGACCAAACATTACAGGGGATGCCCCCTCATGTGTGTTATATCACACACACACACACGCGCGCGCTCTCTCTCTCTCTCTCTCTCTCTCTCGATAAACTGCCCCTTGGCATTTGGCATCACCGCTGCAGAACTCATTGCTACACATTTGATCAACCTCTGAAAGGGTGGGTGGCGGAGTCTGGTCCTGATTCTTACCCGTAACTGCACACAAATGTCAGCGGCAAATACCAATCACACGGAGCTATCCCAATTATCCATCTTTCTGTCTGCCTCTCACCCTGAGCTAGTAATGGCGTATAGCGGTTGAGTTGTGACGTCACACTATGTGTTGTCAGAACCAGAGAGTGTTAAAAGCCCCTCTCCAAGAACAACAGGAACCAACCCCTGCACACTTAATGAGAGGAGAACACTCTCTTCCTAAGTCTTGCATATTAACTTCTCCAGCGCCATTGTAGACTTGGGCTGATAAGGAGGCACCTAATGAACCCCAGAATTGTGTTTTCAGGGCACTGCTCTGAAATTCTGGACAGTAGTGTACCCCTCTGCCTTCCTCAGGTCCCTTCTTTACTCATCGGTGGGCAGTATTGATCCCAAAAGCATAACATGGCAACCGTAACCCTACACTTTACAACCGGTAGCTGGAGTTTTATTATTATTATTATCATTATTAGGGTATTTATTGAGAGTGTGCCTAGCTTCGGGAAGCAACAGAGCTCTTTACAATCCTAAGGGAAAGAGCATGGAGAGGGAAGCAGAGAAACAAGGGAGCAGGGAGCTAATGGGGAGGGCAGGCAGTTTGGTAGTAAGTGATCCACAAGCAACTCACAGGAGGAACAGTGGGGAGCAGATCTCCTAGTCTCAGGTAGGGTGGGGAGTGGAGGGTTTGTGGACCTAGATGTTAGAGAGGAGCCATTCATTGAAGAGAAGGATCTTGAGCTCATTATCTCGCTCAGGTGAATGCCACTTGTACTTCTCAGAAGCTGAACACAGACCGCGTAACTAAATAGCATGCAGGAGTGTCATTCGTTATTTAAATGATCCAGATTAATCGCTACACCAACTAAGAAAGGCAGTGCACCACCACCCACAGAATCAAGAAAGAGCTATCAATGTGTCACTCCTTGACGGGTCTGGCCAGGTGAGGTTTCCCGTGTATTGTGAATGGCATAAATCTCTGTATTGTTAGTTTTGGCTAGTTAGTGGTACTTTGCTGCCACCTCAGAGCCAAAACTATTGTACTGCAGGATGGACATGGGATGTTAATTTCACACGTGAGTGCCCAGGCCATTATAATCACTGCACCTTTCCCACTCACTTCCTGCCTATTCATGACCAAAGCACACTATCCTGGGATCTCTTTGAGCTAGTTTTATTGCACAGCAACAACAAGGTTTATACAGTATAGAGTCTGTCTATGTTTTTCCTAAGCAGTCTGAGAATTAATGGCTTTATTGCAGATGTAAATGTGCTTCTCGGCTAATAAAAATGGCTAAAGCAGGTGTGTCTTCAGCCCTGTTAAAAAAGCACTGGCAAAGCCAGCAGTTTGGCTTCTGTTCAGATATTAGTCAGTCAGTTGACAGGCACTGACATCATATGCCAAGGTAGTCATACCGTGTTTAAGCTTTTACCATCTCATGTACAGAAAGTACAATTATGATAGCACCAGGCAAATACATATCTCATGTCTAGACAAAAGCCAAAACATTTGGCTTTGCCAATACTTGGTATGTTTAGACATGCAGGCTGGTTTGTATGTTCCTGTCACAGGTCACCAAACATGCCATCTACATTAGCACTTTAAAATCATAGTCAAATACGTATGTAATTTGCATAATTCGTTTTAATGTATGGTTGACACAAATTCCATACACAGACCTCAAACTGACTTGATTTCTCCCTCTAAATGAATCTATTTGTGTTCTGGGTAACTGCACTGGAACGTGTCTGGCATCAGAGGGATGGTGACACCAAATACTGGTAATGGGTGGGCTTGTGTGGGAGAAGCATTCATATGTGAAGACCAGCCGGCAGGAGCTTCATGGCCTTATATAGCTAGTCGACCTCTGCCCTAGTTTCTCTATATGGTCACGGAACTCCTGAATGACTTGCATTATCCATAGAACTGCTGCTGTTCGGCAACTTTATCCCAATATAGCAATATCCAGAGAGACCATAAAATAGAGATTTGTAGAAAGAGATGTAAAGGCCCAGCAGTACTTTCATTTTAAACAGGGATCCCAATGTTGATGTTCAATGCTACTATGTATGTCAGTGAGTTAAGTACTCGCTGCTACGCTCTGTATTTAACCTTCATATCGAAAGTTTGAACTTGGCTCTTCAGGGTGATATATTTAGGCAATTTAAATTTAACGACAAGAACGCCTACCATTTATAATACCGTAAAAACAAGCATTGGCAATGCCAACAGTTTGAGCTTTTGTATAGACATGGGAAAGGCACTTCCCTAAAACTTATAAACACGCCGATAACGATTGGCTTTGCCAATGCTTGTTTTAACAGGACTTTTAGTAAAGGACATGCATGGTGCTCATAAATTAAGGGGCTGAAAGCAGACCTGGTTAAGACATTTTTATTACATCAGTAGTGTGTTTGCAGCATCAATTAAGTCATTAACTCTCAGAAGACTGCTTTGAAATAACAGTGGCTGACACTTCAAGAGCAAAGTCTGATGGTAAGGCTTGATTAAAGGACGCTCAAAGAGCTCCCATGAGGAGGTCTTTAGGGTGGGGAGGGGCAGGAACTGGATTGGAATGACCATAGGCGTTCGCATAGTCATGGCCAGTCAATGGGTGGGCAAATAAGAAAACAACACCAACACGTTGTGTCCCTTCTCAGATGCCATTTCTCACTATCTGTACGCTAATGCAATAGTTTCAGCTTAGAGATGGCGCCAAAGGGCCACCTAATAGCCCAAACAAAAAATTGTGGTTAGCAAGAGCTTTGTAAATAAGAATTGGAAAAGTCAATAAGTCTGGCTTTGTAAATGTAGAGTGTATTTTAAAGCCCCTGCAAGACAAAAAACACCCCTATATTTTGTCAAAGCTAATCATATTGGCTTTGCCAATCCTTGCTTTGGATGTAAAAAGAAACATGACTGAAAGCTGGCAAAAAGTGGGATGGACAAAGCCAAATGGAAATGCAATAGGCCAAGGAGAGACCTTTGCTGCATCACAGAGAATCTGATTGACGCCATACTCCCTCTAAGAAAAAGCCCGAAGGGCTCAGAGTGAGAGTGTAAAGTCGCCCTATCTTTGAAATAGCTCCAAGACCTCTGACTGAGAGCTTAAGGTAGTTCTATTTTGAAATATCTCCTAGAGCACACAGTGGGCCTCATTATGGGTCTGGTGGTAACCGTGCCGGTGACACCAGTGGTTGCCGCCGGACCTGTAATGAGTTACCAGCGCCTGACTTCCCGGTGCCACCGGGGGGGATTACAAAAAATTGCTGAAAATTCAGGCACTGGTAAATTGTAAGTCCCCTCACATAGAGTCCAACAGGACTCTAAGGGAGTGGGGACCACGGAAGCACGGGCACAGTTATTAACGCTGCCGATTCTTCCGTGAAAACTGCGGGCGGGGGTCATCCCTCCCCACAGAGTTGTAGTGTTCCGGTCCGGAAACAACAGTGCCGGTAAGCTTACCGGAACCGTTGTTTTGGGACCGGCACACTTAGAATGAGGCCAAGCGAGAGTTAAATGTAGTCCTATGTTATTGAAAGGCAAGTGATCAACCTGAGGAAGGGAATCAGATATCATGGGCACATGGGTAAATGTGGGTTATTATCCAGGTCTCCCAGGCCCAAGATGCCCAAGTAAGGTGAATATTGCCCTGTATAAAAACCAAAAACAATAAAAAGCAGAAAAGACAACTCAACGGGCACTTTCTCAAATTTGAGATGGGATTTTGTATTTTTAATGTGTGTGCTTACTTTGAAGCAAAATATGAGAGCAGCTGTCCTAGTAGCACCGTGGGTAAATGTGCCTGTTGCACTGAGATACTTGTGACAAATCAAATTCCGAGGTACCAGTGGTCCAGGGGTGAATATCATTTTCTAAACCAACGATCAGCCCCACACCTCTCATACACCAGAATGCATCAAAACAAATTGGATTAAACAAGCATACAACTTTATCTATTTATTTAACATTTGTAAAGCGCGCCTAACCCGTGGTAACTGGGCGCTGGACAGACATTTACAGACATTTTTACAATTGCATAGAAGTGAGACAGTATGTGATATAATTTACAATGTAGAGTATTTACAGGTATTACATGTATTTACAATATGCCAAGGTATCTTCTAAGATCTAAAGATGCTACCGTTTGAATGTGGGGAGCCAGTTTTTTGAGTTTTTTGTGGAAAGATGGGTGTGAAGGGTCGGGTCTGATGGCTAGTGGGAAGGTGTTGCATTGTTTGGCAGCTATTACTGGGAAACTACGTCCTCCGGTCTTAGTTCATTTGAATTTAGGAACTTAGGAATTAAAATTATAAATTAAAATTATAAACCTCCTTGTCCAATTTTGGTTAAGTGAACGGAACGGCAGGCTTATCTCCTCTAAAGGTCTTGGATCGTTGGTTCTTTTCAACACAGTGAATATACAATTATTACCTAATGATAAAAAGAGTGTCCAGTCAAGGTTGTATACAAATATCTAGTTTATTATTATCACAACAGAAAGTCTAACAACACTACAAAATACAACCCACCCTATAAAGGAATGCAGAAGACATACCGTTTCAAAGAAGTAAAAGGGATGCACTCTGAATACTGACAGGAGGGTAGTCGGTATGGTTACTAGCCACAACAGATTGTTAAGGTTTCTTGGCTTTAGCAGAGAGGTGGAAAGCATCTTAAAATGTCTCTAGAGGCCTTCTAGGAAGGACGAGGGGGACAGAACCACAATGTACCTTATGCTGTTTGTGTTCCTGGTACTCAACAGAGTGAAATCGGCTTCAGGGTACTTTCTAGGGTTCTGTGACAGAGTTCGAGATGGGCGTCAGCTACGGGTATCAGGCGGCAAGGCAGTTTTGGGAGCAAAGCTATATGAACGGCTGCAGGCTAGCCAACACGGCTGCTCGAGTCAGGAATCGTTGTCTCAGTGCGGTTCGGCAGTTCAGTGGTTCTGAAGCACTGGGAAAGACATCTCGACTGTCTTTATACTACTGCAGCTTGACAAAGGCCAGAGTTGCAGTCGATTGTGGATCGAGGAACTCAACTGTCTCGAAAATGTCCCTTAGGGTAGACAGCGGTAGATACTCATTGAGGCACTTCCTGTTTCTTCAATGGGCTTGTGTTATCCTTTAAGGGTAATGGCCCACAGCTGTGGAGTGTGTTGCAATCAGCTTCCCTGTCCTTAGTTTCCGGTTCAGAGACCCTCTTGGCACTCCCAATCCAGGAAGCTTGCTGCAGAGCCCTGCAGGGCATGCTGTGTGCTGACTGGGTACCGGTTCTGGGGTGGTTCGAGGGTCCTCTGAGTTCTGTTTCTCCTTCTGTTCCCTGGCAGACGTTTATGGGAGGCATCTTGCTTCCCTCTTTGGATACCCTGGCCTTCCTTCACTGGCGGAAGCTGTAAGGCAGACTGTACCTTCAGCCAGGATCGATGGTTGAGTTCTCTTTTCTTGCTTCTTGTGAAGTCTTCAGATGATCTGCTAAAAGATCAGCCCTTATTTAAAGCCAAGTTGGCCACAGTGATTAGTGTAGGCTAAGCCTACCATAGTGAACCAATCCTGGGGTTATGTATGTGTGAAGTCAAAACCAGAGCACTTTGCAACAGGTAAGGTAAAGGGGTGAAAACAGGAACAAGGTGTGCCCCAGAACTAATATGGCAGAATCCTTCTTTCATGTGAACGAGCTCTGGGCTCACTCCCTTGTGCTAGTAAGTCCCACCCATCTCCCTGTCTGTTGTGCTCAAATAGTCTATCTGGGTAATGGTCCTTGCTGTGTGATTCATGTTAAAGTGGCAGGTCTCCCTTGAAGCTACTGGGAGACCAGACTCTCTGGCTCCTGCAAACCACATTCTCATACCTTATGAAGGGGTCCCCATAATGGGGTGGCCTACTGTAATCAACAGACCAGGACATGACAGTTCACTGACATTGATACTGAGAGGCTTGAGCTGGCTTCAGGTTGACACAGTTACATATAAAAAGGTTGTTATATTTCCTTTCACCTTTGTTATCCTCTGCAGCCAGGCCCGGCGTTGGCCATTTTGAAATACCCCCTGTTGGTATGATAATCACTGCCATCAGCTGCAGAGCCTAACAGAAGAGCAGGGAGCATCCATGGGGTCTTTGTTAGTTAATCAGACTGACCATGCCATTGGGAAGGTTTGTTCTCCCCTTTCTCTGAGGACATCGTGCCTCCTCAGCTGTCACATTGCAACTAAATATGACAGGGGCGGACAGTGCCTGTAGGCGGTGTCCAGCCCGGTGTACACACATCTATGCTTTTGTTTTGGTCTGAGCATAGAAAAATGGGTCCGGATTCGCCCCACATCAAGGAATTTAATTAAACATTTCTAAAAAGCAGAGGCGAGCGCACATCCCCCGTGCAGATGGTTGAATTCCTCACACTATATAGTATTTCATCCGAATCTTATGAAATCTTATACAAGTCCTACTTCAAGCATATCAGATGTTATACGTATTTCAGTGTCAGAGGAGTTCTCATCATTGTCCCAAAATCCCACAATTTTCTCACAAGTTTGAATGTTTTAAGTCATTTTTGTATGGGCTGGTGAGGCAAACTCACAGTTCTTGTCCCTGAAAGCTTCATTGGTTTTGGTGGTGGCATTATAACCTGTCATTAACAGAGCGCTAAATGTGCTGGACCTTTAAGGGAAATTATATGCAAATGAAAACCACGCACATTAGAAGGGTGAAAGGCGATGATCAAATCTTACCATCATTCAAAGTATTGTAACACTGGTCATGATCAGTGCAAGAGACTGGGATACAGACTGCGTGGATTCCTGAAGAAGCACCTCTAGCATGAAACACTTCTTGACTCTCTCAGATTATTATCGAGATTGATTGGGTTAGAACATATTTCATTTATGACTATTGATTCCTTGTGATTACATTCCAGATTATGGAATTCATTACTTTTGGAATTACAATCATATTCATCTATGTTATTTATTGAAAATGGAAAAAGTGCTTTGCTAAGCAGCACTCTGCAAAAGGCATATTGATGGCTGGAGAGTCTCATTGCTGTGTGCTTTGCATAGTCATGCTGCACATATGTATACTGACCTCACACACTTTGCACACATCTGTATTAGTGTGATCTGTTTTTTATTCTGATTGAATTTGTTTGATATAATATGAATAAAATGAAATACATAGTGTGGCCATTTTGTATACATGCTGTGTTTTTAAATGTGTTGTATTCTTGGTTTATTACAAACCATTTATCATAAAACACCAAACCTTTCCCTATTCCAAATAGGTTCAATACATCGGGTCATATTCGTCAATCCCATCAAATACATTTTGCATTAATTTCAAAGACATCCTTAAGAAACTTCACGAGACGAATGTTGTCGGAAAATGCTTCCCTAGCTGGAGGAAAGACCAAATTCTTCTGCATCCGCGCACTGTCTTTCAGATACTGCCCGGCCCAAGTACTTACATCTTAAATCAGTCAAGTCTGGGCAGAACAGTGTAATGTGCTTAAATGTTTCTTTCACCCCTTCCTTAAGACAAAATCTACATTCCACAGAAAGGACGTGTTTGTAAATTCTCAAAATTTGTTTAGTGGGAAGCAAATGCATCCTGAAGCGCATAAACTGATTCCTATACTATCTGTTAGGAAACTTGGTTAGATATTTCGGGAGGGAGCCCCACGACTTATGTTCGTCTCTCATAGCAGTTTGAAGCTTGTAAGAGTTATTTTCTTCTATGGTTTTGTTTCAATCATCCTGCCACAACTTCCACTCTACCTTGGTAGGATTGGTGATCAGCTCTTCTAAGTCAACCTGGAGAAGTTGTAGATATTGCTGGCAACTGTTACCTCACTCATTAATAAGGTATTTCTATAGTTCTTCAGCGCTGTTCCAAAATTTGGTAAAGCCTATGCAGAGAGGGCAAAACATATTTGTGATACAAAGCCAAAGTTTTCCATATCGGTCTTGCGTTGCGTGTAAGGAGATCAAGTCCAGCTCATACCCAATGACTGAAGTTGGTATCAGATTTGAGAGCTTCAGTTTTTTTCTCCAAAAACGTCCTACTAAAGGAGGCCACAGTTACCAAGGAGTTAAAGGAAACCCCAGGGCTCTGTATGTTAATACCGGTGTGGCCTTAGCTTAAAAAAAATGACAGACCCTGCAAGATGGAGAAGTTACTGTATTTCTTCTTTACCAGCCTACCCCGAGCTATCAACATTTTTTTATTTTACCTTCAGGGCTGACTTGCTGTTGTTAATAAGACCCCCCAGATAAATTACCTGTTGGGTCTGCACTAGGGGTTCACGCTTAACATGCCATTTAAACAAAGAACTTGATCTGGGTACTTGTGGGCCCAGTACCATGGTGGTGGATTTTGCTGTGTTCATCGCCAATCCATTTGTGGCCATTTATTCGGTGAGGGCCTCCAAACTTAACTGCAGGCCGATTGGTTTCAGATCGACCAGCACCAAATTATCAGCAAAAAGAAGTCTTGTCATACCTTGGACTCATATTTTTGGCAGAAATACTCTGATCGTATCCAAGGTCTCCCCGATGTCAGAAAGAAATAAGCTAAATAACGTTGGGGCCAAGGGACAACCCTGTAGACCACCAAAAGTATTGATTGGCCTCATCAAAAGACCTTGTGAATTAAGACAAATGCGCACGTTAGAAGAATCATAAAGAGTCTTGATTGCCTCCAGCAAATCTGGGGATATTTCCACGCCTCCATTTTGGCCGTTAGCAGTTGATGATCCATTCTATCAAAGGTCTTTCTTAGGTCCACAAATGCCAAAAGGATCCCAGTCTTCTTGTTAAAGGCTTTTTCTTTCAAGATGTTTATCAAAAAAAGGTTCAAATCTGTACCAACACCTTTAACAAAGCCTGTCTGTCTAGGGTCCTCCCTTTCCACTATTTTAATCCACTTCTGCAGTTGTTTTAACAAGAAGGTTGCAAATAATTCGGCCAACGGGTCTAGGGGCGCAATCGGGTGGTAATTGGAAGGATCCGCCCTGTCGTCTAGCTTGTAGATAGGGACGATTATCGGTGATCTCCAAGGGCCTGGAATCTCACCCACTCTCATAATCTGCTTAAACAACCCAAAAACAAAAGGGATCCAAGCTCGGGAGATTCCGTAATCATGGAATTTGTGATACCGTCTGGACCCGGGGCTCTAGAGTGGTTAGCCTTTTTGATTAACAATTCGAAGTCCAGTAGGTCCAGTGGAATCATGCACCCAGAGCTTTCTTTAATGGATGAAATGTGGTTCAGGCAGGCTCTTTGTTCGAAAAGTTGTTGGTAGAAATTTGTCCATGCTTCCTTTGTGACCACATTTGTCAATGAGATTGGGTGCAAAGCATCAGCTTCGTTGAGCATTTGTCAAATAGATCTTACAGGCTGTGTTACTTGAACTTGTTGTCCACTAGTGAACAATAGCTTGTCTGTGTAGGGCCTCGTTAATTTTTAATTTAAATGTTACATAATATCAAAACACATTTGCAGAATTACAAAGCAGCAAGAGGTATGTAAAAAGAGCCAGTGATTACATTTTAAAAATGTACTTGATTTTCATTGGCATCATCGTATTTCTCAAGTTTTCAAAACAATGCACCTATGGCAACTTTTGTGTCACTGCCCACGCCACCATGGGAGGCCAATTGCTTTCAATAAGTATTTAATATTTGTATATAATATTATTATGATTATTATTATTATTACTATTATTATTATTATTATTATTATTATTATTATTATTATTATTTATTACTATTATTATTAAAAAAAAGATTAGGTATGTAACCCCTTTTTCCTTCGTGTTGGAAATATTAACAGAATCTAACTTAAGTGCCCTCTGTAAGATCAAGTGACATATGGGCCCTAACCTATATATCAGTTATCTGTAACCTTTGGCTCTCTAGGTGTTTTGAACTACAATTTACACCAGTTCCTGCAAGCATAGTCAATGGGTAGGGTCCATGGGAATTGTAGTCCAAGGCACCAGTGGATGTTCCAGTCCCCTGCTGCATGTTAAACAAGAGAGGGACACAGAACGACAGCTGCGATTACTACTTGTTCAAAACAAAATATATAGTCTCCTGGCAAAGCGGGACAATGAAATTATGATTTCAATGGCGTATTAAATCTAAAATGTGTTACCACTTACCAAATATACCTATGTGAGGCTGGTAGGCGGCTCTGAAAAATACCCATAAACAATTATCTTTAGAAAAAATTACCTAGTTATAAGTGACAAGTCATTCTTTTTAGACTCAGTATGGTCTTGAACACAAGGAACGCATTCATATTCACGGTAAGTATATGCATGGATCCAGTTGTTTCCTCTTATGAATAAACACCCCTTAAATGAGTTAGTGTAAGGGGGTTATTGCATAAATAGAACAAGCCTGCTGTTATGGTCTCATAGCCGAGCTGTTCTTGCATGAAGGAGTACCCTGAAAGCTCAGAGAAGCCCACTAAAATATGCATAGTGTAAACCCCCTGCCAAGGCACATGCTCTCAGGGCATTTTTAATAGCCCTTTACGCGGCAACCACCAGCAGCTGAGGGGCCAGATATTTAGATATATAAACAAACTCCAGTGCCATACGTTGTGGGGAAAGTGCTGGATGCTTGAGTAAATAAATGCCTTAATCATGTGTGATGTCAAATAGGTGCAATGTTTTCACATGTTGAATCTGTGGGGAGGTAAAACAGCACCCATTTATTTAAATACAGACCAGATTGTTGGGGAATAGATGTGCAGGTAGCCAAACATGGGAGCACCCTTCTACTGGGGACAAACCGGGCTTAAATAGACGATTCTTTTCCAAGATGCCCACCAAGAACGAGGTCCAATATTCTTTTAGCCCACTGGGCCTGAGCAGAGGAGAAATGGACATTTGCATATCAGTCTGGTCCTACCCAAGCATGCTCAAGCACTAGAATTGCTCGACAATTCTCCTCTGAACAAGAAAACCAAGAGCAGTCCCCGGACAACTGTTTCTGCCTCATTAGCCAATGAATTTTTTTCCAGGGTACAAAAAATGTTTTAACTGATTATTTTAGGCAAATGCAGGGGAAGACCCCGGCACCTCGCCTCACCTAGCCCCGCCCGTTCTATATACCTAACCAAGGGCCTTCAAGCTGATAGCAGTATAAAAAAAAGATGTACAAAAGTGATGCTTTTACACACAACCAAAAGAGGTGAGTACTGACACAGAGAGCAAGGGGTCCAGGTCTGTATTACCTGATATAAACTAGGGTGAAAACCCCAAGTCTTTCAATATTAGCCAGGTTAGCCCGGGGTCCTAGTCGCTATAATGCCACGTTATTATGGTAGCGGCCAGCTGCCTTTGTTAAAGACCTGCATTATATGTTACATAATCCATCTCTCTACCTATTGGGTATGCCCCCCACCTTTCGTTCACTTCCATACAGTGTTTCTTGCTAGCGCTCTCTCTCACACGCACACACACACACACTACCTCCCTCTCACACACAGTCACACAGGTCACATACTTCCTCTCACTGTATCTCTAAGTCTGTCTCCCATTTGCTCTCTCTCTCTCTCTCTCTCTCTTCCGCACCCCCCTTCTCATTGGGCTTCTTTGCATCACAAACACCCCGCACCCCCTCCCTAACTCCCTCTCATTTTCCCTATTTCTGAAACGAATTTCATGATATCAGGCTGGAAGTCAGATAACTATTCCTAAAGTAAATACATTGAATGTGCAAACAAACAAAATGCAATTAATGGCATATTAAGAGGCCTCTAAAGCTCTAATGGGGAGCATGCATTGCTAGGATGCAGGTTCAGGAACCATTTTAAATGTAACTGAAGCCCTGGGAACGAGGTACATCCGAATGCTTTGCTTCCATTGGCTTAGGCCCCGCGGCCACCCGTCCCTGTAGCTGGCCTCCCTCTCCCTCACTTTCCCCCATTGCTTTCCACTCCTTGTCTCCTCATCTCCTCTCTCATGGCACAAGATTGTGGGGAATGGGCAGTGGCGCTGCCAGGAATCAAATTTAGGAGGGGCAGAGAGGGGGCCAAAGACAAAAGTGGGGCCCTCCTATGAAAGGAAATGTGTGATGTCACAAGCACTCCTGCAGAGAGGCTTTTGTGCATACCCACTACCCACACCACCTCCCCTCCCATCAGAATGCAGGCATGAAACCATTCAGTGACTATTGGCCCATCATTAGCAGTTTTGTGCGCTACATTCTGATTGGAGGGGCTGGTCTTAGCTGCACAGTGAACTAAACTGTTTTGATTGTTGTGCTTATGAGTCAAGCCGAGTGCTTCTGAAGGCTTATGACAGCCTCTGTCCACTATCTATTTCTGCACAACGGTACTCTATCCTGTTGTTCAACTCCTGTGTTGTATTGCGTTGACAGTGCAGAGTGAGCAGGCCAGCTGATTTGGGGGGGCACAAGAGGGGGCCCAGGATTTCAGATGGGGAGCCCGGGCCCCCCTAGCCCACATCTAGCGACACCACTGGGAATGTGACATCGTCCCCTCACTGTTTTTGAGGGCAGACGTCTCCCAGAAGTGTGCCGGGTACGCAGGTGCTCCAGGGCCCAGCACCCACCTACCCCAAAAAACCGATCTCTAACAATCTTAATACCCTTTCAATGCCATTGCTCTAAACCCAGGGCAGCGGCTCTCCCTGAGAGATTCATAAGTAGACTCCCCTGGGCCGCCTGTGTATTGTTGATGCCAGGAGTAAAAACAAGTAATTGTGCTCTATTTCATCGAATTTTAACAACTTCTTCTGCGTTTGCAACAGGAACGAAGCTGGAGATTCGAACCACGGTCGTCAGGTCTATTGGTGAGACGCTTCACCGCTAGACTGTTTGACCAACTAAAACCCCCAAAACGACTTAAGATAAAATGTCTCATATTGAGACTTTGCTCTCCAGGGAATATTTTGGTACCGATTTCACAACACCGTTAAAGACAATAATAACCTCTTTTGGGTGATTTGTTTGTGTTGGGTTTATGAAAGGAAAACTCTGATTTGTCATGTTCACTTTCTTCGATTATGGAAAGCCAAATGAATGAAATGTGCATATTTTACTTTGATATGTTAATTTCTGGTGGCATTTCCCATTGTGCATGTTAATGAGCCTCCTCACTTTTTTGGTTGTGCTATTAGATGGTGTGTCAGCGCCACCTACAAGCTGAAACTATTGCATTACAGTACAGATAGGGAGAAATGGCATATGAGGAGGGTCACAAAGCTTGTAGTTGTTGTTTGGTGATTTGTCCACCTATTGACTGCCCAGGGTGATGCTAATCCCTGTTGCCATCCCCATCCAATTCCTGCCCCTCTCCAACCAAAACAACTCCTCAGGGGAACTCTGTCAGCTCCTTTCATGACTTACCATCAAACTTTGCACTGGAAGAGTATTTTATGAACACAGTCTTCTGTGAGTTAATTACTTGATTGGAGTTGTAAATACGCTACTGGTGTAATAGAAATGTCTTAACCAGGTCTGCCATCAGCCACTCGATGTATAAGCACTATGCATGTCCTTCACTGAAGTCCTGTTAAAACAAGCATTGGCAAATCCGTGTTGGCTTCTGTATACGCATTAGACATGTGCTAGGTACTGCTATTAGATGCTGAAAGCAAGCGTCCCCAACAAGCACGATCCTCCCCGCAACGAGAGACAATGAAGGACTCTCCCAAAATGGGAATAAGGCCAAGACAGAGTGCGGGTGAGCGTAAATGGGAGTTTATCAATCAGAATAGGGCATGCAAAGAACTCTGCAAACTCCGAGAGCGCTCTGTCTGACAATAGCAAAGACAGGCGTATATATTTACAAAAAACGTCATAAGTACCTACACACTATAGGGGGCACAAGTTCAAGGGGATTGGGTGGCGATGACTAACTATAGGTGCTGCTGTGATGTGGTTGGCTTTGGCTGGAAGACGTCACTGGTCAGCCTCGTGGGTTGGGCTGGGCCTGGCAGGGTGGCGGAGTTCATCCGGGCGGTGTTGTCGTGCCATCGCGGGCAGTGTCAGAGATGAATGTCTTTTCCTGACTTATTTGCCCTAGGCCATGCACACCGCAGTCATTCAATCATCAATATTATCTTCTTTAGTAAATCTTACAATAGGTTATGCTACAGGTTAATGCAACACAGGAGGAATGCACCTTGTGAGGGGTCTGGAGGTAATACGTCAGGACATGGTTACCAGTGTCCTGTTGACCGGGGCCATAGGTCGAGGGGCTAAGCTTCAGGGCCTGGGACGGGCGGTACAGGTCTTTCTGCCTTGTTAGAAGTTGTTATGGATGTTCCGCTGTGTGTTGTCAAAGCGTCGGGTGTCCTGATTGCACAGGGCCATAAGTCTGAGATGGTCCGGTGGGTTGTGAGGTTTACGAGGCGGCGCGTGTGTTCAGGCAGAGGTTTACTGCTGTGCTGTAAATAATGCAGGTGGCGGGTGGCGGCCTTGGGTGCTACAGAGGGGGTTACAAGTCTTTGAAGCGGCTCCAGTCTGGTTGGGGGAGGTAAAGCAGCGAGGCGCGGTCTCTGCTCTCATGCCTTGGCAGCCTTCGCAGGGTGGGAGGGGGAATGGCCTTGCACGTATTTCACAAAGGTATTTCCCTTGTGTGTTGCCGATTTAGGTAAAGACATCACAAACATTGAACACTCTATAATACTTATTCAAAACAATACAAAACATGCATTTAAACTTTGCTGGATGTGTCTCGATTATACCCAGTCTGAGCACCTTATTCATACATTATGTTTCAATAAGTACAGTATTTATTTATATGCATATATATATTTGCAATAAGTGAGGTAGAATTAGGATTGGTGGAGAACATAGAAAGTACCCCGCCACTATTCGTGACGGTGGTGGCACATATGGGACCTGGATATGCACACATGACATGCGCCTTCTCGTGCATCCTTCACATGGGTCCTCGGTATGGTTCCATTCGTCTTTCTTGTGTCCTCTAGCAGCATTAGTTCAGTTATGGCGCGAGCCCATGGGGTGTAAGTTTCCCAGTAATACACGTAACAAATAGATTCCTGGTGCGTTCCTTTATTATTAGCACCCAACTGCAATGGTGTGGGCTCTCCATTGCTTATATCATGGAAGCATGATTTTCTTGTAATTATACATTTTACAGGCTTTTGTAATATAAGGGATTTTGTGGAAGAAAGCATCCTTTGCGAGTAGTCTCAACATTAATATATAAAGGTTGTCTGTCATCTAATGACTATTTTACTGTTCTTTTCATTGCCTAGGCCTGCTGGCCGGGTCATGCTGGGAGCGATGATACACTGCGGGAGGTGAACTGTTACAATGTTAGTGTATTACACTAGCTCATGTCCGTCTTGTTCGTGGGAACGTGCTCGCAGCGGATCTGCCAGGGTGCTGCGGCAACAAGGATGACTGAAACCCTCCAAGGGTGGGGGCCGCACTACAGTGCGCTGAGCTCACACCATCTTTACCAGACAAAATGGTTTCTAGGCCTAGCTAAATTTTAATACATGTGGGCAATTAATACGTGCGGGCAATGTCTTCAGTGGGTGAACCCTCCACCACCTGGGCCCGGGTGGCATGAGGGGACGCCCAAAAGAGCCATAGTCCTCACCTGGGGAGAAAGCGCAGGCTAGGGGGGTCTTCTTGGACCAGTCCTCCCCTACAATGCCCAGGTACACCATTTTTCACCTGGCACCATCAATAGACAGTTAATATCACTACGGCAGGGCCTGGAAAGTGCCTTTCGCATGCCTACACAAAAGCCCACACTTTTGGCATAGCCAATGCTTGCCTATTGCTCTCTCCACCCCTTATTTCCTACAGCCCCCTCCTCGTCTCGTCCTCTTTCCCTGTATGCCCCCTCAAGGAGTAAATACAGACGAATGACGACAGATACATGCAGAACCTTGTCATTATTCAGATTATTCGGTATTTTGTAGCATCGTTTTCCCTTTTGAGGCCGAGCTGTGCCCCCTTCACTCTGTCTTCCTCCATTATTTAAGCTGCTTGTGTTATTGTCTGTTTGCTGGTGTTGGTTTCAGCTTGGGTGGATGCCAGGTGAGCAATCAAGCCCTGCCATTCTTTGCCTGCTCCTAGTTGGGCCTGGAGGCCCACTCCTAGCCTGCTCATCGACAAGAGAAAGAGAGTGAAGGGAGCCATGATTGGGGCTGAGTCATTAAGTGGGGCGGGCGGGCCTGCCAGGAACACAGGCTGCATTCTAAAGATGCTACTGTTTACCTGGTTCTGGAGTGCAGTCACACAGTGCAGCAACTCATGACACTGGTCCACATTGGGAAAACCCTATACACATTGCCCTTACGCCCTGTGGGACAATGCAAGTCTGCACGTGGACCTCTTCCATACACACAGAATATAACATTTGCAGATATCGTAAATTTAGAAAAAGGAAAATGGAAAAATAAATACTTACTGTTTTATGTTCTCCACTTGGCCAAAGGAAGGACATATTCATCGTCTTTATCACTACAAAATGAAGTTGCCAGGTACCCCACAGACAAGGTCCCAAATTCTGCTCCTTCCACAAAGAAAGTTGTATGATCACCTCTCAAGAGCTGGACTCCCAGACAGAAGAGATTAACTGCCAGATCCTCCCTCCCCCAACACCCGCCATGGCTCTTGGTCCCTCTTCAATGATGGTGGATGAACAAATTGAGGGTGGTGTTTCATAATCACCTCTCACGGGCTGGACCCAAAGACAGAAGGGATTGACGGGCAGCTCAAACCCCCTGCCCCCCACCAACACCCTCCATGTCTCTTGGATCTTCTTCGTTGACGGAGCACTTATTGTCTGTATGCGCTTTAGTATCATAGTATTCTCTCATGCTGCCCTGCTCTTCTCCTTGTTCCATTCCCTTGCACTTAAGTAATCTGAATGTTTTTAATGAAGACGCTCAGACATCCTTCCTTCTTCCCTTTACTTTGGAAGTGCTAAGATGTGACTGGGCTCCTGGGTAGTGCTTTATAAAAACCAATTAAATGCAGCGAAGTAGCTAGAAGGTGAGATCTCCCTGCTAGGAAAGCCACATTCGAGGTTCCTGACTTAGTAAGGGGTGTTTTTATTGGTGGGTAGCAAGAAGACAGCACGAGAATTTGGCAATATCAAAATGTACATAGGTAATTTGTACTCACTGAGCTCTTCCTGAGTTCAACCACCAGGAGTGGACTGGCCTACAGGGAACTCTGGAGATTTCTGGTCGTCCTCTTCACTATGGGCCTCTTTTGGTGTGGTTGCCCTTGTTTTCCAATCCTCTCCCCGCTCCCCCATGCGCCATACCGCCTTGCTTCCATCTCTCCTCATCTCCCACACCCTTTTGAAATAAAAAATGTTACAAAACTGTTGTAGGGTAAATCTGGTTTAAAATTCACTATTTGGGACGTTTTTTTCCTCTAATTTTCTTGTGGGAAACCCCCCCAAACTCTCCTTAGAGGGTTTGGGCTTTCCCACGCAGTTTAATATGGGGCCACTTTGACAAACATTTCCAGTGACCCTGTCAGACAACATATATCCGCTGTTCCATTTGCGGGTATTTTCTGCCTATCTTGCGGGCTCATGTCCCAGACACATCCTTTGACAGCTTTGGGTGAAAAGTGACTTTTGTTCTTGCCTGTTAGCTCAATGAGAAGTAGGAGAACAAAAATGGCTGTGAGAGAGGATATTGGCACTCTTTTTTTAAGGAGATAATTTCACAAGAGAAGAACCATCTTAGGGGGACTTTGGAATCTGGAAAACGCCACAGAGTGGCATAGACTGGCCTATACGGAATGGGGCAATGCCCTGAGGGACAGTCCAACCTGGTAGTGTGGGTCAGTTTTTTAGGGAAAATCAGGCCTGTTCTTTTTAGCAAAGTGGCCAAGTTTGATGTGCAACTGCGCTGTAAGCTTTCACCAATGTTACTCACCAAATATAATTTAACATACACTATCTGGAACACATTTGTAGGCCGTGGCCCACAAGGGGTCAGGGTAGTAATGGCTACATAGATGTCCCCTAAAGGACCCTAGAAATAAAGAAACAGACACCAGGGTAATAAATATATGTTATCAAATGTAGTGTGTGTGTTTATTTCTTTGTGTGTAAGAGTTTGATTTGGAGTAGTCCATCCAGCCTAACCTGGGGCTGAATGGGATGTGCAAGAAAGAAAACAGAAAGAAAAGACAAAGGAATAGAACTCCCTTGCCCAAGAATGTGCTCGGCAAGAGATGAAAGAATCCTAGGAGGATTTGAAAAAAGAACAGTTCAAGAGACAGTTAGAAAAAAGGAAAAGCAGCAGTCACAGGAGGTGAGAAGAAAGAGAAAACAGAAAAAGACTTACCATGAGGGCCACGCAGGCATCCGGGAGAGGAGCATAGGGTGCATGACAGTAATCGTTGATGTGCCCCCATTGCAATGAGGATGCTGCAGAAGCTAAAATGGCTCCCGGGAGCATGGCGGTTTATGCAGTGACGTCCCGACACAGGAGATGCCACCTGAAGTTAAGATGGCTTGTGGAGACAGTTGTTACATGGGATGGCCCCCACGCCAACAGGGCCGCCCTGAAGATTTTAAATATGCCATAGTTGCAGCAGTGTTTGTGGATGGGCCCCCCATGCTATGGGGCCGACCCTGTAGATAGAAGAAAGGCTTTTAGTAGTGGTAGTGAGCACAGGTGTGCCCCCACATGTACAGGGGTCCACCCAAAGATTTTTTGGAAGCGCAGGCCACGCAGTGAATGTGGACGGCCATATGTGGTTGCCAGCGTCACCCAGAAGAATGAACAATGGGGCTAGGCCAAGCCATATCAGTCGACATGCACCCAGCCAGCCCAGCCACCAAAGGACAGCACCATAGGTACTGAAAGGGGGTGGCTGACTGCAGAGTCGCCCCATTGTGAAATGTGTGCAAAGTTATTAGTGTTGTATATGTTGTATATTTAATTCCTGTGACGTAGAATGTTAAGTAGGGGGAAGTGTAGAGTTTGGGATCAGTATTAGGGTTTAAGTATGTTAAAGGTTAAGTAGGTCTAGGGTGTGGTAGTGAATAGATAAAAGGGAGTAGAGTGGAGGTACCCTGGCGTGAGGTACCAGGATAGTGGTGTGGCCTACCTGCGGCCACCTGGGGAGATTTGACCACCCACAGAGGCCACCCTCTGGCCTCACACTCCATGTGGGTGGTATCTGAGGTTAGGTAAGGGGTCTGTTGTATCAGACTCACCCTAAGGGTCCCTGAGAATCCTCTAAGGAAGGGTGAGCTGATATAGCATCTCCCCATTTATTTGGTGCTCACAGCAGAGGAAGCCTAGGAAATAGAAAAGGGAAAGGGTTTATAAGGATAAGTGTTTTTATATAAATAAAGAGGGGTCCCCATTGGGATCCCTATTAAATCCACTTCGGTGTCTGTGTGTATTGGTAATCTAAGAACTAAGAAGGGTGTGGTCTGTCTCCTGTTAACAGCAATTTTATTTTTCAGGTGCAGCGCCCCTCCCTATTCAGGTGGGCTGGTGGATGGGGGTGTTGGTTCTCGTGGGGACTGTCCCTGCTCCGTGGAAGGGAGGAGTGCACCCTTACACAGACCAAGGCTGGAAAAAAGGGGATATACATTTTACCATGAAGTCCTCTTGGGTAGGACTCAAAAGAGCTGTCATGAAAAGTAACGAATTGTCACTTGTGACGGTGGGCCACTTTCTCACTGGTGCCCAGACTGATAGTATGTCCCTGTCTGACCCAGTTGCAGAGGAGAATTAGTTGGTGACAGTCGTCTGTTAAAATCTCCCAAAAATGGTTCTGTGGGTACAAAGATAGACAGTTTCCTGGAAGCACAACTAGTGCCTTTTTTCTTTACTAATTCCAGAAGTCTGAAAGAACAGTCATGAGCTTTCCATCTGTGTGTGTTGTGCACTACTCAAATGGTTTATATGTGCAGTGCTCTGTGCACAGCTTTCCTGTTTTCCTTTGCTTATCCTAAAAAATTCCTGCTCCGTTGACTGTTAAACCAAAAGAGGTGCTGACACATACTTGAAAGAGGCTCCTTTGAATGTAGACATTTTCACGAAGACATTCTCACACTCCTTAACTCCTTTTCCTATGCGAAAATCGAAAATGGCAGTGTATGGTGTAACTAATCCCCAGGCAGCAGTATATGCCGTCTATCTAGAGAGGGAAAGCAAATATACAACAACAGAACTGTAGAGAGTGGACAAATCTGACCTTCATCCCCCCCACACGAATCTCAACATGAAGGCAGAGAAACGACAGATGTGCCTCATTCCTAGGCCCAGCACCACAATTATCAATGCATTGCAGGTTTGAGAAGCGTTACTCTCTCAGACAGCCGTTCAGACCATACCCAATCGATGATTTGGACGATATGGAAAAGACATCAATCGAGCAAGTCGACTGACTGCAAAGCCAGAAATCAATGACATCACTGCTGACATCAAGACATAGCCACACTTAGAAATGAAGTGCATATTCATCCATGCATGAAGTCACACAAATGTGCACTGGTTTATTGTATATAGGCATGCAGCACATGTTTATAACCCACGTAGGTAGAGGACGGACAAACATACATATCTCTATATTTACATCTTTCGCCAAAGCTGAAACTACAAGATGTGAGGTATTCATATATCTAGCTTGCACATGCTTGACTGCTACTAACATGGAGAAGCCATGAGGAATGATATGGAAGCTATCATTTCTGAAATGAATGACAAAGGAGAGACAGGCTTTGGGTAGATGGAAAGGCGGACATGATCGCCGCAGCCAAAGGCGTGCAGCCGCAAGGCACTCAGCCAAGGACAAGTGGAGACCGAAAGTTCCAGTTACCAAGACAATGAGCCACCTGCAGAAAATCAGGCTATAATCCTCATAATTACAAACAGGACAGCGTAATTTTGTGGTCTAAACACACGTGATCCAGGCGAACAAGACAATGCCCATTGAATCGAGGTAGACGAAGAGGACTGCTCCCATCAAACCACAGGGCAAACCCATGAACTGCTAACTGAATGCACTCTCACAGGCGTAGATGATCAGGGATGGCAACATTAGAGAACACTTTGCATCTCCATGTTTATTCCCATTACCTTGAAAGGGGACACTCAGTCTGGTAACAGTCCAGGGTCCCAGAGATGGGAGGACCATTCTGCCCAATCCAGATTCACCTTTCATGTAAGGATATAATTTGTTGCAAGGGCCAATGGTCTCTGGGTGATCCTGCACCATTGTAGATTGGTTCCAGTAGAGGTGGTCCCAGGAAGAGCCACTAGATATGGCTATCATGTGGTAGAACTAACCCTTATATCTCCTATATATAACTCACCCAAACTGACCAATATGAATGTCTGATAGGTTTCTGAGACGGAACCTGGATATGCAACATCACAACATGATTTATTTATTTATTTATTATTCACTTTTTAGGCACTTATACAGCAAGTAAACACTGTTTTAAAGCACCCACAAGGCGACAGGGAGGGGACAAGGGGATGAGAAACATAAAAAAACATAACAAATTAAAGGAATGGTTCGGTCAAAATTTTTTATTGTCCCTACGGGTCAGCCATGTTTTTTTAAGCCTAAGTCGCACGATTTTAGAAAGATTTCCTATGGACCTTACCCGAGTTTTCGTCCATTAAACGCACGCGAAAACAGGCACCAGGGCGCTGCCATTTTGTGATAATCCTATCACTTGCCCCATCGCCCAGGCTGACCTGCTTTTGCGGCACTAAATCATATCCCCCGCCCCTGAGTGTGACATTATCAAAACATTCATATTCCCCGCCTCTATCCGTGACGTTACTGTGCTGCATAGGCAAACGCACCGAGTCGTCTTCTACGCGACTTCACACAGAACCCGGAAACCAATACAGATCAACTCAAAACACAGCGCGCCACAATTCGGAATATGAAACTGTACTTTAAAATCAAATAGCAACACGGTACATTTGGTAAAGTACATTTATTTGACATTAAATGTTTATAGAATATTCAGCAATTGGCATATTAAATCGGATTTCTTTTCTTTTCTCTCTATTCGCAAATGCTGTTCCGTTTTATCATGAGTCACGCGCTGTTCCTTTATGGTACACAGGGTTTTGGTTTTCGTTAAAAGAAGCACTTTGGTCGCACGGTGAACTGCAAGGCTGTTCCATCAACTAGGCACTCGGCCAGCGTAAAGGTTGATATGTTGCTTCTAGCCGCTAGTACCGCGTAAGGGCTATGGGCCCTTGGCGATCGTCCCATAAGATCATCAAAGTGGTGCAGTTGTTTACGAGAAGCTGCAGCTGGCGGTTTACCTGATTTGAAAACATAAAAATGATAAATAGTCTCGCCAGCCGATCTTTATTACTGTTATTCATTTTATTTATTACGGCCGATCAGAAACTATTTGCTTGCAAGGATAGTGCAATGGAGTATGTTCGGCTATAAAATCAATGCGAAAACTAACAAAATAAATCGAGGTTAACACACAATGAGAAACGACTGTTTGTCTACATGCGTGTGGAATGTGGACCTGCATGCCCATGTGCCCGGTACAAAGAGGATCCCACAAACGTTTTACTTGCTCTTCATTCAATCATTCATCCATTCATTAATTCTTCATTCCGGTATAATACCGTTTAAAGAGTTACTTACATTATATTTGCAATTTCCATTGTGTCTCTGCGTAATGCAGTCCGTAAATCCCACTGTGCTCGTGACAACGATTTTTCGTATACTGAACTAACATGAAACTCGGTCTAGTTTCCGAATTTTCTGCCTTATCGTCTCTTACGTTATTGCCCACCTCCTTCAATGAAGTCCTTTCGGCATGGTCCCTGTCTCTCAAAGTCAAAAAACAATAGAACCTTATACTGCCAGTGCGAGTTGTGGGCCTCTTCAGGCCGCAAGCTGAAAATCAAAGCCGCTGACCTTCACTCGAAATTAGCATACATTCTTACTTTGCAACATCCCGTAGTAAAGCCATCTGTGAGAACTTGAATTTTCGAATCCATCTATGTACTGGGACTCAATGTGCAAATGCAAAAATGCAAACTGGCTTCTCTCCCATCTGCAACGGCTCGCTTGGCGCGTTCTAAGGCCCCAAATTTTTTCCTCGTTGTCCGCGAGCATTGCAGCCCTAGAGAACCATAACTATGGGGATATTGACTTTTTGGGGGAAGGTCAGGGAAAGTATAAAGTACCCGAGCAGTTGAGTTGAAAGTGAGATTTATTGTTTGTTTGTTTTATTGTTTGCAATACGCAAGCCTCCCCTCGGTTAACAGTGTGCAGCATTTACATGAGATTGCGAAACTTAGTTACATCAACAAAAATATATACATACACATATTGACAAGGTCAGCGATATGAGGTGAATAGAGAGAGAAGTCAAAGATGACACCCAGGTTGTTCGCAACCCAAGATGGTGAAGGTAGGGGTTAGGGTTTGCATACTTTGTATCTACACTGTACAATAAACATTTCTTTACAAAAAGACAATCAGATTATAATGATTTAAACCGGGATTTGTACTTCTCAACGAGTTCTTCTTTGGGTGGACATGGCACAGCGGCAATGTTTGGTGGCAATGCATCAGTGCTCTGCACAGAAACACTCAAAATTCCATATCTGTGCTTCTCGAGTACAGCAACAATAAGGCCTTTAACAAAGTCGAACTCCATTTCCTCATAGACTGGTTTGATCACCCATTGCTTACTTCTTTTTGCAAAGGCCGTAGTGTAGCGAAGCATCCCTACATTACCTGTAGTTCTAGATTGTTCACGGCACACATTCTCGTTATGGGCCAAGACCGCAAGTAGAGTCCTATATTTCATGCCATGCATGCTGAAATGCAAGCGCTTTGGCCTGTAGTTTAGGCACATATTGTGGAACACTTCCAAACCTCCTGTGTGACAGAATTCTGTCAGCCCCCTCAAATCTCTTGATAGAGTTTTATTGAAAACAATCTTCTCAATGGCTTTGTGTGTGGTGAAGATGGAATCAACCACTTCTTCTTCCGTGCCTCCTCTGGGGACACAGTGCCATGCTCACATTGGTGGAAATGTAGGTTTTCTGTCCAGCCGTGAACATTGGTACAGTGATGAATCAGTGACCGCCATGTTTCTAGAAGGATTTCCACTGACCCTTCACAAGTTTTGGAGCTCCACCAAAGATGGTTGCTGATAGACTGGGACCACTGTGAAATACTTTCCAAACCTTTTTTTCCCTGCAGCCGAGATTTTCTTATTGATTGATTTAGCAAGATGCCATACATCAAATTGATGTTTAACATGAGGGAACTTCTCTCTCATTGTCTTGGTAATTGAAATGTGTCTGTCCATGGCTATGAAGTCGATGTGAATTCCCCTCGATTGTAGATATTCCACTGATTTTATAAATCCTAGTTTCTCCATGGCCACTGAGGATGTACATTGTGTTACCTGCACAACCACCGAACTCACAATCTTCTTACTATTCATGTCCTGAAAGTGGTAGGTGCAGTACTTGGCAGAAAATCCAGGGCTGTCGCACTGTCCATCGCCGGCTAGCCTGAATCGTTTGCCTTCGAATGTACTTGCTAGAGACAATTGTTCAATTTTCCAAGCATCACTAATGGCCGGAAATAGATAATCATGTTGGAATTTGTAGTACTGCGTTTTAGAAATGAAATGGAGTCCCACAAACTGAAAGAAAGACTCTAACTTTCTAAGACTGGAGCCACTAAAAAAGTGATGCAGCTGCACACAGTAGATTGCCTGCTGGCAGTTTCCCCAGCATCGGTTGTGCAGACCATGAGAACGTATGATTTAATCTACAGGCGGCATGTATTGTGACGTTACTGCCTTGTTTTTGACGAGTCACATGAATCAATGGCTTGCGACATACTTTCGCATAAAACACACGTGAGGACGAACACACAGGTACATCCCAATAGCTAAACACGATTTAAACATTGTGTAGAACAATCAAACGACAAGTATTCGAGCTCTGATGACCTAGTTGGATGGAACTGTCAGTATCCATACCTCTGGCTCTGCATGGACTGCCATGAATGATTGTATTGGAGATGATGCATCAGCAACTCCCTGAAACACAGTACTTGCGTTAGTATGGTGTTCAATATTGTAAACATACACACACTTGGGGTCGACGGCCGAGGTACATATAAAGAGATAACCACAAATGATGCTTTGTCTAAAAGAATCAAGGAATATTTAAATATGATCAGATTTAATCGACTTATTTCTCCGATTTCTTTACATCTGCATCATCTAAATGGGATGTTGTGATTGTAGTGGAAGCTCCATCGTATCCCTGAAACACAGTACTTGCGTTAATAGGGAAGAAAGTATAGCAAATGGAATCATGTTAAATGATCACGCTCGATAGAGCTGTCAGTATCCATACCTCGTGCTGCTGAAGAATATCTAGGAATGTTGTAAATGTAGTGCGCACTTCCGAAAGCTGTTGCACCGATTCGTATCCGCATGGTCCCGCTTCCACTTCCCCTGGAATTACTTGAATGTCAGGCACCGCATCAAGTGCGGGGGTTGACGCTTCAACAACTGCCTGAAACATAGTATTTGCATTAGTAAGGATTACAATATTGAAAACATAACACACACTTGGGGTTGACCGCACAGGTTCAAATCAATGGCTAACTACGAATGAAACATGGTGTAGAACAAACGACAAGTGTTCCAGTCCTGATGATCACGGTTGATGGAGCTGTCCGTATCCATACCTCGTGCTGCTGAAGAACATCTAGGGCTGTTGTCAATGTGGTGGACGCTTCAGCATCTCCCTGAAAGACAGTACTTGCATTAGTATTGATAACACTAATTATAACTGAAAACAAACACCAGGGGATGACAACTAAGGTGTATATCAATTGGAAAGCACTAACCAAACAATTGGTAAAATAATCACACGATACATAAAAACTATTACTTGACATGCATAAAACAAGTCTGTAGCGGAATAGCCAAGTAAGATTACCTGATACGCGCTAGAAGTGGTTGATAACTGCGAGCACGTCACGGAAGTAGAATGTTCTTGCTTCAGATTCAAGGGATAGTCAAGCAGTTGTAAAGGTAAATCATTTTTTGATAATGAAATGCCAATATTTAAAATTGCCATGTGAGGAGACAGAATACTTGAGTAATGCATTTGAAAATGCGCAATATAGCACAGTTCCCTGTGCCCATATATAGATTTCGTTTGTGGGTTATGAAATCTAAAAATAATATATTGATAAATGACATTATTCAAAAAGCTGTACACTCATATCAATGTTGAAAGTATTACAAATTGGAAACAACACCTAAAATATCAATGAATCCATTCGGCTACCTACACACTACCGCAAGGTCTAAAGCTAAAAACGGACACTTGACTCACCAGTGGCGTTATGTGGAAGAATAGAGTGGGAATAGCTTTTGCGAGCAATTTTCGTGTCGTTCGCCGTTTATTCTTCTTTGTTACCCAAGAGGTGGCGTACATGTTCGAGGGAAAGTGCCGGCTGCAGATGCGGTATCGATCACCCCTCTTGTCCTCAAAGACTTGTTGGACTCCACTTTCAAGCTCATGCAGTGGATATCCGCAATGTCTGACCCATTCTCTTATTCGATCAACAGTTTTCGGGAATACATGCATTGTAGTGCCTTCAGATTTAGAATGGGTCTTCGAAGGGCAACCGCTTATCGAACAGGCAGGTATAGTTGAACATTCTGAAAAGTAAATATCAAAATTATTAAACAATCTTGATGAATAAAAATGTGATACAAAAGTAAATGAACCATACAATGTTCAATGCAAAGTTTGTTTTACTCGCCGGAACTATACCAGTTCATCATGTGCGCTTAGTGTTTGCATAAGTTGCAGAAATATGTAAATGATGTGACTAAACTCTGAACATGTGACTCGTCCCTTGGATGTTCTGTCTTGCACGAGAAGGAAACATGCTTACATTATAGACTGGACCCCCGAAGGATGCAATTCGATGACAATTGACACAGATGAAAATAAATAGATCTATCGATAGCATAACCATTGAAACTCTAGTCAATAGCAATGACCCAAATGAACACAGCACTATTGGGTACTCTAATTGCAAATAGATAGAAATTTAAAAATGACTGAAATATGACTAGGATACATGGCCTTACCTTGACCAACAAACAGTTGGATTCAGCAGGCCGAGCAGTATGTTGCAGGAGAACAGGTAGATGGCCACAGGTAGCACACTGGCGAGTTTGCTCGAAGCGGTCACAGATGACACGACGATGAGCAGATTAGCATAGATCTCAGTGCTTCTCAGGTAGAACGTTCAGGAGTAGACTTGCAAAGCACAAAGATGTTCTCATGAGACATATCAAGTGGTTTATAAAGTATTAGAAACAGGGGTGTGTTTGTGAATGAATGACGTGTGTATGTCGTGGTATTATGTGGTTTGCAGGGGGGCGGCCAGCATCAGGCTTGGCCTGCCTGGAGACACGGGGTCTGAGGAGGCCATGTGAGCGATTGCCCCTTTGGCGTGGGATACCTTTTGAAGTGTACATGGTGTTTGGCACCTTGGCCGTTATCGCCCCTGACAGCATACCATGGCAGCGCTCATCCACGGGTGCGAAATTCCTTTGATAGGGGAGCGGGGGTGGATGGATGGGCCGGTGGGCGTGCAGACAAGGCACAGGAAGACTGCTGAATGGAGACACACTTATGTGGATTGCAGGGGGGCGGCCTGCCTCAGGGAAGGCCTGCCTGGACACACAGGGTCTGAGGAGGCCATGTGAGCGATTGCCCCTTTGGCGTGGGATACCTTTTGAAGTGTACATGGTGTTTGGCACCTTGGCCGTTATCGCCCCTGACAGCACACCATGGCAGCGCTCATCCACGGGTGCGAAATGCCTTTGATAGGAGGGGGGTGGATGGATGGGCCGGTGGGCGTGCAGACAAGGCACAGGAAGACTGCTGAATGGAGACACACTTATGTGGATTGCAGGGGGGTGGCCTGCCTCAGGGGAGGCCTGCCTGGAGACACGGGGTCTGAGGAGGCCATGTGAGCGATTGCCCCTTTGGTGTGGGATATCTTTTGAAGTGTACATGGTGTTTGGCACCTTGGCCGTTATCACCCCTGACAGCACACCATGGCAGCGCTCATCCACGGGTGCGAAATGCCTTTGATAGGGGAGGGGGGGGCGGATGGATGGGCCGGTGGGCGTGCAGGCAAGTGTGTGGGAGCGAGGGGCCATCAGGCCCCTCTCATCCTTTACTTCTCAGTAGAAACTCGGACCAAGTGCCTCCAGTAGTGGGTTCGCCCCTTGCCCTTATGTGATGTTAACTTTGGTTGACATTCGCGTAGATGGGACCACTGAGCAGGACATGGGCATCCATTTTTGTACCCCCTTTCGACTCCATCTTGGTGACCAGGCCTTACTGCGATAGTACAGTGTGCAGAGCACATGGCCCCCACCCTCGTTCCCACTCTGACTGGAAAACTCCGGAGGTATTTACAACAGCTAATAAATGTAACACATCACTCTTCCTCTGAGATCACTGTCCTGCATGTGAACCAGCCTGAACTAAGCACATAGCTCGTTCATCTCCACAAACGTGTCCTTGCCCACGCACCCTCGCCAGTGGAAACTTACTGCCATTCTGACCCTGTGTCCCTGCAAGGTATTCTCTTCATGTGCCAGACCACTGACCACGCCATGATGCCCACCTAGCAGATCCCCAACTAACATTAGAACCCTACCACAGTATATCATTGCCTATCAATAACAAATGACACATACCGGAGATTATTGTGAGCACAGACCCACTCTTCAACCAGTGTATTATAGTGGTCAAGACCCTTAACCTAAGGCCTGTATAATCCAATGTTAATTGATGGTATAGATATATGTGTGGCTTTTATAGAGACATAACCTACTGAAAGACTTTGAACAAGTGTTATTTAGTGCATGCATTATTGAGAATATATTATGTTAGCTTAGATAGTGACCACCCCGCTTCACAGCGGCCTGACCTTCACCCATTCGGAGCACAGATGTCTGACGCCCATCATTGAATGGAGACACACTTCATTCATTTAAAAAATCGAAACAACCTTTGTTGAAATATATGTGGTGTTTTATTTTGTATCTTATTTTGATGGCACAAAAATACAAGACTTTACACATTGTACAGGTCTGGTTGCCGCACAGCGAGGGAAAATCCCCTGTACTGACCACTGTCACTCGGGAAAGTTTCTCTTATGGCACGAACGGCACAGGCGGGTATTACTCTTCGAACGCGGTGTCCAAGCCTCCCGTGAAGCCACCATGTAAAGGAATGATAGGCCACCAGCCGGTACCACCTGTGAAAAAGAATGATACAAACTGTTTTTAAATGAACAAGATATGTTTATTAAACGTTTGTTGTCAATGACAATTCGTGTAACTAATGGCCTTCTGCTTGGACAAATGCTATCTAGACACTGCACACTATTGAACGACTTTCATGCGTTACAATGATATGTATATGTAATTTTGGATATAGTAGAAGACCATGAAATACGAGTAGCATCACAAGCAGAGTTACTTACTCGTTACTCGGATTACGAGGACGAACAGTTGCGCGAAGTTCGTGCATAAGCACCATCATTATCCTCAACACGGACCGTGTGAGGCAGGCTGCCCCAAAGTCGGACAGCTCGGTGATGGTCGTGGCTCACCTTCCGAAATGTAGGCCACGCATCCCGAGTTTTCACAACAGCAGCAGTTCTCCTCCTCGGTTGGCATTAGCTCGCACCGATTGCATGTGCACCAGGTGCAAACACCGTCCATGCGACTAGGTCCAGTGTCTTCATCCGTTGATTCATGCTGCCAACGGCTGTCCAAAGCCCCATCGTTTTCGCGTGTTTCCCTTTCCAGTAGTTCCTCCTCGGTATACTCGGGCTCGTACATGTAGGGCATTGTTGTAGCCATTGTGTGGTAAACAAACTAAAATAATTTATAGCGATGGTACAGGTGCTCACACGGGCTACAAGCGGCAAAGGCAGCTGACCAGGGCACAGAAACGAGTCACAGAATACTCAAAGTAACACAGAGAGAGGAATGGAATCAAAAATCTGCTGCTGTGTGTTGTGAAAAGGTCTGTTTATACTTATTGAGTAAAGAGGCTTCTTGCTGTTTCCATGGCGACACGTCATTAGCTCAAGCGCAGCGATTGGTGACACGAGACGTGCTTTGGCGTTGTGAAATGGGTGGTACGCGTCGGCTGATGACAGGCTCAGGGGCGGGGGATATGATTTAGTGCCGCAAAAGCAGGTCAACCAGGGCGATGGGGCAAGTAATAGGATTATCACAAAATGGCAGCACCCTGGTGCCTGTTTTCGCGTGCGTTTAATGGATGAAAACTCGGGTAAGGTCCATAGAAAATGTTTCTAAAATCGTGCGACTTAGGCTTAAAAACACATGGCCGACCTGTAGGGACAATAAAACATTTTGACCGAACCATTCCTTTAAATACAGTGGGGTGGGCCAACCTAATATGCATTGTGAGTGTTCAGAACATGCAAGTGCAGAACGGAGGGAGAATGGGATAGGGGCTGGGGAGCTCATGGGTGGGCAAAAGGTGAAAGTGCAATATACGATAAGTCTGAGCCTCCAGGATAGAGGGTGTGCCGAGGCTAGTGCAGAGGATAGCCAGAAGCTGGGGGTGATTCAGTGTGGGAGGTCAGGGCCCTGAGGATGCATAATGGCCCTGGAAACCAATCAAACAACTGTGAGATTAGCAGAGGAGAGTGGGGGGAAGGAGGAGGTAAAGGTGAAAGTCTTGAGGAGTTTCCGGAATTTAAGAAAGTCCTGCTCAAGACAAAGAGGGAGGGGGCAGCTGTTCCAAAGAAGGAAGCCAGCTGAGGAAAGTGATCAACCTCCCACCCTCTGTTTAGCAAAACGCTTTACACACAAAGAGTTGGTGCCAGAGGAGCGTAGGGGTCCAGAGGGGGAATCTTTAGTAAGAGAGAATTGCATACAGTGTGGTCCCTGGCCCCAGACAGCTCTGTGGAGTATACAGAGGGATTTGAATTTAATCCGTGAAGGAACCGGGAGACAGTGAAGACTTTTTAGGACAGTAGTGATGCGGTCCCTGGGCTTGAGGCCAAGGATACGTCTTGCTGCCCTATTCTGGATTAGCTGGAGGGGTCGTAGAGCGGAAGAAGGAAGTTTCAGGAGGAGGCTATTGCCTAGAGAGAACCAGGGCTCAGGTAACATTGAGCTTCTGGGGGAAGTTGAGAAAAGGTAGAATTCCTCTGAGAAGGAAGATCTGAAAGTGGGACTTCTTGGCAATGTCCGGAGTGTGACAGAGGAAGGAGAGAGAGGAGTCAAGGATGACTGAAAGGTTTCTGGCTTGAGAAGAAGGAGCAGGTGGAGAGACCATGAAGGGAGGCCAGAGTGAGAGGAAGAAGTCGGGAGCAGGGATCCCAATGGGAAGGATCTTCATTTTGCTGGCATTGAGGCAGAGATTATTGGAAGTGCACCAGGCCCGAATGGCAGATAGGCAGTCAGGAATGATGGAAGGTGCAAAACGGTCAGCAGGAAGTTTGAAGAGGAGTTGTGTGTTGTCTGCATAACACTGGAAGTTGGGGAAGAAGGTGGAGCTGAGGCATGCCAGGTGACTAAGTTAGATGTTAAAGAGCCAAGGCGAGAGGAGAGAGCCCTGGGGGACACCACAAATGGGGAAGGAAGTAGGAGAGGAGAAGGTGTCCAGAATGACTTGGGAGGAGCAGTCAGTTAGGAAGGAGGTCAGCCAGTCCTGTGCCCACTCCGAGATACCAAGGGTGTCATGGAGCCTTTGTATGAGGAAGGAGTGGTTGACCATGTCAAAGGCAAAGGAGAGATCAAGAAGGATGAGGACAGCTGAGGAGTTGGAATCCAGGGATGCAAGCAGTTCTTCACTGGTGTTCAGAAGAGCAATTTCCATGCTTCTGGATGCCTGAAATCCAGATTGATGGTCGTGCGAACCACCAATAAGTTTAGTATGAGAGTTGAGTTGGGGCAGGGCCAACTTCTCCAACAATTTCCCCAGAAGGGGATGATGGAGGTAGGGCAGTAGTTGGCTGTAAAGGTAGGGTCTGCTGATGGTTTGCTAAGGAGGGGTCGCACAAGGGAGTGCTTGAGAGAGAAGTGGAAAGAACCAGTACCAACAGAGTGGTTGCAGAGATCAGCGAGAGAGCCAATTGTAAAGAAGCCGCAAGCCAAGGTAAGTAGGAAACAGTTTATTTACTTAGTTTCCAGCAGTAAAGCATAAGACCCCCAACACAGTCAGCATCCAGGGTACAACTGAATAAAGCCAAGCATAAACATTGATGACATATCATTCCAGAATGGTATAAACACAAGGGATCCAATCTAGAATCACAGATGCCCTGCCTGTCAGAACACAGAAAAGGCATTAGCACTTAGCAACAACAATAACAATACATAGAACATTAGTCCCTTTATATAACACATCCCCTCCCCTATAAAATAAAATTCTTTATTGATAAAAGCAAACAGCAGTAAAATGAACATCAAGAAGAATAAAATGAAATGCGAATGCTCTATCACTTTACTTTTGCAATTCTGGACAAACACCATATTTGTCCAGAATAAAATGAAATGCGAATGCTCTATCACTTTACGTTTGCAATTCTGGACAAACACCATATTTGTCCACTTTCCACAAACACAGCATTCTTGAAAACTCATGTAACTCTAATTGGTTCTGTGTAAAGTGACTCCCCTTTCTTGGAGATGATCGCCTTCCTTATCCTCACCAAATCTCCAGCTTCGACCACAGTGGTTTTCCTAGGATGTCTCTCATTCACTTTTTCCACCCATTTATCCTTTCGAACACCCATCTTTTTCTTTACGGCATCCACAACCACATTTGTCGCTCTTGCCCTGCCCAACCAAGCTGGAGCCACACAGGTATTCGCCTTTCGGCCTCTCATAAGTTCAAATGAACTAATTCCTGTTTCTACTCGCGGAGCCATCCTCAATGCATACAACCTGTCTCTCACTGCAACTCTTTTGTCCAAACCACATGCATTGGCTCCACGAATGGCATCCATAATGCATCGATTCACTCTCTCAATCATGCCGTTGACTTGAGGACAATACAAAGGCGTTCTTTTGTGTTTAATTCCACATTTGTGAAGATACTCCATAAATAACTTCCCCACGAATTGTGGACTGTTGTCAGTGAGTATACTTCTAGGTAAACCCTCCCTCTCAAACACATCCTCCATGAATTCAATGATACTCCGGCAAGTAACTTCCCTCAAAATCCTAAATTCCGTCCATCTTGAAAACATATCAACCATGACTAAAATGAATCTTCCTCTACCAGCACCCATGTCAACTGGACCTAGCACATCCATGGACAAATCCTGCCACACTCCCTCTGGTATACTTGTTTTTCCCATAGGCTGTGTTACAGCTATCACATTTTTACCTGACTTGATACAATCATTGCACGCACCAACTCCCTTCTCAATTTCACGATCAATCCCTGGCCACCAGTAATCAGCTTTAACAACCTCTTTTGTCTTACACACTCCAATATGTCCTTGGTGTGCGCAATTTATTAACTTCTTCCTCAGACTACCTGGAACCACCAATTTATCCCATCTATATAGAAGCTCTCCTTTTACGGACAGTTTGTTTCTCACTTCCCACATTGCCCTTTCTTCGCCAACTAAAAGTCTTTTCTCTGGCCATCCTTCCACCACAAAAGCCATAATACGCTTCCACATTTCATTTGATTTAAAAATTTGAATCCACTCTTGTTTCTGTATTATACCTTCCACGGTTGCAAAAACCATTTCATTCTCACCACACATATTACTTCTTCTGTCATCATCTTTATCTTCCAACTTCACCCTCGAGGCATGGTCGGCCTGTACATTCTCTTTACCAGCGCCTACCTCTATCGCAAACTTATGACATTGTAGTCTGGTTACCCAGCCCGCAACTCTTCTTGAAACCTTGTCAAGACCTTTACTTTCAAAGATCGCCTTAAGTGGTCTATGATCTGTTCTCAGGATAAAATCTTGACCCCAAACAAAATTTTTAATTTTCTCTATTCCCCAATGGCATGCCAATGCTTCCTTCTCCAGTACCGAATAGTTCAATTCTGCTCCTCTCAACATGCGGGATGCATGCATTACAATCATTTCTGTGCCATCCACATCCGGCTGCAACATAACTACTCCTATTCCTGTGTCACTGGCATCAACAGCCAGAATAGTTCTCTTTCTCGTATCAAACATTGATAAACGTTTAGCCATGTAATTTTTTTTTTCATTTCTTCGAATTCTTTCTGACATTCGTTACTCCATTTAAATTCAACACCTTTCCTTAACAAAGCTCTTAAATTAATTATGGAGTCAGCAAATCTATTCACAAATCGGTGAAAAAACTCAATAGTGCCAAGAAATGATCTCAGTTCAGCCTTATTCACAGGTGTTTGTGTTTTCAAAATTGATTCAACCAAATTTCTTTTCGGTTTTAAACCTTTCTCAGAAATGTCATGACCTAAATAATCCACAGTTTGTGTCATAAAAACACATTTCTCACCCCTCAATGTTATTCCTCTCATTTTGAAAATCTTAAGGACCAGGTTCAATCTTGTCTTCAACTCAGACTCTTCCTTCCCACATATCAAAACATCGTCCTGAAAGCACCACACTCCACCAACATCCTTCAACAATCTGTCCATAACCTTCTGGAATACAGACGACGCTGAGACCAATCCAAATGGCATGCGCTTGAACTGATAGATTCCCTCATAAGTAATAAAAGCTGTCAATTTTCGTGAGTCTTCATCTAAACTGATTTGATGATACACACTTGCCATATCAAGTTTAGCAAAGTATTCTGCACTCCCTATCCTGCTCAATAACTCTCCCATATTGGGAAGAGGATGGCGATCAGCTACCACACATCGATTAAGTTCCCTCAAGTCAATGCATACTCTCAAATCCCCATTACTCTTCTTCACCACTACAATGGGGGATATCCATTCTACCGCTCTAGCCGGCTCAATGATTCCCTCTTTCTCCAGTTTTATCAACTCATCACGTACAGCCTTCCGCATAGACATAGGCAACGGTCTAAGCTTAGAGGCAACGGGACTGCTCCCTCCTTTTATCTCAATCTTGTGAACCATCCCCTTGAGGTATCCCACTTTGTTACAGAATACTTCAGGATATCTAGCTACCATCTCACATTTGGCTCTATTGCTGTTAAGCGCAAATGGATCACTTACATTGAGAACTTGCTCCTCACTATTGGGATCTAATTTGATTCCCAAACCTCTTTGTTCCTTCCAACCAAAAAGAGTTTCACCTCTTTTTGTGACATATATTTTTCCGTGTGTCATCCTACCCTTGAACTTGAATTCCGCTACACAACATCCCAAAATTTCTATTTTATCACCATTGTATCCTCCTGGTGTTTTATCGGAGGGAACTAAACGCCTAATACCACCTCCAATTACATTTTCAAAGACAATTTTGGATACCAACGTAATTTTTGGACATGAATCAGCAAGCATTTTAACTGAATGACCATTTACTTCTATCCACGCTGAGGGATGCTCACATTCATCAGACCCCGAGCACTTTACCATGTGGACTGTAACTATCTCGTTCTCAGAAACATCAGCTTCTTCAGACGACATACCATCATATTCTTCAATTAAAAGTGTTTCCTTCCCACCACCACTTCGATAATTTTTACAGCAATTCTCAAAGTGCCCCCATTTCTTACACAAACTACAATTCACATGTCTTCCAGGGCAAATGGGAGATGTGGATAGGTGTCGTGAACTCCCACAACGAAAACACAATCTATCCTCTCTCTTTACATTAAATTGTGTAGTATCTTTTTGAGAACGTTTGTTGGGTAGCTCACCACCTCCACCTTTGGTTTGGGTATTCTCATGATGTTTATTGGGCTTGGTTTTAAATTTCTTCTTCTCCTTCGAGCAACCACCCTTCTTGTCGCCAACCCTCAACACTTCAACACCCAGTGATGGCTTATTTTCTTTAAGAGACAGTTTTGCTACACACTGCAGGGTGTGCTCAATTTTCTTCGCTATACTAATAACCTCATCTAAATTGGGATCATCCTTCAACCAAATTTCCTCTCGTATTTTATCATTAGAGCAATGTATCATAAATTGATCTCTTATATGTTCTTCCAGTCCACCCCCAAATTTACAATTTAGTGCTAAATGCCTCAAAGCAGTTACATAGTCTTCAACAGATTCTCCCTCATGTTGGCACCTCATGCCAATATGATATCGCTCCAATACAGTGCTTGTTTTTGATTCAAAATGCTTATCAAGTTTGATTGACGCTAGATCAAAATCATTTGTCCCCTCTTCTAAATCTAACTCAGCAATATCAGGAAGAGTGTCATATATCCTCTGACCTTCATAGCCCAAGAAATGCATTAACATAGCTACTTTGCACTCTACTGACATTCCATTTCCACACATGGCTTTAACATAATGAAGAAAACCTTTCTTCCAAGGGGCCCACTTGATTTTTGGCGGGCCTGGGGTAGGCATAAACACCTGAGGACCAGGTACCCCAGACAAAGCCATGTCTGTCTTTCACTCTTAGAAAGTATGAAAAGCAGTAACTACTATTGGGATTGGAATGCAAGGGAATGCACTCACTGCACCAGCGTCCAAATATTAACTAGGCACTAGTGGAGGTGTGTCAGATGTCACTGAGAGCCTTAACTCTCCCAATTGAGGAAACTTCCCATGACAGATCCCCTGTGGGACTAGTTTTCCCAGTGAAAAGTAGAGTAGTCTTCCAATTTTAAGAACACTTCCTCATCTGAGAAATCACACTTCCTGCAAAATGTTTTCGGAACACTTCCTCATCTGAGAAGTCACACTTCCATCCTGAGGGAACGCACACTTCCTCACCTGCGTTGCATCTGAGTATCATTCAACTCGCTCGCCTTCCCACAGGGGGGCCTGGGCGAGCCTTCGTTATTTTCCTGTATTACACTACTGCCGGCGCCACATCCACGTTCAGGCAGTCAGACTTTTGAGACTGGCAACTCCGTTTCGAGCCAAACTTGAGGCTGGCACGGGGCTCCTCCAAGCCCCGTGCGGCAGGGCTCGCCTAATCCCCCTCAGACAAACTTTTCCAGCGTCTGATGGTGAGAGCTAATCCACAAGCTCAGGGGATAGTCCTCCTGGATGCCGGGTCCCACAGGCCACCCTGGACTGTTCTTCTCCAGCACCTCTTTTGGGCAGTTGGGGGTCTTGGCTTCAGCAGGGATTCATCCTTATCCCATCCTCGTCGCCATTGTAAAGAAGCCACAAGCCAATGTAAGTAGGAAACAGTTTATTTACTTAGTTTCCAGCAGTAAAGCATAAGACCCCCAACACAGTCAGCATCCAGGGTACAAGTGAATAAAGCCAAGCATAAACATTGATGACATATCATTCCAGAATGGTATAAACACAAGGGATCCAATCTAGAATCACATATGCCCTGCCTGTCAGAACACAGAAAAGGCATTAGCACTTAGCAACAACAATAACAATACATAAAGCATTAGTCCCTTTATATAACACCAATGTTGTCCTTGATGGTTCTGGATGAGCAAGGGGAAACCTGTGTGGAAGAGACCTTCATGGGGCGGACCACTCTGGTGACTTTATCCAGTGTGACAAGGGCAAAGGAGGAGAAGGAGGAAGGGGGATGAGTGGATAAGGGAGGCAGGAGGTGAGGGATGGGTTGGGAGGGCAAATAAGAAGACTGTTCAGGATCTCCTGAGTTTTGGTGGTGAAGTGAGTGGCCAGTGCATTGCAGAGGGCCTGAGAAGGAATAGGGGAGGTGGAGACTGTGGAAGGGCTGGCTAGTTCCCTGGAAATTTGAAAAGTTCAGCCGTGTTGTTGGATGCTTCAGATATCCGTGCCTGAATGGGAGCCCTTTTCTTGGCACGGATAGAGAGTCTGTATAGCCTTTGGAGATGGTGGAAGGCCAGTTTGTCAGAGGATGAGCCTGAAGTTTGCCACTTCCATTCCACAGCTCTGCACTTTCATATCAGGGTTGCAAATTCGGAGTCGTACCAGGTGTTGCGCTTACAGGAGGGTTTCAGGTGGATCCTTATGACTGGGGCAAGAATGTCAAGGGTGTTGGTGATGGACAGGTACAAGTTTCTGAGAGCAGTGTCAGTGGTGAGTCTGAGCTGGGTAGTGAAGGGGGATAAAGGTGGAAGTGAAGGCAGCAGCTGACACTCGTTTCATCGGCCGGATGTTTGTGAACGATGTTGGCAGGGCTTCTGGAAGTGCGGAGACAGGGCCATAGGGACCCAGTGTGAGGAGAGAAGAGAGCGGTCTGACCAAGAGAGAGGGGTGACCAGAGGAGATGAGAAAGAGAGATCAGAGTGGATGAGGGCATCCAGAGTCTGTGCAGCAGAGTGGTTTGGAACAGAAGGGAGAATGGAGATGGATAGAGAGGTGTAGAGGTCAATGAAAATAGTGGATGCTGTGCCAGGTGAGTCCAATTGGATGTTGAGGTCACCCAAGAGAAGCAGGTCGGAGGAGGTTGAAAATAAGGAGGAACAGAAATCATCCTATTCAGAGAGGAACAGGGAGACAGCGCCTGGAGGCCAGTAGATGATAGCAATAGTCAGAGTGGAGGAGAGCGTGATTATCAACTTGCAAACCAGGCTTCCAAAGTAAGAGTAGAGCTGAATGGGTAAGATGAAAGAAGGAACCCACTCAGGGAAGATTAAGGCAACCCCATCGCCAGCACAGTGAGGTTGTGGCTTGGAAATTATATTGAAGCCGTCAGGTAGGAGGGAGTCAAATGCAATGATTGAGCTGACATTGAACCAGGTCTCAGTAAGAGTGAGAATGTCAAGGTCATTGTCTTCAAGAAGGAGGCAGATGTCAGCAGAGTGTTTATTGGCTGAGCGGGCGTTAAGAGTTGCAAGGTGGAGATGGTCTGTGTCTTTAAAGGTTTTCTGAGGTGGAGTACACGGGCATGGTACTTCAGTCAGAGGGGAGGGGTGGACAGATGGAGTGGTAGGGGGAGAGGCATGAGAAGGAAGAAAGTTAATGAGGGATGGCAGGATCCGGTCAAATAGAATGAGGTTGGCCTGTGGACGCTGTACCAGGATAGTGACAGTGTGGTAGACATTAATGATGCAGCGTGATGAGAAGAGGCCCGTCAAGAAGACTTCACACTTGGTGCCACTATTAATGGGAGAGTATGTGAAAGGGGAGAGAGTAGAGATGAGATGAGAAGTCCATAGGTCTGGAGAGGGGACAGAGAAGAGGATACCAGGCGAGATCTCTCCGGAAGATGCACAGATATAGGTGTCTGCAATGGGAAGGCCATAATTTGCTCCCAGGATGTCTTTTCTGTGCTTTATACATCCAGATTTCATGAGAGAGGGAGGATAGGTGATAGTATAGCAGTTAGAGAAGATTGTGGAGATGGTGAGTGCTATCTCAGCGGTAGAGGATAGATGACAGAAGGAAAAAGAAAGTGGGGGGCTGCTCTGCACAGTCCTGGCCCTTACTCCCCGGCGGCCAAGTAGTTAAGGAGGGCACAAATAATGCAGAGCAATAGGTGAGGTGCGGGACTAAAAAGGATCATAATACAAAAAAAGAATGTAAGATGTTAAGCACAATCACAATGCAGTGCACCAAATGGATGCTAGATGTCAAGCACACCCACCTAGATTCAAATTTAAAAAAAAGGATCACAATGCAATGCCTAAAATGGATGCAAGATGTTAAGCACAATCACAATGCAGTGCACAAAATAGATGCAAGATCTCAAGCATACCCACGTAGATTCGATTTTAAAAAAGCATCACAATTCAATGCACAAAATGGATGCAAGAAGTTAAGCACAATCACAATGCAGTGCACAAAATGGATGCAAAATGTCAAGCATATCCACCTAGATTCGATTTAAAAAAAGATCACAATGCAATGCACAAAATAGATGCAAGATGTTAAGCACAATCACAATTCTATGACCAAAATGAATGCACACAGGGATGCGAGAGGAAAAGGAGAGTCACGACTTTAATTAATTTACGAATTGTAGAACATAGAGTGCAGTGAGGAAAAGAGGTGGTCAATGGAAAAAGGCAGACTAAGATTGGCACATTTACAGTTCAGGAGATAGCTGGAGGAGGCCATAGAACTGTTCAGCCATAACTCACATGTGCATAGAAGGGGGGGCTAGGGTTCTGTGGTCTGGGTCCAACGGGTGACCCATGCATTTGAAGATGAGAGCTCCGAAGGATACTTGTTTTTCTGGTGTGATCCCTGTCATTTTGTTTGCTAAAAAAAGACAGTAACTTTGCCCCAAGGCTGAGTCATCCGTTCTTGTGGCAGGGAGTCTTTGATGGGCCCAAGTGTTCTCTGCTGATAATTGGGGTGACTGCTTGAGAGCACCAGCCACATTTATACAAAACTATCTTGCCTCAAACAACATGCAACTGATAAAGTTCATAATACATCACTTTATTATCATGATATATATGTGTGGGCAATAGGTGCACCAATTGAAGAAAAAGTGAAAAAGCAGACGCTGGCAGGATCCAAACCATAGCCAGTATCCATAATAAAAATGGTTAAAACGGAATGGGAATGAGGGAACTTCAATAATGTATTCTGTCCTCTTTCATAGCCATCATTAAAAAAGGTTATTTTTCTTTGAGTATAAATAACAGGGCATCATAAACAATGGCGATATCCCTGCAAAAATTGGTTGTCCGGTTTCTGTCACACCTTTTCATTTGTCTGATTTTCTGTTTATCTGTTTGTTTATTTATCATGCTCCAAAGCACACAGGCATCAGAGTGCACACCAACACAGAGAGGGCACATCAAAAACAGGACACAGAGAAATCCAGACAGGAGAATACATGTATTCAAATAAGCACAATCTACCATTCACCCTTCACCCGCTTGGCTCTAGAACATATAAAAAGATTGGTATTTCTGGAGCACAGGCATCTTTTTGGTTAATACGGCTCAGGACTTTGTTTAAGGAGGAGCTGCACCATAAAAGCACTTATGAGTCAGAGTAATTAGCTGAAACTGTACTCTTGTAGCCACCTGTAGCCAGTGCAGCTCCTTAGTGAAGTTAGAAATGTGATCGCCTCTAACGACATTTCTAACTATCTGGACTGCTTCATTCTGTACCACGTAAAGCTTATGAATGCTGCCTTTACTGGCACTGATCAATAGTGTATTACAGTAGTGAGTCCTAGGCTTGATTATAGCTCTAGCCAAGGTTTCACAATTATTAGAGACAGAAGGTTTCATTTGTCTCAAAAGTCTCACATGATATTGTGACTTCTTGACAATGCTGTCAGCATGTTCATCTGCACTGAGGGACGACTACAAAAAGACACCAGGTGTCCTCACTTTATCCAGAACTGGAAAACTACTGTCCTTGAAACTAAAGTTAGAATATTTTGGACGAAGCTTAGCTCTATAGTGTCCTGATCCAAAAGATTGTGAGCTCTGTGTTTGAACTGTTCAGGCACATCCAATGTGCAGATATCCAGTGTCTAACAAACCTGTAGATGGAAGATAACTTATCCGAGTCATTGGCGTAATTACCGCTCAGCTCTATCAACAACTGGGTGTCATCTACATAGTGGGTAAACTGCACCCCTATTTGAGTACGATGATCACAGAGAGGTTTAATGTACACATTAAAGAGAACAGGTGACAAACATGCACCTGGAGGAGCTCCACGGTGTAGTAGTGCTGCGTCAGAGGCAGCATTTCCCCAATGTACCCACGATCTTCTATTATTTAAGAAGGATCATATCCAACCTATGGCACTCGCTGAGCAGCCTCCTGTTGTTGAAAGAGTTTCTAGAAGACACTTGTGATCTATGAAATCGGATGCACAGCCCGGCCTTGCTTCTGTCGATAATATCCAGCATTTGGGTTTGAAGGTCCAAAAAGGTGCTCTCTGTGCCATAATTTGGGAAAAAGCCCAATTGCCTCCTATGAACAATAGAGGAACATTCTAGATGTTCCTGAAACTGCATAGTGGCAATCTTATCAGCGATTTTCAAATGGAATGTAACATTTGTGATCAGTCTCATATTTGCAGTTTCTCTGGGATTTAGTCCTACTTTCTTTAACAAAGGGGTTACCACAACTTCCTTTATGGTATCTGGACCAGTATTATGGGCGAAGGTAGCATTCACAATCCCTGCAAGAAAGGGAGCACATTTGTGTACATTCCCTGGAACAAGCTGGGACGGGATAGTATCCCCAAAACATGTAGTGGGCCGCATATTCTCAAGTACCCTTTCCATCTCAATTACAGTAACGGATTTAAACAGGAAGTTTGATTGAACAAGACTCTCCTTGACTTCCAGTGATTGAGGATGTGCATACAAGCAGAACTTACTTGCAATTTTGATGTGAGCTAAATTCTCGAACTTTTTAAACATTTCAAAAAGCTTCTTAGTGTTATTTTCAGCATTTTCAATTTGTTCATTAAAAAAGATCTTTTTTGTTTCATAAGTGGCCAGCCTGTACACTTTTTCAGAAGACCTCCATGTTGTCCTATTTATATCAGTCTTGGTTTTAAGCCAAATATGATCCGCCTGGTTTTTCTTCTGTTTAAGGTTACCTAAGGCGGGTGTAAACCAGCTATTGTGGTTCAGCATCTCTTACAGTTTTAAGCTTCATGGGATATACCTGGTCCAGCATATTAACTAAACGCACTCCATAAGAAGCAGTAAGAGCACACCGAGTGTCTAAGTCCGTAAAAAAGTCCATAAGTGTATTCATACAACTAATGAAGTCGTCAGACTGTACTTTATTCAAGTTCCTAGTAACGACTCTCTTAGGCTTACTGATTTCATGGGTTGGCTTCTAGAGGAGTTGAAATTCAACAAAAATATGATCTGGCCAAATACATGCATTAGTATTAATGGGATCTATAATAATATTCTGAGATGCTACGCAGTCCAGAATGTTTCCTTTAATGTGGGTAGGCTCCTTATTGTGTACTATGATATCAATGTTGTTAAGATTTTGCTCCAGAACTAACACTTCCTTATCAGCGGCGTCTCCATGCCATAGATTAAAGTCGCATTCTTCAGGACCTACAAGACCAATTTTTTTAAAATAAAAGTTACTAAATCTCAGTTTCTTCTGACCTGTTGCAGCTTGATTACTCAATGCAGTACCAGGTGCTACTCATTCCAACACGACAAGTCATTACTCTTCCGAAAGGCCAAAAGAGGTGTCAGTGTAAGTCATAATCACCAAAATATGCCTGGTTGTCACAAACCATGAAAAACATCTCATAGTTTATCAAAGAATGAGAACAGACAAGTAAAGCAAGGATGCGGCTCCCACTCTTAAGACAGCTCTGAGAAACACTTGCAGCCCCATGGATGAGGGGTCCTTTTCCTTCCATCCCCTCCTTTACTCTTCAGGCAGATCCCCCATATTCACTTTGACCCAGCCCCTCTATTACCCTTTCACCCACACACAAGTACCACTCTTCAGGACTTCTTTTTTCAGTAAAATCTTTGATGAAACACAGGACTGATTGCAGAATTGTTGATACATATTTTGATGTGCGTCTCTTTAAGTAGGGCATAGGCATTCCTGAGGCTGGGAGAGCAAGTTTGCCCTTGTTTTTCAAAGGTTACAAGGTAGAGAAAAGTTTCAAAGGACCAGAACAGTTACTACAGTTGAAAAGCTGGACATGTGCTGGACAGCAGCACTGAGACTTTATTTCAGTGTTGAAATCGGGTAAGGTGAGGGAAGCCAGAAGAAAACTCAACTGACCTGGTAAAATACTGTTTGTATGGTTTTGACAAAAGGACGAGGCTTCTGCGCATATTCTGTATGTTTGTAGTCTTATTCAGTGTGACTTCATAGCTTCAGGTGTCCAATTGTTTGCTACTTGTAAATATTCATATATCAAATTGCATCATGCTTATGTCAATCCCTTGAAGTAGGCTGGTGGGGGAGATTATGATAAAGAATGATAGGATTTGATATTGTAGGATTGTCCCGCCATGCCTTTATGCTATATGCCCTACTGCCTAAACAGATAAAATATATTTTCCTAGATCTTGAGAAGCTTTAGAAAAAAAACACTCTAAGATTGAACTGCAAGCTTGAAGTCAAGGCAAACTTCCTTGAAATCCTCAGATTATATCTGGTAAAGAGAGGCCAGTGTAGTGATTGTTGATCGAAATTCCACCAGTCACATCTGACGTCCTACTCTGGGGAACAAAAACAGTTCAATTTCAAGTGTCAAACTGGAATTTGCTAAACTTTAGCTTAGAAGAAATTCACAACTTCTCATGAGTCCTTCAATATACAATTTCACTGAGCATCAATGCACAATTGCAATGTAGGAATGAGAAATGCACCGGATGGATGAGATGTGTCCGGTCATTGATGACAAGAGCAGATTGGAGGTCTGCTCTTTGTGATGTACTCCTTTGCTTCATGAATTAGGTGACTTCTGATTGGAATGGCTGAAATAATTCAGAGAAATTTAGGGACATGGCGCTAATAGGGTGACAGGATCAGACCTAGGCATGTAGCCATCTGAACCTGAAGGCACTCATGTGGTCAGAATACCGGCCTGTCCACCTTTAAAAAGATATCCCTTGTTTATGAGCAGCCCTCTGCTTTTGATGCCTCTGTGTCTATGTTCTTTAAAAGAAGGACCATATCATGGCATCCCAGTGAAATCCCATTAAGAATGATGAGCATGCAAATCTGCCTCCTGGATAAGAGTCGAACCTGAAGAACCCCCTCTTTATACATTGTTTGTTGTTTGTAAGTGGGTGCCTTTCTGTACACCTTGAGGGAGAGTGTCTCTCACCAGGATAGTGACTAAATGGTGTTCTTGGGTGACTCTACCATATTGGACACTGTCCTTTTGGCATAGGAAGTGCTGCTGTCTGGACACTGTCCAGCAAGTGGTAATGTAGTGCTGAACAGTGTCTGCTGGCATCCAAGGACATCTATAAACTCATGTTGCTCATCCTATTTTGAGCGCAACTGTACGGTTCTGAAGCAAGGATTCTCACATTTTGGTACTCCAGAAATGTTGGACCATAACCCCCAACAGCCCTAGCCAGCCTAGTCAGTTGGGAGGGGGTGGAGGGTGAGGGGATTGTGAGAATTGTTTTACTCAATATCTACAGATTTTTTGGAGTACAAAGAAGAGCAATGGCTAAAGCACTGTCCCACCCTCAAAAGTCTACTATACCAGCAGTGATACCAATCATGAAGGTGAAACTGGCACAGTCTAATAGGCATACCTCCTTTGTCTCTTTTGGTAATGTGTGCTGAAGGCAGGCTATATTCTTCAGTAGGCATTCAAGCAAGTACAGAAGCAATCCAAACTACAATAGTACAGTGGTACCAAATAAGGAGATGTCCATCCAAGCTAGGATCTTCAATTAAACTAACAAAAATGCACACAAGTCCTAAATACACTACTGGGCCACCCCTGTAAGGGAAAGCACCGAGAAAGCAGGTGTCAAAAGGAAGGGGTGCTCTCGGTTTTGAGCCAGGGGTACTCAGGCAAAACATTCACCACCAAAACATCAAGTTATAAGATTTGTCTTTCAAAAGGCTAGGGGCCTTTCAGGGGGACCATGGGGGCTTGGCCACTTCCAATATCCTTCGTTCTTGTCTCTCACAGCCGAGAAATGGTGAGTCAGGCTTTTCAGCATCAGACCATGAACATAGGTACTTTTGCTACCGAGCTGCAGTTAATTCAGGGAGAAACAACAACAGGTTCCAACAATGCAGTGCTGTTCAGCAGAAGTGTTGGTTTGTGGGTTGATGATCATGTGAATAAATATTCACATGATCCAAATACAAATACAAATCTAGATACAAATATAATGGTAAGAATGTGCCACACCCGTATGGAATTCTTAACTTTAGCCTGTATCGCATCTAGATATAAATGTGAATGTCAGCATGTACCACACCTAGATGGAATCCCATAATTGCAAGGACAGCAATGCCAACTAACCAACCAACTAACAATTCCATCCCTCTGCATACACCTCTCAAACTCTAACCAAACACAACCACAAGTCTAAAACACAGCAATCCGCACAAACTTCACAACAATGCAACAACAAAACAAACCACACATAGACTTGCACAACAGCACACGACGACTATGGACCGTAAAACACCCCCAAGCCCAGCCAACGGACCCACCAGGCTGAGGCTGCCAACAGCACATCATTGCTCTCTTGTACTTTTCCAGCTTTCTCCCACTAACCCACCCCCTCTCCTCCCCTTTCTCAGAGCCGCCAGAGCGCCAGGGGACCACTTCGGTGGTGATAGTGCGCGGTACAAATGTCCTTTAACATTAACATTAACAATATCAGGAAAGTCACGTCAGCTGCAGTGGAAGGCTTGGTTGCTCAGGTCCAGAGAAGAAGAGACTTGCATTTGGTAATGAGTGGGCCTCATTGGCTCAGCACAGTGTTGTGATACTTGTAAGAAACTCATGGTGGCAACAGTAAAGACAGACACAAGTGATCACAGTTCAAGGGTGTTTATTAAACTGTAAATACAGGGTGGAAAAATGCCTAAACTAATCCTAAATCTAAGATTTGAGCAAGTGTCAACCATCAAAATGAAAAATAAGGCAGTCCTAGTGGTGTCTTGTTCAAATAAAAAGGCCTATACTATGAAAAACCTATTGCTAATTCCTTACAACTAATTACAGATAGAGTGTGTGATAGGGTTTAAATACAGAAAGAAATGTTCACAAATAATAAGTCAGGATGTGATTGTCAGGGGTCTCCCTTCCCCACGTTTTTAGCATGGGACACGGTGGGACATTGGAGAACAGCACACAATCAAGCTTTCCCAGCAGGAGTCGACAGTTCCGCTCCAGCTATCAGGTTTTTTTTATGGTTAAGTCCCTTTTAACAAAAGTCTCTTGCCTTCGAGGGCATGATGTCATCAACAAAAAAACATAAAGTTTGGTTCCATATATGCTTTGGGTGATGGTTTCGCCACTGGGTCCACTCTTATGGACGCAGACCTCCACAAATCTTATTCAACAAATCAGTTCCTTTCTCATTGAACTTTGGGTGATAAGTTTTCAACCCTGGATCTCCCTCGGTCGGCTCGGACCCCAAATGACGAGTGGAACAGTCCACTTCTCCTTTGTCTGACAATGCTTCTAGCTTTCAGAAATCTCAAGGTCTTTCCAAACAGTTCACTGAGGACATGCCTCCGCCGGCTTTACTCTTGTCAACACACTGTTCACGCTTCCTTTCACCATGCAGGATTAATTTGCCTTCGCTTCACAATCATCTGCCAGTCAAAGACTTTCGACTGTATGGTGGATTTTACCCAACCCCCCGTATGACCACTTTGACTTCTCACCTTTCTCCCAAGGCCTTCTGGTACCTATAGTTCAACCACAGGGTAATCAACTCAAGCACGCACCCACAATGGTGCCTGTTTCTGCTATTCTGGTTTTCCCCTTTTCTTATATCAATCATGCTACTATCGTTCAGCACACCTCGGTCTCTTTATCACCTTTCCCCTCGACTCATCGACTGTGATTAACTGCTTTGCTTTCTTGATTGTAGAGTCAAGGTGGGTATCATGGGGTCATGTATCTCTCCTCGGCTTGGCTGTCAGCGGAGGAGGCGCCCGGGTACCGTTGACATCTTGTGCAACACACGCAGGCTATTGTTCCTGGTCTTGTGATTCCTTCTCTTGAGGCTTTACGGGTCTCTGTCTATAAGGGCAGGGTCACTTCTTCCCTTGATATCCTCTCGACTCATGCCATCTTTCGCCTCCTGTTGAACTGCCAGACTGAACTAGCTCTCATGTTGTGCGGTCTTCCTTGCTCATAGTGTGCTGTCATGCTCCACCTTTTATCCCTGTGGGGAATGAAAAGGGCTGTCAGGTGAGTGTGATTCTGGTCAATTGCCTGACTTTGCTTGACCCTTGTATTGGGACATGTTAGGTAAATGGCTCATGTGTTAGTACGTTGTTTTTCGTGTTGTGCGAAAGTGTTCATGTTGGAAAAGGGGGGCAGTGTTTTGGAACATCCTGTGGGGTTGGATGGAAAAAGGTGTTCAAAGAAGGGGGACATCGCGTCTCACCCATCGGGGTCCGACTCCCACTCCCCTAGGTGTTCCTCCCGCACTGGTCCACCCCCAGGAACTGGGTCCAAAAGCGATGGCCGTGTCCTGGCTACCTGGATGACAGATCCCCGGGGACTAGACCGGGAGACACCTTCAGGTATCTCACATACTAAAGCAGTGACAGCTTGGAGCTTGAGGAAGCTGGTAACCAGGCAGGCGTTGCTGAGTTGAGGACACTGGACAACTCAGTGGGTTACAGATACAGAGACAGCAGTGAACTGTCAGTGCCAAACGAAACTCGGAGATGCAGAGGTGGTCAAGCACCATGGTCAAAGATGAGACCGCTGGGTCCCATGCACCAGCTATGATGACACTCAAGCTTACCATATTGGCTTCAAGATAGTTTGGAGATGCAGGAAGAGCCACTGGTCACACCCTCAGTTTCTTGGGTGCTGCAAGACGCTATAGTTAGCACAGTCATAGGTAGCAGTAGGCCTTGCCCAGCCAGCTGGATTCCAAAATAGGCCTGTGGGATGGGATGGTTAGGAAGAAGAGCTCTCCCTTTCCTTGAAGATACTGGTCTTCCCCTCTCTGGCAGATCTCTTAGGAGTAGACTGTTTTCCCAATCTCCTTACATTCAATCATTCTTCAAGCAGCATTTAAAGATTAATCAATCAAGGGGAGGAACTCCCCCTTATATAGGCAAAAGTGTCTAGTCAACAGAAAGTGAAGAGAGAAGGGAGGGAGGCACAGGTAGTTTGGGAGCCCTAGCAAAATCCAAGATGGTATGACCCCTCTGTGGACTAATGCTTTCTTCTGAGCTAATCTAACTCTGCCCCTCCGTCTGTCTGCCTACATCAAAAGATAACCAGTAAATCAGCAGCCTGGTGTAAGGCAGCCATTGTAACGATAGGGCTGTCTATGAAGCAACAGTTCACAGAGGACCTCTTAGGGAGTTTTCTTGTTTTCTGGAGGAAAGCGAAAAACCTTCCCTGGAGATCAAAGATAATGTTTTGTGGACTGGTCCCAACATGGTTGTTGTGTATACCTCAAGCCCATACAGTGTAATATACAGCAGGCCCTGTCAAGAATGAGTCACTGTTCACCAAGCTGACAATAAATAACATCAAATGCTTGTGGCTCTCTAATTGTGTAATCTCAGTAATCACCATGTCAAAACTACACCTGATATATATTTAGTTTTGAACAAATGCCACCAGTCTTTTCAGGTACACAATTATAAGATTTGGAACAAGAAAACAGTAACAAAGCCACCTCTTTCTGTTGGAATTGGGCTTCAAGAAGTGTGTTCAAGATTGAACATATGGCCTTTGCATCTGCCCTGCTGCCAATGCTGGGAAGCTACTGGGGATGTCAGGAGATGGTCATAGCAAGGTACAATCTGCATTATGGTTTTTGGCATTGGGTTTTATGAAAGTGGAGCCTGATTAATAGATTTCACTTTCAGAAACAGAATTACCCACATTATTTAGAATTAAGAATCAAACAAGTTCATGCTATTTTGCAGCTGGCATTCAGCCGTAGTCAAATACAGCTTGAGAACTACAATGGCCTTGCAGGCCCATGGCCTAGAGTGTTCAGAGCAAGACATGCTAACGCATAATAGGTTGAGTGTAATGCACTAGTGAGAAACCCCTCTACTTGTTATTTGTAAACCTAAGTTTGCTCCGAGTTTCAGAACAGTAACAACTATTGTATTCCAATTTTTTCTGTGAAGCTTAGTTTTTCTAAAGTATTATTAATAACTGCATATGCTTAGCATCAGGCTGTACGAGAACTCCATTTGGGCCTACCCAAAGATCGCTGAGGCTTTCAGCTCAACCTCCCAGTCTCTTATGATGGAAGGTCAACACATGGAGATGGTCAATAGCCACAAAACACTGATTACATGGGTGGTGAGTATCTAAGGCACCTTTATATTCTATTGCGAATGGGAAGTTGAGAATGATATTTGTGCTTTAAAAAATTGCATATAAACTATGTTTCTTGATCTCTCTGTATTTTCCCATTATGTAAGTTGTGTCATTACTGGTTGGTGTGCGGGCAAAATAAATACAATGATATAAATCATTTAAAAATAATGACCTATGCACGGCAACTACGTACATCTAAAATCATCAGCATAGCCGATAATCAGCACAACACCCAGACACCCAGACACCCAGACACCGGGACAGCAAATAAACCAACAGGTAAGGGCGCCGGCACTACATTTACTCTATGGCGACGAAGCTGTAACGTGGCAAACGGTTAACACACGTTTTTCTTCTTGCAGTATTCATTTATGACAATAATAAATGTACTTACAAGCACAGCAGGGAATTATCCAGCATTGCAAGAGTGGGGCGAGGGGGGGCCGCGAGCCACGAAAAAAGTCCTGCTACTTTTCCCCCAAATTTAGTGCACGCAATTCCATACTGCTTCATTTGCGCCCCCAATCCGCCCACCCTGCCCCACATCTACATTTTTGGTAACATTAGTAGCAGATGGCATTTTAATACATAACAAATAAAATAAAACATCAGGATCATTACAGATGCAGGAAACACATCTATTAGAGGGCTGTCCAGGCGCTCTGGGGCAAAATACATGAAAACCTCCTCATTTGCATATGGATTGCACCAACACAAGTGACTTCACAGAGAGGGACATTGCAAGCAGCAGCATCAGTGTTTGATACTTGGAGGCACCATGGAAGTGACTTTAGAATAAGTTGCCATAAGTAAGCCAAGTGGCAAATAACTTTGTGGTGCAACATACCTAAATTACACTATTATTTTTTATGGAACCCCACTATAATCATTTGGCTTTTTAAAAATAATATCATGTTATATAAATATAAGCTATGAAGTGGGATGAGGTAAGCTATGAGGTGACCCAGAATCAATTAGAGATAAGACGCTGTGTGATTAAATGATTCACCCAGGATCACACACTTTGGGTACATTTTGATACCCGGATGTGGCCAATTTAAGCAACTGAGCACATCATCCAAGGTTTAGTTGATATAGATATGTATTAAGGTTTTGCTTTGTATTTCACATGCTTAAGTAATACTGTATTTATAGCAATGCCTTGGAAGCAAAACACATTAGATAATAAACTAGCCTTTCATAGTAAACTAACTACACACTGTATACATTCTGATAGAAATATGTTGAGCATTAAGAGTATGGCTTTGGTTTTATTCTCCCCATCCGGCATGCAAAGTCATAATAGCATGATGCAGATGAATGTGAGCCTAACAAATCCCCCTTGGGTTTTAAAACAATAGTCATTATTTCACAAAGCCTGCAGCATTATGCCCCCTTCTCAATTTTGATCACTCTCTCCCATTCACTTTTCTAAAGGGAGAAAAGTCCTTACTAATAGTCCCTCCCCCCTCCCATCAGAGCAACCTGAGAGCCACTCTGCTGCCCAAAGCTCCTCGGGACATTGTCCTGGCAGCAGGATATCTCTCCCTTTCTGAAAGGATAAGGTGTCCTGCTGCCAGGACAATGAGCGTGCTGAGCAGGAACTGAACGGCACACATTGTCCTCCCAGCGGGACACCTTTCCCGTTGGGCACCCTCATTGAGGTGCTGAATGGGAGAGGTGTCCCACTGACATATGTCCTGGTCTGGCAGCGTATCCCCCTCCCCCTGCTCAGTACGCCACTGAAGCACAGGCCCTCCCTTCCGGTACACACACTTAAGCTGATTCCCATTGATCGCACGGCTGTACTCTGCGGTAAAAGGATTTTCCTCATCCCGTGTCCTTATCAGATACAGTAATTTCAAATAATTGTCCTTTTCCTGCATTTCGGTTATTGCGACATTTGTGAGCGCCAGGAGACTGCATGAACGTCATTTGGCGTTTGCAATTGCACAGTTATCCTCTTATGTCTCCTGTTGCACCCAGAGCGGAGACACGCTTGCTTTTGAGCGCAGCTCTGCATCCGCAGGAGCCAGTGAGGGCCTCATGGTCAGTCAATCTGTGCCAGCAGCGGTGGCTGGTTATTTTATTTATGTAAATGTTTTCCCCAAATATGCAGGAGCAACCGAGCGTTAAAGGGAGCCGGATTCAAGGGGTGATCAGATGGTGGTTCTCCTCCTGAGAATTAAAAAATATATATTTGGTTTGAATCGTGCATTTTCTTTTTTTCCCATATGGGCATATGGTTTATTTCAAACCTTTATCATTTCACAGAATTAAACAAACTGTTAAGAAAACGCAATGGCAACAAAAAAAGAAAACTGTAAAAAATAAAAACGAAATAAGTAGAAATACAGTTTGGCAAATCATTGCCTATAATATGTTCGTTTTTTTTTTAAATGAGTCTACGAACATCGTTAATGGAAACGTCATTTTAAAACTCCCTCCCCTACACATGAACTCCCACCAGTCAGAGGCGCTATGTGAAGACATTTATTTTACTACGAGCTCTAGATATTTAGTTCTCAGTGATCTGAGTTTTGGGTAACACAGAGCAAGATGTGTTAATGTGTCCTCTGCTGCTTTACATAATCTACAGACTCCAGTTCCATCAGAGCGCCTTTTCCTCGAATTGAGTATTTGATTAGTGTGAAGCAGATTCATCCTAATGCATGTAGAGATTGCAATGTTGGGCGCTAGGAAATGTGCACAATTACTTGGGGAGCACATTGAGCGCTCTGATGTCGCGATTTAAATTGTCTCATAACTTATATTGAGCTTTATCTGTTTCTGTTTGTACCCAGTCCCAGAGCCATATATTTTTTTTACGCTGCATCTGGGTTTGATACTAAAGTCTCTGCCTTTATGTTATCCTCATCAAGAACAGCTTGACGTTGTTGGTAGCACACGATTTGTACCCTGTCCAGTGTTTTTTTCTCGCTACATTTCAGCATTTGGAATTAAATTGGTGACTTGCACATGATAAACTTTCAAAAGAAAGATAGAGCTTTCCATGCGACGATTGTGTGGATTGAAGCTAAGCCTAGTTCATGTCTTATAATACCTATAGGCACACATCTTGGTAAGTTTAAGATTTTTCTCCAGAACAGACCTTCTAACATGGCCCATTCCTTCTCTGCTCCATATGATAGAATCAGGACAACTTTCTGTCTGTAGAATTTTATTTTATTTTATTTTATTACAGACAACAATTAACATGGTTGTCAGTGTGTAGCATCCATCCCACCACGTTCCCATTTATTTTAGGTGGAAAAGCATTGTCTGCTATCAATGTCTCTTTTAGATCAGATATAAACAACTTAAACAATTCTGCTGCTAACGGGCAGCCTTGTTTCAAGCCACAAAAAGTTGGTATTTTTTTGCTTAGTAAGCCGTCTTTGTTTAGTCTTATTTAGATAGAGGTATCTGTATATAAGGCTCAGATCGGAGCTAAGATGTGTTCCGGGCACTTCCATTCTACCATTTGTTTCCAAAGTAGTCCACAAACAACACTATCGAAATCCTGAGCAAGGTCAACTGATGCAATATACATTTTTGTTTCTTCCTTCAAAGTTCTTAATTTGAGGACATTCAGTTTAAATAAATTCAAGCTACATCCCACGGCTTTGATAAAGCCTGTTTGCCTTGGGTCAAAATTACCAGAAGCCATTACCCAGTCTTTAAGTCTAGCCAGAATCAAGGGCACAAATATTTTCCCCAATACGTCAAAGAGGGCTATCAGACAATAAAGATTGCCCATGCGACTAGCGCAGGAAGTCTTGATTCTATTAAAGACACAGAGGCGAGCATTATGCTTAACTTCTTTAATTACTGCTAACCACAGCTTTTTAAATCTTTTTTTGTTTCAATGTATATTTTTATTTTTTATTTTTTATAACTCGTATAAACAACAGAAAAAATGAAACATCCTAGCCTTAACGCGGCTAAACTACATCCCCTATGAGGCTCTTCAATATGGTAGTCCAATAGCCTCTCTCTCACTGTCCAATCAGGCAATCCCTTCTACTATAAGTCACTGCCTCTCTGAGTCCCTTCCTCTTCATTTGCAGCTCGCTTTTACTGAACAAATGGCTAAAATCGAACTGCCTCTCGTATAATCCAACTGAGTCTGTCCTTTCTATTCTTGGTAGGATCTCCGTATTCTAACTCCGCAGCTCTGCTGCTTTCGTACACTCTAATCTCGGTGATTCTTTTGCTCCTCTCCTATGCAAAAAGAGAAATGTGCACGTTAGGGAGGGGAATACGATTTATCACATGTTTTAATCAAGCATTTACATATTTGCTGCGATATGTCTTACAGTTCATACCATGCCCCTTACAGCCGTATTCCCTTAGGGTGGGATAATGCTCGCCTCCGTCTCTTTAATAGAATCAAGACTTCCTGCGCTAGTCACATGGGCAATCTTTATTCTATGACAAGACCGGAGGCGAGCATTATGCTTGTTCAAAGCTTTCAACAACAGCAGCTGCTATATTAGATACTGGTTTGAAGTAAAATGTCTTAAATACTGAATCGCTCGACCAGTCTGCTGCTGTCATGATCTCTTGCAGCGGAACTCCGACTGCAAAAGCTTGTGAAGCCATGGCACCCCTGGTAGAGTGCGCTCCAAATTTAGACGTGTCTATACCTGCCAACTCCATCACTTCCTTCACCCATCTAGCAGTAGTAGCTGACGTAACTGCTTTGTATAGTTTAATACGCGCTATAAGCAACTGGGTAACCCCCTTCGGTCTAACCGCTGCTGTCGCTGCTTCATAACACTTTATACAATTCGCCACACACAATTTCTCGTTATTCGGCCAGTATGGGTATGAGATCACTTTAGAATTGGTCTTTGTACGCTGCGCTATGGCAAAGGCTATCCCTTCCGAGTAATACATCTTCCTGTCTCTAGGGCTTTAACGTCTGAAACTCTTCTACAGGACACTAAGCAAAGGAGTGTAGCTAGCTTGCCTGAAAGCTGTTTATCTGACAGAAAGTTGTTACTCGGCCACTGCTCAGACAGATGTATGACTTTTTGGACATCCCATAACGATGAGTACTTGGGCGTAGGAGGTTTGCTCATCTTTACACCCTTTAGCAATCGGGACACCGCTGGGTGTTCCCCTACTGGTGCTCCGTCCACTAGCTCGTGTCCAGAAGAGATCGCTGACCTATATATTCCTACAGTTCTGAACGCCCTCCCTGTAGACGGGAGGCTGGCTAGGAAATTCACCACTTGGACTACAGGTGCTGAAATGGGAGATATACTCCTCCCCCTGCACCATAATTCCCAGGCTTGCCACACAGAAATATAGCTCCTGATCGTAGATGGAGCCCATGATAGATTGATAAGTCTTGTAGCGTCTTCTGAAAGGCCTGGCAAGCGCCATCTATGCTTGAAATTCTGCACGCTATCAGTGTTAAGGATTGATCCTCTATCAGAGGGTGAGGGGCTCCTGCTGGATCGGTCAGCAGGTCTTGTCTGTATGCAATCTTCTGTGGAAAATCCGTGGAAAGTTCCATCAGAAATGGAAACCAGGCTTGCGATCCCCACTCTGGCGTCACTATCACTATCTGAGCTTCATCTCTGCGCACTTTTGCTAGTACCCTCACCAGCATCGCAAAGGGGGGAAAGGCATAGTGTCTCTGCGACCCCCAATGATGCATGAATGCATCCGTTCCCTGGGCTTCCGGGTCCAGCTTCCAGCTGAAGTAATCCGGCAGCTGTGTGTTTAGCCTCGAGGCGAACAGGTCCATGTGCAATGGCCCCCATCTTGCTTCCAACTTCTTGAATATGTCTCTGTGTAGTTTCCAATCGCTGTAATCTACTAGGTGTCGGGAGTTCCAGTCCGCCACTGAGTTCAGGGCCCCTGGGAGATACTCTGCTTTGACTGTAATCTTCTTCTGTAGGCAGTCGTGCCAAAAATCCTTTGATAATTCCGCTAACATCCTGGACTTGGTACCTCCCAGGTTGTTTATATATCTTACTGCAGATATATTGTCCATCTTGAGAAGGATGCTGCAGTGCGCTTTGTCTCTGGTAAACGCTTTTACTGCGAAAGACCACGCTAGTAATTCTAGGCAATTGATATGTAGTTCCAATTCTTCTTTTGACCATTTCCCGCCTGTTTCTATGTCGCCGCATCACGCTCCCCAGCCGGACCTGCTGGCTACTGACTCTATAACTAACCTTGTATGTCTCCGAAGATGGCGCGGCCGTTCCAGGCTTCCATATTGTGGAGCCACCAGGTGAGTTCTGATCTGCTTTCTTCGTCTAGGGGAACTAGTCGATGGTATCTCCAGCCTTTCCTTAGGTACTTGATCTTCAGCCTCTGAAGAGCTCGATAATGTAACGGGCCGGGAAATATTGCTTGTATGGATGCTGCTAAAAGACCTACTATCCTGGCTAGATAACGAAGAGAGATCAGTGGTTTCTTGAGTGCTGTTCTCAGATCTTTCTTGATAGCTCTCATTTTGTGAGTTGGTAACTCCAAGGTAGCTTTCTTTGTATCTATAGTGAAACCCAAGAACTCTAGCCGCTTGGTCGGCGTAAGCTCTGATTTGTCTTTGCTCACTAGGAATACTAGGCTGGAAATTAGCTCTATCGCCCATTGAATCTGCTTCTGTAAGCGATCTTTGTTTTCAGCCATAAATAGATGTCGTCCAGGTAGACAATCATCCGACACCCTTGTTCCCGAAGTGCTGTCGTGATGGGCCTCATAAGCTTGGTGAACGCCCATGGTGCTGACGCTAGACCGAATGGTAGGCATCTGAACTGCCAGAGTTCGTCTCTCCACCTGAATCTTAGAAAGGGTCGACAGTGGGGAGCTATCGGAACTGTGAGGTAAGCGTCTTTCAGATCTAGGCGCGCGAGCCAGTCCCCCTTTCTGAGTAAGTCTCCTAGCAGATGGATTCCCTCCATCTTGAAGTGCTTGTACACTAACCAGCTGTTGAGTTCTTTCAGATTGATTACTGGACGAACTTTGTCCTTGCGACGGACTAGGAACATATTGCTCAGGAAGGATTGGCCGCTCCCTGTAGCCCTCTCTATCGCGTTTTTCCACGCAAGATCCTGGATCTCTGCGTCTAGTAAATCTTCTTCGGCATGTGTCATTTGAATTCTGTGAGGCGGGCGATCTTGCACCGGATGACCTAGGAACTCTAGAATGAAGCCTTGTACGGTCTGAATAACCCATGCATCTGACGATAGATCGCGCCAGTTGTGCAAAAAAAAGCAATGTCCTGCCCCCCACAGGAGGATAGGTCGCTGCGCGTTCTCTCACCTGAGTTATTGTTCTCGTGTCGGTAATATCCACGTCCCCGACGTCCCCGAGAACCTCGTCCTCTGTTCAGGAAAAAGGCGTCTTGTTGTCGGGTCTCCCAATACTGGGCTCTGGGTCCTTGTGCTCTTCTGTTATTGTATCGGCCGGTCGAGCGGCCTCTATATCGACCAGCCCCTGAAAAAACTTTCCCCAGGAATGCCTTCCTAATGGAGGCTTGCGCTTTCTCCAGCGCTGTGTATGTTCCGACAAATCTGTTCATTTCTTTCACAAAAGTGTCACCGAACAGGAGCCCTTGGGCGCTTTCCCCGGCTTCATAAGACGCCAGGTCTCCTAGCTTGTTATCAATCTTCAGTAAAGCCGATATGCGTCGCTCTGAAGATTTTGCACAGTTTGCGTTGCCCAGCATGCAGACTGCTCTTTGCGCCCATCCTGCTAATATAAGAGGGTCGTCTGGCTCCCCAGTGTCTTTAGCTCTCTCGGCTAAATCCATTATCTTCGCTATGGGTCCAGCTAGGTCTAACAGTTTATCCTGGCATGTCTTCCATACCCTATCCATGCCTTTTCTGGTGTCCTTTCCCGCCTTCGTTATGAAGGTTAGCATTTTTGCGTCGAGCTCGGGGGTCTCTGCTACTTTCCCTGTCAGCTCTGGTCTCGGACACTCGGCTTTAAGTCTGAATCTAATGTTTTTCTCCATAGGTTTTCTCATTTTCTGGAACATATACAGGGCTACTCTTGGTGATGGGTTCCAGTCCGTTGATCTGAAGTGCCTTATTGTGTCAGGTTCAAACATGTCTGACATGTCTTCTTCATCCAAAGGGGCCTCCACACTGCTGGCTTTAGGCTCCCTTGTACTTTTCTGCGAGCCTACGCTCAGTTTGCTTATGCTCTGATCATCATCCTCTCCCCTTTCCTGGTCCGAATGCTCTGAGGATGATAAGGTATCCCCTATATTTGTCGCCCCTGGGGTAGGGGGTACGAGGTTGGGCACGGCTGTCTTAGTAAGAAAGGCGCTTTTCAGCCTATTGAAAGCATCAGCCACCTCTAGGGACTTATCCTTCCCTGTATCTGAGCCCGGGGGAGGAGAAGAGTGTTTCCTCTTCCGGGCCACTGTCTTCCCCTTCTCACTTTGTCTCAGAGGCTCTTGTGTGGAGGTTCCCTCACCGGGGTCGTCGAGCGTGCCAGCTTGCTTGCCCAGTATTCCTTCCAGGACCAATAACCTGTCTTGTAGAGGCTTGACTCCTAGTGCTACGGCTTGAACCAATGAGTCGCCTAGCACTTTCTTGAAGCTGTAGGAGAGGTCTATATCTTCTCCTATGTATTCCACCTCTTGCTCTGGTTCTCTGTCACTCCCTTCACTCCAAGGCTCGTTATCCATGCTGTACACCATGGTATTGTGTGTGCCTCACAGAGGATGGCTATCAAGTTGAGAACTGTAGCTCCTCTTTTGTAGCTCCAAATTTGTTCCGCGTACGCCTTGAGAACGACCAGCATGTCGAAACACGTGTCGGCTGTTTCTGCTACAATTAAAACATCAACTATATTATTTGTGTGCCTTATTGTTGTAGTATCTAGCGCATCTCCACCTCACCCTCCCTTCTACCAGTTTTCAGTTCCAGCCAGGGTGGTCTGGCTGCGTGGGTGGTAATGCTGCTGACACCTCACAATTCTCGATAGAACTGTTACTCTAATCAGTGATTACTAGCGCACAGACTCTATTTGCGAACCCACAGCTTTTCATGGGAGATGTAGTTTAGCCGCATTAAGGCTAGGATGTTTCATTTTTTCTGTTGTTTATACGAGTTATAAAAAAATTTAAAAAGCTGTGGTTAGCAGTAATTAAAGAAGTTAAGCATAATGCTTGCCTCCGGTCTTGTCATAGAATAGCTTTCAAGGGTCAGTTCTGTTACCCTTTTTAAAAATGGGGATCACAATAGCTGTCTTCCATGAATCAGGAAGTTTTCTTTTAATCAGGAATTCTTCAAATAAGACCAAGCAAAAGTCGGCCCACTCTTCTGTGAGCATTGAATTCGAGATGCCATCCGGGCCTGGGGCACGTGAGTTGCTGCCCTCGTTGATCATGGCTATGATTTTGTGTCTGTCAAAGTATTCTTTCCATCGTTCCATTAAAGGTGGGATTTCATTAGAGTCATCTGTGATTTTCTTGCCAAAAAGAGAACCAAAAAATGTATCCAATCATCTTCTTGCACTGTGTTGTTTTTAAGAGCGCTTGGTTCCCTCCTATCTCATTTAGTACCAACCACAAGGCTCTTGAGTCATTAGAAGGCAGAATGTTCAACATATGCTCTGCAGCTTTCTGCATAGTGATGCACGTGTGACTTTGTAACCAATTTTAATATTGCTGTTTACATTTTTTTCATAGTTTTTTTGTAGATTCCCTGTTGAGAACCTAGATTTCTGATATCTTGGTGCAGCTCACATTTCTTTTCTACAATTTCCAGATCATATGTAGTATGTTTGGGACTAAACTGTGTTTTTTGTCCAGACACTCTTATCGTAGTAAATTTGCTAAAAAGGGGAGTGTAATTGAGACCAATGTCCTGTTCTTGAAGGACTAATTTGAAATTGTCATTGACTCTCTGAACATCTTGTGTGGTCATTCAGAGGCTATTTCTTCCTCGGCCTACTTGAATGTCATGCCTCCGCACACCCATCTCTCTTTGATTAAGAGCACACAAGGACAATTCCACCATATCATGGTCCCTGTGGACTGTTTGAATTATCCTTAGTGATCTGACCAAGGGAGACACATTAGTGGATGCAAAGAAGTACTCTAAAATGGACAATTGGTTCCCTCTTCTCTAGGTTGGGACCGCTGGCACATCGCCAATGGTTTGTCCATTCAGAAGGTACAGGTTTTGCTCTTCAATTTCTCGCATTCAGATTTTAACTCTGAAATGTTTCCTATTCATTTTAGTTCCCTCACCAACCTTCGAATTACAGGGAACATGTCCTAAACAATTTATATTTAGGTCTCCACATAAAATTAGCATAGTGTCATGGTATTGAATTTTGCAGTTATCAATAAGGGACATTACTTTGTCAATAAAACATGTATTGTTTCATGCCATAGTATTCCAATATAGGTTCACAATGATCATGCAGGCAGAGTCACTATCTTCTGTTTTTTCAATCTCTAACACCACCATTTGCATATAATGATTCGGGTTCCTTTTGTGAACTACCTTCATACCTAGGCCAATTTTTATCAGTAGTGTGAGTCCTTAGGATGCTCTCCCTCTCCCACCTTTTTTTTCTGGATTTAAGAATAATGTATAGCCTTCTACTAAAAAGGTAGTGTCGAAATCCGCGTTTCTTGAAGGCAAAGAATATCAAATTGTTTTTGTTTCACCCTTTTGTTGTAAAAAAAAAGGTGACTAACCCCACTGCTATTCCTGCTGCCGATCGTGATAGTTTTATCTGGCGGGCATTTTAGATGTTATTGCGGTTTATTCAAATTTAAAGTCTTGGATAGCTATCCCCAGTTTACTTCAGCAGTTGATTTCATATTGCTGGGCGCTTTGAGATTTATTTGCCTTTTGCACTCGCAGAGTCTATTAATGGTGATCTTTAATGGAGTTATTGAGTCTTGTAGCACATCTGCACGGTCTCTTAGATCTCGATATGTGGTTCCACCTATTGCTGGTGTTGCTTCTGCAGAGTCGCCCTTTCTTGCACCCATCACAGAGGCAAATTTAGTTCCCGTGGGTGGGAAAGTCGGATGTAAAATTGCTCGCTGGAACTCCCCTTCTTCAGTTCTTAGCTCTTTTATATTGAACCCTTACAGCCAGAACGACTCAGCTGCTTCTAAGAGCAAAGTCGCTCTGGAATCTATACACAGTCATAGACAGTCAATTTGATTCGATATCGGGAAATCAATTGCTGCAATGTGGTGAGATTTCAAACTGTGAAGCCAAGGTATATGCTTGAACAAGCAAAACACAAAATGTGGACGATTCAGCATTAAACCGTTGTCCAAGGAGAGCATCCATTCTAGGAAGATTTGTGTTCTTTTATTATCACATTTAACTACTGTTTCTCTTTTTTCTTGTTCGATTTTGCCTGCATTCCTAAATTTGAACACTCGTCTATGCTCTCTTTTTTTTGTTTTAAACCATGCTCCTGCTATGTCGATTTGGCACAGTTATTTTTGAGCTAACTGGAAGTCTTTCTTTGTTGTTATTCAGTGATCCATTGAGTCGATAGCTAATTGACAGCTGTTTGTCAGTGGGGGGTCCTGGAAGGATTATGCTTTTACCTTCTTCCAGTGCAGCAATTGTTCTCATGCATCTTTCCTCTAGAGTCAGGAAGAACGAGATTTCCGATTGCAAGGCATGCAGAAAGTTATGAGGTGTTGCTGTCATTGGTGTAACCTTGGATAGTTTGTCCGGTCTTGGTGTATTCATGGCTGCAAGTGAAACCACAACTCAAGTGATTTCACGGTTTTCGACTTCCTTTTCGTAGACTGAAATTTCTTGGAGCTCCACATCGCTACTACGGCGATGTGAGTTTCTAGTATGATCCAAATGATGATCATTACTTGTGTCCGATTGCAACAGCGGGTTCATTACTACGTTATTGCCATGGGCACCTCCTCTTTCACAATTTACATTCCCTGGAATCTGGTTCAGGTAGAAAGGACTTCAAGTTTTGAATGAAGCCATGAGATCGACACACTTTGGATACATGCTTTGCTGGTATGTGTTTAGATTTCTTTATTTGTACACATTTGTTGTTTCAGGCTATTTGCTTCTTGGTTTTCTGAGAGTAGAACATTTTGTAATTGTTGTTATTGTTGTCCTAATCAGCTGTTGACGTGTCTTTACTCAAGTCAATAACTGTAGTTGGCAGACAAGGGGTCAGGGAGCTCGTAGGTAGAACTTGCTTGGCGGCAGTGGTTCATCAGGTGCACTTGATAGACAAGATGATAGGGAGCTTGTAGGTAAAACTTCCTTGTCGGTAGAATGTTCTTTAGGTACAACATTGTTAGCCGACGTCACCAACACAGTTGTAAGATGAGTTGCTATTGCTAATTCTGTTGGGTGAACATAGTCTACAGTTGAGGTCATAATAGCTTCTAGCAACTTTGATATACCTATAACCTCACCATTGAAGATGTTGGGTTTGTTGTTGTTGCCAGTGTCATTAAGATGTTATTGTCTAGTTATGACCACTAGGTTAAGAGGGGCTCTTTTTATCGATTCTTTGCCCCATTTCAGGATCTCTTTCGCTACATCTAATTGGACTTTCTTATTGGCACCAATTTCTACTTGCAGAAGGCGGGAGGAGCGTGTTAAATGGAGAGGGAGAGTTAATGGGAGGGACTCGAGTGTTTATGTGTGATATATGATTGTCTGCTTTGGACAGGGTCATCGTTGTTTCACTCTCGGACACCGACATTGCTCTAACTTGTAGGTAAGAACTCTTTATTTCTCCATACCTGCAATGCATACAAGCTTGACTTCGGGTTTGGCTGAGTGGTAGTCACGTTGGCTTTGGGATCCATCTGCAAATCCTCACATCTCCTTGAGTCACCCAATGGTATGCAGAACGTTGGTGTAAATCCAGACGCAGTATCAGGAGTGCTGCCTTCTTTCAAAATTGTGCCCGAATTTGCCTGCCTGCTCCCTCCTCCAGCAGCACTGCAAGCGCTGGGCTCTTGTTGCTTAGAGGGAGGTGGTGCTACAGAGGAACACGTGACCATGTCACGTGATACCATCATCACTTCAAAGGCACCTCTTCGCCACCTTCGCGGCGTAAGCCGTGGTGGCAGAAGGGCTGGTGCTGTTTGGGTGTTCATCGTGTAATGCTCGAAGTGCGGCTAAGTGCAGTTTACGGCATCGAGGCAAGAAGGCTGGAAGGTAACTCTTTAAAGCACACCAAAGTTCGCCTTATTCTTTGTTGTATCAGTGGGTTCTAAGTCCACAGCAGCGGTTCACCGACCCCCACTCTCATCAATGACTTGTGTTTAAGCTTCACTAGGGAACCTTGAACCTCATAAATCTCCTAGCTCTTGCTGTTTTTTGACGGACTAGTTACAATGGTTGGCACCCCGCCTTTGCAAGCCTCTCCATACAGGCTAGCCCGTGAACTCTATCCGAAAGTGGCCATCACTTGCAAAACTGCTTCGTATGAAAACATTTTGCAACACAAAGCGGTACTGGCAGAGGGAGGGGTGGAAGGAGCTAGCCCTGGGGAAGGCAAAGGATTTTATTTGCAACCCCTACAATCCCTGGAGGTTCCCGTAGAAACTGAAATCGCTCCGTCACCTATTGGAGCGGTAGACAGCGAAGATACGGGCCCTGTTAAGGAAACATTAACGTGACAGCCCCCAATGGAAACACCACGGGAGTCTCCCTTACAAACGTCCTCGCAATGCCCTTCCACCATATCGCTAAAGGAACCAAGTTTGGTCTATGAGGCCCAAATGGTATATCAGAGACAAGAAACTCTTCAGATGTGGAACTCTTTGTCTTTGGTACTGACACTCACTCCAAGGTTTATCAGTCACATATGCGAAGGCCAGACCGAGGCTGGAAACCATTTGGAATCTCAACTTTGAACACTCAACTCCTTCCGGATCCTTACAAGGAGCACCAGTTTAATAAGGCAAACATTCAAGTTGATGCGTCTGACTCCCCCTTGCTGCGGCCGACCTCTTACCAAATGGACCACTGGGGTCCACACACCTCTGCACCAGAGCAAAATGGTGCACCACCGCACTTAAAGGGGGGGTCTTTCTCGTCGGTAGGTCACAATCAAATTGGGGGTTACTCCCAAAGACTCCACAAAGGGGTTTTCCCTCAGCAAGCTCCGTTCCCTAGCAAACGCCTAAGAAGACAACCCTCACCCTCGGACGAAGACCTTTTGACGGTCCTGGCTACCACCCAATTGGAGGAACTTCCCAAAAAGGACCCCCAAATTGATTCAGAAATGATAACAGCTTTCGCACTCGTAATGGCTCCCTTTATGAAACTCATTGAGTCACAAAACGATCAGCTCCGGGACCACAAGACTACCATCGCTATGCTGTACTCTAAAATTATTTTTGTAGAAGGCTTTGTTTCTGCAATCCAGTCAAAACTCGATAAGAATTCTGACCAGACAGCTCAAATTCTAAAGAGCATTACTGAGCCGATTATAAAAGAAAAAGAAACAAGGAGGTCTGAAAGGTTAAGTTTACGGACAGGGGGAGTGGGTGGACCCCCAGTGGGATCGGTGAGCCCGGCAAAGACCTTAAACTCACAGCCATCTCTTCCGGCTAAGGGTTCTGATGAAGTTACCAACCCACTAAACCATATGGACAAATCCACAAACACTGACCAAATTCTTTTGGTGATTGCCCCTATAGTGAAGGAGGGGGCACTGCATCCAAAGATGGAAGTTCAACGACCACCATGGCAACAAACACCTTGTCCATTGCTACATTGGAGTCTCTTGAAGTACCTGTAGCAAACAAGAACGCTAAACTGTTTGAACTTTTTAGTAAACCTAAATCGGGTTTATCTCCCCCAGACGGTGGAAAATTACAAGTAAACAAGAAAGGAGACAGAAATTACGGGAAAACCAGGAAAGCTTCATCTCGTGTTAGAGTAGTTACCGGGTTAACCCTACCCAGAAACCTGGAACTACCTACTAAATCGCAGATCCACGAGAGAAGCCTAAAAAAAACAGGTGGATCTACAATCTACTCAACAAAGGAGCCCTCAGATGGGATTAGTTGCCCTTTGGATAACGAGAGGGAGAGCGATAGTGCGGAAATCTCTCTCATAGATCTATCTGTCTATTCAGAAATGAACAATTCATGGGATGAAAAATCGGGATCAAATTCATCAGATACTGAAAGTTGTACTGAAGATGATGACCCACAAACAATCCCCAAGAGGAATTGTGTCGATCTAAAGCGAGAGGTGGCAAACCGCAAGTCCGAAGATTGTGGTGTTCATTTCGGTTGTCCTCAAAAACTCTTCACTGGTAAGCCTCAATGCACCGATAGCTTATTCCATTAAGAAAATTACATGGAAATCTAGAGTACACACGCCGAAGGACGACCAGGCATGTGCTCCGGAACAAGACAGGTTGCACATCCCCACTCCTAGTAGCTCGGTCTATGGAACCCTGGAAGGTAGGAGGAACTCACTGGTCCAAAAATATACAAAGAATGGAAAAAAACAATAGATCTCTCACTGATAAGCCACACGGCTTCAGAAGATCAGTGTCATGGGCAGAAAAACCAGAAAGTGAGATAATATCTGGGCCAATAAATCAAAACGTTGATAAAGGGCCGGAGGCAAGTATTGCTACAGGTCACTACAGAGTGCTACTGGAAAGAACACTAGGCTATGAGGATAACCTGACCATGAATCGGGCTAATGTTATGGGACTCCTGCACTCACTTGACTATCCAGACCAACTAAAATCAAATCAAGGGACATAGACTGGATTGAATTTCACAACGATCAGCGCCATGATAGTGTGATTCTTCACATAGGGGAACGGAAAACCAGACGCTCACTCCTAGAGCTTGGCCCGAAGCTCAACCTTTGTGGGTTTGTGCTTAAGGAGTTGGAGGAGGGTAAGTGCACAAAGTATGATGGTCCTAAAGTCCTGACAACATCAGATACGAAGATCCTCAAAGCCAATTTCAGAACCCAAACAGCGCCCCACAGTGCAGGCGGCGAAGAGGGCCATGGATTATTTAGAAGTTGATGTTAGAGAAGCCTCTGCTCTGACTTTTTCGGACAAACCTGGGTCGAACTCTGAGAACAGCTCAGAGGATTGGAGTTGGCTGGCTGGGTTCTTAGCAGCTAAATCATAATGTTATCAGTCCCCCAGGGTGTCCAACAAAGTTCCTAGTTAAAAGGGAAAAAAATTATGAGTTGGAACACAAGGGGGTTTTCGCATTTGCTTGGGAACCTAGCTGTGGACCTAACTAAATACGACCTATTCTGCCTGCAGGAAACGTGGTTGTGTGACCTCCCACTCCTAGATGGGTTCGAACTACTTCTAAATCCATCAATAAAGGGTCCAAAAGGGAGACCAAGTTCAGGCCTCTTACTGGGGATCAAGCGCACATGCGGCTTAAAGGTGCTCTCATCAACTAACAAGAACCCGTGGATCTAGCTCACCACAGTTCTAACTTCGACCAAAGCTCCAGACCACGTTCAGGGTGGAGACGAATGGCAGTTGCTTGTGTGCGACGTTTACTGGAGACCCACAGCACCCCAAGAGGATAGATTTATGGAAGTTCTCTTAAAAGCTGTAGATGACGCTAGGATCAAGTGTCCCAAACTGGAGATCCTACTTTGTGGCGACTTTAATATGGAATGTTTTGACAAAATGAGGAATAAGATCCGGTTTTTGTCTTTGTTTCACACAAAAAACACCATAAGAGGTATTAACCTTGAGAAAGAACTTATATGTATTCAGATGGTAAATGGAAATCTGTGGGGCGATCAACCGGCTGCCTTAACTTGGAAATGTGCTAACCAATTTAGCATGTTGGATTATATTTTTGTAACAGAGAAACTGATGAGGAAATTAATATCGTTGACAGTGGTCCCTACAACACAGAGTGACCACAACATCCTGGAATTGGAATGTGAGGACTGGGTTAAGTTTCCTGCCTTACCTGCACAACACTTACCGAACTACCATCTTGAATTGGTCCCGGGGGGAAACAGACTCCGTATGGGTAGAAAAGAGGTGGGCCTGGCTCTGGACTCCTTAATGAAGTTAAACTCCGATGACCAGGACCAAAGTACCAACCTTATTGAATACACCAATGTATTAAAGATTTTTCGTACAAAGGAGGCACCTCCTGGAAACCATCAAAATAAGAGGCATGCCTATGATCATCAAGTAGCTGCCAAAAAAAAAGCTGTACAAAGAGCCAGGAGGCATTTCGTAAATTCTAACACACCAGCTGATCTACTCCTGTATAATAAAACTAGAAACAGCTACAGAAACTGGCTTATTCAACACAAACACCAGTTAGCGCAACAAGACAGTGAGAAGATGTTAAAATGAATAACCATCAAAGACATCACTGGCATTTGGAAACTAATTAATGAGATAAGTACGCCCCTGGACTCTAAAATTGTAAATCCCATAGCAACTACAGCTTGGGAGAATCACTTTCGAATCCTATACTCTACGGACAAAGTCTGCGGTCCACAAAAACAACTACTCCAGGTCTATAGTTGTCCCGATTTTCAAGAAGGGTGTTAGATCTGTGCCTGCGAACTATAGACCTATCGCCCTCTTGGATGTTGTGGGAAAAATATTTGCTGCAGTGGTCTTGAAACATCTGAACGATTGGAGTCAGCTGTCAAACCACCTCGATCCCTGGCAATCGGGTTTTCGCAAAGGTATTGGGACGTCTTTAAATGTCCTAATCATCAACATACTGAAATGTATGTTTAAAGAAAAAAAATACAAGACCATATATATTGCGTCCATAGACCTGGAACAGGCGTTCGACTCTGTCGATCGTAGTCTACTGTGGAATAAATTGAGGAAATGGGGTTGTCCAAATAGTCTGAGAGAACCCTTGGAGGCACTACACAGTGGTACAACCCTTGGAATCAGACAGACAGGGTAGCTGCTCTAACAGCGTGGATGCTCAGAACAGCCTGAAACAGGGGTGTCGGCTAGCACCAGCTGTATTCTGCCTCTTTATATCCGACATGCAGGAAGCCTTCGGAGCAGTGAGAAGCTTCCCCCCTAAGATCGCGGGGACCTCCGTGGGAAGGCTGTTGTTCGCAGATGACCTTCTTCTACTAGACCAGACTGTAATAGGTCTGCAGCGACAACTAAAAGCATTAGAGTTATATGTATAGGAAAATGGTCTCAGAATTAATCCAAAGAAATAAAAAATTCTGAGATTAGGTCCACCTACTAGTGGCAAAAATTCAGGTGGTACTTATCGGGGGAAGTTGTACCAGTGGTCTTGTCAATGGTCTACCTTGGAATAACCCTAAATAATAGTATCCAAGATGGCCCGGGCGTTACAAGACTTAGAAGCAAAGTCACGAACCTAGCGTCTCAAGCACTCCTAATTAAGCGACACTATTGTTCGTTTTCCCTTCGCTCACTTATAGATTTCTACAAACTGAAAGTTTCGCCTGTCCTAACCTACGCTGCCGAGGCCAACTTCTTTCTTGCCCCGGGGGTTTGGTCTTTGATGGTTGGGCCCATTTTGGAAAAGAGTGCTGAGTTTACCATCTTCCATTCCCATTGAATGTGTGAGAAAAGAATTAGGACTGACTTCACTTTACATTGCCATGGTTTGGAAATCACTGACCCTCTATCGTAAATGCTTGCATCCCCCAGAAAGAAGTGGTTTCCTGGCCATAAATGAAGCATTGTCCAGTAATCAGATTCCGGCCTTAAACACATGGCAGTTTACTTGCATAGACATTTTGAATAACATTGCCTTAAACACTGACAACCTAATGCAAAATCCGCTCAGGGTAAAGAAGAAACTTTTAGACTAGGATTGGATTGTTACCCTGGATAGGCTTAGTGCTTTACCGTCTATAACCCTGGGTATGGATGAACATTATGTTAGAGGCACCGTGCTTCCATACTTGGACAAATTCCCTTCTCACTCTGAAAGGCAACACTTTCTGAGATTCCGCCTAAATCTCCTCCCTACAAGTGAAGTACTAGGCAGGAGGACTAAAAAGGGAGAGGAACGAATTTTGTTGTGTCGTTGCTGTGGACAAGAGGCAGAAACTATACAGCACTTGGTGATGAACTGTGTTCCACTCTCGGGTCCTAGAGAAAAATGGTTGGCAACACATTTTCAAAAATTATGCACTACATCGTCGCAGGAGAGGTGGTCAATCCTAAAATGGGGAGGAAAAGTATCTCTGACTTTGGCCGTGTTGAACGTTTTGGAAAGATTTTTACTATACTGGATAACTAGTCTTCTGGTTTCTTTTATTACTTTTCCTTCCTATATAGTTGTTGTGATTTTATTTTTTATTTTTTTTAGTTGTTTGTTTTTCTTTTGTGTTTTCTTCTTTTCTATCAATTGTACAGTGCATTTAAAGTTTTTTCTGGAAACTAATTGATGCAATAAAAATAAAAAAAAATAAAAAAAGATGAGTGACCCAAACACTGCAGACTCCACAGACACCACTGACAGCCACTCTCTGCACTCCAGGCTGCTCTGTGTGTGGCTAGGGATTTTATTGCAAGGCTCTTCCTCTAGCACCGCAAACAGGGAGAACAGACTGTCGACCAGTACAACACAGCACTGACACCATTGACAGCACTGACAGCACTGACAGCCACTCTCTGCTGCTCCATGCCGCTGTACAGGTGGCTGGGGGTTTATTGCAAGGTTCCTCCTCTAGCACAGCAAACAGGGAGAACAGACTGTTCAACCAGCACAACACATCACTGACAGCCACTCTGCATTTTCAGCACAATGTCTGTGAAAAGGTAGGTAAGAAGCAACAGTTGCCATTTGGAAAGGGTGTAGATGCCCTGGCTTTTTTTGAGTTTTATTAATTAATGAAATGATGCCGCTAATTCCTTCTCCGAAAGGATAATCTGCTGATCAGCTCCACTTTCCTAAACTACATGCCAAAGTATAGAGTATACCGATACCCTGCTGGATCAGTACCCTGATATGAAGGGCCTGCTCTCCAGTGGCACAGAGAAGGGATAGCCAAGTCACCAAGTTTCTGCAGCACAGGGGCTGAATTTAAGACCTGTATTTGTGTTCCCAAACTCACATTACTATGAGGGTTCCTATCCTGGTGGCATCTTAAACTGTATGTATAAACCATACCTGAGTTTTATGTATGGTCGCTAGTATCTCTCAAAATTATCCAAGCCACATCATGTTGAGATCACACATGTGTGAGCCCTGTGATCCCAGTTCAGCTATGGAAGGGGTATGTGTCTTCCCCCCACCCACGCTGTCTCTGCTGCTCCCAGCAAGACTGTAGCCCTGGGGCTTGCCTCACATTGATCCTTTGTGAGGTCAGGTAACACCCTCTCCTGTGAGACAGGGTGATGTATAAAAAAGGGCCTTTGATAGTATTGACAAGAGAATGGGTGGGGTTAGTGTTGGCAGAGAGAGCTCAACCCAGAAGGAGGAAGGTTTCACCATCTTGTTTTCTCTCTTTAACACTCTTTCTTCCTGTCCCCTCCACCTTCTTTAATACAAATCACTTTGGATGTGATGTCAGAAGGCAACATCCACTTGCCACAATAGTAGTGGTTTTACCCTTAAAGCAGCCTTGCTTTTATCCATCCACTGTAGACATTTGCCTTTCAAAGAAAGGGTCTCCCACTCCTGCTTGAATCATCTCCAGACTTCAACTCGTGAAGAAGATTTTGTTTTCTTCGACCCTGTTTCAAGAGCAGTTCTTTCCAAAGTCGTCCAGTTGTGAGGTGAAGAAAGGTAGTACAAGGCAAGCTCTGTTCCCAAACCATGCTCAGGGTGCTTTGGGGGTCACCTGCTGAAGAAGCACAACCTGCCTCTCTGCCAGCCACATGAGAAACCCAGGAACTCATTGTGCTGACGCACTCCTGCAGGTGTGTGCAAGCCTCCCCTGTGTTTGGGAGCCTGAGAAAGGGCTACTCTTACCCCTGTAGCCCTTGAGTGAGACTTACAGCTCCTGATGTCCAACACAGCCAGGATGTTTGCCATTTCATCCTCAAATGACTGTGCACTGTGATTCAAGCCTGTTTGGCTCTGATAGAGCCAACAGGACCCACCATAGCTGCCCTTGGCAATCGCGGAACTTCGAATCTCCATCCTGCATGTTCACACCTGTTGGGCACCACACGTCACCATCTGAAAGCATGTCATTGCATCGGCTTGGACAAAAAAGCATTGATGCACCTGCAACACTCAAACCGCTGTTCAAACCGCCAGCCTTTTCCACGTTGATTGAGACGATAATTAAACTGACTCTAGTCTCCTTCACGAAACACAACCTTTGAGCATGACTTGCACATTCTGGAATTGCACAGCCACTGTCAATTCTCGACTATTAGGATAATTTTCATAATTGTATGTAATTTTCCCTCCATGTGTCAACCCCCAAACCTTTTGCTGCTGTTTAGACAACATTGACTGACTTTGCCAGAGAAGCACAGCCTTCCTTCAGCTGCACTCCTCTGGGCTTTTGCTCACTTTTTATGGGGAAACTGACATGCCCTTAAGACAGTCAGTACTGGCAGACTTTGTTTCCCTTACTCCTTTCCTCATGTTGCAGCTTTTGTGCAACATGTAAGAATGTAATTTATTAATAATGTGTTACAGTTTATATTTAAACTTTACACATACTGATAAATTATATAAGTTCATCATATTACTTATTACATATTACATATTGTTTCTAATCAGCTAATCAACTAATCAATTATAAGAAATAGAAATAAAAGGAAAAATGTTTAAAATACCATTAAACACAGCATAGTTTGGACTTATTACACTTACAATTCTTCAGATCATTCAAACTTAATAACGATTGCATATATTGAGAATACTAAAACACATATAACAGAGATCATGAACCACTACAGTAATCGATAACCTGCTGTTTAACTAATTCATATAGAGATCTTCAAAGTTCTTTCAATTTCCGACCATACTCTAAAGGTGGCGATCTGCAGCTGCATACTCTGAGTGTTCATGAGGCGTTGCCAGAAGGCAGGTTCCCTTATGAACTCCGTATCATGGACAAAGTTGCCAAAATTTACTAAGTAAGTATCCATCATATTTACACATCTGGAGAGTACATGATAAGCTGTTTCTTTGCATCCTTTATTCTTACAAAGTCTACAATATCTCTCTGTAGAAGTCAATTCATTATGTTTGCTTTTGTTAGTCAGCAGCGGTAGGTTATCAACCCTCAGTAAAAGTAGAAATCGTCTAAGTCTACTAGAGGGACTGAGGGATAGATATGGCTGCATTTGTTTAAATGTATAGAGCATGTGATGAATAAATTTATATTTTGGAAGCTTGTCAAGGTGTGCATAATTTTCAAGCCAGTCCCAAAGTTCGATTTTTTTTGATAGTGCTTTTTTTTGAGGATCAGTAAGTTTCTCTCCACTCATAGTCCAACATATTGTCCTCAGAAGGGCTTCGATCTCCTTTTTCAGATGGCATTTGGTGGAATCCTTTGTACTTTCCATGCTAAATTCTTTTAATAGTCGAGACTCTGGTTGATTAGTCATCTTTAAATACAGTTCTGCTCTCCTTTTCAGGACAATAGACCTCAGTGAGGAAACCCCAACTTCCAATCTTAGCAATGCCATTGGGATAGATTGAGGGAGACCTAGGATTCTTCTCCAGAACTTCCCCTCTATCACTTGCAGCCAGCTTAAATCCATCTGTAATAGCGCTTCCAGTCCATAGACCACCATTGGGGTTAGTACCTGGGTGTAGATTTGACGGATTCCATATAGTGACATTCCGCAGTTCTGCCTTGCAAATTGGCTAATCAATGACATTACTTGTGCTGCCCGATGTTTTCTTGTTTGAATGCAGATGTTATAACCCAACTTGGCCTCTATTTCGACCCCTAGATATTTATATTGTTGGGTATATTTAATTTCTATTTCATGCAAAATTAATCTGGGTCGTGCTATCTTCTTATTTGAAAAAGCCATCACCTGAGTTTTCTCCTGGTTGATGATTAGGTCGTTGTTTGTAGCATATTCCCACAACTTCAGTGCGGACCTCTGTAAGCCACTAAATGTGTGATCCATAATAATCAGATCATCGGCATACGCTAGTACCACGCAGTGGATGGTACCGACAACAGGAGGACAATTATGTTCACTTAAAATGACACCTTGTAGATCATATGTGAACAAATTGTACAAGAATGGGGCCGTCACACAACCCTGCTTGACACCTCGGTTTTGTGGGATCTTCGCTGTGAAGTCCCCCTGATTACTAAGTCTGCAGGCCACTGTGTTGTCCTCATGCAGTAATTTTAGATAGTACAGGAGGATCTCGGGGCAACCTAATAGTTCAAGTTTTGCCCACAGTTTTTCACGACGAACCGAGTCAAAGGCTGCTTTAAAGTCTACAAACAAAGCATACAAAGGTGGGTTTCCTTTCCTCATTGCTTTTGTGCGCAGGGTGTCCAAGATAATAATATTATGGGTTGTTGAATATCCTCTCCGGAAGCCACTTTGAAATGTATTGAATATTTCAGTTTTGGACGCCCATTCTTCTAATTTCTCCAATAGAAGTGCTGCAAATAATTTCCCTGTGCAGTCTAACATCGAAAGTAGTCTGTAATTACAGGGATCTTTCTTGACTCCTTTCTTAAAGATAGGAATTAAATAGGCATGTTGCCATGATTTAGGAATCCTCCCGACTGCTAGTACTTTGCCAAATAATATGCTTACAAATTTAGCCCAAAATTCCGGCTGGCTCCTCAGTACAGCATTTGAAAGACCATTGGGCCCAGGAGCCCTAGATGACTTAAGCTTTTTAATTTTACAAATTAAATGTTCATTTGTTAAATTGAATGGGACGGACCTTGGCGTCATCTTTTCTACCGGCTTACCCACCTCTTCATTGGGGATATTTCGGCACCTAAGGAAGTCAGACCATTCGTTTGCACTTATCGGGTTGATCAGATCCCTACAGCCATTGCCCCTTGCTTGGCCAAGTAAAGACCATATGCTTCTCGGGTTTTTGGAGCATATGATTTGAACCATTGACTGCCATTGCTTAAGTTTTTGCTCAATTCTTTTGGCTTTAATCCACCCTCTGTATTTGTTTTTTAGGGTTCTGCATACTCCATGGTAGTCTCCAAAGGATTTGCTAGTATATTTAGCCTGTCGAATTTCAGCTCTCAACTTGCGTTTGGCATCTCTTATACTTTTGTCGTATGTCACTGACATTTTATCATCTGACGCTATTTGGTTTACTGCAGATGTCGCATGTAAAGAGGAAAAAGTGGTGGCCCATTGTTCCAACTCATTTAAGGAAATGTTTTGGAGCTGGGACAGTATGTTATCGTCCATAGTTTGTACCGAATTTCCAGCCGCGTTAATGTTTTTATCCGACCAGCGTATTCGAGTGCCCGAGTGATTAGATGACATGTCCCCCAGGGGTTTAGTATATGTAGCTGGCACGCCTATATTACACATTAACACGAGAGTAGAGTGGTCGCTCCAATCATTTGTGGTGATCTTTAAATCTCTTACTTTCAGGGCCATCTGAGGGCTCACAAATATATAGTCCAAGGCACTTTTTGCTTTCCTACTATGCCAGGTATAGTTTCCAGGATTGTCGCTTGGGGTTCTACCGTTTATCATCTCCATTTCCCATTCATTAAAAAAAGTCTGCCAGGAGGTACCAATTGGATCTTTAATTTTATGCTTCATATTATTTGTTGGATTCAGCAGGGGATTATTCGTAGAACCAGCTACGCCTGGCATATGGCAATTAAAGTCCCCAGCGATAATTACCGATTTATTAGTCGGATCAATCACCCATGCTGCTAGTAATTCATGAATTGCTTCTTGAATAGGTTCGGTTCCATTTCCATAAGGTGGGTTATATAGATTAATGATGAGTATGTTTTCTTTGCCTCCATCACTTATGCTCTCCATTTCCACTGCAATCACTTTATCGCTGGATAATGTCTCCAGCTGTCTAGATTTAACAGTGTTTCTAATACCTATGATCAGACCTCCATAAGGTCTCCCTCTCCTTCCCTTTCATTTCAAGAGATTGGTAAATTGAATAACCGTTAAGGATAATAGATGTCCTCAACCAGGTCTCTTGTAGACATATACAAGTGTTTTCAGTTAAGAGCTGGAGAGAACCTGTCGAGGCAAATAGATGCTTAAAACCTCTGCAATTCCATGATACAAGTGAGAGAGTTCAATTTGAGTTCGTCAACTTCGGTAATGCTGATATTAGCCAAGTTAACACATTTTGGACATCAGCTATCGCTATCTGATCGCTTTTCACTTTAGGCAGACTTTCGGTAGGTTCTTTTACCACTAAAGGAGTTTTACGTGGCCAATTGGGATCCTCCTGGTCAGGATCGGTATCTACTTCGATGTCGACTTCTCGAAGACTTTCTTTGTAATTGCGTATCAATTGGGCAGAAGAAATAAATTTACAATGGATGGCGGAGACATTGGTATTGGGCACTTGCAGCGGCTCAACAAATTCAAAGTCGTCTGATCTTAGTACTCGTAGTTGTGGGACAGCATGGAATCTAGTCATTAGCTCAGTTCTAGCAAGCCAGCAGTTTTCACTTTGTTGGTACAAATTTTTAATGAGGCATATCCTGTTCTCTTTAGGAAGAATCTCCTTATTCTTAGGGTTGACCACAGGTTCCATATTGCTTTGATCGCTGTCAGCTGGTATGTTACCTTCACCATCTATTACATAAAGCTCCTCTGGCTGTTCTGTATCAGCTATATTAACAGGTACGGGGGTAGTTCCACCATCTATATCGTGGCCCCCTTCGTCATCTGACAGTGCCCAGCTTGTTAAATAGCCAGCTTGCTTCTTCTTGCGTTTGCCCCCACCTGTGATTGGTTTCCTCGGTTTTTTCTTATTCTTCCCTGGTGTCTCGATCTCCATTGCCGGGGGTATCACCTCACCAACCTTCTTTCTCATTGCGGCTCTTTTAGCAAGTCTCCGCTGTTTACGGGAGAGGAATACTTCAAATGTGTTAACTATATTAGGAGACCTTTCCGGGTTTTCCACTGTCTCGGTTACTGTTGGAATTGGGACCGAGCTCACCTCTGAAGGTCTGACAGTAGTTGTTTCTGCAGCAGGGTTTTGTGTATGTATACTTAATGTGGTTTCCAATATACGTCCACACATTTTTAGCAGGATCTTAAGTGCAAATTGTACAGATGCAACTGACGATTGTAATTCAGCCAGGTCTATGGGGCTGGGTGACGTAATACAGCTAGCGTCCTCCTCTCTAAGTTCCAGCTCGGAGTCATTGTGGATTTCTAAATTAGGTGTTGTTGATAATCTCACAAGGCCGGCTTTCAGTGATTGAGTAGCTCCCTCGATTTGATCTCTCGGAGCCGGTTGTAGTGCTTTGATCACCGCAGGTGTCATTGATCTTTGCATAGAGAGGCATAGCTCCAGTAGAGAGTTGTTATCAATATCTCCAAAGCTCTCTTGATCCTGCAGGTCCGTATTATTCGCCTCCCCCTCATCCATAATGGTAGAGTTGTTTTCAGGGTGTGAGTTCACTGGAAAAAAATCTGTTATTGCACCTTTGGTAACCGGTGCTAGCTTTGTTGGCTTCAAATTGTCCATCGCTCTCTCACCTTTCGTTGGGCTAATCCCTATTTTCCGCTGTCGCAGATTGTAGGGTGCTTGGAGCTTCTTCCGTGGAGGCATAGGGTTAATCTGTTTTAAGTCGGTTTTAATATATAAAGCTGTGCTGTCTGGAAATTGATCCACTATAGACGCTATGAGTTCAGCAGCACAATAATAGCTTCAGGGTCACAGTAAATGCGCTTGCCTTTCAGTGCTCGCTATCTCCAAAATTCAGACCCTAATGCTCTTATCTTAAGAGTAAAGTGAGTATAACTTGCAATGTGCAGCTGTAGATCCAAAAAATTAAAAAATAGGGACCTCAGTAGTGCTTTTACCGCCCTACTTAGTCACATAAGTGTCCCCAAACCAGCTCGCCGAGTTCCCTATGGATGTTACAATTGTACTGGCATATATTATGGTGTCAGCGGTCACCTTAATCTAAATATTGCAGTGCAATGTACATTGGATCAACCATGGGGCTGGCCTCCCAGCAAACGGCTTAGCGTGAGGAAAATCACGATACCTGTATGTTAGTCGGCCATGTCCGGGTCTTTGGCCCACCCTGAGATCTGGTTCCTGTGGCAATACCTCTTTTGCTCGCCTCCAGCAGGCTTCCAGCAAGCCCAGATCACTCCGGGTGCCACACACGTTCGACCCCCGGCTACAGCTGTCAGGTGTTGCTGAGGGGTGAGACGTGTCAAATCAGCCAGCCGCAACACAGCAGCTCACACACGGTTCAAACCTCTAACGTAGCCATAAAACTCCAGGTGCCACGGTTGCAATCGTCAGGAGTCAGGGGTTGCGAGTGCTAATCCGTGTCAAGCCAGCCTTCCAGCGAGCTTCCAGCAGAGCCAGAACGCTCCGGGCGCCACGCACGTTCGAGCCCGTTAAAACGTGTCAAGCCAGCCCGCAGTGACACAGCAGCTCACAGCAGCTCACACCCGGCTCGCGGCTCCCTCTCACTCGCAGCTCCGTCGCAGCTCCAGCACTTCGAGCGTCGTAAGTCCGGAAGTCAAGCCGCACCTCTCCAGCGTACGTAGGGGTCACGCTGAGGCCGCTTCCGACTCCGAACAATGATCTTTACAGGCTATCTCTGATTAGGTATCTCTGTAAGAATGTGCAATGTATCTTACCATACAGCACACTTGGGTCTATAGTCATTTTCCTAAGGCCCTAGAAACTCTTGCTGGACTTTTTATGAACTGTGCAGATGTGTCATGGACAGGACTGGTGGCAGCTATCATTTCGCATTCTTTGTAACCCTTTCCTGCCATGTAAACCGTGTTTGTGACAAATAGGTGACCTGGCTCCAAAATGGCCACGCCACGAGGTTCTTTGTCCTGTCCTTTGGCCATCTTGCCCCTTCACCTTCCCCAGGTTGAGTCGACCCCGGTGAGTCCTTATTTGGTCATGCACTTTCCCGCGAATCCAAATACTTTTGTGGGCTTCTGCATGCCTTGTGTGTGTGGCTCCGGGATGTGGGCTGGGACGTCTGGTTCCAATACACATCCTGGGTGCCAGAGAGTATGGAGTGCCATGAATGACTGGGACCACCATGGTCCATGATTGGTCCACGTATGGAGTGTGTTTTTGTGAGCAGATCGCCCATTGGGTGCTCTCCGTTTTGGCGCAAAGGGAACTTTGGATAAGAGGAGGCTGAAAACACCACTACCAGGTCGATTTCCTGAGTTCTCACTGAACAAAGGATAGGATCCAAGTATCCTGCAACACGAAGCTGAGGCGAGGAACCGCTGGTGACCCACTGGAAGGTATGGCACTCTGAGCCTGCTGTTGTCCCGTGGGCCCCCTCTACATCTGGCTGCCCTAGAAGGTCTGCGAAGATGCTTCGACCTATTGGAATAGTGGGACCAACTACTCTCGGCACCTTCATCAAACTCTGCAAGTAAGCTTTCTCGGAAGTGTCCCTGGGCCAACCAGTGGACTGACCAGCATAACCAGTTGCTTTGCTCTGTCAGCGCCACCGTTTTGAGGAGGCCCTCAAAACATGGTATACTGCTAGCTCTGTGTCCACGGCACCCTCACACCAAATTTCATACACTTGGCATTCCCAGATCTGAAGTGAGACGAGTGCACCTGGATCGGAGTAGACGTACAGCCCTGCTGCGGCAACGTCCTTTGCAAGTCCGCTGCATTTGTGACCCTCTTGCCCCTGAAGCCTGCTGCAGTGAAACTGGGTCGATTCATCCACCCGGAGCAGAGAAATCGCCACTGTCCCATTTGGGAATCATCGCTGTATGTCAGGAATTTAAAGGTGCCGAGACGTCCTTTTTGCCGCATTCGAACCTGCAAGCAAAGTGGACTGACCTGCCAAAGTTTGGGTCCATTTGCATAGGGGACCGGTGAGTACTCAATACCCCAACTGGTGGCCCCTAGCACAGGGGCCCATTTTTACACACAAGTGGCCCCTGAGGGCCCCTCTCCTTTCCACTGCTATTGCAAAATAGCGACTCCATTCCAAACTCTCAAACTGCCTCTGCCTTCAAGTGGGGGTCCTTCTTGAATAGTGGGAACTTATTCTGCATAGCCTCACCCACCTTCCCGAGCTGCTAGAGACCCCTGAAGAAACCCTGTTCTGCCCATTAGAACAATCGCGTGCATTTGCAGTGCATGTACTATTGAGCACAAGGCTCCTCTCTTCGTAGGGTTTGGACTGCCTCTTAGGTGAATTGTCGATATCGAACTGGGCCTAAAGATTATCTGCACTGCCTGTTTCCTTCCCATCTAGGGTGTCGACATATTTTGTGCATTTAACCCTTTAGACCCCAATAGTCTTGTATATACATTGTATTGATAGTGTTGTGTTGGTTTACTTAGTGTTACTGTGATTCTTTTGCTATGGTCTATGTTACAAAGGCCTTGTTATAAATGTGTCTATATTTTTGATGTAGCACCTGTTTGGAGTTTTTTGTAAGTGTCCTTGCTTTGTGTGCTCATTAAGGTCCTTCAGTCACCCTCACCCCTCTTGAGACCTAGTCTTGACCGCCTGCCATAGCTACCCTGATTGGTCTGGCTTGTCCAGAGGTTACCCTATTCCAAGAAACTAGGCTTGCCTTCTGAACCTCTGCCCTCCAGGACAGAGTCCAGAAATCCATCTTAACAAATTGGTGTACAGCGGTGGGATAGGGCTGAAGGTATCCAGTGTTGTATACTAGTGAAGGCATTTTGAGTTATTCCTGCCAGGACACATAGTGAATTGTTGTAGTATGACTGAAAAAGGTCATAGTCCTATCTAACAATATGGAAACAAGTACCTTGTTAACTTTAAATGCTTCTAAATCTGAAACATTGAGAAAGATGTGTGCTGAGAGAGGTATCTCTGCTCAAGGCACAAAAATGGAAATGCTCCAAAGAATCATAGACTGGCAAGAAGCTCAGCTTAGTGCCATAGCTTCTGATGACAGTGCAGAAGGAGGTGGGGCTGCTCTCACTGGCAGAACTGGAAGTTCTGATCTTTGGACCTTTCAGAGAGTACAAAAAGAAAGAAGGTGGCACTTGGGTATCTTATGTAACTGAATCCTTAACGTACTAGACTGGCTGGGTTGAAGGTTATAAGCTCTCTACCTTTGAAGGTATGATATGTCTTGTCATGCTGGAACATGTCTTGTCATGCTGGAACATATTTTTGCATCCTCTTCCCCTGAGCTTTAGCAGCACTTGGCAGATTCAAAGGAGATAGATCCTAAGAAATAATTTGCCATAGCAGCAGATTTGTGGGTGTCACATAGAGTGTCCCATAAGGACAAGACTCATCCTTTTAAGCAGTAGGAGGGGAAAAAGTCCAAAGATAAGGTGGAACTGGAAGTTCTGCCGCTGCACTGATTCATAGAGACCATGAGGATTTGCATGTAATGTCTAATGTTTCCTCTGCCAGTGCTGAAGGTGAGGCCATGCTTGAATTCAAGAAAAAGAACTGCTGTTTAGGCAGAAGGAGCTTGAATTTAACATGGCCAAACCGAAGATAGAGCAGGCAGAAAAACAGAAAGACAGGGATCACCAGTTGGAACTGGCCAAGCTTCAGGTTGCCAATTGATCCAAGGGTCCTGGACATGGGTCTGGGTCCTCCTCCTTAAGCAGCACTTGGCAGATTCAAAGGAGATAGATCCTAAGAAATAATTTGCCATAGCAGCAGATTTGTGGGTGTCACATAGAGTGTCCCATAAGGACAAGACTCATCCTTTTAAGCAGTAGGAGGGGAAAAAGTCCAAAGATAAGGTGGAACTGGAAGTTCTGCCGCTGCACTGATTCATAGAGACCATGAGGATTTGCATGTAATGTCTAATGTTTCCTCTGCCAGTGCTGAAGGTGAGGCCATGCTTGAATTCAAGAAAAAGAACTGCTGTTTAGGCAGAAGGAGCTTGAATTTAACATGGCCAAACTGAAGATAGAGCAGGCAGAAAAACAGAAAGACAGGGATCACCAGTTGGAACTGGCCAAGCTTCAGGTTGCCAATTGATCCAAGGGTCCTGGACATGGGTCTGGGTCCTCCTCTCATACAAGGTTTCCTAAGGATCTGCCCAGTGTGTATGAGGAAAAGAATGACATTATGGACTGGCTGAATACATTTAAGTATGCATGTGAAGTTCTACAAGTTGACAATGCTGATAAAATTGCCTGGTTACTTAGCAGTATGCCCCATTCTGGCTGGAGTGCCATTATGGAAATGTCAAAAGCTGAGAGAGCGGATTTTGCAATGTTGAAGCAAACTCTCATCTTAAAGTTAAGAAAGACTCCTGCCCAATACTTAAAAAGATTCAGAGAGTACAAAAAGAAAGAAGGTGGCACTTGGGTATCTTATGTAACTGAATCCTTAACGTACTAGACTGGCTGGGTTGAAGGTTATAAGCTCTCTACCTTTGAAGGTATGATATGTCTTGTCATGCTGGAACATGTCTTGTCATGCTGGAACATATTTTTGCATCCTCTTCCCCTGAGCTTAAGCAGCACTTGGCAGATTCAAAGGAGATAGATCCTAAGAAATAATTTGCCATAGCAGCAGATTTGTGGGTGTCACATAGAGTGTCCCATAAGGACAAGACTCATCCTTTTAAGCAGTAGGAGGGGAAAAAGTCCAAAGATAAGGTGGGTGGGGAATCTGATAAAACGTCCTCCCAGAAGGGCCACAAAAGGAAAATAAGGGTAAGACACAAGAGAACTCACAGGGGAGTTGAGGTCAGCCTCCAAAACAGAACTCTGTTTATAGTAAGCCTCCCTTTGTAAGCAGACCCAGTAGATCTTGTTTTGCTTGTGGAGCATCTGACCATGAGAAGGGGGATCCCAGATGTAAGGTCAAAACCTTGGGGGTCCACTCTGCTAATCTGGCCTTCTCCTCCTATGAGGAAGAAGAGATTACAGGGGCATCCTTCTCCTCAGACTCCTTCTCCAGTGCGGTAGAAGCTGAAGTAGTTTTAGTTTCCCTGGGTTCCTGGGAGCCTAAGGTCTCAGAGGCTTATGCTAGGATTCCAGATAATACCAAGCACTACTTTAAAGACAGTGTGATGATCAATGGCGTAGATACTCCAGCTCTTAGGGATAGTGGGTGTAGTCGAACTGTAGTGGATTCTACCTTGGTAGATCCAGAGGAAGTTTCCAGAGCTCCTCTGGTACCCACTAAGTTGGCTGATGGCCCACCTCTCATGTTCCCAGTAATACCTGTATCTCTTAGTATCAATGGTACAGCAGTCAGAATTCCAGTGAGCATACAGAGGTGTGTCCCAGGAAAAGTCTTGCTGGGAAATTATCTCAGAGCTTTAGGGCTTGTGGGAGATACAGTTGAAACACCCTGCACAGGGTCTCAAAAAGGGCAGCACTGGCCCAGACCACTGCAATTCCCCAGCCAAAGGGGAAACCCAAGGCTAAAGGAGTCAGAAAATCCAAATGAGGGAAAGAGAACATTCCCCCTAACACACCTACCACTGAGGTGGAGGTAGTTGGTCAATCACCAGGACCTGATGAGGAGGTGGTGATACTTGAAGTGATTGACCCACATGACCATCCTGAACTAAATAATGTGTTAGTAGAAGGTGGTCCTGACAGGGAAGAATTTAGTAAGGGCCAACGTGAGTGCCCATCTCTGGAAGGTCTAAGGAGACAGGCCTGCTCCCAGCTTGAGACTGAACTTCCTGGGAAGCACAGGATTTATTGCGAAGGTGGGCTCCTGTATAGTGAGCCTAAAGAGTCTACAGAAGGAGACGATAGGAGGTTGGTGGTTCCCTTTGCTATAAGACCCTTCCACCAGCAGCTGGTGCATGAAGTGCCCCTTGCTGGTCACCTTGGAATCAAGATAACCAAGCAAAGGATATCCATGCACTTCTACTGGCTCAAAATGGGGGTGCAAGTAGAAAGTCACTGCACAAGTTGTGCCTCCTGCCAGTTATCTGGTAGAGTGGCTCAACAATCCAAGCTACATTGGTAACATTCCCAGTTGTGGGGGTACCATTTGAGAGGGTAGGGATTGACATTGTTGGTCCCCTTGACCCCCAAACATCCTCAGGCAATAGGTTTATCCTGGTGCTGGTTGACCATGGCACCAGGTATCCTGAGGCCATCCCATTAAAAACTGTGACTGCCAAGTCCGTTGCAAAAGTTTTTCTTGGCATATTTACTAGGGTTGGCTTCCCTAAAGAAGTTGTGTCTGACAGAGGCAGCAACTTTATGTCGAAGTATATGCAGGCCATGCGGAAGGAATGTGGTGTCACCTATAAGTTTTCATCTGCATACCACCCACAGACCAATGGTCTGGTTCAAAGTTTTAACAGGACTGTGAAAAGCATGATTGGGGCTCTGGAAGAATCTCAAAGAAGAAAATGGGATCTTCTGCTACCATGCTTATTGTTTGCCTACAGAGAAGTACCACAAGAGGGTGTTGGCTTCAGCCCCTTTGAACTTCTGTTTGGTCACCATGTAAGGGGAGCCTTAGCCATAGTCAAGGAGGGATGGGAGATGCCCATTCCCCCATTACTACCAACATAGTGGACTATGTGCTAGGGCTCAGAAAAAGGATTGTACTCCTGATGGGTCTGGCTAGTGAAAAGTTGAAGGCAGGGCAAGCTCTGCTAAAATATTGGTATGACCAGAAAGCTTCCCTCATTAATTTCACACCTGGTCAGCAAGTCCTGATCATGAATCCTATAAGGCCCAGAGTTTTACAGGACAAATGGTCAGGCCCTTAAACAGTGGGGGAGTCACTGGGTGAGGTGAGCGGACCTTGGAAGGGCTGGTCAGGCTCCAAAAGTGTTCCATGTAAATAGACTGAAGGCTTTCATCCCAAGAGTTGAAATTGCTGCACTGCTGTTGGCTTCAGATGTTGAGGAAGAGGAGTCAGAACCTCTCCCTGAACTTTTCCAAAGCAGTTCTTCAGACAGCTCTATCGGGGGTGTTCAAGTGGCCCCTCACCTGACTTCTGATCAACAGGCTGAGGTGAAAAGTTTGCTTAGGCAATTTTCCCCCTTGTTTTCACAGTCCCCTGGTTTGACACCTTGATGCAAACATAGCATTGACAAAGGAGACAGTGTACCTACCAAAAGTAGGGGATACAGAATGTCGGACAAAGTAAGGTCTTACATTAAGACAGAGGTCAACAAAATTTTGGATCTTGGGTTGATTGAACCCTCCACTAGTCCTTGGTTCAGCCCTGTGGTTTTGGTGCCAAAGGCAGGTACTTCTGAATTGAGCTTCTGCATGGATTAAAGGGCTCTGAATGCTGTCACCAAGACAGATGCACACCCCTTGCATAGAACAGATGAGCTGGTGGATACTTTGGGTGCCTCCAAGTACCTCAGCACGTTTGACCTCACTGCAGGTATGGCAAATAGCCCTTGCAGAACATGCCAAGGAGAAGACAGCTTTCCCAACACCAGAGGGTCTTTACCAGTTCAGGGTAATGCCTTTTGGTTTGAAGAATGCCCCTGCCACTTTCCAGAGGCTTGTGAATCATGTGTTGAATGGGTTGGATGAATTCTGTCTTGCATAGCTGGATGATATAGCAGTTTGCACTGCCACCTGGGAAGACCATGTGAAACACCTTGGGATTGTGTTACAGGCTCTTCAGAAGGCCCACTTGACCATAAAGGCCAGTCATTGCCAGATTGGTCAAGGATCAGTAGTCTCCCTTAGACATGAAGTAGGTTGAGGGAGGATACAGCCTCTACCCAGTAAAGTACAAGCAGTACAAGACCGGCCTACCCCGACTACAAAGACCCAAGTGAGAGCCCTTGTGGAACTCACTGGGTACTACAGAAATTTCATGGCAGACTATGGTACCATAGCTGCCCCTCTGACTGCTCTCACCACTCCAAAGAAACCCAAGAAGTAACTTGGTTTGAAGAGTGTGAGAAGGCCTTCAATGGCTTAAAAGACACCTTGTGCCAGGCCCCTGTTTTCAGGCCCCCTAATTACCAAAGACCTTTTATTGTGCAGACAGATGCCTCTGAAACTGGGATAGGAGCTGTACTATCACAGGTAGATGAGAAGGGTAAGGAACACCCTATTGGCTTCATTAGCCACCAGCTTAAGGACAGAGAGTTCAGATGGTCCACAGTAGAGAAATAATGTTTCTCTGTTGTGTGGGCCCTAAGGAAGCTGAGGCCCTACCTCTATGGGACCCACTTCACTGTGCAAACTGACCATAAGCCCTTAAAGTGGCTAACGAACATGAAGGGAGATAACACAAAGTTGCTTAGGTGGTCCATAAGTCTGCAAGGCTTTGACTTCACTATTGAGCATATGCCAGGTGTCCAACATAGCAATGCTGATGGGTTGTCCAGAATGTTTAACCAACCTGAACAAGAAACTCATCCAAGGGTGGATTAGTTCCCCCTGTCCTTAGTCTGTGAGGGGCCAGTGTTAGGAAAGATTTCATAATTGTATGTAATTTTGCCTCCATGTGTCAACCCCCAAACATTTTGCTGCTGTTTAGACACCATTGACTGACTTTGCCAGAGAAGCACAGCCTTCAGTTGCACTTCTCTGGGCTTTCGCTAACTTTTTTATGGGGAAACTGACATGCCCTTAAGACAGTCAGTACTGGGAGACTTTGTTTCCCTTAGTCCTTTCCTCATGTTGCAGCTTTTGTGCAACATGTAACAAGTGTGCAATGTATTTTACCATACAGCACACTTGGGTCTATAGTCATTTTCCTAAGGCCCTAGAAACTCTTGCTGGACTTTTTATGAACTGTGCAGATGTGTCATGGTCAGGAATGGCGGCAGCTATCATTTTGCATCCTTTTTAACCCTTTCCTGTCATGTTAACTGTGTTAACTGCGTTTGGCACAAATATGTGGCCTGGCTCCAAAATCGTCATGCCACGAGGTTCTTTGCCTGTCCTTTGGCTATCTTGCTGTCATGATGCCTACCTCCAAGGAGCCAGGTCTGACCCAGCAACCCCAGAGGCAGGCATCATTTCCCCCAGAGGAGTGCCAGCGGGCCCAAGCTGGGGCCCTTTGGACACAGTCCTGGCGCCTTAGGCGCCAGGCTCATGTTGGACCTCTGTCCTGGCGCCTTAGGCGCCAGGCTCATAAAGCTAGACATGTGTTCAAGTGTTTTAATGTGCACTTACCTGATGCAGACCATGCTGCCACATCCAGGCCCTCTTGAGGCCTGAATAGGAACTACTTTACCTGTGGGACTACTTTCCACCCGGGTGTGGTCGGGGAAGGATACATACCTGATCGGAGGAAGGATACACACTTGGAACTTCTTCCAAAGCTATTTAAACCACACCCGATCAGCAACTCATGCTTCGCGTTGTTCTGCTCCTCGCAGCTGGACGCTCACCGTGTCAGCTCCTGCATCTGGACTTCAGCCACGCCTGTCAGCATCCTGGGTCACCTGCAAAGGGAGACAAGAGACCTACCAGCTAATCTGCACAACGGAGACATCACCGACGATCCTGAAAGGGAAGACATCATTTTTAAAAGCATTTCGTTACGATCGCTGCAGCGCTGCATTTCACTCACCTTTCCTGGGTTCCTCCATCTTCAGCAGCAATCATCCGGATACACAGCCACTTCCCAGAGCCTAGAGAAAAAGACAAGAATAAGAGGTGAGAGAAGGAAGGGAATAGGAAAAGCTCAGTTTCCTTCTAAGACTTACCTGTTGGGTCATTCCCATTTCATTTCGGGTCTTGCTGCTTACAAGCATTTTCCGGACCCCGGCCCCTATGGGGAAAAAAGACAAAGACATTAGATGAGCGAATGCAAAAACATTACCTGAGCGCTCATCTAGGACTTACCAGATCTTTACTGGAACTGCACGTTTCACTTCGGGTCGGCGCCATATCTCCGGCATTCCGAACCCCGGCCCCTATGGGGAAAAGACATCAACATTAGCGCTTTGTTGCAAGAAGTCTCCAAAGGAATCTTCATTCATCACCTGAAAAAAGACAATGAACATTATTATTTAAAGCTTGAACTTTTGAACTTGCAACAGAACTTTTACAGCGCCTTACCAGTATAATCAAACTTACCTAAACTCCCATCCAACCTCAATCCAGTGAAGTAACTGGGTTCAACGCGCCCCTGCGTCAGAAGCAGGATGGAGAGCTCGTCCTTTCAGACCCTAAGGTGAGACTTCACGGGGAATCGTGGAAGGGTATCGTGGAGGGTTGGAAGAGAGTGGGAGGCTTGAGCATAACTCAGTCAGTAGGTAATACTCCCTTTTCACGCACAGGGGAATATTCCTGCGAGCCGGAGAAGCCAGAGTAGAGGGCCCTTCCTGTCCATCTTCAGAGTCCTGCGCTTCACCATTGAAGAAGCATCAGCACTCAAAGCCAGACCTGCGCCTCCGTGGGAATCAGGTGAGCGTTACACTTGCCCCTTCACCTTCCCCAGGTCGAGTAGACCCTGGTCAGTCCTTATTTGGTCATGCACTTTCCCGTGAATCCCAATAGTTTTGCGGGCTTCTGCATGCCTTGTGTGTGGCTCCAGGATGTGGGCTGGAATGTCTGGTTCCAATACATATCCTGGGTGCCAGAGAGTCTGGAGTGCCATGAATGACTGGGACAACCATGGTCCATGATTGGTCCACGTACAGAGTTTGTGTTTGTGAACAGATCTCCCATTGGGTCCTCTCCGTTTTGGCGCGAAGGGAACTTTGGATAAGAGGAGGCTGAAAACACCACTACCATGTCGATTTCCTGAGTTCTCACTGAAAAAAGGATAGGATCCAAGTATCCTGCAACACGAAGCCGAGTCGAGGAACTGATGGTGACCCACTGGAAGGTTTGGCACCCTGAGCCTGCTGTCGTCCCGTGGGACCCCTCTGCATCTGGTCCTCCTAGAAGCTCTGGGACGACGCTTCGACCCATTGGAATAGTGGGACCAACTATTCTCGCTACCTTCATCAAACTCTGCAAGTAAGCTTTCTCAGAAGGGTCCCTGGGCCAACCAGGTCTGAAGTGAGACGAGTGCGCCAGGACCGCAGTAGACGTGGTTACCCTGCTGCAGCAACGTCCTTTGCAAGTCCACTGCATTTGTGACTCTCTTGCCCCTGAAACCTGCTGCAGTGAAACTGGGTTGATTCATCCACCCTGAGCAGAGAAATCGCCACTCTCCCGTTTGTGAATCATTGCTGTATCTCAGGAACTAAAAGGTGCTGAGACGTCCTTTTTGCCGCATTCAAACCTACAAGCGAAGTGGACTGACCTGCCAAAGTTTGTGTCTGCTTGTGTCGGGGACCGGTGAGTACTCAATACCCCAACCAGTGGCCCCTAGCGCAAGGGCCCATTTTTACGTGTGAGTGGCCCCTGAGGGCCCCTCTCCTTTCCACTACTATTGCAAAATAGCGACTCCATCCCGAACTCTCAAACTGCCTCGGCCTTCAAGTGGAGGTCCTTCTTGAATAGTGGAAACTTTTTCTGCATCACCTCACCCACCTTCCCGAGCTGCTAGAGACCCCTGAAGAGACCCTGTTCTGCCAATTGGAACAACCGCGTGCGTTTGCAGTGCATGTACTATTTAGCACAAGTCTCCTCTCTTCGTAGGGTTTGGACTGCATCTTAGTTAGGTGAATTGTCGATGTCGAGCTGGGCCTAAAGATCATCTGCCCTGCCTGTTTCCTTCCCATCTAGGTTGTCGACTTATTTCATGCATTTAACCCTTTAGACCCCAATGGTCTTGTACATACATTGTATTGATAGTGTTGTGTTGGTTTACTTAGTGTTACTGTGATTCTTTTGCTATGGTCTATTTTACAAAGGCCTTGTAATAAATGTGTCTATATTTTTGATATAACACCTGTCTGGAGAAATTTGTAAGTGTCCTTGATTCATGTGCTCATTGAGGTACTTCAGTCACCCTGACCCCTCCTCAGACCTAGTCTTGAGCGCCTGCCATAGCTACCCTGATTGGTCTGGCTTGTCCAGTGGTTACCCTGTTCCAAGAAACTAGGCTGGCCTTCTGAACCTCTTCCCTCCAGGACAGAATCCAGAAATCCATCTTAACATCGACCATCAAAACAAACCTAGTTCGAGTAATGCTTCGACCACAGCATTCTTCAGTTCGACCACGCCTCAACATCTGCTTGCTACTGGACTAGTGCGACTGTCACTTTTTAAACAGATTCGAACTGCTGAACAGCACAGAAAAGCCTGCTTCGCCATTGCTGAATCTCCAAGAATCTGCAGACATATTATTGCCTGCTAACTGCCCCCCTATTCCATTTTGGGCCTTATGGATTGGCCAGGTCACTTTAATCCCCTTTGCAACTCAAGAACATATAATTTTTGAGCATTGTGGATTTTATAGCCTTTTTTCCCCTGCCCCATTACCCAGATTAGATTGATGCCTCTTGCTATCTTGCAAATTATGTGTTCTTTCTACATGGGTGTGCTTTTGTAGTGTTTTTTTTTGTTTTGTTATTATTTGCATATGGTGTGTTTAATTAAGGCATATATATTTTTATAGTGCCTTGATATGATTCAATAGGTTATTTATAACACGCTTAATACCCAGAGGTTTCTAAGCCCGGATCCGGGGATTGAACCTGTGTTGCTCCGTGTCGAGCCTTCATTGGACATTCCTTTATTTTAGACTGTTGTATTGTGCTGTTTGGATTTCAAATTCACACCCTCCTGAGAGTATAGCCTCCCCTCAGCCCACGTTACCACAAAGGGTGAAGGAGTTATATCTCTTAATTGTGACAATTTTACCTTTACGATTGGGTTCACTCTTGGTTCGCAAAAAGTGTGAGAGCTGAGTAGACACTTTACCCTCTACTCATTCTTGCACTCCTGCATAACAGAAGTCATTTTGCTGTATCACAAAACTGGCCTTATGGGTAACTAAACTCTCTCTAAAAAATAAATCAATTTGCCACATCACCTCTGTCTTCTAGGGCAGCTGGTGACAGGATAACCACGGTATGCAAGTAGGGTCGTTTCGCCCTCTGGCGATAGCTATGCCTGTCTTACATCTGCTTTTTTTGTTACTCTTGCATAGGACTGTGATTTCATCAGGGCCATTTATTTTACAGTGGCACTTCTTACCAAGTTATCAACATCTTAGATGTTTTCAATGTCACTTCCTGTGATGTCATTGTGAGCTTGAAGGGTATGTTATGTCACTTACACGTCAATAGTTTTTGCGAAATTGGATCAATGAGTGGAAGTAGAGTGACCATATGTGTCCATACATGTATTGCTGGATTTTCAATTTTACAAACCTGGATAATATGATACTTGGTAAAGTCAAACAAGACTACAATTCCATGTGTGATTTAGGTTGTACATTGAAAGACCATGGCTAGAAAAACGATGCCTCAGTGACGCTCCAAACCATCTCTCCCTACACGGAACGCATCTTGCCAGTCTGTGAATCTGCCTAATTCCCGACCTACACTGAAACATGGTTCCCATTGACATAATGTCTATCCCTTCTGTGTGTATTTCAAAATTGATTTCCAGGCCCACCTCTTTTTCTCCGGATGGATCATCATCAAACCCTAAACTCATCCTGCTCCTCAGTGTGAGTAATGTCAATGACATAAGCTATACCGGGCAGCTCTGGGGGAACATGTCTTGGCACTTAGTAGACAGTCGTGTTAAATTGCACTGCCTTGTAACCTGGACTGTTCTATACATCAGCCCACCTCGCTGTGTTACTCTCCAATTCTGGCGGCTGAGACCAAGTTTGCTTGCAAGACGAAAGAACAAGGAAACAAGCATTCCCTTGTTATTTGTTGTTATTCCCCACCCTATTGGGAAAAAAAACATGGTTTCAAGTAGAAGAGCTCCGGCAATCCCTCCGTTCGGTAAAGGGTCACTTAGGAATACTTAGGAGACATCACAAATGCCTAGCTAACACCTCGGGTGAACCATCCCCTCAGCTACACTTCAGCCCCCTCCCCCACACTAGACCTTGCAGGTATACCCTTTTGTAACCCGTCTTGTTCATTGCTTGCACTTCTGTGAGCGGCTATTCAGTGCTCCATATCACTGCCAGAAGGAAGGGCAAAATACACTGGGTAGGCATTCAACTGAAATAGGCACACAGAGTTAGCAGCTCAACTCTTGGCAAACACATTCTCCACGTGTTCCCTGGCTGTGGAAGTACTGGTTGCTCCTACGATGGTAAAACTAGGGCTGTGCCCCCCCCTCAGCCTTTATAGGAATATCTAGTTCTGTATTTGGTCTGTTTTCAAGCCCCTATAAACCACCAGTCCTATACTTTTCATGCCCTGATTTAAACCTCTCCTTTCCATGGTGTGATATAACCAACTCTGGAGAAATTTGGCTTAAGGCCGCCCAAATCATATCATGTCCTCTACATCCTCCCAATTCTAACCTGGTATATTTCTCTCTTTGCTTGTGATATCTCCAGCTTCAAGTATTTTGATTCCTCCTCTGAACTAAAAATCCTCTGCTTTTCCTGTCCTGGTGCACACTTCTCTTTTTCACAGTGTGGCATAAGGAAATCGGACTAATATTCGTTTAAGGCCGTCCAAGTCACATGCTCTGCTTCCTCCCAATTCTAGCCTGGCAGATGTCTTTCTTTGCTAAGAATATCTCCAGATCCACATGTTTGCCTTCCCCTCTATCTTGAAGCGTCAGAATGCAGATAAGGGAGTTTCGTGGCAGGTGGGTACCTGCTGGGAGTAGAGGCGTGAGTCTAAGTAAACCCTCTGCCGGGTAAGGACCGGAAAAAGTGGCCCAATTAAGACATAGATAGCCTTCCTGCGCTGGGCCAGGTATGACACTCTAAAAATAACTTTTCCAGGCAAGACATTGACATACAAATGGCTCTTCCATACAAAATGCCAAAAAAAACGATTTTATAACTGACTGAATTATAGTTGAAAACTACAATATAAATAGAAATTTAATTTAGAAGTCAAATCTCCCCAAACTAATTTGGCATTTAAGTGTTTCATAAAAATTAAATATGCCTTTAATTTTGGTATATTTTGCAGCTTCCACGAGGAAAATCCGAAATAATTATTTAAGCATTTTATTAGGTGTTTATTTGATATAGGGTGGGTAGATAATGACTGTGTCCTTATGCTCCCCCCTTCTAGCAGAACATGCCAGAAGAAAGATACCTAGGTAGGAACTAAGGACATTTTGCCCAGTATACTTTTATTAAAAACAAGATCCCCCATGGGATAGATGCACCTAAGGGTGATGGGTGTAGACCACATAAACCAAAGCATATCGGGCTGCGGCAAATTTGCAGACCTCGCCCCGAATTAGAGGCCGACCTGCAGTTATGAAAGATCAAAGGGAATCTGCATTTGCAAAATGGCGGATGGAATGCTTTAAGATGCACACCTGCAGTCTGCTGATCCCATGATTGTCTTGCTTACCCGTTCACCCCTATAACTTTGTCTTGGGGTTTGAACACCTTAGTTTTGCGTGCCAAGTTTTCAATTGATGAGTGACGTAGCAATGCTTCCTCCAGAACTTGGAATGAGTGCAGATTTGATATTTGCAGGAATAACAATAGGCAATGGCCTGTAATTGCCATGGCATAGATCCAGCACTGTCTGAGGTGATTTACATGGATCAAAGTGGATGTAGATGTAATTGCCATGGCAATCCCACCTGCTGGGTTTAATACCCAATGATAATTACAAATGTTAATGGATGAAATAAAGTGTATGTTGGATACTTGTTTTGCTAAAGGTGCATGATTAGAGCCCGCTTTTCATTGGCACTGCTTTGTCAGGCAATGTTTTAATTGCACATTGGCACAGTCCCCCTCTTACCTCCTTATTGCAGTGTGCACTGGTCCGTCCCTATGCATTCATTCTGGTGTGTATGTCTGCCGGGGCGATCATCTGGAGTGCGTCTTTACTGGTGTTTTGAAACTGCCCTTCTGTCGGAGGTCAGCCTTCCCAGCAATCTCAATGTCAATGAAAAAATGATGAGTGATGATACTGCTCTTCCCCATTAGATGTCGCTAGCACAATAAATCACGCCGTCACTTTAAGGTATTTGGAGTTAGGTTATTTGTCCATGCGATAATCGGAGCATGTAAATATAGAGAACACATTTTATGTTTTCAAAATATTGTTATATTAAGTGTTAATATTGGAATAATTTAGTAAAATGTATGAATAGATAAGAATCATATATTTCAACCTGCCCTGACCTATTTTGATTTGATTTAATTTGTATATTTGAATGTTTTTTTTTTTTTTAATTTGTGTTTATCAAATTTCTTTGATTTTACAAAAAGCTGCTCGGTCTGTGCAGGAAAGATCTTTGTCTTTTGTGTTGGGAGTGAGTTACTCTGCGAGTAAAAACGTTTGATTTACAGATGCTTGGAGGTTATCTTCTTTGAGGCATTTTGCCAAGGATAAGTCTATGATCTTTGCTGCTGCAATCGTCCAAGATGTTTTGTTTCCACTTATGAGTCAGTTCCACCAGACTTCTTCTTCTCGTAAAACAGAGGGCTTTAGTAGCGGGAGTAAAAAGGTTTGCCTTAGGTCGATTGTTTTTGTGCAGGATATTAAAAGATGGCGTATTGTTTCGGTTTGTGTGGGATCTTTGCACAGTCTGCAAGTACACACATTGGACAGACCTCTCAATGCTCTAATTTCATTTGTTGGTAAGAGGTTTAGTCGTGCCCTTAAAAACAGTTGTCTTGTTGTTTTGTCAGGAAATCTTCTCACGATTAGTGGGTGATCGTTTAGTTTTTTTGTGTGTTGCGGCAAATGGGCGAGAAGTTTATTTGTTGTTGCTTTTTCTTGCGTGAGTATCCAGTCTTGTAGATCCATTTTCTTTTTGATTTTGTTGGGGGTGAGGAAAAGTTATTCTTTGGTGAAACCGAGTTCTATCGGAGTATTTTCCTTTTTTTTCGCCCAGGCGGATAACGATTTGCAGTTTCCTCTTTGAATTTCTTGATTGATTAGTTTGTACTGACTTGGAGCGTCTGGCATGATTATTTTCCTGTATAGCAACATTTCATTTGCATCCACTGTCGCTTTCAATGAAGTTAGTCCTAGTTCTCTTGGGATTGCCGCCATCGCTGTTGATTTTGGGAATTGCATTACTTCTCGCCAAAAGTAGCCCTCCAACTTGTCCCAGATGGTTTTTGGGATTGTCAGGAAGGGTTCCCCACCATATGTCAGTGCTGGAACCACTTTGCCCTTGAAAAACGTTATGATTGGGAGCAAAGAGAAGCGGCCAAATTTCCTGTCCATTGCTCGACCCTGAGCTGTTAGTTTTCTGGTCTTTTCCCAAAGATTGTGTCGCATTCTTACTTCGTTGCCTGAGCTGTCAATTAGTACTCCAAGATATTTGAACTCTTTTACCACTTCAATTTTGGTGTTCTCGATTGACCAGTGGAATGTTTTTTTTCTAGCAGTTGATTTCTCGAGGATCAGAATTTTTGTTTTCTCCTTGTTTATTTCGAGGTTGTTTTCTGAAATATAGTTTGCTAAGTTGTTTAGTTGGCGTTGCAGCCCAACAGGGGTTTGATCAAGGAGTATAATATCATCTGCGTAGAGAAGCCATGGAGTTGGGATATCACCCAGTTTTGGTGCGAAGGTTCTGAGATCTTTACCGGAGTCTTTGTAATCCCCAATGAAAGCCCTAAAAAGTGCTGGAGCCAACGGGCATCCTTGCTTTACGCCTCTGCTGATTGTGATTTCTTTTGATAGAGTTCCAGCGTGGTTTAGTTTTACCCTCATTGATGTGTCTTGATGCAGTGCCTTTATAGGCTCTAGTAATTGGGGTGGGCATTTCCATTGTTCCAGTTTGGCCCATAGCCTGCTTCGGTCGATTTTGTCAAAGGCCTGTGTTAAGTCCACAAAGGCTATGAAGACCTTACGCTGCTGTGCTCGAGTTTTGTTCTTTATGATATTGAGTATCATGATGTTTACTTGTGTGCCGGTGTTCTTCGTAAAGCCTGATTGGAGGGGATCCCAGCTGGGTGAGGTTGAAGCCCACCTTTGGAAGTCTTTTAGCAACAGTGAGCCAAAGATTTTCCCGATGGTATCTAATAGTGCTATTGGGCGGTAGTTAGTGGGATCAGTTCTGTCGCCCTTTTTGAAGATTGGGACTACAATGACCTTTGTCCATGAGCGGGGTATCAATTTTGAGGTTGTTACCATTTCGAAAACAAGGCTTATAAATTCGGCCCATTCTTTTGGGTTGTTTTTTAATTTTTAAGTCTACATTTGTTATTCCATCTGGTCCGGGCGCACGACTAGGCTTTAGTTTGCGGATTGCATCTTCTATATCTTCAATGTCGGAGATGTCTTCCCAATTTGAATTGTCGTTGGCTGTGTTTAGGGTTTGTAGTCCGTTGGGGTTTTGGAATAGGGTGGAAAAGTGGGTCGTCCATCTTTCTTCACTCACTGTGTTGGCTAGGTTGTTGGCCTGGTTGCTGTCTATCTTTTTTATGAGTGACCAGAAATCTCTGGAGTTTCTTCCCATTACCTTTTTGAGCATTTCTTCTGAGTCTTGTTGGTAAAGTAGAATGCGGTAAGATTTTTACCAAGCTTTATATTTTGCTGTTTCTTCTCTTAGTTTTTTTTCCATAAGTATCGATCTTGATTTTGCTGCAAGGAGTTTTAGTTTCCTTAGTGCACGGCGCTTGAGTACCAATAGTTTATCGTACTTATGATGTCTTTGAGGGTTGTCTTTTTTCTGACCCGTTGTGGGGTTTGTCTGGTATTGAATTTACAGGGGTTGGTAGTCTGGTTCAGTTTTACACCGATCAGGCTCTTTGGCAAGTTTCTTTTTGTAGTTTTGTGCCAGATCTTTTATCCTTTCAGCGTTCAGTCTTAGGCGATTGCCTTGGGTTGTTACTTCCACTTCTTCCGACATTACGTGTTTGACTGGGCGTTGTCTGGTCCATGATATTAGAAGGATGTTATGATCGCTTTCCTCTGTGCTTAGGACCTCAAATGAGGTTAAGAGTTCTAACATACCTTCTGAAGCGAATATATAGTCGATTGTTCCCGCTTGAGATGCTCTTTCCCAAGTTGGAATTAGGGGTTTTGTTGTTGACAGCAATGCCGTGTTGTGGAGTTTTCTGGAGTCCATTAATTTTAGCCATTTTTTGCCTCTTGAGTCTCCTCTTGTCTCGCTGTTGGGTGCTGTTGGGTAAGAGCTTTTATGGGGACATTTAGCGTTCAGGTCTCCGCAGATAATTAATTTGGTGGTTTCAGAGTTTATTTGGGTCTCGTCTATTTCTGTTTCAATTATACGAAGAAAATCATCATCTGAGATTTTGTCTGGGTTCCAGTACGTTGTTATTATTACGATCATGGTTTCCCAGCTTTTGTTCGTGATCGTGTTTTGTCGGGTCCATTTCACCTTAATTGATAGATGATTCTGTGAGGAAGATAGCTCTTTGTCTATTTCCAGACCGCTTCCTGTTCGAACTGCGATCAGGAGGCCTCCAGATGGACGGCCCGTTTTTCCTCTTACAGCTTTTGAGGTTGTCAGTTCGTAGCCGCTTAAAGCTGGCGAGGTTGTAAGCCAGGTTTCTTGTAGTGTCCGAATGTCGAAGTCTCCTAGATTAGTTTTTCCTGTTTTCAGCAGGTGTTTGAATCCTCGGGTGTTCCACAATGCCATTTTCAAAGTTGTTGTCGTTGAGAGCAGGTTTGTTGTTTTTCCTAAGGGTGAATCTTTCTCTGCTCTCGTTGGTCGTTGCTATTTAGTAGGCCTGTTTGGGGTTGTTTTAGGAAACCAGGACCATAGCTGTTTTATTGGTCCAAGGGAGAGTCCGGTTGTCCTTTTCTGAACTTTGTCTTTAAGGTTGATTCTTGGTGTTGGGAGCTTTTCTGCTGTCGTTTCGTCGCCAGCGTTGTCGTTTATCTTTCTGGGTTCTCTCTGTTTCAGTTGATGGGGTATTTCTTTCTCGCCTTCTCGACTGGTTTTCAGCGTTAGATGGAAGGTTTTTTGCGGGGTGTTTCCGGTGGTGTTATCACCTTTTCTGTTAGCTCCGAGGCGGTGCGACTGGAAGTTGTCCGGGCTGGACTGGATCTGCTGGTTGGATGTTTGGTTGTCGGTCCAGTATTCCGTCAGGAGATAGCCTATTTGTCGTAGATCTGTGTCGGTTTCTTTAGGCTGGGTGATTCTTGCATTCTTTTTTATGTGTATGTATGCTTTTGCTTTGCAGGCTTTGTGTTATGGTTTTACTAGAGGGATGTCTTCTGGTTTTCAGGTGTCTAAGGGACTGGATGTTTCTGAAAATTTTCATTATCGTTCCTCTATTTAGAGTTACTGCTTCAGAGTTGTGATCTGTTTGTTCCATTTTGAGGATTATTGTCTGGCGGTTTTCATCATTCTTTTTCTTTAATGCGCGGGAGGTCCATTCTTTTCTGGGCTTATTCCAAGGGGCCTTTTTTCCTGATCGGCTTATTGGTCTGCGTCGAGGGTTTCTTTCCTTTGACCTCCTGGTTTTATTTCTTTCAATGTTGGGGGTGTCTTTGTTGTTGACGTTGCATCTTTCAACCAAGAATAGTGCTTGACTTTTTTGGGATACTGGCAGAGTTGGCTTTGGTTGGGAGGAGAGTTTCGGTCCTTTCGGATATCTTAAGTTCACTCTGGGGGTGTTGCGATGTGGTATTGTGCTTTTTCGTCTTCTTTTTGTTTGTTGCTTTGATTTTGGTGGGGTCGAGTCGATGCTGATTGTTGAGACCTCTTCAGCATCTTGATCTGACGTTAAGTGTATGGACAGGTTCATTAAGTTTGTATCCGCCAGGAACGTTTCCGTTGTACTTGGCGATTTTTGAATAGATTGTTGTCCCAGTTGATGAGTGGGGGGTGATTTTGGCTGCTGGTTAGTAGAAGTAGTTCGTTTTGGAAGAAGTATTTTTTCTGGTCTGCCACGATCGGTAGTTGGATCTTTGGTCATTGTGCGATTTTCTGCCAGTGTATTTTTTTCTGAGAATTGGGTCGGCAGATCTGTTGTTGTGTTGAGTTGGTTGGGTGACTGATTCTTCTTGCGTGTTTCTTTTCCTTGGTTCCCAGGATTTTCTTTATTTTGGGCTCTTCTGGTAGTCTGCTTCGGAAACTGAAGATCTGGGCGCATAGTGGTTGCTCTGTTTGCGTTTCTGCAGTCGAGTACTGTTTTTGTTCTCCCTTTTCAGCTCTCGAAGTATGGTCTTTAGTTTTTACTTCTTGTTCCTTCGCCGTGATGAAGCCTTCTAGAAAGATTAGTTTTGTATGCATGAGAGCAATTAGGGTTGTGTTGTCTTTTAGCGTGTCATTCAGGGTCTCGTAAAGTTTGCCGAAAGGAGCTAGAGCTATGGTTATCGCTGACATTATGGTCATCATGTCTGGTTTCCTTAACGGAGTTTCTGTTGTTTGAGGGAGGCTTGTTCTGCCGGGTCTAGCTGGTGATGTTTGGGGCTGTTCAGATCTTGATCTTTCTTGTGCCTGTTTGTGTGGCAGGTAACTTCCTCTTTGGTCCCTTGTTAGGGTGCTTGTTGTCATGGGTCTGGGCGTTAGCAAAATTTCCCAGTCTGCTCCGACTGCTGGAGCTGGTGGGTCTTGTCTTTGATCAATGATTTTATTTGTTGCTGTTTTGGGAGTTTGGGATTCCGGCGGCTTGGTTTGGGATCCAATGTTTGTTTCTGCTTCTGAGTAGTTTCCATTGGCTTGGGAGGGTGCATCTTCGTCCAGCTGTGACTTGGTTTCCTTTTGAGACAGAGGGTCGATAGAGTGCTGAGGGTGTTCGTCTATGATTGCCGCTTTTGGTGGTGGTTTGTCCATGAGTTTGCCAATTGGCGTTGTCGGGTCCTGTGTTATGCTGTTGAAGTTTTGACTAGGCTGGTCACCTTGTTTGGAGATGTCTAACGTTTTTTCTTCTTAGTCTAGGGCCTTGGATGTCGTTTTGCGAGCTTTAGTTGTCGGCACTGGGTCAGTTAGGGCCTCCAGTATCTCGTCGTCGGTTAATTCATTGAGAATATTATATTTACGTTTCCCCTGTCTGGAGAAAAAGTCTTTCAGGGAATTGCAGAAGGTGGTTTTTAGTAGTGCTTCATTTGTGGGGTCCTGTTTCCCTTTTATCGTTTTTTGCTGATTGCGGTTTTTGTTAGTTTTTCTTTTTGTCTGGCAGCCATTAGCCTGCTTGGTTTTCTGTGTTTTTTGAGCAGGCTGTGTCAGACATTTTTTTTTCTTGTTAGTTTCTGTGCCGGGTGCTGAGTCTGTTTCAGGTGTGACTTTTTTGCCTGGAGCGAACTCTTCCCAAACACTGTTTGGTTGAGTTCCGTCGATCGCCTCTAGGGGCGCTCTTCCAGACTGCGGGGGTGTTGGAGCGAGGGGCCGGGGAGGCGTGCTGTGATTCTCCCAGCCCTCAGCTCCTACTGCTTTCTCCGCGGTCTCCGACACATGAACCATAGCTGCGACAGTGCTGCAAGCTGGTCTCTCTGCGGGAGCTGGAGCTGCCGGCGACCTGGTCGAAAGCCTCGGCGTTCGTCCTTCGCAGGTGGTGCTGGGAGCCGGTGAGATTTCTCGGTTTTCTGCGGCGCTCGTGTTATTGTTTTGAGCGGGCTCATCCGCGGTTGCTCCCCCCGCTGGGGCGAAGACCCTCGCAGCCTGTCCTCCGACCTGCTGCAATGGGCTGCTCTCGGCGGGGGGGAGTTGGCGCGAGGTCGGGTCTTCGTTCGGCTCCGCATTTGATTCTTTTGTGATTTGCGACTGAGAGGCCGAATTATGGTGCGTTGTCACGCCAGCTTCGGTCGCAGGCGACGACTGAATGCTTTGAATGTCTTTAGCCAATGACATGGCTTTTTTTGGTGCTGCAGGGTTAAAGATGCAGTTTGAGCGTCCGCTGGGAGTCCCGCTTGGGGTGGTTGAGAGTAGGGGGGGGATTTAGGGCCAGGATTTGCTTGAACTGGTAAGCGTGCTTTAGGTGCTTGTTTTGTGGCTGGTTGGTTTGTTGATTGTGAGGTTTGAAGTATTGGTGGAGCCGGGCCCGTACTCCTCAGATATCTTTTTTCCGGTTCTTCGACCTCTGTTGTTGGTCTCCCCTGCGAAGATTGCGCGGGGTACGCGGGTTCTGGGTTCATATCTTTTGCAGCCTGACAGCCTTTCAGTCCTGACAAGGACTGCAAAGACTGCTCAACTCTGCTCGAACTCTGCGACCGCTCCCCGGTGCTGGGTAAGTTTTTGTAGGTCCTCCCACAAAATGGTGGCTGTAGAATGGAGCACTGAGAGAGAGGCAGCCTGGGTGTCTCCTGCAAAGACTGCTCAACTCTGCTCAAACTCTGCGACCGCTCCGCGGTGCTGGGTAAGTTTTTATAGGTCCTCCCACAAAATGGTGGCTGTAGAATGGAGCACAGAGAGAGAGGCAGCCTGGGTGTCTCCTGCAAAGACTGCTCAACTCTGCTCAAACTCCGCGACCGCTCCGCGATGCTGGGTACGTTTTTGTAGGTCCTCCCACAAAATGGTGGCTGTAGAATGGAGCACAGAGATTTTTTGACTGCTTGTTACCACATCTTTTAAAATAAATTGTACTTCCTTTCATGGCAGGTTATTTAGGCCACTCCTTTACTTACATAGGAGGCATATCTTTTAAATGTTCCTTAAATACTTGTAATTTTTAGGCTGTACCAGACAGTTTTTAGGCACCCGAAATGCATACATTTAAACAAATAATGTGTACTCTTATACTGCACTTCACGCTGGATTTCTCCAGCTTCTAAGCGCTGCCATGGATTTGAACTTGCAAATTGCAGACTGGTTTCTAGTCCGAGACCAGCACTTCGGTGTGCTATATAGCTGGATCAAACATTGTTTTACAACTTCTTAGCTCCTACTTGATTTCTTATACTACTTAAGGCACTCTATGAAAAGACTCCCCTCTGCCCTGCTACCGCAATCAAAGAAACATCTCCACTCTTGCCCCTGCTCTCACTGCACTACCTAATTGCTTTTTTTGGCACACGGGAGACCGCCACCACCGACCCCCACTGCTGGAAATACGTTCAGAGGAGACGAATGCACTTGCTAACTTCTGACTGATCGTCAACAACTGCTGGTAAACTGCTCTCAAAAATAGCAGCTTTGAAACGTCTGGAATCCACTGAATCCAGCAACCTTTTACATAAAAACCAATCTGGGTTCAGACCAGCCCACAAAAAAGAAACCACCTTGCTGCATGTGAAAGAGGTATTGCTGTCCTTGGTGGCTGACAACTCCCCAGCAGTCTTGTTTCTATTTGACCACTTAGCAGCATTTGACACTGTCCACCACCATATTGTATTGCAGAAACTCCAGTGCTCATTTGGCATCAAAGACATGGCCTAGAAATGATCACACTCTTTCTCCTGGACAGAAGTCTTAGCGTCAGTTCAGACACCTTCGACTCTCCCCCCTTAACCTTCAGACATGGTGCTCCACAAGCCTTGCTCATGACCCCATGGCATATTAACTGCTATGTGAAACCTTGGAAGAGATTCCGGGGTTGCCTTCAAAAGTACTAAAAGCACCAAAAATCTCATAAAGGTCTCTGTTTGCCTCATGCCGCTGCAGGGCTGAATGTTTGGTAACAACCTCTACACGGTCGCTGCGCTGACTGGTTGCTTGGTACCCTCGGAGTCTCACTGGGAACCAGGCTCCTCCATGATCAGTCTCCCGTGCACTGCCTCCGGGCCTACCGAGCACTTAGGACTGTAACTGTAACCTCTACAGCCCCCCTGCCTCCTTGCACTTACCCAGAGCTGCGCTGCCCTGGCTGCACTCACTCAATGCCAGGATGCCCTGATTGCACTTCCCCCTTCCCTCTCCCTGGAACATTTCCCCTCTCCCTTCACCCTGCACCTTGTGTTGTCGCACTTGCACGATCTGAATGACACAAGGCCTAGTAAGATCGTTTGTCTTGTCCTCCCTCTGTTTTCCCTCCCTTGTCTTGTTGCGCCAAGAAACAAACGTGTATAGGCGCATTATAAATGGCAAATCATATCATATCACTAATGCACCTGAAACTGGTCATCTTCATTGTTCCAAAAAGCATTAATACTCACCCATTCACCTGGCCCAGCAGCATGTGTGCTCCACCATGAGCTCTCCTTCAGGAGGCCAATCAGAGAGCTTCTAAATCTATTCATTACTATCGCCATAATCTGAGATGCATCGATCCCTACCTCAATGTACAGCATAAAGTGGAAGTCATCAGAGCTCTGGCCTTAGCACGACTGGACTAGTGCAAAAGTAAGTACTTGGGCCTGCCACATACCTCGTTTATACGTTTTAACTTCTCTAGGATAAGCCAGCTCAGCTCATCATGCAGCTAAAACCTTGTAATCACATCGCCCCAACATTAAAAGCTCTACACTTGATTCCTTTAAAGAAATATATCGACTTTCAAGTCCTGTGTATCATTCACAAGGCAACAACTTGTCGTGGCTGTGTGTCAATCAGACCATGTGTAAAATAAATGCAGCCTGTCCCCTCAACTGAGATCCACCTAGAGGTTAGCCTGTTCCTCCTCCTCCAAAAAGAAATGTGGTCTCTGACCAGTCACTTCAGGTGGCCTGACTATAACGTCTAAAGATAGTCACATGAACTAGAAGAAAGCTAAACACCCACATGGTGAAACTGGCCCAAAAACCTGCCTAATCTGAGTTTCCAAGCAATGAGGGTAGTTAATCATGAAAGATGGCTTCATGGACTTGTTCCACGCTCAGATCAAACACTTCTTTCATAGACTCCTGGCTGAAATTGTTCTCCTTGATCCTTAACTTCCCTATGCTTGTATAGGACTTCCTACACTTATTGATTGGATACCTTCTCTTTGTCTCACCATTGCATATTCTCACTTCTTCATCTACCTTCACCCCAGCTCTTGTATGGCCTGAATGCCTGAAGAACCGTAAATGATGTATATATGCTACCCCCACCTTTGCAAAGTGCCCCTCCACCCCACCTCTTAGAGAGCCAAGAATTATTCAACAACTCTGCTATAAAACTGCCCAACATGCATGCCATGCAAAGAGCAAACCATCCGCCCCTTGGTACATCGAGCATGCCTCCAACAAATGCTCACTCACAGCCTTAGAGAAATGGTGGCAGAAAAACTCTACTCCTGAAGACCTCGGCAACCTCAAATCTCTCCACGCCAACCATAGGATTCTGATTACCAAGGCCAAAGTTGCGTACTACTCCACCGCCTTTGCAGCAGCTTTTAACCGGAGCAAAGCCCTCTTTGAAGTAGAAAAGCATTGTACCAAACCTTCATCCGACCCCGAGGTACCAGCAACTCCAGAAAGATGTGACCAAATAAACACAACTCTTTATGAACAAATTGACAAGATCAGAGAGACAAACAAAGCAATCTCCCATAGCATTAGCACCCCCTCCACTATGGCATGTGCAGTGTCCCTTTGGACCAAATGCTTTCCTATCCCTCCCATGGATCTCCTAAAAACAATTACCTCCCTCAAACCTACTTCTTACTCTAACAATATCATCCTTGCCTCAATCATTAAATAGTTGACAGGCCAGATGCTAAACGCGCTCTTCAGTAACATTTATGCTTCCCTCACAGAAGGGTAATTCCCGAACACTCTCAGGACTGGTCTCATATAAACACTTTTGAAAAAATTAACCATAGATCCAGATGACCTGGCCAACTACCGGTCCCTTATGAATCTCCCATTTATTGGCAAAATCTTGGGAAAAGTTATCACTACACAACTACTCGCCGGAATCAAACAACTTCACCTCCTAAATGAATATCAGTCAGGGTTCTGCCCCAATCATGTATATGGATGACTCACGCCTCTTCATCCTCCTTGACCTCTCTTGACCTCTCGGCTGCACTCAACACTGTCAACCACTGCATTCTTGTCTCCCTCATTGCCGAAAGGATAGCATTCTCTGGCATTGCATGAAATTGCAGGCCGTACTGATAAACCTGTTGTGTTCTAACTCCAGTTGCCCTGCAGAGTACCCCAAGGCTCCATCCTCTGACCAATCCTTTTTTAACCTTTATATGGAGCCTCTGGGCACTCTCCTCAAAGATCCTTGGTTTTAATGTTTTCATAATAAGAAGTTACTTTGAAAGCTTTTTACTGTTGTGAAGCAGAAGAGTAAACATGCAAATGTGTTTTTTGTTTTTATACTAAACCAGTCACCCCAGCAGTGGTCTGACAGGGTGTCCAGTCATAATTTCGAAAACATAATTTCGAAAGTCAAAAAAGTCTTATCAAAAATGTCGAAAAAAAAAATGTCGAATTGTTTTTTTTTTCGATATTTTTTTTTGGGCTCTAGTTTCTGTGAAAAAAATAGGTAAAAATAACAGCATAGTGGCTTTTTTTCGAAAAAGTGGCATATCGTGTACATGCTGGGTTTCTGTCAGAAGTGAATCTTTCATTCATCATTATGCAGTCAATAACATGGCTATCATTATAGATGGTAATATCAACATGTATAACTGAAATTATTGTGAATCTACTGGTGCGCAGTGTGGCGCATTTAAGTCTAGTGCTTTGTTAGTCACTAGTTTATTTTATTTATTTTACATTTGTCGGAGCACAAATAGCCCATGAGGATCTAGGCGCTCGTTACGGACATGCTATGTTCAGTACCTCGGGTCATATAGTCTCATTTAGCTGACCAGTTGTGTCTTGAGATTTTTTACGGAAAAAACGTTAGGATGGTTCAGAGCGCAAGCGAAGTGCTAGGTTGTTCCAAAGGTTAGCTGTCACAAGTGGGAAGCTCGGACCCCCGGCTCTTTTGCGTCTGAATCATGGTCTGGCCAGGCAGTGGCTCTGGGTGGATCTCAGGGGTCTGGAGCATGTGGTGATTTTCTGGCCAAGGTACGTTAGACATTGGTGAGCGATTGAAAGGATTTTGAAAGTAATTATTTCTCTGACAGGGAGCCAATGGACTGACCTTCTGGCATCAGATATGTGGTCATACTTGCTTATATCCAGTGCTGCACAGAGGACATTGTTTTGTGTATCCTGGAGCCTGTTTAAGCTTTTTTTCAGAGAAGCTGGAGAGCAAAGCCTTACAATAGTCTAGTTTAGAACCTTAGAGGGCGCGGGTGATCATGAGGTGATTGTCAATGAATAAGAAGTCTTTCCAGTAGGTGTGCATGGTTGAGAGAATAGCACGGATTTTTTTTTTTTTTTTTTTTTTTTAATCTAGTCTCAGGGGAAGTCTCTTTCCCTAAAGTTTAAAGTGCATGGGGCTCCCACCTATTTTTTCACTTCAGTGCACTTGAGTCCCCTCTCAGCAATTTCGAATATCTGCAGGGCGAATTATAAAAAAAAACATGTGAAACATGGTGTATCAAGATGATTTCGTGTGTTTTTCACTTGTACTGTAAAGAAGCTTAAATGCCTACCTACCACAAGTCACATTTGCGGTAGACATTTGAAATGGATTCATATGAAATGTGACTGCTTTTAGCAGGTGCTAAAAAAAAAGGCAGATTCCATAGTAACCAATTGCTTTTACGCCAGCATGAAAATGTCATGCTGACATAAAAGCATTACATACCGCTGCACCGCCTACAAAAAGATTGCAAATCCTGCAAGGCAGAAAAATTATGTCACGACAGGCCTACGACATTTACATCTATATTTAGTACCTTTTACACTCTCGTGGACTGAAAAATTAGGCTGAAATCTTCCATGTATTCGAATTTTTGAATCTACTCTTCCAGGATAATAAATGGAGTCACAAAATATACAGACTGTCTTTTCTATTGCATGGATTACAATGTCTGCATTTTAAACATGCAAATATAGTTGACTTTTTTGTAGCATTTCAAATCTTTGTCACATCACCCAGAGACGTTTTTATGGGAGGGCAAAAGGGGCACCTGCCCAGGGCCCTCACCTTAGAGGGAGGCCTCACAATGCTGCCTGATCTGAAGAAGTAAGATTCCATTGGTCACCAGTCTTAAATAGCACATGGGGTGCTGCTTACGCTCTAAACCCATTGCCGTTCTGTTTTGACAAGTACATTCTGCCTTGATCAATTCATCATGCAGTGCTTTCTGTGTTCACTGTGGTATACATAGTTTGTGTACTCCTTACGGCACACCTCTGTAGCATTCTTTCCTTCCTGTGGGAATTATGTTGATCATGTGCAATAGGCAACAGTGAAATGCATATTGATAGATTGTGTGCCACAATGGTTCAGAAGTTAGCTCAATGTGTGAAGCACCCATTGCAGAGATACATGTTCATATGCAATATTAGAATATCACATTCCAGCAAGGCTGGCTGAGCCTTTCGTATATCTGAAGTTTATAAACCTGCCTGCATATGTACTTGGTTTTGCAGAACAAAATCTGCTATTATGAGCAATATACCTGCACCAGATAGGGGGTTGCTATAAAAACTAACATATCCGGATGGGGAAGGTCTAGAAATTGGTTTGATCAGATGGGGTGTTGTTAAACCTAGGCAATTGCCTCCAACAATGGCATAAACTGTTAGTCCAAGAGGTGAATAAGTATCCAAATTCAAGACTATGGAACATAAGCGTTCATGCTTGTATCCTGGATTTGCCAGAAGATGATACAGTGATCCTGGTCAAATCATCTAATATATCTTACATTACTGTACTGTCTTCTGTGAGATTTGCCTTCTTGCATGCTGCTGGTATCGTTTAGCCCATTACTTGATCTTTCTTCTTATGTAGGCCCTTTGGGTGGAAGGGTTGGTAGACAGAAGAGTGGACCATATGTTGCAGGCCTCAGGCAAGCATATTTAAAGGTCTGCTTGTTTTACACAAAAAACTGTTTGCTTTTTGGTAAAAGTCAAAGGTTTGAAGGCACATTTATAAATGAAAATGTCACAAGCCATTATTTTGGAAGTATTTAAAGCTTTAAAATACAAAAGACAAACCCAGATTAAATTTGGTAAATCACATCAGTTGGTATGCTGGTACTTATATACTTTCCTTGATGATAGAGATAATGAAGCTAGAAACATTCCCATTTTGCATAGCACCCTTCTATAATATTTTGTTTAAAAATGGTCATGCTTGGTAATGTGATTTGTGTATTTTCCAAGTCCGTTTTTTATAAAAGGAGATTGTTTTAGTTCATGGTAAGAACTGGAAAAGAAAGTGTACAAATGCAGAAATTACAGAGTTGGCACACATCCCCGCTTCACCCCTTCACCCCTTAACCAATGTGTGATCCTGGGCATCTCATTTAATCTTGTATTTCCTAACCTCTCAATATTGCCATTCCCTAAACCTTTCAAAATTGTCAGCTCTTCAGAGTGATTTCCTTCTCATGGTATGATCTTCATAAAATACTTATTCATGGTTTCACTGGCTATAGGGTTGCTTCGACTTTAATAGTGAGCATATTTATATCACACACCAGAGGCATTTGTTCCTTTGCTATCTAATGGCAACACAATTTGAAAACCATATCCCACTTCTAATCTCAGTCTGTCTGGATAAAGACACCATCCTGGTAGCTTCTAATCGGCATCCACTATCCATGCTACAGTATGTGTAGCTTTCTCCTTCCTTCCAATTGGTGTCCTCTGTCCATGCATGAGCACTTTTGCATTCTATGAGGCAGTGTTACTCAACGCCTGTAGGACTGGCCGGGGCTTTGAGAGGAAGGAACACCAAATGGACCGGAACCTTCTGTCACTGCTGGGTATAGTCCAGAAAAGGACCCCTCAGACCAGACTGCCTCTCTTGAGGCGGCTCTTTAAGATAATGGACCCCTTGACTGTGTGATAATAGAACAGGCAGGTTGGTGTAATACCCAAAAGAGCAGGGAGAAACCACACCGCCACACCAAGCTGCAAAAAACACCAGTGAGTACCGGAAAAGAGGATTGGCAGCTATTAGTTTAGGAGGAATTCTAAAGAAAAGAAAGAAAAGAAAAGGCTCAAATTGGAAGTTCTACTTAGGTGGTTAATATTGATAGCAAAGTAAGGAGAAGGTCTTACCCCCTTATGAATGAAAGGAGGTCCAAAGAGAACTTTTTCTTCTCTCTCCTTAATGTTACTCCTCCCATCACTACTTGGGTTTACACATGTTTTATTTCTTTAGCGTGGAGACAAATGATCTCTCCAGAGCTTCTACTTTATGTTCCATTGGATACTTCTTTTCAACTATGTGACCACCATAGTTGGTAAGTTACATTGTTCAATCTTTCCTCCATTTTGTTAAAATGCTCTTTCTGCCTTCCTACGGCCCCTCTTTTTACAGACTAGATTGGTTAGAAGCCGTGTCTATGACCCTCTTCTACTGCAGTTAGAAATAGCTGACTGTATCTCACTAGCTTTACCATACTTGTTGAATACACCTGACATTTAATCAGTTGTTTTTCAAAATGAAATTGTTATGCACACTACATATGCAGCTATACTAAGATGTACTTTTCTCTATCTTTTTCTAGAATTTTGTGAAATATGATTCTGCCCCTGAAGGAGAGTTTATACTCGAAACGCGTTGGGTCTAAAAACACTGTATAAATAAATGTATGAATTGTTTTTAATATGAAATCTTGTGAGCTGGGTATTTACTCTTACTGCCCCACCAACCGAACTATGGACTGCATTATATGCATCACATTGTTAATGTGAAATTATATATATAAATAACACTGAATTACTGATCTGCTCCACAGATACTAGATAGTGTGCAGGGGACGGGAGTTCCTAAATCTCTAGGAACAACCACATTTTGTTCTCTCATTTATCCAACCTAGTTGCCAAGGATGAGTTTTGCTCCCCCGCACCTCAAAAAAACCTTAATCTCTAAAAGGTTACTATAAATTCATCTTGTTATAAAAAAACATTTTTAAAACATAGGTGTGCCCCGGTGCTTGTGCTTATTTGCTTATAGGATGTAGAGTAATGCCGTTTCATTACTTGAGTGAGGACGTTTTTATATCCAAAGTGAGCCTTTTTTCTCCCCTCCCTTCTGTGGATGTCTGCTTCTCCCCAAAGGATCCCAGGTCTTTGACCTGCTGTGAATTTACAAGCTTTAAATGACCATCCCTGAAAGCCTAGAAACCTAGAAATGTGTCTTGCTGCAGCTCATTTAATCAAGAACCAAGGAAAGAAATGTTTAAAAAGCAAGCAATGAAAAATAAGCTAAGCGTGAATTGGGGGAAGAGGACTGACAATTATTTATGAATTATTCATTGTGTTTGCTCTGTTTCTAAAAATAGTCATTCATATTTAACACAAAATCTTAGAGCCCATGGTGCTGCCCAAGATCAAGAGTCTCTGCAGGGCAATTCCACCACTTACTAGTGCTGATTGCTTTCTTCCCCGGGGCTATCCTCGACATCTTGCTACATCTTCCAACATGCAATGGATATTAGACAAGCTAAAGGGTAACTCAAAAGCACAATTCAATGCACACTTCTGATGTGTATGACAAATACGATGTGTCCACCTGTGATGAATCAACTTACAGGGTACCAGTATGGGGTGAATATCGGTTTCTAAACCTTCAATCAGACTAACACCTCTAGTACACCAGAAGGATCCGAAAAGATTGCAATAACAAGCACATTTTAAAACTTTTTGTCCAATTTTGGTAACGTGGATGGAACGGCAGGCTTATCTCTGAATGTTTGTGGTTTGTTGGTTAGTTGCAATAGAGTGAAAATACAATTATTACCCAATGATGAAAGGGACTGACTGGTCAAGGTTGTATCAAAAATATCAACTTAATTTATATCACAACAGACAGTTCTTACAACACTATGAAATACAACCCACCCTGTCAAGGAATGCAGAGGACCGACAGCTTCAAAGAAGGAAAAGGGATGCACTCTGTATATTGACAGAGGAATGATGAAAGGGACTGACTGGTCAAGGTTGTATCAAAAATATCAACTTCATTTATATCACAACAGACAGTTCTTGCAACACTATGAAATACAACCCACCCTGTCAAGGAATGCAGAGGACCGACAGTTTCAAAGAAGGAAAAGGGATGCACTCTGGATATTGACAGGAGGGTAGTCGGTTATGGTTAATAATCACAACAGTTTAAGATTACTTGGCTTCAGCATAAAGGGAGCAATGGGTCTTAATCTATCTCTTGGGGCCTCCTGGGAAGGACCAAGGCGACAGAACCAGAATATACATTGTGCTGTAGGTGTTATTGGTGCTCAACAGGGTTGCGCCAGCTCCAAGGCACTTTGCAGGCTTCTGTGATAAAGTTCAAGACAGGAGTCAGCTGCAGGTATCAGACAGAAAGACTGTTCGGTGAGCGAAGATGGATGAACGGCTGCAGGCTGGCCAACACAGCAGCTCGGGTCAGGACTCGTCTCAGTGCTGATCGGCGGTTCTGAAGCACTGGTCAAGACATCTTGGATGTCTTTAAGTGACTGGGGCTTGACAATTGTCAGAGTGGCAGACGGTTGCAGCCCGTGGAACTGGACTGGCTCGAAAATGTCCTTTAAGACGGATGTCAGTAGAGGCTGATCGAGGCACTTTAACCAGCTTCTTCAATGGAGTTGTGTCATCCTTTAAAGCAGATGGCCCAAAGCTGAGGAGTGTGTTGCAGGTAGCTGCCTTGATATGATATTTATGATATGATATTTTATTTGTATCGCGCTCATACACAAGTGTCGTAAACAAGTTGTCTTTGGTTTCAGGTTCAGACACCTTCTGACACTTCCTACCTAGGATACTTGCTGCAGAGCCTATCAGGGCATGTTGTGTGTTGGCTAGGTACCCGTTCTGGAGCGGATAGAGGGTCCTCTGGTTTTGGTATCTCCCTCGATTTCCTGGGAGATGTTTAGGTCCTGGCCTTCCTTCACTGGCAGAAGATGTAAGGCAGATTGTACTTTCAGCCAAGGTCCAATGATGAGTTATTTTTGCTACTCTTAAAACCAAGGATTCAAACAGTGTATCCCATGGCCCACGGAACTAGGAACTACACCCACACCATACAAAATTGTCAAAAAACTTGACCTGGACAACAAGCTAACTTTAGAACCACAAGTAAACACTCAGACTGAATGAAAGAGGGTCCAATCGCTCAGTCACCCAGCGATTCCTTGCGGGCTACCCCTTCGCTGGTGACAATACCAGACTAGCAGCAACAGTTTGACTTTTCTTAGAGCCCACCGTTCCGACAAACTATATAAGCCAAAGTGAGACTTCTTACAGACCCCAACCATTCAGCCTTATGTGCCCCAAGTCAGTCAGTGTGTGCATGCGGTAGCTCAGGTGCATGTGGTGCCTGCTGAGGGAATGCATTGGTGTTTTCAGCAGATCGTGTGTAAGGACCCAAACCACAGTAAAGTTAACTTGCATGAAACGGAACAGTGTGTTAGATTAGGCGCTAAGTGTGTGTGGGATGGCATACAGCATTAAGCTGTCCCAAAATCTAGGGGCTTCCATGTGTCTGAGACTGTGACTGTGTGTGGGCTGGCCTCGAAGTATGGGGGCTAGTGTTTGCTGTAGACAGACCTTCATTAGGGCAAAGGTGCAGACTGCGGCGGCTGCTGACTTGAATACATCATACTGTCGGTACTACACAGCAGCCTGCTGTGTAGTACGGTACCGACAGCCTGTCATTCAGTGCCTGCCAACTAACAAGTATTGTGGGGCGCAGCGGTATACGCTGTGAAAAGTAAAGCCGCTGGTCTAAGCAGTCTGCTGGTCTAATGGTGGCATTGATGGCACTTGATCTGCATTACCGAGGCTGAAGTGGACCCGCAGATCCGAATTATTGTCACTGAGGGCGCCACATCCTACGCTGTCAAAGATGATTAATGATGCTGCCTGATGATGGAGCAAGTTCGCAAACTTGTGAGGGGAACATTCACTAGGAGTCCTTGTCCGATGTCTTGAGTTTTTAGATTACCTTTCTTCCGTACAAGAGAATGCTATGTACTATTCGTTCAGACGAAATTATGCAAGGTGTAATCAATGACTGTTCATGCCGGTTATGATGCAAACTATGCAATTGGAAAGTATTTTGACAATCTTGCAGTTTTCCTCACGAATTACCAGATTCTCAGTAGTCTCTTCTAGCAGGGCCAGGGTTCTTAAAGTGGTTGTCTCGTTCACAGACCATTTAGTCAGTAGGTGTGATCTGCTTCATAAAACTAGCTGGGTTTTATTGCATTGGTTTTCACCTTACATAAAAAACTCAATTGGTAATGCTACAGCTCTGTTTGAAATATACAGTGACTTTCATACATGTGAAGATGCAAACAGTCCTGCATCTACGTCCACATAACAAGCAATAATACATGCTGGGACATCTCTAAGCGCAGTTCGTGGAAACCGTTTCAGTTCACACATAGTATCCAAGCTTGATGCTGGTGGCATTCCAGGAGGAGCGATGTGCATGCCTGACCCTAAATAACTGTTGGATTGGAGACGTGCTGTCTGTCTTCTTCTTGCTGATAGATTTTATCCATCAGCAGAGATTTTTGAATACCGAGGCTTGAGCCTCATTACTCCAACATCTCTGGGTTGAGTGTGCAGTCATGGGTTAGGATTCTTCTTGGTATGTGTGGACACAGTAGGGCTGGTTTCACAGGGTCTTCGCTGTGAGGCACGCATGCATATCGGAGTGCGCCATAAATGAGAGTCAAATTGTACTCTGAACTGCTTTTCTTTGCCTTAATTTTCTTCTGTTTTCTTTTCTTCTTTTCCCTTGTTTTATACAGTGATAATATATGTGATTTAATACGTACTGCTATTTTAATTTTGTGAAAAGTCGAGTACTTTGACTAAAACAAAATAAATAAATTAAAAAAGCAAAGTCCCGAGGTGTCCCCTGTCCCCCCAGATTTGATGAGTCTCCTACGCCCCTGATCTTGCCCCTTTTTTCCTGGCAAATCCTGCTTACTTACCCCTACCCTCTTGCTTTACAGAACCGCCAGAGCCGCTAGAGCACCCAGTAACCACGCAAGGGCCGACAGGGCGTGGTATAAGGACCTTCAACATAACATAACATATCCCAACTAAATATGACAGGGAGAACTGTGCCTGGTGGCTGCGTCCACCCAGAGGTCAAAGGTATACGCGTTTGTCGTGGTGTGGGCATAGGAAAATGTGTGTGGATTAGTCCGACACATTTTCCTGAGGTTGGTCTACCATCATACCATTTAATTAGAAATTTCAGAAAATCGCATGCGGGCACACACCCATGGTGTGGATGGTCCAATTCCTCACACCGCCTGTCCGATTAACGACAAATCAGCCTTCACTAAGGAACGGCCAACTGTGCCAGGGCAAATATCCCAATATAAACTATTGCATGTAAATGTAAATCAAACTGAACTTTGCTCTGCTTGTGATTTTGAAGCAGTTGTCCTCAGTGTTGTGGGCTCACATGGGTTTGTGTCCTATTAGGGTGGGGCTAGACAAACTACAAACATATGCAAATGTTTGTAGAGCATGTGATGGGGATGTGATCCTTGGGCCCACTTTGAAAAATTGGTATCTCTGCATGTATACTGTGGCCCACCTTGGACAAAATTCCTGGTTACACGTATGGGCCTATATGTTAAAGCCAAGTCAAGTTGTGTCGTTCTTTGCGTAAGAGTCTGGTTATTTCTGTGTCTAGGATTCTATATGTAATATGCTAAGCGGAACGAGCGCTGAGGGCCTGGCCTTACTGCCTATCCGACTCTCACCTCCCTCCCTCTCCCACCGCAAGGGAAATGTGCTGGGACACCAGCCACCTCCGAGCCCCCTCCCTCCTGCTTCTCGCGGCCTGCAGTGTGTTGACACCATTCCCCTGCGAGTTGGGCCTGATCTCATAACTCAACAATGGCCCGTGCAGGGAGATGAATGGGCCGCGGACGGCAGCACAGTAGCATTTTTGCATATCTCTGGCTTCTGTGAATGCAAGTGCTTAGGCCAGACGCACGGTAGATTTACATCCCACGAGTTGAAGTGTCTTGGCTATACCACTCGGAGGATGGAGTGCTTCCGGTCCAGGCGCAAGACCAGATACGGGTTGGCCCAGGAGAGGGCGAGGGCGGGGGAGGGATGGAGGGGCAGTGAACGGCTGGTGCCGGAGGCGGTGAGAATCCGCATTGTTGTAAAAGGCTGTTGTTTTTTTCTTCTTTAAAGAAATGCTTCTGATTGTTTTACCACTTTGTCAAACGGTGCTTTCAGATTGAAATCTAGGCTGGTATTCTCCCAAACGCCCAGCTGCTTGTTTGTGTGTATATGTTTATGGTTTTTTGTTTATAGAGTCTCTCCAGAGCTGTATGACTACCGTAGTGCAAGGTTACTGCTTGGAATTGTACAGCATACAAAAGCGGAGTCCCGTACCAACAAGATGGCAAGGACTGTTATTTTCCACTCAGGAAGGTGCTCTCCTATCACGCCAGGAGGGTGCTTTGCACGTCTCCAAAATGGCCTTCTATTTCTCTGCATAGACAGAGTGAAAGGTTCCTGTGTTTCCTGCGAAAAAGCAAAAGGCAGCATGCTGAGCCAGGGGCGCAGCCAGGCTCAAAATTTAGGGGGCTGGATGGCACTTCTGAAAGCTGGTAGTGAGTGGGGTCATTACAACCACTGCACTGTTCACTCCCCCAACGACCCCTTCCTCTGAACCCAGGAGCTGGCTGGATATTATAGACCAGATTCTCAAAATGCAGCGCAAATGAAAAGAGGGTAAAACATGCACTTGTTTCATTTGCGTTGCTTTCATACACTTTCAGGTCACCTTAATCCCAAAAGTGTCCTGAGCATTTGAGCAGGGGCTGCACAGATGTCCTGCCAAGGCCAAGCCATCTTGTGTACATTGGTGTAAGGAGCGCACTCCTGAAACGAATGCATGACTGGCTCCTAGCAACAATGTGGCTGCTGGTAGCGCATTTCACCGAGATAGGCCGTTAAAGGGCCCTAAAAAAAACACCCCATCCCTGATTCGGGGATGGAAATGCAAGCGGCCCTCACAACTAAAAACAAAATCATGCCAAGGTCAGAAGTGACTCTGTCATGGTCTTTGTCTCCCCCCACTCTGGGATTACCCTCATTTCAGGGCATTTAAAAGTGCTGCCCGTTTGTGAATTTGGGATGCACTTTTGAATGCTCTGAAACTCCCCCTTATATGCACAAATGCACAGGGGTGGGGGGGTGTATCTGCACTCAGTTAAGCCTTTGGCTTCATCATAGTGGGGTCTATTGATATCGCCGGAGCAGACTTGTGTCCTCTAGCGCTGTATGATTTCTGCTGCCTCAGTCACGTTAAAGATTGTTTTACCAAAAGCAAACACGCCGCTCTTCAGAGATGAGAAATTTGACAGGCTCTTATCATCAGAGGCCCTGGCTGGGCCGGTTGTCAGAGCATAGTGATGCCAATTCTGCCTCAAAGTGTGAGGGCTGTAGACCTCCCATTCCCTAGGCTGGTGGCGGCCATGAGGAGGAGCCAGAACTAAGTACCTCCTTTTTCCCTGGGCTGTTCAGATTGTAAGCAAGTAAGTGCACAACCAGGGAGTGGTTCAACGCTTTTGACAGAGCAGGGTTGTGATAATGTTAGTTGGTTACTAACCTATATGCCATAATGTAGTATACACGAGGGTAACAAAGTACGCATATTAACATATGAGGTACACTCATACCTCTGGGATCCATTTGGTAGTCCAACAATTAATGGACGGGAGGATAGCTCTGTGGCAACGCGCGGGTCTTGGAGCAAGACCACACTGAGCAAACGCAGGTTCCCGGAACTGCACTTGGAGCAAAAAAGAAAACAAGCATGTTATAAATAACCTCCAATAAAACTAGCGCCTAGATACATACGGATTATGTGCGCTGTAAATAAATGCTAAAAATAAATAAAAGGAATTGTTTAAAAGCCCAGGCAGCAAGTGAGATGCAACCGGCATGTAGAGATGTGGAATGCTTCTTTATCATTTGATTTATGGGATGTGGGGGTTGCAAGTTAAGCAGAAAAACAGCACCTGCAGAGTTTTCCATTCGTTACTCATCCTTCCCTATCATTGTCCCCATTACGTTACGGTTGACGTCTGTGAACACTGTTAACAGTCATGGCAACCATTTATTTCACACGTGGGCGCCTATTTTAAGCCTTTAAAGATAGTTCAGTGTGTTAATGCACACGCTGCAATGATCTGTGTTCCAAATTCAAGTCACATTCGATCTAGATGGGTTCAGTCGTTCTCCCTTTCGGTATTGATGACATCATTAACACTGAGATGGGTAACAGAAACAACTGTTATAAGCACCAACCACAGGCCCGACAGTTGTGTGGGACAAAATCAATGCAATCAAACAGCAGGCAATGATTCACATTTATTTTAATGTGGGCATGAACATTTTACGCTGGATTTCAGCTTTGTGATAAATATCAGACCTGAGGATATGTAGGCCCCGGGCTTGGGCAGGTCATGTCCTTGTGGACTTTGCTCATGGATGTGTTGTTGTGAGTATTTCTTTGTTTTGGAGCAAGTATAAAGTAGCTTGGTCTCTGAGGAGGTTTATAGCAGGATGTCTGAAGGCCCTGGCGTGCAGATTTAATGGCCTGAAAGGTGTTCAGAGTGTTTTCTAGAGAGCATTTTGCCACTTCTGCACTGATGGATTATGCACACAGTCTCTGGCAGAGGCAGTCTGGCCTGTCCTAGGGATTTCTGACAGGCGGGTGGCTACCTCTGAAAGGCTAGTAGGGCAGGGCAGAGTCAATCATTCTGTCTCTTAAAGGGACAACAAATAAAGACCGCTAAAATACCCGCCCGATACCAAAGTCTCATTCAATGAGAGAATCCTGTAATTACCCAGGTTTCTTTGCTGTGGTGGAATTGGTCATGAGCTTGAGAATTGTTAAATACCCTCACTCTCATGGGGCCGTCTGGTCCAGAGTCGAGATTCTCTGCAGGTGAGACTCCATTGCATTTGCCATATACTTAAATTGGGGGTCGTCCTGCTCGGCTGCATCTTCCGCTGGGACTTCTGGTTCATCCTCTGACCTCTAGATCTCTTTATTGGGGTCTACTCTGGTCCTTCCAGCAGTGGGGAATCCTCATCTGTGAGGTAAAACAGAATTGCCTCCATCAAAGCTGATGACCAATTGGCTTCATCCCATAGCTATATATGGAACGTTCTTCCTGTACTAGAAGAACTCTCCTAAGGTGACTCTGAGGATACTTGCCTGCCCCTGGACCTTTTTTCCAGTGCCACCAATGGGTTGAGTAATCCCCAGACTAATAATTAGAATGTTAGGATTTACATGCACCAATCAAGTATTCTGTAACAGCGCCACGATGCCCCTGGGCTGCTGTGCGCTATATACATTTAAACAAATAAATACAAATAAATAAAACATGTGATTTTAAATGTATTTTTAAAATCATGATCTGCACTTTTATTATGAATTAATTATCACATTATAGTTCATTTTTGGTGTCTGTGTAAATATTTTTGCGGGAAGTGTATTGCAAAGGCGACTGTTTATAAAATGTATCTGTAATTCTTGGAGGCATTTGGCTATGGTTTTGAAGTGTTCAATTTCCTCTATCACTTTGATGAATTATCATATTTGCATTTGTATTATTTTTGTTCTATACTCTAGAGGGTCAAAATCAATGTGGTGTGACTGTGTTGGCCGTGGGGATTTTCTAGGCTATTATTACCTCCTGGTTACATTGTCTAGTTCCCTTTTCATATCATTCCCAGCTTTTACATGATACATTCTGGCCCCTGGGCTAGGGCCTACCATAAATACCAGGGGCGGGTTCTTCCTTTAGGACACTGTGAATAGTTGTACAGGACCAAAGAGGATTTTACCTGCGTCGCTATATTGTGTGGTTCCCTTGTTCGCCCCTACCCGTTAATTTATGTTTGGTGTCTAGCATAGATGTTCGGCAGGATCGGACTTGCCTATAGGGCAATAGGCCCATGTCAGAACCAAAAACTCAAAATGCTCCTGTTGGCCAGTTTTTTGGGTCAAAGTGGGCCAGTCTTTGGGCCAATTTGGCCAAGTTTGAAGAGTTAATTCACTCTGAAGCTAATAGTTTTAACCAGTATTGCTGAATAAATATTTTTTTCAATGCACAATTTGCATCACACTTTATCAAATAACTCCCCCTTGGTTACTATTCAAACAATGTCACAAAAGGAATGAATAGCCATTTGCATCTGTGGGCCACTTTATTTATTGGTTCCTCAGACAAATTCATGGCTCAGTCTCAGCCTGATAGTCGGGCCACATATGCCCTGGTAAGCTACATGTATCACATTGGCCTGGACCACGCAACTCCACTGGACACCCTGATTGCTATTGGTTGTTTCCTGCTCATTTCCCCACCTACCCAACTATAACCTCCTATCTTTGCACCAATTGAAGTATGCATTGTGTTGCGCCACTTATTGTATGCTCTCTGCTGTTTTCTTGATGACCTGCTTAAAAAAAAAAAAGAAAAATCTAAATCTAAAACAAGTTCAATTCTCTCTGGTGTGCTTTTGCAACTGTGCATCTTCCTTTTTGTGCTGCTTTTCAGTGCTTTCTGGCAAATTCGAATTTAGGTGCACTCTCCAATTTGTTAAAGATCTCTGTAACTTGGCACTCCTGGTGTGCTCATTGATTTTGTATGCTTGGCCGCCTGCTGAGAGTCAACTGCTCCATAGTGCTTATAACCCTCTTCCCTGCAATCCCCCGATTCCCCCGCCTCTTGTCTCTGCCCCCACGGTGCTCTCCATCCCTCCTATATATTCTAATTGTTCTCCATCACCTATGCTCCCTCTCTCAGGAAGTCTGGAAGGAAGGCATTTAAAAAGGCACTCCTGAGTTCCAACCCCGGACGACCCATTGCAGACACCTGCATCAATGCTTCCTCCAGACAGACTGTAACCGACAATCTCTTTGCTGTTCCTTGCTCTGACTTATAGACTCCCCATATGGTTGTTTCTGTCCTCTCCCCTTTCTCTTCCTCACCCATTACTGGCAGCACCAGATGGGAAGTGCTCTTGGCTTACTTTGTATCTTCCAAATGTACCATTAATGTCTATCACAATGGCACTATCATGGCCCAGGGCTCTCAGCCCAACCTCCTCCTTCTTGACAGACATATTCCATCTCTCTTCAAATTCCCCCCTCTTGCCACCCTTTCTTCCCTCATCCCCTTGTCCCCCCAACTCCCAATGGTGGTACCCCATTCCCTGTGCCCCCCACAAATCATTTATAGGGGCAACCAGCTTCACCTAGCTACCCTCAACTCTCGCTCTTCTATCAAACACTCATCGGACACTTGTCTCCTTGAAGACCTTGACCTTGACATCCTTGGTCTCTCTGGGATGTGGCTCAAGGCCAGGTCCATCTTTGCTGTTGATACTCTCCTCCCTGAGGGCTACAAGATCCTGTCCAAACTCAAGCCCTCCCGGACTAGCGGCGGAGTGGCTCTGATTATCTCTGAGTGGGTTCCTGCCTCCATCATTCCCACTCAAACCTACTCATCCTTTGAAAGGCTAGTCTGCAAGCTATCCATCTCACCTACTCTCTCTCTTAGTCTTGCTATGATACCTCCCTCTTCCACTCTGAATGGGTGGACTTGTCCTCCTCACTTCTTGCCTCCTCCCCCAAGCTTATCTTCCTTGGGGACTTTAACATCCATCTTGACTCTTCGGATGTGGCTTCTGTACTCTTTCTCGACCTCTGCAACTCTCTTACCCTCACTATCCTTCACTCTGGCCCAACTCACTTTGCCAGACACACCTTGGATGCTCTCATCTCAACAGACATCCCACTCTCCAACCCTCATACTGCCCCTCTCTACTGGTCTGACCATACTCTCCTCTCTTCCCACCTTGAGCTCCCTGGTCCCCTGATGATGCCTCCGCCTGCACTGCCTGTCTCCTTCTTTGTCAATCGACCGATGAAGAGTGTGTCAGTCACTGCATTCACCTCTTCCTTCATCCTTCTTCCGTCCCCTTCTTTGGACTCTCCTTCTGACTCTGTTCTAGCTAACCTCCATCTCTCTATCTCTATCACCCTGGACATCCTTACCCCTGTCATGAACAACCACATGAATCCTGCCTCGAAATGCAACTCTTGGTTTGTTTCTGACTTGGCAGCCCTGAAACGCAAGTGCAAGGCTGTAGAGTGGACGTGGCATCTATCTCATCTTCTGACAAACTGGCCTGTCACCTACTCCAAAGGCAATATCATCTCACCACATCTGCTCCAAGAAGAGGGCAAACTAGCAAATCCTACTACAGTCTCCTCCTCTCCTCCACCCTCTCAGGCCTTCTGCACATCATTGGCCGTCAACTTCACCTCCAAAAATCTGAACAGCCTGTCCTTTCTGTCATCCTCTGTGGCTGATATCCTTAATATTCTGAAGTCAATGCACCCCACCAATTGCCCCGGCGAACTACTCCCGTCCAAATTCATCCTGGAATATAAGGAGCTTTTTGCTCCTTTTCTTTGTAGATTCGCAAATGCCTCCTTTAGAACAGGCGTAATTCCCAAAACCATAAAAAACGTAGCAGTCTCACCTCTGCTGAAGAAAGCAGGCCTTGACCCCACGGATGCGGCCAACTTAAGGCCTATCACAAATACCCTGTTTTTTTTTAAATTTATCGATAAGATAGCTACTATCCAACTTCAAGCCCACGTCCCGATGGCTGGCATCTTGCACCCTAAGCAATCTGGATTCAGAAGCAACCACGGCACTGAAAGTGCGCTCCTGGACTTGCAGACGCATATGCTCTCAAGACTGGATAGTAGCAAGTCAGGGCTGCTGATGTTGTTAGACCTATCGGCAGCCTTTGACTTGCTTGACCACAAAATCTTACTTAACAGAATGAAGTCTGTTGGGGGCCTTTCTGAGAATGCTACCACTTGGTTGAGAGCATTTCTTGAGGGTCGTCAGTCACGGGTACATTGGGGAGACAGCTCTTCTGGGCCACAAACCATTACTTGTGGCGTGCCCCAGGGGGCTTGTCTATCTCCATTGCTGTTTAATATATACATCTTCCCTCTCTGCTACGACTTAGGTCTCTTACAGACCTTCTTTTGTAACTACGCAGATGATTTCCAACTGGTTCTTAACATCACTGGAGATTATGACTTAGATCAAGGCGCAATAAACATAGTCTACCAATCGATAAAACAATGGATGTCCACCAATTGGTTATGCCTGAACGCTATGAAGACAGAGCTTATGATTTTTGGCTCACGACAGGCACAAACTAAGCTGGGACAAGAGTACGTGGGTTTCACTATCGATGGTAGTTTTATCAATACGGTTCGGAAAGTCAAAACTTTGGGTACATATATGAATAGCGAAGTCGACTGCCAAGCCCATGTCGCAGCTATTACTATTAGTACCAATTACTACCTTAAAGTGCTTAGGCAAATCGCTCCTCTAGTCTCGGTCGAGAATCGCACGAAACTTGTGAGAGCCGTTATTTTGCCTCACATTGATTATTGCAATGCACTCTTGGGTGGAGCAAGCAATGCAGACATCCAAGAGTTACAAAAAATCCAAAATAAGGCCATTCGCGTCATTTTTAAAATGAAGTACTCCGAACCCACATCGATAGCCAGAAAAAAATTACACTGGCTCCCGGTAAAAAATAGAATCCAATTTAAATTGATGACCACATGCCACAAATGTATCTTTGGCAGCGCTCCGGCATACCATAAAGATATCATTGGCATTTACCAGCCGAAGAGAAATCTCAGGTCAGCAGACGCCAATCTCCTTATACAACATCGAGTGAAACGCACCCGAGGTACGGGTAGAGCCTTCCACCTCCAAGGAGCTAAAGCATGGAATGCTCTGCCAACATTCTTGCGTAAAACTTCAGACCTCCTTACTTTCCGCAAACAACTAAAAACCTATCTCTTTCTTTTAGAGTAATCCCGTGGTAGTTCTTGCTACTTGCTACAGTATTCTGCTCTCGGCGTCTGGATGCCTACGGGCTTTGACGCGGTACAAATATATTAACATAACATAACAACATAACATCTGTTCTCACCCCCACCACCCTTCTGTTGCCCCTCCTTGACCCCCTTGTCCTCCTTCTCTCCCATTGCACCACACAAGATCTATAGAGTGGTCCACTCAATACAGGTGCCCCCCTGTTCCACCAGAACCATCAGGGACAACATTGCCCCTCTCGCCCCAGCCTTGGCTCACCTCTACAACCACTCTTGTGCTATTGGCTCTTTACCACAACCCCTTAAGCACTCTCTTGTACAACCTCTCCTAAAAATGCTGTCTGCTGACCCTTCCTGCCCGTCTAACTATCGCCCAATCTCTATCACCCATTGTTTGGGAAAACTCATGGAGAAGCTGGTCATCCCCAAACTGACCATCAACATCAAAATGGCTGGCTGCCTCCATAAACCACCAGGTCAGTTTCAGGGCATCTAGAGGCACGTAAACTGCTCTCCTGAACACCTGAGAAGACCTGCTTTCCAACTTGGACTCAAACACTCCTTCCTTTGTGATACACCTCAGGCTTTGCTTCTGCCTTTGACAGAGTCAATCACTCCATCCTCATAAACTGTCTCCATGATAGCCTAGGCATCACAGCCAGGGCACTGGCATGGCTGACCTCCTTCCTTTCAAACAGACCCTCCCAGGTGCAAATGGGTCCTTTTCTCTCCTCCGCCTCACTCTCTACCTGTGACATCCCTCGGGACTCTATCCTTTCGTCATGGCTCTTCAACATCTACCTGGCCCCTCTCACCCACCTGATCTCCACCTTCTCCCCTCATTTGCAGTGTTATGCAGATGACACACAGCTCTCCTTCAAGCTGCCATCTTCTTCCTCCCCCCCCTCCCTCATACCTGACTGTCTGACTGCTATTCAGGCAAGGTACTCTGCCAATGATCTCTGCCTTAATGCCAGTAAGACAGATATCCTTCTCATTGGGATGCCTGCTCCTTGTTTCCCCCCACTCTCTGGCCAGCATCCTTGGGTCCCCTGCCCTCACTTGTGAGGCAAAAAACGTTGGGATCATGGTTGACTCCCCTCTCTCTTTCTCTCCACACATCATGGACTTTCCCAAGAATTCCAACTAACAGCTCCACTCCTCAGTGGCATTCTACCTTTCCTCACCTTCCCCCAGAAGTTCAACATCGCCAGAGCCCTGGTTCCCTCTAGGCTGGACTACTACAACAGCCTCTTCCTCAATCTGCCTCTTTCCTCCCTTCACCCCCTTCAACTAAACCAGAATAGGACTGCTAGACTTATCCTTGGCATCAAGCCCTCAAGGTACTCTGCCAAGGATCTCTGCCTTAATGCCAGTAAGACAGATATCCTTCTCATTGGGATGCCTGCTCCTTGTTTCCCCCCACTCTCTGGCCAGCATCCTTGGGTCCCCTGCCCTCACTTGTGAGGCAAAAAACGTTGGGATCATGGTTGACTCCCCTCTCTCTTTCTCTCCACACATCATGGACTTTCCCAAGAATTCCAACTAACAGCTCCACTCCTCAGTGGCATTCTACCTTTCCTCACCTTCCCCCAGAAGTTCAACATCGCCAGAGCCCTGGTTCCCTCTAGGCTGGACTACTACAACAGCCTCTTCCTCAATCTGCCTCTTTCCTCCCTTCACCCCCTTCAACTAAACCAGAATAGGACTGCTAGACTTATCCTTGGCATCAAGCCCAGGGACCGGATCTCTCCAGATTCAGATCTTTAAAAAGATGGTAGTTTGTTCCAATGTTACGCAGCTATCACTGGGAAGCTACTATCCCCTGCGTTCTGTTGTTTATATTTAGGAATGGTGAGGAAATGCACACAGGCTGAATATGTAGGTCTATTGGATTGTTTCTTTTGCGAATTTGTTGGATAAGTACTTAGGGGCTAAGTTAGAGATGCATTTGTGTGTCAAGGAGAGGGAGATCTTGGACCGGCAGCCAGTGAGCTTTCCTTCTCGCCGTAGTAATGTGATTATTTTTGGGATGTTCAGCACTGCTCTTAGAGCATTATCTTGAATCAGCTGAATTTCTTTTATGTTGCGTCTGTTGGTACCATTGTAGAGGACATTACAGTAGTCTATTCTGGATAAGATGAGAGCTCTAGTTAAAGTGACCAGTGATGGGGTGTCCTATGTCCAGTTGGGCCTCTGGTTGTTCTCACATAATTGAGACTCCATTTTGCAGATGGATGGTTTTCATTGATGTATCTGTTTTTCTCCCTTGAATTTTCTTTCATGGAAATTAAGTGTTTCTTTGGGGTTTGGGTGGTGTTCACCTTTGTGTGTGTTATATCCTTATAACCTGGGTACTGCTCAGACATGGATGTCCTTCTTACCTTTCTGATCAGTCCTTCTCCATCTTGTGGGACATTGGTGTATCTGACCCAACCTCTCTCCATTTGGCATCCCCCAAGGCTTTGACCTTGGCCCCCTACTGTTTGCCCTCTATTCCTCCATCCTTGGTAAACTGATATCCTCCTTTGGTTTCTCCTGGGACCCTTTTGTGGTGACAAGAAAATATTCTCTTCCCCACTTTTACTCGTGACCTCCCTATACACATATTCACTTGTCTCTTTGAAATCTGTCAATGACTAGCACTTCATTATCTCATGCTTAATTCCTCCAAGACCTAAATGGCCTACATTCCCGTCTCCAATGCCCCCTCTCTCCTTCTTTCACCAAGCTTTTCTCACCTGACCTACTTCCTCCCTCCCCAACACATGCAATCTTCAAGTCCATTATGATAGAACCTTAACCTTCAGCTCTTTATTACTTCTCCCACAACTGTGGGCAGGATTAACCATCTTAATGTCAGGAACATCCACCCCTTCCAACCTTCTGTTCCACTGTGACCTTCATAATGATCCTTGTACTCAACCACTTTAATTACTGTGACAACCTCCTCATTGGGCTCACTCTCTTCCCTTTGTCACCACTAGACAAAGTACCAAACATCACCAATCGTACCTTATACAACCTGCCCACTCGTCTTCCACCTCCGAACACCGCCTTCATGGCAGTTGGCTTGCCATGACAAAACAATCCCTTTTTACATTTCCACGACTTGTTTTCAAATCCCTACATGGGTTTGCACACTCTACTTGCAGTATCTCCTGCTACCCTCTGCAATGTGTCTGGCCTGTCCCCAGTTTCTGTACCAGACAATCCCACATAATCCCAAACACCCGCCAGTCTGTTGCTCACGACCCTTTTTGCTAATGTTCAGCACCTGATCTAGGATTGGCCCATTGCCTGGTTTTAGCTTTGTAAGTGTTTTGGGGGAAACACTGGGCACCCTCAATATATAGACACAATAAATAAATATGTTTAGTGATCATCCCATAGAGCAGGGAACTCCAGATGTTTTACACAACTCACATGATCCCTCAACATTTAACATGCTGGCCAGGGCAGATGGGAATTGTAGTACAAAGCATCTGGAGAACCAACAATAGCAGACCCCTGCCACTTCCAGCAGAGAGAGTGTGCAAGTACACACTACTGTAGATTGTGTACAAAATAAAGTTCACACCTTTAGAGCCAACTGGATTGGGAACTCTACCGTATCCACGCATGTGAACCTCTTTTTGTCAGTTAATGATGTAAGGATTCTGTGTCTGTTCTAAACCTGCTTAGCACGATGCGACACAGAAAGCAAAGGACATTAGTTGAAGAGCATTTTCTTCAGCTGAAGCGACATAAGAATGCACTGCTCATATGACCACCAATTTATATTTGTTTTCAACACTTTTATGTGAAAACTATGAGATGGATGTTCAACAGCAGAAAAATTAACGATTTAATATTATATCAACTATGGTATGTATAATGCAAAGAGTGTGACTTTCAAACATAGTGAAGGCTCCTTTGTTATGGATGTACTATACCTGCTCTAGTTATATAATTGTTGGCTAATCGTGAAGGTCATATATGCTTTTTGGAATTTAGTATGTGAACTGTAGTTATTATGCAGTTTTAGGCGGCTAAGCACCAATGTACTGACTACACATCCTAAATATGAAAATAATGTGTTTCTCACAAGTATTTTTTGTATTGTGCTGCTTTGGCATACAAATGTAAACGCATAACTTAACCATATCATTACAACTAACCCAAATATTCAGCAGCAATATCTATGTCATGTGTTTCACTGGCTCCAAATTCTCTGGGATATTACAGAGGCGACGCATACCATCGTTAGTCTCCTGATGACCTTTCATGTACAGTTGGTAGTTTGTATGGTAGATGTTTAATCTTATACGTAGGAGCTGATTACAATGGTATCTACTCGGGAATTTCTGTAGGCAGAGGGGCATTGCATTAATCACTCTGGGCTCCTGAGTCGAGTTCTTCAGCAATTTGTAACGTGGTGTTGATTCCAGAGTTTGAATCCAGTCTAATCTTCGTACTCTTTCTTTTACCCCACGAGGAATGGCGACAAGAGAGTCTACAGACGACTCCAGATATTCATGTTGTTGCAAGCATTTTTCCTTCCAGATGGCCAAAAGGTCCGGCTGTTTCCCAGAAGCCTTTGCCTTTAGAATGCTGTATGGAATTGAGGGCTTATCCATTACTATTTTCCTCAATAGTGCTAACGATTTCCATAATATAATGGAATGCAGGGATTGTAACCCAAGTTCTGCTCTTATGGCTACTATTGGAAAACTCTTTGGAACCTTCAGCATTGATTTTCAAAACATTTCTTCTTAGATATTCCATGTTTCCGAGGGTAGATTCAGAACTGCCTCTCCTCCATACCCAAGAATTGGAGCTACCTTTTGCATATAGAAGGTGCACAGGGGTATGGGAGAGAATTTGCTGTATCAAGCCTTCAGTAACCAACATTTTGCCCCTTTTTTGTAGTTCTGCTAGCTACGTCGGGTCTGCAATTGATTTACTGAATTTGGTGATGAGTTAGCATGTTGATTCTATGGCCTGAAGTTGTTTACCGCGTATTCTCCACTTGAAGCATCAACCTTTTTTCCCAAGGTTACGGCAAAAAGACCTTATTTTTGATTCATCAATGTTTATGACAAGGTCATTAACTGACACATAATGTTCTAATGAATCAAGTGAATGTTGGAGTCCAATCTGTGTTTGATCCATTAGGACCAGGTTGTCTGCATATATCACAGCTGATATTGGTTGCTTATTTATCTAAGGAGGAAAATGTGCTGATCCTTTTAGGGCCTCTGATAAATCAGCTAAATACAAGTTGAACAAAGGGGCAGCTAGAGGACAGCCTTGTTTCACTCCTCGTTTGATATCAATTTGGGACAACAATTCACCTTCAATATTCATTCTGACACGCATGGTTGTATCGGTATAGAGGGCTACAATCGCATTTAACAGGTCTACGGGGCATCTCCAATTCCGTAGTTTTGCACAAAGATTTGATCTATTTACACTGTTGAATGCTTGTTTGAGGCCAATAAAAGTCAAGAATAGATTACCTTTCTTTTTTTAACATCCTCAGTTTCAATAGGTTCAGAATTAAGAGATTTAGGTCAGTTCCTACGCCTTTTGTGAACACAGTTTTTCTTGGGTCCAACAAATTGACAGAAGTAGCCCATTGCGCTAGCCTTTTTTGCATAGGTGAAGCAAACAGCTTTACAATGACATCTAACAGGGCTATCGGTCTGTAATGGGCTGGGCTGTCTCTTTGTCCTTTTTTAAAGATCGGGACGATGATAGCAGAGGTCCATGATATTGGTATGCTTCCAGAGGTTGAGATAACACTAAATAATAATGTTATGAAACTTGCCTAGTCTTCTGGCGCAGCTTTAAGCTTTGAATTGGTTAAACCGTCTACCCCGGCAGCATGTGAGTTCTTCAATTGTCTAATCCCATTTTCTAGGTCAGGTACGGAATTTGACAAGTTCCAAGGCGTGGCCCGCACATTAATGTTTACACCCTATTCATCTGAAAAACCAGCAAAGACTCTTGAATAGTATTCAGCCCCTTGATCTTCCACAATGTCACTGCTCAACCTGCTTTGCTGGGTTAGCGTGATATGATTCATTATTGACCAGGTGTCTCTGAAAGAGGATTTACAAATGGCTTTTAGCATTAATTCACCTTGTTCTTGATCACGTTGGTGTTTAAAATTAATCAACCAGTTTTTATAACGCTGTTTCCTATGTTTCAAAGTTGTGTCTAGCGTCATAGGACTAATCAATGTGGGGTTTTTCTTGATGTTCCTTAGATCCCGTCATAGACTCTTCTGTTGTTCAACAAAAGATCTACTATAAAGATGTATAGATTTCAAAAGTGGTTGTTTCAATCCTGTTTTCACTACTTTGTAGCTTTCCAAGAGAGGCACATAAGGGGGGTCATTACGACCTGGGCGCAAAGGGATACCAGGCACTGGTAATGACACCGGTGCCGGTAATCCCATTGCGCCCTATTCCGAGGTCCCTTTGCAGGTCCCTCCCTTAATGCATTATTTTACCAGGCGGTATGGACGGGTCCCGCAAAGGGATACCGGGGTCAATAACGGTACTGTAATGTACGGTACCTTTATTGACACCTTCCCCCTTCCCATTGAGCCCTATGGGGGCTCAAATGGGATTGGGGAATGGCTTTTCAAATGGGGACTTACCGGTCCCGCAATGGTCGGAATAGACTGATAAGTCCCCATACCGCCAAGTCGGTGGCGGTACTGGTATTGGTGCTAGTCATGGCGCTAAAAGCTAAAAGTGCCATGACTAGCATCACCCTCGGAGTGAGGGCCAAGATGTATCAACTGTTCCGTTTTCTGTTATATCGCGATATCTTGTAGTTAGTAAATCAATGGGGGTCAATACAAGGTTGGCGGTAGGGGTTTAACGGGGCCGGTAGAGCTGCTGGACCCGTTAAACCCCTACCGCTGCATTACGAGGTCTGCTCACGTGACCCGGTAAGGGCGCCTGGTTTTACCAGACACCCTTAGCAGGTCTCACAAGCAGACCAGGGTGCTAACAACGGGCCCATTTTTAATGGGCCCGTTGTTAGCACCCTCCCCATTCCCATTGAGCCCTATGGGGGCTCGCATGGAAATGGGGAGGTACCGGGTCCGGGTTTCTTAAATGAGGAATTACCGGGTCCTCCAAGGTTGGAATGGCCCAGTAATTCCTCATTTAACGAACCCGGACCCGGTACCCAGTAAGGGGGTAGCCATGCCGCTAATAGCAGCATGGCTACCTCCAACCTTGTAATGACCCACAATGCCTTTCTTCAAAATTTTTAATCGGTTTCCTCCATGGTTTATTACCATTAACTGGCGCAAGTCCCCAGGTGCTTGTCCACTTCTCAAGTTCCAAGTCAACCTCAGCAATTCATGGTCGCTGGATTGTTGTTGTGCAATGATACCTAGGTGTTTTATTTGGTGGAAAACGTTTTTGGAAATCCAAATATAGTCAGTTTGGAGGAGTGTGTGTTATTCCTCCAAGTTTTCTTCCCCGTAATGTCACCCAGTGTTTGGCCATTTAACATGAAAAAATCCTGGGAATTCATCAATTGCATCCACTCACTTTTATTAGTCATGGACATCCATCGTTATCTAGACATTTGATGTTCACGGCACCACAGAGTGTGTGGTCTGTGCAAGTCTCTATACACAAGATCTATGCTGGAAGCTACTGCTTGTATGGAAGTAGCAGTGTGTATTTCCACTGCATTCCAGCAGAGATTCAATATTACAGTGTGTGCAGGGTCTGTACCTTCAAGTTGGCTATGTTGAAGTATGGTCCATTGTATAAACGGGTTGGGATTGCCTGTATTGGCCCCTTTTAGGTCAGGGTTATGTTTAACAAGAGTTATCAGCCCTGCATATGGTCTGCCTAGGGATCCATTTATTGCCAAGTTTGTTGGTCTGTCATACCTTTAGCAATCAGGAGCACTACATAGCCAGGTTTCTTGTAAACAGATTATCAAGGCACTTCTGAGTTTCACCGGAGCATGATTAAACAAATGTTTGAACCCACGCGTATTCCAGGAGGTGATACGGCTGTTGGTAGTTGGTGGAATTGCCTCTTGCTAATGACCTTATCTTTGTCCAATTTGTATGGTTTTATATTTTCCAGATCTAATGTGAATGCACTCGTGACTTTGTAAAATGCTACTTTATAAAGTTAATCAATTCAAGTTTACTGACATTGTTAATTTTATCTGCTTCTATGTGTCTATGTGTCCCTTTTCATTTCCATACAAAATCTACTGCTATCATTCTTTATCAAGATTTGCATTTGCATTTGTCAGTCAGTCACCCAAAGAGAGTATTGATGACTTCTTAGCCACCTATGGTAATTTAGATTTAAGTTTGTTTATCAGGCTTTTGGTGGTGTCAACATTTTTTGCAGCTGTTTTAAGTGCATCTTTAATATTAAGCCCAAGAGCGCTTCTTTTGTTGGCAATAAATGCGGCATAGGTTTTAATGTGAGCAGTTGTTGTGGATCTATATACTTTTATATTGCAAATTAGGCCATCAAGTGGAGTCAGTGCATACATCCATCAATACAACTTTTCCAATGTTTCCCATGCCGTGAGTATTTTGCACTTACGCAATTTCTCAGAAATATGTTCATTTTGGGGTCTAATGTTTTTGGCGTTATGCCTGATACTGTTTACCTTATGAGTCAACACTGGTTTCTCCAATTTGTGCATTACCGTAGATTTTTTCTAATACCATTTCCTCTAATGAGATTTCACTGAATATATTTCTCTGAAATAGGTTGGGGAACTTGCATATGTGTAAGGCATAATAGGTGGTTTGTGGGTAAGGGTATAAGTTAGAGTAGGGAGGGGTGTGGGAGACCCGTAGGCGGTTTCCCCTGCATAAAAAAAGTAGAAAAAGTTAAAAAGAAGATTTTGTTTTTCGATGATATGGATTCACTGAAATCTCCATTAGGAGAAATATATTGCAAGAAATCACATGCATCCAATTTGTGTGCATCTACTACCATCTGTATTGCACCTATAGGTCCGTTTTCAAATTGAGTGATCACTCAATAAGATTGTTTGTATATTTAAAGTGATGGCTTTCTCCAAATGAGTGTGAAATAGAAAAAAGTTATCAAGTTGCAAACATTTGTAGTTAGAAATCCAAGTTAATGCTCCAGATATATCTCCTTGTATTCTCCCATTGAGCATAATCAGACCAATGGAGGACATCAGATGGGGCCATTTACTCATTATCTCATCCACTCTACGAGTATGTAAATTTACATTTAGTAGGCAATTGTCCCATATCAAGGAATACATATTTGAGTCATCCAATGCAGAACACCAGGTGTTAAAATCGTCTCCAACTATTATTGCTATGTCTTCCCAAATCTGTCTCGCCCAAAGAACTATATTTTCAATGCTATGTATAATGCCAGATAAATCAGTCACAGTTGGCAAAACATAATCATTTATCAATAGCAAAGCTGATTTGTGTTTGATGTTGACTACAATGGCAAGAGCACAACTACAGTCATCTGTCTTGATTTCCCTGTTGAAAATGGTGGAATAAACATTGATGATCTGTCTTCCCGAGGATCTGCCCATAGGATCTTTTATTGCAGCTTCATTAAAGGTAATCGAACCATCAATATGCATTTCTTTTAATAACCAACTCTCTGGGATAATTAATAAATCTGAGGTTTGAAATATACCCAGGCCTTCCAGAGCATCAAACAAGTGTGCATGTCCCCTGGAATTCCAGGCGGCAATGCTGATCACTGAATTTATCCCAGTAAATTTAGGAGTTAAGGTTTTAGTAGCTTTGGAAGCCATGACCAGTCCAGTTTTATTCCATCATCTTGGCAAGTGTAATCAGGTGTGTTACAGTCCACTAATCTACCCTTGTTAGTGCACGGTTTCTGCATATTCATGTCTTTTAGCCATTTCCTTTTTACTGTTTGTGCGATGAGCTCTGTTGTATTTTTCTGAGATTTCTTGCTACAGGGGTGAAATTCGTAGTGTAGGCCTCAGTAAAAAGGGGCAAAGAAGTTAATATATGATCCACAATATGAGATGAATAACTGGAGACCACTGTAAATTTCCTGCCACTTATTTCTGCAAGCTCAATATAGCCAATGTCTTTGGTTGATATAGATCTCAATGATAAATCTTCTCTTAGCAATGCCGAGATGTAGATAGGTGGAGATGGTCTTTATTGGCTGCTTGGAAAGTCCCCTCAACTTCAAAGGACTTAGTCGCAATGTTATTTATGCTTCTGTTTTTCCCCGCAAAGAAACTGGGCTTCTTACTTGGATGTGTTTCGGTTGCAATATGAACTTTATTGTTAATGTCATAACGTAGGGAGTGTTGCAGGCAAAGTTCCATTAATGTGTATTCATTATCTCGCCCGGGATTAGTATGTGCTATTGTGGCTAAAGCCTCTTTCATTATCTCGTCTGCTTTATCAAGTTCTTTGGGTTTAGAACAAGACTTTTTACTGGAGACTTAATTACGCAGGTATCCAGATTTGCTGTGTGTTGCCATTTTTGTTTTCTTTTCTTGTATTTTGATTTCCCTGCTTCAGGAGGTGTCGTCACCAGTTCATAATTGTCCGCGCTTTCAGTTACAGTGCACGTATTATTAGTTGCAGATGTATTTTGAAGTGTGCATTTCTTCGTGGTTTTACAGATTCCTAATTTCCCCTTTTTTGTATTTATTCGTTTTTTGACATTAATTTTCCTTCGCATTTTGACCTGAAGAACATATTGAATGTTGATTTGAGGGGGGAAATGCAAGGTCTGGTTTATTAGTAGAGTGTTGTGTGTGCAGGCTGCACTGTTCTCTACCTTCATAGGCTATTGACGCATCAACTATAGCTTGCTCATCTAGTAGTTTATCTAATTCCACCACTACTTGCTTTCTAGAGGTTTCGTTTGTCAACAAGATGGACTCTGTGTTCAATTTGCTAGCCAACTCGTTATTTTTAGCACCTTTGCAGATGTTGGTATGTTGTGCAATTTCTTTTAATAATTTACATTGTACTTGTGGCAAGTCACCGACCAAGTGGCCGATTAGTATGATTGTGTTATGTGCTAATGTCTGACTTCTGGGAGTTAAACAGGTCTTCCGTATGTTTTGGGGGTGGAAGCAAAATTGAGCGTTGTGATGCTGTCAATAGGCAGTTATACTGGCGTCCTGCTCAGCTCTTCTTGCAGGGTTAGCAATATCATTTGGGTGCATGGATGTTCATGAGTCTGCACCTGCACCACCGTGTGATAATCAACACTTGCTGGTCATTGCTTGTTCTTGCTGTAACAGTTGTCTTTCCTTCTATTTTCAAACTATAGACAGACCCAGTAGTCAGTTATTGTTGTCACTTAACAGTGCTCTTACTATCCTGGACTCCTGGAATCGTTTTAAGAGAGATGGGTCAGGCCTAGCATGTGAATTCTTAAGAAATTTAGTTTTTGAAATATTTGATTAAAAAGTATGTCAAGCCATCCACCTCTCTATATCACGTGGGCAAGCTCCAAACTGTCTTGTATCTCCTTTAGTAGATATTTTCAAGTAAATGTGTGTGTTGTCGGCATATTGGTGCATATACACATTATGTTTAGAAACAATAAGTGGCTCAATGTAAAGATTCAAAATAGTGGGCAATAAAATCGAGCCCGGGGGACTTAACATGGCACTGGGAAATGGGCTAAATGATCATGATCCATTGAAATAATTTGCCGACAATTTGTCAGAAAAGAAAGGATTCATTTCAATACTGTTCTTCTAGTACACATCCTCTGCTGCAGAGTGTCCTGATGGACCTCATTATCGACGGTGTCGAATGCTGCTGACAGATCTAATAGCATCAATGTAAAAGTGTGCCCTCTATTGAAAATGTTCAAATTATCGTTCATGATCTGTAATGTTTCCGTTTCATTGCTGTAGCCCTCTTGAAAACACTTTTGGGATGGTGGTAATACATTTTGTTTTTAATCCATTTATTTAATTGCAGAGACAGTTCTTTTCCAGAAATGTTACCCAATAAAGGAGGGAAATGGCTGGTCAGTAATTGGATAAGGAATTGGCACCTAAATTTGCTTTTTTTTAAATAAAGGATAAACATGTCCAGTTTTCAATGACTCGGGGAAGCACCCGTGAGCCAGAGAAAGAAAGGTCACCTGCAAATAAAATGGCGCAAAGATTTATAAGCATTCTTTTACCTTAGAAGCTGAGCAAGAATCTTCAGCAAAATATGTGGGATTTAATTTAGCCATTTTGGAGCAAACATATTCGATGTCAGATAGGGGGAACGGCTCCCAAACCTGTGTTGTGTTATGTTGGAGAATATTTTTTGTTAGTGGAGTATAGGTAATTTCATTGCAAATTGTATTGATTTTATCAGAAAAGAAATAGGTAAAGTCCTGACAGTTCAGACTTGTGGGCTGAAAATAATGAGATTGTCTGGGCTTTGATATTGCATTCATCTATGAGAATAGCATTTCCGGTTCATTGTTGGCCGATTCAATGACGGAAGGGTATTAGGTTTGCTTTGTTTTTTAGAGTACTGTCTGCAAGCTGATTTCAGTGTAACCGTGTTTTCGACAGATGCATTTATGTACCATTTGCGCTCTTATTAGAGCCCTTATTTTATGTCTCGGGTTATTTAGCTCTTCAAAGACCTGTGGAGACGATGGCCTGTTATATTATTTCTCAATGGCTGGAGCAATCCTGTCCATTACTGGGGATGTAACTTCCTGTAGTCTATTTACAGCTACATCTACAAAACAGTTTATTTCATCCAGTTCTAATGACTCATGGAAAATCTCAGCCAAAGTGACCTTATTTACCAAATGTAAATTACGATGCTAATCTTTTGGTCTGGTCAAAGAGAACCATCTATTCTAATGTAGTCAAAGGATGGCACCATGTGGTCAGACACATGGACTGCTTGAGGATCAATTCCCAGCCTAATATCGGGAGGACTGATTATCGAATCCAGTGTATTCATTTTCTTGTGTGTCACTAGATCACAACTTTGTCTTCATTTGGCAACGTGAAAAAATTGAGTTAACATAGGTAAATATGTATTAGAAAGATTTACCCATGGTAAATTAAAATCTCCCATAAACAAGCATTGGCAAAGCCTACAGTTTGGCTTGTTTAAAGGTGTTAGGCATTTGCCAGGCACCACTATAAGATGCCCAGGGACACTCCCCATTTTGCACCTGCTACCATTAGAATTTTGGTCACCCTAAGAAATCCCCCACATAACCTCCTCTGCACTGTTTCGATTTGGCACCCCTCCACTATGTCCCACGTACATCCCTCACAGACCTGCCAAGTTTTCAGTTTGCTTATTTGTTACATTTTCATGTTTGCCGTTTGCATTTCTGTGACACTTCAATGTCTTACCTGTGACACTTTGGGTGACACTTTATTGTGAGCTGATCCAAGCACATACATCAATATAATAAGGTATACTTGATGTCCTATATCCTTTTGTCTATTGCAGGTGCTTTTGTGGACCTGAATGAGGTTGAAACATGGAAGGTGGTCTGGCGTTATTAAGTTTATAAATGGAGGACATTTAGGTTTTCCACTCCAAGATGTTCACTGGTTTAGGTTCTGCAGCCTGTTCCTATTGGGCCCACCTTTTTTGGCGCCATGGGGTATTCTAATACCCCATACGTGTCTAGGGTGTTGCTGCCTTCTTGTCAACCACTGTGCTGCTGTCATATGCTATGCTCATGTTTGAGTCAGGAGCTATGCTATTTCTCAATTTGGGTGACTGAGGAGCTGCCTGTTGCACCTGTGTGGTTAAGTGTCAGGTAATCAGTCACTTATTCAGTGTAAGCACATGTCTTTCAGCAGCAGATATCACTATGTTTGGAGGAAAACACTGTACTGTTTCAATCAGGCATACTACACGAAACACTCACCTAGTCCAAATACCCAATTATAACAGAGGATGGCTTAAGGCTTCCCACAAGCTCAAAGCGCTCCAGGAAATTGAGTTTTCAAAGTTGGATTGCACATTAAAAAGCACTCCAATGCTTCCTTACTGTTCCGGTCACATGGTTTCTAAAGTGTGACCAATAGGGAACACAGGAGGACGGGACTAGTATAACCAAGCGTTTTCAATCAGGCTAACGGCACGAAACACCTATTCCAAATACCCAAATATAACAGCTGATGGCTTAAGGCTGCTCACACGCTCAAAGCACTGCAGGAAATTGATTTTTCAAAGTCGAATTGCACATAAAAAAACACTCTAAGGCTCCCTTACTCTTCTGGTCACGCGGCTTTTGGAGCACGACCAATAGGGGACATGGGAGGGCGGGACTAATACAACCAAGCGTTTTCAGTCAGGCTAACTATACGAAACAATCACCTATTCAAAACACCCAATTATAATAGAAGATGGCTTAAGGCTTCTCACAAGCTCGAAGCGCTAAAGGAAATGGAGTTTTCAAAGTTGGATTGCACAATGAAAAGCACTTCGATGCTTCCTTACTGTTCCAGTCACATAGTTTCTAAACTGCGACTAATAGGGAACACAGGAGAACGGGACTAGTATAACCAAGCACTTTCAATCAGGCTAACGGCACGAAACACCTATTCCAAATACCCAAATATTGGTATTTACTGGTAACAGCTGATGGACGACTTAAGGCTGCTCACACGCTCAAAGCACTGCAGGAAATGGAGGTTTCAAAGTCGTATTGCACATTAAAAAGCACTCTGAGGCTCCCTTACTGTTCTGGTCACGTGGTTTTTGGAGCGCAACCAGCAGGGGACACGGGAGGGCAGGACTAGTACAACCAAGCGTTTAAAATCAGGCTAACTATACGAAACAGTCACTAAATTCCAAATTCCCTAGTATAACAGCAGACGGCTTAAGGCTGCCCACACACTCAAAGTGCTGCAGGAAATGGAGTAAGCGGATTACACATTAAAAAGCACTCTGAGACTTCCGTTCTGTTCCTGCCATGTGGTTTCTAAAGAGCGACCAGTAGGGGACACAGGAGGGCGAGACCAGTATAACCAAGCGTTTTCAATCAGGCTAACTGCACAAGACACCTACTCCAAATACCCCAATATAACACCTGATGGATTAAGACTGCTCACACGCTCAAAGAGGGACTGCTCTGTAGTCTGCCAAAAAAAATGGCACCCCTGAATAAACCCAAACAGACTGGAGAAACACCCATATCATACTGATATCACTCACTGCTCAGCCAATCAGGTGCTGCTTACATCAAAAACTCTGCACCAACATCCCACAAATCAGTGTCTTAACAGTTTGAAAGACATTTTAGACCAAAGTGTAACTATTAAATTAACTTGTTTACTTTAAATTCAAAATACATTAACATGTTTGACATAACTTCAAAGCTGTAGTAATTATTTTTTAAAGAATCAATAAGGTCAAATTATGTTTTTTAAGCATTAAAATATGGCGGCCTCCATTTTGGAAGTAAAAATGGCTGACAAATTCACCACGCAATACAAATTCAGCCAGAGAGGGCAAAAAGATGTGTGGTTGGAGGGAAAATGGCTGGGAATGCTAGTTAAATCTTATAGAATTTACTTTGCAATGGGCATTAAATAGGTGGGACACATAGCCAAACTACATAAATCCATCCCCATTTATCATGTGCATTGAAAACAATTACAAACCTACATTCAAAGCCCCTATTTTAAGCTCTTACGTTAAAACTCTTATTTTAATTCCAATAGTTGCAGCTTTAAAGTTAGCGCTTTCAGCACCAACTGATAGACAAAACTGAAAAAGGAGTGTGATAAAGACAGTACGAAATCCATCAATTCTTGGACAAATATTTCAGCCTCACCCAAAATGTGGTAAGCAACAAACGTGTGAATGGTCTTGAAAGCATGCACAAATACTTTTGTTGTGTCTTGACTGTCGTGTAGCCGAAGAGTCCTCTGTCGACAAGTGCCGCACAGAGAGAATCAAAGTCACTCTCTGTGCCGCCTTTGAGGCCACAGGTGGGAGATGTTCTTTCCGGAACTGCGGTACTCGTGGAACCCCGAACCACTGTAAAGGAAACACCGGTTAAGTGTCAAGCCAAAACAGTATCAACAACCAATCAACAAGTAAATGGAACGGTCTTACCAAAAGGTGTCTGTGGAGTGGCGGTTGAACCTATGGGAAGGTACCGAGACCCAGCAAGGCTGTTCTTCCAGAATGTAAGTATCCAAGCAAGGTTGCAAGTAGCAGGCCCATCTGATGCCAGAATCCGCACAAGAAGGGCGGAACGTAGTAGGAGTCCGTGAAGCAGTCCGTGGTCGTAATAATGATCCAACAAGCAAGTACCAAAGCCAAGGGTTATCCGTTGCCAGTCCGTGAAACAAATCCGAGGTCAAGATCCAAAAGATGTGAAACAAAAGGTATGTAGCGCCGTACAGGAATCCAAAGAAACAGCTGTGAAGCACCGAAGCCCCGCAATAGAGCCGTTTAAATACTGGCGCTGCTATTTCCTCCCAGTCACATGACCCGCGAGCGCATCACGTGAGTGTAGTCCAGAAACACGTGAGCGGAAGGCGGCGGTCATGTGACGCGGAAGAAGTCGGTCTAGCAGCCGCCACGGAAGATGCCATGGAGGTAGCCGTCTCCACGTGCAAAGAGCATGCCAACCCAAGCTTTGTGGCAGTCGGCGCTGTGGCAACTGGGGCGAAGAGACAACCTGTGAGTGCCGGAACCGGGCAAGAGGGCGAGGGGTGTTCGTGGCACAGGGATGAGGAATGGGACCCCCAGAGGGAGTGGAGTGCGTGACAGAGCCCCCCCAAAGGCCCACGGCCCCGTGGGCACGAGGGATGGTCCCTATGAAACCGTGCCACCAAACGGGGAGCCTGGACATCAGTAGCCGGGACCCAGGACCGCTCCTCGGGGCCATACCCGGACCAATCGACAAGGTACTGGAGACGCCCCCTAGAGATACGGGAACCCAGAATGGCAGAGACCTCAAAAACATCTGGAGTGGATAGAGACACCGGGACCCCAGGAGAGCGAAGCCGTGTGGGAGCGGGACAGGGCTTGAGCAGAGAAACGTGGAAAACAGGGTGAAGCCGCCAGGAACCTGGGAGAGCAATTCGATAAGACACAGGGACACGAGTAATCGTATAGGGACCCACAAAGCGAGGTAAAAGCTTGCGACAACCCACCAAGTGCAGATGTCGGGTGGATAACCAAACGTGGGATCCCACAGTATACAACAAGGCCATCACCCGTTTCCTGTCCGCCTGCGCCTTCATGGACGCCTGGGCTTCGACAAGATGAGTCGACACCCGAGCGTGGACGGAGGCCAGGTCCCTAACACATGCAAGGGCAGCTGGATTGGCAGAGGTAGGCACATCCGTGAAGGTCAAAACACGAGGGTGCTGACCATAAAGTACGTAGAACGGGGAGAAACCAGTGGAAGAATGGACAGTGCTGTTGTACGCGAATTCCGCAAGATGCAGTACGCTCAACCAGGAAGACTGCAGCTGTAGGGTCAGACAACGTAAGTACCGCTCCAGCGTCTGGTTCAGTCGCTCGGTCTGACCGTCCGTCTCAGGGTGATATGCTGAGGAGAAACAAACGTCCATCCCGAGCAACCTAGTCAGGGCCCGCCAGAAACGTGAAGTGAATTGTGAACCCCTGTCCGAGATGAGAAACGAGGGGAGCCTGAAAAGACAAAAGACATTCTCAAAGAACAACCGGGCCAGTGTAGGCGCCGAGGGAATGCCCTTACAAGGGATAAAACGGGATAAAGGGATAAAACAAGCCATTTTAGAAAAGGAATCGATGACCACCACAAGGTATCGAAGCCCCGGATCCCCCCAGGGGAACGCGATAAGGCATCGGCTTTCCCATGGGTATCACCTGGGCGATGTTTGATCACAAAGTCGAAGGTCGCAAAGAAGAGATGCCACCTGACTTGCCTGCTGTTGATACACCTCAGAGAAGCCAGGTCTTGTAAGTTCTGGTGATCAGAATAAACAGTGACACGGTGCTTAGCACCCAAGAGGTGATGCCTCCAAACGCGGAAGGCATCCATGACCGCCTTTAGTTCCTTTTCGGTCACGGTATAGTGGGATTCGGCATCTGTGAATTTACGGGAATGGAAGGCCACAGGGTGAAGGCGACCAGAGGTAGGGCAAGTCTGCGACAATACAGCACCTAGGGCAAAGGATGAAGCATCAGCTTCCACTATGAATGGCAGTTCTGGGTCTGGGTGCTGCAAGATGGGGGCAGTAGTGAATGCTGTCTTTAAAGCCTCGAAGGCCTGTTGATGTGTGTCCGTCCATAGAAAAGGTGTGCGAGGGCTAGTCAGAGAAGTGAGGGGAGCCACCAAAGAAAAAAAACCCAGAGATAAATTGCCTGTAAAAGTTAGCGAAACCAAGGAAGGACTGGAGAGCCTTCAACGAATCGGGGACCGGCCAATCCAGCACTGCGCGAACCTTGGAATTGTTCATGGCTAGCCCTCCTGACGAGATGTGAAAACCAAGAAACTCTACGGAATCGGCATGGAACTGGCACTTCTCGGGTTTGGCAAACAAGGAGTGCGTCTGTAGGTGAGACAATACTTCCCTGACGTGCTGTACGTGGTCCTTCATGGTCTGGGAGAATATCAGGATGTCATCCAAGTAGACCACCACAAAAACGTCCAGGATGTCAGAAAAGATATCGTTCATGAACCTCTGGAACGTGGCCGGAGCGTTGCACAAACCGAACGGCATGACCATATACTCATACAAGCCATAGCGAGTACAAAAAGCGGTCTTCCATTCGTCCCCGGAATGCACACGGACCAGATTATAGGCACCGCGGAGGTCTAATATGGTAAAGACAGTGGCATGTGTGAGACGGTCCAATAGGGGCGTGATTAGTGGAATGGGGTAGCGGTCTTTCTTGGTGATGGCATTGAGTCTGCGGTAGTCCACACAAGGCCGTAAGTCACCCTCCTTCTTGGGGACAAAGAAAATGGGACTCGCCGCCGGGGATGTAGAAGGACGTATCTGGCCCAGACGGAGGAACTTTTGAATGTACTCTTTGAGGGCTAAATCTTCAGTAGGAGACAAGGAATAGATACGACCTGTGGGGATAGTGCTGTCCGGAACCAGATCTATTGGGCAGTCGTACGGGTGATGTGGCGGTAAAACCTCTGATGAACCATGGTCGAACACTTCTAGATCGTCTTGATATTGGGCCGGAATGAGTGTGGAAACCAGTCCAACCGTGTGGTGTTCTGTGGAGGGGGCAAGGGAATCCTCTAGAGATAATTGAGCCATGACCCCCAATGCTTGAGTGGGTGTCTCAATAGTGGTGGCTGCGGTTAGACAGAAATGTTGACAGAGATCGGATTCGAAATGCACCAAACCCTCTTTCCAGTCAATCAAGGGGTTGTGCTCCTGTAGCCAAGGTATTCCCAAAATTACACCGAACTGGGGCATTGAGATGAGATCGAAACTCAGGGTCTCCCTGTGTATAGCCTGTATGGTCAAGAGCATTGGGGCGGTCTGCTGTCTGATTGGTCCGGAAACCAGAGCAGTCCCATCCACTGCCTGTACTGGTTCCGGCCGGGTTTTGGCTAGCAAAGGTAGGTTCAGGGTTTGGGCCAGTGTGATGTCCATATAATTACCTGTAGCCCCGGAATCTATAATAATCGTAACTGGGTGTGAGATGTCAGGTGTGGGTTGTAGAATGGCCTGCACATATATGGGTCTGATGCGGCCGAAAGCAAACACAGGGTTCGGGGTATGACAGGGAGCGCTCAACCCGGTCCCCGAGGTTACGGTTTTAGTTTAGGGCGGCGAGGGCACTCCTTCACGTAATGGCCAGGTAGACCACAATAATAGCAAGCATTGTCCACCCTCCTACGTTCCCTTTCTATGGGTGTGATCGGGCTCCTGATGCCCCCGATTTGCATGGGTTCGGAACTGGTGTTTGAGGGGGCCGAGGTGGAAGGAGATGGGACAGTGGTGCGCAGGAGACCGGCCTCAGCCCTACGTTCAGAACGTCTGGCGTCCAATTGCAGAGTTAAATCGACTAGATCATGGTAAGAGGTCGGTAATGAGGGAACAACTGCAAGGGCATCCTTCATGGCGTTGTTTAAGCCGCGATAATACACAAGGGCTTTTTTGGATTCAGGCCAGGAAGTCTCGGCTGCGAGCTGATTGAACTTAGTAATGTATTCAATCAAAGACCCCCTACCCTGCCCCAGGTCCAGGAGTTCCAGATCTCGGGACTGGACCTTATGGCGCCTATCGAACACTCGTGACATCTCAGTGACCAACAAATCAAAGTCGTAAAGGGCTGGGTTGTTGTTTTCCAGGAGTGGATTGGCCCAGGCAGCAGCAGTGCCTGCTAAATGAGAAAGAGTAAAAGCTGCCTTAGAGGTGGAGTCTGGAAAAGCCATGGGTCTACACAAAAAATGCAATTTGCATTGATTCAAGAAGGTTCTAAACTTGCCGGGATCCCAATGATACCTCTCAGGGGCAGCCAAAGGAAAAGGAGAGGGCAGTACTACGGGTACGGGGTTAGGAAGAGGTGGAATGGGAGGTTGGACGGGCGAGGGGCCTGGTGGGGTATACCCAAACTCAGCATCTGAGGGTAGTGGATGTCTAGCACTCTCAATGGTATCCAAGCGTTGATGAATGGCTGTATTAGCTGCGGCCATGTCCGCACATAACACGGTTATGGCCTGAACCATAGTGATCAAGGGGTCATCCGCAGCTCCCTCCATAGCTACACGACAGGATGGCTTCACAGTCTGTTGTGTCTTGACTGTCGTGTAGCCGAAGAGTCCTCTGTCCACAAGTGCCGCACAGAGAGAATCAAAGTCACTCTCTGTGCCACCTTTGAAGCCACAGGTGGGAGATGTTCGTTCCGGAACTGCGGTACTTGTGGAACCCCGAACCACTGTAAAGGAAACACCGGTTAAGTGTCATGCCAAAACAGTATCAACAACCAATCAACAAGTAAATGGAACGGTCTTACCAAAAAGTGTCTGTGGAGTGGCGGTTGAACCTATGGGAAGGTTCTGAGACCCAGCAAGGCTGTTCTTCCAGAATGTAAGTATCCCAGCAAGGTTGCAAGTGCCAGGCCCACCTGATGCCAGAATACGCACAAGAAGGGCGGAACGTAGTAGGAGTCTGTGAAGCAGTCCGTGGTCGTAATAATGATCCAACAAGCAAGTACCAAAGCCAAGGGTTATCCATTGCCAGTCCGTGAAACAAATCCGAGGTCAAGATCCAAAAGATGTGAAACAAAAGGTATGTAGCGCCGTACAGGAATCCAAAGAAACAGCTGTGAAGCACCGAAGCCCCGCAATAGAGCCGTTTAAATACTGGTGCTGCTATTTCCTCCCAGTGACATGACCCGCGAGCGCATCACGTGAGTGTAGTGCAGAAACACGTGAGCGGAAGGTGGCGGTCATGTGACGCGGAAGAAGTCGGTCTAGCAGCCGCCACGGAAGACGCCAGGGAGGTAGCCGTCTCCACGTGCAAAGAGCATGCCGACCCAAGCTTTGTGGCAGTCGGCGCCGTGGCAACTGGGGCGAAGAGACAACCTGTGAATCCCGTAACCGGGCAAGATGGCGAGGGGTGTTCGGGGCACGGGGATGAGGAATGGGACCCCCAGAGGGAGTGGAGTGCGTGACAACTTTCAACCCAGTACATTCAAATGAAGAATTTTGAAAACATTCATAGTAGCTTCTGATTTTGATAACCACCCCACCACCTATTTTATCCACTCGATCTTGGTGGAAAATCACATCACCTGATGGAATTAAAACATCAAAAGTATGCTGAGAGTCTGAATTAAACCAAGTTCTGGTAGTGCTAATTATATCAGTCTGGTGTTGTACAATACTATCTGCAGTTGCTTTAGCATGGGTGACTGCTCATCGTGCATTCATTACAAGACACTTTAATTGAGTCCTCAGTACTTTTGGGCTATTACCATTCTGAGAAGAAATGGAATGGAGACAATAGTCTTTAATAGTCTTTAAATTGCACTGTTTGATATGTGAACGGCATGTCATTCGGTCTGTGGAAATATGGACTGAAATGTGGTCATACAACTGCTTCTTTACCGAAATCACCCATATTGACAGGTCTCTATGCTTCAAAACCCCAAATTAAAGCTGTACAAGTTTTGATAATGACCAAAAAATTATCTTATTTTAAAATGACAAGCATCTAAATGATTAGCAAGATATCCTTTCAGCGGAAAACAGTACCTTTTAACCATGCCGACTTGCCGAACTGTCTAACTGCAGCTCTCAAAGTCTTAGGCCCTCATTCTGACTCAGGCGTTAAGGGGTTTACGGCGCCGTAAACAGCGCCGACCCTTAACGCCTGATTACAAGGATCCCTTTGCGGGATGGCTTTTAACGGCTGCTTTTTTGCAGCCGTTAAAATCCATGCCGCAGAGGGACCTTGGCGATAATTACGGCACCGTAATTTACGGTGCCGTAATTATCGCCTTTCCCCATTCCCATTATGCCCTATGGGGCGAAAATGGGAATGGGGAAGGGTAAAATGGGAAATGGGGATTTACCGCCCCACTCACCTTGGAATGGGGCGGTAAATCCGCAAACCACCATGGCGTAAACGTAGTTTACGCCATGGTGGTAAGGGTACGACCCAGGCGGTAACTTACCGCCTGGGTCGTAATGAGGGCCTTAGTGTGACATGGCACGTTCAATCATCGATCACTCTTTTCACTTTAACGCCACTAAAACTGAAGTTCTCTTCTTCTCTGCATCCACCATTTCTCCCCCCTTTATCTATAGCTACCATTCTCTTCTCCTCTTCCTCATCTTGTTTTCTTCTCCCCTGCCGATCTGTCTTTCTCTCTCGGCACCGTGCACCTGGCCATCCTCTGTCCTTAAGGCCCAGGTACCTGCTCACCCTGCCTCCCACCTGCACTGCCTCCGGGCCACCCCTTGCACTGGGATCTGTATCTGTACCCATATAGTCCCCCATTTTTTTTCTTAGGCACTTATCAGATATTCCATATCTGACTAATCATGCACTTGCCACTTGCTAGCTGCATGACCACGCTTCACTGCCTTTATTTATTTATTGTACTTATTATTTATTCTGTTCTCTCCACTGCTCCGCACGCTCCCATTCTTCCCCTACTGCGCATTTTCCCCCTTTTCCCTTTTCCATGCACTTGCGCATTCTTAATGTCACTGGGCCTAGTAAAATTGTTTTTTTGTTTCTCCCTTGTTCCCCTCCCTTTTTTGGTTGTGCTCTGAAACACTTGTGTATGAGCACGATATAAATAAAATATCATATCATATATCATATCATTCGCAAGGCCCAACCTTTCTTTCATTCACTCTAGTACACTTATTTTCTCTCTTATATTCGCTCGTCTTGACTATTGCCTTCTTATATATCATCTCACCTTTTTATTCCATCATAATTCTGCTCTTCGTCGGCTTTGCTTGCCCTTATCTCCTTAATCTCCCTGTATGTTCTCCTGCTCTGACCATGCTCACTATCCACATCTTCTTTCTGTTCCTAAACCTCTTTGGGCCTGGGCTCGCTTTTATATTCCTACCCTACTCGCTGATGAATTCATTCCACTTTGCACTGTGCATTGTACTAATAATGTTTTCATTTTGAGTGTACCGATTGCTTTCATTTGTTCAACGCTTTGGCGAAAGTGCTTAGGAAACCTCAATAAATAGATATGCAAATATCATTATGAATTAGCATATTTTCAATTAGCCCCACTGTAGACCTGCTCATTGATAGAGACAATTGCACATCAATGAAAAGAAGCTCATGGAGTTGGGAGCCCATTATGTAGAATGCACATGAAAATATTATATTTCTTTTACCTAAACGGCTGGAAAGTGTCTGGCCCTATACACAACGCTGCTCCTCGTATACTCTGCACATGCTTGCGGATGCTCTGCTGTTGCCTGGAAGTAACACTGCATGAGTGCAGGGTGTTTATAGTCCTGTCTGTAAAGAGCTTTTACAGTAGGTGTGATCACTTCATGGGGTGTTTTTCTCAAGGTGTGTTATAGAGGTTACCGACTCTGAAAGGCCCATAAAGTGTGTTTGCTGTCACTGCCTGCCACTATTTACTCCATCACTGGCGAAGCAGCCGGAGGTGATGAGGTTAAAAAACAAGTCGCAGTAATAATAATATTGACCCTTGTATTTGTCGCCTTCCATTGTCACTAGGTGCCTGGATACCTCAGCCTCAAAGCATCACACAAGGAGAAAAGTGCAGAGGACGCCCTTTTATACTTGCTTGCTTGCCAGAAATGCACAGGGCCCCCTATTCTCAGAGGGGAGCAGCACATTTCTGGACTGCTGTGGGCAAGAGCACGATGATGCGCTGGCACATACATGACACTAATGTGTGATGGGCGCCCAGCACCAATGGGGGTTCCAGAACCTATTTCACAGTCTTTTATGAGGGATTGAATTGTAAACGGGACAGCAGCTGTTTATGCTGCTGCCGTTCCAAATTTAAACAAGCACTGACAAAGCCAAAGGTTTTGGACTTTTTGTAGGCTTGGGATAGGCTATTTGCAAGGCACTGCTATAAAGGTACTACCTGTCCATAAGATGGTAACTGCTTCGTACCTCCTCATTTTGGTTTGGGCTATTACATGGTGCTTAAGTGCCACCTATAGCTGAAACTATTGGAGTACAGGTAGGAGGGAGATGGCGTATGAACATGGACACACAGCTTGTGGGTGTTGTTTGCATATTTACTCACCCCCTGACAGCCAATGGCAATGCTAATCCCTGTGGTCATTCCCACCAACTACCAGCGCCTCCCTACCCCAAAATACATCCTCTTGGGATCTCTTTGAGCTTGTTCTATCACGCTGTAGCATCAAATGTGAACCTGCCCATTTTTTTTCTAAGCAGTTTGCTGAGAGGTAGTGGTTTTATTGCAGCTGCAAAGGGCTATTTGGTGTAATAAAAAGGCCTTCACTAAGTGTGCTGTCAGCCACTTGATTTATATATTTTCCACACTTGTCAACGTGACCCATTCAAATCTGTTTCTGCTCTTCCAGTCCGGTTTCTTTGTAGTTCCACTTTTCCCATTATAAAACTAGGACTACAAGTTCCAGAATGCAAAGAAAAAAACAGGACTGGACAAGCACCTACAGATTGGAATGGGTCATGTTGGCAACTATGATCTTCCATACACTGACGTCCTTTTAAAAACAAGCAATCACAAGTCCAACAGGTTTAGCTTGAGGTATTAGATAGGTATTTGCCAGGTACTGCCATCATATGCCCATGTAATCACTCAACTTTTCAGCTGTTGCGATCTTATGGGCAGGTAATATCATTATATCAATCCTTAGCAAATGCCTATCCCATCCCACACAAAAACCCAATCTGTTAGCTTTGCCAATGTTTGTTTTACTTGTTACTGATGTTCTGCTTCAACCAGTAGGCATTTTAACGCTCTGCCAACAACCATGAAAAGCAGTAGAGCATGGGTTTGGAAAAGCCTGGTTTTGGTTTTCCTCCGGAAGGGCAGAAGGTTAGAAACACCCAGTTCATCAAAGGGAAGAGAAGTCCAATTCTTTGCTGAATGAATAGTGCGAGCACAGCCTCAAAGGCATAAAGAAGAACTCAGTCTAAATGCCCAGTTCAGAATTCATTTGGACAAAAGATTCCTGGTGTACAGTGGACCACTTCCAAGGAAAGCTTTATGGGATAATATGAGAAGTTTAAATACAGTCCTGGCCCTGGACAGAAGCTGATCTAATTTCATCCAGACTGTGGTAATTTAACTGAACATTTTGAGGGTCCTGCGTATAAGGCGTTGCAATAGATAGTTTGAAGCCTATAATAGCTCTAAAGATGGTTGCACAATGTGACTCAATGAGAGTGGCTGTCGTTGCATTAGCAGCATTAAATAGTAGTTGACCAAATCAATTTCTGCATTAATCTGAGGTATTATTGAAAGGGTAGAGTATTTTTTGCTGAATTGGTATTGAAAAGCCTGAAAGGCTAACTTTAGGAAATCGAACAACGGCTAGGGCTAACTGTTTGCTTGAAGGCAGAAGTAATAACTCTGTTGTATTACGGTTTAACCCTAAAATATTGTCAGACATCAACCTTTTGTCAAAGGTATACTCAGGTCTGGTAGTGTCTTTAACTAGCTTGAATACGAGTTGTGTGTCATCCACGAAATTCTGAAAAGCGACGCCAAGTCCTAGCAGGATGTTGTGGAGAAGCTTTAGATAGATAATGAAGAGTAAAGATGACAAACATGATCCTTGGGGGACACCTCAACTCACAATTTCTTCCTGTGACTGCTGATTTCCAATCTTCTGTATGGAGGATCTATTTGTAATGAAAGAGTCTTGCCTCTTTGCTAATTTGTCAGTAAAATGGGTTACATCTTTGACTCACTTTATTAGGATATTGTGGTCCAAGGTATTAAAAGCTGAGAATAGGTCCAAAAGCATGAGGAGGCCTGCATCCTAACCATCAAGAGCAATACGTCTTTAATATCAATAAGTGGAAATTCAGTGCTTCTCATTGGCCTAAAGCCAGTTACGTCATTTCACCAAAATGCCAGGGATAGCGGAAATGACCTCACACGGTCCTTGACGCCCTGATGACATTACAGGAAGTGATGTAATGTGCCCCCGCCGCAAGTGACATCAGGGGAAGTGATGGCAAACGACCTTCCGATTTTTCGGATGCGTCTAGCACCTGTGTTTCCAGGCGCACTCCTTTCAGCCAGATATAGGAACCGAGACGCAGAGGGAGGCATGATTTGTCCACAATCACACATTTGGGGAATGCTATTTTCCAGATTCGACATGGGGTCGATATGTAAAACATACACAATGCAGTAGTTGTAACAGGGTAACCAAAATCTCTAACGCAGGCTGCAGCTAGTCTATGGAACATCTATAGAACAATGGACACAGACGTACACCTTATCTGTAGCATTGCTGTGTTAAACAAGCTGGAAAAGCACAGCCCTGGGGAGGCGTGAGCTGCTGTTTACCTAGGACAAAAATGCTGCAAGAGCAAGACCTGAAAATGTAATCATTGACCAGGATTTAGTATCAATACAATTCCCTGGTTGTAAATGTATCTATGAGTCACCTACCACTTCGATAGAAGGAACCTATTAGACTGGTCTGCGTGCACACAGGGGAGTGCACCTGATCATATTAGCTTTGCTGGAGTAAAATACCTGGGAAAGGTTTTTTCAATATATACAAGACCCCGCATAGTTTTTATTATCTCAGCGTAATACTGGGTGCATGAGGACTTTTTCGAAAACCCACCATTTAATGTAATATCATTGCTGCACACATAAATCCATGGCACCACACAGTTATTTTAAATTGAAAACACCCACAAGATGCTTTTCACTAGGGGTCTCACTGGCAGACTTCAAGGCGCGCACTGCACACTAGCCCTTTGGCGGCTCCCCTAGAGCCACGCTGTGGGGGACCCCCTAAGATCCTTTACAAAGCACCGGGCACACCACATCCTGGGCCGGTCCGGACCACCACACGTGCCGATATCCATGATGATTATGCCACTGCAGGAGCATGCACTACTGCAAATGAAAGAATTTGTTTTTTAATCAAAGCTTAAATGTTTAACGTAACATAGAAAGAAGGGGGCTGTGCCTGGTCCACAAATATACCAGCACCAGTGGTGGCTGGTCAGCTGTTTTTTGGAAGCCGTATATATTTGTCACAAGTATGTGATTGTGACCGAGCGTACCAAGGGAACCTGAACTAACAAAAATGGGCTTGAGAGGGGACTAGTGGGGGGATTCTCATCCCTCCGATGAGAAAATGGTTTGAATAATGGTGCATTACACAGCACACTTTCTGTGAAAAGTTGGGTATAAGGCCAACAATTTGTGTAAAAGGCCAAAAACCAGTTTTGTAGGGTCTAAGGTAAATCATGAAAAAGTACAATAGATGAAAGTCACCAAAAGTGCACAAGTCATTTCCCAATGCATTATCATGCAGGTCCCAGCAATATATGCTAGTATAAAAAACATTTTCGTGCTGGCTGTCCCCACGCATTTCCATCCTGGCTCCACCAACATATGCTAGTATTCCCAAATAAAACCATACTCATGTTCGATTTAAGATTTTTTTTTTTACTGTGTCATTACTGGCACTGGGCACAAAACTGGCTCTGCCAATATATGCCAGTACTACCATGTAAGAACATGCTCCCGTTAGTTTGGCCTTTAAAAGTGACATGTCACAATAAGAAAATCTGTCCAAACTGGTTCCACGAGAAGGGGTTGGGGCTGAATTTGGCATGTGACATGTGCCACATTTCGCAGTCAGCTCTAACCCCTGCTGAGCCCCTCCCCGACCCAGCCTTCCCCCTGATGGGTGAGGAATAGGCTAGGGACCCACCAGAACTGGTGTGGTGGGGCCCCCCGCATTGCGAGGTCCCCGCTACACCAGGAGATTCCGTTAAAAGGAATACATTTTAGGTCGCAATGGAGTCCAAAGGGATTGCAACTGCGGCCCCCAAGGGTTGCAGTCACGACCCCTGGCGACCCCCAAATAACGTCCCTGCATAAACCCAGATTGACAGCAGGAAAACAGTCTGATTACCTCGGCATCCTGTCAAACAGAAAATCATATCGTGCCTCCTATACTGTATGAATATATGTATATTGGCCTACGCCAAGCTGCTTATAAGCCACTTGCGAGGAGATCCGCGTTGCAAGGTCTTGACCTTAGAATAGTGTAAGCCGTCATTTTAGGATCATCCGCCATTTTAGTTTCTCCCTCCAGAAGTTACCCTGTGTTCTAAGATGGTGGACAATGTCATCCTGAATGTAACATGGCCGTCTTGACCTCTGTGTTTAAACTAATGTATAACTTGCCTGCAGGCTACATGTTGGGGTCATGAACTGAGACCTTGTCCTTCGCTGACCTGTGTGTAGAGGATTACTTGTGCCAATGAAGCTAATCCACAAGCATATGTTAAACACAATGTATTCAAATACCGAAATGTGAACACTTGTTTGACTACATTGTATAAAACTGTTTGAGAAGGTTTAACATGAAATCCTAAGATATACTGTTGCCATTGAGGCTTGTTAGTGAATATATTAAAGGTAAACCCTAAATGTACAGATGGACGAACTCGGCACGAACCCTCGATCCGTAATGTATTAACTTATATTAACCTGGAAATGGGTTGAACATCATGATTTCGAGGGTATAAAGAGTGTGACTATTCTAATGTACAGTCCCACTCACTGAGCACACCGAACCAAGCTGGAGTTTGCTGTGTTGTACTGAGGGCCGATAGCTATCAGTTGCTTTGTCCTTTGAAATGGTTCAGTATAAAATAAAGATCTTTTGTATGTTCCTTTGTAACACGCGTTTGATGTATTTCCTTTTGGGGTACTTAGCCTCGATATCTTCTTTTGGTTTTCACAGTTGGGGCCTGAATAGGGACCCTCAAGATTGATGCTGGATCATCGAAGGTTGACACGAGCTATCGGACCGGGATCGGATGGTGTAACAAAATAAAGGGGCCCCTTTCCGAAAGAGACGCAACACCTCAGCAGCGCTGCACGACCCGATCCCTGGACGATGAGCTTGTATTCCGAGACAGCATCTTGACGAGGGTCCACTTATCGAGGCAGGCAGATATGCCGAAATCACCAAACACGAGGTAAGATTAGTTAGAAAAGACTGTTTGAAATCCGATCGGACCTCCTTAGGATTGATCAGGTGAGTCGTGACCCGATTCTTAAGTATCCTGATCATTTGTTTTGGCGCATTGTATCTGCAAATACAATTATTGACCAGGTAACACCAATATTTTGATATGCCTGGGAAATTGTCTACCTGCTTCAGGGTGTTATTCCGCAGTGATAGGCCTTCTTTGGAATTTAGCCGACCGGCACCACAGGAGGGGTCGCCGGCTTGTACTATGTACTGTAAGCATGGCATTGATAGTATAGTGTTTAATGATATTTGGCACAGACAAACCAGACATGCTTCCAAACTTCTGTGGCCGATTAATGGTAGTTTTGAAATCCCTCGCATTGAGTATTTAGAATCCATTTTATTAAAGAAAAAGGCTAGACCTGCAGCATTCGATGTTTTACAGAATTGGAAGAAAGAAGCTTTGTCACAGCTTAAGAGTAGAGAAAAACATGCGTGCCGTCATAAGACGAACGCCGAAAAAGCGTTGTTATATGACCAAGATAAACAGTCTGAGTCGGCTAGGAATATGGATAGGGCTTTCTCACTTGGCATTCAGAAAATCTATCCTTCTAAAGACTTTCATGTTTCTGACAAATGTATTGACAAATCGTTAAATGAACGAAGGCCTGGTGCCTCTGCGCCACCTCCGTATGTTCCTCTTCCTGCCGCTTTGCCTCTTCCTGCTGTTATTCCTGCTCTTCCTGCTGTTGTGCCTGTTGTCCCTGCTCCTCCTGTTGTTCCTCTTCCTCCAGTCGTTGTTCCTCCACCTGCTCCTCCGCCTCTTCCTATTGCACCAGTAATAGTACTTCTGCTGAACTTGCCTACCCTTCCTCTTCCAAGTGGTCCTGCACCGTTTGTAGTTGATCAAGGAGCGAGATCAAGGGTTGTCACTCGTAATACTGTACCTCCAGAGACGAAGCGGAATTTGATTGCGTAGGCTGAGCATTGTATGGAGAGAGATGATCGAGCTAATGTTTTTGCCACACTTTCTAATATGGACAATTTTCCTGAGAAAAATGTTTTTATTGAGGGATTAGGGATACACTTATGTGTAATGTGGGACAGACTAAACAATACAGATCTCCCACAAGGGTTGAGGGATCTGAACACCTTAGCGCTTTCTAGAGACACTGTTGAGAAAGTACAAGAGCATGTTGAGAGGATATTTGAGTATAGGAAGGAGTTGGAAAGGTTACAGAATGAGGATGACAATGAGGATAGCATGTATGTACAGAAATGGTTCCTTCCTTGTCGTAAATTGATATCCGAAGAATCACAAATTTGTATGAAAGATGCGATTGGATGGATTTCAGACATGTCGATAACTCCAGTTGAAGTATATGAAACGCATAGTCACTATATGTCAGAAATGCAGACGAAAGTGATACAGGTAATGGTAGAGTACCTGCAGGATGAATGTGTGAAAAGAAAGATTTGTTGTCCCACAGAATTATTGAGTATTTTTAAGAGAGCTTTTTCACTTGACACTTCTTCGACTGCTTTAGCGCTCGATTTGGCTCTGTTGCTTAGTAAGCATTCGGAGTTGCCTACTTCTCAGTTGCCTATGAGAGAGTTTCCTCCGACATATTTCCTGAAAGTTGACTTTGCGGCTAATGCTGTAGCAGGTACACCTGCTCGAGAAATTCCTGCACATTATGTGTCGCAGTTTGTTCATGTCGCGTTCTCAAAACAGGAAGTGAACACCATTAGACAATCTATTCCCGACATTAGGAAAAATCCGACAGGATTCTATAAAGAAATGGAGACTGTCTTGCAGTCCTCAGTATTTACCTTAGGTGATATTGATCTGTTATTTCCTGTACTCCTGCCCGTAGATTTGTGGAAACAAGTTAGGACTATAGATGATGTAGCAGAGTTAGAAGATGCATGGGCTAACATAATTAGACTCGATGGAGAAAGGCCAGCTGGTGAGAGGCTGCCTCAGGTGATACTAACTTTACCTGACAGAATTATTGCTAAATTGAAAACCATAATTCTTGAAAAGAGAATTATTTGGGACAAGCTTACGGCCTGTGTTCAAGGGAAGTCTGAGGGTGCTACTGAGTTCTTTAATCGGTTCGAACAGGTATTCTCGGATTTCAGTGGACAAGACTTAGGCACAGAGTCTGGGAAAAGATTATTTGTAGACAAATTTGTGCGTGGATTGTTGCCTGACATCCAGTCGCAAATTATGTCTTCTGAGAGTGCTGGGCAAGCAAAGTCTCAATCAGAAGTGCTGCACATGGCTCAGTACTATGAGAATCGTGTCAATAATGAAAAGGAAAGAGTCGAGAAGAGAAAAGGTGATTTGAAGACATAAGATTTATTGCAGCAAATTGTATGAAGTCCTAGAAGGGGTAGTTCGCAGATTAGAGGTCACTATGTTCCGCAAGGAAGTATGCCCTTGGGTCCTGTAAACATTAACCAGTGTGCCTATTGTAGGCAAGAGGGTCATTGGCGTGCACAATGCCCGGTCCTTCGACAAAGGTCAAATAACGCATTTGGAAACATGGGTAGACGATCCATAGGTCGCCCGGGTGTAGGGGGCCCTGGTAGAGGTCAGTTTGCACAGGATCAACAGCAACCTTTTTCACAGGATAATTAGGTGCCAAGTGTGGACACTAGAAACATATTCAACCATCCTTCTGCTGTTTACCTCTCTGAAGAACTTCCTTTTGATGATATTCTGTTTCGTTAGGATTGCCCAAAGCAGGGTTTGGAACCGACGCCTATTCCCATTAATCAGAAAGGTCCCTACGTTGAGATGATAGTGGGAAATAGGAAACATCTATTTTTGATAGATACAAGGGCACAGAAGTGTTCCATTGATCATTCTCGGGTTCCAAACATTCCACTGTCAGGGCAAACCAATGTTTCTGCAGGGTTTTCTGGCACACCAGTTGTTTGTCCAGTTTCTTCACCGGTACCTATTTCTTTGGGTCCCTTTATGGACCACTGTCCATTCCTTTTGACTTCAAATTGTGGAGATAATTTGCTAGGGTTGAATCTGTTGAAAGAATTAAATGCAGTAATTCATTGTTCTTCTGACGGAGTACATTTGACGATTTCACCACAGCAACTTTTTGTCTCTCAATTCTTGACTAGACCTTTGTCGCCAGAATTCAGTGATGTACCAGAGAGTTTATGGGCAATTGACGACAATGATGTCGGTGTTTTGCAGATCGAGCCTGTTAAAATAGTTCTGAAACATGGAGTAAAGCTGCCACGTATTTCACAATATAAGATTTCAGTTGAGGGTGAACAAGCTTTGAAATGCAATGTTTCCGATTTTGTGCATCGAGGGGTGATTGAGGAAATTTCAGGTAGTTTGTGCAATAGTCCAATTTTGCCAGTGTACAAAAAAGGTGATAATGCAATTCCTTTTCGTTTCATAATTGATCTACGTGCCATCAATAAGGTTGTCGCTCCACAATTTCCAATTGTGCCTGATGTGATGACGATATTAACTATGATCCCGGCTTCAACTACTTACTTTAGTGTTGTGGATCTGAAGAATGCTTTCTTTAGTACTCCTATACACAAGAACAGTAGATACTTGTTCGCGTTCACCTTAGGGGGACGCTCGTTCACCTTCACCCGTGCACCGCAAGGTTACACGGAAAGTCCTAGCATCTATAGTAGGGCTTTGAAAGAAAAGCTTCATACCCTTGAATTGCCCTCTACTTGTACATTGTTTCAGTATGTTGATGACTTGCTTTTGGCTGCCAATTCTGAGAGCGCTTGTAAGGAGGGCACTGTGTTTTTACTTATACATCTGGCTAAACATGGACACAAAGCTTCGCTTAAAAAGTTTCAATATTGTTGTCAGGAGGTCGCCTATTTAGGCTATCTGCTGTCAAAGGAGGGAAGAAGATTGACACCTGAGCGGATAAAAATCATTTCTGGCATGTCTGTCCCAAATACGCAGAAAGAAGTTAGAGCCTTGATAGGAATGGCTTCTTACTGTAGGTTATGGACCCCGAACTTCTCACTAGTGATGAAGCCGATGTTGGCTTTGACAAAGAAGGGCATTTCTTCACCATTGCCGTGGAACATGGAGCACCAGCAAGCATTTGATCTGCTCAAGACCGCATTGTGCCTGGCACCGGTTTTGGGCACACCAAACTATGGAAAGGCCTTTGTGTTGTTTGTGCATGAATATGATGGATGTGCTTTGGCTGTATTAACGCAGGAGCATGGAGGGAAGAATAGGCAATGTGGTTACTTTTCTTCTGCCCTCGATCCTGTAGCATGTGCTTTGCCAAGATGTTTGCAAGCTGTCGCTGCTGCTGCTGCATCTGTAAAGCAGAGTGAGGGAATGGTCCTAGGCCATGATCTAAGACTGATGGTGCCTCACTCTGTAGATGTTCTATTGAACAGAACTCAAATGCAACACCTAACTTCCGGACTGTTGACTAGATATGAATTGATCTTGTTTGCTCCACACATACAAATCAGGAGGTGTTGTGTTCTTAATCCGGCTGAAATCTTACCTTTCCCGCAAGGTAATGCTTGCAGTGACGAAGAGTCACATGACTGTCTGTACGCTACCGAACATGGACCTCACGAACCTTTCCCGATTACCTCACCGAATGCCACTGTGTAGGATCAATTACATTGGCCACCCTTCTGCGAGCATTCTCTTATAAAGGTAGCTTTTCCATGCGGTTTTCCTAAATTAACCTTTTCTAGCTTCACATTCTAACTCAATCTATCTCCACTTTTAGTGAATGTTTCTCCAGTGTGACCTCAATTTGGATGCAGTTACGCCATGGATCACCCTGGGTCCACTCTTCCAGGTGCCCACCACTGGGCTTCCCAGCCCCCAAAGCGCCTGGCCTTTTCCATTTCATCCACAGCCAACTAACCTATTAGGTAATTCCCTTTTTTTCTCTTAGAGCAATCAGGGCAATTTTTTTCATGAAAGGGGATTGTCCCTATCATGTTTTATTTACTCTTCTCATGTCTGCTTCCCCACAGGGTCCAGTTGTTGTGAGGTATCTCGCCTGAGGAAGGCAATCTTTTACTATGTTTTGGAACTCATGGCCAGACAGGTGGCACTTTCGCCGAAACGTTGTTTGATGATGTCAATTTGAACTTTCTTAGTTCAGTATTTTGTGACACGTACACGTAGTCAGACCTATCATTGGAATACAGGAAACAGAACAAATTTGGACTCTGCCATTTCATTCAAGGAAATTACAAAACTAATGTTTATTGGCTTATGACTAGGCCATTTTCTACTATTGGCAGTCCATGTATCTAGTTTCCACTAGTATCTCCCTTTTGTGCAAACAAATTGATAATTGAATTTTCTGTTTGCTTTCTCTTCAATTCAAACAAATTGATAATTGAACTTCTGTGTGTTTTCTTTATTATAGTTCGTTTTTTACTAATATTCTCAAACCATGAAATCATTTGTGTTCGCATCTATTTGTTTTTTGTATTATGTTTTTTATTGTTGATAAACCATTCATGCTTAATTCATTTAATTTCTCCTTGTGAAATAAACACAAAAAAAATTCTTTTACAAACTTGCCCTGATTGTTTTCAGAGAACCCTAATAACGAGTGACACCATTTTGGTATGCCTTGAGAAATAATCTGTGATTTGAATCTATTGCAAATTTTGTTTATAGCAGTAGGGACCCTCTTGTTATAATACAATTTCCAGTCCCTTCGCTTACTGCTTTTGGGACATTCCCCCGCTCTTTTGTATTTCCACTACCGAACAAGAGACAAACAGTAGAATTGATCTAAAGGACACTCCTTTGAATAATCCACAAGGGGAGCTGTTTGGGATGGCTCCAGCTTCAAGCATCCGGATGGTACATCCACAGCTGCTTATGCAATCACTACATTAAACACGGTTGTGAAAACCAACAGAATCACGCATAACTCCGTGCAGGCCACAGAGATTATAGCATTGACCCGAGCTTGTGAACTTTCCGAAGGGCTTACAGTAAACATATATACTGATAGTCAGTATGCCTTTGGGGTGGTTCACAACTTTGGTAGACTTTGGTCAGAAAGAGGGCTCTTAACTTCACATGGTACAAAGATTCAGCATGGCTCCCTAATAGTACAACTGCTCTCAGCGCTTGCACTCTCTACTCAGTTAGCTGTCGTGAAATGTGCAGCACATCAAAAGATTATAGATGATATAGGAAAAGGGAACGCTTTCGCTGATCAGATAGCTAAACAGACTGCCACCAACCTTTCCACAGAGATGTACATTTCAAGGGAGACCGTAAATGCCTATGTAATGGATGAGGGTGTTGACTCTGTAAAGGACATCCAAGCCGATGCCACACTAGAAGAATCCAAGAGATGGGCAGAGGGCTTGGGGAAACTCGATGATGATGGGTGTTGGGTGGACATAGTTGAAGGAAAATGGCTACTTCCTGACGCATGCGTAATGATGATGGTCGTCATGGCTCATGGCCCTACCCATATATGTGCCCGGAAGCTTACACGAATGTTGGAGAAAGTTTGGGCAAATAACAAAATCTCTAAAATAGCTGAGCATTATGCTCAGAATTGCATGATCTGCTTACAGCATAATGTGGGAAAGAGAACATCAACTCCCAGGGGAAGTTTCGGTCAACCTTCTGTCCCCTTTGAGGTCATCCACTTTGATTTTATTGAAATGGAACGGTGTAATAACTAGAAATATGTGTTAGTTGTCATCTATGCTTTCAGGAAATGGGTTGAGGCTTTTCCTGTTAAGGACGCTACAACCATGACTACTGCAAAACTATGTTAAAAGAGTATTTCCCTAGGTTTGGGCTACCAAGAGTCATCTGGTTGGATATGGTCCACATTTTGTCGATGCTGTAATTCTGCAGATATGTTCGGCATTGCAAATCGACGAACGGTTCCATTCGGCCAGACACGCTCAGAGTGCCAGATTAGTAGAAAGACACAACGGCATCATCAAGAACAAGCTCGCTAAGACGTTTGCCGACACCAAACTAAAATGGCTAGACGCCTTACCGATCGTGTTGCTAGCTATGCGTACAACCCCTCAAACTAAGACTGGGCTCTCTCCATTTGAGGTGGTAATGGGGAGACCTGTGAATATCTGGAACCTTCCGAAATGTCGGTCTTTGAAGAATGTTGAAAATGTACTTCTTTCAGATTACTGTAGCCAGTTGACTAAAAACCTGTATTTGATTCATCACCAGGTGCGAGAGGCTTTACCTGTACGATACGAGGGCCCGGGTCACAGCATTCGGCCCAGAGACTGGGTGTTAACGAAGGCATTTGAATGATCCTCTTGCCTTGCACCTCAGTGGCGGGGCCCTTTCCAGGTCCTGCTGGTCACACAGACTGCGGTGCGTGTCGCAGGCAGAAAAAATCGGATCCACGCGACGCATCTCAAGAGAATTCCACACCCAGTGCCACACGATACAGAAGAAACAGAACCCCTCACCAATACTGCAACCAACGATCCCGAAGCAGTAAAGAACGAGAGTGCATCAGAGTCTCTCTCTCTTAGCCTGTGAGGCCTGGGGAATCAGCCATTTCGTCTCCACACTCTCCAAAGGTTTTGTTTCCGGAAACTGTTGTTCCGGATCTTGCATCTTCACTTGCTCTTGATACGTCGCTTCCAACGGGAAGTGACGATACATTGTTCTCGGATCAATCAGTACCGGGAGCAAAGAGGTACAATTTGCGTCCAAGGAAATCGACTTACGGCACAGTTCGGCTGTGCATTCGAAGAAGAAAGGAAAATCATTGAGGGCTTTTTGCCCAAGTAATTGTTTGAAAAAGGGGATTCTGTTGGCTAGGGTTGTGGAAGGACTAAGAAGTCGCTCGGCCAGGAGGTCGCCAGCAAAAAACATTGGGGTTTTTCGTTTGAAGACTGCAATGCTTGCAACCGCTACCGCTCATACAGGACTGATAAATGACTGTGTGACCAGCAGTGAGAATGGACACACTGTTTGGGCCCCGAAAACTTACTGCTGTCTTTTTATAATGTCAATTGGTTTTATAATAGTAACTGTGTTAGGCTTTTGGTACCTGGAAGAAGTGCATCCATTCGAAACCTTGTTACCGACTGAAAATGTACCCACTGTCCCTACTCCTTTTGTGCATCTGCATACTTTATCTCCTAGAGACTCTCAGCATAGACAGAGATATTACAACAATACATTGTTACTTATCATGAATGCTACACATGCCATTTTTAATAAAGCCAACTGTTGGGTCTGTTCGCATTTACCGCAACACGGGGATAAGGGGCTAGGTTGGTATATTCATCCTTTACCTTTGACAACTGCTTGTTATGCCTCTCTTAGAGCACTATTCTTTGGCCGATGGAACGATAGCATCTCGGGGAACTTTGATGGTACTAATTTGAATAGTTTTGAGAAACGTGTTCTTACGCCTTTGGAATGCTCGATTTTTGCAAATAGGAGCAAGCTCAAGGTTGCTTCTATTAGGCCTTGTGATAGACTGTCTCGTCCTTTTCAGTCTTTGATTTCTTTTAAGATGGCTCCTATAGGCAATAAGGATGCCATGCCTCCTTCTTACACTGTTAACCATAGCCCCGATTCAGTTTCATTCTGCACACAGAGGAATGGTACTCAGTCAATGGGAAATTTTAAAGGTTGCGCCAACATTGCGAATTTGACTGGGGAAGACAGACCTTTGTATGTAGGAGAACCTGTCTACTTTGTTTGCTGTAATGTAGCATTTCCATGGTTACCCAGGGATTGGCAGGGAACTTGTTATTTAGGCATCCTGTTACCCGGGGTATTCATAGCCAGTACTGTAGAGGTTTCAAAGGCTCGTCCACGACGGGACGAGAATGGTGACACTCCAGCACAGGTTCTGGGAGACATAGCGAAATCCTTCGTGCCATTTTGGGGACAAATAGCAAACTCTGAAGACATCAGGAGACCAGCGAGAGTACTGGAGAGAACCATCAACCGGACCACGGACATACTTTATAATATGACATTGGAACAGAAAGCAATAAGATTAGTAGCACCTCAGAACCGAATGGCATTAGATGACATTCAGGCTGAACGTGGTGGAGTGTGTAAATTGGTGGGGTCCTCTTGCTGTGTTTTCGTTACCAGATTCCTCCCCAACTATCTTTAAGGCAATACAGAATCTGCACATCCTTAGTTCAGAAGTGTGTGCTCCCGAGGGAAACTGGGATCTTAGCGCTTGGTTCTGGGACTTCTTGCGATCTTGGGGTTGTAAGGTGCTTTCGGTCTTGCTGATCATTTTGGGAATTCTGTTGTTTCTTTGTTGCTGTATACAGTGTTTACCTAGTGTATGTTCGATGCTAGGGGGATGTTGTGCACAAGCGATAGGTACAATAGGACACAAGGTATACGCCCCAGATAACAGTTCCAAACAGTATGTGCTGGAAGAGATTTTGATAGACGATCTAATGGCAATAGATATTTCTGACAGTGATTTAGGGTGTATGGATGTTGAGACGTGGAGTTGTTCGTAAAGTGACCAGAAGTAGTTTAGTGCTTGGCATAGGCCAAAAGGGGTGTTTGTCAAACGGAAAATCATATTGTGCCTCCTATACTGTATGAATATATGTATATTGGCCTACGCCAAGCTGCTTATAAGCCACTTGCGAGGAGATCCGCGTTGCAAGGTCTTGACCTTAGATCAGTGTAAGCCGCCATTTTATGATCATCCGCCATTTTAGTTTCTCCCTCCAGAAGTCACCCTGTGTTCTAAGATGGTGGACAATGTCATCCTGAATGTAACATGGCCGTCTTGACCTCTGTGTATAAACTAATGTATAACTTGCCTGCAGGTTACATGTTGGGGTCATGAACCGAGACCTTGTCCTTCGCTGACCTGTGTGTAGAGGATTACTTGTGCCAACAAAGCTAATCCACGAGCATATGTTAAACACAATGTATTCAAATACCTAAATGTGAACACTTGTTTGACTACATTGTATAAAACTGTTTGAGAAGGTTTAACATGAAATCCTAAGATATACTGTTGCCATTGAGGCTTGTTAGTGAATATATTAAAGGTAAACCCTAAATGTACAGATGGACGAACTCTGCACGAATCCTAGATCCGTAATGTATTAACTTATATTAACCTGAAAATGGGTTGAACATCATGATTTCGAGGGTATAAGGAGTGTGACTATTCTAATGTACAGTCCCACTCACTGAGCACACATAACCGAGCTGGAGTTCGCTGTGTTGTACTTAGGGCCGATAGCTATCTGTTGCTTTGTCCTTTGAAACTGTTCAGTATAAAATAAAGATATTTTGTATGTTCCTTTGTAAGCCGCGTTTGGCGTATTTCCTTTTGGGGTACTCAGCCTCGATATCTTCTTTTTGTTTTCACAATCTGATATCAGCGCCTGGCTAATTCCTCTCTAATACTATACAGAAGCCAAAATTGTTCGTTTTGTCAATGCTTGTTTTTAACAGAACACATATTTTGCTTATAAAGCAAGGGGTTCCAGGCATTTTAACTAACTCAGGAGCTCATTCACAGCTGCAATTAAGCTACTAACTCTCAGAAGACTGCTAAGAAATAATGCTGGCAAGCCCTATACTACACAAAGTTTGACGTTATTGAGTAGTAAAGTATACTCAGAGAGATCCCAGGAGAATGTATTTAGGTAGACACGGGGAGGTATTCAGTAGGAATGGCCATACAGATTAATCTGACCACGGTCAGTCAATGGGTGGTTAAAAAGCCAAAGAACACACACAAAATGTATATCAATCCTCACATCCCATCTATATTAGATCTTATCTCCAGTACAATAGTTTCATCTTATAAGTGGTGCTAAAGCACCCTTTAACAGCGAACAAGATGTTTGAAAGAATCAGAAATTACCCATTTGTGTATTCTGCATCTCCTTGAAAATGTTTCAAACAGGCACAATGGGGATACTATTTTTTTGTGTGCAATTTAATGTGTGACCCCTTTTGTGAATTCTGGATGTACCTTACTTTCCAATGCAAGAAAGTAACTCCCTCGCCCCCTCCCAATCCCCCGTTCTTTCTTCGTGTTTAGAGGGCGCCTTGAATCGGCATCTATGTTGATTGTTGATTCCAGAACGCTTTCTTTTCTGCCCGATTGAAGTGCATTCTCCAGATTTGCTATGAGAAATGGTTTGTGCGTTTGGCCCCAGGTCTGGCAGCAACCGAGTACAATTGTTTTACTTGGTTATTTCCAAAAGCGCTAGCAAAGCCGCAATGATTATCAAAGCTCTTGGTAATGTTATTTTTTTCATCACAGGAATAAGTCATGGCAAACTTGCTTTGCAGCATTGCTTCTTCTTTGTCCCTTTGCCATCGATGCTCTCCATAGGCTGAATTTCTGGCTACACTCTCTCTTTCCTATAAGTGTAGCCCTGTTGTTTATGGCCACGGCCCACTAGCATTGGTGATTTGCCACTATCCACCCCTTGTCACACAGCCAAGCTGCAAGTAGAGGGGCTCTGGGTAACTTGCAAATCTAAACGAACTGTTTATTCCTTCCTGCAATAGAAGGGTTACCCCCCAAGTTTTTACCTTACCATTGACAACCCTCCAATGGACCACAGACACCAAGGTGGATTTTTAAGGGACTCTAAGCCGGGGGGTCAGATTATTCTAACAAGGGCCACTTTATTTCATCTTAAACAAAATGATAATCCAACTAAAGCTTATAAACTCTAAATAATGTAACATTTCCATAGCCATCTTATTTCCTTTCATTATAATCTGCCCCACCAGCTCACCCTTCCTGTGCGGGGTCAAGAAGAGACTCTTAGGGTTGAATTTACAGGACAGACCGCTTTCACCTATCTTGCACCACCCACTGTGAAGGCAGGGGCACATGTCCCCAGTATGCAGTCCCCTACCATAGGCAGCATTTGGCACGGCACCAATGAGAGTGGAACATTATTGAGGCATTTGAAGAATGAGACAGGACAATTTAGAGTGTATCTTATGTTCCACCATCAGCCAGTGAGGAGAACATTTGGCCTTGGAGAGGTTGTCAAGCTGCAAAGCGCGCAAACGGGGCAAGCAGCCGTGTCTTTGCAAACTCTGAATTTTCTACAGTGATTAAGTGGCCAGGTTTTTCTTGCTATAGTATGCGGGGAGTGGGGTTGTCTGTGTGGCACTATTCTTCACTTTCAGTCTCGGGTGGTTCCTGGATCACTGCTAGGGTGAGCTCATCTGAAGGTGAGAGGGTTGTCCAGTTTGGGTGTCTTCAGTGGCCTAATGATCCAGTTATGAGATGGATTTCTGCTGTATTTTGTGCTGTTTCTGTGATTATCATGGGATGTGAATACAGAATATACTTTTGCATGATCTCTGTATTTTTGTGTTTATTTTTGTATATTATATACAATTCGTAGGAGACTCCCAAGAAGGTCTCCAAGACGTGACAAAAAATGGTTGAGTCTACTAGCAAGGAACTATGTCTAAGCCTGTTACAGTACTCATTATATTATCTACACAATAATGAATGCTCTCTCTGTTCTATCAGAATTCCAAACTCGGTCCCACAGGTGAAATATGTATCTCTCTAGATACAGGAGGTCAAAACAGTGAGCTGTTTTAGGCAAATAAAACTCTGTTGAATCACTATGCACGCACTACACCAAAATGTGTTGAACCATGCGTCACCCTATCACACTATGTCCAGGTGAGCAGAATAATTCATACACCACACCCTGCTACCCTCATCTGTGCAAGACGCTGGAGATGAGAACTCTTTCTCAACCCAGTACACTACACGACATGTGCCAAACCACTCACAGATCCCACCTAGTACACCTGACTAAGTAGAACAATTCACCAATTCCGCCAGCCCTATTCGGCAGTGCGCACGGTGATCAATGACCATTGACAAACCATGCACTACTACACTGAGCTATGCAGAACCCTTGGCCATCCTTACCCGTCAGTGGAGATCCATTTTTCAACCTTCATCCATGTCCACCTGTGGGTGGCCATTTACTAATCCTACTTGGCTACTTCATCCTTGTAGCACTACAATCAACCAACCCTACCCACTACACATAGCTTTCCCGAGCCATTCAACAAGTCCATGCTGCTACAGTCTGCTGTGCATCAAGTATGACAACACACTGAATTCAATGCACAGAACTATTCATTAACCCTAGCTTACAACTCTCTACTCTGGAGACACATCCTCCAAATACCCAGCTGTGCCTTCCCCCACAAGCCCAACTCTGAATAACACTTTGCCTATCCTACTCTGCTGCACCGTCAACTGTGCAGAAGTGTTGGCCATCCTTAGGCTACCACATCCTGGAGCATAGAACCATTCACTCGCCGTGCTCTTCCACCTGAACTGGGGCAGAACCATTCCAAGCCTATTCGGCTTCACAGAGCTGTATAGGGCCACATGGAAACTAGAAACAGCTGTGCGTGACCATTTGACAAATATACTGCAGCACTCCCAGCTGCTGAGAAACCACCAGTCGCCCTGCCCAGCTACAACCAGCTGTGCGGGGCTGCACCCAGCTGTGTAGAAAACTATGCAAAGTTCACTCTGCGACAGTAACCCGTGCAGGTGGGGAGGATGTGTACTTGGCAAGTCTGGTTTGCCTTTGCTGAGCGTGTCGCAGGCCAGTGGCGTTCACTGTTGACATTTGCAGAGTGCTTTTGCATACGCTTTCCTGCACCCACTGTTTGTTTGCACAGTATTTCTCTCCCCTCGTTCATTCAAGTGCATTGCATTTACGGAGTAATAAAATGCTCTGTGTCAGGGACGGCGCTAGCTCCCCAGGAGATATTCATGACATACGGCGGTTCAAGATCTTACAACTGGATAATATTAGTTTTATGGCTCTGCCAGTCGCATCCATTCAGCCCATGACACACAGACACCACATAGTCTCAAGCTTTACATTTGCTGAATGAATGAATGAATGAATGAATGAATGAATGAATGAATGAATGAATAACTATCAGTTCCTAGAAATATGGATTTACAGTAAAAGTATATCTAGGAGAACTTAATTGCCTCGAAGTACACGGTTATCCAACTCCAGGGTTCGAGGGCGGAATCCTGACTAGTGTTAGATATCCCGGATGAAAATTCATGAGAAGAAATGTCCATACATTTAGAACCATTGTATGAAAATGTATCTCATGAGTATTAAGGAGAGAGAGAGAGAGAGAGAGAAAGAGAGAGAGAGAGAGAGAGAGCGAGAGAGAGAGAGAGTTTTTACTTTGGTGCGGATGGTCATCAACACCATGTTCCATACCTGCGTCCAGTGCTGCAGATAAGATTATGAAGTGAGAGGGCCTCATTACGAGGCCAGCTGTAAGGGGTTAACGGCACAGGTAAGGATGCCGTTGTCGTATGCAGCCCTACAGATAAGGGGTATATCGGCCACTTTTACTCCATAAAAATTGGCAAATACTCCAGAAAACAAAAATGGGGAGTAAAAATACTCCCAACAAAAATGGGAAACAGATATATTGAGGCTTGTCCCCCTGCTTTCATCAAGCTAATTGAGGGGGTTTTGTTGAATGAGCAGTGGGTTCACACAGTGGTTTAGCACTGTCTTATGTTGCTGATGTACTCAGCAGTCTACTGGGGGAACGTTCCCATAGATGCACAAGTGGCTGAGACAGATGGCTTTGATTGTGAATAGAATGTTGCAGTTGTGTCAGTGTAGGGATTTCTAAATCAGCCTGTGGGGTACCATGGAAGCTCTCAAAAAAACAGTTGTGTGCTGGTGTTCCAAGGCACTTTTGGATGAGATGAGAAACGTGAAGTTTTGGCAGACCAAGATAGGGTGGCTTGGCTTAGTAAAGTCCAGAGTTGACAATGGCAAAGCTAAAACGTCAAAGAGCAACTTTGACAGTTGAAGGTGTCTTCCAGGTTTCTGACTCCAGTGCTGTGGTCATTGATTGGCCTAGGATGAGAGGCAGGCTTTGTAAATATAGGGAGTTTGGATGTGTGCTGTGACTTCTTTGACAGTTGATGGTGTCTTCCAGGTTGCTGCTCTAGTGCTGGGATAATTGGTCGACCTAGAATGAGAAACAGGATACGTAACTATAAGTGTGATTTCCCTTTGTTTACCGTTGATGGTGTCTCCCAGGTTTCTAGCTCCAGTACTGGGTCAATTGGTGAGCCTATGATGAGAACCAGGCTTTGGATGTACATTAGTTTTGAGTTCTGTTGTGGCTTCTTTTATAGTCTATGGTGTCTCTCAGGTTTTTAGCTGTAGTGTTACTGTAATTGATTGGCTTAGGAAGGGCACAAGGTTTTTTTTGTGTAGGAGGTTGGAGGTGTGCTGTGACATTTGTATGAATGGCCCGTCTCTTGTTCTTTTAGCCACCTGGTAGAATGTTGGTGTTCTCCCTGCCTTAGACCATACTATACTGAACAGGGTGCATTTTTCATTGAGGATCAAAAGTTCAGTTTAGGCTTTATTTGGGTTTCCGTAAGCCTCTTGCCTTCCAAGGTTCAATGGCAGGCAAGATGGCTCCTAGAACATGTTATAGTGTTTCTTGTGGGTGGTGCATATCGAGTTTTTAGTGCCATTACTGTAAGAGTAGTAACATATTTTGTGGGTCATCTATGTCTTGGGGCACGGAGTCAGGTATAAATATTGGAGACAACTCTTGACAGGTGTGATCCTTATTGGACTACCTGCAATGACTAGTGGGATTTGTTATGGCAAGTGTTCAGCCTGAGTTTTTGAGATGTCAGGCGGAATGGACTTAAGTCGGAGTGAAAGACCAATGGAGTTCAGAGATTCATGTATTATTTAATATGCAAATACAGATAGCTATCTGGCTCTCAGCTCCTCGCAGTGTGTACCAGCAGACACGTGAGGGGAGAGAGTGCTGGAAATTTTAAAGTATGCGTCTTTTATACACAATCCCGGTTACATCATCCAGCCCTTCTCCAGGTTTAACCATTGGCTAGGGTTCATACCCAGTTCACATTGCTAATACAGAATCAAATAACTCATACAATGTTCGATGTTGTCTTCAAACATTTACCATATTTGTCAGTACACAGAATACAATAGTGACATATGTCTTTGGACTTAAAGATAAATCCAGTTTCAAGAATGACCACAATGGATTTCTGCAAAGGTACGCAAGTTCAGCTATTCAGCATTCAATTCCACTATTTGAACAAGGATGACACTATTGGTGCAGACAACAACTAGATTGAGGTTCAGTTCAGCTTTCAGCTCCAAGGTTTCTTAGTGAAGGACAAACATTCTGCTCTCAGCAGTCACAACATGTTTACACAGTACAAAGTTAATTTCTCTCAGCTTGAGCCGAAAACATAGTTTAACATGAGACAGAAAACAGGAGTTTAATCAAAATGGTGGATGTTTCTAAAATGGTGGCGTGGTTAGCTTTGATTCAGGTTCATTCGGATGCGGTTTTCAATGCAATGCGAATGTGCTTAGGCCAATGTTCATTATCAGGCTGTATTATGAGAAATATAGTTGTACAGGAGGGGGTCAGGAATCCGACTCCTGCCCACTGAGAGTGGTGATGAAGCAGGATCTTGTGGTCAACGATGCTGAAGGATGCAATTATGTCTAGAAGTACTAGCAAGTCAACTTTGCCTTCCCCTTAAGTGCTAAAGGCATCTCTGTGCATCCTGAATTTCCATAAGAAATCATTGTAGGCTCCGCACAAGACAGCAGTTCTAAAATCCTTGTGAAAAGCTTTGAGAAGGGCTAATTCTATGCCATGTCTTAAACAGGAGCTGGGCAATTCCGGGCGGGAAAGGGCAATGATTCTTAAGTGGGGCAAGCCTTCAAAGAAAGTTTCAGGAAACCAAGTATGTGGTTCTTTCAAACCTTATTTAATCAATCACTTGTTTTCAGAATGGTTCTTTATTCTGTTTCTATTGACTGGGAATTTCCTTTAATATTTCCTTCAAAATGCAACATGAATTGTGGGAGGGGTGCTGATATACACTTTCTCTCTTCCTAGTGTCTTTATTGCATGTTGCATTTTGCTACGCTTCCCAAAATGCAATATCAGTTTTTGCATTGCTCTCTCTGCATGTGTTTGCAGGTTTGAAGTAGCATCAATGATTTCTCACTCTCACAACAAAGCCTTTCCTTCCTACAATATTGATCTGACACATTTGTATTTTGATTGCCTTTTTTCCCAATGTACCTGCAATCAATTTTCAATGTCTATGGGACTATTTGATATGTAAATTCGTTTTCTCTTTATACAGCGTCAATATTTTTTTAGTCACACAAGGTGCTTCTACTCGGTTTCCCAGAATGCAGCATCAATAGTTTTTCATCACTGTCTTTTCTTCAACATGGAATTCACTATGGGACTCCCAACAGCCAGCATGCAGCATCATCAGCCAGTCGCCATTCTGAGCTATCACTGTGTGATGACAATACTTCCACTCTCCTGTAGGGTTCATCAAGGGCCTGCTGGCTACCTGCCTGCAAGTTACCTGTATTCTCGCTTGGAACAGGGGTTGTTTACCCTCTGTAGACCTTCAACCTGTTGTTAACTGTCCCGCTTCCACTAGGCCCACCTGCAACTCTGCACAGCTCCTCTCACATCCCACACAGTCCCTGGCAAGTCTTCTACCACATATTATTCTTCCCATTTCCCTGGTACAGCTTTTCTCTGGTCTCCTGCAGTGGCCCACCTTTCTCCAGCATCAGCCCAGTCTCTTCTGCCAAGTAGGTTATTGCATGAATTCTGTTTGTAGTCAAGATATTTTCAAGCAAAAAATCTATAGTACATTGCCCCTGTAAAGGCCACTTTTGGGACGTACACTCTAGGGTATGCTATGTTATGTATTCTTATGACATTTCTGAGCCTTAAGGTGCCACGATACTATAGATAACAAAAGGTGCGCCTCCCATAGACTTGAGGTTATATCTGGGGATGACGAGAAGATGGGAATCAGGTGATGGAAGGTTTCTGCTCAGATGATACAGAGGATCTGTGGCACTCATGATCAAAGGAACAAGCATTTATGAGTGAGAGAGGACATTTTGTATTTCCTTCTGGCCAGTGCAGATTGTGCAGCATGATCACTGTGTGGGCAATGGGGCATGCATTTACAACGATAAAAGCCACATGGTTCTGCTTTATTTGTAGTCTAGACATTTTTAATTTGGACAACCAGATGGAAATGGTCCCAGTTAAACGTTTGTTAAATATTGGCGATTTAGCATACTTTGACACATGTAGGAATTCAGCAGCACTACCAACTAATCAGATGCAATCACACACAATTAAACAGTATCTTGGTATTCAAGGAGATCATTGGTTTTAATTTGAGCATGTCCCTTTCTGTGAAAGAAGGATATTTTGGGTAACAAAATTACCTGTTCAACCACACTTATTCTGTCTCTTGGGCTAGCAAATCTTCCCCCACTTTTCCTCTTTACCACAGTATCCCTCAAGGCTCTGCCTGGAGCCTGCTTCTTTTCTCCCTCTATACCTTTCCTCTTGCCTCTATTATTTTTTTCTTTGTTTTATCTCACCATCCCTACGCCGACGATACTCAGCTCTTTCTATCGTTCATTTCTTTGCTTACCATTTCGCCTCTAGCACACCATCTCAGCATCTACCTTGATTATTCTCTTTCTTTCCCCCCATATCTCATCTCTCTCTGGCATATTTCACCTTATTAACATCGTAAAGCTCGATCTTTCCCTACTTTCCATTCCTCTAAACTCTTGGGACCTAATTCACAGAAGCATTTTATAATGGCAGAACCCCATTGGAAAATTCTCTGTGAATCAGGGCCTTAATCTCTTCTATTTTCCCCTCTTTTCTATTGCTCCTGTCTTCTCTTCAGACTTCCTATCTCCAACGTGAGCCCTCTCAAATCTATTTATAACTCCTGTATTCATCTTCTTTCTCACTGGCTGCTCGTGATTCTATTTCTCCAGCCCTTTTTTCCCATCATTGGCTACACTTCCATTCCAGCCTACAGTTCAACCTCCTCAGTCTTGTCTTTAAGTCTCTTCATAATCTCGCTCCCCCTTACCTCTCTTCCCTCCTCTCTTCCCATGCCCGATGTCTCTGTTCCCAGTCTCAATTCCTTCTATCAGTTCCCTGCCCACTGTGTGCCCAATCACGCTTTCACTCCTTCTTTCGTCTGGCTCTTCTTCACTGGAACACACTTCCTCTCTCTCTCCCTTCTCTTTCCTCCTATCCTCTATTTTGCTGTTGACTTGTTTCACCATCAATATTGTACCGCTCTGTGATTTCGCTGTTTAGCGCTTTCGCATAAAGCGCTCTACAAATCAAAATAAAATATAACAAAATGACAAAATACTGTATATTCTCAGCAAAATTTGCTATATGAAAAAGGCAAATTAATTGTGCAAGCATTGTGAACTGACTCTTTTCAAAATGTTACAATAGTCATTTGAAATGATCACTTCCAGTATATTGTGTAGTAATACTAGGAGCATAACCCTTCTCTTACTGTACTAAGCAAAATATCAAAACATAGAATAACCATATGAAGTAGTTTTCGGATAGAATGTTATCAGTCATAATGGACAGTCTGGCATACTCCTGTGGAAGTATTTTAAATAACCCATCCATATGAGAAGGGTGAAGGGTACACAAGCACCAAAAGGGGCTGTAGCACCTCTATATAAAATCTAAAAGCATGTTGGGAATGAAAGAATGAGCACAGATCATTATATTTGACAAATATGTCTTTGATTAAAGTGTCTGCTTGAAACGCAAGGTACATAAAGTAGAGTTGGCCCAGTGCTCGTTTCATGTTTCAAAACACTCACCCTAGTTTTAAAATGTATGTAACAATTAACCATAAATATTGATTAGAACAGACTCAGGATTGTGATATGGGGATACAGGGTCTGAGACATCTGTCACTCCAAGGTATTTCCTCTCTGCACTGGGTGTCTTACTGAATTTTAGAAGAGGAGGGTCTGAGAGCCAAAGTCATACTCTGAGGTGAAGCATGTTTGTATGCCCAGTGCACAGACCTCCTTAGAGAATCATATATAAGATTTAAACTTTGAAAAGTAATCTTCCCTACTCATTAAATTATATTTTTAAAAACAGACTTCTGAAAATGGGACACCAGCAGCCATTGGAACTTCTAGCAAATCACCTCTAAATTTCAATGGTGGGAATTGACCCAAAGTGAATTGAGAGGACACAAAAAAAGGTCGTCACATCTGAACGTTGCGCTAAAGGTATTGCAGTATTTAGGACTGGAGAATTAGGATAAATTAATAGAGATCCACAATTCATACAGCCTTGCAAATATGCCTTTCAAGCATTTTTGGAATTGATCTACATAAGGGGGACCCTGAGATAAATTGATCCCATGGAAGTCCATAATTTGATATCCATGTTCCTGGAAGAATATTTTAATAAAGTCTGGCAATAGAAATTCATCCATCAGACATTAATTCTGATACTAAGCAATGTTCACTATATCACCCGATCGTTTAATTTGATATAGGAATTGCAATAAGATTTAGCTTGAAGCAGTTAGATGAGGGTCCGATTGACATAACACTGCACTGTACTCCACTAAATGGGTCAAACTCTTGTGCAGCTTACGTCCCCTTGCATAACAACAGTCAATACAATTCGAACCATGGCAAAGTTGTTGGCTTTCAAAAGGGGCTGAAACAATAGCCAAATAAAATACATGGCGAAAAACAGAAAAGTCTTTAAATGACACCTCATTTGATCTTCATGGACCTCACAAATGTGTTCATTTTTTTCAAAGAATTTCTCAATCAAGCCTCATATTGTAATTGTTGAATTGCCACGGATTTGAGATCTGCATTATCTGATGCCAGAGCAAGGGTTCAACCTGCATTGCAGAAAGAATGGATGGTGGTCTGAAGGAAAATCAAGCCCAAAATATCTGACTGGCAAGTGGTGGTGTTTTTACAGTTTCCTCTGTGAATCAATGTTGGGAGTGGTGGTTGGTCTTTATGAAAGATTTGATGGGGATCTCCAGGGATGTTTTCTCACTCTCTAGTCCTTCTAGTAAGTACATATGGAATTCTTGGGGATCCTCTTGTCTATTTGTGGTGAATTTAAGCAATCCCTGCACATCGGTCAGTTACCTGTCTTATGCACGATACAATGTAGAATGTGTCAAGATTGTTAGTGACATTTCTGTGCAGGAGGAGGAGTTGTAAACATAGCTGGGGATTCCCCACCCACCACTCATAAGCAAAGGGGGTAGCAGTGACATTGGTGCACCAATGCACCCCCCACAACCCCTGTTTGCAGAGGCACTAGACTGCTGAAATCAAATGAGAAATCAAGGTTTTCAGTTACAAGAGATTTGTCACACAGAAGGCAAAAATGTGGAGGGCTATATCTGTGCATGTCAAACTGCATGTTCCATGAGTAAAGGGACACTCTACACCATGTTGGAGACTTCTGAATTACAGATCCAAGTGTGTAGTCTTGTAAGAGGATTCAATTCAACACTACAGCTAAGTCAACGCCTAGTCTATAATACTGAATGAAAACCCTTATTGATATATCTTTATGTCCAGTTCATGCGTTCTGGATGACTACCCCTATATAACACCCCTCTCTTGGAATCCTCCTGACCCCACTGAGCCAAGAAGTAGTTCTGTTTTGCAAGTTAAAAGGTTTATTTGATAATTTAAACAATATATATTATATCACGCTTTATAATAAATTAATAATTGGATATCACACTTAATCTGGTATGATAAAGATTAACAACGGAGAATCTGGCACTAGCACACTTCTTGATAATCACTAAGGAGTTGACATGAAATGGATAAGATAGCAGCAATACTTTTATGGTTTCAAATGGATGCAATGTGGAATGAAATGCAGTAAAGAAAATAACTTGATAGAATTTCAGCAAAAGACAATGGGCCTCATTACGACCCTGGCGGTAAGTTACCGCCAGGGCCGTGACTTTACCGCCATGGTGCTAACTACGTTAACGCCATGGCGGTAAGGGGATTTACCGCCCCATTCCGACCTTGGCGGGGCGGTAAATCCCCAATCCCCATTTACCCTTCCCCATTCCCATTTTTGCCCCATAGGGCATAATGGGAGTGGGGAAGGCGTTAATTACGCCACCGTAAATTACGGTGGCGTAATTAACACCAAGTTCCCTTACCGCCATGGTTTTTTACACCCGCTAAAAGCAGGTGTAAAAACCGCCATGGCGGAAAGGGAACTCGTAATTGGCGGTAAGGGGTCGGCGCAGCTAACGCTGGCGCTAACCCCTTACCGCCAGGGTCGTAATGAGGCCCAATGTAATCACTTTCTTGGACAATTCCCCCCCCCCTTTTGTGCAATGCAAGGAAATGGAAGGGAGGCACACAATTCTCAGAAATGCAATTCAAATGTAATTCAGTTCACCCAGCAACTTAGACTACAGAAGTTGAAAACACAGGCAGAATGCTTTGATATGTGCTGGCAATGGAGTGAAAAATATGCTAAATTTGCTTTTAATTCCCTCTAGAAGTTCAGGGTGAGTGGTATCTAGTTAATATTAGTCCAGGCTCACACTAGCAATGATTCAGGGATGATTAGCAGGTTAAACGAATTTCTGGCAAATGGAAGGCAAGCAGCAGCAGCTTTTTACACGTGAAGAAATTGCAAATTGCGGCAAAATTCGCGAATGCGCCGAGCGAGATTACAGAGGAACTACAAGGACTATCACTATCGTTTTGGGGTCCTAAGAAAGCCTAGGATCTCAGCTTTCAGATGAAAGTTACTGCAAGTCTCTAGCACAAACGGTCGCGGAGATATGAGCGATTGAATAAAGGTCGTTTTTCAGATTTGAAATGTTAAAGTTCACAAAGACAAGTGCAGCTTTACAAATGACAGGTGACAGTTAGGAGGCAGTTCTACTTAGATTAAAATAGGATTGAATTATATTATTTTAACTAAGAGATTGGTTCTGCACAGTTTTCTAGGTACTCACACTGTATTCTTGAGTGAAATGGGCCTCGCCATGGATCTGGTCAGGTTTTAGACGGGACTCTGGTCTCTGCACTTCACAGTGATCTGGGTCTGCTCTCTCTCTGGATTCTGAAGATTGAGGGATTTAAAGTCTGGATCTTTCTGCACAGCTTTCTCTGGAGATTGATGGAGGTAAAGTATGGATTTTCCCGGCAGAGCTTCCAGCTGCAAATGGATTTGAAAAGTCCTGTCTGTCTGCTTTTATGGGTTTAGAATGTGGGTGTGTTCTAGCATCACTGACCCTACCTCTCTCTCAGCTTCTAATTGGTCAAACTTCCATTTCTCACTTGATTGGGGGAGCTAAGTTGTGTCAGAGTGATGTCATTTTACAGCCTGCAGAAAGTCCACTCCTCCTGTCAACTTGCACACATTCTATATTTGATAACAAAAGACATATTTGCACAGGTAAACATTGGTTTAAAATTACATGCACACATCACATATCACAGGAGATATACCCTGTCCAAACTTTGCTCTTCCTGGGGGCTTGCATTCAGAAATGGCACATATTTCACTTTTTAACTGATTTTGCAATTCCGGACATTGACCCAAATTTACACACATGTGCGCAAGAAGTATGGACATTAGTTGATGAAGTGTCAGATTTTTCACATGCACACATTTTGAGTAATATCCTCTTTTCCGCTAAAACCCCCCTGAACATGCCACCGGTTCTAAAAACCTCTTAAAATGTGGGCAGAAAAATCACAAGAATTATGGTGTCATTTAAATAATTTTCACAAGTCCGCTCTATGAGTTATTCATCTTTTTCTAAAACCATATTCTGGCTATAGAGGTGTGTCTTTTCATGTCACATGGTACAGAAACCAGTCTTTCCAGTTTCTGCCAAGCTCAGAGACCCTGCCCCTCCCAGCTTCTGCCAAGAGGAAGCTGTTTTACGACCTCTGTAATAAACCATCTGCCTGGGCGAAGGGGGTTGCATTGTTCAGAGCTCCTGTGTTCTGTGGGGCTCCCCTTAATTCAATTATCAGAGAGATGGCATATCCTTAGTGTAGCCAGCAAACGGGCAGCTAGGCCTGGGAACACAGCTGTGACTCAAGTTTCACTCCTGATGGGGGTAGTTGCCAGGCAAATTGGAATCTCTTGAAGCCAGTTTTTTAGCTACATGTCATTTCTGTTCCCCAGTTTCTGCATTCAAATAAAACTAAACATTTTCACATATGCAGCTAGAAGGCTGATTCTAAGTTTAAAACTATGACATTTAAACAATTGCAACCTATGTGACACTCAAAAGTAGGTCACTCATTTCTCTTAAACCTTGAGATTTTTAATGTCTTTCAGTCCAAATTTACTTAAACTGTTGAAATCCCCAGCTCAGCCAGTCTTGTTATAAACCTTCAAGTCACTTCAGAATATAACTTTACATTGGATCCACCTCTCAGTAAATCTTTCTTTGGCTTGCCTTGGGTTCATTTATTCAGTTTTCTACAAAATCTGGTGGTTTTAAAACGCCGGCTTTTGGATAGTGGTGAGTACTGGTACTGCACCCCTTTCTGGGATTTAAGAAAATGAATTCTCAACAGTTATGGGTTTGCTTTTGGCAATCAGCATTGCCATTCCCAATGGTTTCAGACTACTGTGTGGGTAGTCCACTGGTGGTTTTAGGCAGTGTCCTTCTGTGCCCATAACATCGGCAAAAATGAGTGGCAGCCTATTCTTCATGCATTTCCCTGTGCATTTTCTGGGAAGCTCTGGCCATCATGATGTTTTCCATGTCAATACTGCACAGTTTTGAGGTAGGCCCGGATGCATGGGTATATACATCCCACAAGCCCTCCTCTTGCGATGGCCATTCTATTTCACGAATGGGACTCGCAAGACCTGGGATGTTTCCTCATCTTCTTCCAATAGATGGCACAGTTCAGCATCTTTTCCTCCATCCGGTACTGATCGATCGGTTCTCCTCGCCGGTCCTGATGGGAATATTGGGCGGTACCCCGGGCCCGTTGCGTCTCTGCTCCCGGTCTCCGGATCGTCCTCCTTGGCCCGTCTCCAGGTTTTCTTTCTCCTAGGACGACAAAGGAAGAGCGGCAATACCTATTCATAGACATTTTTTTCCACCACTGTTGAGATAGTGGGGCAGCATATGCATTTCATCATAACGAAACATTACATTCTTATTTCGAAAAAAAAACAGTATAACTAAGAGACAGTTTCATGCAAATCACAATATTTTAGAGACTAGATGTGGTATGTTTTATGGTTGGAACTGAATTAGTCTGAGACAGTACCCGCTAGGATTCCAGAGGATTCCTCCAGTTGTTGCAGAGTATGCCTGGGATGGCAACATTTCAACTGGTTTATGTGGACCCACTTGTCTTCCCCCTCTGCCAAAGGACCTTTGGGGATGTGTATTTTGTAGGCCACAGGGGAGATCTTGTCGATGATCTCAAAGGGTCCCTTCCATGTAGGCAAGAATTTGCGCTGCTTGGCCTGGTTCCTTTGGAAGTTGTATAGATAGACCCGGTCTCCCACCTGATATTCCTTCCTGGAAGTTTTCAGGTCATAATGGGTCTTCATGCTATCAGCTGATCTTTCTAGATTCCGCTGAGCATAAGCAAAAGCATGTTGAAGGTGTTTCCTTAAATTCTCCACATACTCATGAGTAGTGGAGGCATTTATCAGTGTCTGCTCTTGGGTCCTATAGAGCAAATGCTGCGGAAGCACCATCTTGCGTCCAGTCATCAACTCAAATGGTGACATTTTGGTTGCAGATGAAGGGGTAGATCTGATGGCCATTAGGACCAGAGGTAATCGGATATCCCAACTTGGCCCAGAATCTGCATATTAAAGAACAAACTTCTTTAATATGCTCACAATTGTCCGGTTATATCTCTCTACTGCCCCAGAAGAAGCTGGCCTGTAAGCAATGTGTAGCTTTCTCTTGACCCCCAGTATCTCCCACATCTTTGTCATCACTTCACTGGTGAAGTGGCTACCCCTGTCTGACTCAATCCTTTGAGGTAGACCAAAACGGGAAAAGATGTGGTTAATCATCAAGGCAGCTGCGGTTTCTGCCTTGCAATTTGGGGCTGGGAGACATTCCACCCACTTGGTGAACAAGCATGTGACAGTCAACATGTACTTATTCCCCCTAGCAGAGCGAATCACGGGGCCTACAAAGTCGATTTGTAAATCTGACCATGGCAGTGTCATCCCCCGCTTTTGGAGAGGCGCGCGGTGCGTGAGGGATGATGGCTGAAATTGTGCACACACGAGACACCCCTTCAAGTATTGGTCGAGGTCCTGCCCCATGTGTGGCCAGTATGCAACCTCTCTTAAGATTTCCAATGTTGTGTGAAACCCCCTATGACCGGCGGTGGCCGCATCATGGGCGTGACTTAACATCAGGCTTCGGAATGAGGTAGGAACCACCCACTGATCGTGGCCAGCTTTGGATTTCCTTACCAGCAAACCGTCTTGGATTCGGAACATTTTTGGACATTTGATCAACACTCTTAGGTCCTCTTTCCCAGTGTAATCGGTATCCGTCAGGGGAAAGTTCTCAGGGTCCTCAAGGTGTTGGTAAAACTTACCAATAATTGGATCCCCCTTCTGAGCTGTAATCAAATCAGCATCAGGGGTCTCCTTACTCCATTGTGCAATTGAAAGGTCGTTGTGAGCATTTGTCTGGGACCTAGTGATAGCGATAGCAGTGACCTGGATTTCTCCCAACAGGGATTCAATCTCAATTAGATCCCCTTGGATGGCCCCGGTTTTGGCCAGTTGATCAGCTAAGTCATTTCCAGTTTTGTCTGGTCCCTCTACTTTGGAATGACCCTTGATCTTTTTCCAATAGATGGTCATCTCATTCGAGGTGACCAGATCATCAATGTTTTGGATCAACTTCCCATGTTTCAAGGGTTTGTTGTTAGCACATAACATGCCTCTGGTTTTCCAATTAACCAGGTGCTCCACGAACCCGTTCCGTACATAATCCGAATCTGTGATTATGACCAGTTCGTGGAGTTGATGCTGGACAGCAGTGAGGATGGCCTGATGCACAGCCATCAATTCTGCCACCTGACTACTTCGGGGACCAATTTTGTATCCAGCGGAGGGTTCTGGGAACTCATTCACCCATGCATTCCCTACGCCGGCCACCAGTTCTTTCTCCCCGTTGTTGTCAACATGGTAAGAGCATCCATCCACATAGACAGTGGGCATTCCCTCACACTTGTCTTCTTCAAAGACTTTGTGTGGGGAATTAAGGTATGCCTCCATGTTGTCCTTGATTTTTAGACTTTCGTCCTCGAGACAGTTTTCTCTGGCACAATCATGCAAGTCAGCCAGACCTTGCGCGAGGGGACTTTTCTTGTTTTGGCCATATCTGACTTCCACAGGAAAGCCTTGCATTGACAGAATCCAGGAAGTAATTCGGGAATTACTCACATTTCCGGCCCGGATTCTGTCACTTTGGAGATATTGCAGAGGCTGGTGTGGAGTCTCCACTATGATGTGCTCCCCCTGGATAAACGGGCGGTAATTCTTCAATGCCCACACCGTTGCCAGGAGTGCCTTCTCACAATCGTTGAATTTTTCCTCCACAGAGGATAAAGTTTTGCTCGCATAGGAGATTACTTTATTGACCTTGTCATGCTTTTGGTATAATACTGCCGTCAAGCACGTATTAGAGAACCCTGTCTCCAGGAAGAACTCCTTGTTTCTGACAGGGTAAGCTAGGCAAGGCGCTTGTGAGAGGCTTCTTTTGAGTTGTTTTACTGCCTCGGCTTGTTCTGGACCCCATTCCCACTTGACCCCCCCCTTCAGGAGATGAATCAGGGGTCTGGTAATCTCTGCGTAGCCCTCAATGAACTTTCTGCTGTAATTAGTCAGTCCAAGGAGGCTCCTTAGTTCTCGCAGAGTTGTGGGGTCTTTCAGTTTCTGAAGTGCTTCCACTTTCTTTTCCTGGGGACAGAGACCCTGAGGAGTAATCTCATGCCCCAAGAAATTAACACAGGTTCTACACCACTGTGCTTTTTGAAAGGAAAGTTTTGCTCCGGCGGCTCTCAACTGGGTCAGAACATAACGGATCTCCGCTATGTGTTCCTCCACAGATGAACTTTTGATGAGGACATCATCTACATAAGCCAGGTTACCCCTTGCACCCAGGTCGGGCATGGCCTTATGTAGGAAAATATTGAACTCATTACCGGAGTTGAGGTATCCGAAGGGAGTCCATGTCCATGTGTATTGCTGGCCCCCAAAGGTAAAAGCCAGCTTGTATTGGTCCTCCCTACTGACAGGCACGGTCCAGTATCCATTGGTCAGGTCTATTGCAGTGACTACCTGTGACCCCTGAATCTGGGCCAGCCCTTGGTCAATGTAGGGCAGAGGCCATCGGGAAGTATGGACCCGTTTGTTGAGCTCCCTGAGGTCGGCGCAGAGTCTCCACTGGCCGTTTGGCTTAAATATTCCCAGCACCGGATTATTGAAGGTGCTGTGGACTGGACGGATTATTCCCCGGGACTCAAGGTTCTTAATTATTTCAGTAAGGGACTCCATTGATGCGAGAGGCAAGCGATATTGCTTCACAAACACAGGAGTCATGCCAGGGTCCGTGGGGATTGTTGTTGTGTGAATGTCGGTGCGACCACAGTCATATGAGTCTACCGCAAAGAGATCTTGGAAATCCAAGAAAACTTGTTTCAACTTTTGCTTTTGTTCCAGAGTCACACAGGCATCAGCTAGGTTGACTCTCTCTTCCACCATCTGCCTGAAGCCTGGAAAGACTTCTGGTTTGGCTATCTCAGCGGCCTCCTCCAGCTGGGTGGAGAAGTCCCTGGTCAGAGTGCTGATTTGGACCGGAGGCTTCAGGTGGGAAAGGCAGCCCTCATGGACCTGGAAAATCACCTCATCCCTCCTGAAGTCACAAGTCACATCTTCCTTACCATAGGGGCAGGAAGTGTACACCAGGAAGTTCCCCCCGTGCCGGGTAAAAATCCTGTCTGGTGTCGTATTGTCATCACTGTCACTGTCAACGCAGTCCTTGGGGATTGGCCCTAACAGTTCATTTCCAAGATCAATGGAGAAATGTCGGTCATCAACCGCCATTCCAATAATGGTGCCTGCGGCTAGAGTAATACTCTTTAAGTCGCTGTTATCCACCTCTATTGGAATGGTGTCATGTTCTATGTTGACTAATGGTGTTGGGTTTACCCCCAACCCTTGCTGTTGGAGAGAAGCATTTAGATGTATGTAAGCATCAGGGTTTTGCAAATATTGTCCTCTTTTAACTTTCACTTCCAGGGAGAATTGTCGGGTCCTTTCGGGGATGGTGACTTCCTCTTTGATCTGAATTTCAACTGCATAAGGTAGCAATTGAGCTGACCTAAATGCTTTTTCGGGATCATCAAAGCCCATGGGATTATCCGCTAATCGGGACCAAGCTTTGAAGTTTATAAGGTCCAAACTAATGGCAAAGCGATTGAGAATGTCACTGCCTAAGTAAAAGGCGGCAGTGACGTCTCGCACGACCCAACAATTATGGACTATGCTCTTGTTGCCAATGGAGATTTTGAGCATACACCTGCTTGGCAGGAAATGTTTGGAATTAGGCGCTTCCAGGTCCATTTCCCATTTGTCTATCAGTTTGAATGTGGGAATGGCTGGATCTTTTGGGAGTTGGCGGAACATGGCTTCGCTGATGAAGCTCTTACTGTTGTTCACACACACTCGAGCGAGAACAGAGTCCTTCCCATCATTTAACTGAACAGGGATGAACAACTGCTCTCCAATTTGCTGAATCTCAGCCAGGCTCTTAGCTGATTTCACATCTTTCTGGACTATAGGAGTGGGAGTTTCTGATTGTGGATTAGTATAGAATTTCAGAGTGTTTCCTTCCAGCGTGGAGTACCACTTTAGACTGGAAGGAAGGTTGATTTTCAGAAATAGAGAGGACCCCCCATCACCAGTCTGTTGTCCTACTGCTATTACTGTCACGTCTGGAATTTGGCTATTCTGGAAGTGAAATTCTACTTGGTCAGATTTTTGTTCAACCATGTGGCAGGTGCCGTTTAAACTAACATGGTTGACACTCTGTTTTAATTTTATTGGTCGGCTAGTCTGGGTCCAGAGGACCTTGTTTACACAATCTATTAGGGGTGACAACCTTCTCAGGAGGTCATTCCCTAGTAAACAAGGGGTGCCCTCTGGGGTCACAACTATGACCGGGTGTTTCAACTTGTGTCGCCCAATTTTAATGTCCAAATCTGCAGTCCCCTCGACGGGAATTTCCTTCCCGTCAAAGTTCTGGAGTTGTCCAGGAAGAGAGGTGAGAGGAATTTGGTAATTCTCTCCCCTTCCTGCATTCAGTTCGTCAAAGGCCCTTCTTGACAGAAGGGTAGCTTGAGATCCCGTGTCCACCAGTGCCAAAATTGTACCCTGCCCCTGTACTTGTACCGGGGCATAGTATCTTCCCTCCTTCTCCTCAAGGGGGCACAAATAATGCACATTTTTGGACAACTGGTGGGCTAACTTTCTAGTTTTGGACATCGCTAGCGAAGAGATTTGGGCAGAATTCTGTGGAGAGCCTTGGGAATCTGAAAGAAAAATTTGGCAACTGGAGATCAGAGCCATTGTGGGTTCCCCTGGCTCCGGTTCTGGGCCGCCCCCCCCTTTTTGGAGGCAGTCACCAGGATGGGTTTGAACCAGGGGATTTTCTTGCGGTTGGTTCTGGGATGAGATGGTGGGCGGCGGTAGCTCAGTCTCCACATCTCCCCAGTCTGGATTTGCATCCCTAGGGACCCATTTTTCTTTGGGAGCAGTTCCCCCCTCTCTGAAGGAGAAGATCCTTTTCCCAGGATCCTCTGAGGATCCCTCTCCCTCAAATCGGAAGATCTGTACCTCCTCCTCAAACTGAGTCTGTTTGGGTCTTTTGTTTCTCCTACCCCCCCTCTGCTCCTTAGGAGGCAGACTTTCAGGGGCAAGAGATTTTGTTTCCGGTTCCTGGGTTTCCAGGGGCTGTTTACAAGTGAGGAAGGAAGCTTCCTCCAAGGCTTTACACCCCCCTTCCCTTTGTGCCTCCTCCCTGGGAACCGGTGAGTTATCGGGGTGCTGCCCCCGTCATTGTTCTGGGGCACCAGGTCCAGAGTTGGGTGCGTTCTGCGCCGGCATGCCGATCTGAGGGTTCTGCCGAGCCCTCAGTATGTGACCCAGATCCCGCGCCATGTTTTGAACCTGGCGCTCTAACTGGGAAACCCGCTCAGGCTGATACGGGGCCCTGTTTTCTCCCCTGGGCTGATCCCGGGGAGGGTAGCTATCCCTCCTCTGGTAATACCCCGGGTTGGGAAGATTTGGGTACCCCTCCACCCTTGGCCTCCCCTCTCCCGGATTAGGTTGTCTGGGCTCAGGGAATTGGGGAAAGAAGGGTGGAGGATTTTGGGGCTGGAAATTGGGTGGATACCTGGGGAAAAAGTTCTGCCCAGGATTCGGAGAATTTCTGCCCTCCGGTGGGAAGTTAGGAGGAAAGTTCCCTGGGTTAGGTTCTTGGCTGGATCTCCCCCCTTGGGCTGGAGGAGTCCACACATAACCCAGGATGGGTCTGTTTCCCTTGTAACGGGGGCTTACATAATCAGGAGAGCGAGGGACCCCATTTGTGGGGCTGCCTCCCTGGCTCCCTGTCTGTGACTGGCCCGAGGACCTTCTGGGCCTAGCATTATTAGGTGCAGGTAGGTTTTTATGCCCCCCCATCTCCAAATCCAAAACGGGGGTGCCCTTTACCTCTGCCACCTTGGCAGCAGCAGGGGTGCTGTTGGCTTTGGGGTTTTTCTGGGCATTACTTTTGCTATCTACCGGTTTCTGCACCTCATAGATCCGGGTAGCTTGTTCAATGACCCAGTCTAAAGATCTTTTCTCGTGAAAATCCCTCACGAACTGGGTCATTATGTATTTGGGCAAGGCATGAAAAAATGTATTAATGAATTCTCTACTGTCTGTGCGCACCCTTCTGGTGGTCTGCGCAAAAGCACGCTTTAACTCCTGCACAAATTCTTGTGGGGCCTGATCCTCCCCACATTGCAAATTGTAGGCTGCCTTGCGAGCCTCTTGAGGATTTCTGTGAACAGAAAAATGTTTCAAGATGGCCGCCTTATAGGTGGACCATCTTAAATGATTTTGGTCCTCCAGCCCCGCAAAGAAACTGGAGTATTCCGGGGAGAAGGTCCACTTTACATATTGAATACAGCTTTGGCTGTCCTTCAAATGGAAAGTCTCCATCATTTGCTCAAACAACTCTAAGTGCTCCCAAACAGAATACTTAGCGTTCTTATGGTAAGGCGTGATGACGCTCCTGATCGCCTTAATCTGCTTTAAGGGGTCCTTAAGCAAGGCCCTTTTTGCCTTATTGGCCTTTTTGGTTCGGGTAACCCTTGTCCATTCATCCTCTGACTCAGAGGCACTGCTCCCAGAGCTTCCTGTCTGCTCTTCCAGGTTTTCCCGGATTCTGCGAGCCTGGGAATGGCTGGCCGAATGTGGGGACCTGGTCTCCTGTGTCCTGCGCAGTTCAGAGGAGTCTTCAGATTCCTCCTTGCTGCCAGGATTTGATGGGTACCCCCCCCCACTGACCTAACTGGGCAGAGGTTTTCAGGATGCCCTTAAGGGGCCTACTCTCCTGGGGTTCCCCACTGAACTGTACTGTACTTGGGTGCCCATACCCGGATGCCCACCCCTCCATCCCTGAGTGGTACTGGCCTATGAGCCCCATACTTTTAGCTGGATAGTAATCTGCCATCCCTGTGGCCCTGTGCTCATGTGCGCCAGGGGACATGGGGGTGGTAGAGTCCAGGGACTGGGAGAGATGAAGGCCCCTGGTGTTAGGGCTCCTGAGGTTATGGTCAGGAGTCTCTCTTTCCCAGCGGACCTCATCTCTATCCGCCCCTGCTCCCTGTTGCAATGCAAGAGCCTGCATTTGTGCTTTCAGTTCCTCAGTCAAGGCCTTACTAGAATCTATCAGTCTCTCCTGCATCGCTACCTGTTGTTGGAGCCTATCATTGTGTTGACAAAGGGCCTCATTTTCCCTCTGTGCTTCCTGGTTGGTCCTGGAGAACTGGGCCAGTCTTTGCTGCAGGAGGTTTACCTCCTGAGTCCCATCCCTACTGGCCTGCTCCTTTCTTGCCAGAGCATCTTCCACCCTTCTGGTGTGCTCTACCAAGTTCCGGTTTTCTTTTTGGAGGTCACCCAGCCCCTGGAGGGCCAGGTGATTTTCTTCAATTTCCTTTTTTAAGTGGCAGACTTCCTGGCCTAAAGTGTCTCTTTCCTGACTGAGAGCCTGCATCTGTGCTGCCAGGTCGTCCCTCTGTCGTTGAAAGGCACCAGCTTTTTGGCGCTCCTCATCAAACTCTGCCTGGGTATCCAGGTCTTTCAGAATCAGTTTATTGCTCTCCTCTTTCTCTCTATCTAGCTGGCTTTGCAGGGTGGCTACCTGCTCTGTGCATGCCCTGTTGAAATTGATCTGTTGCTCCAGCTTTTTCTGGTTCTGCAGTAAGATGCCCATATCCTCTTTTATTTTAATGATATATTGCCTACTATCATTTTCTGACTCCTGGCTCCTCTGCAGCCTCTGCTCAGAAGAGGCCAGATCAGATCGGGCCTTCTCTAATGCCATCTGTTGCCTATTTGCCAGATCTTGGCTTTCAGTGCATTTATCCTGCATGTCTCCCATATATAGGTACAGGTATGCTGCTATCCTGGCAATCTTATTGTGTTCATCTTTGGCTTTAGGAGCCATATATAGTTCACTCAGGGCCACATGTAATGGACCCTGATCTCTCCATAGGTCTGACCCTGTTTCAGTGACCTGTCGCGTGATGGCCTGCAACCAGGCATCCTGGCCCTGTTCAGTCCATTCACCTCTCACAAATAGTTTATGTAAGAGGTGCTCTCTGGCTATTTTCATGTCTACTAAGGTCGTCATTCTAGAGATTGGTCTCTGTCCTGACTTACAGAAGTTTGTATTTTATTTTTGCAAAACAGACCTTTTCCTAAGAGCGTTCCTATGAGGAGTGCTTTACAGCGTAACACAGCGTGGTGATCCGACCGGATGTGTGTATCTGGTCAGCTGGCACGCTGTATTAATCTGCACAAATGGTAGATCTAACCCAAACGTCCGGCACGAGCCCCCAATTTGTAAGAGGATTCAATTCAACACTACAGCTAAGTCAACGCCTAGTCTATAATACTGAATGAAAACCCTTATTGATATATCTTTATGTCCAGTTCATGCGTTCTGGATGACTACCCCTATATAACACCCCTCTCTTGGAATCCTCCTGACCCCACTGAGCCAAGAAGTAGTTCTGTTTTGCAAGTTAAAAGGTTTATTTGATAATTTAAACAATATATATTATATCACGCTTTATAATAAATTAATAATTGGATATCACACTTAATCTGGTATGATAAAGATTAACAACGGAGAATCTGGCACTAGCACACTTCTTGATAATCACTAAGGAGTTGACATGAAATGGATAAGATAGCAGCAATACTTTTATGGTTTCAAATGGATGCAATGTGGAATGAAATGCAGTAAAGAAAATAACTTGATAGAATTTCAGCAAAAGACAATGTAATCACTTTCTTGGACAATTCCCCCCCCCTTTTATGCAATGCAAGGAAATGGAAGGGAGGCACACAATTCTCAGAAATGCAATTCAAATGTAATTCAGTTCACCCAGCAACTTAGACTACAGAAGTTGAAAACACAGGCAAAATGCTTTGATATGTGCTGGCAATGGAGTGAAAAATATGCTAAATTTGCTTTTAATTCCCTCTAGAAGTTCAGGGTGAGTGGTATCTAGTTAATATTAGTCCAGGCTCACACTAGCAATGATTCAGGGATGATTAGCAGGTTAAACGAATTTCTGGCAAATGGAAGGCAAGCAGCAGCAGCTTTTTACACGTGAAGAAATTGCAAATCGCGGCAAAATTCGCGAATGCGCCGAGCGAGATTACAGAGGAACTACAAGGACTATCACTATCGTTTTGGGGTCGTAAGAAAGCCTAGGATCTCAGCTTTCAGATGAAAGTTACTGCAAGTCTCTAGCACAAACGGTCGCGGAGATATGAGCGATTGAATAAAGGTCGTTTTTCAGATTTGAAATGTTAAAGTTCACAAAGACAAGTGCAGCTTTACAAATGACAGGTGACAGTTAGGAGGCAGTTCTACTTAGATTAAAATAGGATTGAATTATATTATTTTAACTAAGAGATTGGTTCTGCACAGTTTTCTAGGTACTCACACTATATTCTTGAGTGAAATGGGCCTCGCCATGGATCTGGTCAGGTTTTAGACGGGACTCTGGTCTCTGCACTTCACAGTGATCTGGGTCTGCTCTCTCTCTGGATTCTGAAAATTGAGGGATTTAAAGTCTGGATCTTTCTGCACAGCTTTCTCTGGAGATTGATGGAGGTAAAGTATGGATTTTCCCGGCAGAGCTTCCAGCTGCAAATGGATTTCAAAAGTCCCTATCTGTCCTGTCTGTCTGCTTTTATGGGTTTAGAATGTGGGTGTGTTCTAGCATCACTGACCCTACCTCTCTCTCAGCTTCTAATTGGTCAAACTTCCATTTCTCACTTGATTGGGGGAGCTAAATTGTGTCAGAGTGATGTCATTTTACAGCCTGCAGAAAGTCCACTCCTCCTGTCAACTTGCACACATTCTATATTTGATAACAAAAGACATATTTGCACAGGTAAACATTGGTTTAAAATTACATGCACACATCACATATCACAGGAGATATACCCTGTCCAAACTTTGCTCTTCCTGGGGGCTTGCATTCAGAAATGGCACATATTTCACTTTTTAACTGATTTTGCAATTCCGGACATTGACCCAAATTTACACACATGTGCGCAAGGAGTATGGACATTAGTTGATGAAGTGTCAGATTTTTCACATGCACACATTTTGAGTAATATCCTCTTTTCCGCTAAAACCCCCCTGAACATGCCACCGGTTCTAAAAACCTCTTAAAATGTGGGCAGAAAAATCACAAGAATTATGGTGTCATTTAAATAATTTTCACAAGTCCGCTCTATGAGTTATTCATCTTTTTCTAAAACCATATTCTGGCTATAGAGGTGTGTCTTTTCATGTCACATGGTACAGAAACCAGTCTTTCCAGTTTCTGCCAAGCTCAGAGACCCTGCCCCTCCCAGCTTCTGCCAAGAGGAAGCTGTTTTACGACCTCTGTAATAAACCATCTGCCTGGGCGAAGGGGGTTGCATTGTTCAGAGCTCCTGTGTTCTGTGGGGCTCCCCTTAATTCAATTATCAGAGAGATGGCATATCCTTAGTGTAGCCAGCAAACGGGCAGCTAGGCCTGGGAACACAGCTGTGACTCAAGTTTCACTCCTGATGGGGGTAGTTGCCAGGCAAATTGGAATCTCTTGAAGCCAGTTTTTTAGCTACATGTCATTTCTGTTCCCCAGTTTCTGCATTCAAATAAAACTAAACATTTTCACATATGCAGCTAGAAGGCTGATTCTAAGTTTGAAACTATGACATTTAAACAATTGCAACCTATGTGACACTCAAAAGTAGGTCACTCATTTCTCTTAAACCTTGAGATTTTTAATGTCTTTCAGTCCAAATTTACTTAAACTGTTGAAATCCCCAGCTCAGCCAGTCTTGTTATAAACCTTCAAGTCACTTCAGAATATAACTTTACATTGGATCCACCTCTCAGTAAGTCTTTCTTTGGCTTGCCTTGGGTTCATTTATTCAGTTTTCTACAAAATCTGGTGGTTTTAAAACGCCGGCTTTTGGATAGTGGTGAGTACTGGTACTGCACCCCTTTCTGGGATTTAAGAAAATGAATTCTCAACAGTTATGGGTTTGCTTTTGGCAATCAGCATTGCCATTCCCAATGGTTTCAGACTACTGTGTGCGTAGTCCACTGGTGGTTTTAGGCAGTGTCCTTCTGTGCCCATAACATCGGCAAAAATGAGTGGCAGCCTATTCTTCATGCATTTCCCTGTGCATTTTCTGGGAAGCTCTGGCCATCATGATGTTTTCCATGTCAATACTGCACAGTTTTGAGGTAGGCCCGGATGCATGGGTATATACATCCCACAGTCTTCACTGTGCTGCTCTACATTGAAACGACATAGCGAACAGTAGGGTCTCAAACTTTTAGCCTTTTCAAAGAAAACTCATTATTGAGCAAGTGTAACAAAAAAAAAGGTTTTACAGGATATTGCGAAGTGTTCAAACATAACTGACTTACAAGTCCATGCCTACGTAAATAGCACAAACCTAAGGTGCATTTTACCTACGAAATAAAAAGCTGTCCAAAGTACTAAAATTCCTAAAGTAAACTCACCTGTCACACCTAATGCTCAACTTAAAATAAAGGTTTTCTGGATCAAAGGTTCCTAAAAAGTGAGCTGTCAGCATAGTCAAATCAAATGGTGCAAAGAGGAACATTTACTTAAAGCCCTTCCCTTGGGTGAAAAGTGGTGAGAGTAAAATATCGAACTTAAAGACCTCTTCTAAATTAACAAAATCCAGAAATTCAAAGAGTTCTCATTTTAGGGTCTCCATGGGTAGGCAACCAATAGGCCTGCTTATGCAAGGAGCTCAAACTGGGACCTGTTGTTGCCTTTGAGCTGCAGGGCTTCTTAGGCGAGGGACCAGCTGGGTCCTGCACTTAAGGTTATAATCTCAGTCCTCTTGTCGATTCATCCCTCTCTCTTGGTTGTTTGGCACATTGCCCTAATCTCCTGTTGCGGGTCTACGTTGTTCACTCTCTATTTCTTCCCCAGCCTTTAAATTCTGCCCCTCTTCTGCTTCCAGGGATCCTTTTTGCCCAAACTCCTGTTAGGGTCAATCCTCCTTCTTTCTCTATTTGACCTTACACCTGTCTTCCTTTCAAGGGTTCTGACTTTCCCCTGTCTTTCTGCAGGGGTGTGGGGCTTGTCAGTCTCTCTGACTTCTGTCTCTTACCCTTTTCATGGGGTATTCTCACTTATTTCGTGACCCTTTCTCCAAGGATTTTCTCTTTCCTTTTGCGTTGCCCCTCTCCTCTTTAGGGGACTAGGTGCTGCTCCTCTTCCCTTCAGGAGTCTATCTTCTTTACATTCCTTCTCTCTTGTTACCCCACATGTCTTCAGTGTACCTGAACTGTTGCCCCCTTTCTCTCCACATGGGTCTTGGTTTGCTCCTTCTCTTCAGGGGTCTTGGTTCTTTCCTGGTCTCTCTATGAGGGTCTTAGCCAGGTTTGTCCTTAGCCTCTTCCCAGGTTTCTACGGCTGGTCATCTATTCTACCTGTCTGCCTTAAGTGCTGCTGCGGGGGTGCTCGCCTTCTTCCCCCTGGGTCACTCAATTTCCTTAGCCTCTTCTCAGGTGTGTCAGCTCTTCCGCCTTTTTGTCCTAGGAAGTGATGTAGGTGTACTCTCCTTCTTCCCCATGGCTCAGTCAGTTTCCTCATCCTCTTTTCAGGCTTCTGATGCAGGTCAGTGTATTTATCTTTTAGTATTAGGTGGTTCTGTAGGGGTACTCCCCTTCTCCCCCTTGGTCAATCAGCTCACCCAGGCTCTTCATGTTGCTTCCAGGCAGGCAGTGCTGCAGGGTAGGTCAGGCTACTTCCCCCAGGCAGCAAGTCTTCCTCCTTCAGGATACAGCTCTTCTTCATCCACCAGCGTCTGAAGGGAAGTATAGGGAACCTGCCCGTGACTGAAACATGTTCAGAGTGAGCTGGCCTGATTTTATAGCTGGACTCCTCCTCATCCTGTTGGCTGCTGATTGGTGGAAAACCTATTACTCGTCTTGTCCTTGGGCTTATGGTCCAATTTTATGAATTTAAGAGCACCCTTACATCTCCCTAACTTCGTCTGGGGATTCGAACCCTGGCCCTGCCACCGGCTCTACTCTGTTCCAAGCAGCCTGGATCTATGGTGGTGCTGCCAAATGAAAAGGCTACAGCCTTTCCTGTGAGGGCCTGCAGCATCTCTCTGCCAGCATCTCTCCACCCCCCCCCACAGCACTGAGCTAGCTGACATCCCTGCTCCTGGAGCTCCAGTCCAGGCATGCCATGTATCACTGGAGAGCCTGTGCCGGGGCCTGGTATCAAAACGAAGGTTTAGGATGAAAGAAGCACAAGGGCTGTCAGATCCTTGGGGGCAGGATGCAATACCAGGTCTCTGCACAGAGCCAGTTCTCCCAGCCAATTCAATCACCTACAACAAGACAGCCAAGGCGCTTCCAACTCCACCACACCAACCTTGCAAGCAGCACAGACCAACTGTGCAGAGAGAGTACAAAGCGACTCTCCACCATGTAGGAGTCAGTCACTCCAAAAGATACGCTGGGGTACTCCTTGTCAGCCGTTCACCAGCCAACCCCTCTTACTGGGCAGGGATATCCACAATGATGACCTTAATGGGCAGGAATGATATTGAGCATCCTTCTTCACCAAGCTTGATGCATTACTTGGCGGGGCTATATCAATTTCATAACCACACAGACTTTCAGATACCTGATTGACTTCAGAGAATCAGACTGCTCTGGTCCAAGTGCCTGCCACTGTGTAGGGATTTCCTCAACCTGTGACATCAGCGTTGTTATCAGCATTGTTATCACTGGCTCCCCCTCGGATGCCCTTGTATTTAGCAGAGATCTGCTGTTCGTCAGAGCCTCAGGGGCGCATCACGCAGATGTGAGAGCCATCTTGGATGTCGCATTGGTATTGGAAGCCGAGCAGTGGGCACCACTTCAAGCACGCTGTACTCTCAGACAAAGAAACACGGGCCCCGCGATGTGCAATCACTCAGTGCAATTGGGGTTTATACACCCACTGCACTGTTCTGCAGCAGTCAGGGCCCACAGCAGCCATGGATTAAATCCTCAGTTGTTTGGGTGTGCAGGGAGCCAAACAAGCTCGCGGCATCCTCTCCTGCCGGTGTGGCATGTAGCACAGGTCATGGTCACCAGGACCAGTCAGGCCTAAAAAGCACTGCCTGAGGCCTCTCCGGCCTAAAGAATCTGCAATAGTTTTGCTCAGAAAGGTGATGAGCCTTGTGTACAAAAGTACTGTGCAATGAGATTGTGACTCAAGCTCAAGAAGAGCAGAGTGCTTTACAACAGGAGTGTGCCATCATTAGGATTTTCATTGTATACAGTAGCATAGTATTGTTGGTGGAAATGTGGAGGGTTTTTTATTAGTCCAGCAGGTATTGTTAAGAGACCCACGTTTTTTGTGTTTTGTGCAAATGTAGGATGGTGGAGGCATTCTGAGCCTGTGTAGGGGATTGAGTTCCAGATTGTCGTGATGTAGCAGAATACGGCCTGCTTGCAATTCATCTCTTTACGGCTAGCTTGGACAGCAACCTTTTGATAGTTTTGCTCAGTGAGGTGCAAGAGTGTTGGGTGCTACAAGCTGTATTTTGTTTGGCCATTCAAATGTACTGCTCATGTACAGAAATATTGATATTTTTGCTAGTCTAAATGTTCTGTTTTTTGGGTCTGCCCCACTTCAGCCTAAGGGCCAAGGTGTCTTAAAAATCAAAGCAGAAAATTAAGTGATCTCGAGAACTAAAGAGTGTGTTTTGCATCCTCTATAGAAATTCAATGCAAACGGTTTTAGCAATTACTTTAGGCATAGCTATGTTGCTGAAACTTTGTAAAATTTGGAATGAGTGTTCGGATTTGGACAGGTCAGTTGCACGCCAGTAAAATTAGCAACAGATATGGATTAAAACTAAAGGTACACAGAAAAATATGTGTGCATTGTATTCATTACATATGATCCAGGGGTAGAACTGTCAAATGAAGGAGGTATCAAATGAAGCTCAGACACACCAATCGCAATACGTGCAACAGGAGGGTATTTATTACAATCCATCATGTTCAACAAGCACTCTAGGATGGCAATCCAGAATGTCCTAAAACACATTACCATCATCTCAACACAGAAATGGCAGCAAATTGTGTTTGAATAATCATGAATATATAGAAAGTTCTTCATTTATTGTTTAGAAGCTACCACGGTTTTTGTGATGCAACAACTTTGCATAAAAGTGAAAGGCATTCTTTGTACATGTATATAATCTTCATATAACTTGCTGTAGCCCTTGACAAGTCCTGGATGAAGAATATAAGTCCTTTGGTGTTTGTTGATGACTTTTGGTTATGATGGGTGCAGTGGCAGAAGTAGGTGTCGAGTTCCAGGATTTTGCGGTTCAACGCCTTTCAGTTCTTTGGTGCTGCAGCCACAGCATGGATGTCAGGATGGCTTCTGATGGCCTAGACATGACATTTGGACTGGACTGCAGACCCTGACCAAGTCTGGACCCTTGGGATGCTTTCTTCATGGATTGGTGGCGGGAAACCCACCAGTGGATACTCCTCTGCAGAGAGTGACCCTGGATCTTCTCTGGCATGGACTTCCAATCCTCAAATACAGCATCCCCCAGGAAGCCGGCCTGTAACACGGCCCCATTAAAAGGCTGACATTTAAGGCCTATAAATGAGTCACCTGTCTAGCCCTACTTAATCAACATCAAGGCACAGGAGTGCCTGCAGGACCCGATCTGTGTTGGATCATCATTGCACTAGGTAATCCACGTTGGGCTCTATAACTGCAGGGAGGTGAGCTCTTTCAATAAGGCCAACTTTTAAGGCCTGGAAAGGAATCCCCTGTCTACCCCTGTCAGGACATGGAAAGCTGTAAGAAGAAAGCATATCCTGCTAGGTATGTTATGATATGCCCCTCTAGTGCAACTTTTACTCTCACAATGCCTTGCAATCTCCTGTTCCATTCAGCCATACCCCCCTCCACCTTCTCTTGTTTTGGGAGAGGATAGCTCAGGGGTAACGCGCTAGTCTTGGAAGCAACACAGGTTCGATCCATGGGTCCGTGCTTAGAAACCTCTGGGTATTAAGCGCGTTATAAATAACGAATTACAATTACAATTGCAAAGAATGTTTCCCTCCCTGCACCATTACTACTGGGCCTAGTGCCTTATTTGCACTTCCCCTTACACCCATCAATCCCCACACTGATTCCTGGCTCAAGCTAGTGTCCCACTGCACTCTAGTGCCCTGCCTAGGCAATGCCAGGCAACCCTGACTATCATCACGCACGACTCGCCCTCAGGCACATGACACCAGCCCACTGACTCTGACATTTAGGTCCAAGAGCCAGCGTGTGCTTGCAAATTCCCCCACCTTGCAGCCCTCCTCCCTTCCCAACTTCTATCTGGGACCCCGGCCTAAACTCGGTGGCAGCTGTATGCAGGGCTTTAAGTGGGGTAAGAAATCGAGGGGGGCCCTCATTTGGGGGCGTGGCCTGTGGGGGGCGTGGCCTAAAACGTACGCAAATCGTAAGGTATGCACACACACATATATATGCATGTTATATATCTGTGTGCGTACCTTACTATGGTTTGTGTACTTTGCAAGCCATCTTTTCTAAACATAGAAATACGTATTTCTATGTTTAGAAAAGATGGCTTGCAAAGTACACAAACCATAGTAAGGTATGCACACAGATATATAACATGCATATATATGTGTGTGTGCATACCTTACGGTTTGCCTACTTTTCAGGCCATTTTTTTTTAAACATTTCGGTTTTATAAAAGATGGCTTTGACAGTACACAATTCAAGCCATCTTTTATAAAGCTTTGACTACGGACAAAATTGTCCGTCGGCAAAGCTTTATAAAAGATGGCTTGAATTGTGTACTTTTCAAGCCATCTTTCATAAACCTCGCAACATGTCAAGGAATCCCCAGGTTCGCCGAGGGTTAAAGACGCCTTGGCGACCTGGGGAAACAAAGGGACAGTAACTGCCTCTGGTGACCCCTCGCGCGAGAGGTCACCAGAGGCAGTTACTATGACTTACAGAAATGGCAGCCAGGCACAGCATCGCTGTGGTTGGCTGCCACTTCTGTCAGATCGCCTGACTTCATGGCAGGCGCATCTCCCGTCACGGCTACTGCCGCGACGGGATAATGCATCCCGCCAATGTTGCGTGCGGTGGGACGGGGGCCCCGGCAGGGCCCCGGCTCAGTCCCACTTTTTGGAGACTGCCGGGGCCCGGCCCCGGCAGGCCCCGGCCCACTTAAAGCCCTGGCTGTATGCTTACACTAGCAGCTAGCGCTCAACTCACAGTCAGTAGGTCACCTGACTCAGTTTTGCTTGAAACACCCCCAACCAACTTGGTGCCTAACCTAAACAAATTAACGTTACCATGCACACCATTGCCTTCTGCTAGTGTCTGCCCTATCACTGGCACCACTAACTTTCCACCCACCACACACCTCAAAGACCCTCTTCTTTCCCTAATGGACATGACCTCACCAGCTCAGTTGGGAGTCTCAATACTGCTGTGAGCTCACCTAACACTACCTTAGTGGTAACCCATTCAGATATGACTGCATCACTGCAATCCCACGCTAAACTTCACCCGACAATGATCGCCTCCCTTCTTGTGTGATACTGTCATGATATCTATACTCCCCTTAATGTGCAGATCAAACTTAGCAAGCCCACACTGAAACCTACCTTTACATATTTAAAGGGTGCACCACCTTGATATCTCTGACCTCAGCATGGCTAATAACCTTGATCTATTAGCTGTTTCTCAAAATCGGCATCATGTGGCATCAGGCCCCTCACTATTTTAAGCAATACCACCCAATTACACAATCCTCCATAAAGATGGACTATATGCTAGAGGTGGAAGGGTCACCCTTATAGTAAGAGATTCTCTCCCACTGAGAGTTACCTGCAACTCATTAATCTCTTTGGGATACATTTTAACTACCAAGCTTACTCTTTCTCACACTTCCACGATAACCTTACACCTGGTCAATTGTGCTCTAGGACCCATCCTCTCATTTGAAGAGGATATTCTGCACATGCTGTTTAATTTCAAACCATACTCCAAGACAATACTCCTTGGTGACCTTAACTTGGGCCTTAATGACGAGGCTGACATAAACACTGCATCCCTATGCAGCTCTCTCAAAGTGCCTGGCTTCTCACAACGTATCCTTAGCCCTACACACTCCAGAGGTCGAATCCTAGACTGGTTAGCTGACTTGAACTGTAACACTGCAGTCACCTTCAATCTGCTCTGCTCTTGGATGGATCACGCTATTATCGTATTCACCATACCTGTGTCAAATTTCCCGCCAACTGTAGCTCAGCCCCTTCCACCTACAACAATGCAAAACACCCGTAACATAACCAAAACCAATATCCTGCCCCTATTGGATGAGCTGTCCACCTCACAGCGTCCTGTTAACGGCCCTGCTGCCTTGGAAGACTTGTACATACTAACCCTCACACAAGCTATCAACACAGTGGCTCCCCTCACCCAACAAAAAGCCTAATCTGCCTTACATCTGAAAGCCTGGTTCTCCGCTGACCTTAAAGCCCTCCAGCTATTAAAACATTAATCTGAAACCAAATGGAGGAACAACGCCGCTGAACCTAATAAGGCTGGCTTCACTGACGCAGCACGAACTTGCAAAAAGGCGGTTCTCTAAGAAGAAAGCTCTTCCTACAATACAAGAATTTTGAATGCTAAATCTAGCACTAGAGAGCTCTTTCCGATACTGCACGAGCTTGAACCTCCTGCGCCCCGCCAACAAACTGCACTATCCACAGTACCTGGTGTTCCACATTCGAAAATGCCCTGCTACACAAAATTGATACTCTCCAGAAAAAGATCCTTAGAAAATGAAACTCCTTGAGCAGAGCTCTCCCCCACTCTTCTGCCATTGGGCCCCAGGCCACCCTACAAGACATACCTTTTTTTTTACTTCAAACCAATCTCAGAAACTGAAGATATTCAGATCATCAAAGGTCTCAAACCCTCCCATTGTCAGGGGGATTTATGCCCAGCTGCTGTCATCAATGACTGCACCGAACCCCTTGACCCTTCACTGCCTCCCTCATTAATGACTCTTTCTCCTCTTGCATCATGCCTACCAGTTTAAATGATGCCTGGGTATTTCTCCTGTCAAAAAAAACAACACTAGACCCAGCCATCCCTACAAACTACCAACCTATCACCACTTTCCCTTTTCTCCTTAAAATCCTGGATCGAGCAGCTTACCTACAGATTCAGCCATACCTGGAATCCAATAACCTCCTAGGTCTGCGGCAATCGGGATTCCGACCAGGCTATGGTACTGAATTGGCCTTGCTGGATTTAAAAAACAATTTAATGAGATCAAAGATGGCAGAAACTCAGCCCTCCTCTTGCTGCTCGACCTGTCGGCAGCATTTCACCTTGTGGACAAAAAAATGCTTTGTCATCACCTTGCCTCACGTATCTACTGCAGCTACTTCCTGGATATCCACCTTTGTATCTGATAGATCCATGAGAGTGTTCTCAGCTTATGCTGGAGCCCCTCCTGCCACTGTCACTTGTGGTGTCCCTCAACGATCGTGTATCTCCCCAACCCTCTACTACATTTTCACTAAACCCATTTTAAACTTGCTGGATGACCGTGGCATTTCCTATACCAACTACGTGGACGACACACAAATCCTTCTCGCTCTTACTGGACTCAACACCACGGACTCCAACACTCTATACTCAGTCTACCAAACCACATTCGTTGCCTCAATGATGACAAGACCAAGCCTACAAATCTTTTACCATCAAGGGTATCACCATCTCTACATCATGTAATGTTAAGGCTTTGGGAGTGTGCCTAGATGACACTCTGTCCCTAGCCAGGCAAGTCAACTCCATTGCTTCTTCGGTGGCGCACACTACCAAATTAATTAATGCCTGCAGACCTTTTCTAACTACTGACAGTACTCTCACAATTGTCCGGGCACTTTGGCTCTAGATCGTATTATTACAATGATTTATTTGTAGGCACCTCCACGCGCAACATTAAGAAACTTCAGATCATCCAGTAAGCTTCACCTCACCTTTTATAGTGACTGCAATATCCTTTCAAATATAAAACAGATTTTCATGTTACACATCTTTTGTGCAACCTATACAGTCAAAGGGAGTTACTAGCACTTTATCATTCCCCTCCCCGCTGAGTGTGTATAGTGTTGTCAAACACTATGGGCCTCATTACATGGTAGGAGGTAACCATGCCGCTATTAGCGGCATGGCTTCTCCCTTACCGGGTACCGGGCCCGGGTAGGTGGTATGGGGACTTACCGGGTCATTCCGACCCTGGAGGACCCGGTAAGTCCCCATTCCAAATACCATTCCCCAATCCCATTTGAGCCCCCATAGGGCTCAATGAGAATGGGGAAGGAGCTAATAACGGTACCGCAATTTGCGGTACCGTTATTAGCTCTGAAGTCCCTCAGCGGGTCCCGTCCTTAACGCCTGGTCAGACCAGGCGTTAAGGACGGGACCCGCTGAGGGACCTCGTAGTAGGGCGCTAAGGGATTACCGGCATGGTGACCTTACCGGTGCTGGTAATCCCTTAGCGCCTACCGTGTAATTAGGTCCTATATCTAAAAGGAGCATCCAACCGAATATGGGATGTTCTAATCCAAAAAGGTAAAACTTTTTCTGCATCTATGTCCAAGCCTGAAGGGTTATGCTAGCCCATACTGTAGTTGGGTTTTCCATATTTTCATCCATCAAAACTGATAAAATCCATATAATGAGTAAAAATATAACTAAACCTTGCAATGTCATTCTTGTTTATCCAATATATGCAACCTCATTGTTGGCTGCAGTTCATCTCGTCTTCCTAGTTGTCTCTTGAGGGTTTGGGAGTGCCTAATGAAATATTTTGAGATTTGAGGAGCCATAATTTTAGCATTCTATCTGTGCCTCAGATATTTGGGTCAACTGTGATAACCGCACGGACGGCCATTTTAAGTGCATCACTTGCATGTTTAACTGCAATGTAAAGAGGGCTAGGGTGACTTTGATCCATTTATATGATCACATCGAAGTCTGGCAAAACTCATGTTTTCAACATAAGAGCCAATGTACATCAATTCATATTCGAAATGTATGGCAGAAACTACATATAATGTAGTGCATGTGATGGTTTTTAGGACTTGCTTTTTGTGTTTTATAGAGAAAATTACTTCTGTGGGGCTTACATACCTTCTATGTTTAGCATTTGCTAACCCCAGCGTTGGCCCTTTTGTCTGTAAGCCCATCCTTAGGAATGACCTCATCTGCTATTTGAGCATGCTATATTAAGTCTTTCATGGGAGCTGATTTAGAAATCTTGAACACGGCTAAGTCTACTGATGCATTTCCTAAAACTATAGTTGTGCAGTTTCTCTCTAAACCAATTCCTAGAGTAACTTAAACTGGTAAAAGACTGGGTATTAATAGGTCTTTCAGGGTAGATGTTTTACAAAAATTTAAAAAGGCTCTGTCTTCTAAGGCTTGTCAGATGATAGCTCACATTTTGCGAAATATAGCTATAACAGCCCTGACGTATGCACTACATTGAGTCATGAACATGTTTCCCTCTCCCGAGGACTGTCAGCCATTTTGAGTAGCTTCATTGTTACCTTGTTTAGGTTGCAGAAGGCTCCCCCTGCGATAGAAATAAAGCTCCCTCACGTGCCATGCTAATCACTGCTCTAGAGTACCTTCAAGTTTGAAAGTATAATGCTATGGATTCGTCCTCCTCTAAGAAATCACAATGTAAGGAACAGCGCTTTCTTGGCACATAAATAATTAATTAAAATTGTAATTGACCATTTGTAATGTAAAACCTACGTTATTAACTTTTTGGCACAACACTCATGGGGATATCAAATAGCTTGGGAGCAAGCCATAGATTATCAGAGTTTTATATGTGTCCTCTTCTCAGAAATCAAAATGTAGGGAACTGCTATGCTTGGCTCATGAGAATATTTGTATGGGATGCTGCATTTCAGTGGCAGAGGATGGCTGCTTTTAGTGTGGAGTACATCATTGGTGTCCGTAGGCTGCCTGTTTAATTCACTACTTAGTAGGTTATCCTGCAAGGTTTAGAACATTCATGTTGGAGTACTTGCATACATGGTGAGTTTCAGATTCTGCCCACTGAAATTCAATCACGCAATGAACTCTATAAATTCAGTTTTGGAGCATGTCCAACTAGTTAGGAGGTTATCTACATATTGTGACAATAATATAATGTGGGCAAGTATTTTTCTGGTTTTGATTTTACCAACCCGATAAACAGTTTGGCGTTCATTAGTGCAGATTACCACCCGACAGCTGTACATTTGGTTTGTAAGAACACACTTGCTACTGAAAACAAATCATTGTGTGTCAAGCAAAAGGTCAACATGGTGCAGAGCTTTTTTTGCATTTTGTAAATAAGAATTGTACAAAATGTCCACAGTGCCGTTTGATGATGAGGATGATGAATAACGCTGGTGTAGATTAACACCACATCGAAAGAAAGTATGATATATGAGTCCTCTCAAGCGCCATTTTCCAATTTTACTAGAAGGTCTGTGTACGTCGCCTTTTGCCCTGAACATTTGAACTCTGCCGTGCAAATTAGTAAATGCGTCGTACCATCGAAGCCCATGTTTAATTGTACATGCTTCCTGCCATGCAAATGCATGCCAACGCAAATACTGGGGCATTTGTGTTGCGGAGTGGAAGGAAGGCGGTGGAAATGCAAGTTGCGTTCCGTCCCTCCTCTCCACCATACAAGGGGATGAAAATGAGGTGCAACGTGAATTAAAAGTGGTAAAGTCCTACGGTATGAAGGGCTGAAAATTAGCCCCACAAGCATTTAAAACAATAGTGGCAACTCCACGAAATATCTACATGCCATTTAGTTGCAGATTATTGGTGGATATGAAGATGTGCTGCTTCCTCTGGCTTGCTGAGGTCAAAAATGTTGATTTACCAAAAAGATTTCAAAGCGGGCTTAAAAAGTGAATTTCTTCATAGGTTGTAGCAAAGATTGTGTCATGCACTTTTGTCTCTGCGTGGCACATGATGGCAGCAGCTGCACGTGAGGGTTATACCTTATTGTATGGTGTCTATGCAAGGCAGTATTAGGTCTTTTGCCACCAAAATATTGACCTACCAGCAGCTTCTAACACCCACAAAATTGTCATAATATTGTCATACATAGCAGCCTTTTTTGGTGTGGACTGCAACAGGCGGAAATATAACATTATAACATAGAACCTGCCACGCATGTGCTGGCATTAGAAACCTCACTTGATGTGTGACAGCCAAAACGTACTGGCTTTGCTAATTCTTGTTATTAAGTTATTTATTTTATGTAATGTGATATAGTTTTAACATAAAACTTTACACATAACATTTACAGAATACGAACAGAACAATAAACTCATACAATGCGTTCATACAATTTAAACAATAGTTCATACCATGACTCATTACATGATTCCATTATTCCATTTAAACTTAATTGTAGTGTCCATTTAGTTACACCAAAGAAAATAAAAACCTAAAAAGGAAAACATTGTGAAAGGAAGACACAGACCTCCATAAAATAAAATATCATTGCACCTGAGGCCCAAATATAAATTAAAACACAGTCAAAGAGCTTTTAGCACATCTTGCCGACCAAACCATCTACTAACCATGTAGTACCCCGCCTAAACAAAGCATTCACATCTGAGGTTCAAAGCCCCAATCACCTGAATTGATTATTCCCATATCAGACCAATACCCAAGGATGTCAAGGGGATTACTGCATAAAGATGTTGCCACAGCATACCCATCCCAACTGCCTAGGGTAAAAGATGGATTGCTCTGGGATATACATGGCAACTCCACAGGAGTCAAACATCTTTCAATCACCCTCATGACCCTGTACAATGCCATATGTAGCCCTTTATTATTAGTATTAAGGCACTGTTTCCAAAATTGGATTTCCTTAATAGCATCCAGGTGATGTACACATTTACCTAAGTGATGAATATAGACCCTACCAAGCATAGAGTACTCCCTTAATACGTGATTTGCTGTCTCAAGATGTGTTTTATTAAGACAGATACGACAGGAACGTTCTGATATTTTTAGGGCAAAGGCAGAACCCATCACACTTGCAACCGGTAATCGGTTAATCCGTAGCAAAAGTATGAATCTTCTCAGATGGCTTGACGGGCACAGGTTCAGGTAGGGTTGAGCTTTCTTGAATGTGTACAAAACCTTTGCGATAAAGATATAGCTTTTCAATGTGCTCAGATGCGATATGTTCACATTCCAAACTCACAGATCAATACTTCTGCCTAATGAGTGCCTTATAGCGCTGGGATCCTCTCCCCACTTAGGTGTCCATCCCAGCTCTCCAAAAAGGAGATTCATGCTGTTACTGAAAGGGGACCTCTCCTGCATTCTACTTTCCACGAAGGCTATACTCGTCAATAACAGATTGGAGGAGTCGTTCATCATTTTAACATACATAGAAGCTCTTTTTTTTCAATACCACTGATTTTAATGACATAATCCCCAGTTCTAATTTGACCATTGGCATAGGGACGCAGTTAGGCAGTCCCAGTATCTTCCTCCAAATAAATAATTCTTGTTATTGTTTTCTTAAGTCGTTATACTCACTGTTGTGTTGGCAGGGGGTGCCAGGGGCCCCTGCCGTCATTCACATGTGCGCTCACAAACTCGCACAATGAGCCACGCCGGAGACGTGTGACTTGCTCGTGTCCCCGGCGGCAACTCCCAGTGGACCGTCTTTATTATCAACTGCGCATGCGCGAGTCTCGATCCCGCTCGCGCATGCGTACATTGGCGTATTCACTACGCAACATCCCTCCCTTTTCCCTTGAACAACAAACATCATCAAACATTAGAATTAACAGTGATCTATTCAAACTGCAACTGACAGTGTGTCACTAGTTACGAGGCAGGGTCCATGATAAAGTCTTGGAACCTCTGCGGCAGCTTGCGCCCCGCCCGGCTCGGGGACCTGTGTGCCTCAACATTGGGCGTCTCTGGTGCCCCAGTAGTCTCTGGCGGTCCATCGTTTCCTTGTGGCACTTCTGCCTCCGGATCTGGGCCTTGCGTGACGATTTCTTCTGTGTTCGCCGACCCTATTCGCTTGAAGAATGATACGTTCCGGGTGACTGTCCCTCGTGTATTGGCGGCCGTGACCATAGACCCCTTGACGTGCGTCACTCCCAGAGGTTGTGTTTCGCATGGCAGTGATAGCTTTCCTTCAGATCTCCGATTCCGCACCAGCACGATGTCTCCCACCACAATCTCTTTCTCTGGTAATCCTTGCCGTATTGTCTCACTCTCATTCTGAGCGTCCCTCTCCATTCGAACATGGTTGTTGTCGATCTCCCCCAGACGTCGCCCTTCTACTTCAGGTAGCAGTCCTCTTGGTACCCGGCTGAAGAGGGCCTCCGCGGGAGCGACTCCCGTGGACTGGTGCGGCGTGGTGCGGTATTCTCGGAGAAAGTCAAATAGGTTGCGTCTGAGCTCTTCCCCCCCGTTCATCGATATGCGGAACACTTTGTTGAGCGTTCGCATGAAGCGTTCGACTTCTCCGTTCGCTCTTGGCCAAAGGGGGGTGACTTTACGATGTTTTATCCCCCTCTCCTCACAGTAGTGAGCGAGTAGCTGTCCTTTGAATGGTGCTCCGTTGTCCGAGCATATCACCAGGGGAAAACCATGGGTGGCGAACATCTTCTCCATGGCTAAAATGGTGTGGTCACTGGCAGTGGATTCGACCAGCTCCACCTCTGGATATCGCGACCACTGGTCTATCACCACCAGGAAGTGTGTTCCTCTGCCCGTGGATCCGAAATCGGCTTGCACTGTTCCCCATGGGCGGTCACTCCGTTCCATTGCCTGAATAGGTGGCCCCCTCTCCACGGGACTTGCTGCCTGGCAGGGAATGCAGGCTCTCACAAACTCTTCAACCCTTCTTTCCAGATCAGGAAACCAGACCTTCAACCTGAGCCGTGCTTTCGTTTTAGCCATCCCCTGGTGGCCTTTGTGGGCGAGCTGCATGACTTTGTTCACCAGTGTTCTGGGTATCACGATCTGGTGGCCTCTCAGCAGGAGACCGGCATCTGCAACTGACAGCTCATGGCGTGCCATCCAGAACGCTTGTAGGTTCTTCTGCGCTCCTATATTCCTCCGGGAGTTGGTCTGGAGGACTTCCCGCCACTCCCCACTGGCTACGGCTTCTTTTATTACAATGAATGCCTCGTCAGTGTTGGATTCGTCTGCGATCTCGTGGCGCGCTAGGGCAACAGACATTGCCGACTCCACCACCAGGTGTATAGCCACTATGCAGTCAGCCACTTCCTGCGAGTCTCTGGGTCGTCCTGTACCTGGATGGCGGGACAAGTAGTCTGCTGGGTTGTGTGTCCCTGGGCGGTAGAGTAGCCCGACCCCATACTCCATGAGCGAGAGCATCCATCTTTCTATGCGAGGTGGAGGTTTGGACGATGTGCCTGACAGAATCGGGATGAGGGGTTTGTGATCTGTCACCACGACAACTGGCTTCCCTAGGATGTAGATCCGGAAGTGTTTGCATCCCCACAATATGGCCAAGGCCTCACGTTCAATCTGAGACTATCTCCTCTCTGTCTTGGTGAGCGCTTTGCTCGCGTAGGCGATCGGTCGCATGGTCCCCTGATGGTCTGCCTGCATGAGGACTGTGCCCAGCCCCACCGGGCTGGCATCGACCACGATCTTTGACTCGCGGTCCAGGTTGAAATAGGCCATGGTCTCTTGTCCGGACAGGGCATTCTTGATGGCTGTGAACACCCTCTGTTCATTTCCGGTCCAGGTCCACGCAACGTCGTTTCTGGTCAGAGCCCTCAGGGGTTCCGACAAGGAGGCTAGGTCACGAATGAATCGTCCGCAATAGTTGACCATCCCCAGGAAGCTTCTGATTTCTGCTGGGGACGTCGGCGGTGCTGCCTCTCGAATGTCTTTCACCTTTTCGGGATCTGGGGAGATGCCCCCGGCGTGGAATATGAATCCCAAAAATTCCAGCCTGTCCTTCAGGAATTCGCACTTTTCTTTGTGCAGAGTTAGACCGAGGCTGTTTTCTAGGCGCTTTAGATGTTCTACCTCCGAACGGGCAAAGACCAGAATGTCGTCCGACATGTTTATGACTCCCTTGAGTCCTGACAGGGCCCCCCTGATGGCATTTTGGAAGACCTCTGCTGCGGACGAGACTCGAAACTGAGCCTTTTGTACTGGTATAGCCCCTCGTGAGTTGTAAAAGTGGTGATATACCTCGACTCGGGGTGGAGCTCTAGCTGGTGATAACCAGATCTCAAGTCCAGTTTCGAGAAGGCCTTCGCCTCCTGAAGTTCGCCAACAATGTCGTCTAGGGTGGGCGTAAGGTGGCGTTCTCTCTTGATGGCTACATTGGGTAGCGTCATATCCACACATATGCGTACAGTGCCCAGCTGTTTGGGCTTTGGGGCCACCACAATTGGGGAGACCCACGGGGTAGGTCCTTCCACTCTTTTGATAATATCTAAGTCAACCAATGACTGTAGCTCTTTTTCTACCTGAGTCCGCAGATGGAATGGGATGCGGCGGTGCTTTAGCGCTGTCGGCCTCACTGATCCATCGATGTGCAAACGTATGGGGTCGGCTTTTAGTTTCCCTATGCCGTCGAAGATCATCTCAAAGCGTTGCAGCAGGCGTTCCAGATCGGCATGATATACCGCTAACGTGAAGTGCACAATGTTCAGCGCTTCCGACGTGGCACAACTTAGAAGGGAGTGTGGGCTTACGCTGGTGACGAAGAACCGTGCTTTGATTCTGTTCTGTCCATGAGATACTGGAGCTATGAACACTCCTTGGATGGGAAGGGGTGCATCTCCTCCAAATGCGTATATTCTTGCTGTGGACTCAGTCAAATTTGGCGGGCCTGGAAGTGCATTGTAGTGTTCGGTAGCCAACACACAGACAGATGCCCCGGTGTCTATGAGGACCGGAGTAGGGACTTCTCTGATGAGTACTGTACATTTTGGTTGTCGACTTTCGCCAGGGCCCTTGGCAATGCTGGAGATGAAGAAAATATCCTCTTCTTCCTCTTCTGCGATGTTGAGGTCTTGCATACCCTGTTCGACAGCCGATACACCCCTCACTCTCCGAGCGTTGCTCCTGCCAGCTCTCTCTGGCCCCCTCGAGGCCGCTACTGGTGTCGCTGCCCTGCACACCCTAGCGTAGTGTCCTGGTGTGCCACACCGGCCACATACCCTTGATTTAGCTGGGCACTCACCCCCGTGTGGCAGGTCATACCCGCAGTAGGAGCACGACGGAGCAGTGCTTGGCGTCGTGGAGCCTTCCCCACTCCTCGGTGTCCACCTCACTCTCCCTGGACCAGAACGTCTGATCGCAAATGCCTCTTCCTCTTTTCTCGAGTGTGTGGCTGAGTCCATCTTTGCCCCCCTGGCCTCAGCAAGTTCGTAGGCCCTCCCTGTGTCCAGAATTTGCTGCAGCGTCAGCCCAGGTTCCCTCAGGACTTGTCTCCTTAGCTTCCCGGAACTGCACCATTGCAGCAGCTGGTTATGAATCATTTCTTCTTCATTCGCCCACCGGCAAGAGCTTGCTAGGTGCCGCAGCCTTGCACAAAACTGGTCTAGCGACTCTTCTTCCAGTTGTTTTTCGGCACTCATGACAAACCTGTCAAAGTCTACGTTTGCCATGGGAAGGAAATGGTCTCTGAGCGCTTGTTTTGCTGCGTCATATGTGACTACTGGGATAGTGAGCGAGTCATATATCCTATGGACCTCCGTTCCTGCCGAGTATACCATGATGGCTATCTTCGCCTTATCCTCCGTTTCCCCCGAAGCCCTGAAGAACATTTCAAATTTTTTGACCCACAGGAGCCATTTCGGTCCCAATTTGGATGGAGGGCCCGTGGTGTCGAATTCGGGCATGGGAGCCAAAGTACTGTGCATCCTGCGTGGGACCGGGGCCATGGCACCCTCTTGCTCTCCCTCCTCACCCATTGTGATGAGTGGTACTCACAGGGGGATGTAGTCCTTCGTGGGTGTCGAGGTGGTCTAGCTAGGTGGGCCTACTTGCGACACAGAATCCTTCTCTGACACACCTTGTCGACTGTTTTTTTTTTCTTCGATGCCACAGTCCTGTGGCCGCATAGGCTGTGTAAGTCCCACAACTTGGTCTCCAAAAGCTAGCCAAAATGCAGCTGGTGCACGAGCACCCTCGCGGGCCGCAACCACTGCATTCTGCGTGTGAAGCAAGATGGCAGCCGGCCGGCCGTGCGCATGGATCCGTGTCGACACGGAGCAACGATTCTCCTTCCAACGCCGTCGGAGTGAAGAATCGCTCCGGAGTCGTCCTCGTCGCCAATGTTGTGTTGGCAGGGGGTGCCAGGGGCCCCAGCCATCATTCACACATGCGCTCACACACTCTCACAATGAGCCACGCTGGAGACGTGTGACTTGCTCGGGTCCCCGGCGGCAACTCCCAGTGGACCGTCTTTATTATCAACTGCGCATGCGCGAGTCTCGATCCCGCTCGTGCATGCGTACATTAGCGTATTCACTATGCAACACTCACTCATGTATTTATTTCCAGGAAAAACATGTCCCCATAATGACAACACCGCATCATGCCAAGTAGCAGCCACATGTGGCACCCCAGAGGCAGGGGATAGCTCTGATTTTGTGGGCAATCCACCTGGTTCTGGAGATTGATGACTTTCATCGTGCAGTCAGTCCCTACATTAAAAGCCATCGGACTCCATTAGGCCTCTGATTATAGTTCATCACTTCACACTCATTGAACGTTCTGACAGAAGTGTTTTGCTGGTCCGACACTTAGTTCATTTGTCATTGTCAATTGAAGGATTTATTTTTAATGTAATAATTTTACATACATTAAAGTGCTCACACAGCCCACAGGCATCGAGGCGCTGTTACAGGAATTGTTTGTTTTTTGGATGCGTAATTGTTTTTTTTGGTCTTAGTTGCGTATTTATAACGCGCTTAGCGCAGACCCGGGGATCGAACCTGTGCTGCTTCCAGTCGTCTTCCTTCCAAGGCACGCACGTTGCTGCTGAGCTATCCTCTGGGACCATATCCCGAGATTTATAATTCAAGGAGTTGACTTTTAGAGCACAGCTCGACTGGGGAACAGATCATTGGTGACATTTGCATAAACTCAATATACCACAAAAAAGAACATAAAGCCCACAGCTCCTCTAACAGCGAACAAGCAGTCAAACTGTTTCAATTCAATTAGGTGACGACAGAGGGCCGGATCAGCAGATTGTTCTAACTCTGATGGGGGTTTTCTGGTGAGAGGCGGCTGGGGATCCTGGGGTTCCTTCTATGGATGCCCAATGTAGCGGCAGAGGATTAGGTTTTAGGGAAGATGCATTGGGTGGGAGAAAGGGGTTGGGAGAAGGGAAAGATTTCAAGCTTTTTTTCCCCAGTGTAGCTTTCAGTGGCAGACTCTGATGCCACCAGCAGCATGGGCAGTGTGAAAGCCTGCCCAATTTCCAAACTCATACCATATTCCCTTTGCACTGTAAGTTTGCTCAGGACCTTAAATCAGACATCCAGGGACCTATTCCCCAACATTGCCCTTGCTGGGGATTTAATGCTTTTAACACCAGCAAAAACTGAAGCCCAAAGAAAAAAGCTAGAGCCAGTGGTGCAGCCGGGGGTGGGCGGGTGGTTGCGGGGTAGGCCAGAGGGGGCAGATGCTCCTCCTTGATCCCCCCTGGTGGTGATGCACCCCTCCAGCGGCCATCGCAGGGCTGTCGCTGCCTGATTTTGAAAAAGACAAAAACTGGCAACCACGTTCTTGCTGTGCTGTTGTCTCAGAGGTGATAAAGATGGCAGGATGACTGACAGCAACAAAACCAAATATCATTCCCTGGAGGCAATCCAGAAGTATAATCATAGTAAGATCACTTGGATAATCCTGCACCATAAACTCTATGATGTCACCAGATTTTTAGAGGAGGTACGGAGCCCCTACGATTGCCTACTGCTGCACGTAACACTTCCTTAACCCTTCACTCTACTTTCTACCTTCCGCATTGTCCAAGGCTACTTGAACTGCAACAATGACCATCCAAGAGGGGTTAGCAGTCACCCACCGGAGTACACATTGAGCCTCATTTTGACCCTGCCGGTCCAGAAACAAGGGTGCCGGTAAACTTACCGGCACCCTTGTTTCTGGACCAGCATATTACCGGTCTGCCTGCCGGGGCTGCCGGAGCCGCCGTGCCCGAAAGGTCTGACTCTGCCGGGCACAGTGGCCACCGTAGGCAGACAGGTCACGGAAGCATTGTTAGCAATGGTGCTGGTGCCTCCGTGGTCCACACTCCCATAGAGTGCAAATGGACACTATGGGAATGGAGACTTATAATTTACCAGCGCCTGACTTTCCAGGCCGCTGGGGTTGTAATCTCCCAGTGGCACTGGGAAGTCAGGCACCAGTAAATATTTACAGGTCCTGTGGCAACCCGCCGGTAGCACCGGCACGGTTACCGCCAGACCCGTAATGAGGCCCATTGTGTGCTCCCTACATTCTCGCTCCAACCCTACGCTATTTATACCTCAACCCCTGCATTTCCAAGCGGTACTCCTTTTTCACACACAGGCACGGCACTGTCAAATCCACTAGGCTTCCGGGACCGGTTAGAACAGCTCAGCACGTTAAGTGTTTGTTGCTGTAGATAAACCATAATGTACCCTTTCCCCTTCAAAAAATCCTTTTTCATGTAATCTATTGTGCTACGCTCACCAGTTTGGAGGTGAACTATTTTTTTCCCTACCCCTGATCTGCTTTCGTGTTGATGGTATTTAAAAAAACAAGGATGTTGTATTGTATTGTTTATTTATTTATAGAGCGCACTGAGCCGTCAGTCATCTGGGTGTTTGTATGAAGTTCTTTTTTTTTTTTTTTGGTTACAGTTACAGTGAAGTACAGTGCACCTATAGCATAATACGAGAAATAGAAAGAAAGCAGGAATATACAAGGAAACTTTACAATAATATATGCATGTGCAAAAGGAAACAGTGAGAAATATATACATGTCATAGTAGGTAGTCCAAATTATTAGAGTTGGGATACAGTGATGTAGATACAATTATGAGCGTCTTAGATTGGTACATCAGTGGTAGTTAGAGTGTAACCAATGTTTGGCATTCGTTTTGAATGAGTGAAAGGACGGTGATGCTCTAAGGGTGTACGGGATAGAGTTCCAAAGTTGTGCTGCCAATACTGGGACGCTAGATCCTCCTGTTCTTTTGAATCTGAAGTTAGGGATTTTGATACTATTAGTTTGTGCCATTCTGATAGGAAGTTCAGAAGTATGCTTGGTAAATGTCTCAGTAAGGTATGCCGGAGCTTTGTTATTGAGGCACTTGTATGTTAGGTTTAGTGTTTTAAGTTTAACTCTGTCTTTGATGGCTAGCCAGTTAGAGGATCTTCTTTGGTCGGATATTTGCTGACCTTTGGGAAGGCCTTGGATAGGGATGCGGATCTGGGTGTCATCTGTATAATTAGTGTATGAGACACCCAGATTGTCCAGCATATCAAAGAGAGGCTTTGTAAATATATTGTACAAAGTAGGGGAGACACATGACCCCTGTGGTACGCCACATGTGATAGGTACTGGGTCAGCTGCTGAAGAGGGCGAAAAGACTCTTATGGTTCTATTATCTAGAAAAGAGTTTATCCATGTAGTGGCCACTGTAGAGAAGTTGGCAGCCGATTTGAGGTGGTTACATAAGACTTTTTGGTCAAACAGTTCAAAAGTGGCTGACAAGTCTAGGAGTAGCAGAATGGAGGTTTCTCCTCTGTCTTTTCGCTCATCTAATTGGTTCTTGAGATCGAGAAGGGCAGTCTCAGTCCCATGGCTTGGTCTGAAACCAGATTGTCTAGTATCTAATAAGTTATTAATCTCCAAATAAGATTGAATCTGTAGATAGGCAGCTCTATCTAAAATTTTAAGGAGAAACTGAACTGTCGTTATAGGCCTGTAATTAGTCGGGACAGTAGGGTCCAAATTAGGCTTTTTTAGGAGGAGTAGGACCCAGGCGTCTTTAAGGTTGGTTGGTACAGAGCAGGATTTGAAAGAGGAATTAATGAAGGTGGTAACGAAGGGAGCTAAGTCTTTAGCAGCTTCTTTGATGATGGATGCTGGGCAGGTGTCCCCTAGACATCGGGAGGGTTTGAGTGAGGTGATTATGCTTTCAGCTTCAGTAGTGGAAATTGACCTGAATTTGTATTGGTTGAGTGGTTTAGTTTGGTAGTTGGCTAATTCTTGCAAGATAGTTTCTTGAGTGGCAAGCGCAATCTTGTGGAGGGAGGTTTTTGGTGGATATTTTATCTTGTAACATTGTGATTTTATTGCATAGGGCATTTTGGATGTTAGTGCACCAAATTAAATTTTTGGTGCAAGTGTCTATGGGCGCAATAGGGGATTCTAATTCTCTGAGAATAGAGAAAATGTCCCTGGTGCTTAAGTTTGCTTTTTTTAATTCTGTCACTAAAAGTTTCTTTTTTAGTTTGTATAATTCCCTTTTTGTACCTGTTGGTGAGGAAGGTGAGGAGATTTTTGTTCTGAGTCGATGTTTTTTTTTCAAACTAGTTTCGGCCTGTCTTTTTTCTTTGCGCAGAGCTTTTAGGCTAGGGGTAAACCATCTGTTGAGGTGAGCCAGTGGTTTAGCTTTGCTCACTTTCAAAGGCGTGATGGTGTCTATAGCTGTGTTAATAGTATTATTGTACAGATCAACCAGTTCTGTAGGGTTGGTAGACAAGTGGGAGGGATTAGTAATGGGGTAGATCAGCGGTAGGAGGTTTGTGACTGTTATATTCTTTTTACATCTAGTGAGGGCTGGTGGTGCCATATGTTTAGTTGCATTGGTTTGCGTAGCGTCCTGGATGGTGAGCGAGAGTAGATAGTGATCAGTCCAGATGCATGGTTCAGTGGCAGTAATGCAGGAGGTGCAGTTAATATCTGCGACCCAGTCCAAGGTATGGCCTTTGGAATGAGTGGGTCCGTTGTTCTTGATAGTGAGGCCAGCTTCCTTGATGGTGTTTGCTAGGATAGAGTCATTGGTGTCTTTAGGGTTGTTAAGGCACAAGTGGAAGTCGCCAAGTAGGATAATTTGTGTCCCTGGTTTGGCGTTTGTGTTCAGAAGAGATGTTATGTCTTCTTCAAATGCTCCCAGAGGGTCAGGAGGTCTATAGATCAAATGCACAGTAAAAGTGTGTGACAGGAGTAATCCCATTTTAACTGAGAGTAGCTCCGCTGATGGCAATCGCATAAATTCGATCTCTTTGATATTAAGGTCAGATTTGCAGATTAGTGCAAGGCCGCCCCCTTTGGATGTTTCTCTGTCTTTTCTAATGATAGTGAAGTTGGCTGGGACAGCTCTCATCAGAGCTGGTCCTGCTGCTTTATGGAGCAATGTCTCTGTGACCACAAGGAAGTCTAGTTGTTTACAAGTGATAATATCAGAAATTTCTGAGGCATGGGCTACAAGTGATCTGGCGTTGATGTTCAAAACCTGCTTGGAATTTTTATTAAGCTGATCTGCCCCTCATTTCTGTTACAGAGCACAAGAATGAGAAACTCGTTTCAAGAGCGGGCTCCCAGGAAGACCTATTCCTCAGTTAAACTAAATTATTTCATACAGAATGCATTGTATTTACTTGGTGAACATGTATTTCTGAGAGAACTGTACACGTGTTGAGTATGAAATGAGTTCTGAATGAGCTATGTGCACTCCAGCCACTTTCCGAGTCAGATTCTGGTAACAACTCACCATTTCTCATTTAGTCCTGGGGTATTTTAACACGATCTCCTTTAGCTACTACACCCATAAAACATGCACGGACACAGATAAAATGCAGCAATGCTTTACTCAGAGGCTAAACACATGAAATGTAATAAGGCCCCTCGGTGGGCCTCCTGCAGCCTGCAATGCTGCCTTACTCCAACACTTCAATAAAATACCTTTTTTGCACCTTGGCTACCGTTCACTTTTCTCTACCATACAGTTCAATGACCATTGAGTATCTCTCTAATGCCCACCACAGCTATTTCCAGGCACTCCGACCCCACAGCATTTGCAATCTTGTGCTCTGTAAGCACCCAAGAAAGCACCTGTAATCCCCACAAGCGTATCCCTCATACCTTCTGCTGTGCAAATACATGTAACGCCCCCTGGGGGCGGTCAGCACTGTGAGCATTTTACAGATCCCCCAATCAAGTTAATAATCCAATACTTAGGCCCTCATTACGACCCTGGCGGAGAACCATGGTGCAATTTGCACCATGGTCCATGGCGCAAAGCTGCCAACTCCGCCATGGGGGTTGGCGGACTTACCGCCCCATTCCGACCTTGGCGGGGCGGTAAGTCCCCAATCCCCATTTACCCTTCCCCAATCCCATTTTTGCCCCATAGGGTATAATGGGAGTGGGGAAGGCGTTAATTACGCCACCGTAAATTACGGTGGCGTAATTAACAACAAGTCCCGTAGCGCCATGGATTTTTCCGCCTGCAAAAAGCAGGCGTAAAAATCACCATGGCGCTACGGGAACTCGTAGTCAGGCGGAAAGGTACGCCATGCTTTACGCCGGCGTAAACCCCTTTCCGCCAGGGTCGTAATGAGGGCCTTAGTCATTTCCAATCACGCCTTGGCTTTCTGAGGGCCCCACCCCTTTTTTATCCATTGCAATGTATTATTGAACATATAAATGATTGGTTCTGTTAAACAGAGATGTTTATAACTAACGTTCTCCCACGCAGGCTTCATTTATGCAGACAACGTTTATTACCGTATGAGAAACATCCTATTTCTGGAAACACGTTTGCGAACATGCCAGTACACAATTGGAACCTTTGAGAAGCACTGTGCCCGCACGGCGTCGGCGCGCCCCAGAAGGACTCGAAGTTGCAACGTTGTGCCATTGCCCTGGCCTGTAGTGGCGACGTACAGCGTCGGTAAGTGTATGTTTGTATTTTAATGTATGTTTTATTGTTATGCATGTATGTACATGTATTGTATGTATGTATCATGTATGGTAATGAATGTATGTATATTGTGATGAATGTATGTATTTTAATGTATAAATCATGCATGTATTATAATGAATACATGTATGTATTGTTATGAATGCATGTATGCCTGTGTATGTATGTGTGTTTGAATGAAATGCATTGTGTGTGTTTAGGACTAGTTGGGTGAGTAGCTGGGCATGCATGTATGTATGCTTGTGTGTGGGCATGTGTGTGTGTGTGTGTGCTATGTATAGCATCTCTGCAAAGGAGTTACATGACCAACCTTACAATGTAAATCTCTTGCAGAGACTACTGAAGTAATTTTCAACGCGCAAGCATGAAGCTACCTCCACAACCTATATATGCTATTAAGGGTTGCTTTAAATGAAATGCATGAAGCATATCACCCATCATACATGTTATTTAAACTGGACATTACTGGCATCGATGGGTTCTTGCTGCAGCTTCATACATGTGATTTAAAGATTCCATTAGTGGCATAGATAGGTTGTGCCCATCTATGCCAGTAATGGTCACCTTAAATCATGTTCGTGTGACAGGGGCAGCTCTTCCATATTGGGTGAGGGGGAGTAAACCCCCCTAAATCCTTGCACATCGTAGAGGAGCCGAGTTAGCCTAGGAGCCCCCCCTCAGCTGCCTGTTGCACAAACACAGTTTCCCTTTCACAGTTTGGACCCCTGCTGCGCATATCCAATGAGCCACGCAAAGCCAGAGGCATTGTGCTTCCTCAGCTTTGCATAGCCCATTGGGGATGCATGATAGGGTCCTGCACGTTTGTATGTGTAAGGGAGCGCTAACGTGTCACCCCACATATACAAATGGGTCGGGTTCCGCTCTGCATCAGTAACACTTTGGCTCGTGCATGCATGTGCAGGAACAAAGGGAGCGCTCTGCTTCCTGGTTGCTATTCATTCTGTGCGGGAGCCGGAGGTCTTTCTGGAGCAAGCAAAAATGTTAAGTGTTAATACTTAGCTAGATTGGCATTTTGCAAACAGACAGCCAATCTAGCCCTCTCTTACTGTGGCATGTTTTTTTTACTGGGCATCTTGTGAAAGCAAAAACAAGATATCGAGGCTGAGTACCCCAAAAGGAAATAGACCAAACGCGGTTACAAAGGAAGATACAGAGATCTTTATTCTATACTGAACAGTTTTAAAGGACAAAGCAACAGATAGCTATTGGGCCCTAAGTACAACACAGTGAACTCCAGCTCTGTTTGGTGTGCTCAGTGAGTGGGGTTGTACATTAGAATAGTCAGACCTTTTATACAGTTTGAAACATGATGTCCAGCCCACCTGCAAGTTGATACTTCACGGATCTAGGGTTCATGCCGAGCTCATACATCTATATGTTCATGGATTATTCCTAATACATTCATGACAAGTTTCAATAGCGACAGTGTGTCTTCGGATTACACATTGATCCTTCACATACATCTTTATACAATGTAGTTTAAACAAATATTCGCATTTCAGTATTTGACTACATTATTTTTAACATGTGCTTGTGGATTAGCTTCGTTGGCGCAGGTAATCCTCTATACACAGGTCAACGAAGGACAAGGTCTCAGTTCATGACCCTAACATTTGGCCTGCAGGCAAGTTACATATTAGCTTGTACACAGAGGTCAAGACGGCCATGTTACATTCAGATTGACACTGTCCACCATTTTAGAATACAGGGTGACTTTAGAGAGAGAATCTAAAATGGCAGATGAACCTAAAATGGCAGCTTACACAGATCTAAGGTCAGGACCTTGCGACACTGATTTCCTCACCAAGCGACTTGGCCTAGGCCAATATATTTATATACTCGATCTTGAGGGTATAATATGATTTCCAGTTCGACAAACCCTCCTTTTGGCCAATGCCAAGCTAAACTACTTCTAATCACTTTTATGGATAATTCCACATCTCAATGTCCACACACCCTGAATCACTATCAGAAATATCAATCGCCATTAGATCGGTTATCAGAATTTCTTTCAAAACATATTCATTGAGTTTTTATATGGGGCGTATAACTCGCGTCCCATCGTACTCATCGCCTATGCACAACATCCCCCTAGCATCGAACATATACCAGGAAGACACTGTATACAGCAACAAAGGAACAACAGGATTCCCAAAATGATCAGCAAGACCGAAAGTACCTTCCAACCCCAAGATTGCAAGAAATCCCAGAACCAGGCGCTAAGATCCCAGTTTCCCTCCGGAACATGCACTTCTGAACTTAGGACGTGCAGATTCTGGATTGCCTTAAAGATAGTTGGGGAGGAATCTGGCACGAAAATGCAGCAAGCAGACCCCACTAATTTACATACCCCTCCACGTTCAGCCAGGATGACGTCTAATGCCATCCGATACTGAAGTGCTACTAACCTTATTGCTTTCTGTTCTAGAGTCATATTATAAAGTATGTCCATGGTCCGATTGATGGTTCTCTCCAGTACTCTCGCTAGTCTCCTGATATCCTCAGAGTTCATTATTTGTCCCCAAAATGGCACAAAGGATTTTGCTACGTCTCCCAGAACTTGTGCTGGAGTGTCACCGTCCTCGTCCCGCCGTGGACGAGCCTTTGAAACCTCTACAGTACTGGCTATGAATACCCCGGGTAACAGGATCCCTAAATAACAAGTTCCCTGCCAATCCCTGGGTAACCATCGAAATGCTACATTACCGCAAACAAAGTAGACAGGTTCGCCTACATACAAAGGTCTTTCTTCCCCAGTCAAATTTGCAACGTTGGCGCAACCTTTAAAATCATCCATTGACTGAGTACCATTCCTCTGTATGCAAAAAGAAACTGAATCGGGGCTATGGCTAACAGTGTAAGAAGGAGGCGTGGCATCCTTATTGCCTATAGAAGCCCTTTTAAAAGAAATCAAAGATTGGAAAGGACGAGTCAGTCTATCAGAAGGCCTAATAGAAGCGACATTAGGCTTACTCCTATTCGCGAAGAGCGAGCATCCCAAGGGAGTCAGAACACGTTTTTCAAACTGATTTAAATTAGTCCCATCAAACTTCCCCGAGATGCTATCGTTCCAGTGACCAAAGAATATTGCTCTAAGAGAAGCATAACAAGCAGTTGTCAAAGGTAAAGGATGAATAGACCACCCTAGCCCCTTATCCCCATGTTGCAGCAAATGCGAGCAAACGCAACAGTTGGACTTATTAAAGATGGCATGTGTAGCATTCATGATGAGTAAAAACACATTATTGTAATATCTCTGTCTATGCTGAGAATCCCTAGGGGATAGAGTGTGCAGATGCACAAAAGGAGTGGAAACAGTAGGTACATTTTCAGTCGGTAACATATTTTCTAACGGATGTACTTCTTCTAGATACCCGAAGCCTAAAACAATGACCATTATAAAACCAATTAACATTATCAACAAACAGCAATACGTTTTCGGGGCCCTTTTTCCGGACTGTGCTTTTTCGAAGCTGGTCACACGTTGATTTATCAGTTCTGTACGAGCGGTAGCGGTGGCAGGCATTGTAATCTTCAAACAAACACGCCAATGTTTTTTTTGCTGGCGACCTCCAGGCCGAGCGTCTTCTTAGTCCTTCCAGAACCCTAGCCAACAGAATCCCCATGTAGACAATAAATCGGGCCAAAAAGGCAAGCCCTTGATGATTTTCCTCGATCGCACAGCTGAACCGTGCAGTAGGTCTATTTCCTAGGTCGAAGATCGTACCTCGTGCTTCCTGGTACTGAGTGATCTGAGAACAACGTGTCGTCACTTCCCGTTGGGAGCGACATATCAAGAACGAGAGAAGATGCAAGACCCGGAACAGCAGCTTCCGGAGACAAAACTATTGAAGAGTGTGGAGGCAAAATGACTGTTTCCCCAGACCTCACAGGCTCAGTGAGAGCCTCCGACACACTCTCAATGCTGTTTACTGCTTCGGGATCATTTATTGCAGTACTGATGAGGGGTTCTGTTTCTTCTGTATCGTATGGCACTGGGTGTGGAATCATCTTGGTGTGGTTCGCGTGTATCCAATTTTTCCTGCCCGACACCCGCACCGCTGTTTGCGTGACCAGCAGGACCTGGAAGGGGCCCCGCCACCGCGGTGCAAGGCAAGGCAAGACAATCACTCAAACGCTTTAACGAGAACCCAGTCACCGGGCCGTATGCTGTAACCGGGGCACTCGTACCGTACAGGTAACGCCTCTCGCACCTGGTGATAAATAAATACAGGTTATTAGTCAACTGGCTACAGTAATCTGAAAGAAGTGCATGTTCCAGATTTCGCAGTGAATGATTTTTTGGAAGGTTCCAGATATTAGCAGGCCTCCCCATAAGCACCTCAAAGGGAGAAAGCCCAGTCTTAGTTTGAGGGGTCGTATGCATGGACAACAACACGATCAGTAAGGCGTCCGGCCATTTTAATTTTGTGCCGGCACATGTCTTAGCGAGCTTGTTTTTGATGATGCCGTTGTGTCTTTCTACTAGTCCGGCACTCTGAGCGTGTCTGGCCGAATGGAACCGTTTATCGATCTGTAATTCTGCGCATATCTGCAGAATTACAGCAGCGATAAAATGTAGAGCATTGTTCGACCAGATGACTCTTGGTAGCCCGAACCTAGGAAAATATTCCTTTAACATTGTTTTTGCAGTAGTCATGGCTGTAGCGTCTTTAACAGGAAAAGCTTCAACCCATTTGCTAAAAGCAACAAAAATGACAACTAACACGTATTACAAGTTATTACATCGCTCCATTTCAATAAAGTCAAAGTGTATAACCTAGAAGGGGACAGAAGGTTGGCCAAAACTTCCCCTAGGAGTTGATGTTCCTGTTGTGAAGACCATGGTCGAAGCAGGTAAGTCTTCTTATAAGTATTTATTGAGATAAACAGATGGAGAGACACCCAGCAACAACAGAGGCTCTTCCCCAAACCAGCAAACCTCAACGGACAAAATTAGGACACTGTATTCAGATGAACAAGCATAAATTCTATGACCTCACCAGAACTTGAGACAGTGGAAATTCCATGATAATAGATTACCTGCTAACTGGGCCTGCAATCTGGAACAACATCACAACACATCTCCCTTTTTTTTTAATAAAGAAAATCTCTTTCAGAAAAGAAAAGTTTTACTTTTCACACATGACCTCTCCTTACAGTGGCAACCCTACTTTTATTCCACACTTGTCCACCAGCCACACATACCACACCCTTCATAACTGCTACCACCCTAACTGGGTCTGCATACAGAGAATCCCCCTTATTCTTAACCTGTCCCTTCTTTATCCTGACCCAGTCGCCACACTCCACACGCAATTTCTTTCCGCCTCTCCTTTCATTCTCACACCTGACCCATTCGCTCTTCTTCCTTTTAAGAGCATTTTTCACTTCATCAATCACGACATCCGACTCCCTGCTCCTTCCAAGCCACGGAGGACATGCCATGGAAAAAGGTTTGCGTCCCCTCATGAGTTCAAATGGACACAGACCTGTGGTAGCATGAGGTGCCATGCACAATGCCCACATCCTATTCTGAATAGTCGCTAATTTATCTTAACCACACACTTCCCCCATGCAAAACCCTGACCATGCTTTCTCCAGAAATGTATCTCACGATTTTAAAATCTACCCACCTAGAAAATAGATCCACAACCAAAACTATGAATTTACCCCGACCATATCCAAGATCAACAGGGCCCAATATATCCATAGCCACGTCACTCCAGATCCTGGATGGAACTCCAACATCAACCAATGGCTGCTTCTTAGCTGCCGTACCTTTACCACTCTTGATACATAAATGGCATCCAGCTAACCGGCTCTCAACCTCCTTGTCGAAACACGGCCACCAATAATCTGTTCTCAATACTCCCTTGGTCTTGGTGACACTGATGTGGCCACTATGTGCCTAATCAATAACTTTGTTCCGAATACCTACTGGAACTACCGCTCTCTCCCACCTGAACAATATGTCATCTGCAACTGATAGTTCATCTCTCACCTCCCAATACGGTTTCACACCCTCCGCCAACTCTGACTTATTCGGCCAACTTGTAGACACTACATACGGATCACTTTACTGATTACCTCATCCCTTCTTAATTCATCTAACCATTCTTGTCTCGATACAATACCATCTGTATTCACGAAGACCATCTCCATATCCACATCCTCCAACATATCCTCAGAGGAAACTCTCACCCTTGACAAACTATCAGCAAGTATGTTGTCCTTTCCAGGAATTACTTCCATTCCAAAACTATGTGCCTGCATCCTTTTGACCCAGCCTGCCACCCTGCGCGAGACTTTGTCTAACCCCTTAGTTTCAAAAATCACCTTCAAAGGTTTGTGATCCGTCCGAATCACAAACTCCACACCCAGACAAAATTCCTAAACCGCTCAACAGCCCAATAACACGCCAGAGCTTCTTTTTCAAGTACCGAATATCTTAATTCAGCGCCCTTAAGGCATCGTGATGCATGTGCTATCACTTCTTCCGATCCATCCTCTTGCTTCTGTGACAGTACGGCACCCAGGCCACCCTCGCTAGCATCCACAGTAATAATTGATCATTTTCCTGTGTCAAACCACCCTAAAGGACAAGCAATATCTATCTCTTCCTTGATTCTAGCAGACTCCATATCACATTTACGATTCCAAATGAAATCTGCACCCTTCCTCAAAATTTTCCTAATTTCCTGTACCTTGGATGCATAATTCACTACAAATTTCTGGTAAAATTCAGTCATGCCCAAAAATGAACGTAGTTCGCTTTTGGTGGTTGGCTTCTCAATCTCCTTTATAGAATTAATCATACCCTCTTTGGGTCTAACACCCTCACACGATACTTCATGACCTAGATAGTCCACTTTAGATACAGCAAATTTACATTTCTCCTCCCTCAAAGTTATACCTCTCTCCTCAAAAATCTTCAACATTCTACCCAAATTCATGTCATGCTCCTCTAGTGTTTCACCACAAATTAATACATCGTCTTGGAAGCAAAATACTCCCCTCAAACCTCTCAGCAGACGATCCATAATCTTCTGAAATACTGATGAGGCTGACGCCAGACCAAACGTCATCCTTCTGAACTGAAACACTCCATCGTGGGTGATGAATGCCGTAACTTTCCTACACCCTTCCTCTAGTTCAACTTGGTTATATATAGACGTCATATCGAGTTTTGAAAAGAACTTGCCCCTTCCAACCATGGTTAACATCTCACCCATGTTCGGTAGTGGATGCCTATCAACCATCACACATTTATTAAGCTCACGCATGTCAATGAACAACCTTAGATCACCGGAAGTCTTTTTGACAACCACAATAGGGGATACCCACTCAACTCCACCCGCTCTTTCAATGACGCCTAATTGTAACAAATTCTCTATCTCTCTTTTAACACCTTCTCGTAGAGAAAAGGGGATGAACCTAAGTTTTGCCACGACGGGCCTACTGCCCCTCCTTAACACTATTTGGTGCTGAAAACCTTTTACTCTCCCCAATGTCTTATCAAACACTTTTCCATACTCTGACGCATTCTTGCTGGAAACTGAGCATGGTGACACTTGCAGAACTTGCTCTGGCTGATTGGGTCGAGTCTGATGGCTAAATTCTTCTGTTCCCTCCATCCTAGTAAGGATTGACCTTTCTTAGTAATATACACCTTCCCATCACATTTCCGTCCCTTAAATTCAAATCTACTCCACACATATCCTAAAAGCTCAATCCTATCCTGATTATAATCGCCAGGATTTATGTCGGGTTCTAGCAATTCTGACAGCACGCCTTTCATTTCGCTCTCAAACACGCTTCTAGACACTAAAGTAATCTTCGAACCAGAGTCAGCCATCATAGAAACTCTATGACCATTCACTTTCAACACCACACACGGACGTTCACAATCATCTGAGCCTTCATTCTCCATAACAACATTAACGGTATTAACGATAACATTCTGCATCGGCAGGGTTATTTCCTCCTCTGACGACCTTCCATCTTCCTCCTCATTCACGTAAAGAACCTTCCTTTGACCCGCCTGGCAAAACTGGTAATTCCTGCAGCAGTTTGCAAAATGCCCTCTCCTTTTGCATTTCGCACACACAGCTCTGCGACCAGGACACACGATAGAAGAGGCACAATGCATACTACTAGCGCATCTAAAACAGAGGGCCTCATTACACGGTAGGCGGTGGACCAAGGTGCTATTAGCACATTGGTCCATGCCGGTAAAATACTGGCACCGCCTTGGAGGAAAGGGGAATTACTGTCCTATTCCAAGGATGGCGGGGCAGTAATTCCCCCTTCCCCCATTGCCCTTCCCCATTCCCATTTTTGCGGTACCGTAATTAGCACCCTGGTCCCTTTGCGGGTTGGTTTTTAACGCCTGCTTAAAAGCAGGCGTTAAAGTACCAACCCGCAAAGGGACCTCGTAATCAGGCGGTAAGGGTTAACGGTCACCGGTACCATTACCGGTGACCGTTAACCCTTACCGCCTTCCGTGTAATGAGGCCCATAGTCTTTCGTCTTTCCTTTCATCTTTTCTCTCAGTCCTTTGTAGTGATGCATCTTGACCCTTTCTTTCTTCCCCGGCAATCCGATTAATCTGTTTATTCCTTCCCCTTCTTTTGTTCTTCACATCTACCACGTTTAGTATTTCAGTCTTGCTCTCCTTTGGCTCCCCCACCTCACTCCTGTATAGTTTAGCCACACAGGCCAGAGAGTGTTCCACACGCTTGGCCAACTCCAATACTTCATCCAAACTAGGCTCATCTCTTAACCATAGTTCTTCTCGAATTTTATTGGATCTACAATGTGTCATGAACTGATCTCCAATGTGTTCGTCATATGCTTCCTGGAATTTACAAGATAAAGCCAGGTGTTGCAACGCTGTCACATATTCTTCCACAGATTCACCATGAGTTTGTACCCACATGCGTAAATTATATCGATCCAGAATTCTGCTGGTTTTGGGGTTAAAATGCTTGTCGAGTTTCAATAAAGCCAAGTCAAACTCATTCATATCATCACCGCTTCCATCCCCAGACGGTTGGGGAAGTGTTTCATATATCCTTTGACCTTCATACCCCAGGAAGTGTAATAGTAGTGCCAATTTCCTTTCGCTAGAATACGACATTCCTATAGCAGCTTTCATGTAGTGTAGAAATCCCTTGCGCCATTGGGACCACGCTACTTTTGCTGAACCAGGAATTGGCATGAAAATAGGTGGGCCTGCTATTCCCGGCAACGCTGCCATGCTTTTGTGGTCGTTAGAACCGCACCTTTATCCCAAATTCTCCTAGCCACCAGCTGCCTTGGGAAAACTCGTTGTGCAGAATGAACACAATGACAGTTACGAAACAAAGTACAACTCTGCTGGGCACCTTGTCAAATCACAGTTTTCAGTGGTGCCCCGACCTTGCTGGGTAAAACTCTCCCATTACATGTAATGGCTTTCACGGAGCAAAAGACTGGGTGACTGGCCACTGGTATTGATATCTGGCAACCTTGACAATTTGCTCTTCTAATGTTCCTCCTGTGTATAGCGCCAGTGAGAAGAGTCACTTCAATCGCTTACAACCAGTATACGAACTTCAATGAGACCCACTGTGCGTCTTCTCTACCGACAATACGGTAGGCTGTCTGGTGCTCCTCTTCGATTTCATGCCGCGTCGCTGCTACATATAACAGGGTGATCTCCTTCCTCCTGCTTTCTTGTGTTCCGCTTCGATTTCACGCTGCGTCACTGCCATATATATCAGGATAGTCCCCTTCCTCCTGTCTTCCCCTCCCCTTTCAGGAACTAATTGGCAGCTTCTGAACGGTCGCTGCACGGATCAGTACAGCAGCGCTTCACCCGCTCCATCCGAATCGACACAGGGTGAGTACGGGACTTCTCTGGAGTGTTGCGCAGACACAGCAAATACGACCGGGAGGGGAAGGAGGATAAATGGGCACGGCAGCAGTGGGACTTGGCGTTCCCAGCTAGGAAGGCGGCGCAGGCACTTACTTGAGGGTCGAGGCTGCCAGGCTCTACTTTGTGGCTGCTCGACGCCGGGTGGCGGAGCAACCTATCATACGAAATAAAGTACGGGAAGGCTTGACAATGAACCGCTGCTACAACGCTCGGGGAAAAGCAGAGCCGCAGTTGTGGGATCACCGCTGGGGGTCTCCTGCTAACATCCCATCCTCGTCACCATTGTTGTGAAGACCATGAAGGAAGCAGGTAAGTCTTCTTATAAGTATTTATTGAGATAAACAGATGGAGAGACCCCCAGCAACAACAAAGGCTCTTCACCAAACCAGCAAACTTCAACTGACAAAATTAGAACACTGTATTCAGATGAACAAGCATAAGTTCTATGACCTCACCAGAACTTGAGACAGTGGAGATTCCGTGATAATAGATTACCTGCTAACTGGGCCTGCAATCTGCAACAACATCACAACAGTTCCCTTTCCCACATTATGCTGTAAACAGATCATACAGTTTTGGACAAAACATTCAGCTACCTTAAAGATTTTGTCATTCACCCATACATTTTCCAGCATTTTTGTAATCTTGCGGGCACATTTATGTGTAGGGCCATGAGCCATGACGACCATCATCATGATGTACGCATCGGGAAGTAATCACTTTCCTTCGACTCTGTCCACCCAACACCCATCATCATCAAGTTTCCCCGAGACCTCAGCCCACTTTTTAGACTCTTCCAATGTGGCATCGGCTTGGATACCTCTCACAGAATCGATACTCTCATCCATAGCACAGGTATTTTTGGCTTCCCTTGAAGTATGTGGGCCTCGGACGGCGGTCAGGGTTTACCGGTACCGGTAAGGGTACCAGTGCTGGTAAACCCTTACTACCTTACTACGAGGTCCCTTTGTGGGACCCTACCTTAACGGCTGTTTTAACCAGCCGTTAAGGACGGGACCCGCAAAGGGACCTAGGAGGAAATTACGGTACCGCAATTTGCAGTACCGTAATTACTACCTTCCCCATTCCCAGTGAGCCTTATGGGGTCAAAAATGGGAATGGGGAAGGGCCATGGTGAATGGGGAATTACCGCCCCCACACACCTTGGAATAGGGCGGTAATTCGCCATACACCATGGCGGACTCGGTAAAATATCGGCGGCAACCATGGTGCTAATAGCGCCATGGTTACCTTCATCCATGTAATGAGGCCCGATATGTCTAAAGAGAGGTCAGTGGCAGTCTGTTTGGTTTCCACGACCGTACTCAACGTAGTGATTGCGTAAGCGGCTGTGGATGTACCATCCGGAAGTTTGAAGCAGGAGCCATCGCAAAACAGCTCCCCTTGTGGATTGTTCAAAGGAGTAGCTTTTAGATCAATTCTACCCTTTGTCTCTTGTTCGGTAGTATAAAGGAAATCATGTAACTCTTCGTCACTGCAAGCAGTACCTTGCGGAAAAGGTAAGAGTTCAGCCGGATTAAGAACACAACACCTCTTAATTTGTATGTGAGGAGCAAACAAGATCAATTCATATCTCAATGCTTTTTCGGCGTTCGTCTTATGATGGCGCGCATGTTTTTCCCTACTCTTCAGTTGCTGTAAAGCTTCTTTTTTCCAATTCTGTAATACATCAAAAGCTGCAGGTCTAGCCTTTTTTTAATAGTACAGATTCTAAGTATTCTATACGAGGGATCTCAAAACTACCATTGATTGGCCACTGAAGTTCGGAAGCATGTCTAGTTTGTCTGTGCCAAATATCATTAAACACTATACTACCAATACCATGCTTACAGTACATAGTACAAGGCGGCGACCCCTCCTGTGGCGCCAGATGGCTAAATTCCAAAGATTGTCTGTCACTGCTGAATAACGCCCTGAAGCAAGCAGACAATTTCCCAGGCATATCAGAATACTGGTGTTACCTGGTCAATAATTGTACTCGCGAGTGCAATGCTCCAAAACAAATTATCAGGATACTTAAGAATCGGGTCACGACTCACCTGATCAAGCCTAAGGAGGTCCGATCGGATTTTAAAGTTTTCTTTTCCTAACAAATTTTACCCCGTGTTTGGTGATTTTGGCAAATCTGCCCGCCTCGATAAGTGGACCCTCGTCAAGATGCCGAATTGGACCGCATGCTCACCGTCCAGGGATCGGGCCGTGCAGTGCTGCTGAGGTGTCGCGTCTCATTCAGAAAGGGGCCTCTTTGGCACCGTCTGATTCCGGTCCAATACCTTGCGTCAACCTTCAATGAGTTGGCATCAATCTTGAGGGCTCTTGTTTGGGTGCCATCTGTGAAAGCAAAAACAAGATATCGAGGCTGAGTACCCCAAAAGGAAATACACCAAACGCGGGTTACAAAGGAAGATACAGAGATCTTTATTCTATACTGAACAGTTTCAAAGGACAAAGCAACAGATAGCTATGATAAACCAAGCATTATATGTGATATTATGTGGCTAGAATGGCATTTTGTGGCACCCAGTCTAGCCATTTTATACTGTGGCATGACATTTTTTCATAGATATCTATGATAAAGCAAGCATGTTACATGTTACTACTTGGCTAAACAGGCATTTTGCAAGCAGACTGTCTCGTCCTTTCTTACTGTGGCATGACATTTTTTACTGCCCATCGATAATACACCAAACATGCTATGGGTTATTACTTGGCTAGACTGGCATTTTGGTGCAGACTGTCTAGATATTTCTCACTGTGACATGGCATTTTATTATGAGCAGGTATGGTAAAGTAGGAATTATAAGTGTTTTTACATGGATAGATTGCCATTTTGGTGCAGCCAGTGTAGCCATTTCGTATTATGGCATGGAATTTTTTACTTCGCATCAAATAAAAAGCAAATTAGTGTTTTAACATGTCTAGACTGGACTACATTGTGCAGTCAGTCTGGACATGCTTTCATATTGTGGAATGTCATGTTTAAAGGCAAAAATAAAAGGATTAGGTTTTTATGTAGGGATACTGCATGTACTGGCACAACCAGTATGGACATGTGTTCTTATAGTATAATTACTGGCATTATGTGTAATGCAAACATGAGTATGCGCTGTTTATAGGAATTCAGTCATATATTGGTGCATCCAACTTGGAAATGTATTGGCACACCAGTGTAAAAATGTTTTTATGCTAAAATATATTGTGGCGGAGGCATCATGAAAGTGCATTGGGAAACGCTTGTGTGTTCTGTTGGTGACTTGTAAACTGTCTGGCATTTTACCCAGTGTGACATAGAAAGTGTGCTCTACAATGCACCCTTTTAACCCAATATTTAAAAAGAAAAACTCTGTTCCCTTGCTATGCTCGGTCGATCTGGCACATTTGGGGGAAATATTTGCGCCACTCAAATAAAATAATTCACTAAGTGCCACTGGATTTAAAGTGGCCATTGCTGGCAAAGGTACATTGTGGCCACAGCCTCATGCATGTGATTTACACTCACCATTACTGGCATACATAGGTTTTGGCTGCAGTCTTATGAAAATGGTATAAAGTGCTCCTATGACATTTACTTGATTGTTTTAATGTTTTATCCCAGAGAACCAACTGTAAATTGCACTCCTTTGTATCTCATTTTTTTTTAAATGGTGCTGCAAAATGTATCATTTCAGCATATTATTTAAAATAAAATTATTGAGGGGGGGTTCCCAAACCCCTTCAGTTTTTGGAAGCTTCCTTGCTATGCTTGGTCGCTTGCTCTTATTTGAGGAAACATTTAGAAACCTCTATTGAAAACATTCACCACCCAGCAAGGGCTTGCTTACCCATGAATCATTTAGAAATCTTGGTACCCCTTCAGTTCAGGAGATATTTGTGCCCGCCTCCCCACACCCCCCATCCTCCCGGCACCAAAAGCTGCCTCCGCCACTGACTGGAGCTCCTCTACCAGGCCATGGCCATTGCCAATGTAGTGCATGCAGTCCGAGGGAAGGTGATCATAGTAGGAGAGGAGAAAGAGGTGGGCACTGTGAGAATAACAACCCCCGGATGTGGGAGGCCCCAACACACACTCGAGGTGTGGTTATGATGTCCATCCCGAGTGGCAAAAAAGGAAAGAGAGGAAAGTAAGTAGTCAGGGAAAGGCTGAGCCATCTGACACAGTGGGAGTCAGAGAGATTAGTAACCAGAATGTCCTGATCCTGATTGGCTGAGCCCCCCTGAGCTTTCTAAAAACGCCACTTATAGATCTGTGTGAACGCCATGCTCCACGCAGAACTTCTCACTCCACAATACCTGTACATTGCGACCAAAGATTTAAACTGTGATTTAGTTGCCCCCTCATCAAGTCGACAGTCATGATACAACCTTCCACGTGGGCCAGTGATGGAAATACGAGTACAGGGCCATTTCCAAGGACAGCAAGAACATAGAAAATCGTTAGGCTATTGGGCAATATTTTGGCACAAATGGAGTGTAAAGTTGATTCCAAACGACGTGCAGCTGCTGAAACAGAGCATCTGAGCCATGACAGCTTTTTTCAAACCTGCCACTCAGTGTGGTCTAGAAAGTGAATCTCTCCAGGCCCTAGAGTGCTGCCCCAAACCTGTCCACGTGAGCAACCTTGCAATTACACAATCCCCCAACTGGAGATGACACCTGAACAGCACATACATGTATTTATCGTAAAGGAGAACCTGCTAAAACTGGCACGTGACGTGCCAAGATGTCAAGAGAGAAACATTTTTTTCAATGAATCAAAAATGTACAATGGGGATGACTCCAAAAACAAATAAATGAAGAAGATGGTGGCTTGGTTTCTGCAATGCGAAAGCGGAAGACTCATAGCAGCCCTGGACATCAGTGATTACACCTGTTCTCTTTCCGGCTTCAGTGATTGATGGATGTCATCTTGCAGGCCTTTAATGAAAGTCAACAGCCGAAGTTAGGCCTCATTGTTCGACCTTTGTGCCAGGTAGTAAACATTTAGACCACATTCTCCACTGCTGCGTTCACATATTTATTGTGTTTGGCCTCAACCTCAGACCAGTGCTGCAGTGGTGTCTCCCGGAATCTAATGTAGGGGCCACAGACAAAGGTCGAGGGGCCGCCTATAAAAGGGCAATGTGTATGCTTTTCCCAAATTGACGCAGGCACAGTAGTCCATTTAGCAGTAGCAGCACACGTGACGTGTGTTTGCCTCTACTCAAGCGCGCTATAATGTAGATTTCAAATGGAGGGACTTGTGGGTTTCAAGCAAGTGAGTAGCTTGCTATGCTAGCTCACAAGCACACAAAAAGAAGCAGCCCCAACTGAGTACTGGAGCTAGTCTAGTGCTGCACGTGGCACCCAAAGAAATCAAATTAATTAAAAACGATTGTAGAGACATCGCGAGAGCCCGCGCTCTCGCGAGATCTCGCGGCAGGCTCAAGCTCCGCCCCCGCGCGCTCCGGCGATTACGGGACGAGCGGAGGACGCGATAAGGTGCGTCCTGCTTAGCCCTTCTGCTACGGGGCCCGCTCCTTACATATCTTGGACAGAGACTCCAGTGCGACATCCCCTCAGCCACCTTAGGCCCGTTGGCCCGTATCTTTAAGGCATGCACGTTGTGTGCACACTGCATAAATCTTGTGAGTGAATAAATACAACGCCACAAGATTAGAGGCTCCTGTCTTTATTGAAAGCATTATACTACATAAATTGGCGACGAGGATCACCACCAGAACCCACAGAGGAACATGCAAGGAGCAACGCCACCGCCACCATTTCTCCAAACTCCAGGTAGGCCTGCCATTCCATGGCCACAATGGCAGCCCCTATTCACGACATATGTGGAGGCCCTAGGAGGAGCGGGGTTTTCAGCGGCGAGGCGCAGGGCCATGCTACTAAATGCCCTGGGAGTGGAAGGACAGAGAATATTCGAGAGTCTCACCCCGATACCGGTGGATGGCGACAATGACGATGTTTTCAAGGAGGCTGTCAGGAGAATCATAAAAAGGTTTGCCAGTAAAGAGAACACCGTGCTCCACCGGATACGGTTTTACACGCGAAGACAAGAAATATCTGAACCAGTTGACGATTACGTCACCAAGCTGAGGGAATTAGCGGCGCTGTGTAATTTTGGCAACAATGCGGAGAGTCTCATATGTGACATGTTGGTCGTCCACACTAACAGCCGGAAAGTCCAAGATAAGTTTATTGTCGAAAAGGAACTGCAGTTGGAGAAAGCGATTGAGATCGCCAGGGCAGTCGAGGAAACGGCGGGAAGACGAAAGGAGCTTACTGGGCCCCAGAGTTCTGCAGAAATACAAGCAGTGGGTTTCCATGCAAGAAAAGAGAGGCGGGCAGCTTACACGAAAGAAGGGAGAGGGAACAGAAAAGAACCCCTAAAGTGTCACAGGTGCACCAGCACGAAACACCTGGCGTTTGACAGGGAGTGCCCAGCCTGAGACAAGGAGTGCTCCATTTGCAAACGTATTGGCCATTTCTCCATTGTGTGTCGGTGGTGGAACAAGAAAGTCTCCAGCCTCAATGCAGATCGCAATACGGAGAAAGAGTCATCCTCAGAAGATGAAGGTAGACCCACTGTCATCATGGTTAACAGCACAAGAGCGAGGAGAGAGAAGCCTCACTGCATGATCAAGATTGATGGCATGGAAACTAGGGTCATGGCAGATTCAGGGTCCGATCTAACGATCATTCCCCTTCGCACGTATAAGGACATGGTGGGAAAGGAAAAGGTGCAAGTGCTAATAACGAAACACAAACCCACAGTGTTTGGAGGGGCGTCAGTCGAACTGTTAGGATATATCAAAGCCAAAGTTGAATTCAAAGGAAGAGAAACCACGACCAGGGTCTATTTTAGTCACGAAGGCCCAGCAGTGCTAGGGTGGGACGACCAAGACAAGCTGAAAATCAGACTGGATCCCAGCACCGAAGAACAAGTCCTGTCGGTCAGGGTGACGAGCGGACCTGTTGACAAAAGCGACTATCCAACACTTTTCTCCGAGGAGCCGGGGCACATCAAGGGTTTTCTGCACAAAATAATACTCAAAAGGAATGCGGTCCCTGTAAAGCACTGAGTGAGACCGGTACCAGCCAGGGCAAGGGACATCCTTAGAAGTCAGTTGGAAAAGATGAAAATGGAGGGCGTCATAGAAGAAATCGAAGCATCTGAATGGCTGAGCCCTGTCGTGCTCATAAAGAACCCCCAATCACAGGAACTCAGGGTATGCATAGACCTACGCAGCTTAAATTTGGAAGTCATCACAGATAATTACCCTCTTCCAAGCATAAATGAACTCATTCTGTTAATGAAAGAAGCCAGGATATTTTCAAAACTGGACATGAGGAATGCATATCACCAAATACAGCTACATGACGAGTCGAAACCCCTCACGGCATTCATCACTCCATTTGGCACATACCAATTCACCAAAATGCCATTCGGGTTGTCATCAGCAGCGTCGGCGTTCCAACGCATGATGGATGTCTTGCTAAAGAAAGTTAAAAAAATAGTATACTTCCAGGATGACATCCTCGTGTATGCAGAGGATGAACAAACGCACGACGCCAGGTTAAGAATTGTCCTAAACAAGCTACAAGAAGCAGGGGTGCGGTTACGCTATGAGAAATGCCAGTTAAGAGGGAAAGAAGTTGAATACTTAGGATATAAGATTTCAGAAAAAGGGATCAGTCCCAAACAGAATCTCATGCAAGCAATCATTAAAGCACCGGAACCAATCAGCAAAGAGGAAGTAAGGTCATTTCTGGGGTTGGCTGAGTACTATGCGAAGTTCATACCGAAGGTTTCCGAGACCACGGCACCCCTTCGCGATGTACTCAAAAAGGGCTCGGAATTTGTATGGCAAGAACCCCAAAAGACAGCTATGGTGAAGATAAAACAGCATATCATAGATGCACCATGCCTTCAACCGTTTAATCCGGCGTGGGTAACAGTCGTCACCACCGACGCCAGTGCTTATGGACTGGGAGCAGTGCTAACACAAAAGAAAGGTGACACTGAACACGTTGTGGCCTTTGCATCGAAGGCATTATCGGAGGCGGAACAGAACTATTCCACCATTGAAAAAGAAATGTTGGCCTGCGCATGGGCGGTGGAACATTTCAGGACATATGTATGGGGCACCAAATTCAAGTTGGTGACTGATCATAAGCCCCTTATCCATATGCTCAGCCCGGGAGGCACAAAAGTTTCCACGCCCAGATTGGCACGCATTGCAGCCAAGCTGCAAGAGTACACGTTTGAGATCCAGCATATCTCAGGCTGGAAAAATTCACAAGCTGACTGCATGTCGAGACTGCCGGAGGGTAAGGATAAAGCCACCACGTTCCTCCATGGAGAATGCATAGTTGCATCCATTATGGACTTGAGAGCGCCAGATTACCTGGAACTCAGTGAGAGACACTGGGAAGAGGAAGATGGGAAAGACCCCACCATGGCCATGATCCGCAAATGGACCAAGGAAGGTTGGCCTAGTGAAAAGGCGTTACCTGAGGGCATGAGACCCTACTGGAAGGTGTCGGATGAACTATCGGAAACGGAGGGGATAATCATGAAGTCAGACCAGATTATTCCTCCCACAGGAATGAGAAGAATCATCCTAGGTAGAGCCCACGCGGGCCACTTGGGAAACACCATGACCCGTCGCAGAGTGAGAGAGGCCTACTGGTGGCCATCCATGGACCAGGAAATTTGATCCATGATAGAACGTTGCCATGAATGCCTCAACAGCGACAAGAGACTTAAGGTCCGCCAAGCACCCCTAATACCCACGGAAATTCCAGAAGCTGTGTGGTCAAAGGTCGGCATTGACTTCATAGGGCCGTTGGAAGCAATGGCACCCGAACAACGGTACGGCATAGTACTGGTCGATTACCTATCCAAGTGGGTGGAGGCCGCGTTCGTCCCGAACATAACCACGGCAACCGTTATAGAAGTACTTACAGAAATTTTTCAGAGGGAAGGCCTCCCCAAGGAGGTAGTCACAGAAAACGGGGTGCAACTAGTCTCAAAAGACATGGAGGAATTCTTAAAAAGGAATCACATAAAACAAAAGAAAGCGGCCCTGTATCACCCCAAGCAAATGGGCTTGTTGAGAGGGCAAACAGGTTCATAAAAGGCGCCATCCAATTAGCAACAGCATCGGGCATGGACCCGCTCAAAACCACCAAGGAGGCCATAGCAGCCCACAGACTCACACCAAATGGGATCACCCAAATATCCCCGTTCAAAATGTTGAGAGGGAGGAGTGCGGCATCCACGCTGATCCCACCAGGGTTGTCGAAAATACGAGAAGATGAAGCGGTGGACATGGCAGAAGTAGTCTGAAGAATCGAAAGCGATAAGGCACCCATGAAATCATGGAGTGATCGGAGAAGAAGAACCAAGCAGACGTATGACATAGGAAAAGGAGACTTGGTTAAAATCCAGTTACCGAAGAAAGATCAAAGCACAGGGTCTCGGTTTAGCCGACCCATCAAAGTGATTCACAAAGGAGCAAATCATGTTCGCACGGAAGACGGGCGAGCGTGGAATCTTGAAAGAGTGGCACTATACCAGAAGAATCGAGGAAGAGCGAAGACCCCGGAGAGATCACAAACGGAAACCGAAAGAGACTATGGAGCAGGCGAAGAAAGAGAACCAGAAGGAGACGACAGAGAGAGGGTTGAAACCGAGGTTGAACCGGAAGCACTGGGTGCAGATCCCGATCAGGAGCAACAAGAGAATTGCACCCGAACTGATGATTGTCCCAGAAGGGAACACAGAAAACCGGTGAGGTGCAATGACTATGTTTTACAATGATTTCGGTGTGCGTTGAAAAAGGGAGATGTGTAGAGACATCGCGAGAGCCCGTGCTCTCGCGAGATCTCGCGGCAGGCTCAAGCTCCGCCCCCGTGCACTCCGGCGATTACGGGACGAGCGGAGGACGCGATAAGGTGCGTCCTGCTTAGCCCTTCTGCTACGGGGCCCGCTCCTTACATATCTTGGACAGAGACTCCAGTGCGACATCCCCTCAGCCACCTTAGGCACGTTGGCCCTTATCTTTAAGGCACGCACGTTGTGTGCACACTGCATAAATCTTGTGAGTGAATAAATACAACGCCACAAGATTAGAGGCTCCTGTCTTTATTGAAAGCATTATACTACAACGATGCATCTATTGTTTCATAAGCATCTCACAATTTCGCTTACACCATAAGAGAAACCAGCCCTCCTCTCCCCATGCCGCCCTTGTGTTCTTTACCTTAAAACCAGTGTATAATGGCCAACAATCGTACACCATAACCACAGGCCAAAACTGCAACTATTATCTCGTAACCAATGCACAATGACATCCCAGACGCACACACCATTCCCATGGGAAGCAGAGAGTGCTGAATTTTTTTATCACCTGTGTGCACTTGTGCGGGTCATGCAGGGCAGGGGACAGGACTGGCCTTTACACCTGCAGTAGCAATAGCAAGCACTGGACCCTACTGATCCTCACTCCTGTGCCGCTGTCCGGTGTGCACGTTTATTTTGCGTTCTTCACTGCATTTGCCATGCCCGCAGCCTGCCCCGGTGGCAGCATTGTGGCTCTGTGTGTGTGCCGTGCAGGCGCCAGTGTACACCAGGGCAGCACTGCAGAGAGTAGCCCACGGAGAAGGGGGCACAAAGGGGGCATGGGATTTTAGAAGGGGGGGTCCGTGCCCCTCCTGGCCCCACCCTGGCGACGCCACTGCAGGACTGACACTGTATTGTTGACAGCACCATTGTTTGAGGCATTTACATCACACTGGGGTGTGAGCTATACACACCTACATAGCAATACTTGAAGGTTTTGGATTTTTCGGCATTACCTTCGACCTAATCATGCTTGCTAATACAAAAAAGTGTTTTTCATCAAATTTGGATTTCCCACATTAAGATGTCCTGTATTCGTGGATAATTTACCTTTCTTTTATATTTTTACAGGGTTAGATACGTTCTCATTGTATTTGGATTATTTGCTGGAATTAACAATTTTTTTGCCTTATTTAACAATTTTTATGCCTTATTTAAATCAACCATTTGATTTCCTATGATTTCAAAGTTATATTTGCAAGCATTTCTTATTCCTTTTCTTCAAAGATGGTCATTTGTTGTTGTTGTTGTTGTATTATGTTATTGACAGTGAAATGGAATTTTTAAACTGTCTCTTCTTTCCTCCCAGTGCTTCGCAAAGTCTCTGTGGCACCTATAAAGTCAGTTCTTTCAGTTATAGAGTGGGAAAGAGCAGGAAGGGTGATTGCCCCCTTTTGACCACTACTCTTATTCTGTTGGTCAACCATGCTTCCCCCTGGGAAGACACTTTTTTTTTTAAAATACACTCTTGGGAGTGTGAAATGGCTAAGAGTAGCTGCAACATAGAGGTACATTGTGACAAAATATACCAACCGCACAGTGGGTGTGCACTCGCCTGGTCTTTTTACATTTTTTAAATGTAATTGAATGATGGTAGATTACCCTCCGGAAAATGTGTGGGGCTAATCTGCTCAAATTTTGCTATGCTCACTTCATGACATATGCATAGACCTGTGTACTCTGGGTGGACACAGCCTACAGGCACAGTCCCCCCTGTCATATTTAGTTGGGATATGACAGCCAGGAGTACACCATGTCATCTCAAAAGTGAGAGGGCCCAACCTTTCCCCTGCCATGGCCAGTCTAATTAACTTACAAAGGATTCCATAGATCCACCCTGTCCATTAGTTTATTTCTTTATTTATTTCTTTGTTTATGTATACCGCGCTGGGGACCCGCAGGCATCTGGGTGCAACATGAACACGAAAGGAAAGACAAAGAAGACAGGACAAACATGAATGATTCAAGGTTAAGTGACTATGTCACCCCGGTAGGAAGTCGAAGAGCTTATTTGAAAAGAAAGGTTTTCAATGATGCCCAGAACGTTTTCACATTTCTGTCCAGATGGAGGGTGCTTGGAAGGTAGCTCTATACCTGCGCAGCCCACGGGGGGAAGCCCTACCTAGGCCTCCAGCCCTTTTAAACCTGTACGCATTAATCGTTCCCAGATTGCAGGGACGTCATTTCACCAAAATGCCAGGGGTAGCGGAAGTGACATCACACGGCCCTTGACACCTAATGACATCACAGGAGGTGATGCCATTTGACCCCACCCCGAAGTGATATCGCGGGAAGCAATGGAACACCACCTTTCTTTCACCCGTTGAAAAAACAGGAAGTGGCATCACATAGCATTGTATACTATGAAAAATATGGTTACGATATCACTATAATGTGATGTATACGTTTCATACAAGAATGTATCGCCATATGTATCGTTAAGATCAGTGTGTATAGGCCCATATTACCAAATTACTGTGAATGCAAGCAGACGTCCATGACCAAATGATAATGTGTTATTATATAGCACTTAGGCTTAAGCGCTTTATATAGAAGAAATATACACCCAATGTCACCCAACCTGTGTTGGTACTCATTTATCAACCTCAGAAAGATGAAAGGCTGAGTTGAGGCGTTTAAGAACAGACTTAATCAGTGACTCACCCCCTGAAGTGTGCCTGAAATAAACCCTTAATGAGTCTAGCAAATATTGTATGGAATTCCAGAAAGACACATTATTTGGTTTTCCTATTCTTTCTTATTTAGGGTCAGTGCTGAAAGTTTTAGACTTGTGGCACTCCTGTTCTTATGTTTCTTCTTTTTTTTTTTTTTTTTTTTTTAAGGGGCCTGAAAAAGAAAGCCAGCCACTCCAGAAGTAAAGAGCCACATGGTGCTGGCCACAGCCCAGAAGATTGCATTACAAAAAAAAAAACAAAAAAAATGTTCTGAGATTGCAAGGTACACCACAGAGGTTGCAAGGGAGACCTCAGAGGTCGCAGTTGCGACCTCTGGCGGTCCCTAAATTACATCCCTGCCAGATTGGTGCAACGAAGGACACATGCAGGTGTATATTGAGTGATATGGAAATTCAAGTAGGCCAGAGTCTTTCCATTGAAACATTTATGCACTAGGGTGGCAGGTTTAAAGTGTATGCGTGCCTCGATAGGGAGCCAATGTAAGCATACCCTCCCAGATGATATGTGCTTACGTCTTGGAATGCCCTTGACGATACAGACAATATAATTTTGTAGGTTTTGAAGTTGATGCAGGCATTTTTTACTGGTGACTTTTAATAATGAGTTACAGTAATCAAGACATTAAAGAATGATGACTCGACCAATAGAGGCACAATTTGCTTCCAAAATGAAAGGCGTGATGTTCTTAAGGAGTCTCAGGTAGTAATTGCAGTTTTTAGAGATGTAGCTGGCCTGAGCCTCAGTGCCAAAAGAGTAGTTAAGAAAGCTCCCCAATGTCTTGACGTTTCCCGCTACTACGATGGGACAATCCTTAATGAAGACAAAGGAGCATTCTTTCCCCAATTTCGCTCTGGCTCCAGAGCTACCAAATAATAGTAGTTTGGTTTTTGATCCATTGAGGCAGAGCCAGTTTTCTGTCATCCACTGTTCAATGACCTCATACATGGAGTTTAAATTCCTGGTGTCTATTTCATGATCCTGAATGATTTTCAGAATCAGCTGGGCATTGTCTGTGTAATTTGTAAAAGAGAACCCACAGGTCTCTAACAGGTCTCTAACAGATGGGAAAGTGGTCTAACATACACATTAAAAATCATAGGCGAAATGCAAGCCCCCTGTGGAACTCTGCAGTAAATGGGGGCTGATTTTGAGGAGGCACTTTCCCAACATACCGAGGATTGTCTGCCCAACAGAAATTATTTAATCCAGCACAGTTCCCTATGTCAGAAAGAGTGTGGAGCAGGCGATCATGGTCAAGCAAGCCAAAAGGTGCAGACAAATTGAAGAAGACCAGGAGCTAATTTACCCCTGGTCCACCCACCATCTCAAGCATGTTAGTCTGCAGATCGAGAAGAGCTGTCGCCTTACTATGATCTGCTCTTAAACCAGATTGGTTACAATGAAAGATGGATGCTCATTCAACATAGGCCTGCATTTGGTTGGTGGCTACTTTATCCAAGATTTTCAGCAGTAAATTAGTATTGGTAATTTGCCTTAGGTTGTTAGCATCTTTGGGGTCCAAAGCAACCTTCTTCACCAAGGGAATGATTGTGACTGCTTTGGTGGTCGTGTTCAGCCCTTTAGCTGGTGGCAGCATTTGCATACTAACCAGAGATTAATTCAAGCAGGCCCACATAGGACCTGGCTGCAGAGGCTAACAATGGAGACAGGAAACCCCAACACCCTTTCATATGTACTGTGTCAACCTGATGCCAGTTCCCGCCCTTAGTATCGATTGACAGTGAAATGTCATGTCTGGCAGTGCGTGTTTACAGTAGTTATCCCCACAGGGAGACCCCATTCAGAAGGTACGAGCATGTGGCTTGACGGAGCCAGAAAGTCTGGTCTCATCGCATCTTCAAGGGAGACCTGCCACTTTAATCAGGAACCACAGACAGCTACATTAACCAAAGGGACACTTTGATCCACAACAGACAGGAAGATGGATGGGACTTAGTATTACATGTTTTCACCCTTTCACCTTTTCTCTTGCAAAGCACTCTGGTTATATCCTTACGCATACAGGAGATTGATGGTGGGGACCAAGTATTGGTTCATTTAGGTAGGCTTAGCCTACACAATCACTGTGGCCCATTTGGCTTTAAAAGAGGGATGAGACCCTGTTTTTGCAGATCATCTGAAGACTTCACCAGAAGCAGAAGGAAGAATTCATCATTGGACCCTGGCTGAAGGTACAGTCTGCCTTACATCTTCCGCCAGTAAAGGAAGGCCAGGACCTCCAAGAGGGAAGCATGATCCCTCCTTTCAACATCTCTGAGGGAACAAAGGGAGATACCGAATCCAGAGGACCTTCCAGCAGCTCCATAACCGGTACCCAGCTAGCACACAACGTGCCATTCTAAGCTCTACAGCAAGCTTCTTTGGTGGGAAGTGCCAAGGTGTCTCTGAACCAAACCAAGCACAAGGCAGCTGCCTGCGCCACTCTCCTCAGCATTGGGCTGTCTGCCTTAAAGGACGACATGAGCCAAGTTAATGAAGCTAGGAGGAGTGCATTGACAAGCATCTACCGATGTCTGCCTTAAAGGGCATTTTGAAGGCAGTCAAGCCCGTCGAGCTGCAACCGACTGCACCACTGACTGTTGTTACCCCACAGTCACTAAAGCCATCCAACAATCCTCAAACCAGTGCTTCAGGAACACCGACCAGCACTGAGACAATGATTCCAGACCCTGAGTAGCCGTGTAGGTCAGCCTGCAGCCGTCTGTCCAGCTTCACTCGCCGAACTGCCTGCCACTTGATACCCGCAAGTGTCTCCCATCTTGAACTCTGTTGCAGAAGCTGGAAAGCACCCTGAACCCGACTCGATCCTGTTGAGCATAAAGAGCACCCACAAACACAAGGTGCATTGTGGTTCTGTTCCCTGGTCCTTTTCCAAAGGCCCCTAATGACATTTTACAACCCATTGCTCCCTTTGTGCTGAAACCAAGTATGCTTGAACTGTTGTGATTATTTACCATAGCGACTACCGTCCTGTCAGTATCCAGAGTGCATCTCTTTCCCTTCTTTGAAACTGTATGTCCTTTGCATTCCTTTATAGGGTGGGTTATATTTCATAGTGTGTTAGAGCTGTCTGTTGTGATAATAAAAAGTAGATATTTTTATGCAACCTTGACCGGACAGTCCCTTTTATCATTGGGTGATTGTATTTTCTCTGTGTTGCAACTAACCAACGATCCACAACCTTTCGGAGATAAGCCTGCCGTTCCGTCCACATTACCAATATTGGGCAAGGAGGTTTATAATTTGCTTGTTTTTCCAATTAGTTCGGATCCCTTCTGGTGTACTAGAGGTGTGGGGCTGATTGATGGTTTAGAAACCGAAATTCATTGCTGAACCACTGGTGTCCCGGAAGTTGATTAGTCACATGCACTCACTGCATCTTGAGCACAAGTTGCTTGACAATGATACTCAGGTGCATGCCTAGGCCCCGCAATGTGTTCCAGTGACTGGAGCATTCTCAATGCTTTCTGCTACCCCGACAAGCCCGCACAGTAGAGAAGAGAGAAGCATGTCAAGTTACTTTTTTTCAAAAATATCTATGAGTTTAATGTCATGTGCTGGGTGGGCGCATGTGTGTGCAAAAGTTTGAATGAATGCGTTTGCAGACTTTTGGGCAAGTGCATCTATGTGCGTGAATATATGTACGAGTATAATTGTGTGACTGACTGGATGTTTGAGCCTGAATGGGTTTGCGTCAGTTTGGCAGAGATGGATTAGGCATGCTGCCAAGGAACAAAGGCCGACCCCTCTACTCTCTCCAAACTCTGCCCCTCTTTCCTCAAAGACAACAGCCAGGGCTGCACACTACCTCCCTACATGGTCTTAATTATCTTTTTAATACTTTTCAGCAGACAATTTTCAACTGGAAACATCTGTAAACAATTAGTGGTGAGAAGAACTAACTAGTAGGGGCCCACTTTTTCTTATACTTGCATATGATTTTAATAGTCTAAGCTGAAGTGTGATTGTTGGGTGGTGATTAGAAGGTATGGGGGTACCAAGCAAGTCTTGAGCTGTGTGAAATTACCTTGCCATGTATTGTGTTTCACTTTGTGTCTCTTAGAGATTTGGTGTAGGTTCTCGTTATTTTGCATGATGGAACTTGTAGGCTTTCCTTCCGGATGGGGAAAAGCAAAGCAACAATCGTACTCTTTTTGATCAACATGTTATACATTTCATTCAGGATGGGGAAATAAAGCAACAATCATTCTTTTTGAGAACACATTATACAACATGTCATATAAAAATTGTTATTGTTGACTAGTGCACTTTCAAAGCTGGTTCTGTAAACCGTATTATTTTATGGTCTTAACTCCTAACAGTAGCACATATGTATACCAAAATGCATCCCACTCTACTCTCACTCTTGAACTCTCCACTCCTCGTCTCCACACCTTATGTGCCTCCTCCAGCGTTCGCTTCCTTTCACTTATTTCCCGACCCCACTGGACTACTCCAGACCCCTGTCCATCAAAGACATCTCTTCAGAGTAACTCTCCAAAATATCGCTCAAAGTACCTCTGTTATCAGGGAAAGAGCGCCCAAATCCCACCAGCTCCCATCCATACTAACCTCCTGAACCAATTCTCATGCATTCTACCCAGTGGCGTAGAGAGGGTAGGGTCTGAGCAGGCAAGACCCACCCAAAATGTATAAATGTGGGCATTTGCATATGTTAATGTCACTGCAGTGGTCCCAACTACATCAGCTTTAGGCCCTACTTTTTAGACATTCCTAGCTACGTCTCTGATTCTACCCTCAGGACACTCTATGTCAGTTTTAAATGTGTGAAAACTGGCCTCAGGTTATTAATGTTTAAACATGTTATGCGTTCTAGTATAGCCTGTCCCTAGTATATGTTCTCACTCTTACCGCTTCATCACCTGGTATATGTCACTCATTCATACAATACACTTATTTAAGGACATTTTACCCTGGGACTGCCTCTGCTCTCTGGTTATTTGTATTCAAAATGAAACTTTCTTCAATAAATACAAAGTAAATGTATTGTGGGCACAGCATCATGGAAGGGTTTTACCATGGCAATGCTGGCATACATGGTGGAAACAGCACAATGAAAGTGATGTGCAATGGTAACGCTAGCATGTGGGTCCAGTAACAATACCTGGTTTGCAGTATGTAGTGCGAGTTGACCAACACTATTGTATGCATTTTTGCACAGTATTAATCTGATGAATTTATAAATCCATAAATCAGGCAGTGAGGCTTTGGCTCATGTTTCACTGTTTTATTTTACCTAAGAAAGGTAGTGTTTTATCATTTTATCAGGGCAGATCTGAAAGATTTTATGTTTTGTAAAATGTTAAGAATGAATAAGAACTTACAATTTTAAATAGTCATTTTTATATTTCCGTGCTTATTTGAAATAAGAATATTATTTCTTGTTTTTTTGTAAGGTTTATTTTTCAAACCATAAACATAATGAACATTTTTTTTAATTACCATATTAATGTTGTAATTTATTGTGAGACTTTTGGAACCCATGGGCCAGGCTCAATCTGTTTTATTGTTGACCTATTCTTCTTAGAGCACGGTGTTAGGCAGCAATTATGCAGACATATACAACATTCATAGTTGGCAAAAACAAAGATGTTTTCATGTCTGAGCAATCAAATCTATATGGAACTATGATCATCACTTCTATAAAAAAAACTGTTTCTATCCCGGGAGGATATATATTGAATGTTTGATTGAAGAAGTCCATTGTAGCCAACTTGGGTACTTTAAGAGTTATCCATTTTTTTTTAGATCATTCAGATTCTGAATGAAAAAACGTACGTTTCCAAATTTTCACACGTAAGTGCGCTATGCAATATGTCCGAATTTGAAGGATACGCATGCAAATGTCAGAATTTGAAGGATACGCATGCAAATGGACATTGAACAAGTTTAAAAGTCATCTGGAATTCTGAAATTAATTCAGGAATCTTTTTGTTTGGAATTTCCATTTTCACTGATAAATTACAAAAGAACGATTAGAAATGGAGCCTAAACAAGCATTGGCAAATTCATGAGGCCAGGTTTGTTTGAAGTATGTAATGCATAGATGTTTGCATTGTTGATAAAACAGCCATTTTGTGCAGTGCAACGTACCTAGGGAATGTGTCCCTTCTCCTCAAAAGGGAGCCGCCCCCCGTGAGACTAGGGAGGTGAGACCACTACCCAAAACCGTCCCTAGATGTTTGAAGTGAGATCTCACGTGGAGTGACTCCCCTTGGAAGACAGGGACTTCCAGTAGAACAAGGTTGTAACATCTTCCTTAGCCCGAATGTCTCACATGTTTTTTGCATACATGGGAGCATACATGGAAGCAGATAGTATTAATGTAATGGGGCCCTCACACATGCTTGGTGTGGCTGCTGAACCCTCTTAAAGAAGAAGCCCCAGGACCAATGGGATGGTGTTCCTCAATTTAGAGATCGACATATAAGGAACAAAGCCCTTACCTGGGAAAGAGAGAGGAGCTGGCATGAATCCAGCTAACCTGAAGGAAACTCTGCAGAGTGGATGTCGCTGGTACAGTGTTGAGCTGACACAGTTTCGAGGCAGGACCACAGCATCTACGTGGTGGACAGAGAGCCTGCGCAACACTGCCTAGCTCAGGAGTGTTGGAGAACCACAGCCCCAAGGTCTCTGCCAGTGAGAGTTCAAACCACGACCAACGCAGAAAACTGGCATACCAGAGAGAAAGGCAGCTGCCACATAGAGCAAGGAACCAGCATCTGGAACAAGACAGTCCTTGGGAAGGAGAGTGCAGAACAGCAGGTACACAGTGTGCAAAAAGTAGAGGGAGGAGGGCAGTTGAGCTATGCAGTACTCCGCGTGAGACGCTGATTGCCCAATGAAGATAAGAAAATAAAATCCAATAGATGGGTCCAAGAATCCCAAAGAGAAAAGGGGATTACTAGAAACCAGGAGATAAAGGAATCCATAAAAGGGCATGAACAAGAAACCTATACCCTGGAAATCGCACACAAGTTCCCGTTCGTCAGTTCATGGAACACAATGTGCAGAGCTTACCCGGGACTTGTGAGGAATCTGCGCCGGTCCACCACTTCGCTGCAACCCGACGAATGGCTTGCGCAAGACTCCAAGAGAAGGGCAGGCTGGACCAGCACTGCCACCTAAAAAGGGGGCAGAACACGTGGAATGAGGAACAACAAGAACAAATGTGGGCATTACGAAGGACGGAACACCGTCAAACAATCACACCCACCGCCCATACACACGCAAAGCAAACATATTCATGGAATTGAACAGGGTACGCCGGCACACGAAAAAGAAAGCGCAATTCCAGAAACACCTATGCCTGGCGATAGCAGGCGTAAACATCATTGCTCACACTAACAAATGCTTAAAAAGCATTCACACTCAACAAACGCATGTCTACAGCCACGATGAATGCACCATTTGTTGAGGCAATCATCCAGGGACACCGTAGGAGGAGGAGGAGGGCCAGGGCCCGGATCTTCCACCCAAGGACCAGCCTTTTTGGGATGCCTGATGACCAGGCCTATGGTACATATAGGTTCCCCCATATCACCCTAGACCTGGTCACGGAGTGGTAATATGACCTCACATCAACCACCATGTGCTCCTAAGCACTGAGCCCCTTGCAAAAGGTGCTCGCTGCTCTGCATTTTCTGGCCACTGGCTCATTCCAGCAGACCATCACCATAGTAGGTGGCATCTCTCAGGCCATGCAGGTCTCGATGCTTACTCTAGGTGTTGGCAATCATAACTGCACGTCCTTCTGTCCGCCGGAATATCTATATGCCCAGAATACCGGCAGAAACGTAAGCAATGGTCCAGGACTTATATGGGGTGGCGCACTTCCCAAAAGTGCTAGGTGCCATTGATTGCACCCATGTTGCTCTACGTCCACCTAGAGCAACAGAGCACATCTACTGCAATCGGAAACATTGGCACACCATCAATGTTCAGGTTGTGTGTGATGCCAAGGGCTTCATTACTGAAGTGTATGCCAACTATCCTGGTAGCACACATGATAGTTACATCTTCAGGATGTCCCCGCTACATGGGGCCCTGGAAGCTGGGATGCATTGCAACACATGGCTCATTGGTGAGTATGAATGGCCATGCACACAGACCAATAGACACTGCCAACAAATGACAATGGCAACCATTCTCACCTCTACAGGGGATAGTACCTACCCTCTGAGCACATACATGATGACACCCATACGCAACCCCAACACACCTGCCAACGTAAGGTACAACACTGCCCATGTTGGACCTTGGGTATAGTGGAGCGCACATTCAGAGTGCTCAAATCACGTTTCCGCTCCCTTGACCACTCTGGTGGTGTGTTGCTCTATGCACCACCAATAGTCTGCAGGATCATTGTGGCAGCATGTGTCCTGCACAATGTTGCAACACGGCATGGCATCCCTGTGGACATGGTGGTGGCACACCATCCACACCCACAAGCACACTGCTTGCGTGTGGCTGGGCAAAGGGCACATGGAAAGGCTGCACATATGTAGCATGGAAGCAAACTACTGTGCACGTTGTGGTATCATTTTGCAGATGTTGGGAGGTATGCTAGTAGGGGATGAGTACTGTCATACACAGTGGAGTTGCTAGGTCTGGAAAAGACCTGGGGCTAGGCTGATGTCGGAACTGTTGGGACTCGGGGCTAGCTAGTCTTTTGGCTGTAGCTCCTGAGATTCTATCCGGGGCTACAACCAAAAGATCAGGGGCTATAGACCCCTTAGCCCCCCCCTAGCAACGCCCCTGGTCATACAGACATTTTCAACTTATGTACAACACAGTGGGCCTCATTCCGAGTATGGCGGTAAGGGATAGCGGCCACCGGTAACGAGACCGGCGGCGGTGATCCCTTACCGCCATACTCCGAGTTCCCTTTGCGCCCTCGCCCTTAACGCCTGCTTTGAGCAGGTGTTAAAGTCGAGGGCGCAAAGGGGCCTCCAAGCCAATAACGGTGACCGTAATGAACGGTCACCGTTATTTGCATCTTCCCCATTCCCATTGAGCCCTATGGGGGCTCATTTGGGAATGGGGAAGAGCCTGGCTGAATGGGGAATTACCGCCCCGCCAACCTTGGAATGGGGCGGTAATTCCGCCATCCACCAAGGCGCTGCCGGTCCGGGTAAGGCGTCAACCAAGGCGTTAATAGCGCCATTGGTTAGCGCCGTACTCGGAATGAGGCCCAAGGTTTGTATCCACTCTTGTTTACTCTGGACAGGAATCAGTACACCACATGACATGGTTGACCTGGGGCAGCAATTCCAATGCAGCCAGATGTGCACCACAATTATACATCTAGGTGATGCTATACTTCACATACTCAGGATGCACAATGTTGGGTACTCACCAGACGTGTCCTCGTCATTTTCCATGCCTCCCATGCATTGCACCTGCTCCAGAAGAATGAATTGCCTCATAGCTTCTTCATACGCGGTCAGCTCCTCCTCCTCTGGTGACCCCCCTCCAGTTGCCAGAGCAGAGGCAAGGTTGGCACCTAGCTTGGACTTGGTGCGACGGGTGAGATAATCCCAGCGCTTCTATTCCTATGCAGAAGTGCACTTCTCAAACCCTAAGGCATTGATCTCATCCATGACATGATATGATATGATATGAAATGATATGATATGATATATGATATATGATATGATATGATGGGTTGTTTATAATGCGCTTAATACCCAGAGGTTTCTAAGCGCGGACACAGGGATCGAACCTGTGTTGCTCCGTGTCGTCTTCTTTCCAAGGCGAGCACGTTGCCGCTGAGCTATCCTCCCGAGACATGCTGCCAATGCACCATACGCTCAACTGGTGTATGTATGCTCCCCTGTTGCTGGCACATGTCACAGTGGTGAATGGCCATGTAGTCCATGAGGATCTTGAATTCTTCATCATGGAATTCTTCTTCCTCAACGTGTCAGTGTCCTGTGCTATGTTATGGCAATGAGGCTGTTCATGCTGTGCAGATTTTGTCTTCTTGTCATGAGGTGTTGGTGCTACCCCTGTGTGGCTGGGACCACTCTGGTCTCCTGGTTCCAGACCACAAGTGGGCTGGAGCATGGCATTACCCCCTGCGGCTGGGACAGTTGCTTCCACAGCATGTCCCTTGCCCTTTCGGGCTGGGACAGCTGCTTCTGCCGCACGTCCCAGAACTCTTGGGGCTGTGTCAGCTGCTTCCAATGCACGTTCCGGAACCCTTGGGCCTGGGTCAGCTGCTTCGGCCGCACGTCCCTGACCCCGGCCCCATCTGCCCCCTTTCCCTTTTGGGGCCTTTCCACTCATGTTCCTGGTGTAATGGAAATATGAAGGCACACAAAGTAATTGTCCTGGGCAATTTGAGCAAGGGGGCAGTCTACGTGATGGAAGACATAGTTCTGTGGGTCCACAAGGCTCAATTGTAGCCCAGGTGTCAAAAAAACAGTATGCATAATGCACAGGCACCCAAAATAAAAATTAATGCATACGCAATACCAGAATAGCTTCCGAAAAAACAAAAAAGCAGTACATGCTACGCAGTGGCACCCAGCTACACAAAAAATGCAAACGCGACCCTGGACAGCTATCAGAAAGGTAACAATAGTGGTATGCCATACACAGGGGCACCCAGAGTTGAAAAAAATGCATATGTGACTCACCGTTAGCCTCACAAAAATCAAAAGTATATGCGCGTATGGGCGGAGGCAAATCCCCCACCAAAATAAGAAGTTTGTACCGTCCCTGAAGAGAACGGATTGCGTGGCATCCCAAAATAGGCAGTACTTCACTCGTTCATCTCCTCCCCTTCGCACACACATTCAGAGTAGGTTCTACATGTACTAATGTATCCCCGAATATGGCGTACTGAATGCCTGCGTGCAGCGCGTGTCACATTAGTTACGCGCTGAGGGCCTTTCCTCGGATTTCACGTGGCCACGCTTTTCCCATGTTTTACGCGCAAAGTCCCTTCACTCTGTTTCTGGCTGCCTACATTGCGAGATACGCAAGACCCACGCTCCTGTCTCTGTGCCATTTTACCTGCCTTCTACTGCCCTTTGCTGCCTCCAACTTATCCATCTGCTGCTGCCTGTACAGTGTGTGTGCCTGCTGCCCACCTGCAGTGGGTTTGGAGTGCCTGCTGTCCAGCCATTGCCTTTGCTCCTGTCTTTGGCCCTGTGACCACCTCAGCTGCTTCATTGAACTCCCAATGTGTCATTCCACCACCACCAATCCAGAGCCGAGCTCCAGGACCACCTTACCCACCCACACCTGCCTCAGGGGTTGCCATGTCAGCATCATCATCCTCTGACCAGAGTGGCAACCCCATTGCAGCGTAGCAAGGGGCTGTCAACTTAATCACCAAGGAGTTGACATCTTGGTGGAGAAGGCACAGGAGCATTACTACGCCCTCTTCCTCCGTGTGATGCAATGCAGCAAGGAAGGACGTCAGCAGTTATGAGATGGGATAACAGATGCCATCAACGCAGAGGAGACGGCAACCCACACCTTCAAGACCGTGCATAAGTGCTGGGATGACCTGAAATCCAGGACCCACGGCAAGGTCCTGCGCTATATCCGGGCTGGTGCCACTGCGGAGGTGCACAGTGGGCGCAGGTGCCGGATGTTGGCTAACAACATCCGGGTCTGGAAGAAGTTCTACCCGGCACGGCACACCTAAGTCTATGAGTTAAGTCAATGTCTGCAGTTGACTGGTGAGTAGCCATGTGGTGCAATGCTCTATGGTGCATGTGCTCTGTGCATGTATCCGCTTGTTGGCAGTGACCCCCTTAGGCTTGCAGCAAGTATGTTTCTGAGATGGATGTCTGCGTGCATTCCCAGACATTGCTCTCCATGTTTGCATTCAGATTTATATGTATTTTAAATGTGCTATCACTTGCATTGTGTGTTGTAGTGCTGGCTTGCAAACCGTCCACATGCAATGTTACTTGTGTCTGAGACATGCCAGGGTGACAAGTGTGACAGGTGAGGTAGTGGTGCCCATGTAATGTGCATGCATGATGCTCATGTGTATGTGCCGAATATGGGAATATGTGACTTGGCATCACTCACGCCTGGATGCAACACATGCATTAGGATGTCTGGCTTAGTCACGTAGAGGCATTGCAGTTCACGGGACTCTGATGTGATTGGTCATTGCACGGCTTGAGGCCTTTCAGTTGATGTGTGTGCATGACATATGTATGTGCTTGTTGCTATTACATGCTCACATTTGCATGTGAGCATGTAATAGCATATGCAATTCATTGGTTGTGACAGTGGCAAGTAGCTTGATCTGATTATGTGGAGTGATGGCCAAGCAGGTGTCTTCATGGATGTGGATTGCATGTCCATATGTGTGGATGTAGAGGTTGATGGGGTATTACCCAAATTGTTCGAACACAATTGTTCGAATTACCGAATTGACCGAAAGTCGAGGGTCCCAATTGACCTTTGCACAATTGACCGTATATATATATATATATATATATATATATATATATATATATATATATATATATATATATATTTATATATATATATATATATTGATATATTGGTTTGGTAATATATATATATATGTATATATATATTTATATATATAATGGGGGTTGCAGGGGGTTTCCCCCGCATATATGTAACAATTGACCTTCACAATTCGGTCAATTGTGCAAAGGTCAATTGTAATTCAAACAATTGTAGTTCGAACAATTCGTATACATCCGTTGATGGTTGTTCCCTTGACAAGTCATGTTCATGTGAATGTTGGTGATACTACACCCGATTTGTTGCAGTACACTGATGTTTCTGTTCTGTGTCTCCTTTTCCACAGTTGCATCTGATGAAGAGGGCGGAAGCAGTGCTGTGGAGCATGGCTGCAGGGATGCCTCCACCTGGCAGAGGTGCAGACCCCAGCCACACCTCTGTGACAGCTCATCTTTGGGGAGCGATGTGGCTGTTGCAGTGCTGGAGACATCGGGCATGGCTGCTGGGGGTGCATCCAAGAAGGTGACGGTGGGAGGCGACTCCTCAGCAGTGGTGGATACACGTGATGCCACACAGGGGCCATCAATGCCAGAAGACACACTGAGCCATCCAGGTTGATGGAGGGGGAGGTGGAGGAGGTGGACGTTGCAGCCTAGCCCATGGGGTCAGGTGGGGGTTTTGAGGTAGGCGTCCCTTCTGCAGTCCTGTCCCAGGGGCATGAGACTGTGCAGGCCACCGTGGAGGTGCCTGTGCAAAATCTATTCCTTGGGCCATCGGATGCAGCAGTGTGCACCTGTCAGGATGTCTCCACCCAGACCCACCACCCAGTGTCGGCTAATGTGCACACGCAGACCAACACCCCCCTTACCATCTGGTGTGGCCATCCGGGATTATGTGCTACCCCTGCTGGCCGGGTTGACGAGGCGGACCAGTGTCATTCGTAATTATGGGCAGGCTACGCATAGTCTTCTTACCCATCATCACAGTGAGCTACACCGCCTCGTCGGCTGGCTTGCAGCATGCCTGTTCCATGGTGTCCTCCATGGGATGTTCACTGCTGTGCTGCCTCCTTATCTTCCTCCTCTGTGTGCCACTTGTCCTCTGGGGTGCCTTCCGGGCCAGATACCACAAGGGCCACCTGTGCACCAGTCCCAACCACAATGTCCCATCTGGTGGAGCCACATCCCTGCCTGAGTTGGGAGTCCAAGGCACATCAGCTGAGGTTGTCACTGTGCCTACCCAGGCACCGACAGGGTCAACGGCAATGCAGGGACAGCAGGCACCCATGAGCATTGCAGGTGCTGTACGCTCCTGGGTATCGTCATCAGCTTGGAGGGCATACCCAGATAGCGGGCACCGGGCACTGTGGCAGCAGGTCGCAACCAGGAGAAGGCTATTTGTTGCAGGGCATACCACCGAAAGGAGGCAGGTGCGAAGGTTGAGTCAGGAGGCACATGTGGACCTGAGGCACAGGATGTCTTCCGTGTTGCGAGGATATGAAGAGCAGATCGGGTAAGAGAGGCAGCGGGCTTGGAAAGCGAGGCTAGTGATGGTCAAGGCTGAGATTGCGCTGCGGGCTGCCATCCTGGAGGCCACTTGCAGGGATGCCCGGGTGATTGAGATACAAATGCTGGAGAACTTGCAAGCCCTCCAGGCAACAACAGAGGCCCGCTTGAGGGGTGAGAACGTGGCGCTGGGCTCTACCCTGGTGGAAAGGCTCAGTGAGATTGGAGAGGAGGACTAGCCCGCTGCTTTTGTACATAGTTATTTAGGTGTAGGTTTCCTTTTCTTATTTATTATTTTATCCTTTAAACTTTAAAGACTTTCCTTCCCAGTTTTTATAGTTTTTTTTATAGTTGTTTAGGCATAGGATATTAGTTTTATTTCATATTTCCCCTGGACTACTTTGAGCTTGAATCCCTGTTTATTTGTATACATATGTATGTCCAATACATCATTCTGCTTGTTAGATTCCATGCTTCATGCAGTTCATTTGTGTGTCGGCCTATTTGATAGTTCTATGTTCAAACAGTGCATCTGTCCATTGCAAGTCATGTGTCTTGTGGCGTGCATGCTTGTGTGTTGTTGCTGTGATGGTTGTGGATGGTAGGATGCACATGTGCCTGACATATGGGGGTCGGTCCATCAGATGACTGGGTTTGCACTGTATATTTTCATTTGCATTTACCTGTGCAGCATCACTGTGTGTTTGGCATCAGTGTGGCTGGGGTGGAGGGAGGTGGGCTCACTGTGGAGGAGTTCCATGGTCACGTTAATAGCATTTTTGTTTCTCATTGCTGTGTAAAATCCATGTTGTGCAGACACGGCCAACAGCATCTGCAGTCACACACTGCCTTCTCTCATGTGTCGTTCAACCCCTACCACTGGAATGCAGTAGTGGGCCATGTTTGCTCTTCTACAGTGGCAGAACAATTCTCCAGTCTCTGTTACTCATGCTCTCTCTGACTGCCCTATCATCACCCATGCATGGCCCTGTCATGTGATTGTTCGCTGACAGTTATTTTGCCACCCTTTCCGCCCATGTCACTGAAGCTCAGGCTGTGACACGCCTGGCCATTTTTTGTGGCTCTTGCAACATATTTTGGTAGGTTTGCTTCTGTTGTGGGCACACTTTCAGTTACTGTGCTTTGATGCCTTGGCAATGTGCCATGGACAACATGCACATGTATTTGTATTCACTTGTCAAATGTATATGGGGGAGCTGATTAAGTCCTGGAAGGTTTTGTGAGCAGATACTCCACTCATAGATGGACCTACAGTGCTTCCATTTGGTCATATTTCCAGTGTACATGTTGGTGTTGCACTTCATGGTGCTGTCACACCACGGAAGTTCGGGTGAGCTGCAGACATGCTTTGCACTGGTATTGTGGGAGACTGTCAAGGGGCTGCCTCGGGGGGCCACATGTAAGAGGGTCAGGGGGGGTGGTGTCCAGTCTGGAGGGGGCTGCCTGGTGGGCTGTCACAGGTGAGGGGTGTTGGGGCGTGGTGTCCAGCCTGGAGGGGGGTTAGGGGTGATGTCCAGTCTGTAGGGGGACTGCCTGGGGGAGATCACAGGTGAGGGGGGCTGGTGGGTGTTGTCCAGTCTGGAGGAGGCTGCCTGGGGGGGTCAAAGGTGAGGGGGGCTGGGCGTGGTGTCCAGTTTGGAGGAGGCTGCCTGGGGGGGGCACAAGGGAAGGGGGCTGGAGGGTGGTGTCCAATCTGGAGGGGGCTGCGTGGGGGGGGGGGTTGTCCCAGGTGAGGGGGCTGGGGTTAGTGTCCATTCTAGAGGGGGCTGCCTGGGGGTGTCACAGGTGAGGGGGCCTGGGAGGTGGTGTCCAGTCTGGAGAGGCGGCTGTGGGTGTTGTCCAGTCTGGAGGGGATTGCCTGGGGAGTGTCACAGGTGAGGGGTGCTGGTGGGTGTTGTCCAGTTGGAGGGGGTTGCCTGGGGAGGGGGGTCACAGGTGAGGTGGGCTGGGAGGGTGGAGTCCAGTCTCAAGGGGTCTGTCCAGTCTGGAAGGGGCTGCGTGGGGGGATGTCACAGGTGACGGGGCTGGGGAGTGGTGTCAAGTCTGGAGGGGGCTGCCTGGGGTGGTCACAGGTGAAGGGGGCTGGAGGGTGGTGTGCAGTCTGGAGGGGGCTGCGTGGGGGGTTGTCACAGGTATTGATAATGATACAATTAACTGTTAAACAATATAATTCGTAAAGAACTGATGAGTGTATCAAGACCAGAACACAATTAAAAAACATGAAAGTAGCTCATATCGAACAAAACGCAAAAAAGTAGTGATACTGTCAATAAATGCAACACGTATGATATTAATACCGAATCTATCATTTTAAAAGGAGCTCTTGCCTGGGTCCCATAAGAGGGGCCAACGTCCACAAGTGTTTCTGAATATAGGCTCTGTTGGGGAATTCCTTTGTGATGGCGCAATATATCGCTCTTTTGCATCCAATCTTTGCTCTTAGCAGGCTAGTTTCCCGTGGATTGTGGTGACTGCTGGCCTTTTCTCCCTTGTTCAATCTGAGTTATTTTTCTGACTTGGTAGCATAACCGTCTTCCATTGCTTCTACCTTCATGCTTCTCACTTTTCAGGACCTCTTTTTATTTCCTAGAGTGTCATATGTGTTGTTCTATCTTCTTTTCTGTTCCAATTCATCTGTTTCTGGGGGGCCTTTCCATCCTTTGTATTCTGAATAATCAGGCCAGAGTAGGGTGAATGCCTTGATCCATTACTTTCTTCTATTTTAGTTCCTCAGGGGTCCCATTCTTATTGTTGTTCGGCTACAGTGAGCTGCGTACCGGAAATGTGTCCAGACAAGTTGTTGTCTAGTGCTCATTTTCACTCTGTTTAGATTTCTGAAATGGCTTTATCTGCTCCTCCTTTGTCTGGTGTTTACCTACTGTGGGGCTACAGGCCTAATCTTCGGGCCCTTGCAGTTCTCTTCCATGGGTTGTGTTTCTGCACACTTCTTACACTAACCACCCTAATTCTGACCTCTTCCGGTTTCACTTTTTCCTACATCTGTCATATGAAAGCCTCCTTTGGAACTGCTTGCTAATCCGTCCTATTATACGGGCTGCGCCGAGGAAGAGGATGAGGATGGAAATGCCCAGATTACTTAGAGTATTCTTCATTACTTCTAGCACTTTTCTTCTTCAGAACACTCCTACAACCCTTCCGCTCTCCCTGAACCTCGGATGTAACCTGTGTTTAAGCAGACAAATGAATTCCTTGTTTCATGGATGTAGACGCTACACGTTTTCAAAGGACTGTGCTAAGGACGAGGTGGGGCAGGTTAAATAGGTGTCGGTGTAAATACGGACAGATCATCCAGACTTACCAAATCAGTGGTCTGGGCACTTACATTCTCCAGTAACATGTTTTAGTATTGGTGCAGCAGCTGAAGAAAAGGCTGAGGGAGGGGCTGAGGTTGTTTTATGAGTATTGCATCAGGGCTAATGGCAGAGACGAGAATACCAAGAGAGAAGAAAACAGTAAGGATGACCATTGCGGGTCCCATAGCTCTTCTGTGAGGATTTCACTGGAGGAGGGGATTGAAGGTACAGACATGTCAGAGCGGCCCAAAGGGGATAGCTTTGAGGCTTCCCCTGGAGCCCTCTCAACACACATAATAGGTCTGGATTCTCTGGGCCTTGAGACCAAACTGGAGGGGCTGGAATGCAGCGTGTTTTAGGCAGAAGCATTGTTATACATTGCAACGTCCAAATCAGTGACATGTGAAGGAAAGGGGACAATTCTGACTCCAACACAAGGAAAAAGCAATGGCCGCTGACACTGCAGTGCAAGATGAGTGTTGCACCTCGAAACTAAAATGGAGAAAGTGGAAAATCAGTGTTGGATTGTGGCAGGCTTTAAGGATGTGTTAGCAATTAGTAGGCTGGAGTGGCCTCATGGAGTCTGGCAGTTTTGGATACTGGTAGAGAGAGGCAACCAAGGAAAGAATGTAAGTAAAAGTGGCAACTGAAGGTGATCCGTGGATAAATGGGGATGTCAGGAGAGAAGCAGGCAGTAGGAGAATGCAATCCAGGTACAAATCGGAGAGGAGATTGAATCAAAGAGGCTTTTGTCTATGATTGGAAAAAGAGGGTGTGACCTGAATGATTTGGCTTGGATAATCATTCAAACAAGGGGGAGAGGAGCTTACCTCAATAAAAGTCATGGGTACTGTTGAAAATTGATTGATTCTGACATTGAGTTTCTAATGGTAGAGTTTTCTGAAGAATGGGAAAGAGTTTCTAATAGATATCTTCAAAGGAGACATCAGATGGTTAAAGAGCCATTTTGGAATCAACTCAAACCTATACTGTGAAAACCAGCTAATAGAGTCACATTAGAGCTGATAAATCCAGAGGCAGTCAAAAAATGAATACCTATGTAGGGTTGTGTCAATTTCCACTTATTGTTTGATGCCAGACCCAGACTCTGTCAGGTCTGTTTTGTGTAGGGGCATCATTGACCATATTCCCCTTTTGCTCAGAACAAAAGGATGCATTACTAGTGCGGCGATGCAGGAACAATCAGTCGTAATGTGTTACCACCGCATTATTGCCACATTACCGCAGCATCACACAACAACTTTGGTGGTGAGGAGGAGTAAAAGCAACCATGGAGTCCCATGGTCTCAATAAACCAGGACTAACACTGCCATGCAACCACTTTTAATCCCGCAGTAATTCAGCTGGACCAGGTGGTGGTAACAGTAACCAAAATTAGCATTAGTTCAATGGATTTACCACCGAACAACTGCCAAATTCGTAATGAGGCCCAAAGTGTGTTCATGTTATTTTGCCTGAAACTCATATCATTTTTTATTCCAGGTGCACCCCTAAATTCTGTTTTCTATCTTCTGTGATGATGTTCACTCCCTTGCTTTGGAGCCTTCAGTGTGATGACCAAGGAAGAAGGCAGAGTGCCACCCCAAGCTAGTGGATGAGTGGCCTTGACGTGGTTTTGAGTAGATCCCCATGCCACAGCCCCTCAGTCTCCACTCGAGGGTAAGGGGCAGTCACATTGCCACTACAGACCCTCCCAATCCCTTAAGGGAATCAAAGAATGGTGGCTCTGCAGAACTGGCAGCACCTGCGCGTTCTGTTCCCATAGTGGATGTGTAGAAACTCCCTTATAAATCTACAGTAGGAAAGATAGGAACCTGAATTAGGACAAGGAACTCAACATTCATGCATCCATCCTTCACAAAAAGGCCTACATTGTCATACAGTGAAAAGCAGATAGGCTGAGGGAGTCCACAGCGGGGTAGGGTCAGGGTGTGACAGCCATTTAGAGGACCACCAGAGGAGAGACTAGCCAGTCCCATGTTCCACATCAGAACTGGAAGCCATCTTCAGCGTGAACAGGCGCGTGTATATTCTTGAACTACTGCTTACAGGAGCTGTGATTTTAAGCAATGACCATAATTGCCCACTGTAGTATAATGGTGATTTACATAAAAGGAACACAATAATACAAAAAGTTGGACAAAATGCTTTTGATCTGGCATCGAGAACTGGACACAGTACTCCAGTCATAGCCATCAGTAATGGACACAAGACATGATATGATGTTCCCATACTGAACAGAATACTCCAGGAGGTCTGGCCTCTCAGAGCACAAGAAGTGTGCCCTGCATAACAATATAACTAGCCTCACAATTGTAACCAAATGCTCGTGATGTGACATCGAGAACTGGATAAAATAGTGTATCCTCACCAAGAATGTGTATATTGGCAACGATAAACTCTCACTATGCACCCCATCATTCCTCTTGGCCACCGGCAGGTCTTCTCCTGTTGGTTGTTCAAGTTCTCACAGTAATATTTTGATCAGAAAATTGTCCCAGCTAGTAGAACATGAACTGTTCCCCATTTCACACATAACATGCTGAATGCTAGAAGCTGTTCTTCATTTCTGACTGCGGTGGAAGGGGATTGGGTTTTTATGGGGTTAAGTTGCAGTGGTGCTAACGCATTTATAGGGTTGCTTTCATAGTATCCATAGGGGAGTCACCTTGTGATACTCATTGTTTGTTTGGGATAGCTGTAGCTGTGTGATTCACTGAGGGTTGGAAAAAAAGAGTGTTATTTTAACTTATTGGCTTCTGCATCTCACAACTGAATCATGGAACCATTGTTCCAGTGTTTATTGCATGGGCTAATCCATTGTCTTTAAGCCTATCATTGTTGCTTTTTCCCACGTGTGTATGAGGCAGTCTTAAATCATGCTTCTAATATGTCGACTAACTTTTCTTCTCTTTCCTAGGTGAAATGAATGCAACATGGTTGTAAAACCAGAACACAAAGTCTTGTGCTTGGTCGTCTATATTCTCACCCTCCTGACTGGGCTACCAACTAATGTACTGGCTCTTCAGGCCTTGATCCGGAAGATGAGGAGGAAAGCCACACCCAATGCCATCCTCCTACTCAACCTGACTATCTCAGATCTCTCCTTTTTGGCCTTCCTGCCATTTAAAGCAGCTGAGACATTGGAGGGGCAGTGGAGCTTGCCCTTGTTCCTATGCCCCCTCAGCGGGCTATTCTACTTTAGCACCATCTACTCCAGCACCCTGTTCCTGACGGCCGTCAGTGTGGAGCGCTACCTGGGTGTTGCCTTTCCCCTCAAATACAAGATGTACCGCAAGCCTGTATATGCAGTGGCTGTCAGCTGCTTCCTTTGGGTTTGCTCCTTTGCCCACTGTAGCATTGTCTATGTTACAGAGTATTATCAGGTGGAGAATGCCAACGCAACAACTGTTTGCTATGACAATTTTACCCAGGAGCAACTGGAGGTCCTTTTGCCCTTCCGCCTTGAGCTGGGCATCGTCCTCTTCTGCATTCCCTTCCTCATCACGTCCTTCTGCTATTGCAGCTTTGTGAGGATCCTCATATCCTCACCCCACATCCGCCGGGAAAAGAGGCAGCGGGCCGTCGGGCTTGTCCTGACCACCCTGGCTGTCTTCATCATCTGCTTTGCACCCTACAATGCCTCCCACATCATGGGGTACATCCAGGGCAAGAACCCCACCTGGAGGGATGAAGCACTGCTCTTCAGTACCTTCAACGCCAGTTTAGACCCCATCATTTTCTATTTCTCTTCTTCTGCCGTCCAACAATATTGCAGACACTGCTTTAGCAAGCTCCTCTTCTGCGATTCCTTTTCCCTTGTGCAGAGAGTAGTCAGCAAGCAGGCGGCCAAATTGGGATGCCCTGAGAGCAACAACAGCAATGACCATGGTTCAAGGTTATGACGATTGGCCACGGTAACTTGTTATTGTTCATTTTCTTACTGTCTTACGCTTCGATGGTGAAAATGGTGAACTGGCCTGTGTTTACACTGGGACAAATGGCTGGAACTATGGTAGGTGTATTGCTTAGATGTGGATCTGATTCTTGGACGTCTATCTTCTACTGAAAAAAGAAACAGTAACATGTGATGAGGAAATGTATTCTAAGATGACATTGGATCAAGAAATATGTTTTTTCAACAATCATAAAAACAAGGAGAAGGAAAATCAGTGGTTAAGAAAAAAGTGACTTTCCCAACGGGACTCTCAGAAATATGGCATCTGAGAAAATCACTAAAAAGCGATATGAGTGACGGGAAATACATGTTTGGGGAAATTTTGATGCAAGGAGTTAAAGGTATTTTCCCATGTTCGGACGCAAGAGTGAAAAAGGAGGCTGAATTACCCTTGGAATATGCGCTCTTCGAGAAACTATCAAGTCCGAGGGTTCATGGTAGACCCCACATGCCATTGATTTAGATTTCTCATTGTTAAGAATCATGGTGATCTAAACTGTATTTCCCATGCCCTGGCCGGTCAATATCACTTCTACGGTGTTTAAGGGGTTGCGAGAATCTATAGCAGAGCAACCGCAGACCTCAGTGACTAAGAACCATGCCACACGGCCCCTTCTGTAAGTGACATCATTGGGGGTATCCATGTAGGTACATAGCTACCTACAGGGAAGATCAGTTGGTCAATTAGTGATCCCTGCATATGTTTCCAGTGTGGTGTTCATTTTAAATTACAGGCATGAAATACCGACAATCTGTCATGTGGAACAGTCTAACGATTGTAATCGAGATTTCATAGACACGTCTTAGTCACTGTGTACCTATAGGCCTTGCATCCCTTAATCTTCTCTGTAAATAGTGCCTCTCTCACTAATATTAATTCATTCCAACTCTTTTTCTTCACTTATGACTGACAAATATTAATTTGCTTTTCCTAATTGTCCCACACTCTCCAGACTCTCTCTCTGCTGCTGTCTCACAGCTATCATCTCTTGGATGATCCCATACTACCTTTAACTGAGCACAATGAAAACTGAGATGCTCTTTTCCCTGCCATCATACACCTCCCAGCCCCACCTACTCTGCTACTCTAGGCCCGCCTCTTCATTGTATTTTGTTTACATTAAGTTAAGGCGTGATCAACGTGAAATTAAATGTAACATCAATGCTGCTATGCACAGACTGTAGTGACAGCATTCAGCAAATTGAATAATGAAATTAATGATATTCTACGATGGGTGAGCGTGCAGGCAAATCTCCAACAACTGCATTTGAATGAGCCATTGGGCGGCTGTTCGTGCTCGGCCTGCTTATTTGCACCAACCATCAGAATGCTGTGGATCTCATTTACTCAGGCACTGACCTTGTAACTATACCAGTGACTGACTATTGGAATTGTTGGGTCCCTTATTGATGTAGGGTGCATTCTGCAATGCTGTCAAATCACAAGGACAAGGATGGTTTGCTGTGGTACATATATTTATTGGGGGAAAGTACAGGTCTCATTGTCAGGAAAATATCCAACATATTTATCCCACTTTGATTATTTTTGCTAAATCTCATGAAGAGTAATGTGATTGAACTGTAACTATCGAAACAGTGTAGATTGCCTCCAATCAAAACTCTGAACAATTCATTTGTACAAAGTGTTAATTAAAACAATGCTGAATCTTTAGAAGATAATGCCTGAATTAGACTATGTCGTACATTGTCTGCTAGTTTTCAAGACCAGATGTGTCTCTTCCTCAGTCAGTAATAGTACACATCAAACCGGGCCTGTATGTATAGCCAAGACGTGTTAGATGAATACAGGAAAGGGTCAAACAAGTTCACATCTGTAAAGGGAAAAAGTGCGGAAAGTGGAGAAAACAGGAATTCCATATGTTTCATTATTTATTTTTTTCACCCATTCGCTTCAACAGCATTTTTCAGAGTGTGGGAGGAAGATGCAGGTGTGGTACAGAGAGGACTGTTTGAGTCAGCAGAGTGATAAACTGGCTACGTAATAACTAGACACAGCCCAAAACTGTGGGGTACATTTTTCTGCAGGAAATGCAGATTTCTTATGAGCACAGACTTTCAAAATTCTCTGCAGATTTTAGCAATCTTTTGCAGATTTTAAAATGTTTGGATAGTTAGCATATTCCCCTATGTAACTATGACATTTCCTCAAAGGTATGAACAATAATACTGCAGATGTTGGCATTTTCTGTAGACGTGGGCTATCCCTAGTATAAACACCTTTGCTCAGTCTCAGAGGTTTACGTCTTCTATAATTCACATGATTGCCTGACCATCGGTGTTTTAAAGTTCCCATTCTATCACACTCATGGCCTTAATGTTCATGCCCTGCACACATGTTCCGCATTGGGTGGTAGCGGACGGGGGGTGTTTATGATCCTGGCAGTGCTGTAGCACTACGGGTTCATTCTTTGGCTGAATGTCTGCCACGTAGTTTCGTCAACATAAGCATGCCAGGGTGGCATATGATTGATACAATCAGGTACGTCACGTGAGTGGATGTGCTAGCGAAGGGACCCGTATGCAGGAGTCCTTCACTTCCGCCTTAGCAGCGGTGGGTTATGAAATGAAGCCGTTCTTCCCCAAAATGACAGTTGTGTTTCTCTGTCGCCAGTTCGTCTCGGGAAGAGACCGATGTGGCTTTGAAAGCTAGAAGACCACTCAATAAGCCAGCCTAATAACTGTATCAGTAAGATACGATCTGGGTTGTCTTTTGCTTTTTTAACTGTTCATCTGGCTAACACAATATTTCAACCATGATTAGGAAAATGAACTCTTGCAGATTCAAATGGACTGTGTGTGTTCCCCTGAGTGGAATATTGGGCTGCTGGGGACGTGTGCAAGGAGTTTCAAATGCATCCAACTCTGGCGTTAATGTGAAATTCATTACAAATAAAGTGATGACTTGAAATAATGTTTGCTTTTGTGGATTGAATAACAGCATATCAAGGGCACTGAGAATTCACCCACAAATGAATTGTAAAAGAAATCTCTAGAGAACGTTACAGTATGAAGGTGTCGACGAAGGCACCACAAAATGGAGGAGGCACCCCCGATAACCCGGGCAGTGTCCTCCTCCTGACTTCTCCCTCTCTGGAGAAAGGGGAGGCGCAGGGCTCGGCGTGGCAAACACCAGCAAAAGCCAGCGAAAACAGAGAAGCGCGGCAAAACACTGGGAAAACCCGCGAAGGGGGGACAAAAGAAAGTGGAGGGGTCTCACTCTTTATAGCAGGCTGGAACTGCAGGGGAAGCAACATCCAGCCTCTACAAGGACACCCGCCCGGTAGCTTTGAAGGAGCTTTTCGTTTTCCCACCCACCAACCCTACGGATAAGAAAAGCAGAAGGGCCTAGTTGTCAACGTCGCAGGACAGCAAGGCTGTGGCGGTGTTTGGCCGGACAAACACATGAGACAGACTTCGGATGAGCCAGGGGAAAGCAAGAAGGGTCTTCGTTCTTCTCAGACCCAGCACACCTTGGGAGCCTAAGCGACAGGGGCGTCTGGGAGGAACAACTAGGGCTCAGCTTCCCCAAGAAAATGGCACTCTCCCCGCCCAGGGGCACCTGCAGGGGCAGGAAAGGCTCGGACGCAAAGGTTGGGAGAGTTGGGCCTATTCAGGACGCTTGGGGAAGGAAAGGGGGAAGCAGGTTATTTTGGACACGGAGCAGTCTCCGCATCTTATGAGTAATTGTTTCTACAAATGTGTGCAGTGTGGTTTTTGGTTTGCTGTTATTGTGGAATAAATCTGCGGCTCTTTATGCCAAAAAGCAAACAGGTCTCATTCTACACATTTCTGGAGGAAAAGGGAATTAGCTATGATATGTTGGATATGAATGGGCAGATGCCAGGGTTATGGAACCGCCAATCCTTCTGTTACTTTTTCTGCTGTGAGCGAGAACCACTTCAGATAAGGCAGCAATGGTCACCATCTACTAACCTGGTTGGAGCGCGGGCCAGCATGAGGTGGGTGGGCCTTAAACTGCCGCACTGGAATCCTGCTTTGAACCATATAAATCAAGTTTTGAATCAGTTTGAATGAAGTGAACCCCTTTGCACCTCGCTTGTTAGCCTGCCTGTTGGTGGATTTCTGATTCAGATTGATTCCAATCCGTTTGAACCATAGGACCCATAAATAGGATTCAGGGGCATCGAGTACGCGGGTGCTACGGGGCCCGGGCACCTGCCGGCAGAATGAAGTTGGGAGAACTTCAGGGGTGTCGAGTACACGGGTGCGACGGGGCCCGGGCACCTACCGGCAGAATGAAGTTGGGAGAAGTTCAGGGGTGTCGAGTACACGGGTACGATGGGGCCCGGGCACCTGCCGGCAGAATGAAGTTGGGAGAAGTTCAGGGGCGTCGAGTACGCGGGTGCTACGGGGCCCAGGCACCGGCACGCAGAATGAAGTTGGGAGAAGAGAAGGTATGCATTATTCACTGTCCCCGTCATAGAAGATCGTGCTAGGATGCTTACATGGTACTGCACTCGTTTAAATATTCCTGCACGTCACAGCTGAACACAATCTGTTTCGAAATACTGACCTGCTGCTGCTAATATGTTCGGAACTGCGTGCAATTGGAAAACACTTGCAAACATGGGTGGTGGCGCAACGTTTTTGAGCATGTTCATGTATTTGCCTCACTGTTTTAGGGCCATCAGCAGTTATGCACTATATTCAGCGTGGGGGTGGGGGGGGGTAGATTAGTGCTGCGTTGGTCAGAAAAAGAAAGCAGCGCATTTGTGCAGCTTTCGGTTTGCATAGGATGGCCCTGCAGTTCCCTTTCGTCGTGAACTACTCACTGCAGTTGTGGCCAAGCTGGTGGAGGTTACAAATATGCTTTTCATTCAGAAAGGAACATTTCACATACCGGTGTTTTCAGTTCCATAGCCATTTGCCTCCTTTTGGTGCAGTGATAGCTGGAGTTTTACCAAAAACACGCTTTTCTAAGAACCAAAAGAGGTCCTGGAATAAATGATCGAAGTGGTCCCGTATTACTCATTTTCACCAAGCCCAACCCTTTTCCTAAGGGACATTTTTGAAATACCACCAAAAGAGGCCCAGGGTGCAGATGCCTACTGGGAAATCTCCAGAGTTACTTATAAACCAGCCCACCCCTGTTTTTAAGGAAGGTAAAGGGAGCAGGAACTGGGACTGCAATGCGCTGCAGTGTCTGAACTACCTCACCTGGGCATAGCATATTAAAGGTTGGGCGTATATGGTTAGTCTTATTTAGGCGATTGCTTATATTTATGCAGTATTTATTAAGGCGATTCAAATATGAGGGATGTCATCATAGGGTGCGCTGAGGCCTTCATGCAGTTTGCCATTGGGGGAGGATTCCAGGAAGATATGGAGAAGCATTTTGGTTTTAAAGCACCTTGGCAGGGTACATTGTATGGCTGCAGGGCAATGCATCACAAACACATGTTTAAACTTAATGGGTTCAATGCTGTATTAATCATTATGTACTTCTCTGTACAGAACAAGCTGTGAAGCGGCATGAGACCCGACCCATGATTTTTCTGGTCCATCACACTGTGGACATTGTGTAAACAAGGCGTTTTACGGACTAAGTGGGAAAGTGAAGGGGGAAATGTAAACGTGATTGTGGCTAATAAGGTTGGTAAAGTGCCTGATTTTCGCGCTAAAATAAATCTAGATGGCGTGAGGTGAAAGGTGAACATAAAAACCTGGTAATCTTAAGGCCTATAATGATTGCACAAATAAACTTGATAGCTTTTCAGTGGCCATTTGGTGGGAACAAAATAGTCCTAGAAAGCACTTGGCAGCGGGATGATTAAAGGGTGGGATGCAAATTAACCGTTTAGGGACTAACCGATTCATTTGTTTCCAGGCACTACCATAATCTGCCCAACCAGAGCCATCACTCGCCAGGCACACTAGGGCATGCTGATGTAGTCGCAACACATGCCAATACCTGCTATAACTACGAGATATTACCACCATCATCCTTGGCATTTACAAAATATGTCAGTGAGTTCCCATTTGTCTGGCATTGGCATTCTATGCGGGGGAAGCGTGCCCATAAGTGCCCATTCATAATGCAGCTATAGTCTTTGAATTTGTAAAGACTCTAAAAATATTAAGATTCTTTGCAGATGCTGACTGGCGCTGTTCCCAATTCCCAACCTCTTTCATAGGGCTTCACACGGACCAGGGCAGGAGCGCCCTGACTGTATCACGTGCACAGCCCTATTGAAGGCAATAAGGAGAAGTCACAACATCTGTTTTCATGAATGGGTGCTGAAAATCCAGCTCATGCAGGGAATCAATTGCCTTCCAGCCCGCCCTCTCCCTGCCTGCCTCAGACCGGGGTCAGAGGGCAGCCATGCCTCCAGTCTGATTGAGAGCAGGAAGACGAGAGGTGAAAGCTGCAGACCCCGGACCTGCTGCTCAGCCCATACCTCCGCGAAGTCTCAGTAATGTGGATATCACCACTTTACACAGAAGGAGGACCTAAAACAATATTGCTGTCCAATAGTAAGTCTGCTCGGTTCTCAGGGGTAGTAGTGTCTCTTGCACTACAGTGAACAACTTCCAGAGGGTCCTTCTGGTACAGCAATATCGTCTAAAAACCTGCCATAGCTTCAGGTGGGCATTTACACCACCTTTGGGGTGATGGTCATGCTGCGGTAGGAAGGTTATGATGTACATCATAACAAAGAACGGATGTCCCTTTTAATCAGGAAACTTCTTTACTTGTTTCCCCTTGAATTGGGAACTTTTTTGGGGTATTGGTGATGGTAATCCACATTGCAGCTGTATCTTCTGTTTAGCGAGCATTTAGTTCTCCCAGAGAGGGGTGGAGTAGGGGTAGTGATGGCACACTGGAATGCAACTGGAAGGATTGCATCTCCTTCTTACTTGACTTTAGTATATGCAGTACATGCTAGCCAATGTTTACACTGTTCTGCGCCAGTTGATTACCTGGTGCAAATGCAGTCATATAACTGCCGGTGATGTCACTTCCTATGCTTAGGCACCCCCTGGAAAATTGATAAATCAGATGCCCTGATAGGATTTGGGAGGAATCAATGTGATTCGAATCTGAATTTAGGCATGCTCACAGAATACATGAATAATCAAATGTAGTAACGCTTAAATAAATGCATGATACGTTTAAAACCTTTTAATTGAAAACAGAAACAGCTGCTTACGTTTTAAGGCAGCTTCTGACAACGGGCATCAGGGTTTGAATCTTCCTAATCATTATTTTTTTATCAGCTACAAATGGTACAAATATTTCAAGCAATGTTGTCTCACCATTGCCTGGATTGTTTCAAATCTGATTTAAGAGGTATGCCTGTGTCAGAATGCCATCTGTTGAGGGTGGCCTAGCCTGGCCATTTTTAATTTTTAAATATGAAATGATCTGGACAATGATGTGGGCAATTCTGTTGCGGAAGGTGAGATCTGCTACTCAGACCCTACTTCCATAATGCTCCATGCCAAAAAGCATACTGTAACCATGTAACTTGGTGTGACAGTGTACTGACATCCCCAGCAGCTGCCCTGCAGTAGCAACAGGGTAGGTTCAAAGGTCACATGTGCTTTCTTTAACACATCTGCTGGAACCCAAAGTTCCTCAGAAGTGTTTTTTTAGCTTCATGAATCCCACGTTCAAAATATCCTAATTGTGCACCGTGGCAGTCGGTACAAACTATACATAAACAATGTCTGGTTTTGACATGGTGTCTACTGTGATTACAAAATTATAAAGCCAAAAGCATTTGATATGATTTCATTGCCAGCTTTTTAAACAGAGACTCATCCATGACAGGCCTTGGTGTGTAATAATCTGTCTGGGCTGGCTGAACCCACAACAACCATATGGGTCACACCCAGAAAGTTTCTCCTTTCCTCCTAGTAGGAAAACTTGTCACATCATCCATGAAACAGGAACACTGAATGGAAAATTCTGATAAAAACTGGTACTTGAAGGCAGCCCTGCCATTGCATTTGTCACACCTCACATGGGTGCTATTTACTGGAGTGCTTTTGAGGACGGCAGACAGAGGAAGGAGCTGGAGTTAGAGTAGACCAGGAGAGAGGTTCGGTCCACAGGGGGGTCTCTCTATCTTGTTCTGTCTATCACTATTTCACCCCTGCATCCTAATATTGCTTAATCACTCACAAGCCGTTAACAACGTTGGCCACTAGGCATGTATTAACATTCTCAGACCAACCAGGGACATACATGAAAATGGCATTTTCACATGTAGATACTCTCCCAAATCCACCCGCAGCAATGGGTACCCCCTATGGCAAGTACTCAATACTGAAACCAACACAGCAAAAAGGTGGTGGGGACCAATATTTATGTAACCCATGAAGACGGTTATTAAATGCACTGACCTAGAAACTCAGCTGAAGGGGCATAGAGATTACATTACAACAGTGGACTTGCAGGATTATGCCAATGCAAGGAAGGACGTCACTTCATCCATCTGCAGAATGCTGAAAAAGATGGGAGCAAAACCCAGGGGTTCCTTATGTTTTTAACAACCAATATTCTGCTGCAGAATGTACTTGACTGCACATTTCTACTGCTTTTCCCCTGCACAATCCAGGTGGACGGAAATGCACGCAAATATATTGGTAAAAGGCCCAATTTCTTTGCAAGCGTACCATATTCATCTTACACTCCATATAACACTCCATATTTAGCGATTAAAAAAGTATTACTGCACCAGTTTTGCGCCCATAATCTTTTCTTCAAGAGTTATGACTGAGTACCTACTGTTTCCTTCCCAAGATGAAGTTCCTATATAACAACTTCACACTGACGTTTATAAATCTTACCACAGGAGGCAAACCTTTACTTTTATAGACCTGATGAAGGTTGTGCCAGTGTTGGGGCCTATCGTGGCCTTCGGGATAGCTGAAGGCAATTCTAATAAAGTTTTCCAGAACACTGCTTCTAAGACAGAAAGCCAATACCATGTATTTATTTTTATTTCTCAGATCTCCAGACCATAATAATAGTGGGAACTGCTTTCATGTGATAATAGATAACAAAAGGAAAAAGTAAGAATTGGCCATATCGTTGATTTATCTTTTTCATTTGAGCTACAGTGGTGGAAAGTTCATTCACACTCTTTGCTTCAAGGTCATGTCTCTATTTGCAGTGTGACCTCGGAAGCGCAAGCACATGAAATGGGTAATCTCGTCCAAGTGTATGCTGGAAAGATCTCCCTTAAAGTTTTTATATTATCTTTTTTTGCTAAAATGTATAATTTTTGATTTTGTAGCATTAATCAAATGGTAATTATTCCTTGCATATGACTCTTTTGTTTTTAAACTAAGCTGAAGGCCATTTGGCGTAGAATTGAATAAAATATTGTCGCCATGAGTGACCCAATGTAGGCATAAATGTCTCAATTTAGGAGAACATGAATTAGTAACTTCAAAAGATTCCTGCACCTCTGAATCATACATGTTCAACAGACAAGGAGCAAGGACACAACCGTGACGAAAGAATGGATAGGTCATAATGTCTCTATTACGTGCCCGCATCTAACCTCACTTGTATCTGGGTGTTAAAATGGAACACAATTAATACCACAGCAAGTAGTCAGGAATGTGACTTTGCCAATTTGAACCTTAGTGTCATCTGGTCTGCGTGGTTTGTAGATATGGCAAAATCCAGACAAGCCAATTAGACCAGAAGAGCAATAGAGGCACACATCTTACTACTAACATCCAGCAATGCAGCGGGGCAATATTTATTCAGATTATCTCTCCCCTCCTTTTTAAATATTGGCACATTGATTGACTTGTGTCATGTTTTGGGACATTCTACAGAAGCCATAACTTGCTTAAAGAAGAAACCTATCAGAAAAGAAAATGCCAATTTGTGCCAAAACAATCGTATTACACTTTAGCACAACGTTTGCTAATCCATCAGCGCTGGTAGCCTTAGACCTTTTGTAAATTGTAAATATGCATATCAATTTCTTCTCTAGAAAACCAACAGTTCCAATTGCCCAAATATTTCCATTCATAAAAATCCCATTATTACTAACGGGAGCATAAAAAGACAAAAATGTTGAATCCAAATATTCTCAGAAATGGGATTAGTCTAAACACTTTACTAGTTTCAGAAAATAATAATGATTTGACTTTCTCGAATTGACAAACAATATTTATGTCCACAGAGCCAGTTTTTAGAGGCCTACCTAAACGTTTTGAGCACACAATAATTGCAGTCAACATCTCTCTTTTGTAGTACACAGGTAGTGCCTTCTTCATATCACCCTTCTGCAGTTGAAGGACTCGTCCAAATTAGTATTTGTGCCTGGATTGAATAAATGGCTTGAAGAGTGAGCTCTGCTGATGAACTGCAGAGGTCCAGGTACCAATTATGTCAGAAAAGTTGAAAGGCCGAAATAAAGTTGTTAGGGAGAATTCTCTCTTTAGGCTGAATTTCCTAACCTAGTGAGTCCCCCAGCAGCGTTGCTGGATTTCTGGAGTTTTTTTTTTCCTCCTGCCAAGAGTGAGACTCTTTTTCTCCCACTCTTGGACATGATTTTGGTGTTCCTTTGACTGCTTATGTGTTTTGTGGGCTATGGGGTCCTTTACTCCATAGGGTCTCATGTGTTTTTACTATGTGTGTTACACAGCATCCTCTGTGCAGTAACACAGGGGCGTCATAGTGACCCCCCACCATAGACTCCATACCCTGGGACTGACTACTGTCTCACAGGGCATGTAAAGTCACCATTGACTTTACTAGTCCCAAATTATTAACAGAAACCAGTACAAACCATCATATTGTGGACGTACTGGTCGGGGCAATTCGATTGCCCCGGGGTCTGTTAGTCGAGGGGGCACGTCTCCATCCCCCCTGATCGAGTTTTGGCTGGTGGGAGTGGAAACTACTTTTTATATCCGACCGCGAATATTTTCCTATGGGATTTTCCCATTGTTCGAGGCTACCAAATTTAATTATTTAAATCTCATAGCCTCGAACATACCGCCGGTTTATTTATTTAATATTAATTCTCCGGTTGGTATTTTTTGCAAAGACTCGATCCTAAAATGGCGTTTGTGTTCTCTTGTGTGACTCCAACCCAAGTGGAGCCCTTTGTTCCACTTTTTGGCGGGCTTCTCCACAGAAGCCTCCAAAAGTGGTGCCACTCTGTCTGGGTACCACAGTGGGTGTGGGAGGGGGTTTAGGCACCCTGGACTGAGTTACCTTGGTAACTCAAGTCGCACTCTTGTGTGATTGGCCCAAGTGGTGAGCCGGCCGCTCACCACTTAGCATGTTTGAGTGACAGCTAGGCTGAGTGAATGGGGGTTTTCTGCATAAAAGCAGGGCTTTGGGGACTGGAACTTCAGAAGTCGCCACAGGACCTGAGAATCCGACGAGGGAGAAGCTGAGCTGACCTACCATGAAGACACCACCGGTGGAGCCCTGCAGAACCGACTCACCACTTCCCGACGACAGAGAAGATCTCCCGGCTGGAGAGGCTTCTTCCCCTGACTGGTGGGCACAACCAGTTTTCCTTTCTTTCTTCGCACCCCAGCCCAGTTTGTGGTCGAACTGCCCGTGCCAAGCACCCCGGCAGCCGGATAGCCACACACCACTGAACCGCGAATCACCGGACCGCGCCTTATACCTGAGAAACTCTGCGGCTGGTTTCTTCCCTGGCAGTGCAACGGACTCCTGTCTTCCTCCACGATGAGATCCTCTCTTCCCCCGGACGAAGCATCGACTTGCACCCGCTGACAGGAACAACTGCCCCCGCTGGAGTGCTCTCACCACTTTAAGGTACCTTGTCCGCCAGGCCTCCCTTTCTAAAGATTTCTACAAGGTAATTATAACTCCTTAACCTTCTGGACTGGGCTGGCTGCCTTGACCCTCTAACTGGTCCCTTTCTGTGGTCCAACTCCTTTTTGAACCTTTACAAGACCTTTGTGCACTGCAACCGTGTGACCTTGGACACATTTCGTTTGGATCCTCCGAAGGTGGATCCGGCTTCTTGAACTCTAACTACCCGGTTTTACTTTGCCTTTCTCCCTTGTTGTGTTCTTGAAAAAGTGTTGGGATCTGTTTCAATTTGTTCTCTGCTTTTCTCTCCCTTTTGAAAAACAAACTATTAGAGTGCCATCTAAGTTAAGCGCTTACCGCTGTCTGAAAATAAGTGGGGCTTTACTTAAGACTTGTCTAATATTCTTTTAAGGGAGTGTATATCTTTTCGTGACCGTGTTTCTGAATTGCTTATTATAAGTGCCTGTGTGTTTTTCTAGATGTGGTTTTAAATAAATAATTATATCTCCTTTACACCAAGCCCTGGTCAGTGTTTACTTGTTCTATTGTGTGCTCTTGACCTATTGTGAATACTCTGTATACTACCTAACTCTTCTTGAGGGAAGTCTGACTGCTCAGCCACAGCTACCAAGTGAATCTGTGTGGTACAGACTGCTACCAAGTGGGTTTACTGCCAAACACCTGTAGTCCTAAATCTTTTGCAGTGGTCCCAGAGGGAACTGCACAGGTGTCTGCCTAACACTGGTGGCAGCGGTGGGATTTGTATTGAGTATACACTTTAGAGTGCTTGTTGAACACTTTAGGACAACTAACCACAGAGTTTAGCACTAAGAAGCTGATTTTCTAACTATGCGTGCTATGGAGAGTTATACCCTAGAATCATTGTCTGCCAAAACTGCTGATTGCCTAAAAGTATTGTGTAGACATAAGAATCTCTCTGAGAAGGGCAAGAAAATGGAACTTATAGAAAGATTGTTAGAAAACCAAAGTCTGGGTGGTACAGAGGAATCTACCCCCTCCCCAGAAAATGTAGAAAACAGTGATGGTATTGATCTGAATCAAAGTCTTGAGAATGAGTCAGAAGAGGGAAATGAACCTAATGAAGTTAGCCACTCTGAGTCTCTGTCTGCCTTACCTACTGTACCTACTGGGCCTATACCAGGTCCCACATGTATCCCTGCTTATTTTGAACTTGAATAAATGAAGCTTGAATTAGAGTACAAACGTTTTTTAGCTCAATCTGAAAGAAACCAAGAGCTAGAGTTCAGAAGAATGAATGCCCAGGCTGAGCAGAAGCAAGCTGAGTTAAGCCTCAGAGAAATAGAGCTTAATCATGAGTTAGAAATGAAAAAGTTGTCTGTGGAAAATGCTTCTCTCTCCTCTGGTTCTTCTAGGAGTTCCAGTCCCAAAAGACCCCGGATGCCTAAGGAATTAGTGGGTATGTATGAACCTAAATTGGATGTGTTGGATTGGTTGAAAATGTTTGAGTATAATCATGGGCTCCAGGACATCACAGGGAATGAGTTACTTCCTTGGTTGTTCTCTAGGCTTCCCCCTGTTGCAACTGATGTGGTAATGGAGTTGGGGGAGGTGGATAAGAAGGATTATGAAAGTGTGAAACTAGCCTTGATAGCTAGATTTGGGAAGACCCCTTCCCAGTACCTTAAGAGGTTTAGGACCCTCAAAAAGAATGATGGTACCCCTTGGGCTACCTGGGTGAGTGAGTGTTTGAAAAACTTAGAGGGATGGATTAAGGGTTACAAGGTGAACACCTATGAGGGAATGAGAAATCTTGTTATGTTGGAGTCAATTTATGATGCCTGCTCTCCTGAGCTCAGACAGCACTTGGCTGATTCAAAGGAATTAGATTCCAGGAAGCTAGCTAAAGCTGCTGACTTGTGGGTTGCCAACAGGGCACTCACAAGGGTTCAGGGGTCACTCAGAAAAAGGATGAGGGAAAGCAGCCACCAAAAGGGAACCAAGAGATTTCTAATACCTCCCAACCCAAAGAGGGCCCAAACAACAAAATAACCAGGGTAAGCCCCAGGGTAAACCACAACAGGCTAGTGTACCTTCTGGTCACAAACTAGAAGGAGGTCAGACCAAGCCACCCTTCCATGGAGCATTTGGTACATGCTATCTCTGTGGGGCAACTTACCACATCAAAGGAGATCCCAGATGTAAGGGTAAACCTGCAGGGATCAGCACCGTCTCCTTAGCCTTCACTCCTGAGGAGGAAGTCCAAATGGCTAGTGCTCACTTTGAAGTCTTTGCTGAAGAACCTTTGGGTCTTCAAGCAAGTGTAACAGTAGAGTCCATGGGTCTGGTTAGTGATCAGAATAGGAGTGTGTACAACTCCATACCAGAAAACTCTAAAGTTTATTATATGGACAGTGTTCTTGTCATTGGCCAGCATACCCCTGCCAGGCGAGACTCTGGGGCCAGCAGAACAGTAGTGGATGAAAGCTTTTTCAGTCCTGAGGATGTTGCTAAGGCACCCAAAGGTCCCACTAAGATGTCTGGAAGCCCTGTCCAAATGGTTCCAATTCTACCAGCCCTCATTCAGTGTAATGACATGACAGTGTTGATTCCTGTCAGTGTTCAGACTGAGGTGCCTGGGAGAGTCCTGTTGGGGAATGATCTAAGAACTCTATGAGTAGTATCAAGTACCCCCAGGCCTCCCAGTATGGAGACCCAGAACCAAACCAAATTGGCTAGAGAGGCCACCTTAAGGAACCACTCTAAGCCTGTGGGAACCTCTACTGAGACCCCCACTATAAGCCCTGGTGTTGGTAAGTTGACCTCTAACCCAGGCAAATTTCAGGCTAACATGTTAGGAAAATGGGAGCCCCAACCAAGCTCCATCATTGTTCCCCCAGTTATAGAGTCTGTGACGCCCCCTGCTTCTGAGGAAGAGGTGGATAGACCTACTGGAACCCTAACTAGGCCTAAGAGAACTGGTAATTCTCAGTGCTGGTGGAAAACCAGAAAAGAAAAGTCTCAGGCCAAAAACCTTCAGACTGTTGGACCTTCCACAGAAGACTCCAACCCAATTCCTAGACTTAAGGGGGAAACTCCTAAAGTAGGTACAGGTAGATCTAAGAGGAAGGAGAAGCATGTACCTTGCTTATCTCCATCCCCTCCAACCAAGAGGCCTAAAACCCAAGCTTCTCCCAACAGAGGGGTGGTGAGGACCTCTGGAGGTCCCTCTAGATCTAAGGGATTCCTTTATAAGGACCCCTTGAAAAAGCCTAACACAGGTTCAGAAGTTGTAACAACTTCTGAGGGACTGGTCAACCAGATCCCCTATAACTTTAAAAAGACTGATGTTCCTCAAAGGGTTTGTAGGTCATATAGCTTACAAAGGAAAACCTTTGATTTGACCATAGAACATAGGTCAGGGTGTCACCATCAAAATGCTGATGGACTCTCTAGGATGTATGTCATCGACTAGAGGTATGAGGTTCATCCCGGAGGGGATTAAATCCTCCTGTCCCTTTGTCTGGGGGCGGGGGGCAAGTGTTAGGGAGAATTCTCTCTTTAGGCTGAATTTCCTAACCTAGTGAGTCCCGCAGCAGCTTTGCTGGATTTCTGGAGTTTGTTTTTTCCTCCTGCCAAGAGTGAGACTGTTTTTCTCCCACTCTTGGACATGATTTTGGTGTTCCTTTGACTGCTTATGTGTTTTGTGGGCTATGGGGTCCTTTACTCCATAGGGTCTCATGTGTTTTTACTATGTGTGTTACACAGCACCCTCCGTGCAGTAACACAGCGGCGTCATAGTGACCCCCCACCATAGACCCCATACCCGGGGACTGACTACTGTCTCCCAGGGCATGTAAAGTCACCATTGGCTTTACTAGTCCCAAAATATTGACAGAAACCAGTACAAACCATCATATTGTGGACGTACTGGTCGGGGCAATTCGATTGCCCCGGGGTCTGTTAGTCGAGGGGGCATGTCTCAGTCCCCCCTGATCGAGTTTTGGCTGGTGGCAGTGGAAACTACTTTTTATATTCGACCGCAAATATTTTCCTATGGGATTTTCCCAATGTTCGAGGCTACCAAATTTAATTATTTAATTCTCATAGCCTCGAACATACCGCCGGTTTATTTATTTAATATTAATTTTCTGGTTGGTATTTTTTGCCAAGACTCGATCCTAAAATGGCGTTTGTGTTCTCTTCTGTGACTCCAACCCAAGTCGAGCCCTTTGTTCCACTTTTTGGCGGGCTTCTCCACAGAAGCCTCCAAAAGTGGTGCCACTCTGTCTGGGTACCACAGGAGGTGTGGGGGGGGGTTTAGTCACCCTGGACTGAGTTACCTTGGTAACTCAAGTCGCACTCTTGTGTGATTGGCCCAAGTGGTGAGCCGGCCGGCTCACTACTTAGCATGTTTGAGTGACAGCTAGGCTGAGTGAATGGGGTTTTCTGCATAAAAGCAGGGCTTTGGGGACTGGAACTTCAGAAGTCGCCACAGGACCCGAGAATCCGACGAGGGAGAAGCTGAGCCGACCTACCACGACAACACCACCGGTGGAGCCCTGCAGAACCGACTCACCACTTCCTGACGACAGAGAAGATCTCCCGGCTGGAGAGGCTTCTTCCCCTGACTGGTGGGCACAACCAGTTTTCCTTTCTTTCTTCGCACCCCAGCCCGGTTTGTGGTCTAACTGCCCATGCCAAGCACCCCGGCAGCCGGATAGCCACTCACCTCTGAACCGCGAATCACCAGACCGCGCCTTGTACCTGAGAAACTCTGCGGCTGGTTTCTTCCCTGGCAGTGCAACGGACTCCTGTCTTCCTCCACGACGAGATCCTCTCTTCCCCCGGACGAAGCATCGACTTGCACCCGCTGCCAGGAACAACTGCCCCCACTGGAGCGCTCTCACCACTTTAAGGTACCGTGTCCGCCAGGCCTCCCTTTCTAAAGATTGCTACAAGGTAATAATAACTCCTTAACCTTCTGGACTGGGCTGGCCGCCTTGACCCTCTAACTGGTCCCTTTCTGTGGTCCAACTCCTTTTTGAACCTTTACAAGACCTTTGTGCACTGCAACCATGTGACCTTGGACACATTTCATTTGGATCCTCCGAAGGTGGATCCGGCTTCTTGAACTCTAACTACCCGGTTGTACTTTGCCTTTCTCTCTTGTTGTGTTCTTGAAAAAGTGTTGGGATCTGTTTCAATTTGTTCTCTGCTTTTCTCTCCCTTTTTAAAAACGAACTATTAGAGTGCCATCTAAGTTAAGCGCTCACCGCTGTCTGAAAATAAGTGGGGCTTTACTTAAGACTTGTCTAATATTCTTTTAAGGGAGTGTATATCTTGTAGTGACCATGTTTCTGAATTGCTTATTATTAGTGCCTGTGTGTTTTTCTAGATGTGGTTTTAAATAAATAATTATATCTCTTTTACACCAAGCCCTGGTCAGTGTTTACTTGTTCTATTGTGTGCTCTTGACCTATTGTGAATACTCTGTATACTGCCTAACTCTTCTTGAGGGAAGTCTGACTGCTCAGCCACAGCTACCAAGTGAATGTGTGTGGTACAGACTGCTACCAAGTGGGTTTACTGGCAAACACCTGTAATCCTAAATCTTTGCAGTGGTCCCAGAGGGAACTGCACAGGTTTCTGCCTAACAAAAGTCTGGCCTTGTATAATGCCAAGGGATTCCAAACATCCCTCTACATGTTCATTCAGTTTGTTTATACTATAACATGTCTTGTTTATTCTAGTGCAAGTTTGAGGTAATTCCAGGGGCAAGTATAGAATTTGCATTCAATAGTTTAAATTTCAATGGCAAGCCTGAATCGTCACTTTGGTTGGTTGCCACTACTTTCAAATAAGAACACATACTGTTAAAAGGGATAACACACAGATGTGAGGTGGAACTAGAAGACCCATTAGAACAAGGAGGCGTGCCTGGGATGTCATCAGTCATTTTACACTTCAGCATAATCGATCAGACATTCCACCCAACTAAGGTCATGTTAATCAAACTTTTTCCTACTAAATGTGGTTGGAGACAAATCCTTATGGGATTATGTTAATGGCTTCTTACCAAATTTCAACATATCTGGGTATCTAAAGTTTAGATCACCAGCCACAACGGTGCTTTCAGATGAGCCTTTCAACAGCAATTATGTCAATAGGGAATTTGTTTATTATGATTAGCAACATTTAAATAGATGTTTGCCATGAAAATGTCTTCTCAGGTTGCTTTTCTTGACTAGGAAGGAATAACTGCTGTAACTGCCTCTGATGCGCAATCCCAGACTTTTATTTTAGCCCCCAAAAAATGGTGGTGGTTGGAGTTTATTGGAAAATTGAGTCTGATGTGCTCGAATAGTAATATGGCTAAGGATTCTAATGGAAGTGTATCCTCCAAAATTGACCGTGCACTGTTTTTTATCTTGTGAACAATTTAATTTAGTCAAGGCAGACTTGAGTGATCATAGCATGTTGAGGGCACAATTTTATCTGGCTCACTCACTGGTGGTTGGGGGGTCAAACAGGTGGGTCTGTTAATTTGGCAGGTATCCCTATTAAGTGGTCAAAGCACACTTCCTTAAAGTTGAATGATGTAATTGGTAAGGTGTTCATGGGTCGGGATGAGAAGGTCTTTAAGGAGTTAACTTTGCCTTCACCTTTCGCATTGCTTCTGAAAGATGTGACCTATGCTATCCGTAAGGATCAGAAACTAGTTAAACAACACCATCTGCAAACATTTGATAGAGAGGTGCAAACAAAACAAAAAGCCATGAGAAGGGAGCTATGTTTGGTCAAAAAGCTCAAAGTGGGCCCGAATGAAAAATGAATTCTACTTACACAAACTCAGCAAGCCTATAAAACTGTCTGAAACAGCATAAGCAGCAATTGTTACAGAAGGATGCAGAGGCAATGCTTACAATCCTGCTGAATAAATAGGAATGGGCAATTTTGGTCAGTGATCCGCAGCCTGGAATGTCAACAGGTAGAGTTGCAGACCAATCTGATTGCAGAAGATGTATGTACTTTGTACAGAGAAAAGGGAACCAAAGAAAGCTGTGAGGGCATGGCTAGAATCTCAAATTGGGCTTGGAATTTAGAACAGGATGATATTTTATGGGTGATTAAGAAGGCGGGAAATTCCCATGCTATGGATCCCAACAGCCTGGCAAATGTATTCTTAAAATACGAGCTGGAATTATGGGCAGCTGTCCTCTACTCCTTTTTTGTTCATATCATTAATAGTAGGACAACACAATCTTCCTGGTGTCTTTCCCAGGTAGTCCCTATTACTCTTTTAGTTGCAGACAATACGATCTTTGGGTCCTTGGGTCCTTGATTCTCAGTGACCTCGAAATTTGGGCCTCTCTAACATGTCATATTAATAGGTTCTAATACGGTTTTAGGAAAAGTATAGGAACTAATCTTAATACTCTTGATTTTATTCCAATATAAGGCAAGCCATTCAAATATGACTAACATCTTTGTTTTGTAGATTTCTTGTCAGCCTTTGATGTGGTCAATAGGGCCAAGCTGTGGGCAGAATTGTAAAAGAAATTGCATTCAGGCACTCGGTTGAGAGTTAGACTCGGCCAAGAGGGGAATATGTCCAAAGAAGTCCACATCTCAAGGAGCCATGCCTTTTTAATATTTTCATCTCCGACATCAGGGATGGTTTGGTGATTTGTGTGCTGGTGTCGCCAACATTGGGTGAGCAGCATTTGCGGTGGTTTGCCTGTGGGGACAATGTTCTCCTAATGGACTACACACAATTGGGCATATAGAGATTCCCGGTGGGCTTGAGTCATACGCAAAATCTTTTTACCTCATCATTAACAAAACTAAATCGAAAATTATGAGGCTAAGCCATTAAAAATAAACAATAACGTTTACCTGACATTTACAGAAGTTGAAATTGGAGATTCTGAAGCATTTTGTTCATCTGGGTATTCCCATCTTTACATATCACAACAAAAAGGCTTTAAATGCATATTTAAGAGTTAAGATGGTGACCATGATCCCCAAAATTGCAGAAGCTGCAGAGTAAATATGGGTGATTTTCTCTTGAACATGTATTTAAATATTATGTGTCAAAGGTAAACCCTCAAAAATACATGGGATCAGAACTATATAGATTGTATCAGGATCTGTTATTAGAACACAGAAAATAGGATTCCTTGCCTCCCTACTTAAAAAGCTTCCCGAATATGAATTTCCACCACGACCTCCTGTGGTTAGTTTTACCCCAAGACATTTTAAATACAAGGAATAAGGAGTCGCACCATACGGCAGAATGTAGATTTTGTCCGCTTCTAGACATATAGGAATCTCTTAGACATTTGTTAGGCCAATGTACTGAGCAGACGAGTGTGATGGAGCGTGTCTTTGAAAGAATTTTGAGGGAGAGGAAACTGTATGATGAAGAAGCACTCTGGCATAGGATTTTTCTGGGTTCCTCTCCTGCAATGCTTTTGCCTACATTGAGATTTTTAAGGTATTTGGGTTTGCTCTAGAAGCCCCCGTTTGTGAGAGTTGTGATGCAAGGAGAGTAATGGACTATTATGGAGGGAGGAGAGCTATTTGTATCTTTTTCTTTTTTTGCAGCACTTAATTAATAATTGTGATCATGACCTTATTCCATGACCCGGACAATCTGGACACTGCCCACGGCCATAGGGTACCCCTCAGTCACCAAAAGAATATCACAATTTTTTGTACCTACATTATGACACTTGTCAAAAAATAAAACACAGGCACATTTGCAAAACCATGCTTTCAGGTCCTTGCCAATGCTCCTTACACAAGTTTGCTGAAAATCCACCCATGTTTTATTTTTTTTAAAGTGTCAAATGTATGCACATACAATAGTCATATAACCTAGCCCCCACTTCAGAAAATCTTTTCAGCTTTTAAAAAAACATGTATATCTAGATCTATAATCTTTTTGCAAACCTTTGTGTAGATTTGTCAAATTTCACCACATTTGTAAGCCTTTCCAATATTTTGGGACCCCCCTCTAATTTTAAGCCCTCTTGACAAAATCCCACGAAATGTCACAAACAGATTTATGTCTAGATCTATTATCAGTTTGCCAAATTAAGTGTAGTTTCGTCAAATGGCACTTCATTTATAAGCCTTTACATTATTTTGGGAACCCCTCTAATTGTTCCCTCTCTTGACAGAATCCCACCAAACTTTACAAAAACATTTATATCTAGATATATTGTCAGTTTACCAAATTAAGTGTAGATTTGTCAAATGGCACCGCATTTATAAGCCTTTACATTATTTTGGGACTCCCCCCTCTAATTTTGCCCCCTCTTGACAGAATCCCACCAAACTTTGCAAAAACATTTGGAATCAGGTTAGGAATATAATTGCAGAATGTCATGCAGTTTCATTAAGTGGCGCCAAGTTATAAGCCATCCAAGAACTGCTTTTCACCAACCCTGTAATGCTGAGGTGTCCGCAAACTTTCCAGGACTGTTCACGAACATTCAAACTGTCTGCTGACGTTTACAGCGAACAACACCCTTTTCTTTGCTTCTTGCAGCCATATCCCATCCCATCACCCCTCACTTCCCCAGAGATTATTTGATAAATTTGACAAGTGCAATGTTGTGTTTTTTAATATGTTTTTACTGTGATGTCTGTGGACACCGGCTGCTGTCCGCGAATCCGAGATGGCGGGCGTTTCCAAAAATCTGACTCACTTCACGCTTTTCACCACCCAATCAGTGGGCGTGTCCGATGTCCGCAGACACCACATTGCCTTCTTAGCCAATCAGAGTCCTGTCCGCGGACCGAACAGGAAAGTGAGTCTGCGGACCGGACCCAGATATCACTAACTTTTGGACCTATTTTATGGTCGTTTTAAAAAAACTATTGGACGGATTTCCACTAAATTTACAAAAGCATGCTTTTTGGACCAAGCCGCCACTCCTGCCACATATTTGATGAAAATCCGTCCAGCGGTTTGGGCTGTAGACGTGAGCAAAGTTTTTCTCCAAAACTTCACCGAACTTTGCAAAGAAAATCAGAGCGGGCCATATACTTTTTTTTGCAAAGTTTGGTGAAGATTCGTTCTTGAGGAGCAAAGTTATAAGCAGCCCAAAAAGTGCTCTTTCTATGGGCTTAGCAACTTAACCATAACTACACGGCCGCTACCGAGGGCTGTGTAATTTGTTGTATAGCCCCACTCACCCAGAAGCCAAAGAGCACTGACAAGACAGACAAAACACAGATACAAACATGGGTCGAAGCTGTTAAGCCAAGATCTCCTTAAGCTTTAACTTTATCAAAGAGAAACGTCTTCTGACTCTTTTTCTGAAAAATGTCCTCAGGTTTTATCGATCTCCTCGAGGTATGGATTTGTGGCTTTTGGTCATTTCTTTTTTTTGTGCATTGAGTTGCTTTTGGTTTCTTATGAGAGATACTATCTGACAAACTTTGTCTTGCAGTAAATCCCAATTATTACAATCCAGCATGTTACAAGCAGACAGTAAAGCTCCTTCATCCCAAAAATATGCTTCCGTTATGGAGAAACAGAACCCTCTCCATTATCCTTATCACTTGTTACAATGTGCAACAATTGCCTGATGAAATTGGTAATGATTGCACTAGGTCATCCAGAAGTGAGACTGGCTTGTTAACACTCAGGGCTATCCCAATGGAATCAACCAGAGTAAGGAGTATTTTTCAAAAGGCCAGAGAGATTTTTTGACTTTCAAGCTAATATTGTCAGAGAGCGAGTGATTGAAGAACAAAATTCTGATGTCGATCCCAGGAAAGCCATACATGGAGAAGACAAGTTGCCACTTTATTGAGAGAAAACCAACAACACAGTTTTAAATAAATCACAAACATCACACACAGACAAATCAACAGTTTCATTTTGCAAAAGAGTAGCATTTGATTTATCCAAACCAAGGGTAAAACATCTGACACACCCAAGCAATAATCTCCACAGAATTCATATCTGGATTATGTTGACCTTGGTCATTATCCCTCCTAAGAAAACTTTTAAAAAACCACAAAGAAACTAGCTAAATGGTTCACCCCCAAACTAACCTGCTTGTGAAAGGAAAATCATAAATTGGAAAAATCTGGAGGAAAAACAAACCACAAACTAGTAAATGTACCTATCATCAACAGCTATACTTTTGCAGAGCAAAAGTAATCAAAGCTAAGTAAGCACACTACCTCAAATGCTTTGAATTGGCACAACACAGCTAAAAGGAAACATTTAAGATTGTCAAGAATTAAAAAAAACCTGATAGCCTGCAACACAACCCCTGCTTCATCACAAGAACACTGAAATGAACTTGCTGCAAATTTCAACCAAAGGCACTCCATATATAAGACCACTTGGACAATAAAGAAGTGTCACACAGATACACCATCAGTGAGACTTCACTAATGCTTTCTTTTTCCACGTTTCTAACCTCATTCTGCGTACTCTCTCACTAATTTTGTCTCCTAAAAACTAACCAGATCTCCAAAGGCCACACCCCCATCCCAATCTATAAAAAACGATCATGAAACATCTAGAGCTAATACCTATATTTCTATATATATCCCCAATGACTCCATCAACACCAGAAGTGTCCCAGTTCTGTTGAAATCTGCATACATCAGACTTCTACTCAAAGAACCGGCAGCTGGCCCAAATGACGCAGCCAGCTACGACTCAACTTGAAACACTCCTTCAATTAAACAATTATTGGAAACATTCATATACAGTAAACTCTCTGACATCAATGAAGCAAACAACCATCTCCATGAAGCACAGCTTGGCTTTAGAAGATGCAGGAGCACAGAATCAGCTCTGTGTTCAATTTGAGACACACTCAAAAACAATGCGTATACAAATTCTGAGAGCACACTGATCCTTCTGGACAAAACCAGTCATGAGGTCCTCATAAAAAGAGTGGAAGACATTGGAATTAAAGAAACGGCTACAATGGATCACCTTCTTCCTCCCAGGTAGAACTGAAACCACTTTGTAGGCCCCCCTACAAATGCCAACTGTGCGCAATAACCTGCAGAATACTCCAAGGATTCACACCGTCACCTCTCTATTCAACATCTACATGACACCCTAAGTGGACCTCACCAATCGATCAGGGATCACCTGCTGCAACCATGTGGATGACACAAAAATAATCTACAATCTTGACAACGATCCGTCAACAAATGCTCCTTGCGGACACGGATGCATTGATGATTGCAAACAGATTAAAATCCCTACCAAATCAGAACTGGTGCTCTGCAATCCAGCACATGTTAACACATCCACAATTCCTTGGCATAGAGAGAAGGGTCCATTCCAAGTACCCCCAGCACCTTAAGGAATCTAGACTATGCTAGCAGCCTCTATTGTGGGACTATGTGATGAGAAAACGACATAGAGTCCAAAATGCAGTGGTAAGACTACTCATCAGAATGTAGAGGTTGAAACATGTTACAGCCGCACTGCGTATTCTCCACTCACTGCCCATCAGGAAAAGGATTTGCCTTGAAACCATGTCCATTGCCCATCGCTTCTACAATGAAAGGTGCCCCGAAAGGTGACCCGGTAGTTTCGCAGAAAACGGTAGAGGTCGACCTTCCACGGGCTGGCATTTGCTCTTGATAGCCTCAGCACTTTGTTGAGTGTCCTCATGAACCGTTCTACATCCCCATTCGCCTGGGGCCACCTTGGCATGATGTGATGGTACCTTATGTTTAGTTCCTGCAGGTATTGTTTGAACTCCTCCCCTTGGAATGGTGCGCTGTTATCACTCTTGATTCATGTGGGTAGACCATGCGTTGCAAACATCTTCTCCATGGCGGGGATTACCACTTCCGCTGCCGTGGATTCAACTACCTCGACTTCAGGATATCCGGAGTGTTCGTCAATGGCCACCAAGAGGTAGAGGCCTTCTTGTAGTGTGCAAAAGTCGATGCTGATTGCAACCAATCTTCCAAGGCCACGTTCCGCTGACTGGATCGGTTCTGGATCCGATAGAGCTCCGGTTATCTGGCAGGGTAGACAGGTGTTTATTAGCCTTTCGACCTTCTTGTCTATCTGTGGAAACCACACTCGGTGCCGGATTCAAGCCTTCGTCCGAGCCATCCCTTGGTGCCCTTCATGGGCTAATGCCACTATTCTGTCCTGGAGGCTCGACGGGGTGACAATGCGATTTCCCCTGAGCAGCAGTCCTTGCTCTGTGATCGACAGGTCCTGTCGTATGGTGAACATCCCTGTGAGGAACGCCTTTGCTTCCGCTGTCCTGTTGTGGGTGTTCTTCATGAAGGACTTCCAATCGCCTGAGATGATGGCATCCTTCACCAGGTCGCAGCACGGGTCCTTGTGTGTTTCCAATTCAATGTCCTTGATGCTGACAGCCTTTGGCCTCATAGCCCGCACAACCTGGCAGATATGTTCCTCGGTCTCTTCGGCTAATTGGACTTCTTGTAGAGTCGCCGCTCGAGGGTGTCTTGAGAGGAAGTCCGCTGGGTTTCCACTTCCCGGCTGATAGGCCAATTCAAAGGTGTACTGCTGGAGGTGCAACAGCCATTTGGCTATCCTGACCGGCGGGTGAGAGGATGTTCCCATGAAGATAGGCAACAGGGGTTTGTGATCCGTAACTGCCGTGAATCTTTTGCCATAGAGATAGAGGTGGAAATGACGACACCCACACAGTACGGCAATTGGCTCCTTCTCAATGTGCGAGTATCGCTGCTCTGTCATTGTGAGAGCTCTTGACGCGTATGCAATGGGCCTCTTCTCCCCTTCTTTGGTGACCTGCATGAGGATAGCCCCTAGGCCGACAGGGCTCGCATCCACAAATAGTTCCGTTGGGAGCTCGGTGTCGTAGTATGCCATCTTTGTGTCGATGGACAGCGACTCTTTGATGTTTTCAAAAGCCTCCTGACATGCTTGCCCCCATTCCCACTTTGTGTTAAGCTTGGTAAATTCTCGCAGGGGTTCAGAGAGAGTGGCCAAGTTACGGATGAACCTCCCACAGTATGTGGCCATCCCCAGGAAGCTGCGCACTTGTGGAACGGGGTTCTCCTGTGTTTTACGGCCTTTGGCTGGACCGACTTGTCTATGTGGAGCTTGATTGTCTTTCCTTTCAAACACCCTATCCCGTTTAGTAGGTTGGGATACTGTGCCAGGATCTTCTCGACCTCTTGTGCTTCCTTCACGTGACAGACAAATTTGACTAGCCCTAGGTCTTCAGCCGCATCCCCACTCAGAAGGCATTCGATCCCCGCATTTAAGACGTAGATTTTTGATGGTAGCCTGTTTTCACCATGGCTGAGGGTGGTGCGGAATCTGCCAACCACCGGTAGGGGCTTCCTACAGCCATACTCAAACAGTAAAGTGTCTGTGTTCTTCAGATCTGGTTGTGGTTGCAGTGTTTCGAATGTGCTTGTGGGCATAACATTTACGGACGCTCCCATGTCAATGGTCATCCATACCTGCTGGTTTTGGAGAGTGACCTGGCATTTGCGCCTCTGGAGCCTTTTTTTTGCGTCGCAGTACCCTGATCCAGGGCTGACACCAGGTAGACTTTTTTCCACTGTTCCCTGCCGATTCATGTTGGGTCCCTATGACGTCATCCCCTTCTTCCTCAGTCGAAGAGTTTGTCATTTCGACTCGCCTTGCATTGGCTTGCTTCTTTTTCTTGGTCCCGCTCTTCTCTTGGGGAGTATTCAGGGGCGGCAGTGGGGTGCCCAATGACCGGCACACCTTAGCATAGTGGTGCTTTCTGCCACATGCCCCACATGTTGTTCCTTGCGCGGGGCAGTTTTGCCGTCCATGTCGCGGTCCACCATACCATCCACATTCCGTGGGTCCTGGGATTCGTGGCTGCCACCTAGCTTGTGCGTAGTTGCCACCAGCCTCATCCCTTGCGGACAGTTTGTTGGTGACATGCGCCACCATTGCTGTCGTGAGGGCAGGCTGTAGTTTTTGAAGAGTCGCCCCCATGTTGGCGGCCCTGGTATGTGCCAGTTCCCTTTGACGACCCAATTCCAGAATGCGTGTTAGAGAGATGCCCTTCTCACTCAGTACCATCCTTCTCAGTTTCTCTGATTGGATGCCGTTGATGAGCTGTCTCCGGATTTCTTTCTCGACATTTGTGAACTCACACAATATTGCCAGCTTCCTCAGTCGGGTATGGTAGGCATCCAAGGTCTCCTCTTCTGCCTGAATAGTGGTGCAGAATATAAAAGTTTCATAATCAGGGTTGAGCTGTGGGAGAAAATGAGCCATCAGGGCATCATTTGCTTGCTGGTAGATGTCCTGGCCATCATCAATGGTTAGCGAGTTAAAGATACGTAGTACCTCGTCCCCCACGTTTAACAACAGGTGCAATCTCATCTTCCTGTCAGTGGTTATGTCCTTGCATTCCATCGTCATTTCGAATTTTTGGATCCATAGCTGCCACCGGGGGCCAACTGATGATGGGTCCGTAAATGGACGGCTGAATCATTGCCGAGGAGTTCCCTTGTGAGCGAGCTTGTGGTGATAACATTGACAGATTGGCCGCAATTCTAGAAGGCGTGCCGGGCCTGGGGGTGGACGTGCCAGTCGCCATGGCAGGGCCTCACTGTGTCTTAATGGGGTATGCATGCCTCACCTTAGTGCCTGTCCTCAGGTGACTGTGCCCCTCCACGGTTGAAAGTCTCAAACAATGGTGGATGGGCAGCTGCATCGATCCAGGCGCTCACCATGTGCAGTAGCCTTGAACACCCGAATATGGAGCAAGTGTGAAGGCCTCCCATGCTGTGCCGTTGCGTCTCTGACTCCTGGAAGGCAATGGGTGGTTGTTGCACTTCGCTATGGGTCTCCTTAGGGAGTGTGCCCCCTCCAGCCGACGGTGGCCCATGTTGAAGATCAGCTCGATTGGCATGGAAAAAGGAGAGAGGAAGAGAGACTTTTTATTTATTTATTTATATTTTTTCGTGGGTGGGGGTTTTGTGTGCCCCCCCACCAGGTGTCCAAAAATTTCGCGTGTCGCCGAGAGTCAGCAACAGCTGGCAGAGCGTCGAGCACGTGTGCTGGGTTCTGTTTCCTTCGTCGCCATTGTTATGTCCTGTCTCCGTGCCTCGGCGCGAGGGGAGACAGAACGTGCAGGCCTTATCAGTAGGCCGCAGTGGCGCAGCTCCAGCAGGAGCGAAATGAGACACGCCACACTTGGTTCGTCACTGTGCCCGGAACTGCTCCGCAGCCACGGGGGCAGAGCTTTAATTGAGATGCCCTGCATCACTGCGCTGTGGGACGCAGGACGGATATAACACAAACACACTCAGGCCCCGGAGACACTCAAGAATGAGGCCCTGAGCTGGCTGCTCCCAGACGCAGTGATTCAGAAATCGCATCCTTCCAAAATGTGGTTTGTCTATTCATTGCAACCGTGGGACTGTAGAAGGCTGGTGGTGTGTCTGACCTGGCCTGGATTTGTTTTTAACCTGAGCCAGTGTCTGGGAATTAGCTTGACAACAGCTGGGAATACATTGACTGTGCATTGCATAGAGTCAAGGAATGCTGCCTGCAGCAAGAGTATCTGAGAGAAAAACTGCCGAAGAGCCCATCACGGACCCACTGCAGTGCAAGGCTTTCGTTGGTACAGTGACACACATGTGGATCATCTCCCAGGTACAACTGAGATTGCCGCCCAGGGTCCTCCTTCTCATCTGCTGTGTTGACGCTTGGACCTCCCATGCTTCCTCCTTGTGGCCATGACGGTGCTGGTGCTGCCGCTCTCCACCCAGCACAGTTAGGTGAGGGATCATGTGACGGCAGGACTCACTGTGTGCACCTTGCTCCTGGCGCCTCCCAGTGCCAGCACCCGAGCTACACCTGAGGTTGCCACCCAAGTTCCTCCTTCTCAACAGTGGCACCGGTGCCGCCGCTTGGACTTCCCCTGCTTCCTCCCTGCGCCCGTTTCACTGCTGGTTCTGCCGCTGCCAGCCTCCACCCGGCGCAGCCACGTGAGAGTTCACATACTCTGCCCTGTCCCTCTAATTCATCTCTCAAGGGCGTCCCTGCCCTGGGTGTCCCGAGCCATAGACGACCCATGTAACCGCAGTATCTTTCCCTGTTGCCCCTGTTCATGCCTGATCATGTGCGTCAGTAGCTTTCAATACCTTCTATACTTTACTCCTGTCTTTTTTTCACTCTTCTTCACCATTCACTTCTGCCATCCCTCCACCCCTCTGAGCGAAGCAGTGGCACAGAGATTCTCTTTAATTAATCCTGAACTCTTTTATCGCCCCTTCTTGTCTTCCAAGCTTTACTTCTTTTGAATATCATTTCTCCTCATTTTTAGATCCTTTTTCTGTCTCTTTCCTCATTATCCACTGAACTCCGAGCCCTTCGACTGATTTCGCCAACCATCTTGACTCTCTTCTTTCTCTTTTTCTTCCCTCCCATTCACCTTTCTTTCTTGGTGACTTTAATTTTCCCCTTCTTACCACCCCTATCCATTCTCCTCTTCTGTCACTTATTGGGCCTCATCACAAGTCTGGCGGTATCCGTACCGGTAACACCGGCAGGTTGTCGCCAGACTTGTGAATTTTGCCGGCGCCTGGCTTGCCAGAAACACTGGGGCATTACAGCCCTGGCGGTCCGGGAAGTCAGGCGCCAGTAATTGTAAATCCCATTCCAATTTGAGTCCCTAGCACCAGCACTGTTAATAACGGTGTCGGTGCTTCCATGAAACTCTGCGTGCAGGTGCCGTTCTGCCCGCCAGTTCTGACCCTGGCAGGAGGAACGGCACCCGCCCGCAGAGTCGTACTATGCCGGTCCGGTAACAACGGTGCCAGTGCACTGTTTTTAACAGACTGGCATACTTAGAATGAGGCCCATTGACTTATATCATTTAAACCCCCTTCCCTCACCCCCTCCCATCAATCAAGCTCCACCTTGACCTCATCTTTTCTTCGCTCCTTTCTGTGAGTACTAGCTCTGCTCATCCCCTGCACTCCTCGGATCACCTTCTACTCTCCCTTTCTCACCCTCTTCACCCACTGCCTTCACCTCCGTTCTCACTCAACGCCTACTTCACTTGTAGAAATCTCTGCTCTTTTAATCCTACCTCATTTCATTCCTCACTTTACCTCACTTTAAAGTGAGGAATGAAATGAGGTAGGATTAAACAGGTTATTTCCTCTTTCTCCTCACTCTCGATCATGCCGCAAGTGTTCTTCACTCCTCCTTCTTGTCTACTCTTGGCTCTACCTATCCTTCCCACCCTTTTTCCCCATCCCGTAAGCTGCCTCAACCCTGGTTTACTCCTGTTCTTACCTCCCTCCATTCCAGCCTTTGCAAAGGCGAACATCGCTGGAAAATGTTCTGGTCTCCTTCTGATCTTTCAGCGCTTTCTTCTCTAAACTCCTCTTATGATCTCGCTTTGCTTGATGCAAAAGAAAATCCTACTGAACTTATGCGTTCCCTCTCTCATCACCCCAGTCGCCTTTTTCAACTTCTTCATACTATTCTCTCCCCAACCACCTGATCCCTCCCTCTTTCCATCCCTCTCATCTTCTGATTTTGCAAACGACTTCACTTCTAAAGTTGTGACTCTCTGCTCCTCTTGTCCTACCCCAAGTTCTCCTCACCCACCCCATGTTGTTCCAGAACCCCACTCACTATCCTCCTTTTCTTCTCTCTCTGATCTAGTCACTTCTGCTTTTGTCACTCATGCCCATTCCACTGCTTCACCTGCTGACCCCCTTCCTTCTCCCCTTATTCCTCAAATGTATCCCCACAGCCTCCCTTATCTTACTTGCCTCATTAACTCCTCTGTTAATAAATCTTTCTTTCCTTCTCTTTTCAAACACGTGCTCATCCTAGGCCTCATAAGTTATAAATCAGAAAGTAAGAAGGGGTGGTCGCACGGGGGAAAAAACAAAATTAAACAAAATGCAATTGACTCAAAGTAGTGAGAGGGAGAATGGGTTCAGAATGGGTTCAGTCAGGTAATTGAATCAATTATTAATATAAAAAAATACAATATAGTAAAATTGAATCACACAATAACATCATATAAATGTATATAAGCATAAACAATAATTTTTGATATTAATAAAATATGTTTAAATTGATTCAATTACCTGACTGAGCCTATTCTCCCTCTCACTACTTTGAGTCCATTGCATTTTTTAAAATTTTGTTTTTTCCTCATGCAACCATCCCTTCTTACTTTCTGATTTCATTTTTTCCTCTGGTCTACGGCATAGGGACACCCATCTAGATAAACCTCATAAGTTATAAATGACTAATCATATCATATCCCCCTATTTTGATGAGACCATCTCATCATGCTTTTGTTCCCGCTACCTTACGTCCGATGTCTCTTCTTCCCTTCCTCCCTTCTTATCTAAACCTCTTGAGTGTGCTATCTACTTTCAAGTTTCTGCTCTCAATCATCACTTTCTGCTGACTGCACTTCAATCTGGATTCCGACCATCCCCCTCCAATGAGACGCCCCTCTTGCATTTCCCAAACGCTCTTCTGATGGCTAGACACTTTAAACGTTCTTCTGTCCTTATCCGCCTTTATCTTTCTGCAGTGTTTGATATTGTTGAACACTCCCTTCTTATTTTTACCCTTTCCACTCTTGGTCTCGCTGGTTCTGTTCTTAAATGGTTTTACTCTTAGCTCTCTCACTGTTTTTATTCTGTGACTTGGGCTGGCCAAACCTCTGCCCCCGTCCCCTTCTTTATGGAGTCCCTCAAGGGTCTGTCCTTGGCCCTTTGCTTTTCTCTCTTTATACAACCCAGCATTCTGCTCTTATTTATTCTTTTTATCTCTCCTTTCAATTTTATGCTGAGAACACCCAAATATTTTCTTTTTCCCTTTTCACTGACACCCTTCACCCTACTGTCTCTAAGTGCCTGTCTGCAGTCCAAAATGTAATGATGGCACATTTCCTTCACCTCAATCCCTCGAAAGCAGAGGTTTTATTTTGTCCTTCTACTATGGTTTTTCCCACTATTCCTACCCTTCCTCTCTTTCCCTTCCTCCTCCCTTCCCTTTTCCCCCTCTGCTCGCAAACCTGAGTGTAATGTTTGACACTTCTCTGTCCTTCTCTCTACATATCTCTTCTACTGCCCGATCCTGTTGCTATCCTGTTTTTCAATATCTGTCATGCTCAGCCCTGTCTCTCCTCCATGCCACAAAGCTTCTTCTTTCCTGCTTAGTCTTCTCTTGCATTGACTATTGTTCAGCCCTTCTCCTCGGCCTTACTGCCTCTCATCTTGTTCCTCATCATTCTGTCTATAACTCTTCTGTTAGTCTCCTCTTCTCTCTTTCCTCTTGATCTTCTGTTACATCCTCTCTACTCTCTCTCTACTCTCTGTATCTCTTCTCCCTTTCAAATCTTTTCTCATTTATCACTTTCTCTCCATCGTCTTTAAATGTATCCATGGCCTTGCCCCCTTTTAACTCTCTTCACATATCTCACTATATTCTCCTCACTGTGCTCTCTGTCCTTCTCTCTTTCCCTAAACCCCCCTTTGTATCCTCTTGCTTCAATTCCTTTGCCTTACTTGACCACAGGCACTGGAACTCTCTCTCTCTTTCTATTAGCTCTTGCTCCTCGCTCCGAATCGTTCAAACCAATCTCAAAACCCCTCTCCTAGCCACTCTTTCCTACAACTGACTCTAGTTCCACTCCCCTCTGTTTTTCTATGTTACCATGATTGTATTGTTCATATTGATTGTACCAATTTCTTATTCTGGTCCAAACGCTTTAGGGTAAAGCTCTATATAAACAAAATAAAAGAGAAATACAAACAATACAAATACACCTGGGATGCTGTGCTAAATAGGAACTGGTAGAGCACAAAAGAAAATGTTTGCTGTTTCATGACATGTAGCATTCCAATAGTGTGCTAAAATGTTCCTGTGGAAGAAGAAGTGACAGCAACGTGTGTACTGTGGGAATGGTGGTGGGTGTCTCTATGTTGCTCTAATACTGAAAAGCCATCATGAGTTTGAGATTGGAGGAGAAGTTATCCCTGTCCATCATGTACAGGGAGATGATTTGCTTATTGTAAGCTACCCTTGGTACAGGGGCCTGCCTCTTCCTGCTTCTCCACTGAGGCAGATGACTCCTCTATTAATCTCTCTGGTGTGTCACTGCTCTGTCTAGCATCGCATGAGCTATTGGAAATGCCTGTTCTGTACATGCTTTTCCACAGCATACCTGCACAACTTTGGCTTTTTTAAAAGGCTGAGCAAATATATGTGTGGCTCAAGACGTGTGTAGTTTGACCAAGTGTGTTCACTTGGTTGTATGTCAGGAAAGGGGTTGGACCAAAAGCCTATAGGTACTAAGGAAGGCGTAGAAATCATAAGGGAGTTCCTAATACAAATCAGTCTCAGGAAGGAAAAACATGAAGTGGGATGCTTCTTGGGAGTCCAACATTTCTAGTAGTTTTTTCTCCAAATCATGAATTTCAGAACTTAGTCTTATGTTCTACAGCTCGACGTCCAAAATGGTGGCCAACAGAAAGATACACAAAGTAGTCTAATCAAGTCTTTTGCCTGCTGGCTATTCATAAGCTAAAACACAAATGTTCCACCTCTTGGGAAACAGAAGAGTTCCCAAATCCTGTTCTGAAATCCCCAGCCCTAGTCTAAACATGACATAAAGAAAAGTTCTACTGGGAAAGCTCTTCCATGGTTCCTCAACCTATGGACTCTCCCTCAGTCTTCCTGCTTTCATGGATGCACCACCTCAACTATCCCAGGTCTCAGGATTTTCAGGCTTTTCCCTCTTGTCTTCTAGCTTGCACTGGGCATTTCTTTAGCACTTCTCACTATCCTGCCGGGTCTCTCCCAACATTGTGTGCTTCTCAGTACCAGGTAGGTCTCCTGTTGACCTCTTGATTCATAGCATTCTACACAGGTGCCTGCAGGGCCCCAGGTGTTCAATATTCACGACTTGGGTCTCTTCTGGACCTCAAGTTGCTCAGCATTCAGATGTTTCACTTTCAGGTCTCTTGTAGTTCTCTGGATTATCACCATTCCCTTGCTGAGGTTTCTTAGGGATCTCTGGTTTCTCAATAATCAGTTATTTCACGTTGAGGGCTTTCATAGATCTCTAGCTCTTGCCCATACCTCTGGGCTTTGAACATTCAGCATTCAGGTGTTTCCTGGACCTCCGACAGGCTTCACATCCTTGTATCAGGGTCCGGGCAGCAAGCAGCATCTTCAGTAAAGTGGCAACTTTGTACCAAGTTGCAGTCTCCCTAACTCTGTAGTGAGCAGCACAGAGCATCCCCTTCTGTTCATGTTTTGCTGCCACCCTTCTTGGGCTCACCCAGCCTCTTTTATAGTACTTTGTTTGTGTGTATATCTGTGCCAACCCTTGAGATTGTCTTGGGACACCAGGGTGTTGAGTTAGGTATTGTGATTGGCATTTCCCCTTCTTTCCCTCAATTTCCTTTTAAAATTAGCAAGTTCTCTGCATTTGTTAATGGCAGGATTGCTTTCATCTAGTGGCTCTGAGGCTATATACAGGTTGTGCAATGTCAGTGCTATCTTGGATTCTTGTTCAGGGCAATTTGTCATTCCATGTCATCCCACATCCGCCTAAGGTCGAGGAGTGTGCTGTGGCAGAAGCGCTGCTTGGCTGCTCTATTCCTGGTCATGCTGTGTCCTGTTTATCTGCTGTGGGTAAGTCTTGGAATCGCGCCAATTGAAGTTCACCTGTGCCATGGATCAATTAACAAAGAACTGCACACTTGCGTGTATCTGACCCCTTCCACCAAGTGTTTCTATGTTATGTTATGTTATGTTGCATTGTACGGCACCTCCTACATGGCTAATGGGGTTAAAGAGCTTTCACTGTCAGAGAGGAAAAGAAAGAGTTTGATAGACCATGCAGTAGTGCTAGGGAGGAGTAAGGTTGGGTAGATAGTTTAGATGAGGGATGAAGATAAATAAGAAGCTCAGGAAGGCAAGAGAGCGGAGGAGCTATGTGTACAATTGGATCAAATTTATCCTGGGGCTGCATCGTACTCTAATGGGCGCAGCGCAGAGAGGAGAGACCTCTGGAGAGAGGTGTTTGCAGCACGAGGACATATGTCTGGGATTTACGGATCTCATGGTGAGCCAAGCCTGGCTGAAGCCATGACCAATAAAACACAGATGGAAAAGCCCTTCTAAGCACTTCCTCCTCTAGGCTTCCAACAAACATTTGGGAGGGGTTGCATGTCAGAAATCCAAATTTGCCAGGTTTGAAAAAGCTTCCTTAAAAGCGAGTAAACACAACTGCACATTTTGTTGGGGTTTCCCCATGTATTAATACAACTTTATGCCACACTAAACCTATGGGGCATATATCTGGTCACTCTAATTGAGAAAAAATCTCTTTAAAACGTTTCAATCCATTCAGAAAATATAACCTCTTTTCAATCAAACTTTCAGAAAACATAAAAAACACATACTTGGTAAATGTCTTTTAGTAGGTAATTCCTCATCTATGTCATGCATAGCAAAAGGAATTTATTTTCAAGAAAAACCTTGGATTGTGCTTCGGTGCAAAGTGCTTAAGGATACAGAGCCTGTCTGTGGCTCAGTAGTGGTTAGACCTTGAGGCTTCCATGTTGTCATGGTGAGCTAAGCTATGTTGAGGCCAGGCCCAATAAAACACAACGGCAGACAACATTAACCATATTCAATCACCTACCAAAGACGATGCATTTGCATCTGGGTACCCCATTGGTGCAGGAATGATATTGCATGGCATTCCCTGTCTTCTGAATTGTTTGAGCTTGGTGGCGATGCACCCCAAAAGTTGATTTTAACCCTCCACAAGCATTTCCAGTCCCCTTCACAAGTGGAAAATGTCCTGCCCTCTCACAATAGAGGGTTAAGTGCTGCCTGTGCACCAAGAGCAACTATCATTCATAACCCTCTCCACTCAATCTTGCAGCGGACTCTGGATACACCATAAAAAAATGGTGCATGGCATTGCCAGACATTCCCACAGTAACAAGCTAGCATTGCTGCAATGAGGCACACATAAGCATCTACAACATGATCCAGCAAACTTTTGGGGTGCTCAGAAACGATTACACATATAACATGATGCAGGGAGGTAGGTCCGATACACTTGTTGACATCATTTGCTTTACCTCTGCAATGTGCTTTATATAGTAAATCAAACACTTATTTTAGCATTTGCACTACCTTACTACACATTAGACAGTATTCACTAGCCATTTTATTTGCTTTGCATCAAAGTTTAATCAAGGTATTGTTGGTTCAAACATTCATAACTTGAAGATTTCACAACCTAATTATCCTGGCTATAAACTAAATCACAGCCATATCACTTAGCCAACACGTGTTTCGAGCTAAACTGTTCTTCAGTGCTATTCACTTCTGAAAAAAGTATTTAGTTCCCATCTCCCTGTATAGCCTTCAATTCATGATGAATGCACCCGCATTAAATACAGCCCCAAACATGATAATTGTACTATTATTTCTTCTTCGTTGTAATTTTAATATTACATTTACACTGTTTCTTTCCATTGTACATTATCCTCATGTGTTTGCCCTTCAATATGAGGGTCCTTATTCATTTCCTCTTTATCCCGCATGTACGCTAGTGTGATGTTTGGAGTTCTATGTCAGAATAGTGGTTACCTATTTCTGACAAACATTAGCCAATTCTCCCTTTTTGCTGATTTCTTACGTAAAGAATATGTTTTTAGTTTTGGCTATTAGCTGGCGCTGAAAGCACTATCTATAAAGCTGAAACTATTGTCATTAAAATAAGAGCTTTAACATGAGAGTTTGAAATAGGGGCTTTCAAATGTAGGTTTGAAATGCTTTTCAATGCAGGCTGACATATGAGGATGGATTTATGCAGTTTGGCTATGTGTCCCACCCATTTAACACCCATTGCTAACTGAATTCTATGTGATTTTACTCCCATTCCAACCCATTTTCCTTTTCAACCACACCTCTTTTTGCACTCTTTGGCTGAATTGCTACTGTGTGGTGGATTTATCAGCTATTTTACTTCCAACATGACAGACGCCATGTGTTAATTTCTCAAGTGAAGCTATAGCATGGGTACAATCCTTCCTAGCCAACCTTTCGATGAGAGTGTTCTCCTCATTAGCCTCAGCGGACCCAATACATATCACCTGTGGCGTCCCACAAGGTTCATGTGTCTCCCCCACAATGTACAATATCTTCACTAAGCCACTCTTTGACAAACTTGACAGATTGGGGGTAACCTACACAAATTATGCGGACAAAACGCAGATCCTCATACCACTATCTGGCAACTTTGTCAAAGACATAGCGCTAGTAAATAAGATTTACCTCATCATTCAGGCATGGATGGCCTCTCATGGCCTCTGCCTGAATGACGATAAAACAGAGATACTGATACTAGGTACCGACTCCAACCTCAAAAAACTTAGCCCTAACTATAGTGCCTTCAACATAGACGGCAATATAATCAAAGTGGCAACGGAGGTAAAAACACTAGGTTTCTACCTTGACTCCACTTCATCTCTCAAAAAACAAGCCAATTCCTTGGCTTCTTCTACAGCCTACACCTGCAAATTAATCAGGGCCTGCGGACCTTACTTGTCCAAAACCAGTTGCATCACACTAGCCAATGCCCTAGTAATGCCCAAACTGGATTACTGTAATGCCCTATATGCGGGCTCCAATAAAACTGTCACAAACAAATTGCAAATATTGCAGAATAATGCTCTTAGAGCAGCCCTTGACATGCCCCGCAGAGCACATATATCTAACATTAGGAAAGACAACCACTGGTTAAAAATCAATGACAGAGTTCTCCTTAAAACGCTATCTCTCACACATAAAGGACTGAACAACACTGCGCCCCCGTACATTTCGGCTAGACTGACCAGAAAGTCCTCTGCTCACCACACCAGAGCCTCTAACCACTCCCTACTTGAAATTCCCAGATTTAGACTAACTAAAGCAGGCGGAGCTAGCTTCCCTGTTAGAGCGGCCTGTGCCTGGAATGCGCTCCCTATGGCATTGAGAGCTAATCTACCCTACTCTAGTTTCAGGAGTAAGGTGAAAAGTTGGCTCTGGAGTAATGACAACTAACCTACTGAACCTGGCCCTATAAATGCGCAAAACCACCATTGACTCTCCCAACACCAGGCCTATGAGAGGGAGCCACATTCCCGCATTTCTTGTATATTTGTATATTGGTATTGTATATATGTTAATAACTCACACAACGCATATTCTGTATGTATCCTTTGTATGTATGAAACCATTAAGCCTAAGTATTCTTGTAACTGCTGCGCCCGGCTACCCCTGGGTTTTGGAGCGCATTATCAAATAATAAACTAAACTTAACTAAACTAATGTTAATACAAAGTGTTTTGACTTGATTGATGCTTAAACATTTTTTACTGAAGGTTTTTTTGGCAAAATGTCTGTAAAAATGCTCATGTACTTATTTGTGGGTGTGTGTCTAGTGTGTTCTGATGAAGCAATATCTGATTGGATATGCAGTGTGATGTCACTATGATGTGATTGGTTGGATAGTTGTGCTTTTTTGCCATACAGCAGCCATTTTGTTTTGCCGAATAGGCTGAGCTTCCCGGGATATATGCTGCGGCCTGTGGGTTGCTCCTGTGCCACCCCCGCTCATAGAATGCTCCCTCCACTGAAGTCACGAGGAGTTGCATGTGCCGTAGATGGCATTGTTCATTTGGATGCGTTGTAGGTGGTGCGAAGGAGCGTTGGCTGGAGATGCAATGGAGGGCATGGTAGGTGCGGGGAGCACGGGCTGAACAGCACCCGTGGGAGTTTTGCAGGCTGTGGAGTTCTGAGTTAACTCGTGGGAGCCGTTACTGTGAACTGGAAAGAAGGCACGTACGGTAGCAGCAGCCTCTACGACACTACGTTCCTGCTCCAGTTTTGCAATGGTAAGCCAGACTGCATGCAAGCGTGCATCGCCTCCACCCCATGCCACCATCCTGAGCCTCTACCGTCCGAGCCTCTACCGCAGGGAGGCTCGGGGCAGGACCAGCTTCTCTTAGTGGTCTGCAAACAATGCACCCGTTACGTCTTGATTTCACAAGCATCTCACTATAAAAAGGTTGTCGCCGACTTCTGCTAAGTCGTGGGAGTGTGTGCATGCCGTAAAATGTTCATGGTTTTGTGTGATTTTTTTTACTTATTGAAAATATGATGCCAGGAACATAAAGTGCTCGTTTCTTTGAATTCATTTATATTTGCAGCACGTGGAAGGGTTTTGTTATTTGGCTCTACAGAGGCAGGTTTGGTGGGCACTTGGGGGACGTTGCTCTTGTATGATGACTGCCTGGTAGGGTGATCAAATATTAAAAAAATAAAAAACCGGGACGGGGCAACTAACATATAAGTAGGAGTAGCTCTTGAAAATGGCTGTAAAGGCAGTACACTTCAGTAGCGTTTGGAGGAGAAGGGGGTTTAAGTGATACTGTTGAAAAAAACACATATTATAATTAATTTATCACAAACTAACACTATCTTAAGTTGTAAAATGCTGCATTTTTTCTATGCGAGATTGTGCATTCCTGCCTGCCAGCTATGAAGACCGACTACCAAAAACCGGGACCACTGCAGTTTCCAATGGGAACATGATCATTAGGAAATGGGAACAGAGCACCAAATACCGGGACAGTCCTGGCAAAACCGACATGGTCGCATTTATGCTGTGGGCTCACCCCACTAAACAGAATCATGCTAATGTCACCCTATAGAAACATCACAAATGTGGTTGGTTGCCTGGCCGAGCCTGTGGTTTTACTTTTCACAGAGGAGCTGGACTCCGTTTTAGCGTCAACGAAGCTTGGAAAGTTGTGTGGCCGAGTGTGTGTGTACACATATTTTAATGCTAACTCTTCACTCTGATTAATCACATAATGAGTATGAAAACAAAAAGCACATGGAACGCACACAGAGCGTTGCAGCACCAGTGCTGGTCATTGGGCCGGCTCTCGGCGGATCCGAGATCCGGCACCAGATGTGTAGCCGGATCTCGGGATCCGGCCAGAGTCAGCCGCCCAAGCCCATGAACCGCGCTGGAAAAAAGAAAGAAGAAAAAAAAAGCGTCCGCGATGGCAGCATTGCCGTTTACCACGGCTTTGGCACTTATGTGTAATGCACAATGCTCACTACATGTACAACTGAAAGGAATCAGTTGTACATGTAGCGAGCATTGTGCTTTACACGCCAGAGCCGCGTAAAAGGCAATGCTGTCCTCCCAGGCGTTTTTTTTTTTGGCACAACAAAATGAGCCAGGGCTCATCAAGGGGGCCTGGCCTAACTGCAGGCGTCCTGCTGGCCCATTAGGCCACGCCCCCCTGAAGAGCCCCGGCTCAATGGGCTACTGGCACCCCTGTCAAGCAGCCTTTTGTAGTGATCAACACCCTCTCCCCTGGGGAGAGGGTGTTGATCTCTGCATTTATATTCTATTGGGTTGCCTGGCAGGGGACAGTGCCTCACCTATTCAGCCTTAATGGTGGCGCTTCCCCTCGGCAGCTGGGGAGGGGCAGCGTCGCCATTAAGGCTGAAGGGGTGAGGCTGCTGGAAGCAGAGGCCGTTTTCCTAAAGACTGAAACTCACGGAGTTTCAGTCTTCAGGAAAACGGCCACAGCTTGAAACTCACGGAGTTTCAGTCTTCAGGAAAACGGCCACAGCTTCCAGCAGCCTCACGTTTCTCTCCACAATGGTGGCTCCGGCCCACGGGCATCTCCTGCTTAAAGGTATGCCTCGCAGGTAAGGCGCCACCATTATGGCTGAAAGGTATTTTTTTCTGGAGCCTGAAGCTTTCGCACACGAGCAAGAGCTTCAGGCTTCGGAAAAAAATCCTTTTCTCGTAGTGGCCGGAGCTGGCAAGGGAGATTAGTGGGCCCCACAGGGCCCTGCCTCAGATTGAAATTTCGGAGCCTGCCGGGCGGAGGCCCCGTCCCACTTAAAGCCCTGGCCGGTGGTAAAAGGCAATGTTGCCTTTGTGGGCACTTTTTTTTTTTTTAAGTATTTATCTGATCGGATGGAAACTACCAACCCCGCCCCCTCTAGACCACACCCCGTCCTCCCCCTGTGCAGCACATCTTTCAGTCCTAGAACACTGCGGCATATCATTGGAGCTCTGGGCAGGTCGTTACCCTCCTTTCTGGGCCCTCCCCCTATGTTCTCCCACCTCTCTGCACTCAGTCCCCAGCCCCACCATCTTATCATGCGACTACTGCCTCGTGGTTATAGCTATCCTTTATTGGGATGTGCACCTGTCCACTGCCTTATTTACATTGCCGCGTGTGCAGAGTGCCGCGCAGTGAGTGTTTCAGACAGCGTGTGTCATTTGCAGCTCTTTGCTAATTCTTGACTTCCCAGCAGCAGGCTATGTTGAAATTGGAAAATGATATGCAGAAAGATTTTATTCGTAAGAGGGGAACCATATCTAAATCATCTCCCTATGTACACAAACCCAATCTGGTGAACCTTTTCTCACTTCAAAGTGTCTTCTGTTTTTGCCACAATACTTTTGGCATAGATGATGCCACATTTGTATTGCCATTTATTTGTCAGTCCTGCGTAGAATTATGCCATTACCTTCATCTAGTACTAACCAGCCAACAAGTTTAACCCTCAGGAAATGTGAGCTGTGTTTAATACAATTACTTTGTTGAGGATGCGTAGTGCTCATTTGTGCGTTTTACTGGCCGGATACCACATCCATGTCTGAATGGTCAGGCAATTTCAATGTGGAAAGCGATGATCGCTATTATTTTGTATGTATGTGTGTGCTGCCATATGATGAGGCCATGTATTAACAGAAAGAGAAATGTCATCATTTTGGTATCTTAAAAAGCAAGAAATAGAAAAAGCATTTTTTTAAAAATGTGTTTAATCAAAAATGAGATTTTTACATTGTTCACAGCAATTGCCTCTAGTTCTTCGGTGTGAAGAGACTGCAGTGTGTGCGGGTGCTATTTCCGAGGGAACATGTTGCTCACAATATGTTCAAGAATTTTAGCCGTTGCAATTTGCCAACTAGTTCTATCACCTCCAATCAGTCTGTGCCACCATGTATCTTCATTCAGTAGTAAATTGCTCCCAATCAAGTTGTTTAAATATCGAAGTCTGATCTGATAAGTTCCTGAGCATGTTAAAAGCAGATGACGTATGGTTTCTTTATTATGGTCTGGCGTTTCTTGGCAACATCGGCAATTAGATGTCTGGGATAGGCATCTAATGTGAAGAATTTCATTTGCTTCAAAGAGGTTGAGTCTGGCTCTTAAGATTAGATCACGGGCCACTCTATTTGGAAATTTAATTATGAAGTTTTTTAGTTCATTTCATTTTTTTGTGTTGTACGGCAGGTGTGAAGTCAATTTGTTTTTTGCAGCCATTTCTACAGTTTTTGACCAATCTAGATCTTTCATTTGCCTTAGCACCTTCCCTGGATGTTGAATGAGCTCATCTTCTCAACTGACAATTGAGTCCAGTATCGATACATTTTCATTTTTCCATCTTGTCAGTAGTTCACATCTGTCTTCTTGCATTTCTTGATGGATCATTTTGTATGTTTGATTGGTATCTGACATTCTACATTTCCAGTATAGCATCAGAGAGTTTCAGCTTACCGTGCATTGGAGTGAAAGGAGGCTGAGTTCTCGTCTGATGGCTACTCTTGATGTCGGTTTGGGGAGATCTAACACTGATCTCCAGAAGGCGGCCTCTAATTTAGGCCAAATTTCGCTTGGAATTGTCGGCATTGCCTCGACCCCATATGTCACTGAGGGAACCACCTTCATTTTGGAGGAATTGATTATCGGAATCAGGGAGTATCGGACACATTTTTTGTCGATGGCTTTTTCCTAAACTGCCAGCTTTTTGATTTTTTTTTTTAGAGTTAGTTGCATTGAATTTTCAGGTTTGGAGCTATCCAGAGTAATTCCCAGGTATTTAAAGCTCTGGATTTTCTTTATTTGTGCTTCTGCCATTTGTTTTTATCTGTTTTTCTGATGGCTTTTTGTAAGATCATTACTTTTGTTTTTCCTTTGTTGATCTCTAGATGATTCTCTCTTGTGTATTGGAGAAGGTTATTTAATTGTCGCTGTAAGCCAATGGGAGTGTGGTCGAGTAATATGAGATCATCTGCATACAGAAGCCACAAAACCTTGGCTCCTCCAATTTTTGGTGGAAATGCTTGAACTGCTTCTTCTGTGTTCTGAAAATCACCTATATACGCCAGAAACAGTGTCAATGCTAAGGCGACCCTTGCTTTACACCTCTTGTTATCAACATCTCTGAAGATAGGTCCCCCTGTTCATTTAATCATACTCTCATTGTTGTTTGGGAGGGTAGGGCTTGTATTGGTGCCAGAATTTCTTTTGGGCAAATCCAATCCAAGAGTTTCTTCCAAAGGCGATGTCTATCTACCTGATCAAACACCTGTGTGAAGTCGATAAATACCACAAAGAGACACGGGCCATGTTGTAGTGCTTTTCTCTTCAGGACACTAAGTAAGAGAATGTTAACTGCGGTCCCCGCATTCTTTTTGAATTCCGCTTGGAGATGATCTTTGCATTTAGCAGATGTTGCCCAAGTTTGACATTTTTTTAATCAGTAGAGACCCAAATACTTTTCCGATTGCATCAAGTACCACTATTAGGTGAAAGTTTTGTGGGTCACTCTTGTTTCCCTTTTTATAAATCGTGATTTCTATCACCGAAGTCCAGGATGGCGGGATCGACTTCGTCTCTGCACTTCGTCGAAAGATTATGCTGATTAGCGCTGACCATTCTGTGGGATGGGTTTTTAGGTCAAAGTTTGTGATTCCATCAGGCCTCGAGGCCTTGGCATTTTTAAGTTTTTTGATTACATCTTCTATGTCTTCCCTGTTTTCGAGATTAATCCAGACGGTGTTGTTGTGGTATGTTTCTTCTTTCTGTTCATTACGAGGAGATTGAAACACTGTTTTGAAATGTGTTTCCCAACTGTGTTGCCCAATGTTATTTGGAATTGAGGCTGCCATTGGCGTATCGATAGTTCTCAGCAGGGAACGAAATTCTCCCGAGTTGTGGATACTTATGGCTTTGGCAATGGATTCCGCGTCCTGTTGGTAGAGCTTCACCCAATGAAATCTAACCCATGCCTTATAGTCTCTTGAGGCTTTGTTGATTTTAATATTTGCCTGTGTCGGCGGCAGTTTGCTTACCATTCTCTTGCTTTTTCTGTATTCCTGTCTTTTTTCTACAAGCTCTCTGTCGTAAGAGTGTTTTCTCGATATATTAGATGGCTTCTTGTTTGCAGACTAGTGTTTATAGTACATGAGAATTGGTTGGTAGTCAATTTGTTTGGCTTGCTCTGCCAGACCAAGAGTTTTGTATTTTTTAGTCAGTTCTTTGATGGCGTTGGCTGTTAGTTTGATTCGGGAACCTTGAATGTTGGTCTCAATTTGGGTGTTCATCCTTTCATTTTTCCTACAGGGAATATTCCATGATATTTTCAGCAGATTGTGGTCACTGGCAATTGCTCACAGTACCTCGAAAGAAGTTGTCAGTTGCAGCAATGGTTTAGAAACGAAGATGTAATCAATTGTGGCTCGAGAGTCGGCACGTTCCCATATTTGTGGTCTGTTTTGTTGCTTTAACACTGTGTCTACGTTGCGAAGTTCTCTTGACTGTGTCATGTCTGACCAGGCTTTCTCTCAGCATTCAGCCGGTAATGTTTTAGATTTGGCCTGTTTTAAATTGCCCGTCGACAAATGGCGTTTAAATTGCCACCGATGAGAAGGTAGGGTGCCATGAGCTTTGCCTTTGTCTCATCAATCACTTGCTCTAACATTGTGATGTACTTAGCAGGTTGGATGGCTGCCGGGTTCCAATAGGTGTTTACAACAGCCACTGTGTTTGGGGTATTTGTTTCACTGGCATGATTCTTATTGTCCCATGTTGCAGTGAATGCTAGTACGGATGAATTGGCAATCAAGATTTTATCCATAGACAATCCACAACCATTTCAACATGCCGTTAGGATTCCTGAGGAAGGGCGACCTAAGTGCCCTTTGGAAGCGGGTGCAATGGCGATTTCATATCCCTCTAAGGTCGTAGTCTGGGACAGCCATGTCTCCTGCAGACATGTTGTATGCCCCCAAATTTACATCACCTGGAACTGTTAGGTGCAGGTAACCTCTTGTGTTCCATGAGCACAGTTTTAGGTTATGATAGCATTCTTCCTCTCAACGTTCCGTAGGATGATTGTAGTCTTCGATCTCGAGTTGCTATTTGTTAAGGTGTGATGAAAGTGCTTTTGGTAACCCACGACCAAATGCCTTGTTTATGCTCGAGTTTGTTTGCTGGCGGCATTTGGGTCTGATTGTTCTGAACTGATTGTGTAATGGTTATGGGCAATGCTGCATGGGCATCCCACAAGCGAGGCAGGGTAACTGCTGTTACCATCGGCAGCTAAGAGAGGGGCAGCCCCAACCTCCCCGCACCTGCTCCTCTCCTCCCCCCCCCCCAGTTTCGGAGACACGCAGTCTCGGCAGCACAAAAGCCATGGAAGGGTAAGGTGCGAACAGTCATCGCACCCTTCCGCCAAACAGCAAGGTGCTAAGCGCCATAAGGAAAACAACCATCAGGCAGGGCCCAGGTTCAAAGATCTGCCCCCACCAGGGGGTCAGACAGTCGGCTATCTGGCCGGGGCTGCGACAACAGCAGCCCCCAAAACATACACAACAAAGACCCAGGGCCTCCCTGGGTCCTATAAATGAGAGCAGCATGCTCAGAGTAAACACAATCTGTTTGTGGACCCTGAACGGGGACCCAAGCAAACAGGAGTTTCACTGTTTACTCAGTGTCTTCCAAATCTTCTTGCTTCTTTAGCAAATCTTTGAAGTTCGCTGTACATCGCAGTGTGTTTTTTCTTCCTGAACATTGTACTGTTCACAGCAATTCATGCAGCTTTAACAAAGGAAGAAGCGGCAACCGAACGGCCAGCGCGGATGCTGTCGACGTCAACATTCTCGGCATAGAACGAAAAGCGAGAGGCGAGCGTGTCCAAAACAAAACAAACAAAGACGCGTGCAGCGGAATCATCCCCAAAACCAGTGAGAACGAAAGAGAAGCGGCACTCGAACAGCACGGCGCGGACGGTTTCCAATTCAACATTTTACAGCAGGCATAGAAAAACATGGGGCCCAAATGGAAAACACAGGCACCCCCAACACCAGCGCAGAAGCCCAAATCACCACAACTGCTACCAGCCATTGAAGCGGCAGAGCACTACGGATGGGCATGGGTTAGAGAAAACATGTACGGCCTACCGAGGAAGGAATTACCAGCCCACCCAGCCACAACGAGGTTTCTGCACCATTAAAAAGGAGAAAAATATCCGAAGATGCCAGAAAAGGTACCAAAAAATTGTCAAAACTATGTGAGAATGTAGCAGAATTACAGCAACTAATGGTAGAAATAAGGGGGAAACAGACCCCGCCCACATGGGAACCTGGGGCCTCAAACCCCCCCCATCACAACAGAACCTACTATAACGGTTGTCAACCCACCCCTAACACTACCAATAGCAATCCCGCCACAACAAGTACAGCAGTTGCCAATAGCGCCCACAGCTATAAATACAACCGCCTCCACAACTCCAGCAACTGATCCAACAAGTGCCCTAAAAGCATGGACAACGCCAGACACAGACAACACGGGCGCGACAGGGACACACGGCAGCAATACAACTGACATTGTAACAATCTGTAATGCGCAATTAGAACAAAAAATGAAATCTGTCCAAACAGAGATATTAAATAGATACAAAAGATGCCTGGCATGGAACATTGATACCATAATCAAAGAAGCCATATAGGCCAAAGAATTTATAGAAATCTTTTCCTAATAGAAGCACAACGCAAAGGGAAAGACGCTTTTAGAGACCCCAAAAAAATAGAAGAAAAAGTTATTGCCAGAAACGCCCAGGTCGAACAAAACTGGGACAGCTGGTTACAGTCCTTTGCCATCTTAGCAACAATATATGAAGAAAAATTCCCCATGGATGGTAGGAAGATCTGGGCATACGTTGATAAAATAAGGGAAGTGAAAGTAACGCAGAGGGGGAAGACATGGCTTGCATACGACATCAGATTTAGGAGGAGCATGTCAGAAAGGCCGGCCATTGAGTGGGATGAAGTCCAGAACGATTTATACACCCTCAACGCCGAACCTCCCCAGGAAGAAGATACCATGCAATTTTCTTCCAAAAATAGCAAAAATTCACAAGTAAGCAAATCCCATGACAATGATAAATCCAAAAAAGGGGAGCAGCCCTTTCGGAGGAACCAGCCTTGGGCGGCTAAAAATAATGCCCACAGACAGAACAAACAGCAGGCTGTCAAATCAAACATCCCATGCAGACATTTTGGGAAAAACTAGTGTACATGGGGCAAAGAATGCTGGTACAAGCACGCCTGCACAAACTGCAACGGCGACCACGCAGCAAGCAACTGCACCGGACTCCCAGCCAAGAAAGAATTATATCCCAGTTTTAGAACCAGGACGAACGCCCATCAATCCGGGCAATTTTAGGGACGCTCTAAACAGCTACCCAGACAAGGAAACCAGCAGGATAATATCGCAGGGTTTCACCAAAGGGTTTTTTATCACATTTAAGGGCACTGGGTCACAATACATCCCGATGAACCTAAAGTCAGCCAGGGACAACCCCCAGATAGTGGAAACCAAAATCAAGAAAGAACTGCAACTGGGCAGGGTAGCAGGTCCCTGGGATGCCATGCCCCTAAAGGACTTTTTAATATCTCCACTAGGCCTGGTCCCCAAAAAAGAACCTCGGAAAATGAGACTAGTCCACCACCTATCCTACCCTAAAGGCCAGTCTTTAAAAGACGGCATCCCACACACGGAATCTGCTGTATCTTACATGCATTTCCAAGAGGCGGTAAAGCTCATACAAGAGTGCGGCAGAAACGCCTTGATGGCTAAGCTGGACATCGAATCTGCTTTCACACTCCTGCCAGTCCACGCAGAGTCACAGCAGTGGCCAGGTTTCACGTTTAACAACAAATTCTACGTAGATAGATGCCTCCCCATGGGGTGCGCAGTATCCTGTGCACTATTTGAACAATTCAGTTCCTTTTTTCAATGGGCTTTCCTAAAGCAGAGACCAGGGACAAAAGTAGTACATTACCTAGACGATTTCAGGGCCATAGGGCCACCAAACTCCGAGGAATGCGGCCAGGCTTTAGCAAAACTGGAGCACATAGCCGCTCAGTGGGGAATTCCCCTAGCGAGGGAAAAAACCACCAAACCAGACACAAACATAATTTTTCTGGGCATCGAAATAGACTCAGCAAAGGGGCTCTGCAGAATACCCAAAACAAAAATGTCAGAACTCCTGGCTAAAATACAAAACTTGATAATGAGAGAAAAGGGGAGTGTAAAGGAAATACAATCCTTAGCAGGCAGCCTCAATTTTGCATCCACAATAATACCTAAAGGGAGGATAGTTTCCAAAAGCCTGGAGTTCAAAATCAAATCACTCACCAAACCACACTTGCAAATCCAGCTAGGCAGAGAGGTGAAACAGGACCTGGAAACATGGGGAAAATTATTCAGAAATTTCAACAGGTCTTTACTTTGGTGAACGCCTTTAAATACCCGGTCAAACAGGGTCCTATACACCGACGCAGCTGGGAGCAAGGGGTTTGGAGCCATACTAGACTCCGAATGGGTGGCAGGACACTGGCCCAATTCATGGCAAGCAGCAGGGTGGACAAGAAACATCACCCTACTAGAAATATTCCCCATCTGGCTAACATCACACATCTGGGGCAGGCGACTAGCGAACACAGAACTTTTGATCTGGTGTGATAACATGGCTGTAGTGGGCTCCATAAACAGAAGGTCTACGAAATGCCCTTTAGTATTAAAACTTTTATGAGCCATCACAACAGTCACACTACAAGGAAACGTTGTACTCAAAGCAAAGCACATTTCAGGGGCAGATAATAACATTGCTGATGCCTTATCTCGTTTCCAGTGGACAAGATTCTGAGAGCTAGCGCCGCACGCCCAAGAACAGATGACGCCAATACCAGCAGAATGCTGGGCAATAATGGGAGGACAAGAATAATGGCATCAACGCCAACGCCAGAGAGCACAGGCCGGGATCCCCAACGAAAACCAGGCACCTCTAAAACGGGTACCAACAACACATCGGCATCAACGCCAGCACCAGAGAGTGCAGGCCGGGATGACCAATACAAAGCAGGCACCTCTAAAACGGGTGCCAACAACACATTGGCATCAACGCCAGCACCAGAGAGTGCAGGCCGGGATGACCAATACAAAGCAGGCACCTCTAAAACGGGTGCCAAAAACACATTGGCATCAACGCCAGAACCAGAGAGTGCAGGCCGGGATGACCAATACAAATCAGGCACCTCTAAAAGGGGTGCCAGTAACACATTAGCATCAACGCCAGCCCCAGAGAGCCCAGGCCGGGATGCCCAACAAGAATCAGGCACATCAACAACAGGTGCCAACAACCTCACAGGCTTCCTAACGGAGATGGCAGAGAAGGCGGTGGCAAGCACCACGGCAACACAGTACAGTAAATGTTTGCAAACAGTATTTAAAGCCACAGGTGTAAACCACGTAGAACTAATAACGATTAAAGATATAAAAGTATTTTTAAAATGGGCTCGGGAACAAGGTTTCAAAAGGGATATGATATGATATGATATGATATGATATGATATGATATGATATGGCATTTGTAACGCGCCTATACACAAGTGTTTCAAGGATTGGGCTAAAAGACACCTGGTGGCAATTTCATACTTTCCAAAAATACGGGGCGATTCAGACCCCACCCAGAACGCCCTCATCTCTTACGCAATGAAGGGATGGGGCAGATTAGAGGGTCCGCAAGTGCCACTCGCCGACCCCTTGATTTCAGCAAACGGGTACAGATAGCAAGCCATTTGGAAGCCATATGTTGGCCCCCATACGAGATAATGTTATTTAAAACAGCCTTTTTCCGAGCCTTCTTCAGGGCTTTCAGGGTAGGAGAACTCATTGCTTCCAGCACCAAGGCCACAAACAGCCTGGGCGTCATGGAAATCAGGGTGAGACAGGAGAGTGTTAATATAGAAATGCAACAGTTTAAAACGGGTGCAAAAAGAACCATCAATATTTGTTGCATCGATGAAGCAACAAACTGCCCGGTATGCATCACCAACCTCTATTACGCACAACGACCCAAAGTGGGGGGGAGTTTTTTAATCCACACGGATGCATCGGCCCTAAGCCGCTATCAATTTAAAGGAGTGCTGATGAAAGCAATCAGCAGAGCAGGGTGGGATCCCAAACATTTCGGCACTCATTCCTTCAGGATAGGTGCCGCCACCGCAGCATGGCAAGGAGGTTTAGCACCGCAACTACTAAAAAACATAGGGGGATGGAAGTCAGACTGTTATAAAAGATATATCAGACCGCAATCGATTTAGCCTTCCGCCCTTATAATTTTTCGTACTTTTCCCTCCCTCCCACCACCACAGAAACAACAGGCGAATTGAGGACCACACTCCGATCAGCATGGATAGTTGTCCACTCATTTGTTTTCAGGACAGGCAGATGGGCAGAAGAGACTAAAGAAGGGCCACCTTTCAGAAACACCATTACTTCATGGTGGTGATACAGAGGCCTACGTTGGGCGGACGTCCACGAAACATTAGCGGAACTGGTGGCATACAGGGACCCACCAGAATTCCTGATCATCCATCTAGGGGGCAACGACCTAGTCAACACAGCTAGACGCATCCTATGCGAAGAAATTTGCTCCTCCCTAGCAGGCATTTCGCACAACTGGAGGGGTACCGAAATATACTTCTCAGCCATCTTACCAAGAAAGAAATGTCTAGGGGCCAACTACTACAAATCTATAGACATATCCCGAAGAAAACTGAACAGGACTATAGAGAGATTCTGTATGACAAGAGGACTGGGTTTCATAAAACACCCAGCCATTACACTAGGCAACCCAGACCTTTTTCTCCACAACGGCACCCACCTGTCTAGCCAGGTCATGGAGCATTTCTTTCGGGAAATCAATACAACACTTGCTCACACGGGCTGTCTCTAGGGCATACTCTTGGGGGAACCCGGTCAGCCGGCAACCTGCCCGTGTGTGGCGGCACGGGTCCGAGGGGGTAACCTGAGGACCCGGTGCCCAAAAGTATGATACAATCATGATATGTGATATTGTTATTGTCATAACCCATATCTGTACAATAAAATCCTACGGCCTTTTATTGCCAACACTTGAACGAGTTGTGAGCCTATCATTATGGGTGAGGGTTTGGGGTTTGGCCATTACTACTGCATGCATATGGGTTCAGCAGTTATGGGCAATGCTACATGGGCATCACACAAGGAAGGCAGGGTAACTGCTTTTACCATCTGCAGCTGGGAGAGGGGCAGCCCCAACCTCCCTGCGCCTGCTCCTCTCCTTCCCCCCCAGTTTAGGAGACACGCAGTCTCGGCAGCACAAAAGCCACGGAAGGGTAAGGTGCGAACAGTCATTGCACCCTTCCGCCAAACAGCAAGGTGTTAAGCGCCATAAGGAAAACAACCATCAGGCAGGCCCCAGGTTCAAAGATCTGCCCCCACCAGGGGTCAGACAGTCGGCTATCCGGCCGGGGGCTGCGACAACAGCAGCCCCCAACACATACACAACAAAGACCCAGGGCCTCCCTGGGTCATATAAATGAGAGCAGCATGCTCAGAGAAAACACAATCCTTTTGTGGACCCTGAACGGGGACCCAAGCAAACAGGAGTTTCACTGTTTACTCAGTGTCTTCCAAATCTTCTTGCTTCTTTACCACAAAACCCACCCACCCTACAAAAAGGGGAGAAGAGCAAAAGAAGTACAAGGCACTGTACGATGCCCACAACAAGTCGTGGGACACAAGAAGGCGGCACGGGTCAGAGCGGGTAACCTCAGGACCCGGTGCCCAAAAGTATGATACCATCCTGATATGTGATATTGTTATTGTCATAACCCATATCTGTACAATAAAATCCTACGGCCTTTTATTGACAACACTTGAAACAAGTTGTGAGCCTATCATTATGGGTGAGGGTTTGGGGTTCAGCCATTACTAATGCATGCATATGGGTTCAGCAGTTATGGTAGTCATTTGGGCGTTTTCATTTATTCTGGTTGAGATGTCTTTACTATGAGATTGCTTGTTTTCATGTGTCTCTGAATGTTGCCTGTTTGGATGCAAGTCTCTTTTAGAGATGCTGGTTTTTCTTATTTGTTTAATTTCTTCGACTATCCTGCACCTACCTGACCGTCCGTTAGTTTCCAGTTCTTCAGGAAGCATTTTATTCATTGAATTTGTGGAAGTTTTCCGCTTCTGCTTGTGGGTCATATCGTCGTGCTCTTTTGGACTATATACGTGTTCGCAGTTGAGTCGAATAGGTAGTCTAGAGCTGTGTGACATTGGTCCTTGAAAAGTTGTTTCAATCATGTCATATCCCATTTTTTGGATTTCACTTGTTTCATTAAATAGAAGTTTTTGTACTGTTGATGAAGCGATGTATAGGTTTTCTAAGGCTCTTTGATGGTAATGACTTGGTTCAACCAATAAGAGGTCATCTAGTTTAATCGAACGGAGCTTCGGAATGTGGTGAAATATCACAAGTACAGTTCTTCTGTTCAGGGTTATATCATCCATCCTGCCTCTTTTGCTCATTGTGGTCTTTGGATTGTAAATCTCAGTTCTGGATCTGTAGCGAATGTTTTAAGTTTCTTTGAGCCTGTGGTCTTTCGGAGAACGTGATGTGTTTTTCGGATATCGGATTAAAGATTATTTTTCTTTTGGGTATTTCTTCAGAATCACGTTCTTGTCAGATGTTAATCTGTTTGTTTGTTTCCGTTCGTTGTTTCGCTCTTATCAATTTTCATATTTTCGAGATTCTAATTGGCTGGTTGTGTTAGGCTTTTGCATCGCTGCTCCAAGTTTAGAAACCGACTTTCAGAACTGTCCTCGAGGACTCTCTGTCTGAGTTTGGGTTGATCGGCACGTGTCTCCGACTGAAGTGGCCCAATATATGAGGGTGCATGATTTGATGTTATTTCTTCTATTAAGTGACTATCACCAAGTGGTGGAGGAATCAAAGTTATTTCTTCTGTTGAGTGTTCACTTATGTTCATCAACAATTCATAGTTAAGGAACTCTTCCACTGTCTTTGGTGAATCTGGCCTTTTGTTTTCATCTGATGCAGAGCTTATTTGATGATGGTGCTCAAGATCCGATTTTGCCTTGTTGTGTGGAGGACCGTTTTTCCGAAGCGTATTTGTCATCTTCTGAGTGTTGGAAACAGTCACCGGATTTTGTAGATGAACTGTCAAGGAATGTGTTACTGCCTTGACGTTTTCAAAAGTGAGAACAGGTCTTGACTTGGGTTTGTCGAAAATTGAATATGCCAGATCTGACTCTTCTTTTGAGGCTAATTCAGCCACGAATCCGGTTGTCTGTTTATCGACCACCATCAGCACTGTGGGTGTTTTTGCTAGGACATCTGGCTCTGCACCTATCACTGTGTTGGATTTGCTTTCTTTGCATTTTTTTGCCTTTGCCTTTTCTTATGAGTTTTTGTTGTTTAGTGTTAAATCAATGATTATTGCCATTTGTGAGCCTGTGTCTTTCGTTAATTTGGTCTTCTTAACGTCTGTATGAGCTGGATCTTGGTCTGGTTCGGCAGATGTTATTTTTGATGTCAACTGGCTTGCTAGGGTGTCTGTGTTTTTAAAGTGTTTTTCTTTTTCTTTGCGTGCTGAAATGTAGCCCTCTAGGAAGATCATTTTGGAGAGCATCAGAGCTTGGATGGAGGTGTGATCCTTCAATGTGTCATTGATCGATTCATAGAGCTTGCAAAATGGTGTAAGCGCTATTGTGACTGCAGACATGATGGTTAACATGTCAGGTTTTTTAGATGGCGTCTCTGTAGGAACTGACGATGTTTGAGTGGAGGCTCTTTTCATAGGAGTTGACATCATTGAACTTGTAGAGTGAGCTTTGTGAGCTGTGGCATTGGAGAAGGACTCTTGAGAGGTTCTACGATGCAGACTTAGATCCCGGAAATGTGTAGGATCACACATAGGAATTGCCATGGATTTGCCACCAGCGTGAAAATGTCTTTATTCTGGTGGTGAGTTAAATCTGGATGGAGCTGTAGGTCGCGTTCCTTCTACGAAGAGGAATTCAGGATCTTTTGTTGAGTTGTCAGGATCTCTTTCCAGTTGAGCCTTAGGCGTTTCATTCTGCAAAAATTGACTATCGTTGTCCAATTAAGTTGTATGCTGCCTTCCGGCTTTGTCCGCGTGAGTAACGGCTTGCAGTGACGTTTGATCCTCAATTGATTGTATGGTTCTATTATGTCTGACCTTCTCTATATGGTTTTGGTGCGGGCCTTCCGCAGTAATCATGGTTTGATGATAAGAGGATTGGTTGGCCATCAAAGGCAGGGAATTTATCCCTGTCAGTGGCACGGGAATGTCTGTTGTGTCTTTCATAGAACCAGGTGTGCTGCATTTTTCAGAGAGACCTGTGGTCTTTTTCTGAACTATGGTCTTTCCAATAGTATTTTCAGGAGGTGCGTGAGTCTTTCCTATTGGGGCGTCCAACCTTCTTTATTTAGCACATGGGACATTTTCTTTGACCGCCACATAGTTCTTTTTATTTTGGTATCTTAAAATGCTAAAAATAGAAAAAGCAATTTCTGGAAGTGCAACGATCAGCGAAACTAAAGTGACATAGTATTTGAGACAAAAAATACAAGCATTGTCAATGCCAACAGAGACTGGAGAAAGAGGGAGAGTTAAGACCTGAGGATAAGCAAAGATACGTAGTGAGAGCTGAGAGGAGGAGAAGCAGAGGAATGTAGAGCAGGAGGGGGGAGAAAGTTGAAAAATGAGAAGGGGGAATGTTTACACTGGAGAGAAAGGAGGGAAGAGAAAGGCAAATAGAGGGATAGAGAAGGGAGGAGGAGGAGCAGTCCAGAGCATGGTAGAGGATCACAGAGGAGGGACCAGAGGCAGTGAATTCCAAAAGAGTGAGGTGTCCAGGAAGATGGGCAGCAGGAGAATAGGATGTTCTGGAAAGGCTGGCGAATTCTACAAGAACCAAGAAAGCTATCACACCAGGCAAGAAAAACGTGTGGGGCACTTGAAACCCCAAAGACTGTGGCACTTTTCCTACCAGGAAAGCAGTGATCAATGGAGGGAGGGACGGACTGAAGACTGGATTTGTGTTTGTTGCAAAACCCCACCAAGTTAAACCTAATTCCTTATTTTCAGTTCCTTGTAATAACAAACCTATATCTTGGCTTCAAGTTACTTGGTGATTCCTCAGCCTTTTTTTAGGGTTTAGCGTGGAAGTACAGGGGATGTTTGGAGAAGACTCGTAAAAACAAAGAGAAAGTGCAAATCAGGAAAAAAAAGTCAGTAAACAGGAATATGGAATATACAAACGGCATTGATCCAGCAAGCACCATTAGAGTGGGAGAGTTCATGTGAAGAAATGTGTGAAGACCTTCACTTAAGGATTTTTATTAACCAGATGCCTCAATCCTCAAGGGACCAGCTCGGTTTTCTTTTGGAGAAAGACCTGGGCATTGCAAGAATACCAACCAACTGAAGGCAATGGGAAAGAAGTAACAGTGTTAAACAGTGGTGAATCTTGCACCTCCAATTCAGATTTGGCAGGGCAGAAGACTTTCATGAACTCAGACCCCAGAATGTGTCAATCCCCTAGTTGAGAGGTGGGCTGTGACCAAGGACCTTCCAGCAGCCTAAGGGCCTAATTAACAAAAATGTTTTCGATGGGACATTTTTGTAAATCAGGTCCTTTGACTTTCCAGCAAACGTTTGATTCAGTCTGCATGCAATGCTACGCTGCACTCTGTTAGTAGCTAGGAAATTAAGATGGCTTTGAGAAACTGTAATGAGCAAAGTTTATAATTAGGGTTTTATGCGCCAGGAAGCCAGTGTGTGCCGGTATTTAGGCACAGCTGAGTCAATGTGAATACTTGATTCTACTTGATTGCTTTATTTGCTTTGCTGGGCTTTGCACTCTGTTTTGCCTGTTTTGATTTATTTTGCTCACAGAATTTATTGCTATTAGGAACTTTTTGGGGTTTCTCTTACTGCTCCCGTGGCTGCCATCTGTAGTGTGTGTTAGTGGGAGTGGCCTTTGTTCCTTTACACGTTGGTAAGATCTGAGGGACTACATCTCCCAGTGTGCTCTGCACTGTATTTCACAACTAATCGGGCACGTGAGCGCCGGTGTGTGTAAGCTGGTTCATGACTGGACATGCCGAAGTGGCGGCGTGTTAGTCTGCCCCGCTCCGGTCTCTGTAAGGCATCTATATATAGTGTGCGTTTGCGGATAGTTTTCTTTTATAGCTCCTTTGGATATTTTTCTTGTTTCTTGTAAAGTGCCCATTGGTGATTCCTTTCCATGTCTTCCATGAGTGAAGCTAATCCTCTCACTTTAATTGATGAGCTCAGGGCAAAATTGAACGCCTCTGGTGTGGTGTCGCCACCATAGAGTCGAAGAGAGGAATAGTCCTCTCTCTTTGTTGTTAGTTTCTTTGAGTGGGCTGCGCCCCACGCAACGGGAAAGGGAGGGGTTACCGCCAGCGCGGCACTCAAGAGTAGAAAGAATAAAGAGTGAGACGTGTTGCACCCCAGCTCCTGTGTCCACCTATTCCTTGGGGCCGAGGGACGCATGAGAGCGTGAGGAGGTCCACGCAAGGACACTACATCTGGCGACGAGGCGGACACGCGCCCCGCTGTGCCCGCCGCCTCAGGTCACGGCAACTGGCGCCCGCGGCTCTCCCGCCCTCCGAGGCCCGAGGATAGCGGGTCGGAGCGTGAGGGTTCCCGCTGCTGGAAGAGGCCCCAAAGCGCTCATTCCACGGGTGGAGCAGGAGCTTGCAGCTCCCCGTGTACCAGCCCTCCAGACGGAGGAAGGAGAAGGCCTTTTCTCCCGCCAACGGCACCAACGCCGGCAGGCGTGCATCCAATGCCGCGGGTGGAGCAGCGGCTCCCCGCATCGCACCTCCGGGCGGTTGAGGAGCTCTGACCTCCCGCCGACGGCAGTGGACCATCAAGTCATATCGTGCCCACCCTGCACTGCACAAAAGGGTAAGCAAAAAAAAAAAAACCCAGGCACAAGCAGCGAATCCGGAGGCACATCTGCAAGGCCTCATAGAGTCCCACGCACCCATCCACACCCGATGTTGGCACTAGGAGAGTGAATTCCCTCAAACACAGCGCCTCATAGTGGCCGCCAGACGCCACCGCACTCGCAAACAATAGACAACCCAGGTCAAGCTCATGAGTGGCTCAGGAGAGGAGTCACCTACCGCCACAGCGACCCCAACCCGCAGGGCATCACTCACAGTCCCAGTGACACCAGCACATGAGGAGGGATCCTCCGCCCCAGCGTCCCCGCACAGAAAAATGACGGACAGCCTTCTGGCCCAATTACCAGCGAATTTTGACCTCACAGAGACAAGCACCCTGGGGTCAAGGTGGAGAAGATGGTTGAGAGATTTTGAAGTATGCCTGAAGGCAGCTGGTTCACTGGAGGATGAACAAAAACTAAACCTTCTAAATCATGCGGTTGGTTCCAATGTACGAGATATCCTTGAAGAAATGCCGGAAGACACCATAGATACATACATCAAGCTAAAGACATCGCTCACAGAGTATTTCACACCCCACACAAACGTAGACTACGAACGGCACATATTCCACACTACAAAGCAAAACAAAGGAGAGTCCATAGACACATTTGTCATGAGGCTGAGAGCAAAAATGAAGCACTGTGACTTCAACAACTACTCGAACGAGGAGGCCCTCAGGTCGCAAATTATAGTGGGGTGCGAAAGTGCGGACTTCCGGAGGAGACTACTACAGCAGCCGAGAAGTCTAGAAGAAATCCTGCGCCTAGCGAGATCCGACGCTGCCCTTGCAGCGCAAGTGGAAGGCCTGGACGACATAAAGATCACGCACGGCAAACAAGAAAGCATCAACAAGCTGGAGGGTATGACAAGAACCAACCAAGACCCTTTCTGCTACAGGTGTGGCCACGAATACCCACACGAAGGAACGTGTCCGGCCATGGGACAGACGTGCTCCGCATGTGGTGGCGACGACCACTACAAGTCTGTATGCCTGATTTTTCGCAGCAGAATGAGAGGAGCCAACAGAAATGGAAAGCCCTTGATGGAGCCAGAACAGCACCAACCCTCCCGCTACAACAGGGCAGTGCACCACGTCCAGGAACAAGGGCGACGCCGTCCTCACGACGACCAACCGGAAAGAAGACAAGAGAGGAGAGAATGGAGGGAGAGCAAAACCACCCAGCCAAAAGCGAGAAGACGACCCAGAAGATATGTGAGATGCCTCATAGAACAATCACAGTCAGAAAGCGTGTCAAGCGCATCCTCAGAAGAGAGATCCCGCAGGCCGGAAATGCAACAAGAAGCACCGCGAAAGAAGGGATATCTATATGCCCTTGGAAACGACATGGCTAAAGAACACAGCCCGATGCTAAGAATACGAGTAAACCAAACAACTGCAGAATTCCTGATAGATACGGGAGCAACCGTGAATGTGATAAGCGAAGAAGTATACCAAAGCATACCGAACGCTCCTCGCCTACAGCCAGCACGAGCCCTCATCTATCCCTATGGCTCAAAGACACCCCTAGCCTGCAAAGGGTTTTTTATGGCATCATGCCAGTACAAAGAACATAAGAAAAGCATCCCCATGCACGTGCTAGAAGCCGCCACCGAGAGTGGATGCATTTTGAGCTATCGGTCAGCCATAGAGATGGGACTCATTCACATACTATACCGCCTCATGGTGCACAAGTATCTGGATCCAACGGCAAGCATCGATCAAATATTCCCGGCACTATTCAAAGGCCTAGGAAAACTAAAAGGAAAACAAATTGAACTTCACATCGACCCCCACATCACTCCAGTAGCCCAGCATTACAGGGGCATCCCCATCAATATTCAACAGCAAGTTGAAAACGAACTAACTAAGTTACTAGAAGCCGACATCATTGAGCCCGCGGAAGGCCCCACACCATGGGTCTCTCCCATAGTACCAGTACCCAAAAGGGACTCTCCAGACATTAGGATATGCGTAGACATGAGGAGACCGAATGAAGCCATCCTAAGAGAGCGACACCAAGCCCCCCAGATAACGGACATGGTACATCTTTTAAATGGGGCGACAACGTTCTCGAAGTTAGACCTAAACAAAGGCTACCACCAGCTGGAGCTCAGCAAGAACGCGCGATACATAACAACATTTGCCACCCATCTAGGCTTATTCTGCTACAAGCGACTCAGTTTCGGAGTATCCTCAGCGGCCGAAATTTTTCAAGCAGAGATACACAATGTCATCAAACATGTGCCCAACTGCTTAAACTACAGCGATGACATTCTGGTGTTTGGCCAAACTCAGGAACAACATGACGACACACTGATGAGAGTCTGCATGGCCTTAGAGGAAGCCCAACTAACACTCAACAAAGAAAAGTGTGAATTCCGCAAGAAGACACTCAGATTCTTCGGACACATATTTTCAGAGAAGGGCATGACACCAGACCCCGAGAAAGTCAGTGCGCTCCGAGAAGCTGAACCACCCACAACAACATCAGACCTCAGATCATTCCTGGGGCTCGCAAGCTACTGCACAAGATACATATGTGACTTTGCGTCCATCAGTGAACCCCTGAGAGCTCTAACCAAGCTAAACACTGAGTTTGCGTGGTCAACCAAATGCCAAGAAGCATTCCAGACCATCAAGGACCGTATCTCAGATGCCCGATACCTGGCGTACTTTGACCCCAAGAAGACAACAGAACTCGTTGTAGACGCCAGTCCCGTGGGGCTGGGCGCCATTCTCACGCAACTGGATGACAAAGACGGAGGCGGGAAACACATAGGCCCTCATTACGACCCTGGCGGAAAGTGACTGACCGGACCGCCACAGTGTAAATAGCGTTTCCGCCATTGCACGATGGAGCAAAGTGCGGCCCATTCCGACCCATCGGGCACGAGCACCACGGCATGGCGGAAGTGCAAAGTCCGCGATGGCGGAAATGACCCCAAAACGGCCCACACCGCCCTAGGTGCAATACCGCCACCCATCTTAGCGGACACCGCAGTGAGCGCCAACCGGAAAGTACGGTGACCGTAAATATACGGAAACGGAAGTAAAAACATGGGCCCGGAACGGGAAACAACACGCCGTACACCTATAAAACCACAAAATCCACACAACCACTAAAAACACTACCCTGAGACACATCCCAACCCGTCATCCACCCTAGTGAAACCAAGAAAAATGGGAAAAGTAGCGAAGAAAGCGTGCGACTGCAAGCGGCAGGTCCACTTCTCCCGTGAGGAACTCACCGTGCTTACAGAGACCCTCCAGGAGAATGCCGCCGCCGTCTTCTCCACGCAAATGACCAGGACGGCACTTGCGAACAAGAAGGCCATATGGGCCCTGGTGGCACAGCGGGTAAGTGCGGTGGGGACCGCACCCCGCAACCCACAGCAATGCAGAAAGCGATGGGACGACCTGCGGATACGCGTCCGTAGCATACTTTCTGCCAACCGCAACATTGCCACAGCCACCGGGGGAGGATCGGAATCACCCATCAAGTTGACCCCCTGGGAAGAAATCTGTGCCTCCACCATTGGAATGGAGAGCATAGAGGGAGTCGGAGGGATGGAGAAAGGAGTGCAGACATCCGGAGAATCAGGTAGGTGGCCCAAATAAAACCATGCCAAATCCACAATGTCCAATCATGTGAATCACATGTGTCCACATAGCGCAACAGCAACACATGGCCAGGAGAACGTCCACACACATTGGCCTGATAGCGCACTTTAAAACTCACAATAAATACATAAATAATTAAAAACCCCAAAAACACCCACTACACGTGCAGCAGGCACACCCTAACTGCAGGCTGCCAAACAACTGCACCCTCACTCCACACACAAATGAAAGCACCTCCAAGGCCCCGACCCAAATCGCCCTCAGGTACCACCCCAATGCATGTGATACATTGCCATTCCAATTCCCACAGACCCATTAATAACGCTCGCCCTCCTTTACTCCACCACAGGGTCCGATCCAAACGACGAGCTTCAGGACACCCCTACCAGCACACCTGCAAAGAGGGCCAAGACCGACGGCCAAAGACCCTCCACCTCAGCTGCACGCATCAAGACACGGCAGCAGCACAAATCAAGTGGCAGCACAGAGGAGGGAACATCAACAGGCACCCCAGCAGCCAGCATGCCCACAACAGCAGCACCACAGGTCCCCCCAATGGATGCCACAGAAGGCACTGCCTCTGGTGGCAGCAGCACCATAGGTGACACCCCATTAATGGCAGCATGCTCCGACACAGAAGACGGGGATGTCGAAGTCAGATCCATCCATGACCTGTCCCAATCCCCCTGTCTGTTCCATCCCGTACACCATGAGGATACCACGCAGGGGCACCCACAAGACGACGACTGGCCATCCCCCACAAGCCCTGTGGCAGGGCAACATGAGGCGAACAGCCACTCTGTGACACCACCGCAAATGGCCATGGCCCAGCAGAGGCAACAGTCCCTCGACCAGTTAATCGTGCAACAGCAGCAACTGGCCACGCTCCTCAAGGACCATGCCAATGAATGTGGGGGCACTAAGGCAGACATAGAAACATCAACTGAGACACTTAGGGCAGAAATGGAGAGAAGTACAGAGACACTAAGGGCACAAATGGAGAGTAGCACCGAGTGACTGAGAGTACAAATGGAGAGTAGCACCGAGAGCCTGAGAGTCCAAATGGAGAGAAGCACCGAGAGCCTGAGGGGGGAACTGCATGCGACGTCCAAAGACGTATGTGCCGAACTTGCAGCAGTGCGCCGTGTGCTCACTGAGTTCTCACAAACCCTTAGGGACATGCATGGACGTGAGCAGGCAGAGACATCATCCGTTGCAAGTTCCGTCCAGGGCAGCCCCCAACGTAGATCTGGGAGGAACCTGCGCTCCACAGGCAGGGGTGCCCCTGATACCCGCAGAGGGGGCTTGCAATAGCGACTGCCCACTGACAATGAGCATCTTTGGACACTGGTGTTCGGGGGGGAGGTAGGAGGGTGGAGGGGGTGTGTTGGGCTCACTTGGGTGGCGGGTCGATAGGGTGTTCAACATGATATCACATATGCCATAAACAATGCACGATCAACCAATGAGATGCGTGGACAATGATCTTTGTGTACTAGGCCATCATAGGCGTACAGTCCATATTGTGCATGTACCAGACACACACAGTGCCACGAGTCCCGTGTCCATGTATCAGCCACCAGGCGTGAGTGCTAGAAGCATGCATCAATGAGATGCTGACGAATGTCACGGCCCTCCTGTGCCTCGCGGACTCCTTGAGGTGCTGCCACATCCCCACCCTCATCATGACCATCTTCAGGTGCTTGCAGTTCTGCGTCAGGGGGCATGGGCACATTTCTACGTACGCACATGTTGTGTAGCATGACACATGCCATCACCATCTTTGCAACCTTCTCATGGCGGTACAGGAGTGCCCCGCCAGACCTGCTGAGGCACCGGAAACGTGTCTTCAGTAGGCCGAATGCCTGTTCAATGACTACACGGGTACGTGAGTGGGCATGGTTGTAGTCCTCCTCATGCTGGTCCCGTGGGTTCCGGACTGGTGTGAGGAGCCATCTCTTCAGTGGATATCCGGCATCACCTGTATGTGGACGATAAACGAATTATGTGGAATGCCATTGCTACGTACGCACCCCCCCTTCCTGCCAGGTCATTGCCGCATCACATACCCCACATCATCATGCATGAAATGAGACTCACGAGTAGCCAGGATCTGTACCCTGCGTGTCGCTCCATGTAGCGTGGTATTGTTGAGTTCCTCAAGACCATAGAATCATGGGTTGATCCAGGGAATCGGGCACAACAATGTGTAATGATCCTGTTGGAGTCACACACCATTTGTACATTCAGAGAATGAAATTGTTTTCGGTTGCGGTACTGGGCCTCCATGGCATGTGGGACGACCAATTCCACATGGGTGCAGTCGATGGCACCAAGGCAACCCGGTATGCCGGCAAGTGCATGGAATCCCACTTTTGTGTTGGTAATTTCCTGCTCCGAGCGTGGTAGAGAGATGTAGTCGTCTGCGGGCTGCAGGAGGGCATCGAGCACTTGCAATAGTGTCCGTGAGAACAGTGGCTGAGAAATGCCATGCAACTGTCCGACTGTGTGCTGGTAGGTGCCTGTGGCCAGGAAGTGGAGTACAGACACCACCTTCAGTAGGGGTGGGATGGCGGTTGGGCTATCTATCATGTTGACAAGGTCAGCCTGTGTCATGTCCACAATGGCGGCTATGGTGTCCCGGTCCAAACGGTAGAGGGTGTGGATCTGCTCATCAGTGAGGTTGAACGGATGTGCTCGGAGGCGTGGGATTGCGGGCTGCCTGCGTGGTGGTAGTGGCTGTGCTGGCGGCCCTTGCTGGCCCTGCCTTGCCCTCCTCCTCCTCCTGCGTCTCCTCCGTGCGGCCGGTTGTAGTTGGTGTTCGTCTTCTTCTTGGAGTTGGAGTACTTGCAGTGCTATCAGGTCCCCCAGGGCCAACATCGCGAGTCCTGCCGGTAGCATTTCGGAGTGGGTGTGGTTGTGGGAGGAGACTGGGTGTGCAATTTATGTGTTTTCAGGCTGTATGGCCTCCACCTGTGGTGATTCATTCCACCTGTGCAAGCTGCTCTCCCCTTTGGCCGAGCACGTCCCGCACACAACGCTGCAATTCGAGGAATGGCATCTTGCTATTACAATCATGTATTTGTACCCGATGGCTGTGTAACATTGGTTGATATGTTCATTCGGCTATGGTCCCATTGTTTCACATACAATCTTTTCAGTCGCGAACAGACTTGTGAAGGGTCAGTGGAACATAGTACTCGAGTAACGGTGGACCCTCATGCATCACTGTACCGAGTTTCAACGACGGGCGGGGCGTCCCATTTGTGAGTGAAGGCAGTTGCCATTTTCACACACAGCCGCACTAGATGGATTAATTTGTGATTTCAAGCGGCCACAGATGCCTTTTCGACGTGATGTTGCAAATGAGGAATTCGAAGGGCGGCGCTTTCGGTCTTCAGCTAGCGGCGAGGAGATGCCCACAGGTCTGACTGCAAATATAACGTTCTATTGTTCAATGTCCTTGGGACAGGGGCCATGGCGAGGATGCAATGATTGATATGAATAGTTTGGGATGCGCAATAGCGAAGTGGACGATGAGGCCGGACGTTCCCAAATACATGTTACTTCACAACACTGGAATTACGGGCTGGGGCACAGTGGATTTTGCAGGCTGCATAACGCACAGACTCAATGGAATTCTCACATGTTATGTGAGTATGGAAACAGGCGTTATCATTACGGGATGAGGGAATGATGAATGGATGCATGGACAGATGATTTGATACAGTGTTTGCCATGTACAGGGCTTCTTGGAATCTGTCCGCCTCCCCTGCGCTATGTGATGCAGGGCTGCCATAGTGGGACCATCGTCTGTCTGGCCTTGTTGAGCCCTCCCTGTCTCGACGCGCCTTCAGACACTTGTGTCCATGCACGTTACCAATCCCATCTGATGGATTCTCTTTTCACAGACGCATGCACAGGTACACTCGTTTGTGATGGTGTTTTCACCTCGATATAGATAGTTATGAGTCGCAAGTGGTTTTGGGGTGGTGATGATCCTTTGGAGTGGGCTAGCATGCATATGGCTGTGGATTTAGTGTGATCATTGTAGTGAGTTGTTCGAATGTAGTTCTGATGGCCATTCTATTCTTTTTCTTTTCTTTTGGTTGACAGGTATCTCCTCCCCTTTTGCCACTGCCATCTGTATGCCACTCCTGCAGATGGCTTTTACTCCCGACACCTGCTGCTTCGTGTTAATCAGTGGAGCAGCATTACGATCTTATGGGACGATCGCCAATGGGCCACATGCCCTTACGCAGTACTAGTGGCTCGGAGCAACATTTCGGCCTTTCAGCTGGACTAGTGCCTCCCTATTGGGACGGCCCTGCGGTTCTAGGCGCTTCCATGTTGCCTTTTCGTACGAGAATGTAGCCCCTGTGTACCATGAAGGAACAGGGCGTCACACAAGGAGTAGCTGGTCATTTCTTGCGGATGCAGCCCACAATGGTGAAATGTGTTTTGGAGTTCATGGCCTAATGGCTGTATGGGCTTGGTGAATTTGTTGTGCATTAAATTTCTATTCTGATATGGGCCGTGTTGCGTTCTTCTTTGCAAGTGATGTGGCATATTCCTATTTGGGGTGCGATGTATTGTGAGGAGATCTGCATTGGGTTCCAGCTTCGGAGTATAGTTGCGTGGTACTGTGCTGGGCGCGTTTGCCTACGAAGCCCAGTGAGGTCAGGGATGAGGGCTGCCAATATGACTGTTTGAATGATGTCATGCTCAGGGGCGGGGGATTAGGTTTTGTGTAACAGATGCCGGTCAGCCAGGTGGACTGGTGGAATGATGTGATTTTCGGAATATTGCTGGTCACAGGTGCCTGTGTTTGCGTGCGTTTCTTGGTGGGGGACTGAGGTCGTGTCCATTGGAATGGCTTCTGTATTCGTGCCATCTGTGCCCTGCAGCTCCCATTGGCCCCTCTTGAGATTCTTTTGTTCGTTGGCATGCATGGGTGACTTGTACATTTCACTGGTTGCATTGTGACTTCGTTGCACCTACGGGGAGTTGTACTATGTGGCCAGGGAGCGGTGTACAGGCACTCAGTGGGGCCGTTTACGGTTGATTCGCGATGCCGTACTTCTCACCATGGCGGAATGGTACTTTCCGCCGTGCTTGATGGCGTTAGGTACATGTCCGCTAGGGTCGGAATTCGCGTACCCTTGCCCAATGGTGGTATTTACGGTTTGGCATGGCGCGCGCGCGCGTACTTGGTGCAGTTAGCGTTGGCGTTCACTACGGTGTCGCTAATGGCATCGTACTTTGCGGTGACGGGTCATAGTCGCACCGAGCGCTATTCGATGGCGGTATTGCATTTCCGCCATCGCTTTTCGATTTCCGCAAGGGTCGTAATGAGGGCCATAGTATCATACGCCAGTCGAAGCCTATCAAAAACCGAACAAGCCTATTCTCAGGCAGAAAAGGAAGGACTGGCGGTTGTCTGGGCCTGCGAGCATTTTCACCTGTTCCTATACGGGAAACCTTTCACAGTTGTGACGGATCACCAGGCACTCACTTTCATCTACGGCAACCCACAAGCCAAAATGCCACCACGGATAGCCCGATGGGCACTCAGGCTGCAGGACTATCGGTTCACCATCATACACCGACCAGGGAAAGAACAAAATCCTGCGGATTTTCTCTCCCGGCACCCTAAGGTAAAGAGCGAACCCGAACAATCCATTGCTGATCAATACATCAGATATGTCATCCACAGCAGCACCCCGCAAGATCTCGACACAGAACAACTAACGAGAGAGTCCAACACAGATCAAGGAATACAAACCATCTTAAGATGCCTAGAAACTGGACGGTGGAAACATGCAAAACAGATCCGAGAAACAATGAGCGAGGAAATCAAACAAGACATTACGTGTCTTTTGGCCGTAAAAGAAGAACTTGCAAAATCAGAGGAAGGACTATTACTAAAAGGGACCAAGTTAGTAATACCACGAAGCTTACGCCAGAAGGTGCTAGAGCTAGCTCATGAAGGACACCGGGGAATTGTATCCACAAAAAGGATGCTGAGGCAAAAGCTATGGTTTCCCCAACTACACACCTCTGTGGAAGAATTGTTGCTTAACTGTCCCACCTGCGCCATCGTAAAGCCACACACAGTCCCGGAACCACTAAGAATGACCACACTACCAGAAGGAGCTTGGGAAGAGATCGCCATCGACCACTTTGGGCCCATGGAAGGGGGTGAATACATCCTGGTAGCCGTAGACGAATATTCTAGATATCCAGACCTACAGATCATGCCATCCACCGCCGCACATCACACCATCCCGGCACTGGATCGGATGTTCGCAGCATATGGCATACCAAAAATTGTAAAGTCCGACAACGGACCACCCTTCACGGGACAAGACTTTCAAAGATTCGCAGAATACATGGGTTTCCGTCATCGCAAGGTAACACCTTTATGGCCTCAAGCGAATGGCACGGTGGAAAGATTCATGAGCAACATCAAGCGCACAACTCAGATCGCACGCCTCACAGGTGAACCTATTGAAAAAATGTTGTATCAACTGATGCGTGATTATAGGAACACCCCACACAGCACCACGGGGAAGTCACCATCAGAGGTAATGTTCGGACGAATGATTAGAACACGACTACCGCAGGCACCCGACCATGGAGGACAGTACGAAGAGGACGCGGAAATGAGAGCAAGAGACTCCCTCATGAAGGAACACATGAAGGAAGCGGCCGACCGCAAGCGCAGAGCCAGAGAGAGCGACCTGGCACCAGGGGACATGGTCGTGGTCCGACAGCAGCAACAACGCAAGAACGTAACTCCGTTCAATGAGGAGCCACTCATCATCACTAAAAAAAAAGGATCGCTCATCACGGCCGAAGGAGACCACCGGTCCGTAACGCGAAACTCTTCGCACTTTAGAAGGATGCCTGGTTTTCATCATGCAAGGGGGCCAAGTACGTGTGACTCGTTCTCCCACTGGGACGCCCCCTATGAGGGAGACAGGGAAGATTCCGGAGATGACGTGACGCCAGAAGAGTGGGTGGCACCCTCTACAAGCGTGGATCGCCGTCCACCGAGAACCAAAAAAAAACCTACTCGTCTCATTGAAGAAATGGGCTGAGAACGCAACTGACTGTTTAGTGATGGGAGGGTGTGGTGTCGCCACCATAGAGTCGAAGAGAGGAATAGTCCTCTCTCTTTGTTGTTAGTTTCTTTGAGTGGGCTGCGCCCCACGCAACGGGAAAGGGAGGGGTTACCGCCAGCACGGCACTCAAGAGTAGAAAGAATAAAGAGTGAGACGTGTTGCACCCCAGCTCCTGTGTCCGCCTATTCCTTGGGGCCGAGGGACGCATGAGAGCGTGAGGAGGTCCACGCAAGGACACTACATCTACTATGATTGAAGTAGTGATACCACGAAAATTAGACGTCAGAGCTTCGCTGAAATAATTGCTAGATGTAAGTCTTTCTTTCAGCAGTCGCCAGTTACCATCCCTCGGTCTGAGGGTAATGACAAGCTAATCACTAAACAAGATTTGTCGTTGGATGATACACAGGAGGGGGCCCTTAACGATCACGCTCATATTTGTGTGCTGTCAGATACCAATGTTACCAATACTGACACCCTTACTGATGAAACTCGTACGTGTGTGTTGTCAGATACCAATGTCACTGATACTGTTATTGTTACTGATACCAATGCTAATGATGCTGCTAGGTCTACAATACCAAGCGTTGGTTCCTATCTTGCTGCACCCATCTTAAATGTTGCACTTATCAACACATGGGGCCTCATTACGACCTTGCGGGTCCGGAAACAAGGGTGCCGGTAATTACCAGCTCTGTTGTTTCCGGACCAGCATATTACATATCTGCCTCCCGAGCTGCTATGCCTGACAGGTCTGACCCTGCCGGGCATAGCAGCCACGTAGGCAGACCCCTCACAGAAGCACCAGCACCTGTAATATGACGGTGCTGGTTTCTGTGTCCCCACTCCCATAGAGTCCTACGCGACTCTATGGGAATGGGGACTTACATTTTACCGGCGCCTGACTTTCCGGGCCACCAGGGTTGTAATCTCCCAGTGGCACCGGGAAGTCAGAAGTCAGTTAATATATACGGTCCGGCGGCAACCGGTCGGTAGCACCGAAACAGTTACCACCAGACCCGTAATGAGGCCCATGGTCTCTTGTTCACCAGCACGCTGTGGAATTGGCTGACTACATACGTTTAGAGGGGGTTGATGTATTGGCTGTCCCAGAAAACCTTGCTGCATGAGGCTGCCTCACAAGCTGCATCCCTCGCTACACCAGAGGGATATAAAATCCTCAGGGTGGACCGTACCTCTTCTAGAGGGGGCGGGGTTGCTCTTATTTACAGGAACACATTGAACATACATACTGTTACCACTTCTGTATTATATATTTGTGAGCATGCTGTAATCGAACTGAGCCCAGACTATACTACTTCTGTCTGTTTTCTTATTTTGTATAGGCCACTGCAAAAAATGCCTCCTTTAGAGGAATAATTTTTAGATCTAATTACTAATATATTTAAACCTGCATCTCACATGCTTATCCTTGGCGACTTTAACATATGGGCCTCCAATGACATTGGGCCTCATTACGAGGTAGGAGGTAGTCATGGTGTTATTAGCACCATAGCTACCCCCTTACCGCATTCTGGGTCCGGGTTCCCGAAATAGGGACTTACCGGGTCATTCCAACCTTGGAAGACCCGGTAAATCCCCATTCCGGGAACCATTCCCCAATTCCATTCGAGCCCCTATAGGGCTCAATGGGAATGGGGATGGAGCTAATAATGGTACCGTAATTTGCTGTACCGTTATTAGCTCTGAAGTCCCTTAACGGGTCCCATCCATAACGCCTGGTAAAACCAGGCATTAAGGAAGGGACCCACTAAGGGACCTCGGAATAGGGTGGTAAGGGATTACCGGCACCAGTGTCCTTACCGGTGCCGGTAATCCCTTACCACCTACCTCGTAATGAGGCCCATTGACTTTGAAGCCACCTCGCTAATTTTTTCTCTCAGGGAACTGGTCTTTAAACAGCACGTGAACTGTAGACATAAAGACAGCACTATTCTGGATTGGGAATACAATAATCTCTTCACCTCTGGTTAGCAACGTCTTTGGTCAGACCATCATTTTGCGTCTTTTGTTTTGCAGCTCCCCTCCAAGCCTAAACGCATGGATGCTAATTCCAGAATTTGTAAGAAGATGGGGAACCAAAAAAAGTCACCCTAGAGGCCTTTGGGGTTATTGTTAAACCTAGCATAGATAATCTCACTCAAACCTCTGATGTAGAAGAATTGGTTGATTTATTTCAGCACTCTGCAACTATGGCTGTTAATATTCTGTCTCCAGAGAAGACTAAGCTAAAAAGAACACCTGTTTCTCTGGTGAGATCATTAATTATAGGCAGGCAAAGAAGGTGTGTGAGTGGACCTGGCAGAGCAACCAGAGTTATGAAAATAAATCTAGTTACAAAGCCGCAGCCGTTCAATATAAACAAGCTATTTTATTTTGCTAAGTCTAGCTCAAGGGAACTCTTAAAGAGCCTGAGGGAAAAAAAGGGGCCATCGTCAGAGATTGGCAAAAATGACGCTTGATGTCAAACTATGCTAAATACCTTGATGGATAAAACTACAAGCCATCTACAGTCCATTAAAAAGAGACAACAACATCTTGTTTCTATAGCCTCTTCTGTTAAATCTGGACTGACCTTTTCTAGTAAGATTTCTCCCAGCTTCTCCTTCAGGCAAGTTTCTGACACCGAGGTCTTAAATATTGTTAAAAAAATATGAAACCATTGTTATCTAAAGGAGAAGTCTGTCCTGAAAATATCATCAAGAAATCTTTAGACACTTTAACTCTGTTGAAACAAAAGACAAGGATCCAAAGTTAGGAGCTCTGTTGATCAGAAAAATAGAAAATGCCTCCATTCTAGCCTCTTTCGTACCAACACGCCAAAAAGAGGCTTGGATTACACCACTATTAAAAAAAGACTCCTTGGATCCTGTTGCATGTAATTATCGTCCAATTACGAATGTTAAATTTTTGTAACACAGTTTAGATTGAATAGCTAACACTCAACTCCAGGAATTCCTTCAAGCTAACAACTTACTTGGAAGGCGTCAATCTGGATTTCGTACAAAGCATGGCACAGGGGCAGCACTTCTCAACCTCAAAGCTAACATTTCCGGAATTATTGAGCGTGGACATATTGTCCTTCTCATGCTACTGAACCTCTCAGCGGCCTCTGACTTAGTGGATCATTCCATTCTCGCCAGTAGGCTTGCCGAGCTGGCCAATTTGTCTAGTAATCCATTGGCATGGATTTAATCTTTCCTCAGTAATCGCACTGCTACGGTTTTTGTGGATGATTTTAAGGCTACTCCAGTCCTGCTGTCCTAAAGTGGGGCTCAGGGCTATTGCTTTCTTCCACATTATATACCATTTACACCAGCCCTCTGTTTGATCTCCTGGATGAACTGAGTGCCCGTTATACAAACTACGCTGACAACACTCAGGTCATCCTCGAACTTAGGGTGACTAAGTTAGGGATTCTGAGGCTATTAACCAGATCTACCCCGCTATACAGTCATCGATGGCCGCTAATTTGCTTCCCCTTAGTGACAGAAAGTTTGAGCTCTTGATTCTGGAGCCAGGCCCTTGTTTGAAAAAACTTGATCTTTGATACAGTTTGTAATTGGTGACTATGTCATTCCTGTGGCACCCAATATCATCTGGACTCGGATTCGACTATGCAGAAGCATTCCCTCCACCTGAGGTCCACTTGCGCATATGTACTTAAATCTCTGAGACAAATCAGACCTTATTTGTCAGTTAAAAATAGATCCTTAATGGTCTGTGCTCTAGTAAATTCCAAATTGGACTATTGCAATAATCTGCTTGTAGGCACGTCTGCTGCCAACTTACAAAAGCTCTAGATCATCCAAAATGGGTGGTAATGGGAATTCATTGTATTGGTAGGAGAGATCATGTCACTCCTGCTAGGGTGGTACTCCCCTAGTTATCAGTCAAACAGGGAATTGCCCATAAGATTCTTGCCCTGACCCACAAATGGAGGTCTGGGAATGCACCCCAGTACCTCTGTGACCGTTTGAAGGCTGCTGCTAGCAGAAGATTACTCCTTTTCAATGGAGACAATAAACCCTTTCAACCACGCATCAAACATCAGAAGTACGGGGGCACAATGTTTGATACATGGACTCCTTGTGTCTGAAATGAGCTGCCGTCTCATCCGAGGGTTATCTCCTCTTTGATTTATTTTAGAAAATCCACACAAATGTACTTCTTTAACCAGAGGGACCCACTCTTGCTTTTTATCCTTGACCTCTGTTATTTGGCTTGAATCTCACGGTTTTATGGTACTTTTTAGTTTATCATAGTTTTTTATGTAAGTTTCTAAGTTCTGTTATATGTGTGCTCTGGGGACTACATCTGGCACATTTTAATAATTACATAACAATAATATTAATAATAATTACATAAATCAAGAAATTGGTATCCACAAGTGAATACTTCTTTAACAAACATTAACCCAAAAAACCTTGAGCCAAAAGACCGTATTGAGGCTGTTGGAGCAAAATATCATTGAATATCATTAGCAGATGATGGGGGTCTCCCAGGAAGCACTCGGAAACACCAGGAAGCTTATTGTGGGTGTAGAGTACTGGGGTGGCCCACGTGCACACAGAACCTGGCCCGGTCTGGGACATTGTCCTATTGTGTGCTTTGACGCTGTGAGGAGAGTGAATTCGGCCTGCTCCAATGGCAGAGAGAGGTCTGCAGAGGAGTGCACTCATTGTCAATAATAAGTGAACTTAAAGTGAATTGCAGTGCGTGTGAAGCGACGGGGCTGGGGAGTGGGACAACAATCTACAGTGCATGGATGGAGGGAAAGGTGTAGCGACTGTTGTGATGAGAATCATACAGGGCGTTGAGATATTCAGACACCCAAACATGGGCCACAGGAGACACTTGTCGCAAACTTGCTGTGGATTTGTTAATCAGTTGGTATTGGATTGTGGAGAACAACTGGCAAATCTAAAATGTTTAGAGGCCAGCAGAAAATGGAGAAATATGTGTACTCAAAGCATAAACAAGGCAGACAAGGTTCTACGGAGGGAGAGGAGGAACGCATGGAACCTGGTGTGAATGAGGGAGGCGTATTAGAGAAGCTGATGGATGTCATCCAGGCCACCAGATCATCACTGGAAGGTAGCATCAAAGAGGTGGGGGTGTATGTGTCTTTGGTCCGTGCTGACATAGGGAAAGTCTGGAAAAGAGTGACAGAGGTGACGCAGAGAGTGAACAAGGTGAAAGACAACCTAATGCACCTTAAAAATCAAGTGAAAGGCCTTATTGGGGCGACAAGGACACTGGAAGCTGAAAGCGGAAGATGCAGAGGGATGCTCTCGATGTTGCATTATACGCCTGGTGGGTGTACTGGAGGAAGAGGAAGGACCGAGTGTTGAACTGTATGTGGAGAAATGGACCCTGGGTACATTGTAGCTGAAAGGCCTTTCCAAGCTTATTACTGTGGAAAGGGTGCGTTGGGTGCCTGTGAGAGTCCCACCACCAGAAAGGCCACCTAGAGCGAGTGTGGCCAAAATACTGAATTTCAGGCACAGAGACGCTATCCTGCAGGAGTCCTGAAGGGCCAGTTTGATGCAGCCAATACAAAATTATGCATTTTTCTGTACTTCACACTGGACGTACAGAGGCACAGAAGATCCTTTGATGCAGTGAGGCAGCACTTCCGAGAAATAAATGTGAGGTACATGATGTTCTTCCCAGCGAAGCTCAAGGTTATTGCAGAAGGAAGGCTACTCTTCGTGACACCGCAGGAAGTATGGAACTGGTTAGAAACTACGGCGTGACACCTGAACAGCGGGAAACAGCTGTGAAGGTGTTAAACTGTATTTGAATAATACCGCCTTGATATGAACATTGGCTGAAGCCCATTCGCGTTACACAGAAAACCGCGGTTGAAACGCTCTGATTTCTGATCAACTTTGCCACCATTTTAAGAGCTGTCCGCCATTTTGATTTTAACTCTTGCTTTGTGTCCTAAAATGGTGGACTGTGTTTTCAATTTTAGCCAAGCCGAATGACCTTTGGGTTGTGTCAACATTTAGGCTGACCGAGAGCAGACTGTTTGTTCAATGCAAAGAAACCTTGTGACTCGTATGAACTGCAATCAAAGTGTTCTCTGCAGTCTCAAGCCTCATCCTCATGTAAACAACAGAACAATGTAGAGCAAACTCAAACCGTGTGCTTTGGTTGTAATATATTGTGTTCTCTCTTGAAACTCGGCTTACTATGAGACAGAGCCCAAATACTGCCATTGTATCTTCCTGGACAAGCAAACTTGTTAAATCTGTTGAATAATATTGTAATATTTGTCATGTGAACTGAGCACGAACCCTAGCATGTAAATTATTTGTTTGGAGAGGGGCTGAACAATGATTGGAACAATGTATAAAATAACCCGCATTAAGATGTCTAGCACTCTCACCCCTCACTGTGTCTGCTGGTACACACTGTGAGGTGTTGGGAGCCAGATAGCTATCTGTTTTGCTTTGAATTCTGTTCAGAAATAAAGATATTTGTATCTTTCGACCCGCGATTGGCGTATTTAATTTTGTGGTACTAAGCCTCGATATTTCTTTGGTCTTTCAGATGGCACCTGAATAGGGACCCTCAAGATTAATGTCTCCTCGCTGAAAAGAAGACACGGCTATCTGACCGGGATTGGAGAGTGAGAAAAATGGGGCCCCTTTGTATGAGATGTGACATCTCGGCAGTACTGCACGATCTGATCCCTGAACGGTGAGCATGTGGTTTGAGAGGGCATCTTGACGAGGGTCCCCATATCGAGGCGGGCCCTTTGCCGAAATCGCCAACCACAAGGATCCTTTGTAATCCGATCGGACCTCCTTGTCTTTGAAATCAGGTGAGTCATGCCCCGACTCCTGATATTGGTTGCAGTTTTGCACTCGCAAGTACAAACAACGCCAGTTAACACCATTGATCTGACATGCCTGGGAAATTGTCTGCCTGTTTCAGGGGTTTATTCTGCAGAGAGACAATATTTGGGCACGTGGCCAACCGGTGCCACCTGTTGGCTCACCGGCTTGTTCAATGTACTTGAAGTATGGCCTTAATAGTATTGTATTTAACGATATTTGGCACAGACAAACTAGACATGCTTTCGAATTTCAGTGGCCAGTTCATGGTAGTTTTGAAATTGCCCGTAGAGAATATTTAGAGTCAATATTGTTGAAGAAAAAAGCTAGGCCTGCAGCGTTTGATGTGATTAAGGATTGGAGAAAGGAAGCTATGCAGCAACTTCAGAGTAAAGATAAACATGCACGTCGACATATGTCTAACACTGAAAAAGCATTATTGTATGATCAACAGAAACAGTCGGAATCTATTAGAAGTATGGATAGGGCTTTTCAACTTGGAGTACAGAAAATATATCCGTCTCAGGATTTTCATACCTCAGACAAGCTAATCGATAAGCTATTGAATGAGCGTAGGACTGCTGCCACTGCACCACCTCCTTATGTGACTCTCCCTGTAGCACCTCCTCCCGTTGTTCCTTTTTCTCCCATTGTTGCTCCTCCTCCAGTTGTAGCTCCTCTTCCTGTTGTTGTTTCCCCTTCTGCATACTCGCCCTTACCGACAGTTGCTGTTCCCTTAATTCCGCCTTTACCGCCAGTGGTGGTGTCCCCACTGCCTATTGTACAAGATTTGTCGGGACTTTCTTCTCCAAGTGGTTCTGCTCCACTTGTAGCGATTGAAGGGGTGAGCGCTGATTTAAGAATAGTGACTCGTGGTACAGTATCTAAAGCTAGGAAAAGGAGAATTGTATGCATGGGCTAAAAAATATATAGAAAAACGTGAAAAATCAGCTGTCTTAACTGCTATTTCTGACCAAGAAAATATTCCCAAACAAAATATTTTGATAGAGGGGATGGGAATGCATTTGGCTGATATTTGGAGTAATTTGATGGACATGAATGTTCCACATGGGTTGAGGGATTTGAATGTCTTAGCTCGCTCAAGGGACACTGCAGAGAAAGTACATGAGCATTGTGAGAGGGTTTTTGAGTTTAAGAGGGAGTTAGATTGGTTACAGAATGATGAAATAGATGGTAATAGAGTGGAAGCCTCATATGTGCAGAAACGGTTTCTTCCTTCATATAAACCAATGAGTGAAGAGACGCATATTTGCACAAAAAATGCGCTTAGATGGATTTTGGAAGTTTCAATTTCTCCCATTGAAGTATATGACACGTTTCATCAGTATGCTCAGGCAATGCAAAGGAAAGTGTTACAGGTAATGGTAAAGTACCTACAGTTTATGAAGAAAAAGGTTTGTTGTCCCGGAGATTTGATGGTCATTTATAAGAGAGCATTTTCGCCTTATACTGCTTTGGCTACTTTGTCACCTGGTTTAGCTTTGTTGCTTAATGCACATTCAGAATTGCCTACTTCTCAATTGCCAATGAGGGAGGTTCCTCTGACGTTTGTTTCCAAAGTAGAAATTCCAGCTAATGCCATGATAGGTGCTGCAGCCGCTACTATTGAAGCTCATTATGTCTCACAGTTTGTTCATGTCCCATTTTCTAAACAGGAAGTGAATACCATCAGACAGACGATTCCAGATATCAAAAAAATCCAACAGGATTTTACAAAGAAATTGAATCTGTCCTGCATTCCTCAGTTTTCACGCTGGGTGATATAGACTTGTTGTTCCCTGTGATCCTACCAGCTGATTTATGGAAGGAGATTAGGACTGTAGATGATCAGGCAGGGCTGGGTGACACATGGATTAACTTGGTATGGATAGATGGAGAAAGAAAGGCTGGTGAGAAACCACCACAGGTGATATTGATACTGCCATACAAAATAGTAACTAATTTAAAAACTTTGTTACCAGAGAGAAGAATAGTTTGGGACAAGCTCACAACTTGCATCCAAGGGAAATCCGAGGGCGCTACCGAATTTTATTAATCAGGTCGAACAAGTGTTTTCAGATTTCAGCGGTCAGGACATAAGTATCGAGTCAGGGAAAAGGCTGTTTGTAGACAAATTTGTGCATGAATTGTTGACTGATATCCAATCACAAATTATGACTTCCGAAAGTGCCTGGCAAGCTAAATCACAGTCTGAAGTATTGCACATGGCTCAGTATTATGAGAATAGGGTAAATACTGAAAAAGAGAAGATAGAAAACAAGAAGAGAGACTTTAAGACAAATGTATTGTTGCAGCAAATCGAAGAGGAACCAGAGGTGGGAATACACAGTTTAGAGGCCAGTTTGCCCCACAGAGTAATGCGCAAATGGGTCCTGTACAAATGGACCAATGTGTTTATTGCAGACAAGTAGGTCATTGTTGAGCACAACGCATGATCCTTCAGCAGCGATCGAATAACACATATGTACCATGGGGGTAGACGATCCAGAGGCCGTCCTGGGATAGGGGGTCCTGGTAGAAATCAGTTCTCTCAGAATCAACAGTCGTTTTCACAGGATAGTCAGCAGCATAGTGCAAATAATGGGAACATTTGACAATCCTGCGACTGTCTATTTTTCTGAGGATCTTGCATTTGATTATGTACTGTTCCGTTAGGACAGCCCGAAGCAGAGTCTGGAACCAGTGCATATTCCCGTCAATCAGAAAGGGCCCTACGTTGAGATAAAGGTGGGGAAAAAGAAGGATCTATTTTTGATAGTTACCTAAGCACAGAAGTGTTCCATTGATCATTCACGGGTTCCAGATATTCCACTGTCAGGGCACAACTGTCATGAACCACCGATTTCGGCCCTTCTGGACCTCGTGGTCCATGATGCACCATAACATCAGGTCGGCGACCCTCCCAACATGGCCGACAGCACGGGAACGCTGCTCTCTAGTGTCTATGGGCTACGCGCAGCTTCCTAGAAATTAGGGACACCCCTGTGGCTCTGCGCGTCTCAATGCTACTGACCCGAGTTGTTTTGGCGTGTGCATCGTTTCTGTCTCTCTTCCAGTTCCCTTTTCTTGCTCCTTCCAGGAATCCCTTCTCTTTCCCACCTCGCTTCAGCAATGTCATTCCTCCTTCTTCCAGGAATCCGTCTCATACTCTGTGCTGTGCCCCCCCCGGCACCCGTTGGGTACTGGACTTCAGTTTCCTTTCCTTCCTGGATTTCTTCGTTACACCCTTCCTGGATACTGAACGCAACCCTGCCTAGGCAGTTGGCACTCCTCACACTGGAACCCGAAGACTTGCGTCCTTCCCTGTAAAAGTCCTGATCGGTGAGGAAGAAGGAAAGAGTACCCAAGAAGACCTCAATAAAGGACAAACAGGTGAGAAGGAGGGAAGGGTGTGACAGATTGAGACACCTAAAACCTAATAACAGAATTGACATGGAGGCTGCAGTCCAAGACCTCATCAGAGGAATGCAAGAATTGACCACAGAGGTTCAAAATCTCAAGGCCGAAAATGCGGCATTAAAACAACTAGTCTTGTCCCGGGATTCAGCGTTCAAAGAAAGCGCCCCGGTCAGGGGTATTGTGGATAAATACGATGGCTCTTCCAAATCCCTGCGTTCCGTCTTTTACTCCTGCCTGGTGCATTTCACGTTCAAACCCTACTATTTTTCCACACCCCGGGCTAAGGTAGGGTTTATAATATCTCACCTTATCGGCAATGCTTTAACATGGGCGACTCCCTTGGTTAATTCAGGAGACCCACTCACTTAGATAGAATTGTGAACATTAGCCTGCGTCGCATGTAGATGGAATTGTAAATATTAGCATGTCCACACTTCGATAGAATTGTGAACATTAGCCTGCGTCGCATCTAGATAAGATTATGAATGTTAACATGCCCACACTTAGATAGAAAGGCAAATATTAGCATGTCCACACTCAGATAGATTTGTGAACATTAGCCTGCGTCGCATCTAGATAAGATTATGAATGTTAGCATGCCCACACCTAGATAGAACCCTGAACATTAGCCTACGTCGCATCTAGATGGAATGGTGAACATTGGCATGTCCACACTCAGTTAGAATTGTAAATATTAGCATGTCCACACTTAGATAGAATTGTGAACATTAGCCTGCGTCACATCTAGATGGAATTGTAAATATTAGCATGTCCACACTTAGATAGAATTGTGAACATTAGCCTGCGTCGCATCTAGATAAGGTTATGAATGTTAACATGCCCACACTTAGATAGAAAGGTAAATATTAGCATGTCCACACTTAGATAGAACTGTGAACATTAGCCTGCACCGCATCTAGATAAGATTGTGAATGTTAGCATGCCCACACCCAGACAGAACCCTGAACATTAGCCTGCGTCGCATCTAGATGGAATTGTAAATATTAGCATGTCCACTCTTAGATAGAATTGTGAACATTAGCCTGCGTTGCATCTAGATGGAAGTGTAAATATTGGCATGCCCACACGTAGATGGAATTGTGAACGTTAGCCTGCGTCGCATCTAGATAGGACTTTGATTGAAGGATAGCATGCCCGCGCCTGGATGAAACTTGAATGTTAACATGTGCCACACTTAGAACTGTGAACACCAGCCTGCACCGCATCTAAATAGGACTGTGAAGGCTTACAAATGCCACACTTAGACAAAACTGTGAATGTTAGCATGCTAAAAGTCTGTTAACCCACTAACCAATATAACCTCAAACTCTGCATACTTATCTCACTGAAAAACTCACACAACCATCTCTCGCACCTCAAGCCGCACGCACTTCACAACACTGCAACAACACATAAGCCGGAGCAACAGCACACACAGACTGACACCGATCCAATACCTACACCAAAGCTCAGCACCCGGTGTATACCGAGTTGAAGCTGTCAACAGAACACCACTCCTCTCACTATCCTACTCCCTCTTCACCTTACTAACCCATCCCACCTTATCGTTTGCAGATCCGCCAGAGCGCCTGGGGACCAATTACGTTGGTGACGGTGCACGGTACAAATACCTTTAACATTTAACATTTTACCATTTAACATAATTATGACGGATTTATAGTAGCCTTTAAGGCCATGTTTGATCGACCAGAACTAGACTACAGCGCCCAGGAGAGACTTCTGGAATTCCAGCAAGGGAGTCAGGATATGCTTACTTACGTAACCTGATTCAAACAACTAGCTAAAGAAGCTGATTGGACCCAAGAAACTAGTTTCACCCTATTCAGGAGAGGTTTGAATGACGAGGTCAAGGATGAGTTAGTCAGAGTGGCTCCCCCAAGTTCCTTTCAAGCCTTAATGGATTTATCCCTGCAAATCGATTTCAGAATCCAGGAGAGAAAGGCTGAGAAAAGAAAAACAAAGACAACCTCCCCAAAGACAACCATGGAATACCCTTGCCCTAAGGAAGCACCCATCCAACATTCACCAGACCCGGAACCAATGCAAGTGGGTGCTTTCCGTGGACCGATTTCTCCACAAGAAAGAATCCGTAGGATCAATACCGGACTTTGCATGTATTGTGCATCTGATAAACACCTTGTAAGAGAATTCCCTATAGCACCACCCAGGCGCTCGGGAAATGCCATCTCTCGATCCTAAGTGGAGCACAGGTTCGGGAGAATGATGCCAGCTCCACATCCATCCTTCCTTAAATGCTCCTGGCCAAAACAACTTAGTGGTTCTCCAAACAATCTTGTCACCCTCCGAGAAATACTCATTTCCCATCCTGGCTCTTGTGGCCTGCGGTGCCATGGGAGTATTCTTAGACCATGATTGGACTGTCAGACACATCATTCCTCGAGAACCCAAAGAAATAATACAACCTGTCGAAGGAATTGACGGGAGACTGTTATCTTATGGGCCTATTACTCACCAGACCAAGGAACTACTGCTTTTTATAAATAACCACCAGGAAAGGCTCCATTTTGATATTATAAAGGCCACTCACTACCCCATGGTTTTAGGCATGCCTTGGCTTCAGAAACACAACCCGTACATCAACTGGGCAGCCGGATCCCTCTTTCTAGGCTCTGAATCTGCCTGTCCCATTGTTTGTCTCAAGACTCACTGTATAACCCTCCTGTGAACTCCCAGAAATCCAAACAATCTCCTTTATGTGTCTCCAACATTACCCAAGTGCCTGAAATGTATCAACTATTCTCGGACGTGTTTTCTAAAGCCATTATTCAACCTCTTCCACCCCACAAACCGGAGGATTGTGCCCTTGAAACAGATGCTTCAGCCCTAATCCCATTCAGCAGAATGTTCATACTATCTGAACCTGAAAAAAGAGCCCTACGAGAATATTTGGATACCAACCTGGCTAATGGAACCATTTGTCCTTCAAAATCCCCTGCCTCTCTATTCTTTGTACCCAAGAAAGATACCAAAGAACTTCGACCCTGTTTGGATTACCGCAGACTCAACCAGTGCACTATCAAGGATCGTTACCCACTACCGCTCATTTCCGACATCTTGGAGGCAGTGCGAGGTGCTGTCATCTTCACCAAGCTTGATCTTCGGGGTGCCTACCACCTTATTCAGATAAGGGAAGGTGATGAGTGGAAGACAGCCTTCAGAACCCCTTTTGGCCATTTTGAATATCTAGTGATGCCCTTCAGTCTCGCCAACGCTCCTGCGGTCTTTCAGCAGTTCATGGATATAGTCTTTTACGATATGCGGTTCCTTTTTGTCATCGTATAGCTAGACGATATACTGATCTATTCCAGCGATCCCCAAGTCCATCAGGAACATGTCAATGCAGTCTTACAACGATTGCGAGAAAACAAACTCCTGGCCAAACCTGAAAAATGTCTGTTCCATGTCCAGACCGTTCACTATCTCGGATTTGTGCTGAGTTCCAAAGGAATAGGAATGGATCCTGCCAAGGTTGACTCCATACTCTATTGGCCAGTGCCTACTACAGTAAAACAGATTCAATCCTTCCTGGGGCTCGCAAATTTCGACAGGAAATTCATCCCTCCATTTTCAGACATCGTGCATCCCATAGTCACACTTTTAAAAAAAGACACACCATTCAATTGGTCTGCTGCTCAAGAGAAAGCCTTCCAGGCCCTGAAACGAAGATTCACTCAAGGTCCCATCCTGGCTCAACATGACATAAATAGGCCCTTCCTGGTAGAAACATATGGCTAGGATTACGCCATCGGGGTGGTCTTGAAACAAGAATTTGAAGACAAGACGGAACACCCTATTGCCTACCTATCCTGCACTTTGACTCCCAGTGAGACCCACTATTCTGTCCTGGAAAACAAATTACTGACCATCCGACAAGCCTTTACCAACTCGCTTCATCTACTCTTGGGCGCCAAACATCCTGTGCAAGTTCGGACCGATCATAGAAACTTGCAAGTACTACAATCCCTGGAATGCAGAAATAGTCGCCAAGCCCGTTGGGCCTTCTTTTTTGCCCAGTATCAGTTCCGCATTCACCACTTTCCTGGAACCAACAACATTATAGCAGACGCTTTATCGAGACGTCCTGACTATGAGCCTTTCGAAGCGAGTGCCTTTCCGAAGATGTTTCCTAATACAGTGTTTGTCGCCAAGGCCAATTCCTTCCTGGAAGATGTCCGTGCCGAAACACCTTCTTCTGATCTATGGGAGGACTACATCCAGACAAACCAATGGAGCCTGGTTGGTGTGGATGGGTATCTCTTCAAGGATAAGAGATTGGCAGTACCCACACAAAGATTGAGAAACAAAATCATAGGCCTTTGTCATGATACCTTTCATTCGGGGCATCGAGGCATCACTACAACTCTCCACCTCATTCAGAGACAATTCTGGTGGCCAAGGATGATTGATGCTGTAAGAACTTACATCCAACTTACGTGCGCCATTTGTAATCAGAACAAATGTGATAACAGAAAACCTGCAGGTCTCCTACACCAACCCACGTTACCAACACACCCTTGGGAGACAATCGCCACAGACTTTATCGTGGAATTGCCCCCATTCAGGGGATATACTACTATAATGGTTACTATCGATCTGTTCACCCATATGGCTCACTTCACACCCTTGTACAAGCTCCCATCTTCACTTGAAATGGCAGGGATATTCTTGAAACATATATTCAGACTTCATGGTTTACCTACTAAGATCATTTCCGAACGAGGACCTCAGTATATATCCCAGTTCTGGAAACATCTATGCCAAATGCTAGGCTTCCAGTGTGCATTGTCTTCTAGGTACCATCCTCAGACTAATGAAGCAACAGAATGTGCAAACCAGACCTTGGAACAATACCTATGCTGTTTTACTACCAAAGTCCAGGATGATTGGTCACTTTTGATTCCGGTAGCTGAATTCGCTTACAACAACTCTGATCATTCAGCTATCAAGACTAGTCCCTTCTTTTGCAGTCAAGGATTCCATCCTTCGGTTCTGCCATCTGTTCTACCACATCCTACTCTGGTACCCTTGGTTGATTCCTGGATTGAAAAACTGTAAACGTACATAAGGATGCCAAAGATCACCTGGAGAAAGCCAGGACAGAACTCAAGAAACATGCGGATACCAAGCAGAGACCCAGCCCTGCATATGAAGTTGGGGACAAGTTCTGGTTATCTTCGAAACTCCTGCCTCGACATCTACGGCCAAACAAACTAGCTCCCAAATATTACAGACCTTTCTCCATTAAAGAAATCATCAATCCAGTGGCCTTTCGGCTTCAGCTTCCAGAATCCTGGAAGAAAATACATCCGGTTTTCGACACTTCCTTGTTGAAACCGTATGTACGGTTCACCAGATCAACTCCTAGCCCCGTGCTTGTCAATGACTAGATTGAATTCGAAGTCTCCAGTATATGTGATTCTAGATACAGACGGGGTCAACTCCAATACTTAGTGAAATGGAAAGGATACCCCCCCAGTGAACGCACCTGGGCACAGTCTCTAATATGAATGCCTCCCGCCTAGTGCAAAGGTTCCATAGAATACATCCAGGCAAACCCAGTGGATCAAGATTTAAGAGGGGGCATGCTGTCATGAACCACCTTGTGGTCCATGATGCACCGTAACATCAGGTCGGCGATCCTCCCAACATGGCTGACAGCACGGGAACACTGCTCTCTAGTGTCTACGCGCTACGCGCAGCTTCCTAGAAATTAGACACGCCCCCGCGGCTCTGCGCTGCTCAACACTACTGACCCGAGTTGTTTCGGCCTGTGCATCGTTTCTGTCTATCTTCAAGTTCCCTTTTCTTGCTCCTTCCAGGAATCCCTTCTCTTTCCCACCTCGCTTCGGCAAGGCCATTCCCCCTTCTTCCCGGAATCCATCTCGTGTCCGGTTCTGTGGATCCCCCCCCCGGCAACCGTTGAGTACTGGACTTCAGTTTCCTTTCCTTCCTGGATTTCTTCATGACACCCTTCCTGGACACTGAATGCAACCCTGCCTAGGCAGTTGCCACTCCTCACACTGGAACCCGAAGACTCACGTCCTTCTCTGTACAAGTCCCGATCAGTGAGGAAGAAGGAAGGAGTACCCAAGAAGACCTCTATAAAGGACAAACAGGTGAGAAGGAGGGAAGGGTGTGACAAGAACAACGTTTCTGTAGGTTCTCTGGTATGCCAGTGGTTAGTCCGGTCTCTCAGCAGGTACCGATTTCACTGGTGCCATTCACCGATTCATGTCCATTTCTTTTGACGATGAATTGTGGCAAAAATTTGTTGGGGTTGAATCTGTTGAAAGAATTGAATGCTGTAATTTACTGTTCCCTGGATGGAGTGCATTTAAAAATTTCACCTCAACGAACTTCTGTTTCACAATTCTTGACTAGGCCTTTACTGACTAAATTGGATAAGATTCCAGCATGTTTATGGGCGGTTGATGATAATGACGTTGGTATTTTACACATTGAGCCTGTTAAAATTGTGTTGAAACCAGGTGTTAAACTACCACGTATTCCACAGTATAAGATTTCAGTTGATGGTGAACAAGCGTTAACAAGTATAGTTTCTGATTTTGTACATCGAGGAGTGATTGAGGAAATTGCAGGAAGTTTGTGTAATAGTCCGATTCTACCGGTGTATAAGAAAGGGGATAATTTGATTCCTTTTCGTTTTATTATTGATTTACATGCTATCAATAAGATTGTTGCTCCGCAATTTCTGATTGTGCCTGATGTGACTCATTTCAGTGTTGTGGATCTAAAGAATGCCTTCTTTAGTATTCCTGTAAATGTGGACAGTAGGTATTTGTTTGCGTTCACCCTAGGGGGATGCTCGTTTACATTTACTCGTGTGCCACAAGGGTACACTGAGAGTCCAAGCATTTATAGTAGAGCTTTGAAGGAACAACTTGATAAACTTGAGTTGCCTTCCACCTGTATGTTGCTGCAGTATGTTGAGGATCCTCTTTTAGCTGCAGATTCAGAATGTGATTGCAAGAAGGGCACTGTGTTGCTGTTTATCCATCTAGCAGAACATGGGCATAAGGCTTCATTAAAAAAGTTTCAATATTGTCGACAGGAGGTCGCATATTTAGGCTATCTCCTGTCAAATGAGGGGAGAATACTGACACCAGAACAGATACAAAGCATCTCTAGCATGTATGTTCCAAATACACAGAAAGAGGTCAGAGCCTTGATAGGCATGGCTTCGTACTGTAGACAGTGGATCCCTAACTTTTCATTAATGATAAAACCAATGTTGGCATTGACAAAGAAGGGCATTTCTTTGCCTTTACTGTGGAACATGGATTGCCAGTAAGCTTTTGATCTGCTCAAGGCTGCATTGTGTTCAACACCAGTTTTGGGCACACCAAATTACGACAAGGCCTTTCTGTTGTATGTGCATGAATGTGATGGATGCACTTTGGCTGTGTTAACGCAGGAACATGGAGGAAAGAATAGACTGTGCGGTTACTTTTCCTCCACGCTTGACCCTGTTGCATGCGCTTTGCTGAGATGTTTGAGAGCTGTTGCTGCTGCCGCTGCATCTGTAAAACAAAGTGAGGGTATGGTTCTGGGTCACTCCTTAACCGTGATGGTACCTCACTCTGTAGACGTTCTATTAACCAGAACGCAAATGCAACATCTCACATCAGCTCGATTAACAAGATACAAGCTGATTCTATTTGCACAGCATATCCAAATTAAGAGATGTTGCTCATTAAATCTGGCCGAACTATTGCCTCTTCTGCAAGAAATTGCTTGCAGTGACGAGATGTCACATGACTGCCTCTATACTACAGAACAAGAGACTAAAGGCAGAATTGATTTAAGTGATACACCATTAAAAGATCCACAAGGGGAGCTGTTTGGCGATGGCTCCTGTTTCAAGCTTCCATATGGTACATCCACTGCTGCTTACGCAATCACTACACTAAGCACTGTTGTGGAAACCAAAAGAATTCTGCATAACTCTGTGCAGGCTGCAGAGATTACTGCATTGACTCGAGCTTGTGAACTTTCTGAAGGGTTCAGTGTGAATATATTTATGGGCAGTCAGTATGCCGTTGGGGTGGTTCACAACTTCGGTTGATTATGGGCACAGAGAGGTTTCTTGACCTCGCATGGAACTAAGATACAACATGGCACTTTGATAGTTTGGCTACTTTCAGCACTTGCACTTTCTACCCAGTTAGCAATAATGAAGTGCGCAGCACACCAGAAAATAACAGATGATGTGGGGGAGAGGAAACACTTTTGCTGACAGAATAGCCAAACAGACTGCCATCGATTTACATTCCAAAATGTATATCACGAAGGAGATCACCAACACTTGTGTAATAGACGTAGGAATTGGTTGTATAAAAAACATTCAGGCTGATGCCACTCCAGATGAACTTAAACAGTGGGCTGAGGGTTCAGCAAGTTTAGACGATGAAGGTTGTTGGGTAGATAATGCAAAACAAAAATGTTTGCTGCCCGATTCTTCTGTCACTCCTATGGTTACGATGGCTCATGGTCCAACTAACATATGTGCTAAAAAGATTTGTAAATTGTTAGAACCTGTCTGGGTTAATGTACATATCTTGAAAACTGATGAGTGTTTTGTTCAAAATTGCATGGTATGCTTACAGCATAATGTTGGGAAAGGTACATCGACTGCGAGGGGTAGTTTTGGTCCCCCCTCTTTGCCTTTTGAGGTTATACAATTCGATTTAATTGAGATGGATCGTTGTCAGAATTACAAATACGTTCTAGTAGTTATTTCCGCTTTCAGTAAATGGGTCGAAACTTTTCCTCTAAAAGATGCCACAGCAATGACGACGACGAAAACCATGCTGAAGGAATATTTTCCTAGGTTTGCTTTGCCGAGAGTCATTTGGTCAGACAATGGTCCACGTTTTATCGCTGCTGTTATCCTGCAAGTATGCGTGGGATTACAGATCGTTAAAGGGTTTCATTCGGCCAGACACGCTCAGAGTGCCGGACTTGTGAACGCCACAATGGCATATTAAAGAATAAGATGCTGAAGATCTGTGCAAATAGAAATTTGAAATTGCCAGATGCCTTACCGATAGCTCTATTGTCCATGCGGCGACCACACAGTCTACAACAGGGCTCTCTCCATATGAGATAATCATGGGGAGACCAGGCAATGTTTGGAATGTACCCAAGCCCAATTGGCTAAAAGATGTAGAGCAGTTGCTCCTTTCTGAGTACTTGACCAGTTAACTCAAAACTTGTATTTGATTTATCAACAGGTGCGAGAAACCCTCCCAGTAAAATACGAGGGTCCGGGTCATCGACTCCGACCTGGCAACTGGGTGCTCATTAAATCATTTGAAAGAGCCTCCTGTCATGCAACTCGCTGGAGAGGACCGTACCAAGTCCTCTTGGCCACACAGACCTCTGTACGGGTGAAGGGAAACAACACTGGATCCACGCAACGCACATCAAGAAGATACCCTCTCCTCTACCCCACGACAAAGGGGAAGAGAAGGAAATGTCTCACTTTGATACTCATCACAAGCCTGTTTGCCTATGGAAATCCCTCCTGAGCCCGTGGGGCCTGGAGAGACTACTGCTTTGCCTTCAAGTTCTTCTGTGTCTCTTTCTTCACCGTTGAGCAATCTTGCTTCTGCTTCACCACTTCCTTCAGGAAGCAACGACACTCTGTTCACAGATCACACCGTACCTGGAGTCTTGAGGTACGATCTGCGTCCGAGACACCGGACATACAGCACAGCATCGGCTGTGCCCGCAAGGAATCATCTTTCAGCCAGGCCCTTGTCATTCTTTCGCTGAAAAATAAATAAGAGGCGGGGTCGGGCAAAGTTACCTTCAAGCAAGATAGGCCACGTGGTCAGGAGCCACCGACGGATGAACTAAAAGAGCCTAATGGAGAGGCTTCTAAATGGACTCTGAGAAACAATGTCCCTTCTTAAATCCACTTGTGCGGAGCAAGCTATTGGTCTTGTGGCTGATAAAGACTCTGTTAATCAAAGATCATGGTCCTTGAGGATCCACTGTTTTGCAATCATAGTACTGGTCTGTTTAATAGTTATATTTTGTGCTTGGGTTCTGGTACATAGAAGAAGTGCACCCGCTTGAGACTTTGTTACCCACTGTAATTATCTCCACTGTGTCTCCACCTTTCGTGCATCTGCACACTTCCTTCTCAAGACTCCCAACATAGACAGGGTTATCATAATAACACTCTCCTACTGATCATGAATGTGACCCATGTGATTCTAAACAGAACGAATTGCTGGGTGTGTTCACACTTGCCACAACACGGGGAAAAGGGATTGGGCTGGTATATTCATCCTTTTCCTTTAACTACTGCATGCTATGCCTCACTCAGGGCACTATTCTTTGGTCATTGGAACAATGGTATTTCTGGGAACTTCGATGGGACTAAACTGAATGAATTAGAAAAAAGAATCCTAACACCTTTGTGATGTTCTCTATTTGCAAAAAAAAGCAAACTCAATGTTGCTTCTGTTAGGCCTTCCGATAAACTCTCAAGACCTTTTCAGTTATTGATTTCCTTCAAGATGGCTCCCGTAGGCAACCGGGATGCCATGCCTCCTTCCTATACTATTAATCATAGCCCCAACTCTGTTTCCTTCTGTATAGATTTGAGGGTTGTACTAACATTGTGAATCTAACCAGTGAGGCCAGACCTCTGTATGTAGGAGATCCTGTATACTTTGTCTAGGGATACCTAGAGATTGGAAGGGTACTTGTTATTTGGGTATCTTGTTACCAGGGGTATATGTGGCAATGACTACTGTAGGCTCTAGAGCTTGTCCAAGGCAGGATGATAATGGTGACACTCCTTCACAAGTCATTGGTGATGTAGCGAAATCCGTTGTGCCATTTTGGGGACAGATGATGAATTCCGAGGATATCAGAAGACTAGGAATGGTACTGAAAAAAACCATCAATAGGTCCACCGATATTCTGTACAACATGACATTGGAGCAAAAGGCAATTAGATTGGTGGCTCTCCAAAATAGGATGGTGGTAGACGTCATCCTAGCTGAGCGTAGTGGGGTATGTAAATTGGTGGGATCCGCGTGTTGTGTTTTTGTACCTGACTCCTCCCCTACCATATTCAAGGCAATACAAAATCTGCATACCTTGATTACTGAAGTACATGTCCCCGAGGGAAACTGGAATCTTAGTGCTTGTTTCTGGGACTTACTACGATCATGGGGTTGGAAACTATTTGCATTCTTAAGGATAGTTCTTGGTGTTCTACTGTTTTGTTGTTGTTGTGTACAATGTCTCCCTGCCATATGTTAGATGTTAGGAGGCTGTATTGCAAAAACAATAGGTACACTAGGACCTAAGATACATACGCCCAAGAAAACTGCTAATGCTTTTGTAATGAAGGATATTACAATCAAGGAACTCATGGCGATTGATATTTCTGAAGAATGTGATTCGGGATGTACGACATTGAGGCGTGGGGTTTTGAATAAAGTGAATGTTTGAGTAACGATCTTGGCTTAGGCCAAAAGGAGGGTTTGTTCAACTGTATTCGTATAATACCGCCTTGATATGAATATTGGCCTAAGCCCATTCGCGTTACACAGAAAACCGTGGTTGAAATGCTCCGATTTCTGATCAACTTCGCTGCCCGCCATTTTTATTTTAACTTTTGCTTTGTGTCCTAAAATGGTGGACTGTGTTTTCAACTGCCGTCGAGCCGAACAACCTTTGAGTTGTGTCAACATTTAGGCTGACCGAGAGCAGAATGTTTGTTCAATGCAAACAAACCTTGTGACTCGTATGAACTGCAATCCAATTGTTGTCTGCGCTCACAAGCCTCATCGTCATATAAACAACAGAACAATGTAGAGCAAACACAAACCATGTGATTTGGTTGTAATATATAGTGTTCTCTCTTGAAACTAGGCTTACTATGAGCAAGAGACTCAATACTGTCATTGTATCTTCATGGACAAGCAAACTTGTTAAATCTGTTGAATAATATTGTAATATTTGTCATGTGAACTGGGCACGAACCCTAGCATGTAAATTATTAGTTTGGAGAGGGGCTGGACAATGATTGGAAAACTGTATAAAATAGCTTGCATTAAGATGTCCAGCACTCTCACCCCTCACTGTGTCTGTTGGTACACACTGAGATAGCTATCTGTTTTGCTTTGAATTCTGTACAGAAATAAAGATATCTGTATCTTCGACCCGTGATTGGCATATTTTATTTTGTGGTACTAAGCCTCAATATTTCTTTGGACTTTCAAAGGGAACCCCACACTCTGGAGATTGACCTCAGACTCATTAAAGTGGGATTGTCCTCACTGGAAAACCCTTCGAGGTTGGGGATTTTAGATACCTTGTTGTCTGCAAGGAGCAGTTTGAATGTGATGAGACCATATGAGCGGGTCAGGAGTGAGTTTGGATGAGTCGGTTCCCAGACCAACAGTCCAGGATCCATGGGTGAGGTTAGGAAAGTGGATGGAGTGACTGGAGGGTCAATACGACTGAAGGATGGAGGGGAAGAGATGTGGGGGACTGTTGTGGGTATGTTATGGCTCATGCTGGGGCAGAGGGAGTGCGATCGGGTAGGGTGGGAGGAGACGGTGAGGGGATGGGGAATAGGATTGGAGGGGGGTATTGGTTGGGGTTTACTATGAAAACTGTTGTTCTAGACATGTTTGAGATGCATACAGGTGTTATTCATTTTATTCTAAAATGGAATGTCTGGGGCCTGGGTAAGAAAATGAAATGCATGCAGGTGTTATTTTTTTAGATGCAATTAGATTAATTTAGTATTGTTACAGGAGAAGCATTTGCTGAGGAAAGATTTTGAATACCTGAGAAATAAATGGGGGGTCAGGTTGTATGATCATCTCACTCGTTTTACGGCAGAGGGGTCTTAATTTGTGTGGCTCCAGGGTTCCCCTACACATTGATAAAACCATGGGAGATTCAGAAGGAAGAACTTTTCTGTTACTTGGACGTTGGAGGGGAAGGAAATCTGTATTGTTAACTCTTATGCTCCCAAATGTATACAACAAGGTATATTTCCTATCAGTGATGAAACTGGTGGGGGGTTATAGATCTGGTATGTTCATATGGGGTGGGGATTTTAATTGCCTTCTGGAATTGGATAGTACCAGGAAGTCGGGACCCCTGACAGAACAGGCACCCACATCCATGCGTAGAATAATCACAGAGCTGAACTTAGTCGAACTATGGAGGGAGTCAGATGGGCGGGAGAGGGGTTAATCATATTTTTCCAGGGCACATAGTTCATACTCACATCTAGATTACATTTCTGTAAGGAAGGATCACTTTCATTGGTTCTTGGACATGACATATTTAGGGAGGATACTAGCGGATCACTCAACCATGGTAACGAAAAGCTACAGGGACCCAGGAGATGATCTGAGTTTTGGTTGCGGCGACTGCAGGCAGAGACTTTGGAGGATGTGGCATTTAATGGGTTGTTACGGGAAGAGATATCTAAGTTCTTCAAACTCAATGAGGGGTCGGTGGACAATGTGGGGACTCTCTGGGAAACCCCCATCAGGGGACTCTGTATTTCAATGGTGTCTGCGGTGTGGAAGACTCTGGCTCATTAGCAAACATTGAGTGATCAGTTATACGGTTGAAAAGGGACATAGTACAGGGATTACAGGTAGGGAGGGATCTGGCACAGGCGTTGGTGTCCCATCAAGAAGTGCAGGAATCTCTTCATCAAAAAAACAAGTCCAGACTAGCATTTTGTGTTTTTGGTTCGGGCATTGCCCAATTGCCCTATAGGCCAGTCCGAGCCTGTCCCTGACTGGGGAGTGCATTGGGAATTGGAGTTATTCCAATACTTTGACATTGAAATCTTTCATGATATTTTCAGAGACCTATGTATATAATACAGGACGGGCATTGTCGGGGATAGGGGAAGCAGTCCAATTTTGGCAAACACTACCCTTATCAGTTATGGGAAGAGTGGCATTGTGTAAAATGGTGGTACTTCCCCGATTGTTATCAGTTTTCACCAAAATCCCATACGTGATAAAAAAGATTTTCTTTAAAATGTTAGATGAAAAAATTGGTAAAATATCATGGAACACAGGTAGATGGTGTGTAGAGGTGGCAACACTGAGACGATCATCTCATAAAGGGGATTGAATTAGCCAGATTATGAATTATATTTTATGGCTGCACAATTACAGGAAATCATTGATTGGAATGATGTGATAACTGGACTATAGGGAGTCATTGCTAGATACAGGCAGGGGGTTGACTTACTGTGGAATCTTATAGGAGGGAAAGGTACCACGAATGTGTTTCAGGTTGTAAGAGTAGTATGGAAAAAACATTTGGCCAAATTGCATGTGAAGGGTTTGTATAGTCAGGATGTGCCATGGGTGGTAGATGCAACTATCCAAAGAATTGGTCTAGCCACACTTAGTGAAATGAATTGTAAAGGTGTTGGGGGACCTGTTTGAAGATGGGAAATTAATGACCTTTGAACATTTGAAAACAGTATATGGCCACTTGTATATGCGAAAGTGATTAACAAATATCTGGGATGCTATTCCAGAGGAACCAGCGGGGAGTCCGGTGATGCAGGTGTTAGAGGGAGAGAAGGGGAGCATTTTGAGGATTTATAGGGCGTTCCAGGGTACGACAACTCACTGAACCCTGGCAATAAAGGAAAAATGGGAAGGAGATATTGATTCTCAGATCTCGGAGGGTAAGTGGGTTAAAGTGTGGGAATAGGGAAAGAAAATAGTATCCCAAAATTCGAGATTTCAGCTCATCCAGTTTTACATTTTGCACACAGTGTACATAAGTCCTGCAGAATTAAGGCTTCGATAACCCATTATTGTGCACACTGTGGGAATGGCCCTGCAGGATTTTGGCATATGGTGTGGGGTTGCCCAACTATAGTGATTTACTGGAAGAAGGTGTTTCCCGGATTAATGGGTTGCTACAATCCACTACATGTGTACCCCAAGAGTATGTTTCTGGGGGGGTAGTCTTGGGGAAGAAAAGAAACAGAACTAGAAAGAGAATAGCACAATTTATGTTAATCATAACAAAAAGGCAGATGGCGATTTCCTGAAAATGCCCCAAGGAACCATTGCTGAGGCAGTGAATTGAAGATATGGAAAAATGAGGATTAGCGGAGGTAGAGCTATTGAGGAAAAATGGTGACCCTGATTCGGAGGATGGGGTGGAATTGGATTGGGATCAAGTACTGAATGAGTGTACTTCTTCCCCAGATATGAAACCTCCTTGAACGAGAAAAATGGATGAACAGAGATGGGATGAATTGGAGTGCTGGGAAACTGAGTGGGACGGGCTCTGGAGGGCTGGGAAAGAAGTAGGATGTATCTATGTGAGGGATCACTGGTGTATGTTAATTGGGTCTGGATGTGTTTTTCATTGGACACATTGATAGTTTGATGAGTAATGCTGTAAAGACCTGGCTTGTTTTTGATTGAAAAAACAGAATTAAAATAAGTTAAAAAAAAGGGTTTCTAGCCTGTTCCTACTTCCATTTGTTTTATGTTTGGTATAATATGAATCACCTGCAGGCGCCAGAATTTCTGTAACCAATGTTGCATTAGTAAAAGCTTCAACTACACTGTGTAACCCAGCTGTACACAAATCTCTGATACCGACTGCAAATAAGCAGACTACTTGGACGTTTAACCTCATTGCATTCGTCCTATTACTTGTATGTATGCCACACCTTTATATTGTACTCAGGGTTCTGTTTTGTTTGTCCCAGGTGCTTTGAAGCAGCACACCCACAAGTTAGAGCATCCTAAAGCTCAAAAATACGTGAATAAATAAATGTAATGAAAGAGAGGAAAAGAGGATATCCTTAGGGAGAGGATGGTAATAAGGGGGACATGAGGTTGCCCACTGTGCAGGGTTGAGCTATCAGTGGTAGGGGGATCAAATCGGTGCCTGGCAGTCAGTACTGGCATCACACGCTGGACTCAATGCAATGAAGGTAAATGCTGGGCACTCATCAATCATTGCACATTCACTGCCTACAGTGGGCCACGCTAACTGTAGCAGAAATTGACTCGTTTATGGAAAAATCACATTCTTCCATTGGGCAGGTGCCCATACCAGCTTGGTCAACTGACCCTGAACTAATCAAACAACTGTTTTTTGTTGCGTTGCTTTGAAGTTGCAGTTAATGAATCGACTCAGTCTTTTTGATTGTAACTCTAACTAAGATGCTTTTGCAATACACATGCTGTAAACAAATTTGATTGCGAAAGTAAAATACATGAATATAAATAAATGCAAGATTACTTCTCTGTCTCTCTTTGGGGAAAATTCAAATAAACTGAAAAACACAACCAAAGGAAAAATGGCGTCCAAAAATAATGTGAGTAAAAAAGCAATAGGCACAATAGACAAGACAGTGAACCCGATAATACCAACAAAGGGTGGGTCATAGCAAACTCAGAAGATGAGAATTTATATTTTTATTTAGCATGTATAGCAATTGTGCCATTACATAGAAAAAAAGCAGAACTTAATGAAAATGTAAAACTTAATGAACAATTATATGAGATTACTGTTTAGGTGCTGGCTAATTATTATATACTTCCTGTATGACCGTAATAGCTGTATAAAAACCAACACATGCGCCCGAATTGTGAAATCACTGATCACCTGTAATTGCATCCGTATTAAAATATAAAGACTTATTAGATTTAAGTTTGGACTAACAATGTCTACTATCAAAGTCAGCCCAGTGTCGGCTGCCAGCACCTGTCAGAGTGTTGTTTGTTCTTAATTATCTTTACTTAAGGAAGGGGTAGGAGCCTTGGAAAAACAAGCACTGGCTAAGCCAGTAGCTATAGGTTTGTAAATGTAGATGGTAAGATATGTTTATAGCCGCCACAGAAGGAAAACATCTTACCCTCTACATTTGCAAAGCTAGAGCTATTGGATTCAATATTGTGAATCATTATTAATGTACCATTAAGTAGATATCTCAATGCTCCCACTTCATAATACCTACCGGATTGTCAACCTTTATGCTTGTTTAGCAGAATTGTTGTGTATTCATTTCTCTGTTCAGAAATGATCACACACATGGTTCAGAAATTAGCCAGCTCCCATATCCATACCCATGAAGCCCTCCTGTTTGTATTACACAGTACTGATGTCTTCCTGTGCATGTTGTTACATCTTCAAAGAAGATGGATTACAAAGGATTATGCGGATAAGGTAGGAGGATGGTCAATGGTGTACGAATAAGCAAGGTCACCCTAACTCTCAAATATTTCAGAAATAACGATATCTTTGTGTATATAAAGAACAACATCGGTTAGTTTGTTACTTATACAATTCCACACCCTTTCAACAATCTGCACCAGTTTTGGCATAGTTACGTGTTATGACCCTCTGGACATTACTGGCTACATGACATCTGGACACCCCAGCCCTTTCCCACTATTTCAGCCCCTTCACTCATGAGATGGTTGCCTGAAATCAGCAAAACATCAATGTAGTTCTAGAAGGACCAGACAAAGCTCGTTGCAAAGCCCTAGAGTGGACCATTTCTGATATATTTGCACTGCACCACAGAAGACGAATTTTTATTTTCTGTAATTTCTATGCTTTTCTCTTTCCAGGTGCCTCCCAAAAAGTGAAAATCTGTTGGACAAAATAATCCAAAATAAAAGAAAGTAAGATCATGAAGGGCCTGTCTATAGAACCCTTGCGGAGTACTGGTATTTTTTGTTAGCTATATGTATATATTTATATGTCTATTTTCGAAACAATGAAACAGATAATCAATACAATACACTGACAAGACATATCACAAGCTGCTTCAACAAAAACAATGTATCCCAACCCCCACATCACTCAATGGCAGCATTTTAAAATGTCAAGGAAACAACTACACTAAATGGCAAACACACAAATCTGTAAATAAAATGTAGACATTAGTTCACAAAAAAGACAAAAGGAAAATGCACACACTTGTAATCTTCCACGAAAATATTAAACAGGGTTCATTTTCTATAGCGTCTCTTTATATGCCGCAGCTCAAAGGTTCCCCATCTCTATTTATTCCTGGGACACAAGGCAGGTACCTACAAGTATCTAGTAGAACAACTGAAAAAGAATTTAGACACCATACTATTGCTAGTATCTGCACTTGCTCAACCTCAATGGTGTATGAGCACAAAAGTCATTGAGTATGTGTTGGGATCTTGCGGGACGCATAGTCTTGCGAGACTTCGTGCCGAACCCGGAAGTGCCGGGAGAGAAGAGTGTGATTGAGACTGCGCAGAGGACACGGAGCAGGTCATTCTCCCGGCGCTCCTCATAAGGAGAGTTTAAAGAGACTTTTGGGACTTTAACCATAATACCTCCCAACACTGTTATGGCCTGCAGCCTAGGGACTCAAGCTGCACCATTCTACATGGTTTGTACTGCTGATGTTGTTGCAGTAATAAAGATATAAAGTTACAAACGTAGAAGCCAACTCACTGTTTATTTACAACATATTTGGCAATGAGGATCAGGACTTGAACCCGCACACCATCATGCAATGAGCGCCGCCGCCGCCGCCATTTCTACAAACGCCAGGTAGGCACACAATTCCATGACCACAATGGCATCCCCTGTTTAATACTTACCTGGAGACACTGGGAGGTGCAGGGTACACAGCGGCAAGGCGCAGAGCCATGTTATTGAATGTGCTGGGAGTGGATGGCCAGAGGATTTTTGCAGGCCTTACGCCCGAGGTGGTGGCTGATGATAATGATGATGTGTATAAGGAGGCAGTCAGGAGAATAATAAAGCAATTTGCCAGCAACAAAAATACAGTATTGCACAGGATTCGGTTCTACAGTCACAAACAATAGGCATCTGAACCTGTAGACGACTACGTGACTAAGCTGCATGAACTAGCCGCATTGTGCAACTTTGGAAACAACGCAGAGGATTGATCTGCGACATGCTGACAGTCCACACCAACAGCAGAAAAATGGCGTACACATTTTTTTTGGAGAAGGAACTCTAGCTGGAAAAGGCTATTGAGATTGCAAGAGCAGTTGAGGAAACTGCAGGATGACGGAAAGAATATGCTAGTGGCCCCGGCCCAGCAGAGGTCCAAGCTATCGCCTTTAGGAATAAGAAGGAGAAATAAGGGACTGACACAAGAGAAGGGAAGTGGAGAAAGAAAGAACCATTGAAATGCCACAGATGCACCAGTACTAAACACTAAGCCAACAACATGGAATGTCCCGCAATAGACAAGGAGTGCTCGGTGAGCAAAATAATTGGACACTTCTCGTTGGTATGCAGGTGGTGAAATAAAAAGGTTATGAACATCAATGCGGAGTTCAACGTGGAGGGAGAGTCCTCATCCGAAGAAGAAGAAGAAGAAGAAGGGAGACCCACAGTGTTAATGGTAGACAGCCCACGACCCAGAAGGGAAAAGCCCCACTGTGCAATTAGATTGAACGGCATGGAGACAAGAGTCATGGCAGATTCGGGTTACGATTTGACCATACTGCCGCTCCTCACATACAAAGAAATGATGGCCACTGAAACGGTTGAAGTCCTCAGCAGACACCACAAGCCCACAATATTTAAATGGGCGTCAGTTGACCTATTAGGATACATCAAAGGGAAGGTGGAGTTCAAGGGGAGAGAAACCACCACAAGAATATATTTCAGCCAGGAAGGCCTTGCAGTCCTAGGATGGGATGACCAAGCCACACTCAAAAGCAAATTGGATCCCAGCTCGGAAGATCAAGCGTTAACAGCCAGTACAAGAGGACCACTGGTCGTTAAAGAAGATTTTCCCAAGCTATTTTCGGAAGGGCCAGGAAAAATCAAGAACTTTGTACATAAAATATTACTCAGGGCCAATGCAGTCCCTGTAAAGCATAAAGTAAGGCCTGTGCCAGCAACAGCCAGAGACATACTTAGGACCCAGCTCAACAAAATGGTGAAGGAGGGCACCATTGAAGAAGTAGAAGCCTCAGAGTGGTTGAGTCCCATCGTTCTTACCAAGAAACAAAACTCACAAGACTTGAGAGTGTGCATTGACCTCGCAGCCTCAACCTGGAAGTCATTTCAGATAGCTACCCCCTCCCAAGCATAAATGAACGTATCGTCATGATGAAAGAAGCCAGAGTGTTCTCCAAGTTGGATATGAAGGATGCGTATCATCAAATTCACCTGCACAAAGAATCCAAGCCACTCACTGCGTTCATCACCCCGTTTGGCGGTATTACCCAAATTTACCTTTTACCGTTGACCTTTTGCACAATTGACCTAATTATAGTGGTCCTAATTGACCTTCTGGGCAATTGACCTTTATATTATTTTAGTTATTTTATATATATATTCGGTTGGTTTTGGATTATAAATAATATAAGGGGATTGGGTGGGGGTTTGTAGGGGTTTTTGGATTGGGTGGGAGCTTGCAGGGGGGTTTCCCTATAGTTGAGTATTTGGGGCGCAAGATTTCCACCAGGGGCATAAGCCCCAAACAAGACCTGGTGCACGCCATCGTCAAGGCTCTGGAAACCAACTAAAAAGGAAGAAGTGAGGTTGTTTCTGGAACTCGTAGAATATTATGCCAAATTCATCCCCAAATTTTCAGAAAATATGACGCCGCTGACAAACCTACTAAAAAAGACACAGATTTCACATGGCTGGAAGCCCAGAAAAGGGGCCGTAGAAAATTTAAAAGGCCGAACAGTGGAATCACTGTGCCTACAACCGTTCATTCCGGAGTGGAGCACAGTCATCACCACGGATGCGAGTGCAGGCGAGCTAGGCGTCGTACTCACCCAGAAGAAAGGGGACACTGAACACGTTGTGGCATTTGCCTCTAAAGCCCTGTCCACGGCCGAGAAGAATTACTCCACAGTGGAGAAAGAGATACTGGCCTGCGCATGGGCCGTGGAACATTTCAGAACTTACGCGTCGGGCACCAAATTCAAACTGGTCACCAACCATAAGCCCTGCATTCATATGCACAGTCTGGGAGGGACAAAATCGTCCACACCCCGGTTGGCACGCATTGTGGCCATACTGCAGGAATACACTATTGAAATTAACCACATAGCTGGGTGGAGAACTGCCCAGGCGCACTGCATGTCAAGGTTACCGGAGGACAAAGACAAGGCCACCACCTTCCTGCAGGATGAATGTATTGTAGCATCGATCCAAGATCTCAGGGGCCCAGATTTCCTAGAATTAAGCAAAGGACATTGGTACGAAGAGGACAGCAAATACCCCCCACTATGGTGAGACTCAAGGAGCGAGTTAGAAATGGATGGCCTGAAGAAAGGGCTATGCCAGAAGGCATGAGGCCGTATTGGAAAGTGGCAGAAGAAATCTCCGATGTGGACGGATTGATCATGAAGGGCGATCAAGTGACACCACTGATGGGGATGAGAAAAGTCGTCCAGTGCAGAGCCCACTCAGGGCATTTAGGAAACACCATGACGCGGCGAAGGGTGAGGGATGTGTACTGGTGGCTGCCATGGACCAAGAAATTTGCTCAATGATTGAGAGATGCCACGAGTGTCTCAACAGGGACAAACACTTGAAGACCAGACACGCGCTGATGATTCCCATGGAGATCCCTGAAGCAGTGTGGTTAGATTTTTATTGGACCATTCGGGGCAATGGCTCCCGCGCATTGGTATGGCATAATTCTGGTAGATTACCTGTCAAAATGGGTAGAAGCAGAATTTGTCCCCAACATTACAACGGCTACTGTCATAGAGGTCCTCAAATCCATATTTCAGAGGGAAGGTCTCCCCAAAGAGCTAGTCACGGACAATGGAGTACAGCTAGTGTCAAGGGATATGGAGTCATTTCTGCACAAACATAACATAAATCAGAGAAAAGCCGCACTGTACCATCCCCAAGCGAATGGACTAAAGAGAGAGGGCTAATAGGTTCATTAAAGATGCCATCCAGCTAGCAACCACTTCAGAGATGGATCCCCTCAAAACTGTCAAGGAGGCGATTGCAGCCCACAGGTTAACTCCCAACAGCATCATCCAAATTTCGCCATTTCGATTGCTGAGGGGGAGGAGAGCAGCGTCCACACTGGTGCCACCATGGTTGACCAGAGTAAGAGAAGATGACGAAGTAGATATGGCTGAAGTGGTGTGGAGGCTGGAAAACAGTAAAGCGTGCATGAAGAAATGGAGCGACCGAAGAAGAATGACCCAAGGCTGCAAAGTCAAGGAAGGCGATTGGAAAATACGACTACCAAGCAAGGACCAAATGACAGGGTAAAAGTTTGGGGATGCTTGTGGTCTCGTGCAGAAGGGATGTGACCTAGCAGTTCGGGCTGGACTGCCCCTTTTGGGGTGGGGCCATGCCTCATTTGCATATGGTCTTTCCCCTTCTGTAATGACTTGGCAGGCGAAGAACGATGGTCTGGAGGGTTGCCCCGAGCAATGCCAGTGGTTAAAATTCAGTCTAAACCTTCCAGCCATCACCCCTTTGTTTTTACAACGGTACAAACCACGTCCATACAGAGTATGGCTGCACATGGAACATGGAGCGAGTAGCAATGTTTGAGAAGCATTGCGAAGCAGAAAGGACACAAGATGAACCCACCCCCTGTAAAAGCCCTGTCAGAAAGGCTATCCGAGAGCAAGAACTAGAAGCCACTGTGAGAGAAACTACAGGGGGAGCAACAGAAGGAGATGCATCAGAAATATCCGATGAAGCGAGTCAAACACACAACACAAGTGGCTGGAAGGAAGATTGGCCGAGAAGTCAGCACAGAAGACTGGTGAAGTATGATGACTTTGTAATGCAATAAGCTTTGCTGTGGTATCAAACGGAGGTGTGTTGGGATTTCGCGGGATGCATAGTCTCGCGAGACTTTGTACCAAACCCGGAAAAGCTGGGACAAAGAGCGCGAGAGCTCGATTGAGACCGCACAGAGGACACGGAGCAGGTCATGCTCCCGGTGCTCCACATAAGGAGAGTTTTAAGAGGCTTTTGGAAATTTAACCATAATACCTCCCAGCACGGTTTATGGCCTTCAGCCTAGGGACTCAAGCTGCACCATTCTACATGGTTTGTACTGCTGATGTTCTTGCAGTAATAAAGATATAAAGTTACAAACCTAGAAGCCATCTCACTGTTTATTTGCAACAGTATGATCTTGATTATTCATGTGTTTTAAGAGTCGCTTCAGATAGGAGGCTCACATGCTCTTCAGCCCAGGCTAGATGTACCCAGAAATAGGATGAATTAGTTGTACCTAAGGTTACCAAATAGGAGTAGTTGAGGGTTTATAAGGGACCAACCGGATGGCAACCTCAAGCTCCCTGCAATATTGGACTGACAAGTGGGGCAACTTGAAAAGTTTCTTGATGACTTTGCTTTGTAAATAAAGCCACCCATTGACAGTGGGGCATGTTTCATTAGTGATTCAACAGAAGATAGACCACCACAACAGTACAAGCTGGTCTTCTTGAAGTAAAACAAGAGATATTTGAAAATTACTGAGAGTGACCCAACAGGAAAGCCTAACTCAATTCTATTATCAGTCAGAAGGGCCCCGTGATTTACGAGCGGCAAAGTCAAGTGTGAGGCAATTTGTGGAGTGCACTTTATACATTGTAAGTTTTATTACTGCAAATGAAACAACACACTAATCTACTGAATCACATATAATTGTTGCCACTTCTTCGTAGTGCTCACCATGAATTGTAGGTCCTCCTAATTTTGTCACACAAGCAAAATAAGTCAGAGTGCGGCAAAATGAAGTACATGTTCAGAAAATCAGAGAATTCAGGAAAAAGAGGCCGTTCTGGATTGGGGTCCAGGTCTACTTGCCTGAGAGTCAGCAATTTAGCCAACCACCCACATCACTGTGTGCAGACTAGAGCAGCAATTACATGATAAATCCACCTAAATAGGAAATCTGTACACCAATATATGAGGCAAACGAATATGATTCATTTCCAAAAAGGGCAACAGCACAAAAGCGAATGCAAAATATTTATAAGGCAATCAAGACAACAACACCATATATTAACAGTGCTTCTGTATTGTTCTCACCAGAATAAAGATATTTGTATGACGGGCACAATATTCAGAAAACCTGTGGTCTCCTCTGACTTAACATACATCATTATTTCAGAAAAGTGGAGAAACACGGTCAAGAGGCCTACACGTTCACTTCTCAATACAGTCAATAGAATAGATCAGTAAAGCATTTGAGTCACAGAGTTATCACTGATCCAAAGAGATATCCTCCAGGTTATACACTTTCACAGCAGCAAAGCTGCATAGTTCAGTGCGGCCTCAATAGCGACACCTGATTTCACTTGTTCTTATAGATACCTGTTGTCTGAGTTGCAGCTCTAAACCAGGGACTCTAAACAGGAATGGTGGGCCAAGATCACTAAGGAGTGGGTCTGAGTAGCAACAAACAACTCATGCCATTCTATAATAGCTACCCTCAGAGATGTCTATGAATTGCTCCACAAGCCCATCCAAGATTTATATTAAGTGTCTCCATGAGCACGCAACATACAATGAGTACTACGTACATTAGGTCTACGATCTCTAGGAGTCAGATCCTAGACTAGGACTGAGGCCTTCATGGGATTGCAATCCTAAGTAGCTTAGAGTTTCATAGAGCCAGCTCCCTACCTTGGTTTCAATGTGTCAAGGAGACATGCCAATGCTACATCTAAAATCCCCAAATCCACACCAATATAATGATGAATGTAGCCTGAAGGTAGTCCACTGCATTATTCATAATGTTTCTGGGGTGACATAGATTGGATGAGTCTCTAGGGGCATGCCCCTGCATTAACTATTATATTTGACCAACATCATATAGCCTCTTTTACATAATTCCTGCTTTGAGTATTCATGTAAGGAGTGCAATGTGCGGGACCATGGTGTTGAGAATCTCTGACACTTCAAAATATAGAGCTTTCAGAGGAGATCAGCCACAACTATCACTTTTGAGATGACATTCCCTTTTGATGATGGTAACACATGAAATGATACATTAGAAGTTACCTCTAAAATCACCAGGACGCACACCCTGCATTATGTTAAATATCCCCAGGAACCCACTCTATGTGTTAGGTTACTATACCCTGAAGCGGATCATACGTTAAGTTTAATATCTCTGGAGACTCCCCCATCAATGATATTTAATGTCTCCTGCAGCCTGCTCAATATGTTATATCTCAGATGTCCCAGAGCATCACCACAATAGGCCTAACAACTTCAGGAGTTGCTCGCATTAATAGGTGTAATGTCCCTAGGAGAACATCTAGTGCCTTCATCCTAATTTTTTAAGCACCCTGACCCGTTCATCAGGTCCAATATCCGCAGAAAACACCTGGTACACTAGGACGCATTTTAAAGGTGACGTTGCCAGGCAGCAGCTGGATGATATCCAGGATCCCACTCCCAGGAGTTAGATGTAATATGTGCTCATGAAACCTCTTGCAAAGGTTTCCAGCTCTGGGACCCGTAGAGGAAGTCACACCCAAGGCGCATGGAACTCGAAGTTCTGGTGGACTTCTCAGGGTCTAAAAGAAATTACATTGTTGGGGAGGTCTGTAATTCCAACTAAAGCCAGCACTTTGGGATGAATGGACCTTTTAATGAGAGATTTGCTGCACTTCAGCTGACATTCCAAGGGAATGGAGTAATTATTGTCATATCTGTTTGTGTTTTGCCAGGAAGTCAAACAGGTGTTGCGATTTCCATTCCACAGTCAAAGGCTTGTCAAAGCGGTGGATGGTGCATTCTACAGCCATAGACTTCTCTTCGGGGGCCCAAGAGTCTGCTGCTTGAACGTGGAATCCTCCAATGCGATACCTGGATACTTCCCCCCTGGTGTGCTCCACACGGTGCTAGCTTTCGAATGCACATTCTTCGTTGTCTTCCTGGTCCTTTTTCCTTTACATATCCCTAGTATGGGAAAGCATATGGACAGCATTAAAAGTCAAATTGCAAGTAATCCATCAATTGAACACACAATGAAATATATGGATCACACCCTAAGGACTCCCTTATCAGTGCAATTACAATGATCTTCGTGCTTGGGTGTGCAAGACTATCCTCTGCATTATCATTAGACTGGCCACTTGGGAGAAACTCAGCCCTTAGTTGGAATCCATAAGCAAGGTGTGACTGTTTCCATAGACGGATTCATGTATAGAAAAGTCAGGCGACTTGACGATAGCTTCTTGCTTCTATATGTCTGATAGGACTGCAGCAGAGACATTTGGGTGTCAGAACATCTTCTGCAGGTCTTCTAATTTCAGACTGAAAAGAAACATTGAGGGGAAACCCTGGATCCACTGATATTTCATTGTTCGTCGCTGCTTCCCGTGTGAAGTTGAGGGACACATCTTGCTTCCTGAGTCACTATTGCACCTGTGATCAAAGGAGTGTGTATAGAGAGAGAGCCTGCGTGTGTATGAGACAGACTTTTGGGGTGAAAGTGGTAAAGGTTTTAATATGCCTAAGCTCGAGTTTTAGTATCGGGGGATGCAGTGCATAAGATCACCCTATTCATTTATGTATTTGTGTATTTATTAGTTATTTCTTTGCGGCCATATGCTACATGACAGCTGTTATCGAAAACAAAAGGCAGGAAGGCAACAGGAGCAAGTTAGGAAATATTAGCAGAAGTGGTAATTAGTAGAGCCAGGGACGTGAACAGTTCCTCTAGTCATATGCAAGTTCTTTTATATTAGGCGCGGTCCTGCAGGTAGAGTGGTCTTGTTCCACTCTTCAGTGCAGTATGGTCAGGCCCCTGTCTGTAGCTCTTGATGGATTTGCTGTATTTATCAGTTAAGTCAAATATTTTCATTAGGATTAAGAAATCCATACAAGAATGTTAAGAGACATTCCTAAATATAAATAACACATAAGATTAAACAGTGAACGTTAGACCCATGCACATTTCAGGTTTGTGGTAAATGATGGCGACAATCTTTTGTATATGTAAGGTCATCAGTGTTTGTGAAGTTTGCAGACATAATTAATAGCCCTCTCTCTAGCTATCTAAATACCCATAGAGGCAACTACCAGGGGGGTTAAATGTGCCCTGACACACTTAAAATAAAGAACATGACATTTGCCACCCTACCCTCACATATCCCACCACATCATTTCACTCATTGCAAGGAAAAGCTCCTCAAACAGGATAGAGGAAGGGCTGCAAATGGGCATATTTGTCTCATGATTTGCAGACATTTCACTCTTAGGGTGAGTGTTGTGACAAATGAAATGAGCACCAAGCCCAGTGTGCATTATTTGCTCAGAGGGTTTCAAATTAAAGCACGGATATATTTGTTATATATAAAAACCTCTTGTCATTCTTATGATCACAAAGTGCTCTTGGATTTATGCAAAGCAGCCAGACAATTCTTATTCCCCTCTCCTTTTCCATTGCTTTTTATTTACACAGAATGTGGGCAATTTCCTCACTGAAACGCGTATTTAAAGCTGCAAAGCAGTAAAATAAGTGTAAAAACAGCATAAAAGTCGTACACCAGTTATTACATGTTTGTACTGCCCCAAGGCATCTTTAAATTGATTTGCAGGCGGAATGGGAGATAGGACGGGAATACATTTCCTTCCCCTCATTCCTGCTCAGCCTGCCAAACCATCTATTTTCATGGCTACATGAGATAGTCATGCACGGATAAACTAAAGGCTTCATGAGGAACCTGCCTGCATTTAACACGTGCTGAAAGCAGATGGACTACATTGGAATCCATTGTAAATGCTGTCTCTGCCTCGCAGCTGTTAAATTGTTTACAAAATGGACAGTAAAATGAAAGAGGAAAAGTGATTTCTTCTGTATGTTCTCTTTCCTTTTGCACTCCATTTTGTAAATATGGAATATTGTGTGAAGGGGACTCACCAGCAGATAAGTGTTAATGTTGGTGGTTGTCTGCATGCAATTACAAAATGAGCCCGTCTGAATAAATTGTTTATATACTGAGTGAGAGAATATTTTATTAAAGACAGTGGCCCTCATTACGACCCTGGCGGAGAGGGGTTTACGCCAGCGTAATGCATGGCGTACCTCTCCGCCAGATTAGGACTTTCCGTAGCGCCATGGCGATTTTTACGCCCGGATTTTCCGGGCGGAAAAATCCATGGCGCTACGGGACCCCTCGTTAATTACGCCACCGTATTCTACGGTGGCGTAATTAACGCCTTCCCCACTCCCATTATACCCTATGGGGCAAAAATGGGGATGGGGAAGGGTAAATGGGGATTGGGGACTTACCGCCCCGCCAAGGTCGGAATGGGGCGGTAAGTCCGCCAACCCCCATGGCGGAGTTGGCAGTTTAGCGCCATGGACCATGGTGCAAATTGCACCATGGTTCTCCGCCAGGGTCGTAATGAGGGCCAGTGATTTATTTACCAACTGAGGTGCAGACATTTAGTTACAATATGCAAACCGGATATCAACAAGGCCAACGGAGGTCATGCTGCATGACCCTAAATACATGTTTGTAGGGTCTCTTTATTTGTTAGGGGCAAGCACCTTCCTTCCTTTTATCAGTGCCCATCACTCTTTCGCCATCCCTCGTTCTAAGCAACCCCCATCAATTTTGCATTTAGCATTTTTTTCTGTGTTACCCTAGATAACCACTTGGAAATTGTACTGCCTTTTACCCAATTCTTCTAAGAAATAATAGTGTAAAATGCACCCTTTAAACATATTATTTCAAACATTTTTCCAGGGGGAGAACCCTGAAGAACCTCCATGAATTACTTAAGGCTAACTTGCTACGCTCAGTCGCTTGCGCTAATTTGCAGAAAAAGTTGACACCCCTACACTAAAAGATATTCACCTCCTGCCTGTGATATTGAATCATTGACAATGCCAGTACCCCTCATGATCCCCCACCCACAGAACCAAAAGCCAAAAGCTGTCCCCGCCACTGACAGGCACGTAATAATGTTACTAGTCACTCACACTGGTGGATGGTACGTCTGGGCACCTGGGGTAAGGAACCTCCTTGTTTCTACGCTCAGTGAAACATGTATGGTTTGATAAAAAAATATACTTTCATCTAGTTAAGTGTGTGGGGTGCCCTAAGGCAGCATAAACGCCAGGTGTATTGCACATGCGTGATGGCCTTGGTTGGCCTGGCAGTCTGTAGCATGGTGTGGACTTCTTTGGGGAGCAAAGGGAGCATCTCAGGAGTCCCCTCATTTTGTGCCTCTGATATGCATTAATCTGGCCTGGTGATAACACAGTCATATGATGAGATTGTCCAAAACTGCTTATCCAGCTTTTAACGTACTGCTGCCTATATTTGACATAGGGTGACTGTTTTATTGCTTGGTTCTCATCTGCTGCAGATGATTATTATGTGCTCTAGCACCTTAAACCATCTCATGTGCTAGATGGAATTACCAATAATGAGCTCTGACCTAAATAACTGGACACACTCAAGGAATATGGTAAAGTACTACTTTATTATCAACATAAAATAAAGTAGGGTAATCTGGCAAATAACAGGCAGCAATTCAGACACCCTCACCCAAATGTGATTACACACAGGTTTTACAGCTCGATGTGCGTAATTTATGATGTCATTTTACGTGGAAAACTAAAACATTTTGAAGGCAAAGATTGGTTAGGGGAACATATGTACCTATAGTATACAAAAGTGTCAATAACTTAATTGGCGGATCCTTATCTGATGGGCATGCCTCGAACTACCTCTAAATAAGTATAATATTGATTATAGTGGAAAAAATGGCGCTAGGTTGGTCTCTGCAACATTGTATAGCATGTTGCTAAAAAGACCCTCTGATTGGTTGGCATGCTTTCCCAACCTTGTACTTGTGGCTATTTAGGAACAAACGAAACTCAGGCAGTGCAAGCAACGTCAGACTACTCCCCACTTTCCCAATTTGTCCGTTGTCTCTCATCAGTCAGATCCCAAGCAAAGACTTCTCTTTTGTAGTTGACCTCGAAGCCTGCTCTCTATTCTGGAACATTCAAAGGAGTGTAGGCACACTATTATTTTCATTTGGACTTAATGAATAGCCCTTGTTTTCAACTTCTGAATCACATTTGAGGAGACCACAAATGTGTCCATCTGGACCTAGTATTTACTGCTATTTGATTCAATTGTGCTGTGTGTCATTATAATCCTTGGCCTCTGCAGACTTGCTCACTTCATCTTACATAGGTTTTCTGCATCTTTAATTGCCTAATACTTGGCTCTTGCAGATGTGTCCTTCTTCGCTTAATCTAATCGAAATATGTCTTAGGTACATGGCTTATCATTTTGACTCCCCTTGTGTTTTGCAATTATTCCCTGAAATAGCATCCTTGATCCCAAGCCATAGATTCCTCTTTTTCCTCACACAAAGCTGTTTTTCCAGCGTCTCCCTACTTTGCAGCCCTAGTCTGTCTCTGAGGTAGCTTGAATGGTTTTAATAAGAGTCTGACATACATCTTTTCCATCATGGCTGCTGAAGCCATGTTATGCTTTCCTTTGCATGAGAAAACTAGGAGGAGATCCCAAAGGTCCACTCGCGTGGACTCCTAACTTAAGTATGGGAAAAACTGAAAATTTGCAATATAGGGAAGGTAGGAAAAAGGAATGTCAACAGTTACTACCTCTCTTAGTGATAAATTCGCATTTTGAAGAAATATATAAACTTTAATATGAAGTAATTTTTAAGATAGACATGGTACATATATTAATACATATAAAATTCATTTTCAGGCACTCTAAAATGTATACACAATTGAGACATTGACAAAAACTGTTTCAGACATAGTAGTTCTAAAAAATTAGAAGCATATATTAATATAGCCGTTTGCATTTAACCTTTGCTGTGAGTCCTTAATTTATGTAAGGTTTTCGATCTTTCTAGATCTCTAGATATTTTAATGCAATCTATTTAAACTTTTAGATTGCCAACTCGACATGTTTCAGTCCTCTATAACAAGTGCTGGGACTTTCTTCAGGAGTGGTCATAGACATCAAAATAGAGTGGTCAAGCAAATGGTCTGCGATCTTCCTTAGGTGAAGAATCTTTGGTTAAAAAAGATGTTTTTTGTAGTAACTGTTGACAAAACCGAAAACCAGAATCAGTATCATATTTAATATTCTGGCAACACAATTTAAGGTGTTGAGGAACAGGACAAGATAGATAAATTACCTGTCCGTTCTAGTGTAGGAACTCCCTTGGCGGGTAGAGACAAATCCACATTAGTTGGGCATGTTCTCTTGCGGGAAGTATGTATTCTTCCTTTAATACCTACAATTGGTAAAGTGAGGGAGTATTTAGATCTGCCTTTCCTCTGTTAGTCGGGGCTAAACAAAGCCATATAGATTAGTCTTCATTATGGTTTAAGAGTTTGTTAGAACTTGGATATTCTGCCTTATTTTAAAATGTAACGCCTACCTTTGAAAAAGGTTGGTAGGAGGCTAAACTCTGATCCTTGCCAGTCGGGTGATTCCTCATGGCTGGGATGTAGAATATGCGAACCTTCTATTTTTCAAAATGCGTGCCGGTACGTGTTCTGTGCAGCGTCTAGAGGGTGAGAAATCCAAATTAGTTATGCAATTATATTGGGTATCGAGATAAGGGAATTTCCTATTAATGTGGGACTATTTACCTTTTTGGCGAAACAGGTAGATGCGCGTGTGTCCTTTCTTAGCAGATTCTTTGTTCTTAACGCGAGGTAAGAGTCCTTCTGTATGCCCTGGCTGCAATTGTCAGTACGTAGGGCCGTTTTAGTGGAGCCGAATGACGCCTGGTAATGCCGGAAGAACGCCGGTGTTGGCCGCCATATTGGGTGTATAAATTCGGAAATAACCGAAAGAGCTTGATTTTCTCTGTTGTCCCTCTTTTGTGTTGTTAAGACTTATCAGGAAATAAAGTTGTTTACAACTTAAATGAGAGGCTTTTATCCTATAGTATTCTGCTGACATAGAGAGTAGTTTCACTGTCATGAAAAACAGTTACTGGCCTGAAACAATTCAATTTTTCGTTGCATTTTTCGTAATTCAGATTATCACCGTTTCATCGTATTTTTCGTAGTTCAGATTTTTAGCCATTCAATGGACTCATTGAGCCCTTTCTTGTCACTCTGTGTTAGAAAAAATAACCTTTGTTCTTTTTTGAGGAGAATTCTACTTTTAGTGAAGTGGTCGTTCCCTTGTACCATTAGGAGTATACTCCATTTGAAATCTTCATGTCCGTGTTTGACTTCAGAAAAGTGTTTTACTAAAGGAGCATTTGGTGTTTTATTCTTAAGGCAGCTTTTATGTTCCTGCATTCTAACTTTTACTCTTCTGTTTTTTTTTCTTATGTAATGTTTGTTACAGGGACAGGTAATCATGTAGAGGACATATTCCGAATTACAGTTTGTGAACTGTTTTTGTTGCCACATTTTGGGTAGTCCAATATCAACTTCTTTGGTTTTTTGAGTTTGTTTACACATCATGCAATTGCCACATGGATAATGGCCCACAATTGGGTTAAGGGCCCAGGTTTGTGTAAGGCTTAACGTTTTGGTTCGGTTGACCTTCAGTTTGCTGCTACTAACTCTATTGCCTATCGTTGCTGATTTTTTCTATGCAAACATAGGTGTTGATATTAGTGGATTTCCCTTTTCGAAAATTTTCCATTGCTTCTTGATTATTTGATTGATCTTTAGACTAAGATTTGTGAATGTATTCACACATACAAGGCGATCATTAGCAGGTTGTTTAAACCTGTCTTCCAACAGGGCATCACGATTATTATTAAATGCCCTCTTTGCAGATTTTCTCACTAGTTTACTAGGGTATCCTCTTTGTCTCAGTTTGGCAGTTAAGTTTTCAGCTTCTTCTTCGAAAGCTGGTTTTTGGCCGCTATTCCTTTTAAGGCGTAAAAATTGGCCGTTTCACAGAGAAGAAATATCCCTGCATATCAGTCTTTGTCTTGCCCCCGACTAGGCCGAAACACGTGTCTGTGGTTGCTATTGGTACTCTTGTTCAGAGTAGAATTGCCTAGCATTTCGGTGCTGGACCTCCCCGGGCAAGACAAAGACTGTCCATACAAATATACTTCTGAATAAAAAGGGACTCCTTATATTTGCTTTCTGACGGTTTATGGTCATTGCATCAAATTATTACCATCGAGGGACCATTCCATCGAAAACTTTGCATCGAATAAATGTGCATCGAATACATTCCCCCAATCCCCTTTTTTTTACCCTTTAAAACCCATTAAATTAAACCCTTTACCTTTACAGAACATGCATGTGATGCATATTTTTTCAATGCAAATGCCTTGATGGAAAGGCATTCGATGGTAATGCATTAGATGTAAAGAACAGATACCCTTTCTGACCTCTGAAGGCTAATATAAATGTGTTCACATTCATATAATGTATCCCTGGAGTTGAACACACTATCACATCATCAGTAAAAGATGTTGTCATGTTAAATTGTGTCATCCAGTCTTGTCCTACTATGTTAACTGGTGTCTGCAGAGAATATAATGAGGGCATAGACACATCATGTTCTCCTATAGATATTGGTAATTCATCTGTAAAAAGAACTAAACTCATCACCACAGATAATCCCTGTGCATTCATGGCAATGCCTGACATTGGGTATTTCCCTCCCAGCTCCAGGAACGAGTTGCTCCAGTGTCTAGAAAGAAAGAAAATGTCTTGCCTCCTGTCGTTACCTTGACCCTTGGTTCCTCTTGGGGGTCTGGTGTCACTGATATTATTGAAAACATCAGGTCACTCTGTGGGCTGTACTATTGTGGATATAAATTCATCCCTTTACCTCTGAAAGTATTTCCCCCTATCATGGTCACCCTCCCTAGTTTTGGTGCGGGTGTTTGCTGTATTCCTACATTTGTGTTCCATTGTCGTACCATGGCCTGTGTGTCTGTGCTTGCAGGGTGTGTATCTTTTGGGCTTGCATAGGCACTTGCTGTGGTTTCCCTTGTGGCAAATGTATTTTTAGTAGCGCTTGCTGTGTTTGCTGTGATTGTGGTGCACGTGCCTGATTCTGCGTGGATCTTGGGCATATTATTCCTCTGGTTCTGTATTGTATTATGGAACATAGACTGCCCCCCCATCTTGGAGTGCTTGCCAATTCTGCTGCATCCCCCCTCTACTTCTACATGTTCTGGCAATATGTCCCATCTTCCTTCAATTCCCGCATTGTTGCTGCTGTCCGCCATTAAATCCTTCTCCTCCCTGAAGGTTCTGAAATCCACCTCGTCCTCCTTCCCTGGGTCTATTCCCTCTTCCTCTTGGCCAAACACTGTACCCACTCTGATCAATAGGGTATACTACATTACTTTGCTACATTGGTCGCATCGCTTGTGTCGCTATACACTTATTACTTGTCAATACCATTCCTTATATGGCTAATTTTGAAAAAGAATTTTGAACTAACATCGCTTCCTCCTGCTTTCTACTTTTCTTCTAACAATCGGCAATGGTGCCCAATTGTCAATTGTATTTCTGGACATGCCTTTGCTTCCATCCCTACCTGTTTCTTCATCTGCCTTGCACTGGCTCGGGCAGTACCTGACATAAAATGTGATAAAATAATGCCACTGTTTTGTCCCAAAGTTCCCTCGTCTTGTGACACCATCTCTTTTGAATATCTTGAATAAAAGCAACAGGATCTTCATTCTCACCCATCTTCTTTGTCATGATCACACCCATATCTGAAGTATCGGGATATTGTACTCTGAGTGCTTGCTATACTTCTGCTCTGCAATTATTAAATGGTGATCCATCATGTGTCATGTTTTGTGCAGTCTCATCCGCATATCCTGCTCCCTTCCAAATGTTTTCAGCCCTCTCCCCTAAGATGGCTGCTAGCAGGCCTTTTAAGTCACCTATAGCAAACATCATTCCTGGAGTCATCCATTTTCACGCACCTGAACTCAAACAAGCTAATTTATATTTCAAATTATCCTTGTCCATTTGTGGCCACGGAATATATTGTGGTCATCCTCTCCCTTTCTCTAATAATGGGAATTGTGAAAACCCTGATCCATAATCATACCCACTTACGCTTCGTGTCTTAAAGGTGCAGCCAGTCTCGCCCATTTGTCTGCATCCTGGTGGTAATCTGCTTACATAAGGCAGGGATACATCCCGTGCACTGTGCAACTGTGCTTGCGGTCTCTCAGTGTATGTTTTGAACCTTGAAAATAGTGGGATGTTGAGTTAGATTGCAATTCTTATTGCAATTCCAATAAGAGCATCCATTTTTAATTAAGGGAGCTGTTAAAATGGAGGTAAATCCATGTTCTAATTTCCAAAGGCCCATGTTCCTGGTAACCGCTCTGAATCCATCAAGTCTGAGAGATAGGTTATGTTTCTATGTCAAATCTTTTGCTCTTTTCCATTCTTATTATAACTATGCACCATATAAGGATTACAACATTGTATGCCTGCTCTGATCCAATGACATCATCCTGTACTGCAGATGAAAGGCTCTGCATTCCTGGGATAACCATGTCAGCCCATTATGTCTTGGAGGGGGATCCCTGTGACAGTCCTATTGGCCATCCAGCTTGAGAGGTGTGAAGCTCTGTATCGATGTGCTATAGTAATTCCTTTTGTCGAGCCTCTAACCCCTCTAATGATAGGTATTGTTATTAACCATTGTAATGGTACTTAGTTTTTATACCTCTGACTGTAGAAGGACTGTGGTAGCCTTCCCAGGCTTTCAACCTGTGCCCTCTAGAGTAAAAATAAAAATGTCTGAGGCGAGTGCTTAACTCATCAAGCTACCGTATATGCTTAATCACCAGAAAATATCCTTTCTGCATGTGACTGGTTCTATTTGCCCTGAGTCAATCCTCAGACACCCATCTTTTCTACAGGTAAAGATTCCAGTCCCTGGAGAAAATGCCCAGACCCATTTGTTCTGCAGATAGCATATTATCCTTCCCTGCATGGACCCATCCTTTCTATGGTTAACAGTTTCCCCATCTATATGAATCCATAGAACCCACCTTTGCTACATTTCAGCAGTGTTATATGATTGGGTGACTGCTCCGAACCTGTGCTTACTAAAGGTGACAAGTTGTATGTCCTAAATCGAAAACACAGACTGATTGTTCATATGACTGATAGGTTTAATATCCCTGGGTAAGTGAATCCCATACTTTAACCTTCCTACGGGTAACAGAATCAATTCCCTGTGTTAATTTAATTTCTTAATTTCATTGTATTTGAGTGTCAGTAATCATCTGGCAGGGATAACACTGAGGTTGGCCTATGCTGCCAATGTGGGTACATTGCAGAGGAACCTGGCCTGTCTCTGACTGGTTGACGGCGGTGTTGTGGGAGCTCGCCGTGAGTATTTATGCCACTCTGTTTGTTCCTCACTCGTTCCTGATCACTGTCTAATTTTCTTATTTTCCAAAACCATCCTTCCTTCAGGTGACCAATGTCTCTGTTGAATTACCCAAAACCAATCCCACCTACAAGTAACTAGATTATTATCCTGGGGTCACTCCCCAGAAACAATCCTTCCTATAGGAAACTGGCTCACCACCTCTTTGCTAATTATCATAACCCATTTTTACAACATAATAATAACTTATGTTCATTTAGCATTTACTGGCGCAATTTCAACATGTAATGGTAGGTTCTCTCCTCATGCTAATCCCCAAAGCCCATTCTTTCTAGCTGGAGCAAGTTCTTTGTCCATGGGTGAATCCCCCAACTGCATCCTTCCTATAGTTGGCAGGTTCTTTCTCCATGTGTAAAGTCCCAGAAACCCTGATTCATAAAAGGGAAATATTATTTTGGTCCTCAAGCAAATTCCCTGAATCCACCATCCCTACAGTTGACATTATTTCAATGGGTAAATGTGTGTTACCCATCTTTCCTATCAGTGAGACAATGCCCAGCATCTAACAGGTGAAATTAAATATGATGTCCCTGGAACAATCGGCAGAACCTATACTTCTTAGAAGGGAAATGTGGTGTTTATTTTCCTGGTGGCAACACCCAGAATCCATCTGCCACTATGGGTGAAAGGTAGTTTGTCAATTAACAAAACTCTACACTCCATCCACTGCACGTGATGATTTGCTATCCATAGGCAAACTCTTAAAGACCATCAAACTTTGGGGTGACAGCACATGGGAATTTGCGTATCCTCTTAGCTCATGCTTTTCACAGGTAAAACCTTATCTCAAAAACTCATACTTCCTAAGCGAAAGGCAGACCTCCCTCAGTGAATGAATTCTTCCCACAGGTCCTAGGTCCTTCGTTCCTTCCTGCAGGCTTCAACCATATTGTCACAGTATTTAGCAATGTTACTTTGTGACCGAGATTACCAAGTGATTTTGTGCAAAAAGTGCTACTAAATCGCTCCCAAGGTCACAATCATAAATGTATATTTGGTAATATCTGACCCCCAACCTCAAATGTAAACTGTACCTCTCTCTCTCTCTCTCTCTCTCTCTCTCTCTCTCTCTCTCTCTCTATATATATATATATATATACATACATATATATATATATATATTCAGTGAAAAACTTTGTTAAAGGGACGTTA